>NC_084466.1:37746500-39019500 GCF_027409185.1 Cynocephalus volans | reverse complement strand
GGAGGGCAAAAGTCTATTTATTTCACACACACAGAAAACTCATGGATATTCCTTCTGACTCCTTGCAGAGACCATTATAAAACAGAATATGAAAATAAACTACATGATGAACTGGAACAAATCAGATTGAAAGCTAATCAAGAAATTGATCAACTTCGAAGTGCCTCTAGGGAAATGTATGAACGGGAAAACAGGTAAAATATTTAAAAAAAAAAAAAAAAGCTTGTGTGGTATTTTATTTCTCTTTGTTTGCAGGTTATAGAAGTTTTGATATTAAATGCTTTTTCTATGAGATAATGTCTTTGAATACATTAATGAAAACTTGTCATAAATCTAAATATAAATATAATAGAAACATTAAAGTTCTAAAGTCTTTGATGGCTCGCTTGGAACAGGGTTTACCAGACTTTAAGTCTTTTTACTCTGGTATTCCCATTATCTCTTTTTTATCCCAGTAATTTGTCTTTTTGCCTTTACCTCAGTTCAGATCGAGGACAGAGATGAAAAGGAAGTTAGAGGGTACTAAGAGACACCAGTAGTTCTTCCTGTAATATTCCAACAATTTCTCCTGGAAATTTTTAAAATCTGGAATGCTAATGTGAAATATTACATGTGCCTCATTTAGCTGCTGGTCCTGAAAAATGTCATATTAGATAATCCTGAAGAAATACCATTTGTATTCATGCAGTTACTTTTAGATGATATATATGAGAGTACTTCAAAAAGTTCATGGAAAGATTTATATTATCTTTTAATTCTCTTTTTCCACAACTTTTTGAAGTACCTTTCTATTAGGAATTATTGGCAATATTAGGGGGAAATAAATGCTACTTATTTCAGTGACAGTTACTTTTATACCATTATGATAATTCATGTCGCATTTGAAAGTTTATTTTAAGAAGAAAATTATTTTGGAATTGACTTAATTGTCATACTAGCTTATCAGCACTGATCTGAGTATATGATATTTTGATTGTTGTCAGCAAGACTTTAAACAAGACTTAAACTATAATTAGCATTGTAACATGTCATTTCTACTAGCAGTATAGTAGCATAAAATTTGGGGTTTCCACTCCTCAGTTCCAGAGGAAAAAGTTGTTCTATTATTAGAGTATAAACTACGTATGTCGAATTATCCTTTGGATAATAGACTGGCAAAGATGTTTTTTAAATTACTGTTAAATTGTTATTTTAATACAGCAGATTGAGGGAGACTTTTATGATAATGCTTCTTTGAGTGGTATGATTTTGTTCTTCAGTTTCTTTTGTGAAAATGTTGTCACATATGTATTGACTGTTTACATTATTAGTAAGGCATCTGCCCAACAGTAGGCTATTAGTAGTTAAGTTTGAGGGGAGTCAAAAGTTATTTGCAGACTTTTGATTGCATGGATGTTGGCACGTCTAACCCCTGCATTGTTCAAGGGTCAGCTATACAACATAAGCCTAGTTGTGTAGTAGTCTGTACTATCTAGGTTAGTGTGTGTATGCACAATAGTGTTTGTACAATGAGGAAATCACCTAATGACACATTTCTCAGAACATTTCCCTGTTGTCAAGCAACATCATGCTATATCTATATCATGCTATATATATATTTTTTTTTGAGGCTTCTTCACATAACCTTATGATTTTAAGATTCGTTTGCTGTTGCACTTAGTTTTCCCTTCATGTTCATTACTTACGTATGACATTTTTATAAACATACATGCTTAGGACAGCAGGGTTATTAGGAGATTAGAGAGATGCATACAGAGGGATTAAAGAATTCCAAAGAATGTCTTTTCTAAATTTTGCTTGGTCCATCCCTGTATTAGGAAAGAAGGATCCTGTAGCTTGTGGTCACTTGCTCTCAGGATTCAAAATTCAGACTAAAAGAAGAGGTGTACACCTAATATATACTAAGCTTTTAAGTTTTATGTTGGAAATTTGTACACTTGAGCTTTATGTAATTCTCAGCAATAAATACGCTTATTTAGCAAATATTTATTGAGATCTACTGTATGTCAGCTACATGCTAGATGGCATAGATACAGTGGTGACCTTTGTCTTTACAAAGGCAGTGGTCTAATAGAGGATAAGGGCAAATATAGAAACTACTATCATAAGGAGTGTGATGATAATGGAGGAAATGTCAGGATACAAAGGATGAGACTACCTGTGTATTTAACCCAGCCTTGGGAGGAATCAGGGAAAACTTCATGGAGGAAGAAATACCCATGCTGACACCTATGTGATGACCAAGAGTAAGATATGAGTTAGGGGAGGGGAGGAAATTGTGGGAATGAATGTACAGTGTATATGAAAACCAGGAGGCAAGAAGTAATGAAACTTTTTGAACAAACTGGAAATAATTAAGTATGGCTAAAGCATAGACTGAGAGGCAGGGAATTGTAAGAGATGAAAGAAGAGAGAAACAGGAGCCCAAATCATGCATTTGAACCTTGTGTAAGAGCTGTGGGGAAGGGCCGAGCCCGTGGCGCACTCGGGAGAGTGCGGTGCTGGGAGCGCAGCGACGCTCCCGCCGCGGGTTCGGATCCTATATAGGACTGGCCAGTGCACTCACTGGCTGAGTGCCGGTCACAAAAAAGACAACAACAACAACAAAAAAAAAAGAGCTGTGGGGAAAAGTGAAAGATTTTAATAAGAGGCATGATATGACCTGATTTTATATCAAAAGATCACTGCACTTTGGAGAATAGATGGGAAAGATGTAAGACAAAGAGGCCACTTTTAGAGGTTGTTTCCATTATGAAGATGAGAAGTGGTGATGGAACTGGATTAGTAGCAGTAAGTAGATATGGAGAGAAATGAGCCAGATTGGAAAAATGTTTAGGCGGTGGAAACAGTGGTACTCAGTGACGAGACTAGATTGAGGGGGTGAGAAGTTAAGGATGTCATGCAGGTTTCTGGATTGAACAGCAGCTTGGATGGTGACATAGTTTTTAAAACATAAGAAAAATAGGAAAACATGATAAATTTAGTTTAGTTTCATTTGAAGTGTCTATCAAATAGAAAAGATTCTGACTATAGAAGATTCTGAACCTCAGGAGAAAGGTCTGGGCATGACAGAGACCTGTGGCATAGGTCATATTAGTTCTGTTTTACAAGTAAGTACTGTTAGTTCTGTGGTTCAATTCTGTTATGGATTTTGTTGGCTTTTTTTCACTGAGCCAATAACCTTAAAATTTATGGGATTATTTCTGTGGTAAAATACATGATTATTCCTAAACAATCCATGTAGCCATATAAACTTTGGTATACAATCATTTTGAGAATTTCCTAATGTTTTACTGTTCTTTAAAAAATCCTTTAAAATGCATCCCATTGTAACATAAGTTTAGATATATTAACGCCTATTTTCTAGATGTTTGATAGAGGTATGTTGGTAAAGCTCTGTGAGGAAACAGACAGAGCCATTTCTGGAACCAAGAATGCTGAAAGCAGACTTCCTTGTCCCCAGGGTTGTTCTGGCCCGATATCCACAACAAATTGGATTCCACCTAACCAGGTGATTCCTGGGATTGGGGCTGCCCTGGATGCCCCTAGCCAGCATAGGACCCAGAATTGATCCCATGGATATTGAAGCTAGAGTGGACATTTGCCACCAGGTGGTGCCAAACTGCCCCCCAAGCCCTGATGGATTTTAATTGCACAGGGACACCTAACCAGCTAGTTTTACAGGCTTGCCTTTATCATTTTAACCTCACAGTAGTTCAACCCTGTATTTCATGTGACTGAATCTGTTTGGATCATGGTTTCTTCTTTATGGTATGATTTAACTGTAGTTAGAATTTGTGTCCCACTAGTCTTCCACAAGGTAAAATTTTAAATTATTTCTTTTGTAGTCTCCAATTTAAAATGGTTAAGAAAAGAATTTTAGTATTCCTTGTTATGAAACATGAAATTCAAAACAAGTTTATGCATTTGGGCTTTTTTCCCCCCTGGGTAAATTTATCTTTTGCTTTGGACTTAGATGTATAATTGTGTCAACTGTATTTTATCAAAGTGTGCTGTTATAATATGAGTTAAAATGGATAAAGTACTTACACTTGCGTATTTGTACTTAGACTTCTACCCTCTCCCCCAATAAACATTTTTAGAAGAAAGTCAAATAAGAGTAGAGAAATATATTTTGCCTTTAGTTTGCTTTCTATACATTGGAGAACATTAAGAAGAAGGCCTTTTATTTTGTCTTCTTAAATATGGAAAAGACAGGTGGAACTCATGCCATCTTATCTTGGTATTTGTCCCTTCAGTCATTCCAGTGGTTTCTGAAGTTAAGGGATTGAGAGAGGAGGAAGAGAGTAGAAGATATAAAGACTTTTAAAAAGACAGAGATAAGCAAAGAGAGAACTTGGGTATTTGGATATATAAAAAATACTACAGTTGGAATTATAATGTGTATGTATCCTTTGGCTCAATCTGTGAGTTAGGCTTCTTGTCTCTTTCTAGTTACTTTAAAGTGCCAGTTTGGAACTGTGGGAAATAATGAGTGAAACTCAGTCCGGTAGTGAAATTTATTTTATAAATAACTTTTTGCTTAGTAGGTATTATGTGACTGAAATGTTATGGACCCTCTTACATGTTTGGAAATAAGACATTGTTCCATGAACAGGAGTATATTATGAAAGAGATTTGGATCAAGAAACTAAACTTAAATCCTGGCTTATTAGCTGAGTGGATAAGTCATTTAATATTCCTGAAATTTAATTTTCTTTTATAAAATGAGGACTGTTAATATTATTAATACTTCACAAGGTGCCCTGTGCGATCTAAATGAGATAATATATGTGAAAAGTGCATTATAAATTGTAAAGCTACATGTAAATATAATCATTTTGATACCTTTTGCCTATGTGGAATACCTAAAGAAAAAATTTTTTATCCATTGTATTAACAATTTAAGTAAAATGAGCATTATATAAAAATTAACTGATAACATTATGACATTATTTATCATCATTAGAAGGTACTATTACAAAATATATAGCTATCCTTAAATGTTTATCTCCACATCATTTATCCAGTTTTCTTTCTTTTTGTGTGTGTGTGGTGGCTGGCTGTTACAAGGATCCAAACCCTTGACCTTGGTGTTATAGCACCATGCTCTAACCAACTGAGCTAACTGGCCAGGCCTAACCATTTTTCTTCCTTTTTTTTAAAAAAAAAATTTTACATATTTCATTTTATAATTTCTACAATTATTTGAGATATCTCTCTAAGGTCTTCCAAAAGCATGCAAATATCAAATTGATTTCAACAGAGGAAGAGAAATAAACTTTTCAAAGACATCTAAGTTTGGCAAAATAAATTGCTTTAAAAATCAATAAAATGGTATAAACACAATGACACTTCAAAAAGATTGTGGAAGAATAACAGGGTGGAGAAACCTTGGCAGGCGGGACAAGGCGAGAGGAGCGGGGGATTTGGGATGTAGTCACCGCCGCCTCCAGAGCTCCTACTTTGGCCGTCGGAGTGCAGCAGTAGGGACGCGGAAGCAACGCAGAGGCCTCTGTGTTGGAAAATTCAGTTGTATGCGACCTAGTCTGTCCTCGCCTCCAGATGCCCAATCTCACGCTGTCCTCCCGAAAGGCCTGAGACACCTTTATTCACCCCTTTCTCGGCCGCCAGGCCTCATCACCCTCTCCTGCCGTCTGTCCGAGCCCCTAACGGACTTAGCCAAGAGATTACTTTTTAAATGCTTTTAATTGGAGATCAAGAGAGGTTTCAAGATGGCGATGGCTGTGGCGGTTGGCGCGGAGTAGCTGAGGTGGAAAAGGTGGCCACTGGGCCTCAGGCAGCCGGGAAACTTGTGGACCTTCCTCTTGCCATCTCTTAAGGGAGGACCGCTGCTGGTGGCCGGTCGTGGGGGGTGACCGCCACTTTGCCCTCGGCAGGAGAGGCTGCCTCATTTACAGGCAACAGCTTTGAAGTGTGGAGTAGGAAAAGAACTGTTTCTTAGCTGCAAAAGCGAGTCTCTAAACAGGGAACACGGCGCCAGGGCTACTGTGGATGCAGACAGGATCCCGGAGGCCGGGGCCGCGCTGAAGGGGGCCAGCCGCCCTATTCAGGATTCGAGGTTTCAGGCCGGCATTAAAGAAGATTCCTGGGAGCGCCCGAGCGGCGCTGCGACTGAACAGCCCGAGGCGGCAGCGGCCGAGAACAGGGAAGGCGGCAAACCAGAGGCACAGAGTGAGCACCCGACCTGGCACAACCCTGTGAGTGACCCCTGGACCAGCCCTGTTTGGGGGGCTGACGCCCACCCGGCTCCCGCCTGCATCACCAGGCCACTCACCGCCCTGGGGCTGAATCCTTTTCCCAGGTGCTGGCAGCTCCGCCCGGCTCGGCTGTCACTGAGCCTTCCCACTTGCTTGGCCCGGCGTGGGGCTTTCCGGAGCCTGCGGGCCGGCCTCCCATCCCACTCCCTCCGCAGTACTCTGGAGGGTTGGTGGCATGGGGCGTCCCCGGCCAGTGTCGGGAGGGCAAGGAAGTACAGGTGGGCCGACTGTCACTCCACCACACCCTGGACTCCGGCCCCCGGTAAACTTCCTGTTACTGGGAGGCAGATACCATCTCTGCGGCCACCAGTTTGGAAAAAAGCCTAACCAATTTCTGGTTGAGAATAGTGTGGTAGGAGGGTCCCCAGGTCCGCTTGAACCTGCCGGAGAGCTGGCTGCAGGCGGGCGCTAGACTCGGTTTATACCGGGAGGATACAAAGGTGAACAAGTCCCGAGAAAGATCTACACAGTGCTACAAAGGCATCCAGAGCGACCGGTCATCTGTGCCTACCAGAAACCTGGTAGACATCCTGGGCGAGGCAGTGCAGAGCAGGGTCTTTAAGGCCCAGCTGATAGACGAGGGTTGCAGAAGACACGCCCCAGCCCAGCACAGTGCTCACAGAGTGGGGAGACATGCGGCCAGGGAGGCGGAGACTCGACAGAAACCACACACCCTGTGGGGTCGCCACTGCACGATCCAACAGCCTGGGCCAGAGCACACGGAACAGGGAGAAGTCCTGCACGGGAAGTGAAAGCTCAACAGAGATCACACACCCTGTGGTACATGATCCACCAGCCCAGCAGAGTCCAAGCTGACCAGAAAGGTGGCTCTCCAGAGAAGCCCAAGACCCGAGGCAACCACACACACAAGGCACTAGAGGCCAACTGAGCAGTCACGGAGGGAGCCATACGAAATTGGCAACCACAGCAACATCCTATTTAGTCATTAGTCTCAAACCGGTGGTCTGTGAAACCCCCTGCCACAATGAATAAACATGAAAAAAAAGATACCAGAAATACAAAAAATCAAGAAAGTACACCACCAAAAGTTAATAAATCTCAAACTCTAGATCCTATAGAACAAGAAGCCCTTGAAATGACTGACAAGGAATTTCGAGTGATAATTCTAAGGAAACTGAATGAGATACAAGAAAACACAGCTAGACATCATGATGAAATGAGGAAAAGTATACAGGATCTGAAAGAGGAAATGTACAAAGAAATGAATGTCCTGAAAAAAAATGCAGCAGAACTTGCTGAACTGAAGAAGTTATTCAGCGAAATAAAAAACACAACGGAGAATTTAACCAGCAGGCTTGTCGAAGTTGAAGAGAGAACCTCTGAACTTGAAGATGGGCTGTTTGAAATAACACAAGCAGACAAAAAGAAAGAAAAAAGAATCAAGGACATTGAAGAAAATCTGAGAGAGATATCAGACAACCTTAAGCGCTCAAATATCCGAGTCATGAGTATTCCAGAAGGGGAGGAAAATGGAGATTCCATTGAAAACATATTCAAAAAAATAATGGCAGAAAACTTCCCAGGTATAGGAAAAGTCACAGATCTTCAGATCCAGGAAGCTCAACGATCTCCAAACGTATTCAACCCAAAAAGGCCTTCTCCAGCTGGTTTCAAGATGGCGGCGGCTGCGGCGGCTGGCGCGGAGTAGCTGAGGTGGAAAAGGTGGCCACTGGGCCTCAGGCAGCCGGGAAACTTGTGGACCTTTCTCTGGCCATCTCTTAAGGGAGGTCTGCTGCTGCTGGCCGGTCGTGGGGGCTCAACGCCACTTTGCCCCCGGCAGGAGAGGCTGCCTCATTTACAGGCAACAGCTTTGAAGTGTGGAGCAGGAAAAGAACTGATTCTTAGCTGCAAAAGCGAGTCTTGAAACAGGGAACACGGCGCCAGGGCTGCTGTGGATGCAGCCAGGATCCCGGAGGCTGGGGCCGCACTGAAGGCGGCCAGCTGCCCTATCCAGGATTCGAGGTTTCAGGCCGGCATTAAAGAAGACTCCTGGGAGCGCCCGAGCGGCGCCGCGACTGAACAGCCCGAGGCGGCAGCGCCGAGAACACGGAAGGCAACAAACCAGAGACAGAGCGAGCGCCCGACCTGGCACAGCACTGTGAGTGATCCCTGGCAAAGCTCTGTTCGGGGGGTGCATGCCCACGCGGCTCCCCGCCTGCACCACCAGGCCACTCATTGCCCCGGTGCTGCCTCCATTTTCCCAGGTGCGGGCAGCTCCGCCCTGCTCGGCCATCACTGAGCCCATTTGCTTGGCCTGGCGCGGGGCTTTCCGGACCCTGCGGGCCGACCTCCTCTCCCACTCCCTCCACGGTTCTCTGGCAGGGCTGGGGGTGTGGGGCGTCCCGACCAGTTTTGGGAGGGCTAGGAAGTACGGGCGGGCCGACTGTCACTCCACCACACCCTGGACTCCGGCCCCGGTAAACTTCCTGTTACTGGGAGGCAGATACCATCTCTGCGACCACCAGTTTGGAAAAAAGCCTAATGAATTTCTGGTTGGGAATAGTGTGGTAGGAGAGTTCCCAGGTCTGCTTGAACCTGCCGGAGAGCAGGCTGCAGGCGGGCACTAGATTCGGTTTATACCGGGGGGATACAAAGGTGAACAAGACCCGAGAAAGATCTACACAGTGCTACAAAGGCACCCAGAGAGACTGGTCGTCTGTGCCTAGCAGAAACCTGGTAGACTTCCTGGGTGAGGCGGTGCTGAGCAGGGTCTTGAAGGCCCAGCTGATAGACGAGGGGTGCAGAAGACACGCCCCAACCCAGCACAGTGTGCACAGAGGGGGGAGACGTGCGGCCAGGGAGGCGGAGACTCGACAGAAACCACACACCCGGTGGGGTCGCCACTGCACGATCTAACAGCCTGGGCCAGAGCACACGGAACGGGGAGAAGTCCTGTACAGAAAGTGAAAGCTCAACAGAGATCACACACCCTGTGGTACGTGATCCACCAGCCCAGCAGAGTACAAGCTGACCAGAAAGGTGGATCCCCGGAGAAGCCCAAGACCCGAGGCAACCACACACACAAGACACTAGAGGCCAACTGAGCAGTCACGGCGGGAGCCATACCAAATTGGCAACCACAGCAACATCCTAGTTAGTCATTAGTCTTAAACCGGTGGACTGTGAAACCCCCTGCCACAATGAATAAACACCAAAAAAAAGACACCAGAAATACAAAAAATCAAGAAAGTACACCACCAAAAGTTAATAAATCTCATACTCTAGATCCTATAGAACAAGAAGCCCTTGAAATAACTGATAAGGAATTTCGAGTGATAATTCTAAGGAAACTGAATGAGATACAAGAAAACTCAGCTAGACATCATGATGAAATGAGGAAAACTATACAGGATCTGAAAGAGGAAATATACAAGGAAATCAATGTCCTGAAAAAAAATGTAGCAGAACTTGCTGAACTGAAAAAGTTATTCAGCGAAATAAAAAACACAACGGAGAGTTTAACCAGCAGGCTTGTCGAAGTTGAAGAGAGAACCTCTGAACTTGAAGATGGGCTGTTTGAAATAACACAAGCAGACAAAAAGAAAGAAAAAAGAATCAAGGACATGGAAGAAAATCTGAGAGAGATATCAGACAACCTCAAGCGCTCAAATGTCCGAGTCATGGGTATTCCAGAAGGGGAGGAAAATGGAGATTCCATTGAAAACATATTCAACAAAATAGTGGCAGAAAACTTCCCAGGTATAGGAAAAATCACAGATCTTCAGATCCAGGAAGCTCAACGATCTCCAAACGTATTCAACCCAAAAAGGCCTTCTCCAAGACATGTCATAGTCAAATTGGCAAAACTCAGAGACAAAGAGAGAATCTTAAAAGCTGCAAGAGAGAAGCGTCAAATCACCTATAAGGGAGCCCCAATCAGGTTAACATCAGACTTCTCATCACAAACCCTAAAAGCTAGAAAGGAATGGGATGATATTTTCAAAATACTAAAAGACAAAGATTGCCAGCCAAGAATACTCTACCCTGCAAGGCTATCCTTCCGAAATGAGGGGCAAATAGTATATTTCTCAGACAAACAAAAACTGCGGGAGTTCACTACCACAAGACCACCCTTACAAGAAATCCTCAAGGGAGTACTGGGTTTGGTTCCTGAAAAATAACTACCACTGCCATAAAAACCTAAGAAAAATCTAAACCCGCTAGTACAATAAAAATGGCATTCATGAAGAGAAAACAAGCTAACAAAAACACTATCTACAACCTAAGGAACCAACAAACAAAGAAACCAAACAGTAAATCAGAAAGCAAGGAACAAAAGACACCTAAGACAACCAAACAACCAATAAAATGCTAAGAATAAATCAACACCTTTCAATAACAACTCTTAATGTTAAAGGCTTAAATTCCCCAATTAAAAGACACAGACTGGCTGACTGGATCAAAAAGCAGGACCCAACTATATGCTGCCTACAAGAGACCCACCTCACCCATAAAGATTCACACAGACTAAGAGTAAAAGGATGGAAAAAGATTTACCATGCAAACAGAAAAGAAAAACGAGCTGGAGTGGCTATTCTTATATCTGACAAAATAGACTTTAAACTAAAAACCATAAAAAGAGACAATGAGGGACACTACTTAATGATAAAAGGACTGATCCATCAAGAAGACATAACAATCATAAATATGTACGCACCCAATGTTGGAGCACCCAGATTTATAAAACAAACTCTATTAGACCTAAAGAAGGAAATAGACACTAATACCATAATAGCAGGGGACCTGAACACTCCACTGTCAATATTAGACAGATCATCTAGGCAAAGAATCAGTAGAGAAACACAAGATCTAAACAAGACTCTAGACCAATTGGAATTGGCAGATATCTACAGAACATTCCACCCAACAACCTCAGAATATTCATTCTTCTCATCAGCACATGGATCATTCTCCAAGATAGATCACATATTAGGTCACAAATCAAGTCTCAATAAATTCAAAAAAATTGGAATTATCCCATGTATCTTCTCAGACCACAATGGATTAAAATTAGAAATTAATAACAAACAAAACTCTGGAAACTATACAAACACATGGAAATTAAACAGCATTCTACTTAATGACATATGGGTCCAAGAAGAAATCAAGCAGGAAATCAAAAAGTTTATTGAAACTAATGAAAACAATGATACATCATACCAAAACCTGTGGGATACTGCAAAAGCAGTATTGAGGGGAAAATTTATTGCATTAAATGCTCACTTCAGAAGAATGGAAAGATGGCAAGTGAACAACCTAACACTTCACCTTAAAGAACTAGAAAAACAAGAACAATCCAATCCTAAAGTTAGCAGACGGAAAGAAATCATTAAGATCAGAGCAGAACTGAATGAAATTGAAAACCAAAAAACAATTCAAAAGATCAACGAATCAAAAAGTTGGTTTTTTGAAAAGATAAATAAAATTGACAAACCATTAGCATGGCTAACAAAAAAAAGAAGAGAGAAGACTCAAATAACAAAAATTAGAAATGAAAAAGGCGATATTACAACTGATTCATCTGAAATACAAGGAATCATTCGAGACTACTATAAACAACTATACGCCAACAAATTTGAAAATCTGGAGGAAATGGATAAATTTCTGGACACACACAAGCTCCCAAAACTGAACCGTGAAGACGTAGAAAATTTGAACAGACCAATAACAATAAAGGAGATTGAAGCTGTTATCAGAAGGCTCCCAACAAAGAAAAGCCCAGGACCAGATGGATTCACAGCAGAATTTTACCAAACATTCAAAGAGGAATTGACACCGATTCTTTACAAACTATTCCAAAAGATTGAAACGGACGCAAATCTCCCAAACTCATTCTATGAAGCAAACATCATCCTGATACCAAAACCAGGTAAAGATATAACCAAAAAAGAAAACTACAGGCCGATATCCTTGATGAATATAGATGCAAAAATCCTCACTAAAATACTAGCAAACAGAATACAGCAACACATACGAAAAATTATTCATCACGATCAAGTGGGATTCATCCCAGGGATGCAAGGTTGGTTCAACATACGCAAATCAATAAATGTGATACACCATATTAATAAACTCAAACACAAGGACCATATGATCATCTCTATAGATGCTGAAAAAGCATTTGATAAAGTTCAGCACTCATTCATGACAAAGACCCTCTATAAGTTAGGTATAGAGGGAAAGTATCTCAACATAATTAAAGCCATATATGCCAAACCCACTGCCAATATCATCCTGAATGGGGAAAAGCTGAAAGCTTTTCCTTTAAGAACAGGCACTAGATAAGGATGCCCACTCTCACCACTCCTATTCAACATAGTGTTGGAAGTACTAGCCAGAGCAATCAGAGAAGAGAAGGAAATAAAGGGCATCCAGATTGGAAAAGATGAAGTCAAACTGTCCCTGTTTGCAGATGACATGATCCTATATATCGAACAGCCTAAAACCTCTACAAAAAAACTGTTGGAATTGATAAATGATTTCAGCACAGTAGCAGGATACAAAATCAACACACAAAAATCAGTAGCATTTCTTTTCTCCAATAGTGAACATGCAGAAGGAGAAATCAAGAAAGCCTGCCCATTTACAATAGCCACCAAAAAAATAAAATACTTAGGAATTGAGTTAACCAAGGAGGTGAAAAATCTCTATAATGAGAACTACAAACCACTGCTGAGAGAAATTAGAGAGGATACAAGAAGATGGAAAGATATCCCATGCTCTTGGATTGGAAGAATCAACATAGTCAAAATGTCCATACTACCCAAAGTGATATACAAATTCAATGCAATCCCCATCAAAATTCCAAAGACATTTTTCTCAGAAATGGAAAAAACTATTCAGACATTTATATGGAACAATAAAAGACCACGAATAGCCAAAGCAATGCTCAGCAAAAAAAATAAAGCTGGAGGCATAACACTACCTGACTTTAAGCTATACTACAAAGCTATAATAACCAAAACAGTATGGTACTGGCATAAAAACAGACACACTGACCAATGGAATAGAATAGAGAATCCAGAAATCAACCCTCACACTTACTGCCATCTGATCTTTGACAAAGGCACCAAGCCTATTCACTGGGGAAGGGACTGCCTCTTCAGCAAGTGGTGCTGGGATAACTGGATATCGTTATGCAGGAGAATGAAACTAGATCCATACCTCTCACCATATACTAAAATCAACTCAAAATGGATTAAGGATTTAAATATACACCCTGAGACAATAAAACTTCTTAAAGAAAACATAGGGGAAACACTTCAGGAAATAGGACTGGGCACAGACTTCATGAATACGACCCCAAAAGCACGGGCAACCAAAGGAAAAATAAACAAATGGGATTATATCAAACTAAAAAGCTTCTGCACAGCAAAAGAAACAATTAAAAGAGTTAAAAGACAACCAACAGAGTGGGAGAAAATATTTGCAAAATATACATCTGACAAAGGATTAATATCCAGAATATATAAGGAACTCAAACAACTTTACAAGAAGAAAACAAGCAACCCAATTAAAAAATGGGCAAGAGAGCTAAGTAGGCATTTCTCTAAGGAAGATATCCAAATGGCCAACAGACATATGAAAAAATGCTCAAGATCACTCAGCATCCGGGAAATGCAAATCAAAACCACATTGAGATACCATCTAACCCCAGTTAGGATGGCTAAAATCCAAAAGACTATGAACGATAAATGCTGGCGAGGCTGCGGAGAAAAAGGAACTCTCATACATTGTTGGTGGGACTGCAAAATGGTGCAGCCTCTATGGAAAATGGTATGGAGGTTCCTTAAACAATTGCAAATAGATCTACCATACGACCCAGCCATCCCACTGTTGGGAATATACCCAGAGGAATGGAAATCATCAAGTCGAAGGAATACCTGTTCCCCAATGTTCATCGCAGCACTCTTTACAATAGCCAAGAGTTGGAACCAGCCCAAATGCCCATCATCAGATGAGTGGATACGGAAAATGTGGTACATCTACACAATGGAATACTACTCAGCTATAAAAACGAATGAAATACTGCCATTTGCAACAACATGGATGGACCTCGAGAGAATTATATTAAGTGAAACAAGTCAGGCACAGAAAGAGAAATACCACATGTTCTCACTTATTGGTGGGAGCTAAAAATTAATATATAAATTCACACACACACATACACACATACACATACAAACGGGGGGGGGGTAAGAAGATATAACAACCACAATTATTTGAAGTTGATACAACAAACAAACAGAAAGGACATGGTTGGGGGGGAGGGGGGGAGGGAGAAGGGAGGGAGGTTTTGGTGATGGGGAGCATTAATCAGCTACAATGTATATCGACAAAATAAAATTTAAAAAAAAAAAAAAAAAAAAAAAAAAAAAAAAAAAAAAAAACAAAATAAATTAGTGGCAAATTGTTTTTTATAAAAAAAAAAAAAAAACAAAAAAAACAAAAAGGCCTTCTCCAAGACATGTCATAGTCACATTGGCAAAACTCAGAGACAAAGAGAGAATCTTAAAAGCTGCAAGAGAGAAGCGTCAAATCACCTATAAGGGAGCCCCAATCAGACTAACATCAGACCTTTCATCACAAACCCTAAAAGCTAGAAAGGAATGGGATGATATTTTCAAAATACTAAAAGACAAAGATTGCCAGTCAAGAATACTCTACCCTGCAAGGCTATCCTTCCGAAATGAGGGGCAAATAGTATATTTCTCAGACAAACAAAAACTGCGGGGGTTCACTACCACACGACCACCCTTACAAGAAATCCTCAAGGAAGTACTGGGTTTGGTTCCTGAAAAATAACTACCACTGCCATAAAAACCCAAGAAAAATCAGTACCCACTAGTATAATAAAAATGGCATTCATGAAGAGAAAACAAGCAAACAAAAATGCTATCTACAACCTAAGGAACCAACAAACACAGAAACCAAACAGTAAATCAGAAAGCAAGGAACAAAAGACACCTAAGACAACCAAACAACCAATAAAATGCTAGGAATAAATCAACACATTTCAATGACAACTCTTAATGTAAAAGGCTTAAATTCCCCAATCAAAAGACACAGACTGGCTGACTGGATCAAAAAGGAGGACCCAACTATATGCTGCCTACAAGAGACCCACCTCACCCATAAAGATTCACACAGACTAAGAGTGAAAGGATGGAAAAAGATTTACCATGCAAACAGAAAAGAAAAACGAGCTGGAGTAGCTATTCTTATATCTGACAAAATAGACTTTAAACTAAAAACCATAAAAAGAGACAATGAGGGACACTAATTAATGATAAAAGGACTGATCCATCAAGAAGACCTAACAATCATAAATATGTACACACCCAGTGTTGGAGCAGCCAGATTTATAAAACAAACTCTATTAGACCTAAGGAAGGAAATAGACACTAATACCATAATAGCAGGGGACCTGAACAACCCACTGTCAATATTAGACAGATCATCTAGGCAAAGAATCAGTAGAGAAACACAAGATCTAAACAAGACTCTAGACCAATTGGAATTGGCAGATATCTACAGAACGTTCCACCCAACAACCTCAGAATATTCATTCTTCTCATCAGCACATGGATCGTTCTCCAGGATAGATCACATATTAGGTCACAAATCAAGTCTCAATAAATTCAAAAAAATTGGAATTATCCCATGTATCTTCTCAGACCACAATGGCTTAAAACTAGAAATTAATAACAAACGAAACTCTGGAAACTATACAAACACATGGAAATTAAACAGCATTCTACTTAATGACATATGGGTCCAAGAAGAAATCAAGCAGGAAATCAAAAAATTTATTGAAACTAATGAAAACAATGATACATCATACCAAAACCTGTGGGATACTGCAAAAGCAGTATTGAGGGGGAAATTTATCGCATTAAACGCTCACTTCAGAAGAATGGAAAGATGGCAAGTGAACAACCTACCACTTCACCTTAAAGAACTAGAAAAACAAGAACAATCCAAACCTAAAGTTAGCAGACAGAAAGAAATCATTAAGATCAGAGCAGAACTGAATGAAATTGAAAACCAAAAAACAATTCAAAAGATCAACGAATCAAAAAGTTGGTTTTTTGAAAAGATAAATAAAATTGACAAACCATTAGCATGGCTAACAAAAAAAAGAAGAGAGAAGATTCAGATAACAAAAATTAGAAATGAAAAAGGCGATATTACAACTGATTCATCTGAAATCCAAGGAATCATTCGAGACTACTATAAACAACTATACGCCAACAAATTTGAAAATCTGGAGGAAATGGATAAATTTCTGGACACACACAAGCTCCCAAAACTGAACCGTGAAGACGTAGAAAATTTGAACAGACCAATAACAATAAAGGAGATTGAAGCTGTTATCAGAAGGCTCCCAACAAAGAAAAGCCCAGGACCAGATGGATTCACAGCAGAATTTTACCAAACATTCAAACAGGAATTGACACCGATTCTTTACAAACTTTTCCAAAAGATCGAAACAGACGCAAATCTCCCAAACTCATTCTATGAAGCAAACATCATCCTGATACCAAAACCAGGTAAAGATATAACCAAAAAAGAAAACTACAGGCCTATATCCTTGATGAATATACATGCAAAAATCCTCACTAAAATACTAGCAAACAGAATACAGCAACACATACGTAAAATAATTCATCACGATCAAGTGGGATTCATCCCAGGGATTCAAGGTTGGTTCAACATACGCAAATCAATAAATGTGATACTCCATATTAATAAACTCAAACACAAGGACCATATGATCATCTCTATAGATGCTGAAAAAGCATTTGATAAAGTTCAGCACTCATTCATGACAAAGACCCTCTATAAGTTAGGTATAGAGGGAAAGTATCTCAACATAATTAAAGCCATATATGCCAAACCCACTGCCAATATCATCCTGAATGGGGAAAAGCTGAAAGCTTTTCCTTTAAGAACAGGCACTAGACAAGGATGCCCACTCTCACCACTCCTATTTAACATAGTGTTGGAATTACTAGCCAGAGCAATCAGAGAAGAGAAGGAAATAAAGGGCATCCAGATTGGAAAAGAGGAAGTCAAACTGTCCCTGTTTGCAGATGACATGATCCTATATATCGAACAGCCTAAAACCTCTACAAAAAAACTGCTGGAATTGATAAATGATTTCAGCACAGTAGCAGGATACAAAATCAACACACAAAAATCAGTAGCATTTCTTTTCTCCAATAGTGAACATGCAGAAGGAGAAATCAAGAAAGCCTGCCCATTTACAATAGCCACCAAAAAAATAAAATACTTAGGAATTGAGTTAACCAAGGAGGTGAAAAATCTCTATCATGAGAACTACAAACCACTGCTGAGAGAAATTAGAGAGGATACAAGAAGATGGAAAGATATCCCATGCTCTTGGATTGGAAGAATCAACATAGTGAAAATGTCCATACTACCCAAAGTGATATACAAATTCAATGCAATCCCCATCAAAATTCCAAAGACATTTTTCTCAGAAATGGAAAAAACTATCCAGACATTTATATGGAACAATAAAAGACCACGCATAGCCAAAGCAATGCTGAGCAAAAAAAATAAAGCTGGAGGCATAACACTACCTGACTTTAAGTTATACTACAAAGCTATAATAACCAAAACAGTATGGTACTGGCATAAAAACAGACACACTGACCAATGGAATAGAATAGAGAATCCAGAAATCAACCCACACACTTACTGTCAGCTGATCTTTGACAAAGGCACCAAGCCTATTCAGTTGCGAAGGGACTGCCTCTTCAGCAAATGGTGCTGGGATAACTGGATATCCATATGCAGGAGAATGAAACTAGATCCATACCTCTCACCGTATACTAAAATCAACTCAAAATGGATTAAGGATTTAAATATACACCCTGTAACAATAAAACTTCTTAAAGAAAACATAGGAGAAACACTTCAGGAAACAGGACTGGGCACAGACTTCATGAATACGACCCCAAAAGCACGGGCAACCAAAGGAAAAATAAACAAATGGGATTATATCAAACTAAAAAGCTTCTGCACAGCCAAAGAAACAATTAAAAGAGTTAAAAGACAACCAACAGAGTGGGAGAAAATATTTGCAAAATATACATCTGACAAAGGATTAATATCCAGAATATATAAGGAACTCAAACAACTTTACAAGAAGAAAACAAGCAACCCAATTAAAAAATGGGCAAAAGAGCTAAGTAGGCATTTCTCTAAGGAAGATATACAAATGGCTAACAGACATATGAAAAAATGCTCAACATCACTCAGCATCCGGGAAATGCAAATCAAAACCACATTGAGATACCATCTCACCCCAGTTAGGATGGCTAAAATCCAAAAGACTATGAACGATAAATGCTGGCGAGGCTGCGGAGAAAAAGGAACTCTCATGCATTGTTGGTGGGACTGCAAAATGGTGCAGCCTCTATGGAAAATGGTATGGAGGTTCCTCAAACAATTGCAGATAGATCTGCCATACGACCCAGCCATCCCACTGTTGGGAATATACCCAGAGGAATGGAAATCATCAAGTCGAAGGTATACCTGTTTCCCAATGTTTATCGCAGCACTCTTTACAATAGCCAAGAGTTGGAACCAGCCCAAATGCCCATCATCGGATGAGTGGATACGGAAAATGTGGTACATCTACACAATGGAATACTACTCAGCTATAAAAACGAATGAAATACTGCCATTTGCAACAACATGGATGGACCTTGAGAGAATTATATTAAGTGAAACAAGTCAGGCACAGAAAGAGAAATACCACATGTTCTCACTTATTGGTGGGAGCTAAAAATTAATATATAAATTCACACACACACACACACACACACACACACAAACCGGGGGGGGGGGGGAAGAAGATATAACAACCACAATTATTTGAAGTTGATACAACAAGCAAACAGAAAGGACATTGTTGGGGGGGAGGGAGAAGGGAGGGAGATTTTGGTGATGGGGAGCAATAATCAGCTACAATGTATATCGACAAAATAAAATTTAAAAAAAAATAAATTAAAAAAAATTATTAAAAAAAATAAATAAATAAAATAAAAAATAAAAAATAAAAAAAATAAAAAATAAAAAAAATAAAAACGAATGAAATACTGCCATTTGCAACAACATGGATGAACCTTGAGAGAATTATATTAAGTGAAACAAGTCAGGCACAGAAAGAGAAATACCACATGTTCTCACTTATTGGTGGGAGCTAAAAATTAGTATATAAATTCACACACACATACACACACACACAAAACCAGGGGGGGGGAGAAGATATAACAACCACAATTACTTGAAGTTGATACGACAAGCAAACAGAAAGGACATTGTTGGGGGGGATGGGGGGAGGGAGAAGGGAGGGAGGTTTTGGTGATGGGGAGCAATAATCAGCCACAATGTATATCGACAAAATAAAATTTAAAAAATAAAATAATTTAAAAATTTAAAAAATAAGAAAAGTCTCATCAGTAATGTAAACCTCTACGTTGAGCAAATAGAAAAAGTACAGCTAACTAAACCAAAAGCAAATATAAGTAGGAAATAACAAAGATTACAACAGAAATATATGAAATAGGGAATAAAAAAACAGTAGAGAAAATCAACAAAACCGAAAGCTGATTCATTAGACAGATCGATAAAATTTGCAAACCTTTATCTAAACTGACAAAGAAAAAAGAAGACCAAAATTACTAAAATAAGAAATAAAGTAGGAGCATTATTACATTGTCACTGTGACTTTTTATGGTGGTAAGATTTAGTTTCTTTCTCTCATTTGTATTTTTGTTCTACCAGTGGGTTTTGTTCTTTCTTTTGTATTTGTGGTAGTGATTATCATGTTTTGTATACCAGCTTCAGGACTTCCTTGAAGATTTCTTGTAGAGGTAGTCATATGGTGGTGAACTCCTGCAGCTTTTGTTTGTTGGGAAATACACTGTTTTCCCCTCATTTGTAAAGGATAGCCTTGCTGGGTACTGTATTAGCCGGCAGTATTTTCTTTCAGTATTTTGAATATATCATCCCATTTTCTTCTAGCCTGCAGAGTTTCTGTTGAGAGATCTGCTGTTAGTCTGATAGGGGCTCCCTTACAGGTGACTTATGCTTTTCTCTTGCTTCTTTCAAGATTCTTTCTTTGTCTTTGAGCTTTGCCAGTTTGACTTCAATGTATCCTGGAGAGGATCTTTTTTGGTTGAATCTGTTTGGTGATTGTTGAGCCTCCTGGAGCTGAAAGTCCTTGTCTTTCTCTATACCTGGGAAGTTTTCTGTTATAATTTCATTGAATAGGTTTTCCATGCCTTTTCCTTTCTCTTCCCCTCTGGAACACCCATGACTCAAATGTTTGTGCACTTAAGGTTGTCTGCTAGCTCTATTAGATTTGCTTCAATTTTTAAGATTCTGGGTTATTTTGAAAAGACTATCTTTGAGATGGGAAATTATTTCTTCTGCTTGTTCTAGCCTGCTACCTGAGCTATCAGTTGTGATTTTAATTTCATTGAATGAATCTTTCAGTTCCATCAGTTCTGCTACATTCTTTTTAAGGAATTGATCTCTTTATAAATTTCCTCCTTCATATCCTGGATTTTTTTTTTCTCATTTCATTATATTGTCTAACTGAGTCTTGTATATCAGTGAGTTTCCTTAAGATTGTGGCTGAAAATTCCTTTTCAGTCATTTCAAGGATTTCCTGCTCTACAGGGTCTGGTATTTGAGAATTACTGTATTCTTTTAGTGGTGTCATATTTTCTTGGGTTTTTGTATTTCTAGTATCTCTACATTGATGTCTACTCATCTGGTTGAGCAGTTGCTTCTTCTGTTACTCTGGAGTGGGCTTTGAGGAGAGAAATGTCCTCTTCTTTTTCCTGGTCTCCTCTGGTGACTCTCCTTATGTCAATGCAATCAAGTGTCCAGTGGGCCGCCTGCATGGTGGCTGTGGCTGGCACTGTGGTATGGAACCACTTTTTCAGCACTGGGGCAGTGGCAGGGGCTGTGATGGGCCACCCATTTGGAAGGGGTGTTTTCAGCATGCTCTCTTGACTTCTTCTGGGTGATGGGGGCTGCCCTCAGCTCCTTGCCTAGAATCCCAGGTGTGCTTTGCTTCTTGAGTGCTTCCAGGTGGAGGGAGATGAAGCCCTCAGCCCCTTGCCTAGGACCCTGGATGTGCTCTCTTGCCTGCTTCTAGGTGGGCCATTTTACTTTAATGAAATAATGTAGACATAGAGGGCCTGCATGCCATTTGTTTCTGCCTACTTTACTGCAAAAATGGCTGGCTTATTTATTGTCTAATTAATACTGTGAGATAATAAAGTAAGGGGAGGTAAGTTCAGCTTATTATATAAGTTTTTCCAGAAAGTAATACTACCTTTATCTAAGGTAGTCTCATTATTGTAAACACAGAGAGAACTATTCTGAGCACTACTTTAAAAAGGGTAAGGATGAATTTGTTAGAGGCATTCATTATGCTCTTGATGTTGTACACAATCTGGAAATTCAAACAGCTTTACAATTGTTTGAGAGGGGGGAGGCAGTAGAAGAAAGGAGATCGAAAAAATGTTCTTTAAGTGTAACAATTAGTATTGCTTTAGTGATTTTATTTTCCCACCAAATCAGTAAAACCCATCTTGACCACAATTTATCTTCCAAACATACTCAAGAAGAAACTTTAATGTCATAAACTTGGAATTTGTGTAGAATTTTGGAGTGATATTAAACAGCTTTGAATCTTGAGTCTAAATTTACTTACAAGTTAGTTGAGTATATGTAATGCATTGTAGTAGATGAATTAGTTTACAGAGGTTCCGTTCATCATTTTAAAAATGCATATCCTCATAAGTGCCTAAGCAAACTCACAAACAAACCTCTTTTGTTCATATCTTACCAGACATCTGTATGGTTTTTAAAATTTCTTTTAGGGGAAAACTTAAGAATATTCAACTTCATCTTTTCAAACTTAAGAAAATTCAGCTTCATTAGATTATTCTGAAAGTATACAGCTTTGCAGGTATCTTTCAGCATCTTAACTTTTCAAATAATTGTAAATGAATTTTTAGTAAGCTATCTTTTATTGTTAACTATATTCTTTATGCCTATAGGTGATTACCACATGTGTTCACCACTTTATTAATAATAATTAAATATTTTGTCCTCACTTTGGCAGCACATATACTAAAATTGGAATAATATTTAAATATTTGAAGGTGTATAGGGTGTTCCAGTTATGAAGCAAGGTGAGTTCAGTTTTACCTGCATCGTATAGTTCATTGAGCAGTGGGAGGCTGGTAAAGTAGGATTGGGCCAGATTTTAAAGGCCCTGTTGTCAGGGGGGAATTCTTGGAGGTTTTGTAGTAGAAGAGTGACATGATTTACTCATTTTTTGTAACTGCACTTGCAGTGTGGGGTAGATATAGTTGAAGAGAGCTTAGAGGCAGGGAGATTCGTTAGGAGGCTATTGCGAAGTTTAGGTGAAGATGAGAAGTGGAATGAGAACAATAGATGAATTTAAAGAATATTTAGGCACTAGAATTGGCAAGACCTGGTGGTTAACAGGAAGTGAACATCAGGAATGACTTCAGCCTTTCTACTTCAGTAGTCACAGACTGATGGACGATAAGGCATGGCCATTAACTCCAGGTTGCAGACAAGATTTAGAAAGGAAGATAATTAATTCCAGATCTTTTACAGATGTGGCAGCTCTGACCAAGCCCAGAAGTGCTTGCCTAAGATCACATAATCTATTCCTAGAGATGTTTCTCTGCTTTGCCCCAGATATGACTCCCCTCAGCCCACAGGGTACCAGAAGGAATAGTAAGCTGCTGAAGCCTCTCCAGGAGTCTCCTCCATTTTTCCCAAGATGCTGTTACACGTTATTATTTTCTTTTTATATAATAAAAAATCTGGGGAAATATTGCCATAGTAGTCATTCTCTATATGAATACTTTCATATTTTTAATTTAGATTTTCATATTTAGGTAACATACTAACAATAGCTACTGTTTATTGAGTACCTATTAATTTTGGAAAGTAGTAAAGAAGCCTTTATTTTTCCATAAAATGTTATTTTTTTATAGGGCTTACCTCTCCAACACTACTCTTCAAACACCCAAACTCTCCACTTGTGACTAGAGCCCATCTCCTCTCCTGCTCAAGGAACTCCAGCAGTTCTCCCCTTTGTCTCCTATATTGTCAGTTTTCCCCTTGCTACCTGATATTTCCTAACCATGTACAAACGTGTTATTTCTCCCATCTTTAAAAAGCCTTTCTTTTCTCTACTTTCCACACTAACACCTGCCTTATTCCTTTAGTCCCTTTTGCAACCAAATTCTTAGAGTTTTATATATCCATTCTTTACTTCCATTTTTAAAAATCCACTGTCATGCTTTTGGCCCCCCATGTCACTCCAACAAAGTTGTTTTTTTCAAAGCCCCAAGACCTTCATGTTGCCAAAATCCAGTGGTTACATTCTCAGTTCTCATCTTACTTGACCTTATCAGCAATATTTAACACAGTTGATCACTCCGTACTCCTGGAACACATTCTTTAACTATTAACTTCTTCCCTTCCTCACTGGCCATGCCTATTCAGTCTCTTTGTTTGTGTCCTCTTATCTCCTTGACATCTTTTGCAGCTTGTATCTTTTGGCATTTCTTCTTGGTTATCTTAAATTTAACATGTCTAGAAGCAAACTTCTGTCCCACACTCTACCACTAACCCTGCTCTTCCTTCAGTTTTACCCAGCTCAATTAAAGTCAACTCTATTCTTCTATTTGCTCAGACCAATAACCTAAAGTCTCTTCAACCTCTTCTCTTTTACACATTCTGTATTCTATTCATCAGCAAATTCTTTTGGTGTGTCATCAAAATTTATGATCTCTTACCATCTCACAGATATTACTTTGGTCCAAGCTACCATTATCTCTTGCCTGAATTACTGGAGTAGTTCATTAGCTTAACTGTCCACTCCTCATTGATACCATAGAGCCCTGTTTCTTCACTTTTATCAAGTTTTCTGTCATCTGCTCTGTGTGGTCTTTTCTGACCACCCTATTTAAGACTGAGAAATCACTCTTCCCCCACTTCTGTGCTCACTAGCCCCTTCTTGGGGGTGGGGAGCTGTGCATTTTAAGGGAAACTTTTCATTTATGACCTACTAGCATGCTCTAGAGGGTGAGAGAGAGGGGAAGAGGGGCCAAACTCACTCTTTTATAGTGGCACTAATCCTACCCATGAGGGCTTCTCCCTCATGGCCTAATCACCCCTCAAAGATCTTACCTCTTAATACTGTTGTAGTGTCAATTAAATTTCAACATGAATTTGAGGGGGACAAACATTCAAACCATGGCATCAACTATAATAAAAGGATAGGAAAATGTAGTATTTTCAAGTCAACAGTGATCTTGAAAAGTTTCTCTTAAAATGCACAGCTCCCCACCCCCAAGAAATTTTATTATTTAATAAAATTATATCTTATTTAAGATTTTCACTATGCTCATTTTATTTTTGTGTTCTATTCATTCGATTTACAACCATCTATGTTAATTAAAGGTAAGATTATCAGTCATTGGTTATAAACAGAAGATAACCCACTTGCATCCCTTCTATTTTAAGCCATTTTGAAAACAAAGGTATCGGATATAGAAATGAACAGTGATTAGGTGATTAATTCAAACACTTTCCCTATAAATAAGGTTGTCATATAAAATAGCCTGTTTTAATCCCTTTTGTTTCAACTGGAAAAATATATTCATTTCTATTAACCAAAAGTATTTTTACATGCATGAAGGTAGGAGAAGAATAGATTGCTTAGTTGTTGTGCCTACTGAGCTCTTCTGACAGCCATGTTTTTTTGTTTCAGTTTTAGTTTTGATTTTTTTGGCACTGGCCAGTACCAGATAGCCATGTTGTTTTCACTATTTATTCTTGGCAAATTTCAAGTTCTGAAGCATTAGTGATGTTTATTCAGGCTAAGACATGCTTGTGGCACTGCCAAACGCTGATATGTTCCTATTAGAATTTCAAAGGTTCCTAAAGGTTTTTTCATTCTTCTAACACTTTTCTTAACCATATTTCAGATATAAATTTAGATTTGGCCTATTGGTACTGTAAAATTTATCCTTTAGTAGTAAGAAAATACATTCCATCTTACACAGTAGTCTGTTGTTTTATGTTTTATACTGAAGTTTTCAAGTTTCAGTTGTAAGATACTTTCAGATAAATCTGCACAGATGGCATTATATTGCATATGAAATACGTCTATTTTATTGTAATGTTAAAACCCATTCATTTAGGGAATTATTTAAGAACTTGACTGTTTAAGTTTCTCATTTGAATACTGTAATTTAAATAACCATACTTCCCAGTTTGTCCAAGAAAGTCCTGGTTTATGCCTGTTTCTCTGGCATAATTATTAATAGCTCCCTCTTTCACTCTAAAACATGTCCCAAGTTGCAGAAGGAGAAATACTACATGTGCAAGCTAAAAAATTGATCTCATAAAAGTAGAGAGCAGAATAGTGGTTACTAGACATTGGTAAGGTGGCAAGGATAGGAAGAGGATGGTCAGTGGGTACAAAATTGCGGCTAATAGGAAGAATAAGTTCTAGTATTATATACAAAGGGAGACTACAGTTAGCAACAATTTATTCTATAATTTCAAATAGCCAGTAGAGAGGATTTTCAATGTTCCCAACACAAAGAAATGATCAATGTTTGGAGGTTATGGATATGCTCATTACCCTGAAATAATCATTGCACCTTATACGCATGTGCCCAGATATAATATGCCCATAAATATGTACAATTATTATGTGTCAATTAAGGAAAAATAAATTTAATAAAATGGAAAATAAAAGTGCCCCAAGTTGAAAAATACATTATTTGGACACTCTGGTTATAACAGTAGGATACTCACTTTCCCTGTCCATTTCACATG
Organism: Cynocephalus volans; assembly: GCF_027409185.1. Taxonomy (NCBI): domain Eukaryota; kingdom Metazoa; phylum Chordata; class Mammalia; order Dermoptera; family Cynocephalidae; genus Cynocephalus; species Cynocephalus volans. Next base: position 38,993,248 of record NC_084466.1, on the reverse strand, counting down.
GGCTTTAACAACATGACAGAATCATGAAAAATACAGTTTTGTAATCAAATCTTAGCTGTAAAAGTACTTTTAAGTATGATATATTCAGATTTTTGTATTTTAAAACGTTTGTTATAATGTTGGCCAGTTGGCCAATGACCAGCATCTTTCTCTGTTTTTATAGTTACTTTTGATTATACACTCAGTTTCGACTTTTAAAACTTGAGCTGCATTAACTTATGCATGCTACAGATAGCTTCTATCAATTCTTCCAAGCTTCTCTTTTGAAGAACATTTGTATTCCTGCTATTTTCTCTGTAATTCTATTTCTGTTACATTTCCTAATGCATTTAACATTTAGAAATGGATAATTCATTAGTTATATGGAAGTTATTGTTTTATCTGTGGCAGGAATACAATCCATTGGTGTTTTATCAAACCAGTTTCATTTTGAAAGCTCATGTTACATACTCTAGGCCATGAAAGCAAATGTATAATATATTCACAATTCTTTCAAGGCTTGTTTTGATTTAACATCTATTTGTGCCGTGAGGTGATCATGTAATATAAATCTAATAATGTCTAAGAAGATTTTGGGGCTCTATAGCTTGCTTACTGTGTTATCTTAGGCTAATACTTAACCTCTCTGTGTTTCAGTCTTCTCATTTGTAAAATGGAAATAATGATACAACCTACACTTTTTGGGACTGTTGTGACAATTAAATGAGTTATTATATGTAAAATGCCTAGAACAACTCCTGGCACATGGTAAACACTCTATATAATTGCTATTACTGTTATTATCAGTGGAAGAATACATTCCATTTCTCTTTCTCAAACTTAATTTGAAACATGTCAATTGATAATATTAAAAGAAGTATCTATTTTTATTCATTATAAGGAATTATGCTGCTTTGTTAAACTACACAGGTTGTGGACCGGATACAGAAGGTGTGGCACCTGATAAGGAGAATGGGTTTATACAGAAATCTTATCTGCAAATAACTATGAAAGGACCTGTTGGTAGAAACCTCAGCTTCTAGCACTTCTCCCATTCATTTCAGTTTTCTTTTTTTGGATTGCCTTATGTATCTGTCCTTCACAGTCCAACTTACATGCTGCTTTTTTGAAATGTTTTTCTGTATTCACTTACCTCTCTTACTCCAGTTAAAAATAATCAGCTTCTCCTCCTCATGACCATAAAATTTTGTTAATGCCTTAATATAGCACTTATAATTAGCTAGATGATATAGATTGTGGCTTGGAGAATCTACTAGTACCCACTGATTATACCTCCTCTTACAAGCCCTAATGTTAGCTTGTTCGGTTTTTATTTCATTCCCTGTGGCTTGCTTTTATTTCTAACGTCCATTGTTGTAAGAAAGGAAATATAGTTTGGGACTGAAGTGTTGCTATCTACCAACTAAGAATTCATGATTAATTAGCACTGTAAATGTGACCTACTTGGGATTCTGCTACTGAAATAACATAAAGAATAACGAGACTATATTTGAGAAATGAAAATTGAAACCAATTTGTGGTGATTTACTGACTAAAATATTTAGGTCATGTAGGGATGAAAAATACATAAATGTTTTATATACTTTGAGAATTTTATTCTATCTATAAAGTTAATTTTTCATGTTTCAGTTGGTTTGATAATAGAATGTTTTAAAAGATCATTGCAACCAGGATGACATCAGAAAATAACAACGTGACATTTTGTGATAGCTACTTTAGAATGCACTTCCACTAGAGTAATAACGTACAAAAGTAGTTTGTATTCTTTTTAATAAGAGTTGCCTGTATCCCAGTTTTTTAAAAAAATTATTTTATGTCTGGCTCATAAGCTGTTTTACTGACGAATCTCTAATGGTTGACATGTTTTAAATTTTAAATTTGTTGTTAGCATTACCATGCGAAAGACTACATTGAGTACTGGCAGAGCAAATATGACCACTAAGCATTTCAATCCAATATTTATTGGGTAGATTTATTCAAACTGTATGAGTTTTTATGACTCCCTACTGACATTCTCTATGAATAATAAAAACCCAAATTCTAATAGCCAATCCAATTCTTTATGAAGATAGGTCAATATGATGTAAAAAGTACTGGCTTTCAAGTAAGACATAGCTGGTTTCAAATTAGGCCTTTAACACTAGGACTGTGTGACTTTGAGCTAGGCATGTAAGGTCTCTAAACTTTAGTTTACTCAGCTGTAAAGTAGGTTAGAAAATACAGCATAGGATTAAGTTAGCTAAATCATTTATGTATGTTATACTACATATTTGTTTGTGTTATAACTGTTAGAGAAGGAGATTAAAAAAGAAAAATTAGGTGACTCTCTGAAAGAAGCTTACTGCTGTTTTTTTTCTTGATCCAAAGCTTTACCTTCATTAAAACACAAACAGAATTTAATCTTTGAAGGCCCATGCCTGTCTGTGTAATCTACTAATTACTCACTGTTGTTACCTTCCCACCTTTTGGACACTCCCCTTAACTGGCAATAAATGCACTTTTCTGTCCATTTCAGTTTGTACTGTCATCACCACTGTTAAGTGGATGACTTATCTAATACCCTGGCTATATACTTCCTTGACCTCTACATGAATATTGACCTTCATTTCAGCTCTATTTCATTTAGCCACTCTAATTGTCACACCCTGTCTTGTTATCAGCTTAAATTCTGCCGCTGAAAGTACCATTGTACTTACAAATCACTGTTCTCCAATTGCAATCTCTAGTTTTCCATCTTGCTTGTACAACTGTTTCCACTTAATCTGTCATCTTATCAGAACCTCTAGTCCTTTTTCCCTTATCCTTTCTCCTAATCTATCAGCCTTTGTTCCCTTCCTATACAACCGAGACTCCAAGGTCCTTTGTTTCAACTATTCTCACTCCCATTTTGATTCTTGTGATCTCCAAAATATATCTTTCACATAAAGTATTTTATGGAACATTTATTAATCTTTCAAAACCTTAGTGTTCTTGTGGCTAATATGTGAACAATTACACCTATCTCATTGGATTATGGTAAGGATTAAACAAGTTAGTGCATATACAAACTGTTTAGCCTGCCCTTCAACCCATGTGAAGAAAAAGTGTGGAGAAAGGTAGCATGACTTTTAGAGATAGGCCATGTTGGCATCTACACTGCTGCATGCTGCTAGAGATGCTCACCAAAACAGGCAGATTCATATAATATATACACTTTGGGTCACCAACCTTTGGTGGGTCCTTAAGATTGTCAGATAGTCCAACTCTGATCAAGCACGTTTATGAATCTTTGAAAATTGCATACTTTTGCATATGAAATAACTAAAATTTACATTTAAATTTTAGAAATCTCCGAGAAGCAAGGAATAATGCTATGGCTGAAAAGGATCGAGCAGTGATGGCTGAAAAGGATGCTCTAGAAAAACATGATCAGCTCTTAGACAGGTAAGCATCCTGAAAATAGAAATGTTACAATGCTTCAGTTTTTATTTCTATTAGTTTTTCTTCTTAAAAAAAATATTTTTAATGGAAGTGTAATTTCATTTCAATAGAAGTTTAATTTACATGTATTATCTCTTAATTCATAATTATTACATATGTTGAAAACAAAACATGATGTAGAATAGTTCAGTTGCTCCACAGAATTCCCTTATACCCTTTCAGTCCATCTCAACCACTGCTCCTCAAGAGGCAACTACTTTCTGATTTTTATCACCCCAGTTTAGTTTTGCTCATTTTGGATTAAAAATGAATAGAATCATACAGTATACACTCTTTGTGTCTAGCTTCTTTCACTCCATTTTGTTGTATCGGTAGTTCATTCCTTATTGCGGGGTATGAATATACCACAGTTTATTATATTCACCTATCAATAGACATTTTGGTTGTTTCCAGTTTGTACCTATCATGAATAAAGCTGCTGTGAATAGTCTTCTACAAGAATGTTCTTATACAAGTTTCTTTTTGTGAGCATGTGTTTTTATTTCTCTTGGCTAAATACCTATAAGTAGAATTGCTAATCATAGAGTAAATAAATGTTTTACTTAAAAAGAACCTTCCAAACTTAACTCCAAAGTGGTTGTGCCATTGTACACTCCCAGTTCATTTCTTCAAAATCTGTGTCTTCTAATGTATGTGTATTGGAAGGAGGGCACAGGAGAGAATGATTTGTATTTACTTTATCAATAGACAAGGATATTTATTTTTAATTGTCTTGTTAAAAGGAAAATCACTGATGAGCATTTAGGTAAATATCATTATCTCTTTAAATATCCTAAATTTTCAATGATTTGAGTACATTCAGAGTAAACAGAGTGGCTACCTTTGTTTAAAACTTTTTATTTTGGAATAACTTCAGACAGAAAAGTTGCTAAAATAGTACACAAAGTTTCCATATACTTTTCACATGCTGCTAAACTTTTGAAATTAAGCTCAATCGGTCTTTTAATTGTTAAATGAAGACTACAGTTTAATTTGTGATTTGAGCAATACATAACACTAAAGTTTGAGGCATATCTTTATATAATTTATCTATTGTCAAAATCTTTTAGAATAGCACAAATTGTTATACTTCTGAATTCTCATCTACTTTATAAACTTGGGACATGGAGAAATTTTAATAAATGTAATATGGAAGATGTCTTTCCTATAATGTGGCAATATGTCTAATTCTAAAGATTGTGATATAATTGAGATACCATCTAACCCCAGTTTGGATGGCTAAAATCCAAAAGACTCTGAACGATAAATGCTGGCGAGGTTGCGGAGAAAAAGGAACTCTCATACATTGTTGGTGGGACTGCAAAATGGTGCAGCCTCTATGGAAAATGGTATGGAGGGTCCTCAAACAATTGCAGATAGATCTACCATACGACCCAGCTATCCCACTGTTGGGAATATACCCAGAGGAATGGAAATCATCAAGTCGAAGGTATACCTGTTCCCCAATGTTCATCGCAGCACTCTTTACAATAGCCAAGAGTTGGAACCAGCCCAAATGTCCATCATCAGATGAGTGGATACGGAAAATGTGGTACATCTACACAATGGAATACTACTCAGCTATAAAAACGAATGAAATACTGCCATTTGCAACAACATGGATGGACCTTGAGAGAATTATATTAAGTGAAACAAGTCAGGCACAGAAAGAGAAATACCACATGTTCTCATTTATTGGTGGGAGCTAAAAATTAATATATAAATTCATACACACACACACACACACACACACAAAACTGGGGCAGGGGAAGAAATAACAACCACAATTACTTGAAGTTGATACGACAAGCAAACAGAAAGGACATTGTTGGGGTGGGGAGGGAGAAGGGAGGGAGGTTTTGGTGATGGGGAGCAATAATCAGCCACAATGTATATAGACAAAATAAAATATAAAAAAAATAAATTAAAAAAAATAAAGATTGTGGTATAAAATCAATTTATAAATCAGCTATTTTTATTGGAGTTCTGTTAAAGCCTTTCTTATTTTTTATCTTTTATTATGTATAACCCTTCCATTTATAAATCTGCATGATGTCCACTGGAGATTTATTTGACTTTTATTGTTGTTTTTGAATGTGTATTTTTAGGGTTGTATATGTTAGGGATGGCTCTAGAATAAAATTTATGGGCAAACTAACAAGGTTTAGAAGAAAACATAAGATTTTACTTAGTGAACCAGAACTTATATTCAGACAGAATTTCATAACTTGCTAGCTTTTGCATGTTTTTGTAAATTTGGAGAGAATAGGAAATCTGATCATAAAATTGGCCAATTTATATTTATAATAAGATCTGCAGTGTTCTTACATTCTGACACCTAAATCCTTATCCTACTTATCCATATGTTAGCAGCTGGTATTTATCCTCAAGGCCATGAGATACTTTGGTATCTAAAAGTATCTTCTGAATCATTGAGGATTTAATCACGTCTTACACATAATAAGTACTACAGAAATATTTGCTATGATTACTATTATGTATTACTGTGGAATAATTTGCTTAATATAGTATGTTACTAAGGTTTACTAACTGAATTTTTGTTCAAGTTGATAATATCTTTCCAATGCATTTTCCAATAGAATATTGGTAAACTGAAACAGCTCATTTTCAAACTGCCAGATGAGAGGAAGTTTATTTATTAATTCCTTAAAGTGATAAGACCTTGCTTATTCAGAGCCTAATTTTCAGCCAACCTTAAATATTTATGATAGTTTTAAAATCAAGACAAATAAGGAAAAAATGAAAGTGTTTCTAGCCACACTAGAAATAACCTTTGAGCAGCAAATAGTGTTAGTGCTCAGGACTTTAAAGGACATATAGAACCACAGATTTATGACCAAGTGAATGAGAATACTATCAGGGAATCTAAAACTCAAAATGAGCTTGGGCTTTAACAAAATTCTTAAAACAGGTAAAGGTACTTATCTGTTTTTTGAGCTGTAATATCAAAAGTGAAGAAGAACCCTCCCCCGCACTTAGGGTTGCAATATTGATAAATGACATAAAAAATTAGGAATCTAGATGTTCCCTCAATCTGATCTTTCTTAATGTATCAATTCAATGTTATTCGTATTAAAAGATTCAACAGACTTAGTGAAACTTGACAAACTGACTCTAAAATTTTTTTTCAGAATTGCTATGGCTATTCTGGTGGCTATTCTTGTACCTTTACTCTTTATATGAATTTTTGTAGTTGTATGTTTCACATTATGCCTTTTATCCATCCAAAGTTCAATTTTGGGGTAGTGTTGGTAGAGAACAAATTTTATTTTATTATTTTTTTTTCGATGATGAAAATGTCAGTTTCCTTAACTTAAACTGTACATTTAATGTGATCCAAATAAAAATACCAGCAAATTGGGGGGGGGGGGGTTGTTTGTTTGTTTGTTTGTTTAAACCAAACAAGGAAGGTTTGTGGTCCCTACAGAAAAATTAAATAAGTGAGTTTCTGAATTAAAAAAATAAATTGTGTCAGGTCACTGGAGTAGTCAGGTAGGGGAAAAAAGAAACTTGGAATCCATACCTATACTTACACCAGGATAAATTGCAAATAGATCAGAGATTTAAATGTAAAACCACTAAAATACTAGAGAAACCAAATGGAGAATATTTTCATAATCTGGGGTTGTAAAAGAGTTTTGGAATTCAGAAGTTGTAAAAGTAAGAATTGATAAACTTGACTGCCTACAAATGAAAAATGTTGATGTCATTGCTACCATAAGGAAAGTCAGAACACAAATGCAATTTGGGGAAAAAAATACTTGTAACTCCTGTCACAGTCATGTGACTAATTCTCTCATAAGAAGACTCTCCTCCAAATCAATAATAAATGCAAATTGCATTCACATTAAAACTATATCAACTTTCCAGCAAAAACCAGAAGGTTGATAATACAGTGTTTGCATGGATGTGAGAAAACAGGAAATCTCATACATTGTTTTTGGGATTTTAAATCGGTGGAACCTCTATGGAGAGTAATTTAGTGACACTTATCAAAAGCACAAATGCACATTTCCTTTGACCCAGTAATTTCACTTCTAGTGCATTATTCTACGAATGTATTTCCTAGATGCAAAATGCCATGTATACCAACTTACTCATTATAGCATAGTTGACATCTAGGCAGTAGTTGCAAGAGTTACAGTTCATTGATATAGTTGTAGAATACAGTTATAGAATACAACAGTGTAATGTTCTCACTTATTGGAGGGAGCTAAAAATTAATATATAAATTCACACACACACATACACACACACACACACAAACCGGGGGGGGGGGGGAGAAGATATAACAACCACAATTATTTGAAGTTGATAGGACAAGCAAACAGAAAGGACATTGTTGGGGGGGAGGGGGGGAGGGAGAAGGGAGGGAGGTTTTGGTGATGGGGAGCAATAATCAGCCACAATGTATATCGACATAATAAAATTTAAAAAAAAAAAAAGAAATAAAAAAAAAAAAAAAAGAATACAACAGTGTAGCTGTACAAAAGGAATTAAGTAGCTGTTTATATCCTATTGAGGAAAAATCTTCAAGATGGGTCATTGGATGAAAAAGGCAAGGTACAGAACTACATATATGTGTGTGTGTTTGTATATTTTTATATATGTGTATGCATATATATCTGTTGTTTGTGTATAAATTAAGAGTAATACATATATGTGTATTTTATGTTTGTGTGTATTTGCTTATGTAAATACTTATTGCTTCTGGAGAAGGAAATGGGTGGCTGGGGGACAGATACAGATTTTTCACAATATACTCTCTCGTACCTCATAAATATTGAAATTTGTGTATGTGTTCCTTTTTTTAAAAGTATTTTTAATTCAATTTAAACACAGTGATGATTAAGAGTACTCATATATGAGTTCCAAGTTTTAATTACTGAGAAATATTAGAAATTATACCTTTTAACACTCCTGTTGGACCATGGGAGTGAATAAAGGGAGTGAACAAATATCATCTTGTTTTCATTAAGGGGAAGAAGGTGGTAGATTCTTTCAACTATTAAAGAACAGATTAGCAGATTTGTTACACATCATATTTTGATAATTTATAAAATACTTTGATAAAATGATTTGATTATAAGCTTTGTGTAAGCTTTGAGCAAATTCCTGACTTCTGTGAACCTTATTTTTTTTCTTTGTCATATAGGGATGATGATTCCAACCTTTCAGGGTTGTTTTGAGGCTTAGATATGATAACATATTTTAAGTGTATGGCATAGATTATGCTCAATAAGTAGCTGAGCTTGTAATGGTTCTTAAGATTGCTATTGGAAGAAGCAGGTATCACCAAGAGTTAGGATGGGTTCTCTAAGAATAAATCAAAACAGATTACATTTCTTTTTTTTTTTTAATTTTTAATTTTTGTTTTTTGTTTTGGTGGCTTGCCAATACAGGGATCTGAACCCGTGACTTTGGTGTTATCAGCACCATGCTCTAACCAAGTGAGCCAACCGGCCAGCCCTACATTTCTATCTTTAATAGGAATATTACAGTGGTAAATAATGGAAATGAAGTTAGAATAGTGTACAAGTGATTTATTAAGGCTTTATATGATATCCTTCTAAATAAGATGGGGAAAATATGGGCACAAATCAAGGTTAGGTGAATGGATTAGTAACTGTTGATGGGCTTTACTCAAGTATTTTTAGAGAATCATTAATAATCAAAAGGTAGGTACATGATGGCCATCTATAATACCCTGTAGTACTATATTTCTACATTTTTATCTGTGATTTCAGTAAAAATAAAAACCACATATTGGGCTGGCCTGTGGCTCACTTGGGAGAGTGCGGTGCTGATAATAACAAGGCCACGGGTTTGGATCCCTATATAGGGATGGCCGTTTAGCTCGCTTGGGAGAGCGTGGTGCTTACAACACCAAGTCAAGGGTTAAGATCCCTTTACCGGTCATCTTAAAAAAAAAAAGAAAAACAAACAAAAAAACCCCACATATTTAACAAATTTAATATAAAACAGAAAAGAATAACAAATAAATTGAATGATGGACTAGGGATCTAATAGATCTTTTCAGGCAGAATTAATAAGCTGAATGAATTTTAATAGGAGTAAATGTAAGATCATGCACTTAGGTCCAAAAAATTTACAGCGTTATTTTAGACTTAGAAATGACATGTAAAAATGACTTGGAAGGCTTCAGTATGAAGATACTGTCCTACAGTAATAGAAGTTATATGTAGAATGTGGTTGGTGTTTACTTTATCTATAGAATTATGCTGGGATCTGGGTACCCAAGCTTTAAACTAGAAGGTCTTCAGAGGAAAATAACCAAAACTGTGGAAAGATTCAAAAGTTACCTGTTAGTGCTAGATTATAACTATCTACAAATATTTGAAGGGTTTGCATATGAGAGAGCTGGTTTCCTCATTTGGCAAAAACTAACGTAGTGGAATTGGGACTACTGGCTAAACGTTAAGAAAGAGTAACAATAAATTTTCCAGTAGGGCTTTTCAAAATGCTTGAACATCTAATACATTCTCTGTTGGTAGAAGTGTTCAGGCATCAGCTGGACAAGCATTCAGTAGGAATGTGCTTGAAAGGATTGAGGCATCAAATGGGTAGCTTGATGAGTTTGAAGTCCCTTTTGATTCTGACATTATCAATAACAACAGTTTAAAAGTGTTGATGTGCTGGTTAAGTTACCATGCAAAGGAAATGGTAAACCCAAGCTAATTTTGAGGGTTTTATTTTAAAGATCTCTGCAGTTCACTTTTCCAGTGTTCTTTTAAAACAAAAACCTAGGGGTTAGGACTATTATTTAAAAATGACACTATATATACACATCATAGTGGATTGAATTATGTCCCCCTAAAACTCCCTGAAGCTTGAATTGTGTCCCCCAAGTTTTATGTATTAGAAACTAGGCTCTCACTGTGACTGTTAAGAGGGTGGGAAGTCCTATTATGGTAATTGAAAGGTGGAGCCTTGAAGAGGTGATTGGATTGTAGAACCATGCAGTAGTGAATGGATTAAAAACGGTGGTGAGGGCGTGGTTCTGAGGGTTTTAAAAGAAGAGTCTGTCTCTCTCTCTTCTCTCTCTGCTTCCACCATCTTGCAATGTGAGACCCTTGGTTCACTGTTGCCACCACCAGATGGACTTTGGACTTCCCAGCCTCAGAAACTGTAAGCAATAAATTTCGTTTTTTTTAATAAATCACCAGTTTAATAAATACCAGTTCCAAGTATTTTGTTATAAGCAGTGGAAACGGGCTAATACACACACACATTTTTAAATCCACTGAAATTCTTTTGAGTGTAGATTGTCTATATGTTTGAACTCATATTTTGGGAATATTGTGTGTGTACATTTTTGTATATAGTGAAAAGGAAAAATATTCTTGTGTTTTATTTTTCAGAGGTTGAGTTTTTGATGTTCAGATGTGTGATTCTGGCTTCCTTTGTATCAAAATCAGATGTTTTAATCTTCACATGAAATGCAGTTTCCCTGAATTGTGCTTAAGTGAAGCCACTGACGTGCCTATACACAATTTTCTATTCAAGTTATAATTAGTCTCATCTTTTTTATTTATTAGTTTTTCTGTATCAGATGCCTCATTCTGTGATTGAGCAACCTGTATTATGAAGAGAAATTTAAGGAAGTACAGTGTGCCATTTTTAAACATGAATGAAAAAGGCTTTTTACTCAAGGACTTTAATTTTCTACAAAGGAAAGGACTTTTCCTCAGACATATAAAAGACCTGTGTATGTCCCAACTCAAGCTCAACAATTTAATAAGTAACAAATACCCAGCTTTCATGAACATGAACAGTTATTACTTCATGTTCTGTTGCTTTGAATCCTTGCTCTCATTCTAAGTCTACTTTCTGCCCAAAGAGGAAATTTAAAAACTCAATCAATGTGAGTAGTAGAATAAGTTGAATACACTGTTACATCTATGGATCCTACATAAGAAGCCAGTATTTGAGTCTAAAGTGTAAGTTTGCACTTACAAACTTAAGTTCAAAATTAATTTAATGGTAAATTTTTTTCAGTTATGGTTTGTTTTGTTTTAGAAAATATATTCTGTGTTTTCAAATATATTTTAAAATAATTTTCTGTAAATGTTTTTTAATGAATGTTGCTTGAAATAATGATCTGAAAAGACACTTGGAATGATTTCAATTTTTTAAAAAATTTGCTAAGACTTAATTTGTGACCTAACGTGGTCTATCCTGGCGAATGTTCCATGTGCTGATGGGAAGAATGTATATTCTGTAATTGTTGAATGAAATGTTTTGTAGATGTCTGCCATGTCCAGTTGGTCTAAGGTGTAGTTTAAGTGATATGTTTGTTTGATTTGTTGCCTGGAAGATCTGTCCAATGCTGAGAGGGGGATGTTCAGGTCACCCACTATTTCTGTGTTAGGGTCTATCTCTTTTTTTAGGTCTAAGAGTGTTTGCTTTACATATCTGAGTGCTCCAGTGTTGAGTGTGCACATATTTATGATTGTTATATCTTCTAACTGGATAGATCCTTTTTTTTTTTTTTTTTTTTAATTTTATTTTGTCGATATACATTGTAGCCGATTATTGCTCCCCATCACCAAAACCTCCCTCCCTTCTCCCTCCCCCCCTCCCCCCCAACAATGTCCTTTCTGTTTGCTTGTTGTATCAACTTCAAATAATTGTGGTTGTTATATCTTCTTCCCCCCCCCCCCGGTTTGTCTGTGTGTGTGTGTATGTGTGTGTGTGAATTTATATATTAATTTTTAGCTCCCTCCAATAAGTGAGAACATGTGGTATTTCTCTTTCTGTGCCTGACTTGTTTCACTTAATATAATTCTCTCAAGGTCCATCCATGTTGTTGCAAATGGCAGTATTTCATTCGTTTTTATAGCTGAGTAGTCCATTGTGTAGATGTACCACATTTTCCGTATCCACTCATCTGATGATGGGCATTTGGGCTGGTTCCAACTCTTGGCTATTGTAAAGAGTGCTGAGATGAACATTGGGGAACAGGTATACCTTCGACTTGATGATTTCCATTCCTCTGGGTATATTCCCAACAGTGGGATGGCTGGGTCGTATGGTAGATCTATTTGCAATTGTTTAAGGAACCTCCATACCATTTTCCATAGAGGCTGCACCATTTTGCAGTCCCACCAACAATGTATGAGAGTTCCTTTTTCTCCGCAGCCTCGCCAGCATTTATCGTTCATAGTCTTTTGGATTTTAGCCATCCTAACTGGGGTGAGATGGTATCTCAATGTGGTTTTGATTTGCATTTCCCGGATGCTGAGTGATGTTGAGCATTTTTTCATATGTCTGTTGGCCATTTGGATATCTTCCTTAGAGAAATGCCTACTTAGCTCTTTTGCCCATTTTTTAATTGGGTTGCTTGTTTTCTTCTTGTAAAGTTGTTTGAGTTCCTTATATATTCTGGATATTAATCCTTTGTCAGATGTATATTTTGCAAATATTTTCTCCCACTCTGTTGGTTGTCTTTTAACTCTTTTAATTGTTTCTTTTGCTGTGCAGAAGCTTTTTAGTTTGATATAGTCCCATTTGTTTATTTTTCCTTTGGTTGCCCGTGCTTTTGGGGTCGTATTCATGAAGTCTGTGCCCAGTCCTATTTCCTGAAGTGTTTCTCCTATGTTTTCTTTAAGAAGTTTTATTGTCTCAGGCTGTATATTTAAATCCTTAATCCATTTTGAGTTGATTTTAGTATACGGTGAGAGGTATGGATCTAGTTTCATTCTTCTGCATATCAATATCCAGTTATCCCAGCACCACTTGCTGAAGAGGCAGTCCCTTCCACAGTGAATAGGCTTGGTGCCTTTGTCAAAGATCAGATGGCAGTAAGTGTGTGGGTTGATTTCTGGATTCTCTATTCTATTCCATTGGTCAGTGTGTCTGTTTTTATGCCAGTACCATACTGTTTTGGTTATTATAGCTTTGTAGTATAGCTTAAAGTCAGGTAGTGTTATGCCTCCAGCTTTATTTTTTTTGCTGAGCATTGCTTTGGCTATTCGTGGTCTTTTATTGTTCCATATAAATGTCTGAATAGTTTTTTCCATTTCTGAGAAAAATGTCTTTGGAATTTTGATGGGGATTGCATTGAATTTGTATATCACTTTGGGTAGTATGGACATTTTCACTATGTTGATTCTTCCAATCCAAGAGCATGGAATGTCTTTCCATCTTCTTGTATCCTCTCTAATTTCTCTCAGCAGTGGTTTGTAGTTCTCATGATAGAGATTTTTCACCTCCTTGGTTAACTCAATTCCTAAGTATTTTATTTTTTTGGTGGCTATTGTAAATGGGCAGGCTTTCTTGATTTCTCCTTCTGCATGTTCACTATTGGAGAAAAGAAATGCTACTGATTTTTGTGTGTTGATTTTGTATCCTGCTACTGTGCTGAAATCATTTATCAATTCCAACAGTTTTTTTGTAGAGGTTTTAGGCTGTTCGATATATAGGATCATGTCATCTGCAAACAGGGACAGTTTGACTTCATCTTTTCCAATCTGGATGCCCTTTATTTCTTTCTCTTCTCTGATTGCTCTGGCTAGTACTTCCTACACTATGTTGAATAGGAGTGGTGAGAGTGGGCATCCTTGTCTAGTGCCTGTTCTTAAAGGAAAAGCTTTCAGCTTTTCCCCATTCAGGATGATATTGGCAGTGGGTTTGGCATATATGGCTTTAATTATGTTGAGATACTTTCCCTCTATACCTAACTTATAGAGGGTCTTTGTCATGAATGAGTGCTGAACTTTATCAAATGCTTTTTCAGCATCTATAGAGATGATCATATGGTCCTTGTGTTTGAGTTTATTAATATGGTGTATCACATTTGTTGATTTGCGTATGTTGAACCAACCTTGCATCCCTGGGATGAATCCCACTTGATCGTGATGAATAATTTTTCGTATGTGTTGCTGTATTCTGTTTGCTAGTATTTTAGTGAGGATTTTTGCATCTATATTCATCAAGGATATCGGCCTGTAGTATTCTTTTTTGGTTATATCTTTACCTGGTTTTGGTATCAGGATGATGTTTGCTTCATAGAATGAGTTTGGGAGATTTGCGTCCGTTTCAATCTTTTGGAATAGTTTGTAAAGAATCGATGTCAATTCCTCTTTGAATGTTTGGTAAAATTCTGCTGTGAATCCATCTGGTCCTGGGCTTTTCTTTGTTGGGAGCCTTCTGATAACAGCTTCAATCTCCTTTATTGTTATTGGTCTGTTCAAATTTTCTACGTCTTCACGGTTCAGTTTTGGGAGCTTGTGTGTGTCCAGAAATTTATCCATTTCCTCCAGATTTTCAAATTTGTTGGCGTATAGTTGTTTATAGTAGTCTCGAATGATTCCTTGTATTTCAGATGAATCAGTTGTAATATCGCCTTTTTCATTTCTAATTTTTGTTATTTGAGTCTTCTCTCTTCTTTTTTTTGTTAGCCATGCTAATGGTTTGTCAATTTTATTTATCTTTTCAAAAAACCAACTTTTTGATTCGTTGATCTTTTGAATTGTTTTTTGGTTTTCAATTTCATTCAGTTCTGCTCTGATCTTAATGATTTCTTTCCGTCTGCTAACTTTAGGATTGGATTGTTCTTGTTTTTCTAGTTCTTTAAGGTGAAGTGTTAGGTTGTTCACTTGCCATCTTTCCATTCTTCTGAAGTGAGCATTTAATGCAATAAATTTTCCCCTCAATACTGCTTTTGCAGTATCCCACAGGTTTTGGTATGATGTATCATTGTTTTCATTAGTTTCAATAAACTTTTTGATTTCCTGCTTGATTTCTTCTGGGACCCATATGTCATTAAGTAGAATGCTGTTTAATTTCCATGTGTTTGTATAGTTTCCAGAGTTTTGTTTGTTATTAATTTCTAGTTTTAATCCATTGTGGTCTGAGAAGATACATGGGATAATTCCAATTTTTTTGAATTTACTGAGACTTGATTTGTGACCTAATATGTGATCTATCCTGGAGAATGATCCATGTGCTGATGAGAAGAATGAATATTCTGAGGTTGTTGGGTGGAATGTTCTGTAGATATCTGCCAATTCCAATTGGTCTAGAGTCTTGTTTAGATCTTGTGTTTCTCTACTGATTCTTTGCCTAGATGATCTGTCTAATATTGACAGTGGAGTGTTCAGGTCCCCTGCTATTATGGTATTAGTGTCTATTTCCTTCTTTAGGTCTAATAGAGTTTGTTTTATAAATCTGGCTGCTCCAACATTGGGTGCGTACATATTTATGATTGTTATGTCTTCTTGATGGATCAGTCCTTTTATCATTAAGTAGTGTCCCTCATTGTCTCTTTTTATGGTTTTTAGTTTAAAGTCTATTTTGTCAGATACAAGAATAGCCACTCCAGCTCGTTTTTCTTTTCTGTTTGCATGGTAAATCTTTTTCCATCCTTTCACTCTTAGTCTGTGTGAATCTTTATGGGTGAGGTGGGTCTCTTGTAGGCAGCATATAGTTGGGTCCTGCTTTTTGATCCAGTCAGCCAGTCTGTGTCTTTTAATTGGGGAATTTAAGCCTTTAACATTAAGAGTTGTCATTGAAAGGTGTTGATTTATTCCTAGCATTTTATTGGTTGTTTGGTTGTCTTAGGTGTCTTTTGTTCCTTGCTTTCTGATTTACTGTTTGGTTTCTTTGTTTGTTGGTTCCTTAGGTTGTAGATAGTGTTTTTGTTAGCTTGTTTTCTCTTCATGAATGCCATTTTTATTGTACTAGCGGGTTAAGATTTTTCTTAGGTTTTTATGGCAGTGGTAGTTATTTTTCAGGAACCAAACCCAGTACTCCCTTGAGGATTTCTTGTAAGGGTGGTCTTGTGGTAGTGAACTGCCGCAGTTTTTGTTTGTCTGAGAAATATACTATTTGCCCCTCATTTCGGAAGGATAGCCTTGCAGGGTAGAGTATTCTTGGCTGGCAATCTTTGTCTTTTAGTATTTTGAAAATATCATCCCATTCCTTTCTAGCTTTTAGGGTTTGTGATGAAAAGTCTGATGTTAACCTGATTGGGGCTCCCTTATAGGTGATTTGACGCTTCTCTCTTGCAGCTTTTAAGATTCTCTCTTTGTCTCTGAGTTTTGCCAATTTGACTATGACATGTCTTGGAGAAGGCCTTTTTGGGTTGAATACGTTTGGAGATCGTTGAGCTTCCTGGATCTGAAGATCTGTGATTTTTCCTATACCTGGGAAGTTTTCTGCCACTATTTTGTTGAATATGTTTTCAATGGAATCTCCATTTTCCTCCCCTTCTGGAATACCCATGACTCAGATATTTGAGCGCTTGAGGTTGTCTGATATCTCTCTCAGATTTTCTTCAATGTCCTTGATTCTTTTTTCTTTCTTTTTGTCTGCTTGTGTTATTTCAAACAGCCCATCTTCAAGTTCAGAGGTTCTCTCTTCAACTTCGACAAGCCTGCTGGTTAAACTCTCCGTTGTGTTTTTTATTTCGCTGAATAACTTCTTCAGTTCAGCAAGTTCTGCTACATTTTTTTTCAGGACATTGATTTCCTTGTATATTTCCTCTTTCAGATCCTGTATACTTTTCCTCATTTCATCATGATGTCTAGCTGAGTTTTCTTGTATCTCATTCAGTTTCCTTAGAATTATCACTCGAAATTCCTTGTCAGTTATTTCAAGGGCTTCTTGTTCTATAGGATCTAGAGTATGAGATTTATTAACTTTTGGTGGTGTAGTTTCTTGATTTTTTGTATTTCTTTTTTTTTTTTTTTTTTTTTAATTTTATTTTGTCGATATACATTGTAGCTGATTAATGCTCCCCATCACCAAAACCTCCCTCCCTTCTCCCTCCCCCCCCTCCCCCCAACAATGTCCTTTCTGTTTGTTTGTTGTATCAACTTCAAATAATTGTGGTTGTTATATCTTCTTCCTCCCCGCCCCCCGGTTTGTGTGTGTATGTGTGTGTGTGAATTTATATATTAATTTTTAGCTCCCTCCAATAAGTGAGAACATGTGGTATTTCTCTTTCTGTGCCTGACTTGTTTCACTTAATATAATTCTCTCAAGGTCCATCCATGTTGTTGCAAATGGCAGTATTTCATTCGTTTTTATAGCTGAGTAGTATTCCATTGTGTAGATGTACCACATTTTCCGTATCCACTCATCTGATGATGGGCATTTGGGCTGGTTCCAACTCTTGGCTATTGTAAAGAGTGCTGCGATGAACATTGGGGAACAGGTATACCTTCGACTTGATGATTTCCATTCCTCTGGGTATATTCCCAACAGTGGGATGGCTGGGTCGTATGGTAGATCTATTTGCAATTGTTTAAGGAACCTCCATACCATTTTCCATAGAGGCTGCACCATTTTGCAGTCCCACCAACAATGTATGAGAGTTCCTTTTTCTCCACAGCCTCGCCAGCATTTATCGTTCATAGTCTTTTGGATTTTAGCCATCCTAACTGGGGTTAGATGGTATCTCAATGTGGTTTTGATTTGCATTTCCCGGATGCTGAGTGATGTTGAGCATTTTTTCATATGTCTGTTGGCCATTTGTATATCTTCCTTAGAGAAATGCCTACTTAGCTCTTTTGCCCATTTTTTAATTGGGTTGCTTGTTTTCTTCTTGTAAAGTTGTTTGAGTTCCTTATATATTCTGGATATTAATCCTTTGTCAGATGTATATTTTGCAAATATTTTCTCCCACTCTGTTGGTTGTCTTTTAACTCTTTTAATTGTTTCTTTTGCTGTGCAGAAGCTTTTTAGTTTGATATAATCCCATTTGTTTATTTTTCCTTTGGTTGCCCGTGCTTTTGGGGTCGTATTCATGAAGTCTGTGCCCAGTCCTATTTCCTGAAGTGTTTCCCCTATGTTTTCTTTAAGAAGTTTTATTGTCTCAGGCTGTATATTTAAATCCTTAATCCATTTTGAGTTGATTTTAGTATACGGTGAGAGGTATGGATCTAGTTTCATTCTCCTGCATATCGATATCCAGTTATCCCAGCACCACTTGCTGAAGAGGCAGTCCCTTCCCCAGTGAATAGGTTTGGTGCCTTTGTCAAAGATCAGATGGCAGTAAGTGTGTGGGTTGATTTCTGGATTCTCTATTCTATTCCATTGGTCAGTGTGTCTGTTTTTATGCCAGTACCATACTGTTTTGGTTATTATAGCTTTGTAGTATAGCTTAAAGTCAGGTAGTGTTATGCCTCCAGCTTTATTTTTTTTGCTGAGCATTGCTTTGGCTATTCGTGGTCTTTTATTGTTCCATATAAATGTCTGGATAGTTTTTTCCATTTCTGAGAAAAATGTCTTTGGAATTTTGATGGGGATTGCATTGAATTTGTATATCACTTTGGGTAGTATGGACATTTTCACTATGTTGATTCTTCCAATCCAAGAGCATGGAATGTCTTTCCATCTTCTTGTATCCTCTCTAATTTCTCTCAGCAGTGGTTTGTAGTTCTCATTATAGAGATTTTTCACCTCCTTGGTTAACTCAATTCCTAAGTATTTTATTTTTTTGGTGGCTATTGTAAATGGGCAGGCTTTCTTGATTTCTCCTTCTGCATGTTCACTATTGGAGAAAAGAAATGCTACTGATTTTTGTGTGTTGATTTTGTATCCTGCTACTGTGCTGAAATCATTTATCAATTCCAACAGTTTTTTTGTAGAGGTTTTAGGCTGTTCGATATATAGGATCATGTCATCTGCAAACAGGGACAGTTTGACTTCATCTTTTCCAATCTGGATGCCCTTTATTTCCTTCTCTTCTCTGATTGCTCTGGCTAGTACTTCCAACACTATGTTGAATAGGAGTGGTGAGAGTGGGCATCCTTGTCTAGTGCCTGTTCTTAAAGGAAAAGCTTTCAGCTTTTCCCCATTCAGGATGATATTGGCAGTGGGTTTGGCATATATGGCTTTAATTATGTTGAGATACTTTCCCTCTATACCTAACTTATAGAGGGTCTTTGTCATGAATGAGTGCTGAACTTTATCAAATGCTTTTTCAGCATCTATAGAGATGATCATATGGTCCTTGTGTTTGAGTTTATTAATATGGTGTATCACATTTATTGATTTGCGTATGTTGAACCAACCTTGCATCCCTGGGATGAATCCCACTTGATCGTGATGAATAATTTTTCGTATGTGTTGCTGTATTCTGTTTGCTAGTATTTTAGTGAGGATTTTTGCATCTATATTCATCAAGGATATCGGCCTGTAGTTTTCTTTTTTGGTTATATCTTTACCTGGTTTGGGTATCAGGATGATGTTTGCTTCATAGAATGAGTCTGGGAGATTTGCGTCCGTTTCAATCTTTTGGAATAGTTTGTAAAGAATCGGTGTCAATTCCTCTTTGAATGTTTGGTAAAATTCTGCTGTGAATCCATCTGGTCCTGGGCTTTTCTTTGTTGGGAGCCTTCTGATAACAGCTTCAATCTCCTTTATTGTTATTGGTCTGTTCAGATTTTCTACGTCTTCACGGTTCAGTTTTGGGAGCTTGTGTGTGTCCAGAAATTTATCCATTTCCTCCAGATTTTCAAATTTGTTGGCGTACAGTTGTTTATAGTAGTCTCGAATGATTCCTTGTATTTCAGATGAATCAGTTGTAATATCGCCTTTTTCATTTCTAATTTTTGTTATTTGAGTCTTCTCTCTTCTTTTTTTTGTTAGCCATGCTAATGGTTTGTCAATTTTATTTATCTTTTCAAAAAACCAACTTTTTGATTCGTTGATCTTTTGAATTGTTTTTTGGTTTTCAATTTCATTCAGTTCTGCTCTGATCTTAATGATTTCTTTCCGTCTGCTAACTTTAGGATTGGATTGTTCTTGTTTTTCTAGTTCTTTAAGGTGAAGTGTTAGGTTGTTCACTTGCCATCTTTCCATTCTTCTGAAGTGAGCATTTAATGCAATAAATTTTCCCCTCAATACTGCTTTTGCAGTATCCCACAGGTTTTGGTATGATGTATCATTGTTTTCATTAGTTTCAATAAACTTTTTGATTTCCTGCTTGATTTCTTCTGGGACCCATATGTCATTAAGTAGAATGCTGTTTAATTTCCATGTGTTTGTATAGTTTCCAGAGTTTTGTTTGTTATTAATTTCTAGTTTTAATCCATTGTGGTCTGAGAAGATACATGGGATAATTCCAATTTTTTTGAATTTACTGAGACTTGATTTGTGACCTAATATGTGATCTATCCTGGAGAATGATCCATGTGCTGATGAGAAGAATGAATATTCTGAGGTTGTTGGGTGGAATGTTCTGTAGATATCTGCCAATTCCAATTGGTCTAGAGTCTTGTTTAGATCTTGTGTTTCTCTACTGATTCTTTGCCTAGATGATCTGTCTAATATTGACAGTGGAGTGTTCAGGTCCCCTGCTATTATGGTATTAGTGTCTATTTCCTTCTTTAGGTCTAATAGAGTTTGTTTTATAAATCTGGCTGCTCCAACATTGGGTGCGTACATATTTATGATTGTTATGTCTTCTTGATGGATCAGTCCTTTTATCATTAAGTAGTGTCCCTCATTGTCTCTTTTTATGGTTTTTAGTTTAAAGTCTATTTTGTCAGATACAAGAATAGCCACTCCAGCTCGTTTTTCTTTTCTGTTTGCATGGTAAATCTTTTTCCATCCTTTCACTCTTAGTCTGTGTGAATCTTTATGGGTGAGGTGGGTCTCTTGTAGGCAGCATATAGTTGGGTCCTGCTTTTTGATCCAGTCAGCCAGTCTGTGTCTTTTAATTGGGGAATTTAAGCCTTTAACATTAAGAGTTGTCATTGAAAGGTGTTGATTTATTCCTAGCATTTTATTGGTTGTTTGGTTGTCTTAGGTGTCTTTTGTTCCTTGCTTTCTGATTTACTGTTTGGTTTCTTTGTTTGTTGGTTCCTTAGGTTGTAGATAGTGTTTTTGTTAGCTTGTTTTCTCTTCATGAATGCCATTTTTATTGTACTAGCGGGTTAAGATTTTTCTTAGGTTTTTATGGCAGTGGTAGTTATTTTTCAGGAACCAAACCCAGTACTCCCTTGAGGATTTCTTGTAAGGGTGGTCTTGTGGTAGTGAACTGCCGCAGTTTTTGTTTGTCTGAGAAATATACTATTTGCCCCTCATTTCGGAAGGATAGCCTTGCAGGGTAGAGTATTCTTGGCTGGCAATCTTTGTCTTTTAGTATTTTGAAAATATCATCCCATTCCTTTCTAGCTTTTAGGGTTTGTGATGAAAAGTCTGATGTTAACCTGATTGGGGCTCCCTTATAGGTGATTTGACGCTTCTCTCTTGCAGCTTTTAAGATTCTCTCTTTGTCTCTGAGTTTTGCCAATTTGACTATGACATGTCTTGGAGAAGGCCTTTTTGGGTTGAATACGTTTGGAGATCGTTGAGCTTCCTGGATCTGAAGATCTGTGATTTTTCCTATACCTGGGAAGTTTTCTGCCACTATTTTGTTGAATATGTTTTCAATGGAATCTCCATTTTCCTCCCCTTCTGGAATACCCATGACTCAGATATTTGAGCGCTTGAGGTTGTCTGATATCTCTCTCAGATTTTCTTCAATGTCCTTGATTCTTTTTTCTTTCTTTTTGTCTGCTTGTGTTATTTCAAACAGCCCATCTTCAAGTTCAGAGGTTCTCTCTTCAACTTCGACAAGCCTGCTGGTTAAACTCTCCGTTGTGTTTTTTATTTCGCTGAATAACTTCTTCAGTTCAGCAAGTTCTGCTACATTTTTTTTCAGGACATTGATTTCCTTGTATATTTCCTCTTTCAGATCCTGTATACTTTTCCTCATTTCATCATGATGTCTAGCTGAGTTTTCTTGTATCTCATTCAGTTTCCTTAGAATTATCACTCGAAATTCCTTGTCAGTTATTTCAAGGGCTTCTTGTTCTATAGGATCTAGAGTATGAGATTTATTAACTTTTGGTGGTGTAGTTTCTTGATTTTTTGTATTTCTTTTTTTTTTTTTTTTTTTTTTAATTTTATTTTGTCGATATACATTGTAGCTGATTAATGCTCCCCATCACCAAAACCTCCCTCCCTTCTCCCTCCCCCCCCTCCCCCCAACAATGTCCTTTCTGTTTGTTTGTTGTATCAACTTCAAATAATTGTGGTTGTTATATCTTCTTCCTCCCCGCCCCCCGGTTTGTGTGTGTATGTGTGTGTGTGAATTTATATATTAATTTTTAGCTCCCTCCAATAAGTGAGAACATGTGGTATTTCTCTTTCTGTGCCTGACTTGTTTCACTTAATATAATTCTCTCAAGGTCCATCCATGTTGTTGCAAATGGCAGTATTTCATTCGTTTTTATAGCTGAGTAGTATTCCATTGTGTAGATGTACCACATTTTCCGTATCCACTCATCTGATGATGGGCATTTGGGCTGGTTCCAACTCTTGGCTATTGTAAAGAGTGCTGCGATGAACATTGGGGAACAGGTATACCTTCGACTTGATGATTTCCATTCCTCTGGGTATATTCCCAACAGTGGGATGGCTGGGTCGTATGGTAGATCTATTTGCAATTGTTTAAGGAACCTCCATACCATTTTCCATAGAGGCTGCACCATTTTGCAGTCCCACCAACAATGTATGAGAGTTCCTTTTTCTCCACAGCCTCGCCAGCATTTATCGTTCATAGTCTTTTGGATTTTAGCCATCCTAACTGGGGTTAGATGGTATCTCAATGTGGTTTTGATTTGCATTTCCCGGATGCTGAGTGATGTTGAGCATTTTTTCATATGTCTGTTGGCCATTTGTATATCTTCCTTAGAGAAATGCCTACTTAGCTCTTTTGCCCATTTTTTAATTGGGTTGCTTGTTTTCTTCTTGTAAAGTTGTTTGAGTTCCTTATATATTCTGGATATTAATCCTTTGTCAGATGTATATTTTGCAAATATTTTCTCCCACTCTGTTGGTTGTCTTTTAACTCTTTTAATTGTTTCTTTTGCTGTGCAGAAGCTTTTTAGTTTGATATAATCCCATTTGTTTATTTTTCCTTTGGTTGCCCGTGCTTTTGGGGTCGTATTCATGAAGTCTGTGCCCAGTCCTATTTCCTGAAGTGTTTCCCCTATGTTTTCTTTAAGAAGTTTTATTGTCTCAGGCTGTATATTTAAATCCTTAATCCATTTTGAGTTGATTTTAGTATACGGTGAGAGGTATGGATCTAGTTTCATTCTCCTGCATATCGATATCCAGTTATCCCAGCACCACTTGCTGAAGAGGCAGTCCCTTCCCCAGTGAATAGGTTTGGTGCCTTTGTCAAAGATCAGATGGCAGTAAGTGTGTGGGTTGATTTCTGGATTCTCTATTCTATTCCATTGGTCAGTGTGTCTGTTTTTATGCCAGTACCATACTGTTTTGGTTATTATAGCTTTGTAGTATAGCTTAAAGTCAGGTAGTGTTATGCCTCCAGCTTTATTTTTTTTGCTGAGCATTGCTTTGGCTATTCGTGGTCTTTTATTGTTCCATATAAATGTCTGGATAGTTTTTTCCATTTCTGAGAAAAATGTCTTTGGAATTTTGATGGGGATTGCATTGAATTTGTATATCACTTTGGGTAGTATGGACATTTTCACTATGTTGATTCTTCCAATCCAAGAGCATGGAATGTCTTTCCATCTTCTTGTATCCTCTCTAATTTCTCTCAGCAGTGGTTTGTAGTTCTCATTATAGAGATTTTTCACCTCCTTGGTTAACTCAATTCCTAAGTATTTTATTTTTTTGGTGGCTATTGTAAATGGGCAGGCTTTCTTGATTTCTCCTTCTGCATGTTCACTATTGGAGAAAAGAAATGCTACTGATTTTTGTGTGTTGATTTTGTATCCTGCTACTGTGCTGAAATCATTTATCAATTCCAACAGTTTTTTTGTAGAGGTTTTAGGCTGTTCGATATATAGGATCATGTCATCTGCAAACAGGGACAGTTTGACTTCATCTTTTCCAATCTGGATGCCCTTTATTTCCTTCTCTTCTCTGATTGCTCTGGCTAGTACTTCCAACACTATGTTGAATAGGAGTGGTGAGAGTGGGCATCCTTGTCTAGTGCCTGTTCTTAAAGGAAAAGCTTTCAGCTTTTCCCCATTCAGGATGATATTGGCAGTGGGTTTGGCATATATGGCTTTAATTATGTTGAGATACTTTCCCTCTATACCTAACTTATAGAGGGTCTTTGTCATGAATGAGTGCTGAACTTTATCAAATGCTTTTTCAGCATCTATAGAGATGATCATATGGTCCTTGTGTTTGAGTTTATTAATATGGTGTATCACATTTATTGATTTGCGTATGTTGAACCAACCTTGCATCCCTGGGATGAATCCCACTTGATCGTGATGAATAATTTTTCGTATGTGTTGCTGTATTCTGTTTGCTAGTATTTTAGTGAGGATTTTTGCATCTATATTCATCAAGGATATCGGCCTGTAGTTTTCTTTTTTGGTTATATCTTTACCTGGTTTGGGTATCAGGATGATGTTTGCTTCATAGAATGAGTCTGGGAGATTTGCGTCCGTTTCAATCTTTTGGAATAGTTTGTAAAGAATCGGTGTCAATTCCTCTTTGAATGTTTGGTAAAATTCTGCTGTGAATCCATCTGGTCCTGGGCTTTTCTTTGTTGGGAGCCTTCTGATAACAGCTTCAATCTCCTTTATTGTTATTGGTCTGTTCAGATTTTCTACGTCTTCACGGTTCAGTTTTGGGAGCTTGTGTGTGTCCAGAAATTTATCCATTTCCTCCAGATTTTCAAATTTGTTGGCGTACAGTTGTTTATAGTAGTCTCGAATGATTCCTTGTATTTCAGATGAATCAGTTGTAATATCGCCTTTTTCATTTCTAATTTTTGTTATTTGAGTCTTCTCTCTTCTTTTTTTTGTTAGCCATGCTAATGGTTTGTCAATTTTATTTATCTTTTCAAAAAACCAACTTTTTGATTCGTTGATCTTTTGAATTGTTTTTTGGTTTTCAATTTCATTCAGTTCTGCTCTGATCTTAATGATTTCTTTCCGTCTGCTAACTTTAGGATTGGATTGTTCTTGTTTTTCTAGTTCTTTAAGGTGAAGTGTTAGGTTGTTCACTTGCCATCTTTCCATTCTTCTGAAGTGAGCATTTAATGCAATAAATTTTCCCCTCAATACTGCTTTTGCAGTATCCCACAGGTTTTGGTATGATGTATCATTGTTTTCATTAGTTTCAATAAACTTTTTGATTTCCTGCTTGATTTCTTCTGGGACCCATATGTCATTAAGTAGAATGCTGTTTAATTTCCATGTGTTTGTATAGTTTCCAGAGTTTTGTTTGTTATTAATTTCTAGTTTTAATCCATTGTGGTCTGAGAAGATACATGGGATAATTCCAATTTTTTTGAATTTACTGAGACTTGATTTGTGACCTAATATGTGATCTATCCTGGAGAATGATCCATGTGCTGATGAGAAGAATGAATATTCTGAGGTTGTTGGGTGGAATGTTCTGTAGATATCTGCCAATTCCAATTGGTCTAGAGTCTTGTTTAGATCTTGTGTTTCTCTACTGATTCTTTGCCTAGATGATCTGTCTAATATTGACAGTGGAGTGTTCAGGTCCCCTGCTATTATGGTATTAGTGTCTATTTCCTTCTTTAGGTCTAATAGAGTTTGTTTTATAAATCTGGCTGCTCCAACATTGGGTGCGTACATATTTATGATTGTTATGTCTTCTTGATGGATCAGTCCTTTTATCATTAAGTAGTGTCCCTCATTGTCTCTTTTTATGGTTTTTAGTTTAAAGTCTATTTTGTCAGATACAAGAATAGCCACTCCAGCTCGTTTTTCTTTTCTGTTTGCATGGTAAATCTTTTTCCATCCTTTCACTCTTAGTCTGTGTGAATCTTTATGGGTGAGGTGGGTCTCTTGTAGGCAGCATATAGTTGGGTCCTGTTTTTTGATCCAGTCAGCCAGTCTGTGTCTTTTAATTGGGGAATTTAAGCCTTTAACATTAAGAGTTGTTATTGAAAGGTGTTGATTTATTCCTAGCATTTTATTGGTTGTTTGGTTGTCTTAGGTGTCTTTTGTTCCTTGCTTTCTGATTTACTGTTTGGTTTCTTTGTTTGTTGGTTCCTTAGGTTGTAGATAGTGTTTTTGTTAGCTTGTTTTCTCTTCATGAATGCCATTTTTATTGTACTAGCGGGTTTAGATTTTTCTTAGGTTTTTATGGCAGTGGTAGTTATTTTTCAGGAACCAAACCCAGTACTCCCTTGAGGATTTCTTGTAAGGGTGGTCTTGTGGTAGTGAACTGCCGCAGTTTTTGTTTGTCTGAGAAATATACTATTTGCCCCTCATTTCGGAAGGATAGCCTTGCAGGGTAGAGTATTCTTGGCTGGCAATCTTTGTCTTTTAGTATTTTGAAAATATCATCCCATTCCTTTCTAGCTTTTAGGGTTTGTGATGAAAAGTCTGATGTTAACCTGATTGGGGCTCCCTTATAGGTGATTTGACGCTTCTCTCTTGCAGCTTTTAAGATTCTCTCTTTGTCTCTGAGTTTTGCCAATTTGACTATGACATGTCTTGGAGAAGGCCTTTTTGGGTTGAATACGTTTGGAGATCGTTGAGCTTCCTGGATCTGAAGATCTGTGATTTTTCCTATACCTGGGAAGTTTTCTGCCACTATTTTGTTGAATATGTTTTCAATGGAATCTCCATTTTCCTCCCCTTCTGGAATACCCATGACTCGGATATTTGAGCGCTTGAGGTTGTCTGATATCTCTCTCAGATTTTCTTCAATGTCCTTGATTCTTTTTTCTTTCTTTTTGTCTGCTTGTGTTATTTCAAACAGCCCATCTTCAAGTTCAGAGGTTCTCTCTTCAACTTCGACAAGCCTGCTGGTTAAACTCTCCGTTGTGTTTTTTATTTCGCTGAATAACTTCTTCAGTTCAGCAAGTTCTGCTACATTTTTTTTCAGGACATTGATTTCCTTGTATATTTCCTCTTTCAGATCCTGTATACTTTTCCTCATTTCATCATGATGTCTAGCTGAGTTTTCTTGTATCTCATTCAGTTTCCTTAGAATTATCACTCGAAATTCCTTGTCAGTTATTTCAAGGGCTTCTTGTTCTATAGGATCTAGAGTATGAGATTTATTAACTTTTGGTGGTGTACTTTCTTGATTTTTTGTATTTCTGGTGTCTTTTTTTTGGTGTTTATTCATTGTGGCAGGGGGTTTCACAGTCCACCGGTTTGAGACTAATGACTAACTAGGATGTTGCTGTGGTTGCCAATTTGGTATGGCTCCCGCCGTGACTGCTCAGTTGGCCTCTAGTGTCTTGTGTGTGTGGTTGCCTCGGGTCTTGGGCTTCTCCGGGGATCCACCTTTCTGGTCAGCTTGGACTCTGCTGGGCTGGTGGATCACGTACCACAGGGTGTGTGATCTCTGTTGAGCTTTCACTTTCTGTACAGGACTTCTCCCGGTTCCGTGTGCTCTGGCCCAGGCTGTTAGATCGTGCAGTGGCGACCCCACCGGGTGTGTGGTTTCTGTCGAGTCTCTGCCTCCCTTGCCACACGTCTCCCCCCTCTGTGCACACTGTGCTGGGCTGGGGCGTGTCTTCTGCACCCCTCGTCTATCAGCTGGGCCTTCAAGACCCTGCTCAGCACCGCCTCGCCCAGGAAGTCTACCAGGTTTCTGCTAGGCACAGACGACTGGTCTCTCTGGGTGCCTTTGTAGCACTGTGTAGATCTTTCTCGGGTCTTGTTCACCTTTGTATCCCCCCGGTATAAACCGAGTCTAGTGCCCGCCTGCAGCCTGCTCTCCGGCAGGTTCAAGCGGACCTGGGAACTCTCCTACCACACTATTCCCAACCAGAAATTCGTTAGGCTTTTTTCCAAACTGGTGGTCGCAGAGATGGTATCTGCCTCCCAGTAACAGGAAGTTTACCGGGGCCGGAGTCCAGGGTGTGGTGGAGTGACAGTCGGCCCGCTCGTACTTCCTAGCCCTCCCAACACTGGTCGGGACGCCCCACACCCCCAGCCCCGCCAGAGAACCGCGGAGGGAGTGGGAGAGGAGGCCGGCCCGCAGGCTCCGGAAAGCCCCGCGCCAGGCCAAGCAAATGGGCTCAGTGATGGCCGAGCAGGGCGGAGCTGCCCGCACCTGGGAAAATGGAGGTAGCACCGGGGCAGTGAGTGGCCTGGTGGTGCAGGCGGGAGCCGCGTGGGCATCCACCCCCCGAACAGAGCTGTGCCAGGGATCACTCACAGTGCTGTGCCAGGTCGGGCGCTCGCTCTGTCTCTGGTTTGTTGCCTTCCGTGTTCTCGGCGCTGCCGCCTCAGGCTGTTCAGTCGCGGCGCCGCTCGGGCGCTCCCAGGAATCTTCTTTAATGCCGGCCTGAAACCTCGAATCCTGAATAGGGCAGCTGGCCGCCTTCAGTGCGGCCCCAGCCTCCGGGATCCTGGCTGCATCCACAGCAGCCCTGGCGCCGTGTTCCCTGTTTCAAGACTCGCTTTTGCAGCTAAGAATCAGTTTTTTTCCTGCTCCACACTTCAAAGCTGTTGCCTGTAAATGAGGCAGCCTCTCCTGCCGGGGCAAAGTGGCGTTGAGCCCCCACGACCGGCCAGCAGCAGCAGTCCTCCCTTAAGAGATGGCCAGAGGAAGGTCCACAAGCTTCCCGGCTGCCTGAGGCCCAGTGGCCACCTTTTCCACCTCAGCTACTCCGCGCCAGCCGCCGCAGCCGCCGCCATCTTGAAACTCCCCCCTAGGCACTGTTCTGGATAGATCCTTTTATCATTATATAATGGCCTTCTTTGTCTCTTTTTATGGTTTTTGGTTTGAAGTCTATTTTATCCAGTATAAGAATAGCTACTCCTGCTCATTTTTAATTTCCATTTGCATGGTATATTTTTTTCCATCCTTTCACTTTTTAGTCTGTGTGTGTGTCTTTATAATTGAGGTGGGTCTCAAAGACAGCATATAGTTGGGTCTAGCTTTTTAATCCAATCAGTTAGTCTGTGTCTTTTCAATGGGAACTTTAATCCATTCACCTTTAGCGTTGTTATTGACAGATATTGCTTTATTCCTAACATTATATTACTTTTAGTTTAGGTGTTTTAAGTATCATTTGTCCCTTTCTTCACCTTTTATTTTTCATCTTTGATGTTAGTTGGATTTTTGAGGTGACATGATTTAGCTTCTCTTTCTTGTTTGTATCTTGGTTTTAACGGTGGGTTTTTCTCTTTCTTGTAAATCTATGATAATGATTATCATTTTCAGTTCCAGATGCAGGACTTCTTTATTTATTGCAGGGCTGATCATGTGGTAGTGAACTCCATAGTTTTTGTTTGGGAAAATTATTTCAATCTCCACAGCTCTGGTAATGGTAAGATTTTTGTCCTCATTTCTTACTAGTAGAAGACAAAAGTGAGAGGGCATAAGGGATCAGGTAAGTAGAGTAAGTGACTTTTATGTCATATTGAGCTAGCTTAAAGTTTGATATAGAAACCAGCTGTCCTAAATTCCCATTCAGTGCTTTATCCCCATGAATAGAACAGTTTCAATGTGCCTATATTCTGCCTTTTTTCATATTTCTCTGTACTTTTATCTTTGTTTATCTTTTAATCTGCTGCTGCCTTCTTCAGCAGGCAAGGAAATGTTTGTGTCATGTACAAGATAAACCTAATGGTATAAAGGATATTGAGATTTGAAATAAAAGCTATAGTACAATATTCAAATTTTGTTTTACTTTTAAAAAACTCTGATAATTTTACCCATATTATTACTAGTTTTCAAGGTTACATACAATAATTCGCATTATAATTTTTTTAAATGAAGAAATTTCTAATTCCCATTCCTGCCCTAAGTTACTTTTTTCATGTTTCTTTATGAAAGAAAGAATATACAATAAATTTGTACTTTTTAAATGAGATTTTTTAGTATGAATTATTTGTGTTTGATAATTTGTAAAATACCCTCATTAATGGGCTACTCTGAGTTTCTCAGAGTTTATAAAATTATCTTTGTTACTTGATTTTGCTTATCCCTTCCAATCTTCTGTTTTCCCATAGATTTGCTTTGTTTGCATTGACATAGTCTAGCCCCATGTTTTTCTAAAGTTTTTTCTTGGCTTTTAAGCTCCTACTCCATTTGACATATATTCATTTGGATAGGTTCATATCTCAAGCTGGATTCATTACTTCCAAAGTTACCACAAGCTATTCTATTTCTTTCCCAGTAAAGGCTTTCTTTGGAATTAATAGTAATATAGTGGGCATGAAAGCATTAAGAAATGTAGTGGCAAGGTGAAAAATGTCTGTTCCTTATCAGTCTGGACATAAAGCTCTAGAAGGAACTGAAAAGAAGCTCCCATATTCAGATCACAGTATATGGGTTTTATTTTTATGCCACCTCTCATCTATCTTCCTTTTTTCTCTATTAGGTATTGACCTAATGTGAAATCCCTTGTCTCACCAGAAACAATGGTCCTTTAACCATTCGTGGATGTTTTAATTTTAGTTCAATCCTTTAACCATTCGTGGATAATTTATTGCTTATATTGGGCATAAATAGGCACTGGTTCTAAAGTGATACACCTCTTTCCCCCCACCTCAAAGGAATATATCTTGAATTTTTTGTGCAGCAAGTCAAAATACACATGCATACACAGAGCAATTTCATGTTGTTTTCTTTATGTCAGTCTTTTTTCTTAAGGAAGATTGGGGAAGATATGTGTCAGAAAATATTAACTCTGTATCAGGAGAATTAATGGTGGATGTCAGTGTTGTTAACCTGAAATTCTGTGGGTTAGAACATCTTTATGCAGAAATGGGTTACAATCACCAGCATATTTTGTTGTGTAAATAGAATGTTAGGTGTAAAAAAATGCTGTTTCCATACCTACCAACATAAATTTCTCTCAATCCCAATGATGGCCATCACTCTCGGGGAATGAATTCACTTTTTATCTTATAAAACCAAGGCTGTGCCCCAGCCTTCTATCTTGGTCCACACTTTTTCTTAACTTCCTTTTTCAAATAATTTCACATATGCCAAAAAGCTATAAGAATGCTACAAAGAATTACTTTTATCCAGATTCATACCTTTTCAACATTTTGCCACATTCTTATACTCTCTCCCTCTCCCTTTTCCTCTTCTTCTTCCTCCTTTCCCCTCCCTGTACACACACACACATACACATGCACATGTGTGTGTGTGCATCCTATTTTTTTTCTGAATAGTTTAATAGGTTGAATGCATCATGTATCTTCACAGTATATTTCTTAAGAACAGAAATATTCTCATATATAAACATACTATATTTTTCAAATTTGAGACATTAATAGCAATACTTGTATCCATTTTTGCCAGTTTTCCCAATAATGTCCTCTTGTAACAATTTTCTTTCTGGCACAGGATCCTGTCCAGAATCATGCATTACTTTTAGTTATGCCTCTTCATCTCCTTTGATGTGGAACGGTTTTTCACTTTTTCTTTTTTATTTTGTTGTCATGACATTTGGTCCTTTTTCTTTTCGTGTTTTTTATATATATTCTCCTTCTGGGATCTCATCTTCTATTCATCCTCAACTGTTACTGTAAAAAATAACCTACAGTGTTTTAAAACTCAAGCCATACCTTTTCTTGTGTCTTGTAGACTCAGATTCCTAGCTGCATGACTAAAATTTTTATCTGGCTATGTTTCTGGACTTTAAACTCAGTATTTCTGAAGTAAACTCAGCATCCTCCCGTGTTCACCCCTCTGCAAACAAAAATTTGCTTCAAATGACTTCACTTCTATAAATTGTGCCATCATTTTTAAGCCATTTCTGTTTGGATATTCAGAATAATAATCTTTTCCCCTTGCTCATTGTTTAATCACTTGGCAAATTTCATACATTCTACTCCTGTAGTAGCTCTGAAATCCTCTTCACTCCTATTACCATCATCCTGGGTCAGCTTCTCATTGCTTCTTGACTAGTGTCATGTTGTAGTTGTGTTTGATAACTTTTTAATTGGTTGCTCCATCTCTCCCCACTCAGTTAATCATCTTGCTGTGACCTGTTCTTCCTCTCATAATTTTGCATTTCTAACAAATGCACCTGAACAAGAAAGCTGGTGATTCCCAACTACTTCTTTTTCCCTCACCCCCTTCCCATTTATCCAACCAGCATATATTTATTGATACCTACTATGTGCCAGATGTTGTGCTAAGATAATGTATATGATGCTACACATTAGTAAATAAACTAGAGATTGCTTCTGCTAAGAGTTGATTGAGGGAGACAGGAGATAAACAGTTAAATATATTATTGTTATGATTATATATATATATATATATATATATATATATATATTTTTTTTTTTTTTTTTTTTTTTTTTTGTCTTTTTCGTGACCGGCACTCAGCCAGTGAGTGCACCGGCCATTGCCATATAGGATCCGAACCTGTGGCGCAAGCGTCGCCGCGCTCCCAGCGCCGCACTCTCCCGAGTGCGCCACGGGCTCGGCCCATGATTATATATTTTGATGATTGCTATGAACTAGGTTGTATAGGGAAAATTAATGGCTGGGGCAGGGCATACCATGATAGGGTCGCCAAGAAAGGCCTCTCTGACACTTAAGCTAAGCCCATGTTGTGTTAATTCTAATTTCTAAGTGTGTCTAATCATTTCCCTGTTCTTAATCCCAGGTGCCACTGCTTTAGTCGAGCCTTCATATTCTCTTACCTGAACCATTGTAATAGTCTCTGAACTATCTCCTTGCTTTCAGTTTAGTCCCCTCTGTTTTCATCACTCTTTTCTGCATGGGCAGCTGAGAACTCAGATCATATCATTCAACAGAATGGCATCCAGACTACACAGATTAGCATTTAACGTCATTCACAATACTCTCTGCCTGTCTTTCCGGACTCAGATCTTTCTTTTTGACTCATCCCCATATACAACGCACAAATTGATCTCTTGTGTATGGTACTCTCTCTTCATCACTTTATATGTTTTTTTTTCCAGGAATGATCTTTTCTCTTCCCTTGCTCACCTATCTTACCATTTATCTACTAGTTAGATTCCCTTTCTTTTTCTTAGACTGAATTCAGTGACCATGTCTTCTGTGAAACCTTTACTTCTCTTCAGAATATTTAAAGCTTTTCTCTATGTTTTCTAGCATTATATTTTGTTTGTTGGTTCTTTGAGGTTACACACTTTCTCTTCCCCTACTTTGTTTCTCTAGTGAGGCCTCTGCTCAGTGCCTTTAGATGTAATTCTCAATAAATATTTTATCAATTTTAATTCACTAGAATTTTCCATCTTAATTTCAACTTACAATTTTCCATTTTGAAGGCATTTTGAATACTGAAAAGAGTGCCCAGGACTGTTAGGATCTTCCTCATTTCTCTATTGCAGTAGTTCTTAAATCTTCATGAATTTCAGTCACCTGGAGATTTTTGTTTGTTTTAGAAGACATTTTTTTGTACCCTGCTATTCCTAGTGAATAAGGATCAATGCAAAGGAGGCCCAGAAATTTGTACTTCTTACTGAGCTCCCCAAATAATCCTGACGTATCCTTTCCTGAAGTATGCATTTGGGAAGAACTGTACTACAACAGTGTTTGAAAACACTTTGTAAACTGTGAGTAATGCTAGTTAATACTATATCACTGTGTCCTCCTTGATGCCTTACCACCAGACTCAAAGAAGAAATAAGTATCTTCTCTAAGGCTAATGCCTTAGTACTGTTTGAAAGGTTTGAAAGAACTTTAGAAAATAACCAAGGGAAAAATGTTGATTATCTTGTTCAAACATAGTTATCAGAACAACTGCCAGAAGTCTGGAAACAAGCAAATGTCCTTATTCTCTGAAATGTTGAAGAGGAAGGATTCTAGAAACTATACACTAGTAAACTTGAATGCAACCCATCATGAACATTCTAAAACAGATTATTTTATTTTATTTTTTAAATAAAGACCATTAAGGGGATCTTAACCCCCGACTTGGTGTTGTCAGCACCGCGGTCCCCCAAGTGAGCCAACCGGCCATCCCCACATAGGGATCTGAACCCCTGGCCTTGGTGTTATCAGCACCACACTCTCCCAAGTGAGCCACGGGCCAGCCCTTAAAACAGATTATTAAACAAACAGTGAGCATGTAGAAAAGGAAATGGTGAAAAACAGAAGCCATCATTAGTTAATTATTAAGTCTTGATAAGCCACTTTTTACTTCTTTATTTTTGAGCTATTTACTGGAACCTCTAGAGGAGAATGCCAATTATAGAATGAATCCCATTTAAGTAAAACATTTTAGCAAGATTAAAAATATCTTTGTAAACACACGGGAAAATGTGAATCAAATAACACTATAATTAAGTGGTGAATTTAAAGGAGATTAAAAGAAAATGTGGTGTATATATACACATGGAATACTACACAGCCATAAAAAAAGAATGAAATTCTGCCTTTTGTGCCAACATGGATAAGCTTGGGGAAAATTATGTTAAGTGAAATATGTCAGGCACAGAAAGAGAAATAACACATGTTTTCACTCATATGAAGAACCTAAAAAAGTTGATTTCATAGAAGCAAAGAGTAGAATAGTGGTTACTAGAGACTGGTAAGGATAAGAGGGGAGGGGTGATAGGGAAAGGGTGGTCAGTGGATACAAAATTATAGCTAGATAGGAAGAATAAGATGTCGTGTTCCACAGTGCTGTAGAAAGACTACGTTAACAACAACCTATTATATAATTTCAAATAGCTAGTAGAGAGGATTTTGAATGTT
Source organism: Cynocephalus volans (assembly GCF_027409185.1). Classification (NCBI taxonomy): domain Eukaryota; kingdom Metazoa; phylum Chordata; class Mammalia; order Dermoptera; family Cynocephalidae; genus Cynocephalus; species Cynocephalus volans. The sequence continues at coordinate 38,958,103 of NC_084466.1, read as the reverse complement.
CCCAACAAAGAGAAATGACAAATGTTTAGAGTGATGGATATGCTAATTACTCTGATATGAATTGCACACTGTATAGATGTACCCATGTATCACATTGTACCTCATAAATATTTTTTAAAAAATAAAACAAAGCAGATTAAATGTCACTTTCCAAAGAATGTTGATTAGTAGATCAACTTAGAGGGATGTTACTAATTAAATGTTTTCAGGCTTTTTACTTGTTTTTGTCAGTCATTGGTTAAATCAGATTGGTTAAACCTAGATTTTATAGTAAACCCAGTACATAATAATGGTAGTTCTTTTCAAATTTTACACTTTAAATACACCCTCATTCAGTTATAAATTTAATAAAGTGAGTACTTATACCTGTCATACCCCATTTTGTGATCCCTCCTACCTTCCAAATGATTAACAAAGAATAACTGTAAGTTATCTGAGTTTTGCATAAAATCATAGGCTAGCAAACTCTGATCTATGATTTAAGGAGGAATTTGTCTTTAAGTGACACAGAAATGCTAAGTTCAGTTGATAGGGTACTTCCAAAAATGAAATTTTGTAAGAGCATAATGACATTCTCTATGCTCATATTACGTGGACAAAAATAACAAAATGGAGACAAAAGTCATCTCCACTGGAAATAAAGGAAGGCCCCAATATGGTATCATAAATTTCAAGGAATATTGGTCAGATACAGTGTAAATAGTACCAAAACGAAAGAGGGTGTAGCAGGAGAACACAGCAATTCAGCTGAGCAGTACGGTGGTATAGATGGGTAGATAGTATGTAGAGGAAGTTCATAAGACCTCCACCAATATTCCCTAAGGTAGTGCTCTCCAGTAGAACTCGCTGCAATAGTGAAGATATTCTATATGTGCCCAGTCCAATACAGTAGTCACCAGCCAAATGTGGCTGTTGGGCTCTTGAAGTTTAGGTAGTTCAACTGAAAAACTGAATTTTTAAATTTTATTTAATCTTAATTAATTTAGATTTAAATAGCTACTCACGGCTAGAGCCTATTATATTGGAAGGACAGCCCTAAAGTGAAGGGGTACCGGCTGGAGATTTCAAGCTATTTCTTCATTATATACCTACAGGAATGACAGACTAGAGAAGAACCTATTTAACCATGCTATATCTTGTTTTTCTTTCTTTGTTGTGATTTAGATTCTCAACCAGGTGTGACGGAGTTTGGGATAAAGCAAAATTAGTAACTGAAAAACAGATGAATGTGCAGAGAAAAATGCTTGTTGCCCTATGGGTTCAATGGGAGTTGTCTAAATTCTGGAGGGTTATTATAAAAATTTTTGGTCTAAACTGACTTTTCAACAATTTGACTAAATGTGCTAGAAGGGGAGAAATAAATATAAAATCTGAGACAGAAACACCTATAAATTTCTAATCCCATAAATCTGACCATGAATATAGGAATTTAGAGAAGACACAAAGATAAGCTTCCGGTCTAACTTCTTACAGCCCCAGCTTTCTCCCTTCCATCAAGCAAGCGATTACTGAGCAGATAATATGTATTTTTCTAGTTCTCCTGCTCATCGGATAATGGGACAATCCAAATAATGTCTCATTAAACAGGTAGAGGACTAAAAGAAAAATCCCACTTAGGCTATTTTGGGGGCAAAATGAAGGGCTGGCTAAAACATTTATTCAAAGATTAGTAAGGAGGGAAGGGTCAGAGAAGACAAGTATGAGACATAAGTAAACATTTTCTGTACTGGAGGGAGACAGCAGGCTTAATATAAAAGCTGCAAAAGATAAAGAAAACCTTTTGAAAGATTTATTCTAGGAATCTAAAAAGATTTTAAATTATAACCTATCCACAACTTAGAAAATTTAAGAATGCACATAATATTTGAAGCCAAAGATATGGCAATAGAATAAGATGGAAAAAACTGATAAAGTTAATGAGAGAAGTTACCTAGAAAAATGATAGTAAAAAACGTAAAAAGGACTAAAAGAAATAGTGGGGCATTGGAGGTCCCAGAAAATCAAATTGGTAACTTGAGGGCGGGGGGAAGATTTATAAAGCAGAGAAAAGAAAAAAAGGATGAAGTGATGAAAACAATTAGAGCAGATGTAATAGACGTAGAAGAAAGACAACATATATCCACATTCAGAAAATTTTTGTACCAAGGGGAGTAAACCACAAAATGGAAGAGGAAAAAAATATTTAGAGATACATCAGAAGAAAACTTTTTTGAAATAAGGAATCTACAATTTAGAAGACATTACCACCTTCTGGGTAGTGGGGAGAGGATGGGAAACAGCACTGTTGTAAATCCAAGTGAAGTTACTGAATGTGGATATTAAAGGAACAGTATTAGAAGCATCTGGGCTGAATAGGTAAGTTTTTCCTAAGGAAAAAAATAAATGTTGGCTGAGCTCAAGTTTTTCCTCCACAATTATGCCTTATTTATTTATTCACTCAGCAGTATTTATTAACCACCTGCTTTGTGCCATGCACTGTTTCTAGGCACTAGGATTGAGGGTTTAACAAGATGGAAAGGTCTCCATCATAATGAAACTTACCTTCCTATGGCATAAATCAGAAAATATACAAATAAACAACAAAATAAATAAATAAATTTTAGATAGTAACAATTATTTGAAAGATATAAAACAGAATGTGATTCAAGGAAGTTTACAATCTGAATGATGAGAAGGGACCAGTCACTTAAGGACTCATGAAGCATTTTACTCATATGGCCTGGCTGAAAAACCGACTTAAAATTGTAACCTCAGTAACAAGCAAAATAATCAAAGAACTCATGAATTGAGATGTCAAGGTGTAAAAGAACTGAAGATTTAGTGTAAAATTAAATCTTAATAACTTTTGTCATTTTGGTTACAAAATATATTGTAATGATAATTGTTGAGGAGAAATTGTAACATAAAAATAATTTAACAGAAGTAGAGGCAAAGTAGCAGAAATTTGCAACTAAAATTGGGGAATTGACAGTAAGAGGAGATATGAAGGTACTTCAAAAAGTTCATAAAAAAATGAAATTAAAAGATAATAAAAATCTTTCCATGAACCTTTTTAAGTGCCCTGTAGTGTTTGAATATATAATATGTATAGTATCTAATATATAATATCCTCAAATTTTATGAGAGAATCAATAGATACTTTTATCAAGAAACACATGTTTAGGCATATGATTTACTTGTAATGAGTGGAACCGTTAGTTAAATAGACTATATATTTTGCATATTACCAGAAGAGAAAAAAAACAAGTGCAGACATTATAGCAAAGATAGATAACAAACGATTTGATAACATCAAGGTCAAGGATTCAGATCCCCATACTGGCCAGCCACTAAAAAAAAAAAAAAAAAGTAGATAACAAAGCAACATCACAGAAGCAAAAAACAAAACATAAATTAAGATGGAAGAAAACAACATATCTTTTCTGAACTCACAATGTATATAGGAAAAGAAATACAAATTGGAGCAAAAATAGAACTATTTTTTCCACATCAATAAGTGATTTGAGATGTTTAAAAATGAAAAAGATAAAAAGGCAAAAATAATGTAGGGGTCTTAAAACTATTCTAAAATAATTCATTAGAGGTTGTTTTAAAATAATAATTCAGAACCTTGAGAATCCCTCTGAACTTTTGTGTGTGAAATTTCTAAGAGGGAAAGTTCTTACTGTCCCACTTTGGGTTACATGCCCACATCCAGACAGCTCAACCGTTGCCAGAGGTGATGGTCACATTTTAAAAACATGGTTTGGGGTAGGGATAGTATCTAGATAAATCCTAGATAAAGGGGATGCTGAACAGATACTTCAATGAGTTGCTTACTATGGTTCCTGCTCAATACACACTTGATGAAGCAAGGAAACGAAACTCAGAAAATTTAAACAAACAGGAATCGTGTGTTAATTCATAAGCCCTTACTAATTAAATCCAGCTTAAGACCACATTAAAATTATCATTATAGATATATATTTAATTAGTTTAAAAAGAATGTGCAGGTGAATGTGAGACTGAGACTTTAGTTTTATTCTTATAGGCCTTTGGGCAGGGGAAGATGGGGTGTTCAATGGTCTTTTCTAAGTCTAGCCAGCTGCCTGACAAATGTGTAATTTGGGGTCACAAGTGGAGAGAGTAGATTGAATCAATACAAATATGTAAGTACTACTAGAAAAAGAACTCCAGTACAATCTCTTCTGATGACTTATCAATAACATCATGTTTGTAAATGAAGGAAAACACATTATGTGTGCACATATTTTCGGAGATATTTTAGAAATCTAGCATCGTACTTGGTAATCATGCATGTGAACTGAACCAGAGAGAGTGAGAAAGAGAGAGGAGTTTGTGTGTGTGTGTATGTGTATGCATGTGTTTATACAGCTTTCTTTACAGGGTGCTGCTCTGTTGTTTGAGGGGGGGGTGGATTTCATAGATTTACATTTGGTAAATATACCCATGTCCAAAAAAAGATGTATAAAAATTTGGAATGCCAGCTAACTAAATCAACTCATAAAAACTAAAGTTAAAAGTAAGATTTTTCCACGATTATTTTAAAATATGATGTTTACTGGAAGGAAAGTCCAGAGAATTACCACAGATGAAGTGTGAGTGTATTTCTCCCACTTGTAAATGAGCTCTTATTTCCTACAGTGTATATTCTGGTCCACAATGAGTCATTTTCAACATGTTTCAATTTAACTCCTAATACATTTTTAAACTTGGCAGGCATATTTAGATGAACATTACTTCCAGTTTTAGAGACTGCTTCTAAATTATACTTCAGTCTTGCAGTCATCATGAAATGTTCTTTCAGTAAAAAGGAAACAGGATTGATTGGAAGTGTATGTTTTGGAGGAGCAATAAAATGGTTACTATTTTAAAATTTTGTTACTACATAAAGGCTCTTAACATTATCTAAAAAATGTTGTAGTTGCGAGGTCCTTTTTATTGTTAGAAGATACTTAAAAGAAGAAAAAACGTGGTTTATCCCAGACAATAATAAAGGTAACATTTATTAAATTCTTTCTGTGCCTATCAATGTTTAAGTTTTCTATATGTATTAACTTTTTAAATGCCTGCAAAGTAGGTATTAGCTTATTTTCTATAAATCATTCAGGTTTCATTTCTGTTACAAAACATGGAACCTGGCACTGTTCCGGACATACAACTAGAACTGCATGAGTGTTTGTAAAAGCTAATGACTATATGAACAATTTTACATAATGCCAACTCTCAATAAGTATTTAATAATTACCATTTATAAATGTGTGCGATCCTGACGATCTTCTGGCACATTTCAGTTGGCCAGCCTATCTACTGTTACTTATAAAATATTCTTTATTACTATGATTTTTACACTATGCCTTATTTATTTTTAACACCTAAAGGTTCACAAAAGCTTAAAGTTGGAAGATAAAGATCATTGAAAACATTCCACTCATTTTGCAAATGAGGAAACAAGTCAAAAGAGGTTATATGACTTGTCCTTTGTTATACTATTATTAGGAGCAGAGCTGGATTTAGTCACCTGGTCTCTTTGTTCTCATCCCAGTTGTTCATTCTGCCACACCATTATGTCATACTTACTAGTAAACCGTATATGAAGCATAATATGTGTGATGTTGAACAACATCAATGGGTACATTTGTGCTCTCAAATACACATATTAAAAACAACAAAATTCAAAACTATACTGTATTAATTTTCTATGGTTGCCATGATAAATCACCACAAACTTGGAGGCTTAAACAGAAGTTTATTTTCTCATAGTTCTAGAAGCCAAGAGTTCAAAACCAAGGTATTGGCATAGCATGGCTTTACTTTTTCCAAAGGCTCTAGGGGCATACCTTTCGTTGTCTCTTCCACTTTCTAGGGGCTTCAGGTATTCCTTGTCTTCCTTGGTTTGTGACCGTATCACTAAAGACTCTACCTCTTCCTTCACATGGTGGCCTTCTCTGTGTGTCTTTTCTAAGGATATGTGTGATTGCATTTATGGCCCACCCAGATCATCCAGGACAAGCCCTTCATCTCAGGATATTTAATCACATCTGCAAAGACCCTTTTTCCAAATTAGGTAATATTTACAGGTCCTGAGGATTAGGACATGGACATATATTTGGGGGGATGACGGGCACCATTCAACCCACTTCATATACCTTTGAAGTCACATGAATTTTATTTATTAAGAAACTTCAATAGACGTAACATTTATTTTTAAATTATTCAACCAGAATTTTATAGCATGCCAGCTAATTTAGGAATTATTACAATTCTATAATATTTCTATCAATTACCTTTTCAGCCTACTCACGTGCTATTTAGCAACTTATTAGCTTTTTAACACAATAGTATCTTAGACATTCTAGACTATGTACTATATGATTTATGGCCTATATTTATTATGAGTTAAAAGTCATCCTGCATGCTTTTTAATAACGTTCTTTAAGAACCTCATGACAGTGACACTAAAGGTTAAAACGAGTTGGACATTTTCAACAGACACAGTACAAAAATCTAGCTTTAAGGTAAGTTATATTAACTTCATTTAGACCATTTAATTGTTGCTTTCTTTATGGCAACTAAATTTTGCCCTACTGTATTTGAGATCTGTTAGATAAGATCTTGAATGCTCTGATAGTATAATGTTGATTTCATGTTTTATTTTTTGTTCTACTTATTTTTCATTCTAGCAAACTTTTTTATCCTTTCTGGTTTTAATAAATGTTTATTTGTAACATGTATATATCTGTGGAATATACCAGATATGTGATCATTTAGTTTCTGCTTCTGTAGAAATCATTATTACTAGATGTGAAGAAGTTCTAGAAATCATTATTACTAGATATGAAAATATTCTCAGGGCTGGCTGGTTAGCTCAATTGGTTAGAGCATGGTGCTGATAACACCAAGGTCCAGGTTCAATTCCTTTACTGGCCATATTCCAGGAAAAAAAAAAAAAGATAGTCTAAATTCATTTTAGTCTTTAATTAAAAATATATTACCATAAATGAAAGAAGGAACATAACCAATATATAATTCTATTCTTCATGAAATTGTCATTAAAATTAAGTGAGATTTATTATACAATTTTAAGTTCTCAGTAAATGTTAGCCATTATCTATCATCATCCAATTAATTGATTTCTAAAGTGAGATGTATCTATGCTCTCGTTTCAGCACCATAAAGGTAGAGCAGCCTCAGATTAAATCTGGTAAGACTATTTCATATAGATGGGTAATGTTCACTGTTACAATGCCCTCTTTTCTCAACTTAATGTATAGGCTGATTGTTAGCAATTCATTATTGGGTTTTCCGTGCCCATCTGTGTGTTTTTAAATTGATGTGTTTTTAAAACTTTAAGGCAATGTGTTTTTGTTTTACAAATGAAAAGTCAGTCTATATTATTTGTAAAAAGTAGAAAATGAGTTAATTCATCTTCAAATAGCAAAGTAACATTCGCATTATCTATTATTAGAGTTCAAATGTTTTCTGTTAATTCATTGGAACCCCAAATGTGAATTTCTGCTAGCTAGATTATTCATAGATTCTCTGAATGTAATGATGCCTATCATTTCTAAAATTTCTAAAATTCTTCTTGCTTAAAATCACAAACATGGAAACACCCAAAAGAATACATCTCCTTGCCTCCAGGCAAGAATCCACCCAGATCATCCTAGTCAGATAGGCTGTCTATATGTAAACCTGTAAAGGAACTCATATACCTGTAAATGACAAGGAAATGTTAGCTTCGAAATTATTTATAGAAGTAGTTTACAGGAAAGTCAGGATATGGTAAATAACTTGTCACTTATGAGAATGGAATGTTCTGTATGTTCGTGCCACAAAACATGTCTATTCTTATTCATTGTTTTTTGCTGTTGGTTAAACTGTGCATTTCATCCACAAGTAAGTCAACAGATGTTTAAATGAGAAATGTATGTCCTTTCATAACAGAAACAACCTCTTCCCCACCACTATCTATAGCCTTCTTAAACATTAAGCATTCCAGTTATAAGAAATTTGTTAGCTGTGATTACCTTTTCTGTATCCTTTTGTATCAGTTTTCATTCCACAAATTTTAGACAGTGCTACATTTACAAATTATGAATTATACCAAGGTATAGCTAGCTAAAGGTTATGGATACTTAACCATACACACATCTTTGATGATAGAAAGCACTAGAGGAGTATTGAATTAAATGGCTCAGATATTTCATGAGCTTTCAGTAGGAAGAATAGCAATAGTAATTCTTGAAGCTCATTTGGGTAGAATTATGAAAAAAGTTATCTGACTTTTTTCTTTTTTATTAATTTTATTTGTAAAAATTATAATCTAATTTTTCAACGCTTTTATGAATATTTAATTGCAGATACCATCTGATAAATGTTGTAAATTTGTTCCCACATAATTGTGCATGAAGTAGAATTAGTCGCCATGATAGCCTCTTCTCTGTGATAATTGTTTCCATAGCCCAGCTCTATAAACTGTTCTCTACATCCCTTAATTCATTAATGTGTGGATGAATGTAAGGTTTCCTTCCTGTTGATTCCAAATGTTTAACATTACTTGCCTTTTTTCCTTCTATTTTAAATGAGAGCCAACATTATGAACTCTGCACTTTACTGATTACATCAAAAGGCAAAAGAGAAACATATCTCTTCTCATGATTTGAGAGAATGTGGAGAAAAAACATATGTTGTGCTCAGATTTCTCTTCGTTGGAATATGGACTAAGGAAAGAGCAATAAAGTGCTAAAATACCTCTCTATACTTTCCTTGTGGTAGGTTAGAAATTGTTCAACTCAATATTCATTGAACCTTTGTGCATGACACACTGTACAGAATAAAAAAAAATTAAGATATGATTTCTGTTTTCAGAGCTGAAATATAGTATGCCTACATGTTTATTTTTTAAAGCAAAATGTAATATACCTTAAGGAGTCTACAGTGGGCTATTAATGTCCCTATGTATTTCAATGGGATATTGAGAATGGCCTTTTAGAAGAGGTAAGAGATGAAACAAGCATTTGAACTGTGAATTTTGACATGCAGATATGAAAGAAGGGCATTCCAAATACTTATAAACCTGAATGTCAAAGGAATAGATTAAAGGGTTTTCAGAAAACAACAGCTTATTCATTCAACTGATTTGGAGTGTACAAGTAGGGAGGAGAAAAGGATAGAGAGTTTTATTTTTTGGTAGTCCTGGAATGTCAGAACAAAGAGCTTATATTTACTTAAGTGAGCAATAAGGGCTGACATGATGAAAATCACACTTTAGAAAATTAACTTAGCAGTAATATATGTATATGTATTCAGAGTGATTCAACATGCCCTGAATAGGATTGTCTGAAATCCAGGTGATTGGTAACAATGGCCTGAATTGGGATGATGTCATAAGGAATAGAGGTGGGAAAAATGGGTTTTAGAAATACAACTGGAACTGGTCAATGGTGGACATTTTCCCACCTTGCTCTCTACTCATCCTGCCCCCTTCCCAAGGAAAAGAAATTTCTAATATGTTTGGATCATATTCAAAGAGATACTTTGGACCATGTTTCTAGTTGAGTAGTCTTTCACTAAAGGTCACAATCATGAGTACAACTTCCCCTTCCACTTCTTTTTCTTGTAAAAACAGCATTGGAACTCACTTGCACCTTTTTTCAGTCTTCTGCAATACAGTCAGCCTTCATATCTGTGGGCTCAACATTTGCAGAGTCAATGAACTATGGATGGAAAATATTAGGAAAAAAACAAAAACAAAATAATAATACAACAATAAAAAATAATACAAAATTTAAAAATACAGTGTAACAGCTATTTACACAGCATTTACATTGTATTAGGTATTATAAGTAATCTAGAGGTGATTTAAAGTATACGAGAGTATGTGCATAGATCATATGCAAATATTACACCATTTTATATAAGGTATTTGAGCATCCACAGATTGTGGTATCCACGGCAGGATGGGGTGTAGTGGTCCTGGAACCAGTCTGCTGCAGACCAAGGGACAACAGTATAATACACTGTAATGTATTTAGTCTCCAGGAACCAGCCAATGTTAAAATGGGATTGAGGCTTAATGGCCTCTCTTAACTTTAAACCTATCACATTCTCCAGCCTCATTCTACCAGAGACCTCTGATTAGGGTTTTTACAGGCCAAACTAACATCATAGTCATAATTTTATATTCTATTTGGTACTAGCCACTTTCTTTTTCAAGAACCTCATGGTGAGGGACATTTATTTTAATGGAGTATTTAGACATTTCATGAATTTCCTAAATATCATCTAATGGCACCCAGTCCCATTATCACCACTAACAGGTGGCTTCTACAGTCTACACACATTAGAGGCAATATAATTTATGTTTAAGAGTACTGTTTCTGGAGTAGGATTGCCTAGGTTATGTATGATACTGTCTCTTTTGTTACTGAGTACATGGCTGTGGGAAAGTTATGTAACCTCTATGTCACAGTTTTCTCATCTATGAAATATAATGATAGCAACTTAATTCGTAGAATTGTGAGGATTAAATAAGTTTTAGACATAGTGTTTGTCACGTTATAAGTGTTAAAAATAGCTATTGTGGTTATTAAGGAATGCAGTAACTGACTAGATTTGAGAGTATCTTGGAGAATTATTGATAATTCCTACAAAATTTTCTGGGTAGTTGAGATGACAATGATTTTATTACCAGGAATGGGACTTTCAGAAAACAAATGATTCATGGGTAAATGAAGATTATAAATTTGATTTAGGACGTGTACTTGAAATGGTGGAGCATCATTCAGGTGTTGAAATATAAGGGTACTTCAAAAAGTCTATGGAAATATTCATATTTTCTTTTAATTCTATTTCAGGCCTAGAGACAGAGTTTAGACATGTCAACAATGCTGAAACCTGTAGTAAGAACTCTAAAATTTGGGAATGGATTTAATAAGTGATGGATATTTGCTGTGGGGTCAATACTGTGCTAAATGTCTTAGGAGGTTTTTGTTTTGTTTTGTTTTTTCTTTTCATGTGAATTATTTATCTATTTATTATTTTATTTTATTTTATTTTTTTCATTCTAAGATGTTGCAGAGCAATTGGTGGGGGAGAGGGGAAAGAGGTAGATAGGGCAGGAGAAAGGAGAGGGGTGGCATGGTCAAGGCTCGTGGCACCCCCTTCATTCTGGCAGGGGAGCCTACGGGGCTTCCAGCTGTGGCTCAGTCATGGCTGGGCTGGAAACAGACTTAAAGGGGGTGCGTGGCTGAGGCCCTCAGCTCCCTACTGCTCCAGGTTGGGAGCCTGGGACACTTATGGCTGCGACCTAGTGGTCACTACTGGGCTGAATGTGGACATCCAGGGGTGTGGCTGAGGCCCTCGGTGCCCTCCATCTCGACTCAGATTTTCATCTCAATTTTTATTTCGCATAAATACTTTTTTACGTAAAGAAATTAAGACACAATAAGGTTTTTTCTTAAAATGTCATGGCAGGAATTTACGAATAGCTACTAAAACATTATTAATAAATGACTTTGGCAAGATTGCAGGCAGGGTACAGGATCATTATGAAAAAAATTGTATTTTTGTATATTAGCAATAAGCAGGTAAAAATTGGAAATTAAAATTTTAAAATACCATTTGCAGTAGCATCAAAAATATTAAATACTTAGGGATAAAATTAATAAAATATGAAGCAAGTACAAAACCTGTACAATGAAAGCTAGTATATATTGCTAAGAAAAAGTAACAAAAGACCTAAATAAGTGGAGAGATATATTATGTTCATAGATTTGAACATTAAATATTTCTTAAGTGTCAGTTGTTCCCAAACTGGTTTTTAGATTCAGTGCAATCCTGATCAAAAACTCAACAAGCTTTTTTGCAGAAATTGACAAGAGTTAAAAGAAAAACTTAAGGCAATTTAAATATAACAGAGTTTAATCAAGCACAGAATAATTCATGAATCAGAACCAGAACGAAAATTCAGCCCCCAGATCCAGAATAGGTTAACAGTGATTCCAGGGATGCCATGTGGTTCGGTAATATTTATGTATAGAAAAAGGAAAGTATTATACAGAAAACAGAAGTGAGATACAAAAACATCTGGATTTTGTTACAGCTGGGCATTTGCCTTACTTGAACCTGGTTTTAACAGTTGGCTGCCTATGATGGGCTGAGATTCATCTACTTGTTATAGGAGTAGGTTCATTCTGTTTACACATTAAGTTAGGTTACCATTACTATGTCTGGAGAAACCTTTAGGCCAAACTTAATTTAACACAAGCTAACCTAAAATTTGCATGGAAATTCACAGGACCAGAATATCCAGAACAGTTTTGAAAAAGAAGTATGAAGGAGCCAGGATAATTCAATGAGGAAATGATAGTCTTTTCAATAAATGCTGGAACATTTTGATCCATATGCAAAAATTAAATCTTTGTGATGGTGATAACACTAAGATCAAGGGTTTGGACCCCTGTACTGGCCTGCCATCAAAAAACAAAAAAATTAAACCTTAACCCTTACCTCACACATACAAAAATTAATTTTTCTTTATTCATAAATCTAACTGTAAAAACCAGAACTAGAAAAAAAATGAGGAAATCTTAGTAACCTTGGGTTAATCAAAGATTACATAGATAGGACATAAAGAAAATAAATCATTAAGAAAAACTCATTAAACTGGACTTTATCAAAATAAGAAATTTCTGCTCGTCTGATAAAAAAGGAAAAAGACAAGCCATAGACTTGGAAAAAATGTTTGCAAAACACATATCTAATAAAAGGCTTGTATCCAGAATTCTCGCAACTTAAGAAAAAAGCAAGCTTCCCAACTAAATAAAAAATTTTCATGGCCAAAGGATTTGAATAAATACTTCACCAAAGAAGAAATACAAATGACCAACAAGCACAAGAAAAGATGTTCAACATCATTAGTCATCAAGACAATGAAAATTATACCACAATTTGATACCACTGCGATCATTAGCATGACTAGACTTTAAAACACAACTAAGTACAGGGCAAGGTCGTCAATTAACTGGAATGTCCATACATTGCTGGTATGAATACTGAATCATGCAGTCACTTTGGAAAACAGTTTGTCAGTTCCTTTGAAGGTTAGATATACACGTACTATATGGGTCAGCAATTCTACTTTACCCAAAAGGAAAGAAAGCATATATTCATACAATGACTAGTATGTCGATGTTTATAACATCTTTATTTATAATAGCCCTGTATTAGTCCTTTTAGGTTGCATATAACAAAATACCTGAAACTGGGTAATTTATAAAGAAAAACGACATTTATTGCTTACAGTTTCTGAGGCTGGGATGTCCAAAGTTCATGTGGTGGTGGTGACAGTGACCCAGGAGTCTCATATTGCAAGATGGTGGAAGCAGAGAGACAGAAAGACAGACAGACTCTCCTCTTTTAAAGCCCTCAGAACCATGTCCATGACCACCATTTTTAATCCATTCACTACTGCATGCTCCTACAATCCTATCACCTCTTCAAGGCTCCACCTTTCAATTACCATAATAAGATTTCTCACCCTCTTCACAGTTTCAGTGGAGGCTAAGTTTCTAATACATAAAACTTGGGGACACAATTCAAGTTTCAATGAGTTTTTCGGGGACAATCCAGTACAAGCCCCAAACTGAAGACAACCCAAATGTGTATCAGCTAGTGAATAAGTGAACAAATTTTTGTTTATACCTACCATGAAATGCTACTCAGCAATAAAAAGGAACAAGCTAGTGATACATGGAACAACATGACTATATCTTTTAAAAAGCATTATGTTAAGGGCTGGCTGCTTAGCTCACTCAGAATCTGGTGTTGATAACACCAAGGTTAAGGGTTCAGGTCCCCATACCAGCCAGTTGCAAAAAAGAAAAAAAAAAGCATTATATTAAATGAAGAAAGTAAACACAAAAGACTACATACTGTTTAATTTCATTTATATGACATTAGAAAAAAGGACAAAACTAGTGACACAAATCAGATCAACGGTTGCCAGGAGCCAGAGTCTGGGATAAAGGAATTAACTGCAAAGCAGCACAGAGAGTTTTGGAAGGTGATACAAATGTTGTGTATCATGATTGTAGTCATGGTTGCATGACTGTAAACATTTATCAAAACTCAGATTTATACACTTAAAATTGGTGAATTTTGTGTGTAAATTACATTCCAGTAAGGCTGGGTTTTTTAAAAAAATATGTATTATTTTTTAGAGCAGTTTTAGGTTCACAACATAACTGAAAGTGCAGAGATTTCCCATATAACCCCTGCCCCCACACATGCATAGCCTACCCCATTATCAACATTCTCCACCAGAATGGTACATTTGTTACAATTAATGAACATACATTGACACATCATTATCTCCCAAAGTCCATAGTTTACATTAGGGTTCACTCTTAGTCCAACCACTTTTTAATTCCTTCACTGAATCCCTGGTCCACATTTACTCATGGGGTTGTACATTCTACATGTTTGGATAAATCTATAATGACATGTATCTACCGCTACAGTATCGTACAGAATAGTTTCATTACCCTATCATTTTACTGTTGGTATCATTTTACTGTCTCTCTAGTTTTTACATTTTCCAGAATGTCATACACTTGGAATCACACAGTAAGTAACCTTTTCAGACTGGCTTCTTTCACTTAGTAATATGCATTTAGGATTCTTCTGTGTCTTTCCATGGCTTGATAGCCCATATCTTTTCATGCTGAATAAAATTCTGTTGTCTGAATATGACACAGTTTATTTATCCATTCACCTACTGAAGGACATCTTAGTTGCTTCCAAATTGCTGCACTTATGAATAAAGCTGCTATAAAAATGTGCTGGTTACCGTATGGACATAAGTTTTTAACTATTTTAAGTAGACATCACAGTGCATAATCACTGGATCTTACGATAAGAGTTTAGTTTTGTAAGAAACTTCCAAATGATTTTCCAAAGGGCTATACCATTTTGTATTCCCACCAGGAATGAATGAGAATCCTTTGCTCCACATCCTCGCCAGCGTTTGCTGTTGTCTTCGGTGATGTGGCTAAGACCTTTGGCCCACTGTTTCATTGGGCTGTTTGTTTTCTTATTGTTGAGTTTGAGGAGTTCTTTGTATATTTTGGATAACAATTCTGCATGACATGTTCACTGCAAGTATTTTCTCCCAGTCTTTGGCTTGTCTTTTCATTCTCTGAATGGTGTCTTTCACAGAGCAGAAATTATGAAGTCCAACTTAGAAATTCTTTCTGTCATAGAACATATCTCTATTTTATCTAAAATATTACTGACTCATGGTTATATAGACTTTCTCCTATGTTACCCTCTAAGAGTTTAATAGCTTTGCATTTTACATTTGGGTATATGATTCATTTTGAGTTAATTTTTGTGAAGGGTGTAAGGTCTGTGTCTAGATTTATTTTTTTGCATGTGGATATCCAGTTTTTCCATACTGTCATTTCTCCATTGCTGTTGTTTCT
This sequence comes from Cynocephalus volans, assembly GCF_027409185.1. Classification (NCBI taxonomy): domain Eukaryota; kingdom Metazoa; phylum Chordata; class Mammalia; order Dermoptera; family Cynocephalidae; genus Cynocephalus; species Cynocephalus volans. The sequence goes on along the minus strand of NC_084466.1, from coordinate 38,942,615 downwards.
CTCTCTCCTCTTTTGTCAAAGATCGTTGACATTATTTATATAGATCTGTTACCTGGCTCCCTATTCTGTTCCATTAATCTGTTTGTGTATTCTTTCACACATACCACACTGTCATGTTACTGTAACTTTATAGTAATTCTTGAAATTAGATACTGTCAGTCCTGCAGCTTTGTTCTTCAATATTGTGTTGGCTTTTCTGGGTCTTTTGGCTCTCCATATTAACTTTAGAATTAGTTTGTCGATGTCTATAAAACAATTTGCTGGGATTTTAATTGGGATTGCATTGAATCTATAGAACAATTTGGGAAGAACTGATATCTTCAAAATATTGAGTGTTCTTATCCATGAAAATGGAATATCTCCATTCATTTAATTCTACTTTGATTTCTTTTGTTAGAGTTTTATACTTTTCCTCATATAGATCTTTCACATATTCTGTTAAATTTATACCTAAGTATTTCAGTTTTAGGTGTGCTAATGTAAGTGATTTTGTGTTTTTAATTTCAAATTCCATTTGTTCATTGCTGGTGTATAGGAAAATGATTGACCTTTTCATATTACTCTTGTATCCTGCAATCTTGCCATAATGACTTATTAGTTCCAGTTTTTGTTGATTGGTTCAGATTTTCTGCATAATGATTGTGTCATCTGCAAATAAAGACAGTTTTATTTCTTTCTTCCCAATCTGTATACCTTTTATTTCCTTTTCTTGTCTTATTGCATTTACCATCAACTTCTGTTATGATGTTGAAAAGCAGTGGTGAGAGGGGACAGCCTTCCCTTTTTCCTGATCTTAGTTGGAAAGTTTCAAGTTTCAGTATACCATTAAGATGATGATAGCTGTAGGATTTTTCTAGATATTTTTTATCAAGTTGAGGAAGTTTCCCTCTATTGCCAGTTTACTGTGAGTTTTTTTATCATGAATGGGTGTTGGATTTTGTCAAATGCTTTTTCTTCATCCATTGACAGGATCATGTGGTTTTTCTTTTGCAGATTGTTGATGTGATGTATTGCATTAATTGATTTTCAAATGTTGAACAAGTCTTGCATACCTGGGATAAATTCCACTTGGTTGTGGTGTAATTTTTTTATACCTTGTTAGATTTGATTTGCTAATAATTTATTGAGGATTTTTACATCCATGTTCATGACAGATATTGTCTGTAGTTTTCTTTTTCTATAATATCTTTGCTTGTTTGGGTGTTAGAGTGATGCTAGCCTCATCGAGTGAATTAGGAAGTATTCCCTCTGCTACTATATATTCTATATTCTGATATTGTAGAGAATTGGCATAATTTCATTCTTCAATATTTGGTAGAAATCACCACTTGGGACTGGTGATTTCTGAATTGGAAGGTAATTAATCATTGATTCAGATGTTTTATTTTCTCAATTTTTATTTTAACATGTATTTATACATATTTGTGGGGTACAGTGTATTGTTTCAATATAAACATATACTTCACAATGATTCACCTAGGGTAGACAGCATAGTTTTATATCCATTAGTCTACCTCTTCTTCCATCCCCCTCTCCTCCTCGTTTCTCGTAACCATTATTCTACACTGTACTTTTTCTTTCTTTCTTATTGAAACATGATTGACTGTATATGTTTGTGGAGTACAAAGTTTGTATATGGCAAGGGGGTGGTCTGGGTCTAGTTTCATTCTTCTACATATGGATGTCCACTTTTCCCAGGACCATTTATTAAAGAGGCAGTCTGTCCACCAATGTATGTTCTTCTTGCCTTTGTTGAATTTCAGGCTGTATGTGAGTTGATTTCTGGTTTCTCTATGCTGTTCCATTGGTCCACATGTCTGTTTTTATGCCAGTACCATGCTCTTTTGGTTATTATAGCTTTGAAGTGTAATTTTTAGTCAAGTAGTGTTATGCCTCCAGCTTTATTTTGTTTTATTTTTTGCTCAGGATTGCTTTCGCTATTTGTGATCTTTTGTTGTTTCATATGAGTATTAGGATTATTTTTTCTATTTCTGTGAAGAATGTCTTTGGTATTTGATAGGTATTGCATTGCATCTGTAGATCACCTTGGGTAGAATGGACAATGTTAATTCTTCCAACCTAAAAGCATGGAATGTCTTTTCATCTTTTTGTTTCCTCTTTAATTTCTTTCAACAGTTATTTGTAGTTCTCTTTGTAGAGATCTTTCATCTCCTTTGTTAAATTTATTCCTAGGTGTTTAATTTCTTTGGTGACTATTGTTAATTGGCCACCTTTCTTGATTTCTTTTTCTACCAATTCATTGTTGGCATATAAAAACACTACTGATTTTTGCATGTTGATTTTGTATCCTGCAACTTTACTAAAATAGTTTATCAGCTCTAAGAGTTTTTCTTGTAGAATCTTTAGGTTTCTCTGTGTATAGGATCATGTCATCTGCAAACAGGGACAATTTGACTTCATCTTTTCTGATCTGGATGCCCCTTATTTCTTTCTCTTGCCTGATTGCTCTGGCTAGTACTTCCAGTACTATGTTAAATAGAAGTGGTGAAAATGAGCATCTTTGTCTTGTTCCCACTCTTAAGGATGATATTGGCAGTGGGATGTCATAGATGGCTTTTACTGTGTTGAGATACTTTCCTTTTATACCTAATTTGCTGACAGTCTTTATCATGAAGTGATGCTGAATTTTGTCAAATGCTCTTTCTGCATCTATTTAGATAATCATATGGTTTTTGTCCTTGATTTTGTTGATGTTGTGTATCACATTTATTTACTTGCATATGTTGAACCATCCTTGCATCTGTGGAATGAATCCCACATGATCATAGTGTATGATGTTTCATGGAATTTGGATGTGTTGTTCCCTCCAAAATTCGTGTGGAAATTTGATCTCCAATGTGGCAGTGTTGGAAACTGAGTGAGTCATGGGGGCGGATCCCTCAGGAATGGATTAATGCTCTCCCTGGAGGGGGGGGATTAATGAGTGAGTTCTTGCTCTATTAGTTCTTTTTAAGCAATTAGCGAGAGCTCGTTGCTTAAAAAGACCCTGGCACCTTCTCTCGCTCTCTTACTTCCTCTTGCCATGTGATCTGTTTGTACCCACCGGCTGCCTGCCACTTTCCACCATGAGTAGAAGCAGCTGGAGGCCCATGCCAGATGCAGCTGTCTCAGAATCGTTAGCCAGATAAACCTCTCTTCTTTATAAATTACCCAGTCTCAGGTATTTCTGTTCTAGCAACACAAAACGGACTAATACAATGTTTTTGATGTTTTGCTGTATTCTGTTTGCTAATATTTTTTTGAGGATTTTTGCATTCATCAAAGATACTGGCCTACAGTTCTTTTTTTGTTGTTGTTGTATCTTTGTCTGGTTTTGGAATCAGGATGATAATGGTTTCATAGAGTAAGTTTGGGAGCAAGGCCTCTGTTTCAATTTTTTGGAATAGTTTGAAGAGAATTGGTAGTCATTCCTCTTTAAAGGTTTGGCAGAAGTCAGCAGTAACGCCATCCAATCTTGGGCTTTTCTTTGTTGGGAGACTGCTGATTACTGCTTCAATCTCATTGCTTGTTATTGGTCTGTTCAGGTTTTCTATGTCTTTTTGATTCAGACTTGTTAGTTTGTGTGTGTCAAGAAATTTATCCACTTCCTCTATGTTTTCAAATTTATTGGCGTATAGTTGTTTATAATACTCTCTAATGACTCTGTATTTCTGTGGTATTGGTTGTAATGTCTCTTTTTTTATTTCTGATTTTTGTTATTTTGGTCTTCTCTCTTCTTTTAATAGTTAGCCTAGCTAACGGTTTGTCTATTTTGTTTACCTTCTCAAAAATTGATCCCTTTATCATTATGTGATGACCTTCCTTATCATTTTTTTTTTTTACTTTTCTAGGCTTGAAATCTATTTTATCTGATATATAGCTACTCCTGCTATTTTTTGGTTTCCATTTACATGAAGTAACTTCTTCCTTCACTTTCAGATGGTGTGTCTTTATAGGTGATGTGAGTTTCTCATAGGCAGCATATTATTGGTTCTTGTTTTATAATCCATTCAGCTACTTGAGGCATTTAATCCATTTACATTTAGAGTTATCAATATATATTAACATGTTACTGCATTCTTTTCCTTTTTTTTCTGTTTGTTTTGTTGATCCATTTTTCTTTTTTCTAATAATACTGTTTTCCTTTGTGATTGAATGATTTGCTATAACAGTGTATTTTGATTTCTTACTATGCATTTTTCTTATGTCTCTTACAAGTTTTTGTGTTATGGTTACCATGAGGCTTACAAAAAACATGTTATAGTTTTAACAAATTGCTTTAGACTAATAACAACTTAATTTTGATATCTAAGAAAAAGAATAAAACCCAAGCCAACTTTATACTTTGGCATCATTCCCTCCCACTTTTTGACATTTTGTTGTTTCATGTTACATCTCTTAATATTGTCTATCTTTTATTTGTTGTTGTATACATCAGTGTCTTGTTAGGTTTGCCGTTTAGTCTCCATAATAAAGATGTAAGTGGTTTATTCACCACCCTTATGACAGGAATATTCTTTTCTTTTCTTTCCTTTTTTTTTTTTTAAAAAGATGACTGGTAAGGGGATCTTAACCCTTGGCTTGGTGTTGTCAGCACCACGCTTAGCCAGTGAGCTAACCGGCCATCCCTATGTAGGATCCGAACCCATGGCCTTGGTGTTATCAGCGCCACACTCTCCTTTAGTGAGCCACGGGCCAGCCCATGACAGGAATATTCTAAGTTTGACTGTGAACTTACTTTACTAATGAGTTACGTACCTTCAAACATTTTCTTCCTGCTCCTTAGCATCATTTTCTTTCCTACTGAACAACTTCCTTTAGCTTTTCTTGTAAGGCAGGTCAAGTGTTGATAAGTTAGTTCCCTTAGCTTTTGTTTGTCTGGGAATGACTTTATTTTTCCTTCATATTTGAAGGTTAGTTTTGGTGGATAGAGAACTCTTGGCTGACAGTCTTTTTCCTTCAGCACCCCGAATATATCATCGCATTCTCATCTGACCTTTAGGGTTTCTACTGAGAAATCTGCTGAGACATGTTAGGGCTCCATTGAATGTTAGGTATTTCTTTTCTTTTGTTGCTTTCAAGTATTCTTTCTTGGTCCTTGTTTTTTTGATAATTCAACTATGATGTGCCTTGGTGTGTTCCTTCTTAGATTGAATTTGGTTGGCAACCTCTGAGCTTTCTATACCTGGATGCTGTCATGTTTCTCCACACTTGGGAAATGGTCAACCATCATTTTCTTGAGTACGCTTTCTACATTTCTTCCTTTTGTCTCTCCTTTGGGTATGCCATTTATGCAGAGGTTATTTTGCTTGAGGGAGTCCCATATTTGCTGTATTTCTGTTTCATTTTTCTTTTTCTTTTTGCTTTTTGCTTCTTTGATTTGATAATTTCATGTATTCTATCTTTGAGCTCACTGATTCTTTCCTCTATTTGATTGACTCCGCTGTGGGAGCTTTCTGTTAAGTTTTTCAGGTCTGATAATGTATTTTTTTAATTCTAGAATTTCTGTTTTTAATATTATTATTCGATTCCTTTTTTCAAGTTTTTGTTCTGCTCCTGGATTGTTTTCCATGTATCATTTAGTTTTTTACCTGTATTTTCTTGTGACCCCCTGAACATCCTTAAAAAAGTCATTCTGAATTTTCTGTCAGACATTTCATAAATCCACTGTTCTTCTGGGTCCATTACTGGTGCTTTCTTTTCTTTGTTGGTCTTATGTTTGTCTCTCCTTTCTCAGTCTTTGTGTCTTTATGTTGATGCCTAGGCATTTAAGGAGACTGCTACTACCTCTTCTAGGTTTTATAGGTATTCTTTGCTCATGTTAGACCCTTACTGGTTAATATCAGAGCTTTGTTTCTGGTCTGTGGTTTTTGTTAATTCCAAAATCGGGGATACTTCCCATAGGGACCAGCTCTTGAACTCTGTAGTTGCACTAAATTGTTTTGATGCTGATTCTCTGGGGAAGGCTTTTTGTGTGGACTGGATTTTAACCGTTTGCTTTTTAATCACCTCCCAGTCTTGAGAGGTCAGATACACCTGGACTGTATAGAAATTCTGGCCTGGGACTGAGTCTTTCCAGCAAATTGTGCCCCCTGCTGTTCTGCCAAATTGACCATTCTCCACTGAGTAGGCCTTTGCCAATCGGAAGGCAAGTCTGCTGCCCACTCTGCACCCCAGTGTTCTCCCAGCAGGCCATCCCTCCTCCCCAACTCCAAACACTTCCCACGGGGTGGCCCATGCATCAGTCCCTGATGATGGCTCACCAGCCTCTGGGTGTTTTCTTTTCTTCAGTTGGCTGTGGCCCTCACTATGTGGGTCCACAGAAACCCTGTCAGTGGTCTTGCTGGCCTGGGGGTAGGTATCGTACGCTCCAAGACACTCTTCTCCCTTACAGATTCCAGGCAATTTCACAAAAAGGGCTTAGCTGTGGCTTTTGCTGGCTCCTGTTCCATGTGCTGTAGGTTTTTAACATCTCTCACAGGATAAGTCTGAAGTGGCCATGGTTTGAAACAGTCAGAGTAGTTTCTTCTTCCTCTCACTGTTTCTTCTCTTGCCTTCATGAACTCTGCAGGTCTTTCCACCTCTTTCCCCAAGCTCCAGCGGTCCCAGGTTGGCAGTTTTTGCTTTTTAATAGTTGTAAATTGGTCAGTTGGTGGGGAGAGTGACCCCAAGACTGTCTATTCCACCATCTTTCTGTGATGTCACTTTTTTCAATTGTTTTGATACATGTAGGCCTCCTCAGATTTTCTGTTTCTTCTTGTGTGAGTTTTGGCAGATTGTGTTTCAAGGCATTGATCCATTTCATCTAGGTTATCATGTTTGTAGGCACAGTTCTTCATAGTATACTTTGATTATCTTTTTAGTGTCCATTGGATATGTAGTGATGCCCAATCTTATTTGTGATGTTAGTTATTTGTATCCTCTCTCTATTTGTCTTAGTCAGCCTAGCTAAAGTCTTACTGATTTTATTGATTTTTTTCAAAGAATCACTTTAGGTTTTATTGGTTTTCTTTATTGGTTTCCTATTTTCAATTTCATTGATTTCTTCTCTAATTTTTATTATTTCTTTTCCACTGCTTGTTCTGTATTTAATTTACTGTTCTTTTTCTAGTTTCCTAAGGTGGAAACTTAGATAATTGATTTTAGATCTTTCTTCTTGTCTAATACATGCATTCAGTGCTATAAATGTTTCCCTTAGCGCTGCTTTCACTGAAATCCACAAATGTTCATAAGTTGCGTTTTTATTTTCATTTAGTTTAAAATATTTTTTAATTACTCCTGAGTTTTCTTCTTTATTGTTACTTGTAAGAGTATTGTTTTGGAGTTGTTTAATCTCCACATATTTTGGAATTTTCCGGCCATCTTTCTGTTATTTATTACTAGTTTAATTCCATTGTGAAAGCAGCGTATGATTTCTATTCTTTTAAATTTGTTAATGTGCGGGCTGGCCAGTTAACTCAGTTGGTTAGAATTTGGTGTTATAACACCTAGATCAAGGGTGTATTTCACAGGTTCCTTTTCCCCTTCTCATGACAAAAGCACAAGGGGATTTTTATCTGATATTCACTGTGAGAACCTGGTAGAACTCCAAGTAAAATTTACAAAAGAATTCCCCACCCCGATTACTGGGTTTTCTTGGATTTAACCTCAGACTTGTTCATACCAAGCTTCCAGCAACTCATCAATTATAGTTTAGTTTTCCCTACTTTGGCACTGGTTCTAATGGCAGTTTCTCCTTGTGGGTTTCTGCCCTAGTATGTCATGACTCTTTGTATCTGCCTGTTTGTCTGTCCATATTTGGGCACAGCGGTTTGCCCTGTGACCTCATTTCTCTTATGGATTTAAGAAGAGTTGTTGATTTTTCTGTTTGTTAAGTTTTTACTAGTTGTTGGGATGAAGTGGCGAGTTCCAAGCTTCTTACAAACTATACCAGAAACTGGAAGTCTGGTACAGTTTGCGGTTTTTTGGGTTTTTTTAGTGAAAAAAAAAAAGCTATAGCTAAGAAGTGATATGTCAATATTCACATTTATTTCTATTTTATGGCAGGAATGGGAAGGTCAGCCAAGAAATCATTGAAAGTTTAAGGTCTCTATTTTCAGATGACTTATAAGAGTAGAAACTAGCTTAAAAATAAGAGTGAAACTTGTGAAGATGCAGAGGTAGCAGTTGTAAACAAACAAGAAAGGGAGAAAGATCATTTAGTTCAAGGAGATGGAGAGTTAGGTGAAGGTCGAGCTTTTTTTTTTTTTTTTTTTTTTGTCAGCAGGCTGGTATGGCGATCTGAACCCTTGACCTTAAAGGAGGAGTACTTTAAAAGGGAAAGTTTGAACATTAATCAAAGAGTGACAATTAAGGCAGTTAATGTGTTTTGGTATCAAGTGATTTAGTGGAGAACTATGATTCTTCAAACCAGAGAAAGAATCTTCTCAGAGTTAGGAGTGTAGGAAAAGAAAATAAATTAGGATATAAAGGGATTTTAACGTAGAGAGGAGGAATTGGAAGAAGAAACCCTTGTTGGATGGATCCTGGCCTTCGTGAAAAGGAAATTATCAGCTGGCCAGTTAGTTCAGTTGATGAGAGCATGGTGTTATAACACCAAGATCAAGAGTTCGGATCTCCATACAGGCCAATCACCCCCCTCCTCCCAAAAAAATAAGACATCAAATGAGAATGAAGAGGGCACTGCATGACCTGAGAATCTAAATAAAAGAAGGCAATTTTTAGAATGACAACTGTAGAGAATACAGTAGTCTAATAGATTTGAATAAAATTATTCCAAGTTGCAAATAAGAGCCAGTTCATGGAATTGGTCAACATGCTGTCACTAATGTCCCACAGCTTTTAGTAATTTGAATCAGAGGTTGATAAACTATGACCTACAGGCCAAATCCAGCCCACCATCTGTTTTTGTACAGTTTGCAAGTTAAGAATGGTTTTCATATTTTTTAATTATCAGAAAAAATCAAAAGAAGAATAATAAATATTTTATGACACATAAAAATTAATATGAAATGTAAATGTTAGTGTATATAAATAATGTTTTATTGGAACACAGTCACACTCATTTGTTTGCCTATTGTCTACAGCTGCTTTCAGGCCACAACTGCACAGTTTAGTTGTTTCAACTAAATATCCTACAGTGCCTAAAATACTTACTTTTTAGCCCTTTACAGAAGTTTGCTGACCCCTTATCTAAAGCATTCATGCCAGCTTTTCAGCACCATCAATTAAGTGGCAGTGAACATTTTTCATCTCCTTGTCTAAAACAAGTCACAGGTCTCAGTATGTGGGTCACCATTTGTAGATGTTTGCTGGATATCTGCAGTTATCTTTTCCATGCATCTCTTTAGCAGGGTAAATAGAAAGTTATGACATTGAACGTGTAGTTCTATTTCTTGGTAAGGATGAGATGTTACATTTCACTGACTGGAAGAAAAATCAAACTCTATGCTTCCAAAATGCCTATGTTTTAAATAATTAGAACATCTCATGGTTTATCAGAAAATATATGGAACACAATGAGACATCTTGGTTAGTCTAAAAATTGGAACTGTGTGGCAAGGAAAATTTATAAGGTCACTTGTAATTTTTCCCATGACAGGCTTTTTTTAAAAAAAGGCTTTGGCAAACTTGAATATTTAATTTTATTTAACAAACACTTACATACTGCTTACTGTGCTAGCACAATTTTAAGCATTTTACTAATATTGACTCTTTTAATCCTCTTGATAACCTAATGAGATCGTCACTGTTACCATTCTTGTTTTATAAATATGGAATCTGATACCCATAGGTATTAAAGGGAAGCTGTGGAATTTTAATTCAAGGAGTCTGGCTTCAGAATCCTTGCTTAATATAGTTATATGTAAATTTAAAATCATATTACATAAAAGAATACTTCAGTCTCATGAACCTTCAAAGTCACTTGAGGCACTTTTTGTGAATCATCTAATAGTTTTCCAAAATATATCATCATCACTGCTTTTTTATTTTTTCACTGTTTGAATCCATAAATGATACTGTAACGAGATTTTCAGCTTTAGCCACAAATGTCCATTCAAATAATTTTTTTTCTATTTGTTCTTTTGGTGTATTTGTGATCTTCAAAATGTGACTACTTATGTTTCTTTTTAAAGTAATCTTTAAAACCTGTTTCCAGTGTAGTTGTGAGGCTGTATTCCAAAGATAATGATTAAATCTGTGTTAAATGTCTCTGCTTCCATTTTTCCTGATTACTTCAGGCAAACAATATCCATATTCATAATTTGTGTTGTTTATGGTCTTTGCAAACCAATGTGTCTTCCTTAAACCGTATTTTGCCTTTCAAAGGTGACACTCTTTTTGTCTTAAGCATAATGTAGGGGGGAAGCCTTCGCATTGGTAAGGCACAGAGCCATCTTTGTCCAAAGCAAAGGAAATAACTTTTCATACCATCCTCTGATGGCCCAAACCTCTTTAAACCCCTGACCCAAAACACAGGTTTTCCTCTTCCCGTGGAGAGCCTTTGTGTGTTTTGTTTTCATGGAGAGCCCTTGCCTGTTTTCTTTGTTCATCTTTCAGTCATGTACTTTTTCACTATCTTCCTATTTTAGTTGTCTCTGCCCACACTCACCCACCAATGGTGTATTGCTGGAGATTTTGTATATGTTTTGGTACGTGCTTTATTTTTATTTTTTTAAATTATTTCTTTTCTCTCTTTGGTGCAGGATGTTATAGCATAAAAGACCAGAAGTTTAAGGCTGTCCTGGATACATATTCCAGCTTTGCTGCTTACTGGGGCAAGTTGTTAACCTCTCTGAGTCTCTGTTAAAAGAGAATAATCCTAAATTCTGCATTAGGGTTTTAGAGATGATTAGATTATGCACGTGCACGCACACGCGCACACACACACACACACACACACACATCAAAAAAACACAATGTACTCAAATGTTAGGCTCCTTTCCTTTCTGTTGGTCTCTACACACGCTGACAAGCATCACGCCAATTCAAGTTTTCTCTGAGTAAATGCCTTTAGAGTTCATCACTGGCTTTTTAATCACAAGCCTCCTACAACCCACTTGGATCATGGTTACAATAGCAAGTGAGAGAACAGGAATAGGAGGCAGAGAAATAATAAAAGCACCACATTTCCACCAACCTAGAGAGGAGGAACAATACTTTCAGGGATGGGAGAACAAAGGAAATGGGTAGGGAGAAAAGTAAAGAAAATATTTAAGAGAAGGCATTTCTTCAAAATAATAATATAGGATTTTTTTTTCATCCAATTAATGTTCATTGAGTTTCTTTGATTATATGGTACATTATTATTTCATTTTCATCCTGAAGTGTTTATAGCCATGAATAAATGGTTAAATAGATACCTACATGTGTAGACATTTTCTGGAACTTTATAAGCTTTCTCATTTCATAAACAGCTATAGAAAATAAAAATATTATTATAACATGATATGTGTTTACTGAATGCCTAAGTAGCATAATATTATATTTAGTATCTACTTGTTTGAAAATCCCAGGGTAGTTATTTGATCCATTAAATTAGTCTAATGAGGGAAACCTCTTGATGGGGAAGTAGACCTAATAAAATAATTTAGTTCTTCTCATTATTATGTTATGTTTTTCTTCTTCACTTCTGTTTTGTATGCCCTCATGATGGACTTCATTACATTCTGTTAGGTAGGTTAGTGAGTCACATTTAAATTCTTAAAATTTAATTCTTAAAATTGTGTAATAATTTTAACTCACTATGGAACTTAGATAGATCCTGTTATACCGCATTAACTTTGTCCCTCCTTTTGCATTTCTGTTTTTAAAATATTTTTAGAATGTTGTCATGTTTCCTTCTACCACCTTAGTCATTAACCAAACTGTACATTTTTAGGAACTTTAATCTTTCTTGTATAGTCATACCTATCCTATAATCATTTTGGTTTCTTTTTTCTTCACTCCCTGTAATTAGTTTTCATCTTATATTGACACCTAAACCTGGAAATAATAATTTTAATTCATTGGTTTTGTCATACTTTAGAAGATACTGTTGCTCACTGGATTAGTTTTTGATACTTTAATATTTTCTATCCTGGCTTGAACCTAAAGCAATTTAAATTTTATAACACCCAAAAATCTAATGATTAATATGACTCCATTCATTCAGTTAGTAAATATTTACTAAGAACTTATAATATACCAGGCAATATACTAGATCCTAGGAATCTAAAGATGGATTAGACAAGATTCCCACACTCAAGTAACTTCTCTTCTAATTTGCACAGGCACTGTTGTCAGCATTTTACTTATGTTAGTTCATTTCGTCACCCAGAACTCAACGTGCCCAAGTCTTCCCCAGAGATTTTGATTCAGCAAGTCTAAGATGGAGCCATGGCATCTAGGGTTCTTAGAAGATCCACAAGTGGTACTGATGGTCCTTCCTCTTTGGGCTAGATAAAAACAAGCTCAGGAGTAATCCTCACATTTGGAAACGAAACAAGTCTTGCTAATGATCCAGCTGTACTATCGAGTCACCTAGGTTTGAAGATCCACGACTCTGGTTCTAGATCCCTATGGAGTTTCCTAGAGTTCTTATGGAATTCTTTAGCCCATTTTTAGAATACTGATTTGTTAAGTTAAGGTTTATAGGCCTTGCCTATTACTAGGAATTGATTTAGATAAATGGCTTTTACATCTCTTTTTGCCTTTTATAGTACTTCGTATGTTAACTATAGTAAATTGAATTTCTTTCTTTGAGCTGTATACAAGGATACTTCAAAAAGTTCATGGAAAAATAAAAAGGTAATATGAATCTTTCCATGAACTTTTTGAAGTACCCTCGTATTATGGAATAATAAGATAAAACTGTGATTAGCCTCCATCCTGCTACTGTTAATACTTCATATTGTTCTTCATAAAAGCATCCCTAAAAAAGTGCTTTTTCTAATGACTTTTAGATTCATTTTATGGAGTCTGATATTTTTCTTTAATGTAGACTAACACTCTGAGGTATGTATTGAAAGCAGCATGAGAGTTTTGAATGCTATGAAGCACTAATTTAAACAACATTCTTGGTTCAGAGGATGATTCAAGCTGAATTTTGAGTGTTTGTTTTCATGTTGCCACAAGAGGGAAAACAACAGTCCATTCAAACACTGCTAAAAAATGTTTTACTCTAATTTTATCTCATACATGCTCTGATTTATTTTAAGGCAGCATTCCTTTATATAAGTTTCACTTAAGTACTTTTATCTTCACATACCTGTAGTACCTATTTTTTGGCTTTATAAGATGGCCAGATCTTACTACGTTGTTTATTTTTTAATGACATTACATATTTTATTTGATCCCGATATAATAGATGCATCAAATTATTCTAAATACGTGCTTGAAATTCTTACAAATCCATGGTACAGTTGTTAAACATACTCAACATTTTTAACTCAGCAAAAAAAGATCTATCACATTCATTTAAGAATTAGCTTGTAAGCCAAAAGTGACAGATGTAGTATTATAGCTGAGAAGTGAACTGGTTGAAGAAATCATCTGCATGGCAGAAGCATTTGGACAAATACTGAAATGCCTTTTAAATTCTTTTCTCATGTCCTGTAGTAATCATTGTTGCAACATTGATGGTGGTTTTATAAGTTGTCCCTACGTTATTGCTTTTCAATTTGTAAACTTTCACAATTGAGAGGGAAAGATCTGAGTTACTAGAACTCTGTTTCTCTGTAATTTTATGTGTGTATTTTTAACTTCTGTAACTGATGCTCTAATTTTTGAAAATAATTTTGATTCAGTATTTAGGTATATATTTAAGATTTTTTAATATAACTAAAAAAGAAAGAAAATAGTTGGTAGAACAATAGGTAGCAATAATGCACAAAAGTAAAATCTCTAAGATAAAAAACAAAGCCAAAATAAAATAAATTCTAAGATAACATTTCTATTTTAATACCAACATGAAAAGAAAGCAATTTCGGATGTATTCTCTAATATATAACAATTGTTCTTAATATTTTTTCTACATTCAAAATTTTCACATATGCGACATGCTCTATCAGTAACTTCTCTCAGTATATATAGTGATTCTCCTCTAGAGAGCAGACACATCCCAGTAGGAGGGCATATTACAATATACTAAGTTGACATGTAATCTGAATAATAGGAGATTTGAATCCGCCCTCCTTCCATTTTAACTGATTAAATATTAAAGATATGGTAATATGAAAAGTTGTTTTTAAATATCTATAGATTTTTACAAATCTGCCTTTCAAAATTCAGTTGTAAATTTTGGTATTCATTTATATAAATATATATGTGTATAAATTCTGATATATTTGAAATACATAAAACTATGTAAAATTGTACTTTTTTTGGTTTTTTTTAAATAAAAGATTAGAAATTGTAGACTGCGTATAGTAGGGCAGATGTGCTTATTTCTGGATTCCGAGATCTTTCAAATGTTTTCAGGATATGAAAAACTAACCAACCAGGGCCGGCCCATGGCTCACTTGGGAGAGTGTGGTGCTGATAACACCAAGGCCACAGATTCGGATCCCTGTATATAGGGATGGTTGGTTAGCTCACTTGGGAGAGCATGGTGCTGACAACACTAAGTCAAGGGTTAAGATCCCCTTACCGGTCATCTTTAAAAAAAAAAAAAAGTAACCAACCAAAGATTTATACTAGACACTAATGAGATAGTGATAAGTAGTTCATCCCTTATTTGACAAATAACACTTCATTGTGAGAAGATATATTTTAGCCAAAATTATTTAAATGGAGAGTATTTAATTTTCCATTTTTTAGATCTCCCATGCTAATAAAGTACTTTTAAGTTGAATCATGTAATGTAAAAACAACTAATTTTCTTCTCTCACCTCCTTTCTCCCAGAATCTTTACCTACAAGGTATATCATTTCTTCAAGATGTACAATTCTTTTCTTCTTATTTAACTGTAAATGTCCTTATGTGATTTTAGATATATCCATGTCTAAATATGTGTGTAAATCATGAGTCAAGTTTCTATTTTTAAAAGAAACACATCAGAATATATGGACACAAATGAGAATATCCTCCACCAAAGCCAGCACATTAGTGGCCCATACACTTTTTCAACAATGCTGGTATTGTTCAATATGATAACTTTACAGCACAGTCCTTGTAGCTGCCTTTCTTCAAAGATGTATTTTGGTTTTGAAAATTCACACATTACTCAGAATAAAGCCCATTGCATTGGGTGGGTGAATAAACTGGGTACTATTATTTGGTGTGACAATGAGGTGAGAAATTGGGGAGAGACTGAATGTTTAACAATAGAGGAATTATTGAGAATGGAAAATTATGAAGCCAACAGAAAATAATATTTATGAAGGGGGTTTAATAACATGAAAATTTTTAAGTTATGATATTGGGGGAAGGGTAGCACATTCTATATGAGGATATAATTCATTAGCTATAATGTACATTGCAAACATTTTTATAGATGATAATATCAGATATTGGTAAGGACATGAAGAAACCATATTTCATACACTTCTAGTAGCATTTCTAATTATTATTATAGACATTTGGGCAGAAATTTAGTAAGTATCAAAGTTTTAAATATTTTGATTAAACAATTCCACTTCGTGATATCTTTCTTAGAGAAACTTTCACATGTGCAAGGGAGGCAATTATTATATATTATACATATTATATATTATACATTATATTAGGCACAGTGCATAATGCTTTGAAGCATTTTGAAATGATCTAAGTGTTTATCAGTTTAGAATTAATTAAATGAATTGTAATTAATTAAATGATTATGTCCCCATTGTGGTCTACTATGTAGCAAATCAAAAGAATGAGGTACAGACATGGAATGATTCCAAGACGTATACTTTTTTTTTTTTTAAAGATGACTGGTAAGGGGATCTTAACCCTTGACTTGGTGTTGTCAGCACCACGCTCTCCCAAGTGAGCTAATCGGCATAGGCATCCGAGCCCGTGGCCTTGGTGTCGGCACCACACTCTCCCAAGTGAGCCACAGGCCAGCCCTCAAGACATATTCTTAAGTGAGAAAGGAAGCCACAGAAAAAAAAGTATGTATGATATTATGCCATTTGTTTAAAAAAGAAAAAAGAGATTGATTTATTCTTTCATGTATGATACACATGCATGTTAAAAAAAAAACTCTAGAAAGATACACAGAAAACTGTTAACAGTGGTTATCTTTAAAAGGAGACATAGAGTTGAGAATGGTGATAAAGAAGTCTATAATCTTTATTTGTAATATTTATAGTTTTTACTCTAAGAGTGAATTTGATAAATTACTTACAGAATTGAAAATTAGTTTGAAAATATCTACTTGTGCAGAGAAGAGAAGGCTGTATATGAAAATATATACAGTTGTTATCCTTGTGAGCAAGACTGAATTCTCAGTAGAGATGTCATCTTCTGCCCTTGTCAACACCAATTTCCTACAGCTAAATCCACCAAAGTGGATCAAGTGGATCTTCTGGAGATTAAGGCCCCTCTGTGTTTCAAAGTACTCCTTTCCAGTGTAGAAAGTTTGTCAGCAGCCCCACTTGCTTGTAGAATTTAGAATTAAATTATCCTACTCACACAAAGGATTTGGTGGTCCAGCCGTGACTACTTGCTCCCATGTGTTTTTATAAGCCACAGTATTCTCTCTTTATTGACCCATCTCTCTGTATTTCAGTGAAGTATTGAAAGTATCTTTTAAAACTTTCTATCCAGTTAATCTGCCTAATGCCTAACTACTAAAAATGTTTCCCTGAATCCTCACCTGTACTGAAGAGTCTGTTACTTTGCTTAGCTTCTTTTCCCAGTCTACCTTAGGTCATAGTCCTACTTCCTATACTCTTTTTCTACACACAGTTGTCCCTCTACATACAGACAAATGCTTTGCCTTAACTACTGCATTGTCTTACTTCCACACTGGACCAGCTCTTAAATTTCTTAATGGGAGGACCATTTCCTGGTCCTGGTGATTATATGAACCTCACCACTGAATACAATACTTTTTGGATATTTTGCCTTAGAATACCTGTCTACCAAATGAGATTAGATGTAATACCAAGGTCGAGGGTTCGGTTCTCAGTGCTGGCCAGCCACCAAAAAAAACCAAAACAAAAACAAACCGAGATAGAAAATGAGATTAGATAACTGGGGTCAGAATAAATGCCCAGTTTTAAAAGTGGATGCCATGAATATTTTATGGGCAAAATTAAAAGATCATTTCTCATTGGAATAAAAAACTGAGATTAAATAAAAGGCTAATAATGGGTTAAATATGGGTCTTTCACCTTATTACTCAGTAATGACCTTGTTGGTGGGATTGGGAATAAACCATATGCATGCTTGGCTTCATACATCAGAGTAAAACTTTCCATGTAGTCTGTATGTAAAGTTTGCCAATGTAAATATTGTTATGGAAACCTGTTGTTATTTGATGTTTTATCAAGTGCTTTTGTTTAAATAAGTTCTCTTATTTCTGAGAATTCAATGTCGTGTTGATGTCACTCTCCTGTGGTTATTTTTCAGCATCACAGAACATACCATGCTATTTGGAATTTAATTAATTCTAGCCTGAAAGCGTTTCTTAGGGGGTACCTTCTTTGTAGTTCACTGTATAATAGCTGATTTTCACCCTTAAAATTATTTTTATCCTTGTACTTCCAGCCCTAAAATTTCTGTTGCAGTGAATATTACTTTAGAGCAAACAGTTCATTCTAGGACTTCCTATTATTATTTTTAAAGTAGAATGTGATATATGAGTGGGTCTTATGAAAACTAAAACCCAGTACAAATGTAGCATAAAGACAAATGTAGCCAAAGGATGAGATGGTTGTGAGCACAGTTGGAGAGTCTGATTATACTTTAACTTTGTGAAATTTGACCTCTTAAGGTTTCTCTGCTAAATGAGATTGTCAAACATAAAGTTGTTAATGTGTGAATAATACTGACTTAGTTCAAATAAGATGTTCAGATTGATAGGATGAGATGAGAAGTCCAAGTCAATAAAGTAAAATGTGACAGGTTATATTAGCAAAACAGGTTAAATGGGAGTTACCTGAAACTATCCGGCTATGCTCTTGGCATCATCAGTTCCTCACTGCTGGAGCTACTTTTGTAGCTGTAATGTTTACTCAACATTTTCACTGTTCAATTTAGCAAATTAAAATAATTAAAATTATTACAAAGGCCTAATGATTTGAGGCAGATTTCTCTACTGTATAAACAACATTGGTATAGATTAGTCCTTTAATGGAGAAGGGGACTGGACCACCCTCCCTCAACCAGGCACACTGCGCCAGTGCCTCAGGGCACACCCAGGGACCCGAGGCATGGAGAAGGGGACCTAACCGCCCTCCCTCAACCAGGCACACCACGCCAGCACCTCAGGTCCAGCCTGGGGACCCGAGGCATGGAGAATGGGACCGGACCCACCTCCCACAACCAGGCACACGATGCCAGGGCTTCGGGCCCGCCCAGGGACCAGAGGCATGGAAAAGGGGACCAGACACACCCCACAGCCGGGCGCACTGCCAGCGCCAAGGAGCATGCCAAAAACATCACCTCCATGTGGGTGGCCCACCACAGTCACCATGATAACCATGGCTGCCGCAAAAGCAGCTGGACGCCACAACCACCACGCAGATGGTCCACCTACCACTGGAGTGCATTGACATAAGGAGAGTCACCAGCAGAGACAAAGAAAAAAAGAGGATGTCTCTCTCCACAGAGCCCATTTCAGAGTGACAGAAGAAGCATCTGCTCTATGATAATATTGGGGAACCTGATCATACCTCTCAGCATTGGACAGATCCTCTAGGCAACAAATTAACAGAGTAACCATTATTCTTTCAGAAGGAGAGAAGAAATCTAGGGTAATTATAGGGGGCAGGGGGGAAAGAATGGGGGAAGGGGAGAGATTGGACAAGGGGCATTAAGAATAATTACAATTTGTAACAATATATATATGCTAGTAATATTGATTTGATCAACATATCTCAATGTTCAACCCCCAAAATACGTATAATCGATTTTGATTCAATAAATAAAATTATTTTTTAAAAAAATAGATTAGTCCTTTAGCATTATCATTTGGTTTTATAGAAGCTTCAGTTTGTTAAACTTGGTATACTCAAATTTCTAGGAGATAATTGTTATCTCCTAGATAGTTTATTGTTTAACTTTTGTTAAGTTGTCTATATACTAAGTGTCTCAATATTGTCTACTGTTAAACTTTTCAATGTAGGGAAAGGATATTAGTGCTAAAAGTAACTTTCAGGTGCCATATAATGAATAAGAACAGGTGGTACTATAACCGAAGATTTAAGTGCTCACACTGTCTTGAATTATTAAAAAGGAAAAATTTGCAGTTTATTCAGAACAAATTATCTTAGAGACCAATATAACATTCTAAATGACTTATCTAGAATTTTTTTCAGTATTGCGGTCTATGTATGTTCCATAGTTTAGCATTCAAAAAAGGTATTGATTTCACCCATGTTTTATGCATTTATATTTATAAAACAACTTGCCCTAAGGAGTACAAGGACATTTTCATGTCAGTAACATGTTGAATTAGAAAGTTTTTGAGTAAGAGAATTTTTTTTACCACTTCACACCCGCCAAGATGGCTATAATAAAGGTAAACAATGATAAGTATTGATAAAGATGAGAAATTGGCACCCATGTTATTGCTGGTGGGAATGTAAAATGTTGCAACCGCTTTGGAAAACAGTTTGGCAGTTCCTCAAAAGTCAAAAATAGAGTGACCGTATAACAAAGTGATTTTATCCTATGTATATAACCAAGAGAAATGAAATACGTTTACACAAAACTTGTACACCAGTGTTCATAGCAGCATTATTCATGATAGCCAAAAAGCGGAAACAACCCAAATGTCCATCAACTGATGATAGGATAAACAAAATGTGGTATATCCATACAGTGGAATATTATCCAACAGTAGAAAGGAATAAAGTATTGATTTTTGCTACAATGTGAATGAAATTTTAAAACATCAAAAAGCCACATGTTACATGATGCTATTTCTATGATATGACTGGAGTAAGCAAATTCATACAGACAGAAAGGAGATTAGTGGTTTCCAGGCCTGGGGGGAAAAAGAGGATGGGGAGTGACTGCTAATGGTAATGGGGTTTTTTTTAGGATCATAAAAATGTTTTTAATTAGTGGTGATGCACAAATTTGTGAATATGCTAGAAACTACTGAACTGTACACTTTAAAAAGGCATGTGAATTATGTGTCAATAAAAATTTTTATCAATGTTTACTTTTCTGTATAAATTTTTAAAATAAAATTGTAAGAAGTTTTTTATAATTAATGCCAGGACTTTCCAAAAAAAGTTAAACACAAAAGCTGACATTCACCTTATAGTTTACTATATATTGAGTAATGTGTAGCATGCATTGTACAGAACTTTCACCAATCTGAATGTGAGATACTTTTACCAAAGATAAGAGTGCCAAGAGTGGAGTAGCCTGTAGCAGATATCTAATGTCTATCTTCTCTCATTATGCTTTGTCACTTACAGGAGAGAAATGACCTTTAAAAAACATTTTAAGGTTTATCTTACCTCAGAAATGTCAGTTAAGAATATCATGTAATAGTGAAAGGACCATTGCTGTAGAGTCAAATATAAAACTATGTTTGAGAACCAACCTGAAATTTACTAACAGCTTGTTCCTGTTAAAGAAATTCATTGTCATCTCTGAGCTTCAGGCTTCTCATCTGCAAAATACCTAGTAGGACTGTTATTAGGATTAAATGAAATACCATGGATAAAACATACTATGTTCTCTTCTTCCTTGCCCTGCACATACTATGTTTCTTCGCCCTAGAACATCTCTTACCCCATGCCTCCTCCTGTTTTACACACATACCCCTACATAAACCAAGTTGGGTCTCCCTCCTGTATGCTCCCACTGAACGTACGGATTACCCTACTGAAGCACTTACCATACTCTATTAAATTTTTATGTTTATTTGCCTGTCTTCCCTAGGAAACTGTAAATTCTTGAAGGGGAAAAAAGCCATATTTTGTCCACCAATGTATGCGCATTACCTAGTGTAGTGACTAGCTCAATAAATGTTTGAAGTAATGCATTTTAATATATCTAGCATTACACTGGATTCATAATAGCTCCCTGAAAAGATATAATGTATCTGTGTTTCATTTTCTGTTAGAACACAATTCAACCTGAACTATTTTCAGATTTATAAGTGATGATTTATATGTTAAGTGGAAATGTTTTCATTACTAGTTATACCTATGGAATGAAGAGAATATTCCTTGTCTGTGTTGTAATAGACTACCTGTAGTTCTGTATTTATCTTTACAATTTATAGATTATGTTTTTGTAATATCCAAATATACATATATTTACTAACTTAACTGTTTATTTTACAAGTGTCTCAAGAATTTGCAGTTCAACGTGCATATTCCATGCCATTCTTCTCTACCTGACATTATTTAGATTTAGAATGAAATAGCAAGCTTGAAAAATAATGCTATAGATTTAAGAAGGCCTATGAAAAGTATAGAAATTAAATCATTTTAAGCAATATAACTGAAACTTGCTCTTACCATTTTTTACTTTAAGTGTCTTACAAAATAGTAATAATAGTAATAGATAGTCAATAATTATTTGGGGATGGAAGGAATGAAAATAAAGATGGAATGAAGGAAATGAATTGGTGTGTTATGTTTTCTGGACTTACCTATTTCAATACATATGCCTCTAAATTATTTATAAAAGCTGTGCTGAATAAATATAAACTATTAACTGCATAAATATTGCGGTTGTGGAAAAAGTAGAAGTAAGTTTATATAAATCATTGAGACTGCTTTATTTGGAGTCTCAATAACCACTCTGCTTCTTTCAGGTACAGGGAGCTGCAACTAAGTACAGAAAGCAAAGTAACAGAATTTCTTCATCAAAGTAAATTAAAAGCTTTTGAAAGTGAGCGTATACAACTTCTACAAGAAGAAACTGCAAGAAATCTCACACAGTGTCAATTGGAATGTGAAAAATATCAGAAAAAATTGGAGGTACATTTACAAGCTTTTTTTTCAGCATTAGCATAGCACATAAGCTCCCTAAGGTTTATATAAAGCTTTATGTCTTCTGTAAGACCTGGTACTGTCCTGCACAAAAAACAAACAAACAAAACAAACAACAACAACAACAACAAAATAACCAGGGAAGTATGTGTTTCAGAAAGATGTATACCGAAAAGGACTGGAATTGTTAGAAAACAAAAAATGAAAAGTCTTGTACACATTAGCAGACAAAAATATATAATTACTTGGAATATTTTTAGTAAGAATAGTGCAGAGTCTATATCAAGAAAACTATAGAACTTCATTGATGTGTATAAGAAACACCATCTTTCTGGATGGCAATATTCAGTATTGTATTTTTCAATTTTCGTCAAGTAATATTATATGTTTATTTCTAATCAAATACTTGTATGCTTTTTTTAACACAACAAAGTAATGCTATAGTGCCGCTGGAAGGAAAAACAGACAATAGTCAATATTTTTAAAGAACATTTTTTAAAAGGAAGAATGAGAGGAAGTATGTGTCACATTTTATTTTATTTCTTATTTATTTATTTATTTTTAAAAGATGACCGGTAAGGAGATCTTAACACTTGACTTGGTGTTGTCAGCACCACGCTCACCCACCCAGTGAACTAACTGGCCATCCCTATATAGGGATCCAAACCCATGGCCTTGGTGTTATCAGCACCACACTCTCCCGAGTGAGCCACGGGCCTGCCCTTATGTCGCATTTTAAAATGAATTCTGAGGCAAGAATAATTAAAACACCCACAAAAAAATTCCATAAATTGTATGAAATACAAAGCCCCGAAAACATATTCACATAAATTTAAGAATTTATTTGTGATAAAAGTTGTATTTCAAATCAGTGGGGAAAATATGAATTAGGCAATAAATGATGCTGTGATAGTCATTTGAGTATTTAGAGAAAATAGTTGGATCCATACATCACACTGTATGCCAAAATAAAATTCAAGTGGATTACTAAGCTGATGTATATATGGAACTATAAAATTATTAGAAGTAAATGTAGATGAAATTTTATGTCAGTTTGGGAATTAATCTGTTAATCTATTGATTAAAGCAAGGAAAGAAATCATATAGGAAAAATAAAACACGTATGTTAAAAAAAAGTCTAAATAATATTAAAGGCAAAATGGAAACTGAAAAATAGTGTTTGTATTATGCATGACAAAAAGCCTGTGTCCTTAATTTTAAAAGACCTCTTATCAAGAGAGCATGCTTTCCTCTCCCAGAAAGGAAAAAAGGAATGGGCCATTTCCAAGAAAAGAAATGCTAATTGCTAATATATAGATGAAAATATGTATTCTCACTGATAATTAAAGAAATATAAATTTAAACTTTCTTTTACCTTTATATAGGTCTGTGTGTTGTTTTTAAAGTGTTGGCAGGAGTACCCTTAAATGGGAAACTCATGCAGTTAGAAAATGGAACAGCCCTTTTGGAGGACAATATGGTAATCTGTGTTAAAGGCCTTGAAAAATTGATTTAGTGATTTTAGTTAAAGGAATTTTACCTAAGGGAATAATAAGAGATGTTTATAAAGCTTTATATTAATGACTTATATCACAGCATTATTTATTATAGTATAAATTGGAAGTAACTTAAATGTCCAAGAGTAGATAAACAGTTTTCAATTAGTGTGTTATAAATTGTGTATTTTGCTGTGTTCATGTATTGTCTGCATGCACTCTTATTCTTGAATATTTTAGATTTGGGGGAATTGTTCACTAAAAATATTAAATAAAGGTTGCAATTATGTCATTAGCATAATCTTGACTATATGTTACTTGTTCCGTAAAAAAACAATGTACATAGAAAAAAGATTTGAAGGAAATATATCAAAATGCTAGTTTATTTCTGAATGGTATAATTATGGGTGATTTTTATTTTCTTTATTCTCCCCATTGGACTTTAAGTTTTATGAAGGCAAGCCCTGGACCGTTTTTTAAATGACCAGTAAATTCCCAGGTCCTAGCCAGAGTCTGGTGTGTAGTTAATTGAATTGATAGTATCTCAGTACTTTTTAACTAAGCATCTGTTCAGTGATGAGAACTGTGCTAGGCTTGATTACACACATAATTTTTAACAAGAAATGATTCCTATCTTCAAGAAGCTACCAGTGTGAACAGGGTGTTGAATAGAACTTTCTGTAATGATAGAAATGTTCTATATCTGATCTATCCAGTTCAGTAGCCACTCGCCACATGTAGCTATTTAGCACTTGAAACGTGGCTGGTGCAACTGAGGGACTAAATTTCTTATTTTAGTTAACCTTAATTAAATTAAATCTAAATTTAGTTAGCTACATGTGGCTAGTGGCTATGGTATTGGACTGCATGCTCTAGGCAATTAATCAGATCACACACACTTTTTTACTGTTGAGCAGTGGTGAGGTTTGAAAACTTTTCAGTTTTATCATTAAAAAAAAAGAAACTCTTTTCTGCCTAAACAGAATTTCTTATAGCAGTATTGAGTAGTGGGTAGGCCTGTGAGCTTTGCAGTAAGTAGACCTAAGATCTGACTCCCATTTAGTCACTGCTTTCTGGGTGATCTATGCCTTTTCTTTGAGCCCGGGTTGCTTCATCTGTCAAATAGGAATAATAATAGCAACTGCTTCATAACTTTGCTATAAAGAGCCTGTTTGGTACCTATAAAGCACCCATTTATTCTTAGCACCTATTCATAGACATTCTCAAAATATTTTGCTTTGATGCTATAGAATTTTGTTTTAGGTAAAGTTAGTAAGGAAATGCTATGGAAATGAAAGTATCCCTTTCCAAAAGATAAGTATTTGTTAAATAAAAACATAAATGAAGTTTTGGATTTTTCTTTACTTTTCAGATCCCACAATAGTGTGTCAGCTAGTAAACTCAAATGGTTTACACTTCCAATTTTCCTTTCTGCATATGAAAGTTTTTTTCACAGTTATGAACATTTGTAATTGTAGGTCATTACACAGAAGCTAAGAGGCAAAGAAACTGAAAATCAATTAGAAGCCTTTCCCAATTGAAAATTAATCAGATATTAAAGCATTTTCCCCAAATTATAATGTAAGGCAACTATATTATGGGATAAATATCAGAAAATACAACTTTTTGTATGTAACCTGGAAATATGTGTGTTGTGTAAATATCTCTAAAATATCCAAATATTTCTTTTTTAACTATTTTTATTCAGTTATCTCTAAAAGCTACTTTAAAAGAGCTGTACATTCTAAATTGTTATATCATTCTTGAAAACAATTTGGCAATGTGTATTTGTAAGGATATATCATAAACATGTGAAAAGTTTCATGCATAAAGATACTCAGTGCAGTATTTATAATAGCTAAGAACTGAACGCTATAAAATCACATTATTGGAAAATAGTTATGTTTAAAAATACATTTATTTTTTGGTGGAATGGTGTTCGATTGATATTTTAAGATCACATAAAAATATGAAAACATGGAGTATACACTTTTATAATATTAGGTGAAAACAGCCCTTTACGTAACTATAAATACTAGATTTTAAACAATGCATGGCGGGGGGAAGATTTTGAAGAAATATACCAAAAGTTAGTAGTGGTTGTTATTAATTAATAAATAGGCCATGGGCAATTATGTTTTATTTCTACTTTTTTGTTCGTGAAGAAGTTAAATTACTTAAGGTCACACAACTAGTAATAACTGAACTGTGATTTGAACTCACATCTGACCAACCTGACTTCAAATCCCATACTTTTAACTACCACAATATTCAAATAATAAAGTATTTACCACAATAATCCCTCAAAGATTACACTTCTGAAAAGTACCCTAATAAGTAAAACTAAGCTTAACAAGATAAAGAGTCTCAGAAAATAAAGCCTTAGTGAAAAACATAAAAATGGTATTAAATATGTATGTCTATTTAAGGACCCACAAGCAAAAATTGTAGATGCTTTCTACTTCTAAAGCCAATCAGTGTTCAGCATTTAAAATTTTTTATATACCTTCTTCAGGAAACTCTGCAGACACTATACTTGAGGATATGTCTTGGGGCCTGGGGTGGATAGGTGGAAGAAGCTATTTATATTGAAGAGAAGCACCTCTTTGTGTGTACTTCTGAAACAAATGTTTCACAAAACACAATACTTCACAGCATACAGTGCTGATCTTTTCCAAATCATTCTATTTTATTGTCTTTAGCTGGTTGCAAACCAAATTGATTGCATGACCTCCTCAAGGTTGCAACTTACAATCTGAAAATCACTCTCCCACAGACCTATCCACTTGGTCTATGGATGCAGGTGACTAGTAATTATTACATTGTTTTGTTTAAAGGTATTTTATGGAGAAACACCTTTGTAAAAATATCATGGTTCTAATAACTCTAGTTGATAAAACTGAAGCTTTGGGGAAATTTCTTTACATTTTCTACCTTTATTAAACTGAGGCCTGTAGAGGACTGAGACTATTTGTGTCACCAATGCTTAATACAGTGCCTCTCCCATGGTGGATGCTCCATGGAAAATGAATGAATAGTGTGATTACAGTTAGTATAGGGATGATTTATTTTATTTTTGGTAAATTATTAATTAGCAAATGCTCCCAAACACTGGCTTTATATATTTGTCTCTTTTTCAAAGCAATTATTGACCCATAATGTTATATTATCATTCAGTTAACACAATATATGTGTTATTGTGTTATTCCATATGAAGGAAGGAAACTTTCACTGACAGATTGATATTTAAGGGATTCCTATAAGTAATTGACCTATTTTATGCATTGATGCTTAAACTCAAATGTTCATATATTGATTTTTCCTAAAGAATCTTCAATACAATAGCCTTCCATGGGTTAAATAATCAAGTTCTTCTTTGACTTTTCAGAAATGGTAATAAATTTATTTATAGCAGTAACTCAGACAAATCCATAGTAAAAGGGAATTCTTCACCATGGTTTTAGGAGAAACCCCAAATCAGAAATTTCTTGGGACCTCCCCTCCATGTTTTAAAGAGAAGATTTTTTTTCTTTTTTTTTTTTTAGATTTTAAATTGTGTCCAATTTAATAGTACTTTCAAAATCTCATTTTTTAAATTGAAATGTAATGATCTTACATGTTTAAAATAATACTTAATAAAATATCCTGTCTTCAGCATTTTGATTCTTTATCTGCAGGTTTTCTTTGTGTGATCTTTTTGTTGGGAGTGGATGTGGAGTACAGATGAAAAAGTATCAGCTCTGCTGTGGGAATAGTCATTTAACACTACCTTTACTAATTGTCTCTTTTGACAGTGGATTTAATGTGTCATCAACCAACAGATTCTTAACGAATTACATCCCAATATAATGAGCACCATGAAAGCCCCAGATTGTTTCACTGACTGAGCAGTGATTTTCTTATAATGAATTAATGAGTTTCTAGAAAATACATTCCCAGCCAGCCAGAATAAAACAGAAATAATACTAAAACATGAATTTTGTTTTTCTGATCCAATTGGAGACACTAGAAATCATCCTAAAAATATTATTTCCGTGTTATTCCTCTCCACCCTGGAGAAACTTATTTGGAGAGTGGGGGATAACATTTTGTTTACTTTGGAGTGGAGTTTTAATGAAAATTGAAGGAAATGACGTGGAGTGAGTTAAGGAAAACTAAATTGGAATTTCTGCTTGTTAAGAACTATAATTAGGCCTTCTTTATCTTATGTATCTCTTTTTTCCACATCACAGAAAGCACACAAAAATCATATGCATTTACTTAAGGTAAACTTTACATCATTTGAGAAAATAAGTTGTCTTCAAAAGTGTTTAATTATAGAGGATTCAGGATAATTAAATCAGTGGAGCTCTATTTCCATGAGCTATTTAATAGAGTTCTCATAATTATATTTCTCATAGTAGTAATAGTATATTTCAACACTTTCTATGTTCTAGGCACTCTGCTAAGCACTGTAAATCTATTATCTCATTTAATCCCACCAATAATGTTTTAAGGTAGGCCTAAAAAGAATAGTAATTTGGCTGGCCAGTTAGCTCAGTTGGTTAGAGCATGATGTTTTAACACCAAGGTCAGGGGTTCAGATCCTCACACCCAGCCAGCCACAGAAAAAAGAAAAAAACTAATTGCCTAAGGCCACAGCTAATAAGTGTCAAAGCCATATTGAAATCCAAATTTTTCTGGCTCCAAACCAAGATCATATTCTTAATTATAACATTCTATTGCCTCTCAGGAAACAGTACATTGTGCTGTATTAGGAAACAGGTGTAATACCACTCCATAATTTAATCTGTACTAGTAAGTATACTTTCTAGATCATTGGAATTTAAGCATTAAAACATTCCTTTGTGACTAGAAGCATCTCCTTTTTAGTTGATTCATTATTATCATCACATTGATTCCTTCAATGATTTACCATTGAAAAGTGTAAGATTTTTTTGCTCTTACACAAAATGATTCCAGTTTCCATGCTTTTTGCATCTCTTTCTTTATAAATTTTTTTATCCCTTCTTTTTTTACAAGGGCATTTCCTGACACTGCCCCAAGCAGCACTTCACATTTACCTTTTGATTTGCTTCTTTGAATTTATTACTGCCCCAGAAACCAAAAATGTTATTAAAACCATGGTAAAGTAGATTAAATAAGCTCTAATAAAAAACTGAAGGACTCATTATGAGTACTGTATATCATTTTTAGACACAGTTTTGTAAGCCTTTCTCAGATAGCTGTGATTGCCAGATAAATGATCTCCAGGTATGACATTATTGCATTTTAAAAATTCTAACAAGCATATACTATAGCTTTTTCTAAGTTTTTAATTTGTTTTTTATTAAACTTATATAATAAGGATAAGGTACTTCATAATTTTTCAATTTAAAACAACTGAATCATTTACCTTAGAAATAAATGTATTTTATTTCCTCATTAGTCATCTCAATTGAGCTACTTTCTCTTAATATTTAAATTAGAAAGATAAAAAACCTAAATATATCTTTGTACCATGTCTTTGTCTTAACTGTTAAACTATTTAATTCTACCTTCGTAATTCTTTTCTTCCACTGTTAGGTTTTAACTAAGGAATTTTATAGTCTCCAAGCCTCTTCTGAAAAACGCATTACTGAACTTCAAGTACAGAACTCTGATTATCAGTCAAGGTTAGACATTTATGAGAAATTGGAAAAAGAGCTTGATGAAATAATAATGCAAACTGCGGAAAGTAAGTCTCCTCCTGTCTTCCCCACTGTCCCTCCTCCTCCACCCCCCGCTTTTTTTTGTTGTTGTTTTCTGGAAACACAAGAAACCTGGCATTGTTTCTGAAACAAGTTTGGTATATTTTCTTAAAATATAATTGGTGGCCATTTTTTAAAGAATATTCTATATTTTAAGTACTAGTTCATCTTAATTCTAACAGTTGAAATCAAAAAGAAATAAGTTAAATATAATAAATGTTTATCATTTTATTTAGTTCACTTATTCAATAATTATTAAGTATTTACATCTGTCATGACCTGAGAATATGGAGTACATGCAAATAATTCTTGCTTCATTGAGCTTCCTAGTTTAGTCTACTGGGAGAGACAAAATATTAACAAATGATTAAAGTAGGAAGAGAAGTTCTATGAGCAATAGATATGCCATTTTCAGCAGAAATAGAAAAGAAATCATGAATTATTTACATCTTGGAGGTGAAGAATATCTAAGAGGGGAAATGATACTTGAGTGAATCTTGAAGGAAGAATAGAAATTCATTATATATATTGTATTATAATCTTTGACCTTTAATTTCTATTTCTTTTTTTCCTTTTTATTCTCTCTCATTATTCCATCTTCCTGTCTTATCCCTAACTTTAAGGAATATTTAAAATTAACATTTCACCATTAACTGTAATATTTGCTACAGAATATTGTATGTATTCAAAAGTTAGAAATAACAGTCGCATTCTTAGAAAAGTAGGTTTAAACTTCAGTTGAAGTTGAATTTGAATCTAGTATGGTTCTAATTATTTGGGGAACATTTTTATGTAAGGATTATATTTATAGACCAATTTAAGAGAAACTTTTATTTCATTCCTATCATTGTCTTATTTTCCATTTCTAAGGTCAATGTCTAATAATTATAATAGATTCCAAATTTATGTTCAGTTTCTTTACCGGAGTCAAAGTAATCTTTATAAAATACAGATTTGATCATATCATATACCTGCTTTAATGCCTCTCTGTTGTTTTCACTAAGTAAGCATAAAGTCAAATTCTTTAGCATGACTTTTTGTGATTAGACTCTTGCCTATCTTTCTACTTTTTATGTCTTGCCATTCCCCTTTGTATCTTATTATTATTTTGAAAGTTTCATGCTCTTCCTTATCTCCATAACTTTGCATATGTCCCTTTGTCTAAACAAATTAGGAATAGAAGGGAACTTCCTCAGTCTGATAATGGGCATCTACAAAAAATCTACAGCTAATATTATACTTAATGGTGAAATATGGAATGCTTTCCCTGTTAAGGAAGAGAAAGAGACAAGGATTTTTACTTTTATGATTTATATTAACACTGTATTTGAGCTCCTAACCAGTTAAGTAAATAAGGCAAGAAATAAGAAATAAAAGATATAAAGATCAGAAAGGAAGAGTAAGACTGTATTTTCAGATTATAAAACAACCACTAAAACTGATAAGTAAATTTAGCAGGATATCAGGTCATTACACAAAAATATACTAGAAACAAACAATTGGAAAAGTAAATTTTAAAAAGCAACTTCATTTATAATAGTGTTAAAATATTTAGGAATAAATTTAGCCAAAAAAAAAAAAAACCCACAAAACATTGCAAAGAGAAATTAAAGACCCCCCCCCCAAAATAAGAAATACATGATGAAATCTATAAAATTGATGTTGTCCTAATTATAATGCCAGCAGGCCCTTTTGTATTCCATTTATATGGAAACGCAAAGGACCTAGAACAGCCAAAGCAATCTCGAAAAAAGAAAACAAAGTTAGAAGACT
Organism: Cynocephalus volans; assembly: GCF_027409185.1. Lineage (NCBI taxonomy): Eukaryota > Metazoa > Chordata > Mammalia > Dermoptera > Cynocephalidae > Cynocephalus > Cynocephalus volans. Next base: position 38,911,523 of record NC_084466.1, on the reverse strand, counting down.
TATACTGCCTGACTTCAAGACTTTCTATAAAGCTACAGTGTCAAGCTAGTATAATACTGGCATAAGGAAAGATGAATATAAAAATAATAAACAGACTAGAAAACCCAGAAATAGATCCATACTTGAATAATTGATTTTTAACAAAGGCGGAAAAGTCATCAACTGGAGAAAGGAAAGTTTATTCAATAAATGGTACTGAAAAATTGGACATCATTATGGAAATGAACCTCCTTACACCAATATTAATATGAGATGATATCTAAATGTTATAGCTAAAACTATAAACCTTTACCAGTAAACATAGGTGAGTATCTTTGCAACTTGATCCTGAAAGCAATTACCATAAAAGAAAAATTGATAAAGTAGACCTCATCAAAATTAAAAACTTCTGCTCTTCAAAAGACACTATTAAGAAATCAATAGCTAAGCCACAGACACAGAGAAAATGTTCTCAATTTTATATCTGACAAAGGAATGATATTCAAAATAAGAAAATAACTAAGAGAAAATATTTACAAAACACGAATTAGACAAAGAACTAGTATCAAAGTTTGGTAGGCTGAGAAATGCCCTCTCATTGAAACCTGTGAATATTTTGCCTGAGATGGCTTTACGGATGTGATTAAGTTAAGGATCTTGAGCTGAGATTATTCTGGATTATCTGGATGAGCCCAGTGTAATCATAAGGGTCCTTGTAATAGAAAAGGTTATATAGCGGGCCAGCCCGTGGCTCACTTGGGAGAGTGTGGTGCTGATAACACCAAGGCCACAGGTTCGGAACCCTAGATGGGGATGGCCGGTTGGCTCACCTGGGAGAGCGTGGTGCCGACAACACCAAGTCAAAGGTTAAGATCCCCTTACTGGTCATCTTTTTAAAAAAAAAGAAAGAAAGAAAAGCTTATATAATGATAAAAGCAGAAGTCAGAGAGAATTTGAAGATGCTACACTGCTGGCTTTGAAGATGGAGGTAGGGGCTGAGTTAAGGCATGCAGGCAGCCTCTGGAAACTGGAAAAGGCAAGGAAGTGGATTCTCATCTACTGCCTCCATATGGAACTAGCTTTGCCAGCACTCTGATTTTAGCCCAGTGAGACTGATTTTTGGACTTCTGACCTCTACAACTGTAAGATAATACATTTTTATTGTTTTAAGCCATGAAGTCTTATTATCTGCTATAGCCACAATAGGAAATTAATACACCAGAATATAAAAAGAACTCATATAACTCAATGATAAAAAGAAAATAGTCCAATTTAAAACATGGGCAAAAGGTTTGAGCAAACATTTCACAAAGGAAGATATGTAAATGGCCAGTAAGCACATTGAATAACCTGAAGATGGTTAGGCTTCATTTATTTAAGATATAACCATAGCAAATTACAGTATCCTATTTACACTTGAATTACTTTCTGTAATCAAATAAGCTTATTTGGATATTTAAGGAGTTTAGTTTTCAAGATTTCATCAAGTTGTCAAAAGTTACAAGTATTGCCTAAAAGCTACGTAAATAAATTCCGTTTTTAAAAAACCCTGGATTTCGAGTTGTGTAGTTCAAGGACCTGCTGTCTATCCTCATCCTTCTTGTAACCTCTGCTCAGCATTTGTCACATTTCTCAAAACTCTCTTCTCTTGCTTTTTGTGTCACCTGACTTGGATTGTTTCTTCTACAGCATTTTTTTTTCTACCTAACTCTACCACTTTCTAACTCTACTTAATGTTTCCCCAAGGCTTTTTCTCTCATTCTCTTCAATTTTTACTTACCCACTTTCTGAATAATCTTATCCCTTTCCACAACTTCATTACTGCCTTTAGCCAAGTGATTCCCCCAGGTTTGTGTGGAGCTTCTGCAGTCATTGAAAATTTAACACTATTTGTATTTCCTCTTCCGTCCCTGAAACTTACTGATTTTCCTGCATTCTTGTTTTGTTAATAGGTTAAAGTTTTATCTACTCACCCTACTAGCTTTTGTTGACCTTGATTCCTCTCCCATTCTATCTAGAGTGCCTCATCTCACCCTCATACCTGCTCTATCTAGAATCCAAGTTCTTTTCTCCACTGCTATTATGGACTATGTCTCAGCTAGATTATTACTATAACTTGTTAGGAATTATCTATGCCACCAATCTAAGCCATCCTCTTCCCTATTATTGGAATTTTTTCTGTAATATCAGCATCAACAACCAAACTTCATCGGTCGTGTCACCTTCCTGTATTAATCTGTTAGTTTCTTGTTGACTATAGAATAAAATCCAGTCTTTGGCCTAGTAAATGAGACTTCAGTTCCATTTACTGTTGGAACAAAGCCTACCTTTCTACTGCTATTGTTCTCCAGACTAACTCCAGCCAATTTCCTCATAATTACTAAAACTTCACATACTTCACAAGTGTATGCCTTTGTACATATGATTCCCTCCTACGGCTCCTCTCTGAATGTCATTCTCTTCATACCTTCCTAATATCTTCTAGTGTGGGAAATAGTGTGCTCTGTGCTTTGCTTCTAAGACTCTACGTTGTTCAGATCTCTTTAGTAGCATTTACCATGTTGTATTGTACATTGTTTCTATAATTAAATGCCCACTAGAATAGTTATCCCATGAGTTATTAATCTATTAAGTATTAAACTCAGATTTAGCATATCCATCAATACCTGATGGGTTATTGATATGTTAAGTAAACTTACCCCCACCCCTCTGAATTTAGAAGTATTTAAGAGAGACAATAAGCAGGTACATATCTAAACACTAGCCCTAGTTCTGGTGGAGCTAAATGGAAGAAATGGTCTTAGATCTGGAGTTACCTGATAAATGAAAACAGTATTGGCAATGGAATATATCATCTCTTCCGTGTATCCCTCACAACTAATAATTCCACCTCTGAAAGCTAATCCAGGTTCACCATGAAAAATACAGCCAAGTAAAACAGTTAGGAATATTTCTAAAATCTTTACTACAGAAGGACCAATCCACCAATATGTGCGTATTACATTGATAGGCATGCAAATAGTCAAGCTTCACGTGTATGTGGCTTTGTTTTAAATCTGAAATATTACCAAAAGTAGATTTCTCTTTTTAGCATTAAAATAACGGTTGCTGATAAATAGTATTATGAATGTTTTTATAGGACATTGACTGCTTTAATTTTGAGCTAGTAAAACTAATTTTTCTGGCCTTTGATGAAATTTTTTTTAATCCCAACTCACAGTAAAGTGTCAATGCATTTAACCTTTCTGCTCATAAGATATTAACCCATTAGTTAAAATTCCTTTGGGGGAATGGTGTGACAAGAGCATAATTTAGAAGTAAATGATATTTGCTGAACTTTTTTGCAATTAAAAAAATTAAGGACATCAGTACATGCACATTTTCTTCACAGAGTAGATTACATAAGTGCATAATTTTATTCTTGCAAGTTAAAATAAAGTTGTTCTTCTGATAAAATAATGAATATCTGACCTAATTAAAAGCAGTCTTTTTTAAATCAAGAAAAGAGTTAATAAAATTGATATTTTACCATTTGTCATATTACATGTATTTTATGTAAAAAGCCTTTGAATCCTTCAAAATAACACAACATCCGTATTACCATACTTTATAATAAGAAAATTTAACATTATATGATGCCATCCCTTACACCTTTTAAAAATAAATGAACAAGGGGTGGCTAGTTAGCTCAGTTGATTAGAGTGTAGTATTGATAACACCAAGGTCAAGGGTTCGGATCCCGGTACCAGATAGCCGGGAAAAAAAAAAAAAATTAAAACAGTAAATAAATGGAACATATCCAAGCAAGGATATACTTTAAGAAATGTGCTTCTATTTAGCTTCTACTTACCAGTGAGCTGTTGGAGATTTCACATTATCCCTTTGTAATATTCTTATGTTTCCCAATTCATTATTATAACCTCTTTTATTTTCACTTGTCATATGTTTTAAGGGAAAAAAAGTTGTTTCACATCATGCACTTTAATATTTTCCAGTTGAAAATGAAGATGAGGCTGAAAGGGTTCTTTTTTCGTATGGCTACGGTGCTAATGTTCCCACAACAGCCAAAAGACGACTAAAGCAAAGGTAAAATCAATACGTATTTATTTTTCTTATCTACTCAAACTAAATGTAATTACATTGTGCTTTTTGATAATGTACTGAGTTGAATGATAAACTTACTTTATTCTTAGTATGCATATATATTAAATTGCTCACAAAATAAAACAATAAGTAATAATCACGAATTTCATGTATGTTTAATGGTGGGTAGGATAGAGGTGTACAATAGAATTTTTGTAGAATTTTTTAGTTTCAGTGATAAGGATACCATTTTTATTTTTTCATGTTAATTTCAGATGAGTTACAAATGCTTTTTATCAACAATTTTCAGGTTAAAATTAATTAATTATGCTCTTTTTTTTATTTCTTGTTTTTTATTCACCTGCCTACATTCCTTGACATACACTTTAGAGAGAGAGAGTGATATGGAAGTAGCATATATATTTTGATTGATATCGTAGAAGGCTTTATGATGACCAAGAAAATTTTTGGAAGATCCAGTGGTTATCTTATGAGATACTGCTTAAAAGTACAGTAACAGAAAATTGTACCCCTGTTAATCAGGTTTCTAGTTGACCTACCTGATTTTTTCCCAAATTCCTCTCTCCCTTCTAAATTCATCCTACTTTGCACAAACATCTCACTGCCCCATTCTCTGCCACAACACATCTGAATGTTTCTGCCAGACTTCCAAGCCCCTCCATAATGTGGCCCCACCTCTGCAGCCTTATTTTCCTATCTACCCAAAATGAGGGTAGGTATTATCTTTCTGTCTGTAAACATCTATTTTCTCCATGCCACACAGTACAGCATTTCTCTTATTTCATTAGCTGTCATTTGCCAGGTAATTTCCCCAGCTAGATGGAAAGTTCTTCAAGATCAGCAACTGCATCTTATTCTTGTTTATTCTCTGCTATCTCTACCTAGCTTAGTGCAAGATACCTACTAGAACTATTTCTTTATCTGAGTATTTGAGGATTCAAAGCTGCTTGTTTTTATTTGAATTAATTTAGATGTTTAGAGACATTACACACTAAATAAGAAAAACAATCCATCCTAACTGATACTTTTGGAGAAACTTTGAGGTGATGGCTCAGAAAATAAAATGTCTTTATAACTATTTAAGTGATCTAAGATATAGACAACTTTATAGGAAGTAACAAAAGGATGCTTAGAACTTATGTTTCTTACTGGTTAAATGTCTGCCAAATTTAGATCAAGGATAAATGAACAGAAAGTATCAATTTGCAGCTGGAATGGTTAATTCTGTCTGGTGAAGATTAGGTATTTCTAAATTATGTACTGTTTGAAAAATCATTTGTAATACTATTCTGTACCCAGCCTTCTAAAAAGTCACTATGGGTGACCTAGGATATGATGTGATTTTCAGCATGTCTTTGTTGGGTCTGATGTTGCCTAGGGAGGAATAGGAATGCAGTTTCATGGTTAAGAGACTTCTTTATCAATGGTAAATGATATGTTAAATACTAAAAACTGAAGTATAATAGATAAAGTCTCTTCTCTGTTTTAGTATCTGAACCCTTCAAAAGAATCTTTGTTACAAGAAAAAAAGAATTTTTCTGTTATTTAGCCCCAAATGCTAAGGCCTTCCAAAATTGAAAGCATTTGTAGTTGTTATACCTTACTATTTTTTAAAGAAAATAGAAGTTGGTTTCTTAATATTTAGAGTGAAGATGTAAGTAGCCACAACTGATTCATATTCCAAATAATCTTAACTATCCAAATATTTCTAAAGATTCTATCACTGAGCTATCTATGTGCCTTGAACAAGTGCCTAATGGGCATGCTATTAATATCTCCTGCCAGCTGGTGCCAGGCATTCTTCTCATGGTGAGCCAGGAGGTTATTTTGAGGAAGTGCTTCTCAGGTCATCTAAACTGAGTGAAGGGAGAGTAAGTCTAGATATCCGAAGAGGACATTTATGCATTCCTTCACCCATTCATGCAGCAACTTTTATTTAGTGCCTACTGTATGCACAAAATTGACCAATGGCACAGAAGATCCCAGGTTAGGATCTGATGCATTTCTAAAGTTTGCCAAATCCACATTTGATTTCTTAATGGATATTTGTCAAGAAAGCTGTGCTCTCTTTAAGTTTAAGATGAAAGCAATATAGTCTTTGAAGGAATCTGTATTTAATCCTTCACATTTGAAATTAAAGCAGTGGAAACAACTCAGTCAGAACAGTAAATGAAATATTTGCATGATAAAGATTTCATTATATACCAGCCTGTACCAAAACATATTAAAATTTCAAAAGAACTTATTTCCCAACTACATGATATATTTCAGTCATACTAAATTTGATTTAAATTCTCATATAGTTAACAACCAGAATAAGATATTTTATTTAATTGAAAGGAGGTTTCTGATTATAAAAATAATATGTCTATTTTCTAAAATTAGAAAAATGGTACCAACCAGCCACCAAAAAACAAACAAAACAATGAAATTAGAGAAATTACTGGTATCCAAAGTAATGATCAGAAATTTATGCAGATACATATATTTTCTTACATATTTAGGATATTTTTGTCTGTAATTTAGTATTTTAACATTTTTATCTCAGGATTTCATCCTGAACATTTTCTTGTATCATTGAATATTCTTCAAAAAGATCATTTTGTAAAGAAATTTATTTTTTAATTGAAATGTATTGATTGTATATGTTTATGGGGTACAGGGTTATATTTCAGTACATTTATACAAGGTTTGATGATCAGGTTAATTAGCATATTCATTATCACAAAACTTAATCATTTCTTTGTGTTGAGAGCATTTGATATAGTCTCTTCTAGCCATTTGAGAGCATGCAGTAAATTATTGCTAATTATAGATTCCTAGCACTACTTTATACCACTAGAACTTATCCAAAAAGATCATTTTTAATGGTTATTCAAAACGTTAATTTTTAGGAGTTCTGTTTTGAGTGCCATATTGCTGTTAATCAATTTGATAGCGTTTCAAAAATTTCATTAGTTGCCTGTTGCTGTCCAAGGAATATTATGAAATTAAAATGAGAAAATGGATGTTAAATTTATCACACGTGCCTGACATAGAATAAGTGTTCAATAAAAACTAGTTTGTTATACCAATTAATGTGTTCTTAAAGTAAGTTGCATAGTTAATTTTAGAGAAAAAGCCAGGGTTCTAATACCTTTCATTAGGCACAATTTGAGTTTACATTTAAAACAATTTTGTTTTAAAATTTTAATGAAGCCTCTTGAAATAATTAGTAGAGACACCCCCCGCTAGACTTTAAACTACTTTTGAGTTTCACTTTCTTTGGTATCGGTCAATTTTTTAAAACAGACTATTATAATGCCAATTTCCTATTAAGTAGTTACATAATTAATTTTTCTAATTTGAAAAATAACTCCCAAAAATGTCTCCTTTAGTACATTATAGTCATAAAATAAGATTACTTACATTTTGAAGTTTCACAGAGGTATGAACAATAAATATTGTTTTAAATTCTTTTTGGACACACTTGTGAAGAGTTAAAAGGGCTTATACAATTAAAATAGATTAAAATAAAATGGACTCTTTGCAACTTGACTAGACTTGAAAATCTGAAGTAATGTTTTTGTTTCAGTCATGACTGTTTTGAAAATAGCAAACAAGATTTTCTGGCTACATGTTTTGGTTTGCTCTTTAACCTGTCACATTAAATGGGCAACACCCAGGCACTAACGTGGTCTTAGTATGTGCCTCTCTGTTTGTTTTGGCTGATCTGAATGTGAAGACTTTTCTGAAAGTTTTTAAGTCTTTCAAACTGTAAGATTTACTGCATACTATAGACCTTTTGTTTTTAGTTTCTATCTAGTTTTATAAAGAGCTTTAAGTTGAAACTTGCACAGTGGATTGAGCTTTATAATAAAAGAAAAAATAAAACAGAGGAAACTAGAAAATTTTTGTGCATAATGAAAATTTTTTTTTCCTCATCTTTATTGTAATGTATATGAGTTTTCATTTTGGTCTTTGGGGAAAATGTACTTAATTCATTTATTAATTGTCCTTTAAAAACTACTTCTGTTCCTCCATGATAAATTTGAAAGTGTAAAACCTATAGAAGAGACTAGAGAAAGTCTCATATAAGTAATCAGCATGAGACCACTATTTAGTCCTTAGACATTTCTAATAGAACAGGTAGTGTAAGGACCAACCTGAAGCTTTCTGAAGCTGCAATCCTTCTGGCACATATGCTGTGTTTTTTCATGACGTGCTAGAAGAGAAACTATTTTTCATGCCATACTAATAGAGAAAGAATTCTTATCTGCTAAAATTGGAAAAGATCAAAAAGCCGAATTTTGTGTCAGAACAAGTAACTAATTATTATGCCTCACATATACTTATTTATTTGGAGTTTTGATAATACTAAGAGAACCATACCAATATTGAACGGCTCAGGACAGAGCATCAATCCTCCATTGTGCTTTTACATCTCAGATATAAATAGAGATCTGTCATGTCCACATTGTCTGGGCTAATACTGTTATTAAATTGTACGTAGTAATTGGAAGTACTGCACTGATTGCCATTGACAGATCTAAGAGAAGTAACCTCTATTTGGAGTCAAGAAGTGTTGAGAGAACTAAGAGATAATCTTTGGGGGAATAATTTTAACAGGAAACAGATGAAATTTTGGTTTAATACTTAGATATAAAGCCATGCACTTGTGTTTTTAGTTTCTAGCTGATGTTGAACTTTGTTATAAGTAAAAATCACATGGCAATTAATATAATTACAAAGAAGTATTGTGTGTTGTCCCTGCTTTAGTGTTCCAACAGGTAGGTTGTAAAAGATTTGCTTTCTTGAGAAATTCAGTACATTCTATACCAAGAAATAACCTTTAGCAAGAGTCATCTTCCCTGACTGTATTTGTAGTTACTCTAACCTTAGAAAGGACTTGTTTTTACTGTTATGTGCATTGTGTCAAGGAGACATAGACTCAGTTGTAGTTGAGCAATTCTTCATTTGTCTTGCTTTAAATTTCAGTTAAACTAAACTCTCTTCCTTTCTTCTCACTTCTAATTTTTCTAAGATTTCTAAACAATATCCACCATATCACCAAAGCAATACATATGCCACATTTATTTTATTTTATTTTTTTAATTTTACTTTATTTTGTCAATATACAATGTGGTTGATTATTGTGGCCCATTACCAAAACCTCCCTCCCCATATGCGACATTTAAAGATTTAGGAGGCTCAAATATAGAAGAGGTGAATTGGTGTCTCTGACATTTGCCTTCTTTCCTTATTAACATTATGGACTTTTTATTGCTAGTTCAGTGCTTATAGGCTGAGCATTAGTTGTACTTTAATGTTAAGGTTCTACAACCTTGGAATATGGTTTCTAGCAGTGTATTCATTTGAACAAAATTCACTTACAACAAAATCAATCAAGAAGTATTTATTTAGTACTTACTCTGTTCTGCTCTATTGTTAGGCACTACAGGAGATAAGACCCCTGTCATTATATGAGTTGCATCTGTTAAGGAGAAAAGATTGACATACAAGAAAGAATATCAAGAAATATCCAAAAATAGATAACTTAGTGCTATATTGTGTGCTAGACTATACATCCATCACAGGAATAGAGATCAGTGAAAGGTGGGATGGTGAGAAATGGAAGAAGTGGAACTTGAAGGGAGCATTTTAGGAAAAGTTGGGCTCACAAAGCAGTGGAAGATCTTCAGAGTGGAGGACCAACAGAGTACAATGGAAATAATATACAAGATATTTTTTTAGGACGATAAGTAGAGTAGACATTAAGGAAAACAAGGTTGGTTCAGTGAGATTGTAGAGGGCCTTGACATTTTTAAATAATTTAGATATAAAGTAGAATTAACCACATAGGTAAGATTTGAAATAGGTGAGAAAAGGACGTAAACATCAATTTATTAAGTAAGAAATACAAATGTCTGACAAACATATAACAAGATGTTTAGTCTCACAAATAAAGAAATTTAATTTCAAACAGGATACTACTGTTTATTTACAAGGGTACCAAAACTTTTAAAGATTGATGACTCTCAATGTCAGTTAGGACATGAGAAACAGGAGGTCTTCTATAGAGTTCATTCACTCAACAGTTAATTGCTAAATACCTCCTTTGTACGAGGTATTATTCAAGACACTAAAGATATATTAGAGAATAAAATAAATAAAAATTCCTGTCCTTAGAGAACTTTCATTCTAGTTCATCAGAATTTAAATTTGTACAAGGAATGTCTGAAAACTTGTAATGCACATATGTTTTGACCCAATTATTTCAATACTTTCTTAGGACATCAAATTGCAAGGTGTGCAAAGATGTGTGTATGCAATTATTTAGAAGTTTCTATAGACAAGGCACTACTGTGAATGCTTTATTTAGGTTATTTGTCCTTTCACTGTTGAGCTGTAAAAGTTCTTTATATTTTTTGGATGCAAGTCCTTTATCAGGTATGTAATATGAAATTTTTTCTTTCACCCCATGGATTATCTTTTTACTTTATTAATGTTGTCTTTTGAAGAACAAAATCTTTAGATTTTGGTGCAGTTTAGTTTATCTAAGTTTTTTGTTGTTGCTTGTACTTTCAGTGTCATATCTGGGAATCCTTTGCCAAATATAGGTCCATGAAGGTTTAGTCATATGTTTTCTTCTAAGAGTTTGTAGTTTTAGCTCTCACATTTAGGTCTTTGATCTATTTTGAGTAAAACTTTTTATATTGTGTATGGTAATGGCTTTGTATTATTTTTAATGTGGCTACTAGAAAATTTTAAATTACATGTGTGGCTCACATTTATATGTCTGTTGGACAAAGCTGACCTAGAACAGTGATCTCCAAACGTTTTGGTATGAAACACTACTGGCAAAAAACTTGAGCATGCACTCACCAGTATACATATATGTACTCTATTTATAGATTATATACATGTACTATCATATGAACAACACATTGTATTATGTACATAATGATATAAAACCTACACAGAAAATGAAAACTTAAACATATATGACATTAAAATAAATATAAACAAAAGTTCTCACACTACATCAGATTAGTTTGCACATAACTAGTTTTGGAGACCACCAGTCTGGATTGTGACCATACCACTCTAATTGGCTCTAGTCTTCCTTCTTCAAGCCATCCTCCACACTGTTGACAGAGTATTCTTTCTCAAGTGCAGATCTTATCATATCACACCTAACCAAATTCAGGATAAAATCCAAGTTCAGCTTGTCATATAAGGTGTTTCATCATATATCCCTGCCAATATCTATATCTATATCTGTCTAGCGTCAACCCTTACTGTGCACTGTTTTTTTGTTTTCTTGGGGGTTTTTTTGTTTTTTTTTTTTTTGGCTAGTAAGGGTATTGTAACCCCTGGCTCAGTGTTGTCTGCGCCATGGCTCAGCCAGTGAGCGCACCGGCCACCCCTATATAGGATCCAAACCCATGGCCTCGGCGCTAATAGCACCACACTCTCCCGAGTGAGCCATGGGGCCAGCCCTGCACTGTATATTTTACCAATCCGTACCATACTACCTAGAATTTTCTTCAGCAGATCATCCTTTGCTTAGGCTTGTCTCTCCACCCAAAATGCTATTTCTCCGCTTCGTTACCAGATTAGTCAGTATTAGTTTTCACTTCTTAGCATGCATTTTCTTAACATTTAGCACACTACAGTGTTTTTTTGTTTTTCTATCTAACTCAGTATACTATTAGATCCTCCAGGTAGAAATTATGTATCCCAGTGCCTATGCAGATTACAGCTATTAAATAAATGTTTGTTAAAATAAAGTGTTCATGAATGTCTTCTTTTGTTTTGTTTTTGTGGGGGATTTTTTGGCAGCTGTCCAGTACAGAGATTGAACCCTAGACCTTGACGTTATCAGCACCACACTCTAACCAACCGAACTAACTACCTAGCCCCAGTTCATGAATATCTTTCTGAATGAATTAATGAGTATGTTTCTTCTAATTCAAGTTGCTTTGCTATAGTCACTGATACTCATGATCAAGAAAAAACTGCTAATTTTTTTTTTATTGTTTTTTCACAAGTGTTATAATGCTTTAAAAAATTATTTCTTGTTTTTGATGCATTCTTTGTGCTTACATATATTTTATATTTCTTTTAATTAATTCTTAATATAATCTTTTATATTCCTTATAATCTTAATAAATCCTAATATACTCTTTTAATGAAAGGTTTCACAGTATTGTTTATTCTTGTTTTGCTTTCTCTCTCTCTCTCTCTCTCTCTCTCTCTCTCTCTCTATTTTAACTATGGTAATGGGCTAAATAGGTTTTAGGGCAACCTGGGAACCTTAATCCCATTTCTGACGTATCTATGAGGAATATGTTCTGCTATTCTTACAACTAACTTAGAAATGAATTTTTTAAATGTGAACCGTTTACATCGGAGATCAATTGTACCAGTGTCTTCCATATCATAATCCTATGCATCATAAAGGACATCAGTATTCATAGTAATATTTACAATCATTCCCATCAGCATTATTACTAGAAAGTTTTTCTCAATAAAATTGTACTATAAACTAGTAATCAGAGTACTATAGAGCACATTTATGAGCAATTTCAAGACAGCGTAAGATATTTCTTTTATTTAGAGTTGATTTTCCTCACTAAGAAGCCCCCAAAAAAGGAGGGAACAGAACTGAGGCCACCCAGAGGTGGGAAGGGGGAGGGATAGGAAGGGTTAGCGAGAAATTGGTGAAGGGCCACAAAAAATAAATACATGGTATAATAATGAATATAGTAATTATCCTGATTTGAGCATCACCTATTGCACACAAGTATTGATATTCAACACTGTACGACACAGATATGTACAATCAATTACATTTCAATTTTAAAAAAAAGAATTGGGAAAACACAAAGAATTTCTTCAATCAGTGTTTTATGTCATAGGATATTTTGCAGTGGTAAATGCTATCACCACATCTGCATAAGAGCATTATGCAATTCTCAAACAAAACAAAAAGCATCCAAACTAAATGAGCAATTTAATATTATTAAACTTGATGTCTTCAAGTCATTATCTTCTCCAGAATGTTAGTAATTGGTGACCTTTGCAACTCATTATTTTCTTGCCACTCTTCGTCTTCCATTTCATCTCATCCGTAACTCTATTTCTGTGTAATTGCATTTGTGTTCATTTTTCTATAATGAGTATTGCACAAATATGGTCTGTATCTTCAACATACATTTATCAAGAAATTACCATGTGCAGAAGACCCTGATGCTAAGTTTTGTGAAAGACAGAAAGATGAAACACCTGACACCTAACATACTTGAAGGGTGAGAAAGAAAGAACGAAAATGTGAATGAAGATAGCTCCAAGGTTTTTAAATTAACCTAATAAAAAACAGCTAATGACATAAAATACTGATGTTTGCAAACATGTTAACAGAAACAACAGATTTAAAATGTAAACATAACACAAAACTAGCATTAAGATTTATTTTATTTGTAGAGATCTTATTATTTTGGGGTCATATTAGAACGTAGTATATTTATTTACATTGGGGAATGAAAAACAGGATAGCCATAAACTGTAAACATCTTAAAAATCTATAAAGAAAGAAAGTAGACTAGTGATTTCCTAATGCAGGTGGGTGGCCGGGAGGATGGAGAGTAACTACTAATGGGCACAAAGTTTCTTTTTGAAGGTATTGAAAATGTTCTAAAATTAGGTTATAATGATAGTTGCACAACCGTAAATATACTGGAAACCATTGAATTGTACACTTTAAATGGGTGGACATTACAGTAGATAAGTTGCATATCAGTAAAATTAAATGAGGATAAAGCTGCTTCGTGAAAAAAGAATGGTTATGAAAAAATGGGAATTGTATTTCCATCTCTAACTTCAACTGATTTTTAAAGCAAAATCTTACAAGTTGAAAAGACAAAATCTTATGTCTAAACAAGCTACTCAATTCACCAGATAAACTTTTACCAGAAATCACCTTTTTTATTTGGAATAATGAGTTATTAGAAATAGATGTGTAAGGGCCGAGCCCGTGGCGCACTCGGTAGAGTGCTGTGCTGGGAGCGCGGCGACGCTCCCGCCGCGGGTTCGGATCCTATATAGGAATGACCAGTGCACTCACTGGCTGAGTGCCGGTCACGAAAAAACGACAAAAAAAAAAAAAAAAAAAAAAAGAATTCTTAAAAAAAAAAAAAAAAAAAAAAAGAAATAGATGTGTAAGATGATATGTAGCATTATTTTCAGAGTTCTGTCTGCATTCATTTTTGTGAATTAGCAAATGAATTCTTTCTGTTCTATAATTTTATTTAGAGCAGATATCTTACTTCTTTTCATTGTAAAACATCCTGTCTTCTTGGATTCCATGGATTCTGCAATTCACAGACTAAATTAATAGATTAACTGATATAGAACATAAAAATTTGATAATTCAGGAGTACTTCAGAAAGCTTATGGAAAGATTTGTATTATCTTTTAATTCCATTTTTCCACGAACTCTTTGAAGTACTCGCATATGAAAATTTTTAAGTTATTAAAAATACAGAGAGGATCTTTGGAGCAACATGTCTTCTCAACATAATTAGTAGTTCTTTAAAATTTATGCCACTTTTCCCCCAAATGGTTAGAAGGGATGATTTTATAGACAAAGCACTTTTTTTCCTTAAAATTGTTTCTTAAAAGTAGAATTGGGACATTTCACATTTAACGTTAAGGTCAGTACAAGAAGTTGTAGTAATGTAGATCATCGGGGGAGTGATTTCTTTTAATAAGGAATCTGCCTTTAGTACAGACATTCTCCAAGTTTTACACATCTTTTCCACTTCCATTTTCAATAGGAAACCTATTCAACTGTGTTGAATATAAAATGCATTATGTTGTCTGAGATAAAACTGCCTCTCAGAATGCAAGCTTATTATTATATTATTGTTCGTAATATTTGAACTAATTTCCCAATTTGTTTTTAATTTGGAAATTTTATAAAATTGGAGAAAAGCTGTAAATTGCTGTTTTGTGGTCTTTTCAAGCAAGTGTAATGCAATTTCCACTTTTATAGCAAAGACTAGAAACCATTACTGTAGTAATCAATATATCAAAGTTCTGTTATGAAGATTTTAATGTTGTTACTTTCAAAATTCTGAGTTGTTGGTGTATTGGTCTTTCACTGTTGGCACCTGAAAATATTATTTGACTCCATATTTTTTCTGTTAATATTTAAGTATTATTAGGAAATGGTAAGTCAGTTCTCAAACACACAAACACATTCTGAATATTTTATATAGAATTCCACTTTTGTAAGCATTAATTTTCTCATTTCACTCACCTAGTGTCCACTTGGCAAGGAGAGTGCTTCAGTTAGAGAAACAAAATTCATTGATTGTAAAAGACCTGGAGCATCAAAAGGACCAAGTAACACAGCTTTCACAAGAGGTAAATAATTTAAACAAGAGAAGTGTATATAAAGAATCAGTGTTCATTAATTCTTTGTAACTCTTTTGTTTATTTTCTAAGCAGTTTTAAAATATACTGTTTACTAATACAAAATGATTTCACAATTTATGAAACTGATTGTTAAGGCCTTATAAAACAACTTACAGTGGATGGCAAAACTAAGAAGGGAGATTAAATGCCAAACTAAGTATAAATGCAGACTAGACAGACAAAGCTTTGATTTCTGAGAATATAAACTGGCAAAACAAGCTTGGCAAATTTTGGTGACATTTTAACTTTTTCACTAATACCTTATTTTTAAATAGCTTTACTTTTTACTTCTGCGTGTGATGAAAAATTACTTATCTATTAAACACACTTCATTTGGTATACACTTAAAACATCAGGTTTATATTTCTTATTTTCCTTAGCCTTATAGTATGTAATTTAAAGAATATGTATATGTTTTACATATCACTTTTAATCTTTTTCTTATTTTAAATCAATATCTAATTACATTTTTTCGTACTTTTGAAATTTGTCATAAAACAAAACCAAAGGTACCACCTCACTAGTGTTCCTTTTATTTCCTGAACTTCAGCATAACAAGTTTTCTTTATGTTAATATTTTAAAATTTTTAACGTTATTTATCTTGTCATAAGAGGATTTTTAAGACATAATTAAATACTATTAATATATACAATGTATTCTTTGTTTATTTTCTTAAGGACTTTTCATCTTTATCTTTACAGTGTCTTCTATTAAGGTGTTTTTAATACTGTAACATTGGGAGGATCTGTATCCTCAAATTTCAAAAAAAACAGAAATATTTCATATTACTGCAGTCCTGGCACATCGTTAATGTTCAGGGTGGACACAGTGGTATGCTGGTAAATGTTAACAACCAGCTTTCCATGAGGAATGTGAGAGAGGGCTCTTACTTGCAGCATTTGCATGTATCTGTGATATAAATATTCCCACTATGACTAACTTCAGGCCACCTGCATGACATTACTGAACACAGAGTAGAGAAAAGATGTTCAGCAGCACACCATTACATTTGTACCATACAGATACAATAAATGTACGTAAACTTAAGAGCAGAGATAATAGTAAAACAACTTAAATCAATGAGTTTTTTAGTATTTGTTCCTTTTGTTTTTAATAAAATGTATTTTATTATAAATTCAAATAATTGAACTTTTAATAATGGTTGTGTTTAACAACCAGCTCACAAAATTCCTAAAAATTTACCATTTAGCTCTCACAAGCTGCTGTAAGCTAACACCAGCACACCAATGGGTGGAAGCAAGAAAAGATTAATAAATGAATAACTAAAGAAACAAATGAACCTCTGTTTGCTAATATAGGTCAATTGTGTTGATTTTAATTTTATAATAACCTACCAAAAATATCTTTTAAATAGAATATTAAAGGACGTATAGACATATATATGTATATCTTTATATTACTTTTTTAAAAAACCTTCCTGAGCACTTCAGTTAATTGAAATGAGAATTTCTAAATGTGCACACGCTCCTATATAAATTGTTGGGGGGAAATGTAAGAAATTAAGTGTTCTTATAATGAAGTATAATTAATTTTGTATGAAGCAGTTTTAAAATAAGATGTGGTTTATATTGTGAAAAAACTTAAATATAAAATATTTATAATAGGGGGAAAAAATTAGGGGCTGGCCAATTAACTCAGTTGGTTAGAGTGTGGTACTGATAACACCAACAATTTTTGTGAGACAGGAAAAAGTTAAATCCATGGAATATTTTAAATTAAATATTTTATTTTCCATCTGAAGAAAAAGTTATATACTACAGTCATCATAAATCCTTTAATATAGGGTTACTGATTCTTTCTCCAAATGTTCGATCTTTCTCTAGGGTTCGATCCTTGTACTGGCCAGCTGAAAAAATAAAAATTAAAAATTAAATATTTATGATATAAAATGATATGCTGCGTAGAATTTGCTTTAAAATATTCCATGATAAAAAGGGAAAGAGCTCAATAGGTAGAACAAGAATCACAAAATGTTGATAATACTTGAAGCTGGGTAACATTTACGTATAGGTTCATGATTCAGTTCTGTACTTTAATGTATGTTTGAAAATTTTTCATAAGACATTTGGAGAAAGAATCAGTAACTCTATATTAAAGGATTTATGTTGACTGTAGTATATAACTTTTTCTTCAGATGGAAAATAAAATATTTAATTTAAAATAGTCCATGGATTTTACTTTCTCCTCTCTCACAAAAATTATATTGCTTAAATTGAAAATAATTACATAAACTAATTAGCTGAAAGATGATAGTATTAGGCTGCTATTATAACAATAGACTATTCAGGGTAGATGTTGGAAAAGTAGAGAAGGAAATTCTCTCAGGATCTGTATTCTTTGGAGCGGGTTAAATATTTAAACCAGCTTAGAGTTTTTGAGACTAATACACAGATGAAAATCAAATAACTAATGTTAGAATTACCATTGAGTTACATGCTATTCAGATTATGTCTGAGGTTATACATAAATGAATTGCCAAAATGATAATGCTAAGTAATACTCAAAATTAAAGCAAATGCTTTTTTTTGTAGCAGCTTTATTGAGGTGAAATTGAATCCAGTAAACTGCACATATTTAAATTATAGTACAATATAACTTTAGACACATGTATATATCCATAAAGCTATCACCAAAATGAAGGTAATGAACACGTACATCTCCCCAAAAGTTGCCTTGTGTCCCTTCAAAATCTCTGTCTCAGCCCTCCCCATCCCAGTCCCCAAGCAACCACTGATTTGCTTTCAGTTACTATAGATTAGTTTGCATTTGCTAACTTTTATATGAAAGGAATTATACAGTATGTATGTAATCTTTTTTGATCTGTCTTCTTTCACCCTGCATAATTATTTCAAGATTCATCCATAGTTCATTCTTTTTACTGCTGAGTAAAACTCCATTTTATGGATGTACCACAGTTTGTTTATCCATTCACTTGTTGATGGGCGTTTAGGTTATTTCCACTTTTGGCCAAATAAAGCTTATATGAGCATTTGTATACAAGTCTTTGTATGAACGTATGCTTTCTTTTCTCCTGGGTAAATACCTAGGATTGGAATAGCTGGATCATATAGTAGGTGTGTGTTCAACATCTGAAGAAACTGCCAAACTGTTTTCCAAAATGTTGGTACCATTTTACATTTCCACCAGTAGTGTATGAAAGTTCCAGTTCCTCTACATCCTTGCCTTGATATGGGCAGTTTTTAAAATTGTATCCATTCTGATAGATGTGTAGTGATAATCTCATTGTGATTTTAATTTGTATTTTCCTAATGATTAATGATGTTGAGCATCTTTTCATTTGACCTTCTTTGCCCTATGTTTATCTTCTTGGGAGAAGTGTTTGTTCACATTTTTTGTCCATTTTATCAGATTGTCATCTTATTATTGAGTTTTGAGCATAATTTGTATATTCTAGACACAAGTCTTTTATCAGATACATGATTTGCAAATATTTTCTCTTGCACTGTGGCTTGTTTTTCCGTCTCTTAACAATGTCTTTTGAAGAGTTGTTTTTATCAAGTTTGGTTTTGGTGTTGTATCTAAAATATATTTGCCTAACCCAGGGTCACAGGGTTTCTTATTTATGGTTTTGTTGGTTTTTTGTTTTGTCTATTTTCTTCTATATGTTTCACAGTTTTAAGTCTGTTATCCATTTTTAATTACTTTTTGCATAGAATAGGAGTTATAGATTGAAAATCCATGTATTTGCGTATTGAAACCCACCTGCTCTCGTATCATTTGCTGATGCTCTTTTAACCTTTGTTAAAAATCAGTCTATCATTTATGTGTAAGTCTGCTTCTAGACTGTTCTGTTCCAGTTATCTATTTGTCTGTCTTTATGTCAGTACCACACCATCTTGATTACTATAGCTTTATGATATCTTAAAATCAAATAATATTGGTTCTCTAGCTCTGTTCATTTTCAAAGTTTTTTGGCTATTCTGTGTTCTTTGTATTTCCATATGAGTTCTATAACTGCTTTGTTAATTTCTATCAAAAAAGCTGGCTGTGATTTTGAGTGAGAATGCATTGAATCTATAGATGAAATGAGAAAAATTGATATCTTAATAATATTGAATTTTCTGACCTATGAATACTGTATATCTTTACTCTTATTTAGGTCTTTTAAAATTTATCTTAGTATTGCTATTTTTAGTTCTCAGTGTAGAAGTTTTACATCTTTTGATTAGTGTTAGCAAAGTATATGTTCCTCCATCCTTCTAACAAAATATGACTTCTAATTGGAGTTTTTTAGGACATTTAAATTTAATGTATTTATTAATATGTTTATGTTTAAATCCGTCATCTTGCTATTTGTTTTTTATGTGTCCTATGTATTCTTTCTTCCCCTTTTACTTATTTTTCTGCCTTCTTTTAGATTAATTGAATATTTTTTATCATTTCATTTTATCTCAAACTCTTTATTTCATTATTACAGTTGTTGCTTTAGATATATCTTTAACTTACCATCATATAGTTTCAAGTGACATTTTACTACTTCATATATAATTTAAGAACCTTACAACAATATACTTCCATTTGTCCCCCCCAGTCTTTGTACTCTTGTCATACATTTTACTTATACATGTATGAGGGATGTTCAAAGTGTTCATGGAAAAGTTCATATTATCTTTTAATGAACTTTTTGAAGTACCCTTGTATAAACTCCGCACTACATTGCTATTATTTTTATTTTTTTAATTGTTTTTTTAATTTATCAATATACAATGTAGTTGATTTTTGTGTCCCTTTATTCATTGCTATTTTTTTAAAAAACAGTTGATAATCTTACAAAGAGATATATTAATATGAGGAAAAGTTATCATATCCAGTCAAATAGTTACCATACCTGGTGCTCTTTATTCCATTGTGTGGAACCAAATTTTAATCTGGTATTATATTTTTTCTGGTTGATTCACTTTCTTTAACAATTCTTAGAATAGATCTGCTGGTAATGATTTTTTTCCGTTTCTGTATATTGCAAAAAGTTGTTTCTTTACCTTTTTGGTTCGCTTTTTTTTTTTTTTTTTTAACATTTCTGACTATTCTTGACAAAAGTAAGGATTAAAATATAATTTTCACAGTTATGTTAGTAAGGCCAAATTAGCTGGAAATGGACATTTAAGTGTTCACTCTTTGTTTTTATTACAGTAATTTCAGGTAACATAAAACTCATCCTTTTAACCATTTTTAAGTGTAAAATTCAGTGGTTTGTGGTATGTTTAAATGTTGCACTGTCATCACAACTGTCTAGTTAAAGAATGTATTTGGGGCTGGCCAGTTAGCTCATTTGGTTAGAGCGTGGTGCTGATAACACCAAGGTCCAGGGTTCAATCCCTGTACTAGCCAGCTGCCAAAAAAAAAAAAAAAAATTGTCACCCCAGGAGGAAATTGTACACATTAAGCAGGCAATCCCCATTCTCTCCTCCTTCCCCCTCCCAATGTGCTCTCTGTCTCTACGGATTTGTCTGTCCTGGATATTTTATATAAATGGAGTCATCCAGTATGTGACCTTTTTGTGTGCCTTCTTTCACTTAACATGTTTTTAAAGTTCATTCATGCTGTACCATCTGTCAGTAGTTAATTCCTTTTTATGACTTTATGACTGAATAATATTCCATTTTACAGATATACATATTTTGTTTATCCATTCATCAGTTGATGGATTTTTGTCTATTGTGAATAGTGCTGCTGTGAACATTCATGTACAGATTTTTTGTTTGAGCACCTGTTTTCAAATCTTGTTGAGTGTATATGCAAGGAATAGAATTCTAGGTCACATGGTAATTCTTTGATTTACTTTTTGAAGAACTACAAAACTGTTTTCCATAGCCACAGCATCACATCCATGTCAAGGGTTCCAATGACTCCACATCCTTGCCAGCACTTGTTATTTTTTAATTGTAGCCATCCTAGTAGATGTGAAGTGGTGTCTCACTGTGATTTTGATATGCATTTCCCTAATGACTAATGATGTTACGCATCATTTGGGTATTTATTGTGCATTTGAATATCTTCTTTAGAAAAATGTCTATTTAAGTCTTTTGCCCACTTTTGAATTGCGTTGTTTGTCTTTTTGTTGTTGAGTCATAAGAGTTCTTTATATATCCTGGATACTAGACCTTTTTCAGATATATGATTTGCAAATATTTTTTCCTGTTCTGTGAGTTTTCTGTTACCCTCTTGCTGTCCTTTGCACAAAAGTTTTTAAATTTGACAGAATTCAGCTTCTCTGTTTTTTCTTATGTTTCTTGTGCTTTCCCTTTGGGTTTTTTAAATTATTTTTTTATTGAGGTGAAATTTACATAACATAAAATTAACCATTTTAAAGTGAACCATTAGTGTTCATTAGTAATGTTGTGCAACCACCACCTCTATATAGTTCCAAAATATTTTTATCAACACAAAATAAAACCTTGTACCCATTAAGCAGTTAATCCCCACTTCCTTTTGCCCTCTGACAATCTCCAGTCCACTTTGTTTCTATGGATTTCCCTCTTGACAATGGTTCAGATCCCTGTAGCAGCCAGCTGCAAAAAAAAAAGAAAAAAAAATTACCTATTCTAGATAGTTTATATAAATGGATCCATAGAACATGTGACCTTTTGTGTCTGTTTTTTTTCCACTGAGCAGTTTTCGAGGTTCATTCACATTGTAGCATGTATTCAGTACTTCATTTCTTTTTATGGCTGAATAATATTCTATTGTATATATTTGCTGTAATTTATATATTCATTCATCTGTTGATGAACATTTGGGTTCCTTCCACCTTTTGGCTATTGTGAATAGTGCTACTATGAACATGCAGATACAAGCATGTGTTTGACTACCTGTTTTCAATTCTTTTAAGTATATACCTGGGAATGGAATTACTGGGTTCACCTTTGTTTTTGGAAAGATATTTCCCCTAGGTAAAAAATTTGAGGTTGACTTTTTTCTCTCTTTCTCTTTTTCAGTACTTGAAAGATGTTGCTCCACTCTCTTCTAATTTGCATTGTTTCTGCCAAGATATTGCTGTCATCCTTACCTTTGTTACTCTCTAGGTAATGTGCCTTCTTTCTTTAGCTACTGTTAAGATTTTCCTTTTGTCACTGGCTTTGAGCAATTTGATTGTAATGTGGCTTGCTATAGTTTTCTTCATGTTTCTGGTGCTTGAGTTTTGTTGAACTTCTTGTATATGTGAGCTCATCAAATTTAGAAATTTTTTATTTCTTCAAATATTTTTTCTCTTCTACCCTCTCTCTCTTTTCCGCTGTCTTATTTTATTTTTCGGGGGGGGGGCAGCTGGTCAGTACCATTTTTTCCCCCATTACTAGTTGAACCCTGGACCTTGACGTTACATCACCATGCTCTAACCAACTAAGCAACAACCAGCCCTATCTTCTCTCTTTTCTTTGTGGACTTCAATTAGACATATATTAGGCTGCTTAAACTTGTTCTACAATAGAACAAATGATGTTCTGTTCTTTTTTTGTTTATTTTTTGCCTTTATTTTTGCATAATTACTCTTACTGTGCCTTTAAGTCCACTAATCATTTCTTCTCCAGTGTATAATCTGCTATTAACCCAATCCAGTATGTTTTTCATCTCCGATATTCTAGTTCTCATTTCTAGAAGTTCAATTTGAGTCTTTTTTGTATCTTCCAGGTCTCTACTTAACATTCTCAAACTTTATTTTCTTGAGCATGTGAAATACAGTTTTAGTAACTGTTTTGATATCCTTGTCCAGTAATTCTATTATTGTGTCATTTCTTGGTTGGTTTCAATTAAGTTGATTTATTTCATTATGTGTGATATTGTCCCGCTACTTTGCATAACTAGTAATTTTTTGCTGGATGCCATACATCGTGAATTTTACCTTGGTGCTAGATATTTCTGTATTCCTGTAAGTTTTTCTTAGCTTTGTTCTGGGACATGGTTTGGTCCTTTCAGTTCTTTTAAGCTTTCATGGGCAGAGAAGGTGTTATGTTAAGGTAATTTTTCCCCCATTACTGTGACAAAACCTTTTGAATCCTCTAGCCAAGGTCCTGTGAATTACAAGTTTTTCTGTTTTGGATGGTAAGAATATGCGCTATTTTTGCTTCATGTTAGCTTCAGAAATTGTTCCCACTAATCTTGTCAGTGGTTCTGTCTCTGGTAGTTTCTGGTAGTTTCTATACATACACATGCACTGTTCAGTGCCAGGTGAATACTCATGGAAGACTGTCTATAGATTTTCAGAGTTCTTTCTCTGTGGAGCTCTTTTCTTCAGAACTCTACCGTATGAACTATAGCCAACTTGGTTTCTACTTCTAGCAAAAGCTCCTTAACTCAGGGAGTTTGACAGCTTCTGCCTTAATTCCCTTTCCCTGTACCGCGGCCTGGAAACTCTCTCCAGGCTATAAGCTGGAGCCATCATAGGTCTCACTTTGTTTGTTTCCTGTGTCTCAGGGATCACTGTCCTTCATTGCTTCATGTCCAGTGTCTTTAGACCATTGTTTCATTAGTTGGTCCAGAATAAAAGACAAAAAAATTAATTGAATTTCTTTTTGTGTGTGTGTATATATGCCCACTAATCTTCAAGAAGCCACTAAGTTATTTAGGAGTGGAGTGTTGATGTGGGGTTTGTTAAACAGTAGAAAATCCAACTTGAATCATAAAGCATGCCACATTACCACCACCAAAAATTGGTCTTCCTTAGCTGCCTTAAACCTAGATGCTTGCTCTTTCTCTTTTCAGATATCCACTAAATACTTACCATACTCTAACTATATTCAGTCACTGATGGCAAAATAGACATGGTTTTGCACTCCTAACATGTACAACCTCGTTATAAAGGCCTTATTTTGTCCTATATGCACTTAGAGATTTGTCTGTTACAGCTAACTCCCATTTCAGGAAGCTTATCTAGGGAATGGAACATGCACAATCTCCAGTGATCACATAGCAAAGTTTAGTTTCCTGGAATGGAATTTTGTGCCTAGAAGGCACTTAGTGGAATCCGGGTAATAATTTGTTACAAAACTTAGTAACTAAGATCAGCATATCCTAGAGGAATAGGAAATAGCCTCTAGGACCTCTTGTATCTCTTTAACATCAAACAGTAGTTACCTCTGGAATTAGGAATGGAGTAGCAAAGAAGAGTAATTTTTACCTTAGGCATTTTTGAACTGTCTTAATTTATTCCAACTTGCATGTGTTATTTAGTAATTTTTTAAAATCTGTAGAGATTTGATGACCAACATAATATCTAACTCATAACAGGTATAGAGTAAATGTTGATTCATTAGATCTAGATCTAACCCATTCATCAAACTTAGGTAAGTTTATAAAGATTATGAAAATAAGTAGCAAAAACCTATACTTAAAACATACTATAAACAAGGATTACATTCTAGCAATATTCTTCATTACCCAAGATTTCATAATGGAGGAAGTATATACATAGAGACCTACACATACATACACATATATGCTCACAATATATGCATAGGGATATTTGGAATGATACACATCAAAAAAAATTGATGTTTGTTATCATTGTGGAAGAGGCACTGATGTTCTAGGATGAATGGGAGATATCCTTTCTATTTACATTCTCTCTCTGTAGTTTAATTACTTACTCTGCGTGTGTGGCATCCTCTTCTTCTCTCCCTTCCTGCCTCACCTTCTTCTGTCCATTTCATTATCAAGAGCAAGTATATTAAAGATGTATGGAGTATTCCAGAATGTCAGAAAAGGGATTTGCTCTAGGAAAAATTCATAAGCATCCAAAAATACAGAATATACATTTGAAAGCTTTAGAACTGAGAGAGGTAAACAGAAAGGGTGTCTAATACATAGTCATGTGGGGAAAAATGATGTAATTGTAGGAGTTTTTCTGCTTGATAGTCTTTATGATGGTTGCCAGTATGTTCTAGTACATACCAGTGACACTGGGATATATGATTTCTCCAAATAAAGTAGAAAGTAAGTACTTACAGGAATAAAACATTCGCTTCTGTTCTTTGAGTTGCCTAACCTCTTCCTCTGCCCCTAACAACTGCTGGGAGTGTTCTGCCAGTATCCCTAGTGAGCGCAGTCTTTTGAAAGGAGTCCATCTGTCACGTACGGTTTGTACAAAACCCCGCTTGGCATTTTAAAGGGGGAGACTCATGTGCCTACCACACAATCCTAAAAGGACTAATTCTCATTAAACTTCAAGGCCAACCTTCTCCCATATTTCTAAGACTCCACTTACTGTGAAAAAAACTCCACTATTTTAAGTACCACTGAGGGGATGCTGCCAATTAAACTATGATACAATAGTTTATTATCACTTTAATTTTTTTTTTTTTTTTTTTTGGTGACTGGCCAGTAGGGGGATTGAACCCTGGACCGTAGTGTTATCAGCACCCACTCTAACCAACTGAGCCAACTGGTCAGTCCCTTTTTTCATTTTAGACATACCTTCTTTTAGACTTTAGGCACTGATTTTTATCATATGTTGCACAACTCTGTTTATGTGCTTTTCTTCTAACACAAACTTTGCTTCAGTGCCAAATCACATTGTAATCTTTTTAGACATTTTTAATGACAAT
Source organism: Cynocephalus volans (assembly GCF_027409185.1). Lineage (NCBI taxonomy): Eukaryota > Metazoa > Chordata > Mammalia > Dermoptera > Cynocephalidae > Cynocephalus > Cynocephalus volans. Next base: position 38,885,396 of record NC_084466.1, on the reverse strand, counting down.
TAAACTCAGCCTGTGAAGAACTAACCATACTCAAAACTCAATATATTTATGGTTTTTCTATCTTCTTACTGCATTGATCCTTTTATTATTATATAATGTCTTTCTTTGTCTCTTTTTATAGTTCTTGATTTGAAGTCTATTTTATCTAAGTGTGGCAACTCCTGCTCATTTTTGGTTTCCATTTGTGTGGAATATCTTTTTTCATCCTTTCATTAGTAGTCTACATGTGTCTTTATTGGTGAAGTGAGTTTCTTGCAGGCAGCAAGTTGGGTCTAGTTTTTTAGTCCATTCAGCCTGTCTACATCTTTCAAATGGGGAATTTAATCCATTTATATTCAGGGTTGTTATTGAAAGGTATTGCCTTGTTACTGCCATTTTATTAAATTTTTTATTTTTGTTTTATATTTCTTCTCTTCCTTTCTTTCCCTTTTATTGTTTGTCTTTACTGTTTGGTGTCTGTTTGTTAAGAATAATGATATATAAGGCTGGCCAGTTAGCTCAGTTGGTTAGAGTGCGGTGCTGCTAACACCAAGGTCCAGGGTTTGATCCCTGTACTGGCCAGCCACCAAAAAAACAAAAATAGCAATATACAAGATCTTCCATTATCCACCCCTGCCTACCTATCCAGTCCCATCTAATGTTATACCACACACACACACACACACACACACACACACACGCACGCGCGCTTATGTTCCCACCATACATAATTACTTGCGATGCACCAGGCACTCTGTGCTATTTCATGCCTCCACGTTTTTGCACACTCTGATTTCTTTGCCCAGTACACCCTTGTTCGCATCACAGATACTTACTGGTCTTTCAGGATCAACTTCAAGTGTCACTTCTTCTGTTAAGACTTTTGTGAATCCCAGGTAAAAATGACTTCTGTATCTCCATGATACTGAATGTACCAAGATAGATAGATGGATGGATGATAAATAGTTAGACAGATAGATATCCACATAAACATAATTGTTGACATGGCTGTCTATAAGCTTCTTAAAGGAAGGGACCATCTGTATTTATTGGTCTATCTATCCCCACCGCTTAGTGTAGTGCCTTTTTCTAGTACGTACTGCAGTAATTAGATGTTTGTTGAAGGATTAACTTGTGGTTTTGATGGGTCAAAGTATGTTAGAGAATTGGGGAATACTAGAATAAACCTGAAGCCCAGTGGAGGTCTCTACTAAGAGGACCGAAGGATGACAAAGGAATCAGAGCTGCTAATTCAAGAAGGAAAGAAAACCTTACAGTATCACAGACTCAATTACATGCTTTTTGTTATATATGGAACCAGAGCAAAGAAATATATATATCAAAAGTTAAGCAGTATGTAAGTTAAGCAGTATACATAACAGTATGTAAGAGGAAAATGAAGATAGACATGTTATTTAACAGAAATGATAACACAGTCTTTATTGCAAATTTTAAGTGAATATTTTATTAAAATAAAATTATATGAATATATGTATAAATAATAATAAAACATAGTAATTTTTTGAGCTTATTAATTCCAATCATAGCACTTTATGAAACCATAGAACTGTTGCTTAAGCTAACTAGAATTTTCTGAGCGTGAGACCCCTGAGTTTACCAGCTTTCCTAGACCCCCTGAGGCCTGACAGGAGCTCTCCTGACTGAATAGGCTCCCATTAGGTAGGCATTTATGACAGAGAAGAATCAAATAATTAGACAAAGTCACTCAGATGCAAAGTCTACTCAGTGTATTCTTAGATTCCCAATGGATATGTTGTTGGCTATGGTTAACATATTGAATACTGTAATATGGTACCACTGCTTTTCATTTCTAAAATTTTTACCAAGTGATCAGACTCTCAGAAAACTGGCTACAAAATTGACTTGAGACTGATTTGGATTGGAGCTGATTTTAATGTAAATTTGGTCCTTTATAATTAAAAATGTTAACTACTGCCTAGATAAATAACTTTAATACTTTTTGACCATGACCTAAAGTAAGGAGTGTACCTTACATAGCAACCCAATACATAGATGTGTGTGTGTGTGTGTGTGTGTGTGTGTGTGTGTGTGTGTGTGTGACTTTGAAACAAACAACTAATACCCTTACCATGTATAGTACATTCTGTTAGTTGCTATCCTGTTCTGTCTCCTTTTTCTTTTCTTCTTTTGTTTTAATACTGTTTGCAACCCACTGTGTGAAAACACCCATCCGGACAGATATGTAACACATTTTTTTCCTATGGAAGGCTTCATGAAAAATCGGCTTAGGGATTAAGGACAGAGGAAAGGTGAAAAAAGTAAGAATGAGTAAAGCATGTTAGAGAAATAGGGAGTCATTTCATCCAGTGTGACCGCTAGGTAAAAGTTTATAATGCTTCCCAGCTACGTATGTCTACCATCTATAGAAGCAATGCTAATCCAAATTCTCTATCATTTTTAAATTATACAGTGTGCTGCTGGAGCAATTGTTATATTTCTCCATATTTTTATCCTACCTTTTTTTTGTTCTCTTGAACAGTCTTGACCAAATCTACCATGGTTTCTCCCATTGGTTGGAATTAGTACCATTTACAAATTCGAGTAATTTTAGTCTATATTCTGATCCTCTACATTATTTATAATACATGTTTATTATTAAGACTCAGAGAACCTCACTATTTTCATTCTTCATCTAGAGAACTGTTCAGACCTCATCTTTACAAAAAGGTACCTCTCTAATTCCATAGTGATTCCTTTTTTAAAATAAATTTTGTTTTGAATTTTATCTTTTTTTTTGATGGCCTCATGTGTTAACATTTTTGTCATTCAGTTACATAGATATGTTCTTGAGGAACTCCAATAAATAGCAAGATTTCCCACTGTAGAAACCATGTTAGTTTCCCCAAAATGTATTTTTTCCTTATGGCTTTTTATACACAAAGGACTTATGTTAGAATAATTCATAAAGGCAATATTGTAGAATGTTTTGGGCCATCCATGTCATTTCTCTCAGCATAAAAAGAAAGTATACTTAGTAAATGACTTTTGTTAGAGATTAGGCAGTACTGATACCAAATTTATTCTTTCAGCAAATATTTGTTGAGTACATCCCTTTGGGGACAGTGGGGGCAAGGGATTCTTTTCTCTTCAAACTTTGGTGTTATTCTTATTTAATATTGCTTTCTTTTCTTTATTGAGAGGCAGTAGCAAATATTGGCCAAGCATATGATTCTGGAGCCAGACTTGCTGGGTTTAAATCTCAGTTCTGGCAATTTTTAGCTGTATAAACTTGGAAAAATCATTTAACTTCTCTGTGCCTGTGGCATCATTTATAACATATTTATTAAGTTCCAAATAAAACAAATTTCACTGAAATATTTCCTGAGCAAATGAATGAATTGCTTTTAGTAAGAAGAGGGGGAAAAAGACAGAAGAGCAAAACTGAAGGAAAAAGGTCACTTTTACAAACAGGCAAAGACAGTCTTAAAAGGCTGCACACTGTATGATTCCAACTGTATGACATTCTGAAAAAGACAAACCTATGTATGAAGTCCTTAAAAAGGAAGTTCAGAAGAAGGAAAGGGAAAATAGACAAAGCACAAAGGATTTTTAGGGCAGTGAAACTGTTCTATATGTTAAGTGGATACATGTCACTATACATTTGTTGAAGCCCATAGAATGTACAACACCAAGAGTGAACTCTAATATAATCTACGGACTTTGGATGTTGTGTTAATGTACTAAGGCTTACTTTCCACTAATTTTGCCGTGGATCCAAAATTGCTCTAAAAAATAAAGTCTATAGGGAAAAAAAAAAAAAAAAAAACAGGCAAAGAAAGTGAGACAGGGAATGGAATCTGAGAACCACAGATAGAAAAAACAAAGGAAAAGAAAGATGGAGGAGAAGGAGAGAGGCAGTGTTGGTGACTCATAATTGTGACCACCTTTTGTCATTTGTGCAGTTTGGCAGTTCTTGCAGCTCGTTTCTTCAGTAGCAGGAAAATACCCTCTGGAAAGTAACTTTGTCCAGAGAAAAATTGTAACTTACTTTTTGACATAGGTAACAGAACTTACTTTTTTCTAATGTTAAAGAACTTGAGAGAGACTTAGTTTTTTCTGTGTGTCTGTGTGTATTTCATATGGTGCTTCACCCCTCATGAAGTTAGCATTTTCATACATTTTGTGGATGTACAAGATATAATATAACTAGGTATGAGTGCTTGATTAAATTGGTGATACATAGTACAGTTTCATGAAGAAGACAAAGTGAAGAGGCAGTTCAAACAGACAAGATTCATGGGTAATGTGTGACATGATCAAAATACTACCACAAATGTTCTTTAGTATGTATATTATTATTAGCTGTTCTCACTCTCTTATTGTTTAAGGCTGTTCTGATATGAAATTACACAGAAAGTAGCATTTTTTGTTTTGTTTTTGTTTTTGTTTTATTTTTTTGACATTCTAAGATGTTGCAGAGCAGTTGGGGTGGAGGGGGAGAGAGGAAGTGGGAACAGGATAGGGTGAGAGAATGAGGAAGGGGAGGGGGAGTGGTCAAGACCTTTGGCACCCCTCTCATTCTGACGGGGGAGCCCAGGGGGCTTCTGGTGGTGGTACAGTCATGGCTGGGCTGGATGTGGACATTGCAGGGCATGACTGAGGCCCTCAGCCCTCTACCACCCCAGCTTGGGAGCCTAGGGCACTTCTGCCAGTGGCCTGGTGGTCGTCACTGGGCTGGATGCAGACGTTGGGGAGACATGGCTAAGGCCCTCAGCACCCCCCACCACAGCTTGGGAGCCCGCAGTGCTTCCAGTGGCATGCTGGTAGTCATCACTGGGCAGGATGCAGATGTGGGAGGCTGTGGCTGAAGCCCTCAGCCCCCACCACCCCAGATTGGGAACGTGAGGTGCTTGCAGCAGCAGCCTGGTGGTCGTTGCTGGGCTGGACGCACATTAGGGGGTATGGCTGAGCTCCTCAGCCCTCACACGCCATCTCGAGAGCCCAGGGCACTTCTGGTGGTGGTCTGGTGGTTGTCACTGGGATTGATGCAGATATGGGCGGGCTTGGCTGAGGCCCTCAGCCCCCGACCACCCTGGCTTGGGAGCCTGGGGCCCTTCCAGTGGCAGCCTGGTAGTCATTGCTAGGCTGGATGTGGACATCAGAAGTGCCTGTCTGAGGCCCTCAGCACCCGCCCCCCCACACACACAGCCTAGCTTGGGAGTCCGGGATGCTTCCAGTGGCTGGCTCAGTGGTCATCGCTGGGCTGGACATGGACGTTGAGGGGGCCTGGCTGAGGCCCTCAGCCCCTCCACCCTGGCTCGGGAGTTTGGAGTGCTTCCAGAAACAGCCTGGTGGTTTGTTGCCGGGCTGGATGCAGATGTTTGGGGGACATGGCTGAGGCCCTCAGCCCCCCATCCTAGCTCAAGAGCCCAGGGGCCTTCCAGTGGGTATTCATTCAGTCATTGCTGGGCTGGATGTCAACATCGGGGGGTGGGTGTCTGAGGCCCTAGCCCTCTCCCCACCCCGGCTTCGGAGCCAGGGGGGTTTCCAGTCCTTCTAGGTTTTATAGGTGTTCTTTGGTGGTGTTGGACCTCTACTGGTTAATATCAAAGTTTTGTCTCTGATCTGTGGGGTTTTTGTTTTTACTTTCAGTTCTGTGTTGGATTATTAGTTACCCCTACCACTTAAACTCTGCACTAGAACTAATTTGTTTGCTTACTTCTAAAATAAGGGAACTTCCTGTGGGGACCAGCACTTGAGCCCTGAGGTTGAGCTAAATTGCTGCTTTGCTGCTGATTCTCTGGGGAAGGCTATTTGTGCAGTTCAGGTTTTAATTGTTGACCTTGTAAGCACTTCCGGGTCTTGTGAGGTCTGGTACCCCAGGGTTGTGTGGAAACTGGTCTGGGCCTGAGTGTTTTTAGCAAACTGCACCCCCTGCAGATCTATATTCCTGACCAGTCTCCACTGAGTGATCCTGTGCTGATTGGGGGGCAGATCAGCTGTCCTTGTTTTGACCCAGTGTTCCCCGGTGGGCCTGTCTCCCCCACCACCTGCACTCTAAACACTTTCCATAGGATGGGCCATGTGCCGGTCCCATGTGATAACTCAATGGCTCCTTTTTTCCATTATCTGTGGCCCCTCAGACAATGGAAAAACTACTAACAGGAACCCTGTTAGTAGTCTAGCAGGCGTGGGAGCCACTAAAGCCCTCTTCTCCCCTGCAGCCTCTGAGCAACTTTATATGAAGAGCACAGCAGTGGCTTTTGTCAGCTCTTGCTCTGTGCACTCACCAGGGCCAGGCTTGAAGTGGCCAGGTTTGAAACAGTCAGAGCAGTCCTTTCTTTCTCTTATCGTGGCTTCTCCCACATTCATGAACTCCATAGGTCCTCCTCTTCCCCTGGGCTCTAGTGGCCCCAGCTTGGCAGTTGTTGCTTTTTAATAATTGTAAATTGGTTGATTGTGGAAGACAGTGATGCTGGGGAATGTCTATTCTGCCATCTTGACCAGAAGTCTCTGCATTTTTATTTTAATATGATGAACATATATTTATCTTCCGTATGAATGGCTGATTTGTTACGTGGACAAAACATTCACATTCACTGTTAACAGCTCTGTTCCTAACCTTGCCAAGTACTTAAACCAGGAAGTCTTTATTATGGTTCAATCTGGAAAAAAATCAATTAACATGGATTCAAGATAATATGCTAGAATTTGTTCTTTAAGCCATGCTTTTATAGGTTCAAATTAAGTCATGTGAATGTGTGTGTGTGTGCGTGTGTGTGTACACATGACCAAATGCCAATCACCACTGAAATAGAAAAAACAAAGACTTATTTATAAATCATATTCTGTTTACACATCAAACAGATAAGGTAATTGTTTAAACTTTTTACCTAACTGGTTGTGCCTTGATAACTCATGAGTACTATAACTTTTTCATTTAAGAGCTATTTGAAAATCACAATGCAAATTCTACACACATGCACACCAGTTAGCGTTATTATATAATTGAACCACATTAAAATGAATTTCTCAGTAGAAGCTTTGAAAGAGCAAAAAACTGCAAACACTTGAACTTGAAAATTCTGTTCTCTGATTCTCGAATCTCTTATCTTTCCAGCTCTCTCAGTCCTTTAATTCCCAGTAAATCTGTACTTTATTTGGACTCATTATGAGTCCCAGTTTCATAAACTTCCTATTTTCCAGTCTGTCAAGTTCTTCTTGGTTTCACTTTTCTTCCTACCCAGCCTTAAACATTATCAACCATCTTAGTACTACAATTCCCTAGCAGTCTAGATTGCTTTGTTGCCAAATCCACCTGTCAGGCTTTCCTAGACAATCCCTACCTTTAGCATAGTATCTTACAGTCTGGTAGTTACTTTATAAATATTTAATGAAAGTAAGGAGAGAAAATTATTTGGTTTTTGTGGCGCGTGCTGAAAAATTCTTGTGGAAATCTGTTCCTTTTGCTGCTTGGAAGCATTACAAATTTATGTTGCTGAACGTCAACCAGACCCTCACCATTGTTGCCCAGTGTCTTTATTTTTCCATATCTATCTTATTTCCCATTATCTTCTTTGCAGATCACTTCCACTCCCCAAATACTATCCTCTGTCTTCTTTCCTTATTACAGTTGTGTCATCTAAACTTATGTTCCTCAAATCCCTTTCACCTAAGGATTATTCAGTATCTTCACTTATTCTTTTTCCCCCTTTTAGTCCCCCTTTAAAAAACATATAGGTGTGTGTGTGTGTACACACACACACACACACACACATACATATATATATAGGGGGTTATGTACTGACATCTTTGTATTTAATTCCTTTTGCTCTCTTCCCTCATCACCTATGTCCTTTCTTGGTGTCATCAATGACTGCATAATTACCAGTGTTTTCTTCTCAGTACCCATCCAATTTGATCTATCTGTGACATGAAATTATATATATTCTAGAAATTCTGTCCTCTTTTTGCTTTACAACACTAGTCTTCCTGGCTCTTGTCCTATAACAAGCCTACAGTAAGCTCTTTAGTCTACTTAACTGATATCTTCATCTTCTAATCCTTAAATCTAGGTCCCTCATATGTCTGCCCTTTGCTCTGTTCTTATACCTCATCAGTGATTCTAAAACATTAGTAAGTATAAGAATCATTCAAGATTCTTAATTACAATGTAGATTTCTAGATCTTGCCCCCAGAGATTGTGATTAAGTAGGTCTGGAATGAAGCCCAGGAATCTGCATTTTCAACAAGCTCTCATAAAAGTGATACAGGGCCACACTTGGAAAAAATAATTGTCTACAGTCTTGTCTACTTCAGTGACTTCAGCCATCATTTCCATGCTGATTACTCTCAAATATTTTAACATCCTACTTATGAACTTCTCCTTTTTACCTGGACTATACTTTGAGAATCTCAGGACCGTGAGCAGGGCTGATAATCAATTAGCATGTACTTTCTTCTGGTTATTAAAATAAGAAAATACTTTCAAAAACATTGTTAAATAGCTGCTGCCTTAAGCCCCCGAGTGTCCTTCACCACCACTCACAATCCAGCTACAATGAGTTTCTCCAAGATCCTAACTGGTTGAATTGTACTGTTGAAATCTTACCCTTGTTAAAGATTATGATGCTAACCATATGGGAACATGGTATACCTTTGTATGTTTTTTAAGTTTTAAGAGAAATACATAATTTTAGCTTATGATTCAAGTATAAGTTAAATTAGTATTTGAATCAAAATATATAATTATGTTTTAATCAGCTATTACTCTTCTCTGAATATGTACAGGTTATTGAAACAAAGGAGGAATAGCAATTCTATAAAATGTTGTGTCACAGATTTAATCCTGAGTCATTTATTACACGTATGATTCCTGAGTCACTAATTACTAAGGCTTTCCTATAAGGAAAAGATTACTAACAAAAGGCAGAGTGCGGGATTGTGAAACTTTTTGAATACCGATTATTATAGTTACAGAAAGATTTTTTAAAACCAATGGAAGAATTAAATTAGACTCTATTCAATTACATTTATTTCAAAAATAGAAATTAGTATCACTTTTCATTAAGAGAAATGCACTTTTTACCTGAGGAATGAAAATAAATTTAGAGGTTTTAGAAGCCTACAAACAAGTTTGTAAAGGAATAAATGCTTAAAACTGACAGCACTATCATAATTTTTATTATCTGGAGAGTAAGGAGGTTATAGGTTATATATCAGATACATTTTGAAAACAAGGCTTTTGGCCCTTAATTTTTTTTTATATAACATTAAAACCTAATGTATGTAACTGCTGTCATGGAAAAATTGAACTACAATAATTAAGACTGGCTGCTATTATGAGATATTATTTGTGCAATTAAAATTAGATTTGGTTAAGCTTTAAACAGCTCATTCTAGACTGAAGCTAATTATAATTTGTAAATGCTCTTAGTCTTTCCTTGCCACCCTTTCCCTCAACTCCACCCCACACGCACATATGTGGACTATTCTGCACTTTGAAACACAAAGCAACTTGTCAGTTCAGTTTATTCAGTTAGGGTCAGTTCCGTGAAAACAAAGTCAAGGCAATTGTTTGATTTAATTGACTAGAGAAACTGGTTATACAGGTTAGTAGAATTTAGTTTTATTTCTGTCCAGCTGCACTTTTGAATGTTGGTAAAGTAACTTAGTAAAATAATAAGATTCCAGTGACATTGCAATACATTTTAAGGAATGATTACCAAAGCAAAGAAAAAGCACACTAAAACCCAAACTGTAGAAAATATTCATGGTATTTTTTTCTTTATGGCCCTGCTTTCACTGTTATGAATTGTGTCCAAAAAAAAAGAAGTCTTCTTTCACTATTTCTTTTTCTTTAGGGAATTTTTTCTGGGACTATAGTTAATATAACCATAAGAAAAAATTTTAATATGATTTAGATGAATAATTTCGATCCTTTTACAAAATAGTCCTAACATTCTCTAACAGTTGTTCAGCCCCCTTTTGGCTTTGCTCTCCTCCTTACCTACCCAGATCTTATGACTGAGCATTTTCAAAAAGTTCTCACTACTGCCCTTGATTCTCTCCACCTCCCACTGTACCTCCCACTATATTCATCCCGCTGTTCTTTGCTCCTTCAGCTCTTGGGCTGGTAATCACTCATTGTTTTATTAAAATGAGTGGGAAACCAAAAATTGAAAGGCTAAAATAAATTGTTTAAGGCTTAATTTTCAAAAAATATATAGATCTCATAAATGTAATTCATTTAAAAAAACACAAAACATTTATTGTCCCTGAAAAACAGCAGATCTTTAGCCTCAATTGAACTTGTTAGCAATTGTGAAGGAAAGAGGGGGAAAATTTTTAAACGTATATAAAAGGCTAAAAATTTGTCAGATAGCATCTAAAAGTCATAGAGTAGTTAGGAATTTTATATAATTTTATATAATCTTATATAAAATATATAATTTTATATAAAATATATAATTTTATATAAAATATATAATTTTTATAAAGTTTATATAATTTTTATAAAGTTTATATAATTTTATATAATGCCCTGATATAATGCCCTCCTCCTCACCCCCTTACCCTTAAATAGATGTCTACCAGTTTTGTTGTGATTATTCAGTTTTACATGTTCAACTTTGGAATACCTTTTTCAAAATCTCATTATGCGCCAAAGTATGGACCTGCTGACACTGACAATGCTGCATGTTGTCCTATAGTGACATACATTTTAATTTTACATTTTCTTAGGGACAAAAAGCAAAACAAATAAAACCCTAAGATTGAGTGGTTATATAAAGTTGATAAAATCCTTTAGGAAACAACTTTGGTCTTATATTTCAAGAACATTAAATAGTCATAACCCTTAACCTAATGTATCTTCTATTCTGAAAAATTTTAACAAAGGAAATATTAACTTAAAAAAAATACAGAAAAGTTTTGTTATAGCATTATTTATAATAGTCAGAAATTGATAACATCCAAAATGTCTATTACTATAAGCTATGTAATTAAATTATGATAAGGTGGCTTGCTAGACAGTTTTTTGACCACTAATAATATAAATTCAAGTACTCTAACAATCTGGAAAAATGATTCAGATATAAGTTTATGAGAAAAAGAATAATGTAAAATTGCACATAGTACACTAGCAATGAACAGTCTGAAAAGGAAATTAAGAAAACAGTTTCATTTACAATAGCATCAAAAAGAGTAAAATACTTAGGAATAACTTTAGCCAAACAGGCAAAAAGACATTCTGTGTTCATGGACTAGAAGACTTAATATTGTTAAGATGGCAATACTACCCAAAACAATCTACATATTAAGTGTAACCCCTATCAAAATCCCAGTGGCGTTTTTTACAGAAACAGAAAAACCCATCTGAAAATTCATATGGAATTTCAAGAGACTCTCAATGGCCAAAACAATCTTCAAAAGGAAAAACAAAATTGGAGAACTCATACTTCCAGATTTTTAAAACTTACTACAAAGCTACAGTCATCAAAACAGTGTGCTACTGGCACAAGGATAGACATATAGAACAATAAAATACAGTAGAGAGCCCAGAAATAAACACTCATATATGTGGTAAATGGTTTTCCATGGGCACCAAGACCATTCAGTGGGGAAACAACAATATTTTCCACAAATGGGGTTGGTAAAACTGGATATCTGTATGCAAAAGAATGAAGTTAGACCTTGATCTTACACCATATACAAAAACTAACTCAGAATAGATCAAAGACATAAATTTAAGAGCTTAAAGGTATAAAACTCATAGGACAAAACAGAAAATTTTCATGACCTAGGACTTGGCAATGGTTTCTTCAAAATGCCTGGCACCCCAAAAAATAAATAAATATAAAAATTTGTGCATCAAAGGACATTATCAAGAAAATGAAGATACAGCCTACAAAATGGAAGAAAATACTTGCAAATTATATATCTAAGAAGGGTTTATTATGCAGAATATATAAAGAACATCTACAACTCAACAACAACAAAAAACAAAATGTGAGCAAAAGACTTGAGTAGATATTTCTCCAAAGAAGATATACAAACTGCCAATATGCACATGAAATAAGTCTTGGCCAGGATGTGGAAAAATTGGAACCAAGTGCATTGCTGATAGGAATGTAAAATAATGTAGCTGCTGGAGAAAACAGTTGGCAGTTCCTCAAAAAGTTAAATGTGGAATTACCATATGACCCAGCGGTTCTACTCCACTCCTAGGTAGATAACCAGAAGAATTGAAAACAGGGACTCAAACAGATATCTGTGCACCAATGTTCATTGCAGCATTTATTCACAATAGCCAAAAAGTTGAAACAGCCCAAGTGTCCATCAGAAGATGAATGGATAAACAAAATGTGCTATAAACATGCAATGGAATATCATTTAGCCATAAAAAAAGAAAGAAGTTTTGATGCATGATACAACACGGATGATGAGCCTTAAAAATATTATGCTAAGTGAAATAAATGACACAAAAGGACAACTATTGTATGAGTCCACTTATATGTGGTACCTAGAATTGGCCATTTGTAGATACGGAAAGTAGGCTAGAGGTTTCCAGAGCCTGCAGGGAGGAGGAAATAGGAAGTTATTGCTTAATAGGTACAGAGTTTCTGTTTGGGCTGATGAAAGTATTCTGGAAATAGGTAGTAGCAATGGTTACACAACATTGTGGATGCCACTGAATCGTACACTTTTAAATGGTTAAAATGGTAAATTTTATTTATATTTCAACCACAATTTTCAAAAATTTTAATTATACTTAGTGATTCAGATACACAAATTATTTTAAAAACAAAGAAGGAAAATAAAGAAATGAAAACATTAATTATGGTGTGATTTTTTTGAGTAGAAATTAAGCTCAAAAGATTTTAAATTTTAGCTTATGGGTTTTCATTAAAAGAAGATATATTTTGTGTCACATAGCTTTTCAAACAAATAATAAGAAAATTTGGGTGACTCATTTTCAAATTTTTAATGTTTTGTTTAGATTTGGGGGGGTGGGGCAAGGCTGGCCAGTTAGCCCAGTTGGTTACAGTGCGATCCTGGTAACACTGAGGTCAGTAGTTTGGATCTCCATACTGGCCAGCTGCCAAAAAAAATTAAATTAAAATTTTTAATATATTTTCTGTTTATAATTATTATTAAGACTCACTATTGATTAATCATTTTTAAAACCTGCAAATTCAGACAGGAAAAGATTTCAGAATAATTCATGTTAAAGGGATTGATGTACTATATTTTTGCTAATGATTTTAATTTGTTGTCCAATTTTTTTGACTTTAATGAAACCTGTTTTTTTAGCTTGACAGGGCCAATTCTCTATTAAACCAGACTCAACAACCTTACCGATATCTCATTGAATCGGTGCGTCAGAGAGATTCAAAGATTGATTCACTGACAGGATGTATTGCACAACTTGAGAAAGATGTCAGGTAAACCATCTACCAATCTTTTATTTGAATAATAAAGACATTGTAAGCATAATGCTGTCATACATGAATGTAGGTTGTAAATGTGGGTTGTGAATGTGGGTGAAGACAAATTTTAAATAAAGTGTACTAAGAATTAAGGTAGCTGAATATGTTTAATATAGAGAAAAATAATAGCTAGCTGTAGGAGAAAGTTATACAGATGACAAATTCAGCCCTAGAGTAATTAATCAGCTTGTCTTCTAAGAACATACAGCTTTGTGGTAGAGCCAAACTTTGAATTCATATCTGTCTGCTTTCTAATTCTATACTCTTAACCATTATGTTATACTGCCTCCCTATGTTGTATTCTGAAGAAGGGGTGATTCTTCATTAAGTAATATAATTAAGAAAGAGAAACAAAAATAATAGTATATCATAGTAGTTAAAATAGGACTTTAATGAGTTGATAATTATTGAAGCTGGGTGACAGATAAATGGGGATTTCTTATATTTTCACTCTCTAGCGAAATTATTTATAACCAAGTTATCTGAAAAAAAAAGATTTGAAAAGGGAGTACAGGATCCATAGGTAGGTGGCATAGGTTCAAATGCAACCAAGTTATTTGAAAAAAAAAAAGATTTGAAAAGGGAGTACAGGATCCATAGGTAGGTGGCATAGGTTCAAATGCAACCAAGTTATTTGAAAAAGAAAAAGATTTGAAAAGGGGGTACAGGCGCCGTAGGTAGGTGGCATAGGTTCAAATGCAACTTAGTACTTAGTTTTGAATTGTGGCAAGTACCTTTAGGTTCTCTAAACCTCCATTGTCTGATAGAAATTTCTGTAATGATAAAAATATTCCATATCTGTACTGTCCAGCGTGGTAACCACTAGCCAGCTATCTGTAGTTGAGGAACATTTGAAATGTGGCTAGTGTTCCTGAGGAACTAAATTTTTTAATTTTATTTAAATTAAATTAATTTTGACTTTAGTTGCCACTGTGGCTAATGGCTAAGGTATTGGACAGCACAGCCAGTTTCCTCATATGTGAAATGCCAGTGGTACTAACAGCCTAACAGTACCCAATTGGTACGGTTGTTCTGAGGTTTAAATGATATAATCTTCTAATATACATAGCATAGTGCTTAAATATGATAAATGCTCAATGAATGTTTGCTAGTATTAGTATTTATTTGACATTTAACAGATTTTATATTGAAAATTATCTTTAAAATTAGCAATAACATTTTTCATAATATGTTGAATTTGGACAAAAAAAGTAAGACTCCCTTAATAATAGGAACAGTAATCATAAGAGCTAATCATAACAGTTATGGAATTAACTACCAAAAATATTTTATACTAAATATCTGAGTTATTTGTCACTGTCTTTGTTTAATAAATTTATTGTTTGGTAACTTTCTGAACTGATATTTCACAGTATTTGAAATCTTGCTCTTATTGAAGCAACTACCTTCTAATATGAAAAATTAAGGTGCTTTTAGTAATTTAATTATGGCATTTGAGATGCTGCCATTGGTGTTCCCTGGTTACGTGAATGAAATCATGTGTTGTGATGCCATAAAAAAGTCAGCTCAGCCAACAAGTCAGATATAGTGAGACAGATCACAGTTCTAACATCCACAGTTCTTCACTCTTACTCTTAGCCAATAGCGTTTCAAATCCTATAGTGGAATTATTCTGGGCTTTGAATACACATCAACCTGGCTTCTTTTCTCATGGTAAATGTTCTGTAAAATACAGATATTAATTTGAACCTCAAGGAATAGTTGTAAAAATTAAGTGAAGGAACACATATAAAGCTTCTGGCACATAGGAGAAACTCAGTAAGTGTTTCTTCCCCTCCCTTTATTAATATGAAATTTAAACACTAGATGGCCATCCAAAAAAGTTATTAAATTACTATCTTCTTGAAAATTCCTATTACCCTTTGGTGGGCGTTGATTTTAATTATAAAAATATGTACATCAATTGATTATTTAAAAAATGTTTTTCTAGCTTATACAATAAAATCTCTTTAAAGAACTGAATAATTTTATTATTGAATAAATAAACTGAATAAATTTATTGGAAAATTAAACAATACCATGATATCACCCTCACTCCTTGCAAATATAGCTATTTACAAAGGTATATTCAATTTCTAGAAAGATTCAAGTAAGCATGTACTAAAAGAAATCGTTATAAACATGTCAAAAGCTAACATTTGAGATGTCACTATTAACTGCTTTAAATTCCCCTATCGTTAAAATAAAAGTTCATTCTAAACAGCACTGTTAACTCTTCTCCACCAAGCCACTAAAGATAGTCTGGGTAATATAGTTTGATCTCTACTTCAGAACTGAAGGAAGCATGAAAAGAGAATGATTAGCATAAATTTTCCTTCCCTGTTGTCAGTTCTTGGTTTATTCTTAACTAGTAGTTAAAGAAGAAAAGACTACATTGTCAACTTCTCTTACAAGGCTAAGCCAGAGTATATTGATCCAGGAAGTTAAGAAACAATATATCAGGAATTTGTTTTCATATAGCCGGTGAAACAGAGCCATAAACATGAATTTCTAAGTAATAATTAACAGTGAATTGAACAATTATGGGTGTAATATACTATTCAAGATAGATATACTTACAAGGAGATTTGTTTCATAGTTGCTTTATGAGTCACTCATAGAAACTTTTTTAAAGGTAAATTTCCACAGTTATGAAATATGTCTTACAAAGACTAAACTTCTGTTGAGTAATTACATATGTACTAGAAGAACAGTGAATATAATCATCATCATCATATTCAGTTTTAGAGATCTGCATGTAGAAGGTGATCTCCCTTGTGGCTTGAGTAGATTATAAAGAAGATTAAGACTTTGAAAATATATACCCGGATATTCATTTGTTTCTTGTTTTTGTTTGTTTTTTGTTTTGTTTTGGGGTTTTTTTTTTAATACCCGGATATTCTAATGACTGAAATATTATCTATGGAGTCTGTTGTTTGTGATAAACTGACATCTTGTTGATACAGCAGAGTTGCTCTATAAACCAGTTTATCCACTTACCTTTGGTTCTATGTTATATGGTTGTTTTTGCTATTTAATTATAGAATATTTATTCTTGAAAAGTTAAACACTACATATAAAGCATTTTTAAAGAATTATTCAAATTCCTTTAATTACCTCAACATTCCATTCTCATTACACTACATTTTACTTAATGGGCTATTGATATTTGAGAGAGAGAGAGAGAGAGAGAATGCACTGAATGTGAATATATGTTTACATACTGTGTGTATATGTGTACATGTATATGAACATAAACATATGTATAAATTCTTAGTCCTATTTACTGGGTGTTTAATTTTGAAAACTATTTTATCTTCAAAGTGATTCCAGCTAAAGATAGATAAGAATAAGTTACAGAAACATCTGATTCTTTTCATGCTTTGGAGACTCTAGCAGAACATGGCACTCTGTTTCCTTTATACCATTTTGTTCTTTTCAACTCCTCTGTGTGATAGAATCTCTGGCGCCTAACTCCAAAAGTCAGTTTGTTTTTCTGCTGAGCTGCTTACCTTTATTGGCATTTAATTACTGTTTTCCTCTGATGCCTGTTTTTCATCTAAATTAGTAATACCAAATAGCATTTATATAGAGTTTTATGTGTTCAACGCTTTATATAATCATTCATTAGATAATTTACATACCCTTTTGACATACATGAGTATTTTCCACTTTTACAGATGTGAAAACTGAGGTCCAGTCTGGTTATGTGTTTCGTGCTTCATACCACACAGTTGAGTCAGTGGCACACTTGGAAGTCAGAATTGCATCTAGTCTTTCTTCTCAGAGGACGAACTGTGATGTTTCCTGGGGAAGTTCTCAATTACTAGGAAGGAGGAAAATGTGGGCTTTTGCTCTTAAATCCTTGGCATTACCAGTTTTTCCAGAATGCCTACTACTGTTTGTTCCCTGAATTAAAAAAACTTCTGCCTAATTTTTTAAAAATTGGTGGCTTTTCACTTTCTTAAAGTATAACTTAAAGATGTCTTACCTGTTCAGCAAAACAATTCTTATTAATTTTACCCTCACCAATTTTGTCTTGGCAATTGAGGTATTATGTTACTTCAATTTATTATTGCTTTTCTTAATTCTTGTTGTATTGCTCGTTGAGTAGATTCATTCCAGTGGTATTAGAAGAATATTTCATTTAATTGTTCTAATGAATTTCTATATGCTAAATAATAAAACTACCCCAGTATTTCTCTTTTAAAATATTAATGTCTTTACAATTAGGCTTATAAGATAGCTTCTTGCCCTCTCCTATCAGAAAATAAGTCATATATAAGGGAGATTCACAATGCACACTAAGAAATTTAAGATTGAACTGAGATTTTGAAGACAGAAATTCTTTTCTCAGATTTACCACAGACTAAAAATCTGATTCATTTACCTAACTCAATTATATACCTGGTAATTTAGTGTGTGGTAAATAATAAAATACCACTTTTGTTTTCCATTCCTCTGGGTATATTCCCAGCAGTGGGATAGCTGGGTCATGTGGTAGATTGATCTGCAATTGTTTGAGGAACCTCCATACCATTTTCCATAGAGGCTGCACCATTTTGCAGTCCCACCAACAATGTATGAGAGTTCTTTTTCTCTGCAACGTTGCCAGCATTTCTCGTTCACAGTTTTTGGATATTAGCCATCCTAACTGGGGTGAGATGGTATCTCAGTGTGTTTTGCATTTTCCGAATGCTGAGTGATGTTGAGCATTTTTTCATGTGTCTGTTGGCCATTTGTATATCTTCCTTTGAGAAATGCCTATTTAGCTCTTTGGTCCATTTTTTAATTGAGTTACTTGTTTTTTTGTTGTAAAGTTGTTTCAGTTCCTTGTATATTCTGGATATTAATCCTTTGTCAGGTGTATATTTTGCAAATATTTTCTCCCACTCTGTTGGTGGTCTTTTAACTCTGTTAATTGTTTCTTTTGCTGTGCAGAATCTTTTTAGTTTGATATAATCACATTTGTTTATTTTTCCTTTGGTTGTGTGTGCTTTTGGGGTCGTATTCATGAAGTATGCGCCCAGTCCTACTTCCTGAAGTGTTTCTCCTATGTTTTCTTTAAGAAGTTTTATTATTTCAGGGTGTATATTTAATTCTTTAATCCATTTTGAGTTGATTTTGGTATATGGTGAGAGGTATGGGTCTAGTTTCATTTTCCTGCATATGGATATCTAGTTATCCCAGCACCATTTGCTGAAGAGGCAGTCTCTTCCCCAGTGTATAGGCTTGATGCCTTTGTCAAAGATCAGATGGCTGTAGGTGTGTGGGTTGATTTCTGGATTCTCTATTCTATTCCATTGATCAGTGTGTCTGTTTTTATGCCAGTACCATGCTGTTCTACCATGGAGAAAGGTATACCTGTTCTCCAATGTTCATTGCAGCACTCTTTACAATAGCTAAGAGTTGGAACCAGCCCAAATGTCCATCATCAGATGAGTGGATACAGAAAATGTGGTATATCTACACAATGGAATATTACTCTGCTATAAAAAAGAATGAAATACTGCCATTTGCAACAACATGGATGGACCTAGAGAGAATTATATTAAGTGAAACAGGTCAGGCACAGAAAGAGAAATATCACATGTTCTCACTTATTTGTAGGAGCTAAAAATAAATAAATAAATACACAAAATACACAAACAACCTGGGAGCGGGGAGGGAAGAAGACACAACAATTACAATTCCTTGAAGTTGATACAAGCGAACAGATGGGAGGTTGTTGGGAGGGAGGGGGGAGAGGGAAGAGGGAGGGAGGTTTCAGTAATGGGCCACAATAATCAACCACATTGTATATTGAAAAAATAAAATTAAATTTAAAAATAAATAAATAAATAAATAAAAATAAAATAAAATACCACTTTTAGTTTTAAGGATACATGTTTTAATTTGATTTTCAATATCTTGTGTTTTAGTATTTTGCCCATGTATACTTTCTTTTTGCCTTTTATATAAGTCCTGCTTCATCTTTTTACATTTCAGGAATAAGTATCTTTAAAACACTGATTTTATGCCCGTAATAGGTAGGAAAATATTCTCAGAAACATCTCAGTTGCATTGTCAAATGATTATTAAAAGAAAAAGAGGCTTCCGACAAAATAGCTAGGCCATTCATCAAGTCAAACATTACAGTGGCTGGTCTAGTATCTTTTTGGACTATAAATGTAATTTATCTTTAATCTAAACCATCAGATTTGTGTTTATTCTTTTGCTATTTACTATTTATTAACTAAATTTACAGTAACATGATGACTTTTTTAATCTTGGATATTTTGGGGGTTTTTTTTCAGCAATTTAAATAAAGAAAAGTCAGCCTTACTACAGATGAAGAATCAAATGGCATTAGATTTAGAACAACTTCTAAATCATCGTGAGGTACTTTTTCCATTTTATCATAATTTTTTACAGTTTTAGGATTTTTCAGAATCCATATTGGGTTAAGATTACTGGATTCCAGTTGTTTGTGTTCATTAATGACTTCTCACATTTTCATCTCACTGTGATCTGGCGTTTTTTATTACTCTTGTGATATACTTTATTCTTAGAGTTTATTCTTATTCCTGGAATGCCCCTTTCTTGTTGACCAATATTGCTTTGTTCATATCTCTGTCATTGAATTTCCACATTATTTAATAATTATCTGTTTCATCTCTACCAGTAGACAGTAAATTTCTTTACTGTACTGTGTCTTATTTATCATTGTATGCCCAATGCCTAGTATAAAATATTTGTATTGAGCTTTAAAGTTTATAAAGTTCTTTTATTTTTATCATTTGTTTCTCACCAGAAATCTTTTTGAGTAAATATAATCCCTATTTTATTGAAGGAGAAATGACTCTTAAGTGGCTTGCCCAAGAGGCCAATTAGTAACTAAGAGATAAGTTCAGTTTTGTTTTATTTTTTAAGTCAGTTTTATTGAGGCAAAATATACAAACAGTAAAATTCACCCTTTTTAGCATATATTTTTGTGATTTTGACAAATGCATAGTTATGTAACCACCACCACAATCAAATAGTTCAGCTACCCCCCAAAATTATTTTATTGCCCTTTAGAATTGACTCTTTTCTGCAACCCCCAGCCCTTACAACCACTAATCTATTTTCTATACCTACTTCTATTCTGTAGAATGTCATATAAATGAAATTATCAGTATGTAGCCATTTGAGTCTGGCTTTTTTTCACTTACGATAATGCATTTGAGATTGACCCACATTATTGCAAATGTTAGTCGTTTGTTCCTTTTTATTGATGAATAATTGTCCATTGTGTGGATGTATCACAGTTTGTTAATCCATTCACCAGTTGAGGGACATTTGAGTTGTTTGCGTTTTGAGACATCTAAAAATAAAACAGCTGTAAACAATTGTGTACAGGTTTTTGTGTAAATATGTTTCCATTTCTCTTGGGTCAATACCCAGGAGCGTGACTGCTGAGTTGTATGGTAAATGTATGTTTAGCTTTCTAAGAATCTTCTTTCTTAGAATCTGCAAGACTTTTCTAATGTGACTGTGACCGTACTTTTGCATTCCCAGCTGCAATGGGTGAGCGTTACAGCTGCTCTCCATCCTCATCAGCAATTGGTATTGTTAAACCTAGTTTTCTTATCCAAAGCATTTTTTCCACTGATCTATCACTGCCTCATCTTAGCCATCTTTTATGATTTTGTTATTCTAAAAGAGAAAGAACTGTTCAAAACAGATCATTGGTTTATGAGTATCCTGAAGACATTATTTCCTAGTTTGGGAAAGGTATACCAGATGCTTGGGAAGAAATTATTGGAGGGATATTATTGAGAGAAATGAACTGGGGACTATTACTGGAAACAGTTCAAAGCTACATATCCTAGAAACGGTATCAAGGAATTGGAGGATTGTCTCTATTCTAGAAATGAGTGGATTCTCTTAAAGGTGTCTTCTATGTGATGAGTGAAAGGGATAAGAAGGTGTCGTCCCTGGACTAGATTTTAGAGGTGACTTTTAGGTAGATAGATCAATTTAACAACAGGTTACAGAGTTAGGAAAGCTTCTCTGAAGATATTTACTCCCTTTTCTTATTTCCTACATTCCAGGCCTTACCCATCACTACTACTGTCACTTACATCTTAGGATTCTTCCTTCCAGTAGTTGTTTCTTCACTGTGGAAGCCTAATTCATTTACTGTGTGGAATTTTCACCAATGTTTTTGAAATTGAATATTTAAGAAATAGTAATTACAGATGACTATTCAGATGTATGAACTACTTTTTTTTTTTTTTTTTTTTTTTAAAGACCGGTAAGGGGATCTTAACCCTTGACTTAGTGTTGTCAGCACCACGCTCACCCAATGAGCTAACCAGCCATCCCTATATGGGATCCGAACCCATGGCCTTGGTGTTATCAGCACCACACTCTCCTGAGTGAGACACGGGCTGGCCCTGAACTACATTTTTTTAATAAAGCTGCGTAACAAGTATTTTTTTCAGAATGGCAATTCTCCTTTGATTTTAAATGATTATGCTAGACTCTGAAAAATATATGAGTAGTTTTGATTTTTATATTTTATATATCATACTTGGAATCACATTATTCACGAGTCCAATAAAAACTAAAATGGTTTACTTAGTGGGTTGAGAAGCAAATATGGGATTCTAGTTATGTATCAGTGTCTTTTTGAGTTGTTTTTGTTTATGCATGAAAATTAATACTAACGAGATTAAACTACTCATATGGATTGCCTACTACCACATGGCATCAGTGAAATTTGTATGGATAAATATTCAGTTAAATAATTGTCAATTAATTTTTACACATTTGACAGTACATCTTCACTTGGGCAATTATATATGTATATATTTTTGTTTGTTTGTTTTTTAAGACAAAATATATTTTTCCACAATCTCACACTCCACCCCCTGGGCTTCAAACACAGATCCCTTACATCAAAAGGAAATGCAGGCTGGCCAATTAGTTCAGTTAGTTAGAGCATGATCAAGGTTAAGGGTTCAGATCCCTGTACTAACCAGCCACCAGAAAACAAAACAAAACAATTCAAAAGACACTGGCACATTACTAGAAACCCATTCAGTCATTAATAATTAGTCCAGTCCATCATCATATGTCTCCCTCATTTTATAACCCACTTATTCATTTCTTTACCCTCAGCTACCATTTCTCCTTCTCTCCGTTAATATCCAAACTTTTCTACCTTTGGAAGGGACATTAGGATCAGCCACTGTGCTTGTCTAGAATTCCAGCAGCAATACTAGTGTAGCAAGTGCCTCCCCCTCTGTTCATTTCCATTCATATAAGGTAAGGTTACACAGCTGCAGAACTAGTTGGATATATTTACCACCAGGCAATATAGCTGCAATCACTGTTAATCCCAAATTTTTCCAGATGGGGTGAAGGCACAACCCACTCCTATCAGGCCCTTAGGAATTCTGACATAAGGTTTAAAAACATTGTTACAGTTTCTTGCTTAGAAATCATCCCTGCTTACAGCATTTGTCCTGTAGTTGCAAGACCTGGTCCTAGAACCACTGCATCAGGTAGGGGGAAAAAAAGATTGAGATGATATGGGGAAGAACGAAAATTATAGCCGTTATACCGGTGTACTCCTTCCTTGGTAAGATTGTATAGTCACACCAGCATCCTCCCCACTCCCTCTTTCCAAGATCTACTGGAAAACAGAGAAATAACTAGCAGTGACATTCCTTTAGTCCCACTCCTGGTGAGTGTGAACACACATTTGTGAAGGCATGTAAGCCAGCCCTTAATGCCTATGTCTCTCCCCATTTTAGACAACTAATGTTTTAATTGGGAATTATATTTTAATAATTAAACATTGTGGATTTTCATAATGCCAGACATCTAAAGAAAAGCAACTATTTTTCTTTTCAAAACAAAGTAAAAATTAAAGCTTAGTAAATCAAATCTGATACAAGTTTTTAATCTTTTTCTAAGAAACCAGTTAATAACAAATTACAGTATATGCAGATGCAAAGGCCTGTGCAAACTGTTTATATGAACAGAGAACAGCTGGTGATCCCTGGAAATGCTCAGCCATTCACTCAAACATTCACTAGAAGTCAAAGAAACAAAGAGTCTGCAGGATTGACTTATTTACTTCATGGCTTTGGTGACGATGTGCTCAGAATAGCCAATAGATCACAGTTGGATAAGAATAACTCTGATAAATATTTTTTGAAAGTGAAAATCAGAGCTAAGACTAGAGCAAGGCAAGCAAGGCACATAGGGCACAAAATGTAAGGAGGTGCCCACACTCGGCATACAGGGTTGACCATGAGAGCACTGCCTCCTTCCAGAGTGCACCTCCAGTTCTGCTGACTCACGTCACCCTAGTCAAGACCTGAGTAAATTATGTAATATGAGTGGTGGTTTTGATCAGCCAAATTTTGACAATTTAAATTAGTGATTTGAAAGAGAACAAATGAACCTTTTCAAGTTTCTCATTTTCTTTTTTGCATTGTACATGTGTGGCTCTGATTCTTAAAGCAGTGTTACTTAGTTCTGATAAGGCTGTATATATTCGTGTGATTTGAAATAAGATCAACAACTCATTTACCCTTTCTTAACAAAGTAGGTGTTAAATGAAAAAAGAAAACAAGTAGGACAATCCTAGGTTGACAATTCTGAAACATTTGCAGCGTGGCCACAGAGAGTTTTTATTTTCTACACTAGTGTTAGCTCAAAAATATTAGCTTAAAAGGATCTCCTCTCATCTTGGGGGTTCAGTTGTGGTTGAAGATTTCTGCAAATGTATATTGACCTCCTCTGCTATTGTAACATTTTAGTATTTATATATTTTAAAAAATTGTTGTGCGTATTTGGAATTATGAGTGATATATTAGGTGATTTATAGTCTCAATGCTTCTTTAGAGAAAAAATTAGTTTAGTAACTTTCAAATGTTATAAAAATGTGAAGAAAGGGTGAGTGTGGAGAAAAATAGCATATTCGAGGTTGCCTTTTCATACTACAGAGTTCAACTAGATTGGTAAATAAATTAGTTAAAGGTTATGCACAAAAAATGCTAACTAAAAACTAATCATAAATTGGATTGTGATATCGTTCCTGTCCACATCTCTCCATTCTAAATTCTCCAAGTTTTGTCCCAGTATTCAGTGAAAAAAAAGCAGAGTGAGGTGGAAAGGGCAAAATATCTCTCCTCTCAAAATTCCTTCCATGAAGGCAAATTTAATGTCATGTTCTGTGCCGTTGTAGAAGATCAAAACAAAGCCTGGTGTGATGTCTCTTTGTTATGTAAAACTATTTGAGGCAGTCTACTAAGTACTTCCAAATATATTACATAATTTAATCTTTATTACAGTTCATTGATAAATATCACTGTCAGCGGAGTTGAGACGGAAAAAAAAAAGATAAATATCATTGCCCACATTCTACAGATGAAACTGATGCTGATGAGTTAAGTAACTTGACCATGGTTACATACTGTCAAAACTAAAAGTAAACCTATTTTTTCCCTTAAAAAAAAAAAAAGAAGCTTATGTTCTTTCTCCTTAGTCACATTTAGACAAAAATCTCATGATGAATCATTGCTTACATTAGTTCCAGGAAAAATTTTGCCTCTGTAAATGAAGTTATATCCTTCTTTCTTTTGTCAGAAAATGAAAACGTTCTGATTTAATGTGTTTCCTTTTTCGTCTTAGTTGCCAGAGCTGAATATCTTATCCAGGTGTTTTTTTTTTTTTTTTTTTTTTTCCTTCTTTTACTTTGATGCCTCAGAACAACTTGTTTCCTTCAAGTGGATTATAATCTATTTTACTTTTAAATGCCTTCCCTTTGGGATAGCTGGGTAGCTCAATTGGTTAACGCATGGTGCTGATAACACCAAGGTCCAGGATTTGATCCCTGTACCAGCCAGCTGCCAAAAAAAAAAAAAAACATAACAAATGCCTTCACTTCACTTGTATTAGGATTAAGACCTCTTGGGTGTAAAAAAATATAAATCTTAAATAATTAGGTTAAAGAGGAGGTAAAAGGAAAAGATCAACTGTTATGATCTCACTCTTAGATAATAGTAGCAGGACTTCAAATAAAACATTCAGTTTGAAAAGATTTTGAATATAAGAAATGTGATTTCTTAGAATGCCTTCTTTCTTGACCTTCTCTCTCAAAAGTCATCAATTGCCCTTATTTTTAATTTATTTCCTTCCACTCATATTTGCCTTAATGAAGTAAGATTTACTAATCACCTTTGGAAATTCTAATTCTGCTTTTCTTTGTATATATTTGGTCATATGTCCTTAGAATATAAGCTTTTGAGGGTAGGAAAAGTATCTTTAGTCAGCCAAATATCTAACAAACTACCGAGCTCAATTTTAAGGTGATGTAAAAGCCCATTTCTCATGACTTTTGGAGCGATATTAAAGGCAGTGGTAAGAGCCCCACTTAGGAAGCTGTTCCAGTATTTCAGAGAGTGATGGTGGTGCGAGACAAAAATGGACCAATTTGAAAGCTACTTAGGAAGCAGAATCACGGTGCTTGGTGGTTGATTGAATTTAGGGACTAATAAAGGGAGGATGAATGAGAATTGATGCCCAGGTTTTGGGCTTGTGTCTTGGGCCTATAGTGGTGCTTTAAAGAACATAGGAGGAATAGGTTTGGGAAGAAAATCTCAAGCGATATCTAAATACATATATCCAGTAAAGAGTTAAAAATGTTGATTCTTGAGCCCAGGAAAGAGACCTAATCTAGAAATAGAGATCTGAGAGTCACAAGATAAAGATGGGTCTTTACATGGAAGTAGATTAAATGAGCTAGTCAGAGTATACAGAGAACAGAAAAAGGCCTATGACAGAATCTTGAAGAGCACCAGCATTTAAGAGATGGACATAAGAACAAGTGCTTACACAAAGAAGAGGGAAGAGTGACCAGAGTTGGGAGGAACAACAGGAGAGGAGAGTCAGTGAAGCCCGGGAAGAACGATTCAGAAGGGAGGCAGTTGTCAGCAGTGGCATATGCTGTAAGAGGTCAGGCCAAACAAAGATAAAAGGAAAGTACCATTTGGAAATTAATAAGATGCTAAACCAGTTTCAGTGGAGCTAAAGGGCAGATTGCAGTGAACTGATGAATGAGCAGAATTGGAAAAAAGGAAAAATAGGTATTTAAAGAAAAGAATATAAGATGATCAAGGAGGGGGCACGAGATCAAGAGTTTTTACTTCCCAAAATTTTAGACTATCCAGTTTAAATGATGATAGGAAAAAGCTAGATAGAAAGAGACACTAAAAATACAAAAGAGAGGAGATAATCAGTTGAGCAAAAGTATTAGGAAAGGAAGAGATACATAGCGAAGTGATGGAGTTTAACTTTAGGTCAGAGCATTACCTTTTCCATTTTGAAGAGTAGAAAGAAAGATTACGTGAAGATAAAGAATGTTTGCAGGTTTGGTGGAAAGAATTTAGGCAGTTCTCATCTAATGGATGTTTTCCAATGGAAAGAGACATGATAGGGTCAGAGTTTTGAGGAAAATAGAATTTTGAAATAACTATGTAATGAATGAATGATATACATTACAGAAACATTAAAGAATTGCAAAGTTGAAATGTCATCTATTTATAGTAGTACCATACCGTATAGCAGCACTCAGCACCCTAGGTATAAACATGGAGAAAATGGACAACTCGAATGATCCAGTATTATATTCTGCTTCTACTGTATGTACATATATACATGTTCAGCTCTCCAGTTAAGTTGTAAAGCTGAAATTACCTTTATATTTCTTACATCACCTACATTTTGAAATACTGTGGAAAAAGCCGGCAGTCAAACAGATAAGACTTGGGTTCATCTCCTAGCTCTTCTACTTAATAGCTATAATTCTTGGGACAACAATTTCACCCCTCTAAACTCAGTTTCCTCATCTATAAATAAAGGTAATATCTACTTTGCAGGGTTATGTGAGGATTAAATAATGTAGTAAAGTTCCTGGCATATAACAATAACTCAATGAAGGTTCCTTTTCATCTTTTCCTACCTGGTTCCTATGACTTTTTTTATTATTTCTATTAATGTTCATATCACTGTATATCACAATTATGCATCTGTCTTGCCCAGTGGAGTGCCAAATTCCTCTTTGTATCTTAACCTTTAGTACAGTATTTAGCACATGACAAGTACCCATGTGAATATTTTTTAAACTAATTATCGTCATTTTTAATCTTCATAATAATTGTACTAAAAGCTGTCAAATGGAAAACTTTAGAAACTGGCATTTGATATATGCCCATGCCCTCCCCTCAAAAAATAAGTTGCAGTGTGATAACTGATACCATTCCAACTGGAAAAAGCACAGAAGCTCTCCTACAACCAAGAACAATTTCAAAGCACTCTCTCAAAGTAGCCAATAGGAAGTCATGTCTGAAAGGTTTGTCTAGAGTAGAGCTATTCCTAAAATCCCGGACATGGTGGTTGTAGCCACAGCAGCCTCTATGGTTATCAAAACTCTAAAGTATAAGACCTCTGGTTTTGAGACCTGGGGTACCTTCTACCCTTTCATCCAGTCCTTCTGCCAATAACATCTCACAGGGCCGCCAATCATTTCAGTTAGTATTTAACTAGTATTCAATCACTCCTTACTAAGTACCTAGAAAGTGCAAGGCCCCACAGTTGCCTCCATGTTGGACTAACTCCCATTATTTCAGATAACTTTCTTCTTATGGCAGCGTCTACTACTTAAAGAAAAGAAAACAAACTCTGCAGTTAGCCAGGTTTCTTAAAAGTGAAGTCACAGTATAATTATCATTCTTTTATGGTATGTTTATGTTCCCGGAATCTAACTTGTATGTTCTTTGTGATTTCTCGGAAGATTTCAGGGACATTTCAGCATCTCAAGTGCCCCTTAGGCAATCCACTTCATAAGGGGTTCCAACAAATTGCATATTTCTATATACGTGTCACTCTTTTTGGTTCATGCTTAACCATTTTGAAATTTTCTTAAGAATACCTTTTTACATGTTTTTCTTATAGACCTATGTAGTTAAATTTTATAGTCAGCATGGCCAAAAAAAACAAACCACCACTGAATGGGTAAATTAATTTTTCTTTAAATGAAAATGTAATTATTTCTTAGATTCATACATTTCTCATCATAGTGTTGCTCTTTGAATTCATTTCTTTTTTTCAGGGGCTGGCCAGTTAGCTCAGTTGTATAGAGTGAGATGTTGCCACCAAAAAAAGAAAAAAAAATTTTTTTTTATTTGCTGAATGTAAATGAGTGTTTTAAAGAAAGGCAATTATTGTAGTGAAAATCTAAAACGTACATATACAGTATGTCATATTTTCCCTACAAAGTTTTAGAATGCTTATTTTTTCCATATAAGGGTATGTGAATTCAGGTCTGAGGAAATTCAGAGAATGAAAATATTGCAAAACAGTACTCATTGCAAATGTTATATTTACTCATATTTTCTGTGTAATAGAACCAAATCTGTTATTTAATAGGACTAATAATATGGTGAATTTGTATATCTTCTTTTTACCAAACTGTATAAAACATTTTCACATCAATTACTTTATACTACTGTACTAAAGGAATGGTTATGGATTGCTTTCAACCAAGTATTATATCTGGGAATAAGAAATCAAAGAAAATAAAATTTTAAATTATTCCTTCATAGTAGGAGAAGTGGCCTTTTTCTTATGCTGTCTGGTATTCAAGAAGGAATTAAGCTTTTCTCCCCAAAATAGAACCTTTTTGAATAAATAATAAGAATGTTTAATATTTACATATTACTTTATAGGTCTTTTTGTATTCATTATTTCACTTATAACAGCCTTGTGGTCATCTTATACCCATTTCACAGAAGCAGCCAGTGAATCTTAATTGTCTATTCTGTAGAATGTTAACTCTCCTCAGTTTTGAGTTGCATAAAAGACACTTGAATTTCTTTTAGATTGTACTCTGTGGACCAGTATGTTTATATGGACTTGTACAGAACTTAATAGAACTAGGTCATAATTATTTTGGTTTCCATAAGTATTTTGGCTTCTTTAATTTTTTCATCATTTTCTTTAAAATTACAAATATCTTTGTTGTATCCTGCTTTATAAAGCTCTGTCTTGTGTAAAGCACCATAACTCATCATAAAACTATTTTATCTGTGTGTATATCTCCTTTTAACTTTTTCATATCGCATTTTCACATCTATATCTCATATAGACCTATCATTTTCTAGTTGTTTTTTCTTTTTAAAGAATGAAATATGTATTTTTCCTACTGTACTTTAGAAGTTTGTGCTATGTTTTCTTTTAAATGGCAAGTACACTTCTCTGACCTTTTTTTGTTATTAAGGAACGAGTAAATGATCTCTTGCTATCATTTCTAACCCATGTTTTTATGACTCTCTTAGAATAGTAGCAGCTTATAACAAACCAAATAATTTCAGGACAGAAAGAGACACACACAAAAAAACTGCAAACTATTAAAAAAAAGTCTCTTGAAATATGTGGTGGCCAGAAGAAAATATTAAGTATTAACAACATGAGGTGATTATAATCATAATTCTGTTAGGCAATGTATTGGCAATATTTTTATATTAACTTAACAAGTCATTGATTGCATATCAAGGAGCAGTAAGAGAAGAAGGCTGGGAATACAGCATGGGCAAAGTATAGGCTCAGGCATGAGTCATACCCTGAAAACCAGTGCTCAAAATGAAGGATAGGGGTTAGAGTCTGAAGTCGATGCTGACATTGATCAACAAGACTGTACATCAAAACCTATCAGATTATATTGAAATAGTAGAGGCCAGAAACTAGACAGCAACTAAATGAATACTGTTATAGAAGGGGAAGCAGTGAATGTAGTTGATCAAAAAGACAGGCTTCAAGAGGACATGAATGCCAGAAGGCAAAGCAGGACAAGTAGTCAGAAGTTGTCCCAGGTATTATTCAGTAATGAGATGAGCTCAAGGGTCTGGGCAAAACAATCAGAACAGAATCAGCATTCATTCCCATACTTCTGTTTTAAGTCAACAATGGCAGTAGATTTCCAATCAAGGGCCTGCTTCTGTGTGTTAATACTATCTTCCTCTGCCTGGATCATATTGCGAATGATCCTAAGATCATATCCAAGCTTAGGAAAGAATGTTTCAGGTGATTAGTTATGTCCCTGAGGCTATGACAGCACAGTTGTCTCATATTTGCTATCATTCATGTAAAAGCTTGAGTTCTCACTAAGCTTTCGGTCATAGATAGGGTAGAGCTCCAAAAATGTTTATGTCATCTTAAATGCATTAGAATAAGGCATATATAGACATCATCCTGCTCTGCTCTAGCCAAGACTTCTTTATTCTGTTTCAGGCCCAAAACTTTCAATACTAAGAGATAATCTAAAGAAAACAAACAGGATGATGAAAGAATTCTTTTCAGTCATACGAGAGATGAATGAAGTGGGGATGCTTAGAGAAGATAAGACTTAGAGAGAGATAGGAAACTCAAAGCATGCATATAAAAGAGGCAGTAAGAGACTTGCTATACAAGTCTCCAAATGGTTGGAATTAAAACCAAAGTATAAGCATTATGAGGAGACATGTTTTGTTTTGTTTTGTTGTTTTACTTGTTTTTGTTTTGGGGTTTTTAATTTTGTTTTGTTTTGTTTTTGTAGTTCAGTAAGGAAAAGCTACATTGATACTTAATTTGTCTTCGTTTTTCAAGCCTGAGCTAGGTAGCCATACGGTCAGAGGGGATTTCTTAATTGTGTATAGAGGCTGGGTTAAATAACTTGAAAATCCCTTCCAAACCTGAAATTGTGTGTAACAAAGGCCTTGGTAGAAAGTATTTGCATTGCTGTGTGCATAAAGATAGCTCTGAAGCCAAAAAGACCTTAATTTGAATGCTGGTTTCACATCGTAGTAACTAAATAAGCTTGGCTAAATTTCTTGAGCCTTCTAAACCTGAGTTTTCTCATCTTCAAAACTGAAATAATATCTACCTCTTTGTATTTGAGAGAATTAAATTATTATGTAAAATACTTAGCACAAAGCCTGGTACTTCATAGATATTCCATGACTGTTAATTCCTATCCCCTCTCTTCCTCCCTCCAGACCTAAAATCTTAACATATTTCTCCTGAGACAACAAGACAATCCTAGGATGAAGTTAGCCTACAAATGGGAAGGAGTATTTAGATGGGCAGACTGAGGGACTGTGGAAAATAGCATTTGCAAATACTGATGCTTATTCTCTAACAATTTTGCCATACAAAATCTGTTTTGTCTATCGTTTAGAGTGTAATGGCATTGCATTCAAGGTAACTTCTTTAAAAATCATATATTAAACTGTGCTAACATTTGCTTGGATGATAATTTAATTCTTTTCTTTTTTTTGGAAGCTGGCCAAATGTTTGAACCCCAGAACTTGGTGTTATCAACACCATGCCCTAACCAACTGAGCTAACTGGCCAGCCCTTATGATTTAAAATTTTTATTGATCCCTGTACCAGCCAGCCACCAAAATTAAAATTAAATTAAATTAAATAAATAAATAGAATTTTTATTGAGCACTTAGAGTATGGAATGGATGGCTTTAAAACTATTTTCGTATGATAATGACATTTTGGGTTTTTTTGGTTTTTGTTTATTTTTATCTGTTAACAATCCCTGCTGAAGTATTTATAGATGAAAGGGTCTGAGATCTGGAATATGCTTTAAAATATTAAAGGAAAAAAAAAATCTGGTAAGGAAATAGATAAAACACTGTTGCAAAACAATCTGGGCAGTTTCTCAAATGATTAAACATGGACTTACATGTGACTCAGCAGTTCCACTTCTTGGTATATACCTAAGAGAAATTAAAACATATCCATGCAAAAACTTACACACTAATGTTTATAGCAGTATAATTCTCAATAGCCAAAAGGTAGAAACATCCCAAATGTTTATGAACTGATGAATGGATAAACACAATGTGGTATATCCATGCAGTGGTGTTATTATTCTGCCATAAAAGGGAATGAAATACTGATACATGCTACAACATGGATGAACCTTGAAAACATCTATGCTAAATGAAAGAAGCCAGACACAAAAGACAACATAGTAGGAGGATACTTCTGAAAGAAAGTGAGCCGAAACTCCAGATACTGATCAAGCTTTATTAAGGGAAAAGAATCTGCTGGGCTGCACTCAAAATGGAGAGCTGCACCAGGTATCAGAGTGGAAGAGCTTAAATAAGCTGTAAGGAAGGCTGACTTAATCAGGGAGGGGTTTGGTGCTGGTGTGAAGGAGTTTCTATTTCTCAGAAACCAAGAGGTTTATTGTAAGGGAAAGGGGGATGGCCATTTTCTGCTGAGTGTGTGTAAAATGGCGCCAGTCACGTCCAAGATGGCGCTGGTCACGTCTAAGATCTATCAACTTCAAAAAGTTCATGGAGAAATGAACTTAAAAGTTAATACGAATCTTTGTGTGAAATTTCTGAAGACCCCTTGCATATGATTCCATTTATATGAAATGTCTAGAATGGGAAATCTACAGAGACAGAAAGTAGATCAATTAGTGGTAGCTTAGTGCTGGAGGTTGGGGGCACAGTGGTATAGAAGTGTAATAACTAAAGCAATTAGGGTATCTTTTTGAGGTTATAAAAATGTTTTAAAATTGACTGTGATAGTGGTTGCACATGTCTGTGAATATACTAAAAACCATTGACTTATACATTTTATGTCTTTTTTTCTTTTTTTGGCAGCTGACTGGTATGGGGACCTGAACCTTTGATCTTGGTGTTATAACATCATGCTCTAACCAACTGCGCTAACTGGCCAGCACAAATTATACACTTTCAGTGGATAAACTGTATGGTATGTGAATCATATCTTCAGTAAAGCTGTTTTAAAAAACAATATTGGCTGCCCAGTTAGCTCAGTTGGTTAAAGTGTGGCCTTAAAACACCAAGGTCAAGGGTTTGGTTCCCCATACCGGGCAACCATTAAAAATTTTTAAAAGTAAATAAAATAAAAACCAATATTAACAAAATGTTGATAATTGTTGAAGTTGGGCAATGGAAACTGAGGGCTCAATTGCTATGCTCCCCACTTTTTGTATCTTTGAGAATTTTCATAATAAAATACTTTTTTAAAATACCCTTTTAGATGTAGTTTAAATACCCAAAATATGTATGTATTTGGTTTAAAACAAGGTTGGTTTTTACCTTGTGTTACCTCAAGCAAGAGCAATGCACAGAATTATCTGACTTGTTAGTCCTGCTGCATTGTAATTCATATGTAAAAGCACTTCCATTTAGCCTACAGTGGAGCACATAGTTTGCATTATACTTGTCAGAGCTATTTTCATCAAGAAATGCTGTCTATGTGTCCTCTTGCCAACATCTTTGCCGAGTTTACAACTTTCAGCAATTAATTGGCATCAACTATGCAATACTATTAAGCAGCTGCTCTGCAGTTGAGCCATTTTAATATGCCACCACTCTGTGCAAAAAGTTAATATTAAATGGCCAAGACACATGCTTTTGGATTCAAGAGAGCAATTTCTCTCTCTCATAGAGATTGTTTGTACAGTAACAATCAACATCATCATCATCATCGTGAGGAAATTTCATAAGAATATCTTTGCCCTTAATTCAGATTTTGAAAAGTAGTTATAATAGTGCGATATGGTTTCTGTTGTTTCGTTTTGTTCTAGTTTTATGTTGTTTCTATTGTACAGTAAGATGTACTTCTTTATTTCTTTGAATAATTCATTCATTCTTATAGTTATGGTGATTTTCTTATGTATTTTATATACTAGAATTATATACTATTAGCTTTTTGAAAATTAGTATAAAAGCATATCAGGATTAATGAATATTATTTTAAATCAGACTGTGTTATAGAATAATATTTAAAGGTCTCAAACAAGTTGTAAAGGAAAAGAGGATTGAGATGACATCAGTATTTGAATTTTACAATTAACAAGTAATGTTTCCTTACTTTTAAAACAAAAGAATTTTTTAAAATATTTTAAGAATGACTTTCTAGATTAACGAAGTATCTGCTGGGAATAGCTAGACCCGCCAGAATGAAGGAATGCCAGATTAGGACACTTCACATTTTGTCATTTTGGGAAAAGGGCATACTTTCTGCCTGAGGACCCTAGAGTAGAGTCTTCTAGACAGATTGTCTTGTCCACATATAATGTACTCAACTGTGTCAGATGAACAGCCCATAACAGCAGAAAGAAAACAAACTGGTCCTTCATTCATAAATTGAAACACACAGCCAAAAACTATCAGAAACTGGAAGAAAATTAATAGCACAAAAGAAAAATCACAATAAACAGAGTAACTGACCCCTTCCCCCAGAGAGGGGGAAAAAATTCTGGAGAGTGCAGCTTTATAACACCTAGGTCATAGGTTTGGATCCCCGTACTGGCCAGCCACCCAAAAAGAAAAAAAAAAATCTGGAGCAGAAAAGAACTTACAAAGTGTTGTAATTAATTTCTTCAGAAAGATATGAGAACCTAGTATTTCCATAAAATAAGAATCAGTGAATACAAAAAAAGCTTGTGATATTTTCAAAAATTGCTAACATCAAAATCATGAAGTTATTGCAAGTAAAAATGCTAGTAGAAGGACATAGGAAAAGTGAAGGGACCCTTCTAGAACTTAGAAAAAGATAAAAAGGTAAAGTAAACAGGGAATATAGAAGATTCCAGAGAGAAAGAAAGTAGTCTCTAGGAAATAAGAATCAGGTTGGCATCATAGTTCTCAGAAATTTGATTTTAGAAGACAGAGAAGTAATACCATGGAAGTAAGATACTTTCTTCCACAAAACACACTCAGAAAATTAATAAATTAGGGCTGGCTAATTAGCTCACTTCATAGAGCATGGTGCTGATAACACCAAAGTCAAGGGTTCAGATCTCCATACCGGGCAGCTGCCAAAAAATGATAATAGTACTAATAATAAATTGTATGCCATTAAATAATGAAGGAGGGGGAAAATGGTGGAACTGGCCAAAATGTGCAGTAAAAAGAAATTTCAGAGTAACAGCTGTACATCAGTCTTAAAAGCAGTCCATTAAAAAACAATCCCAGCAAGCAGCATGATTAAGAAACTAGACAATCTTAGGTAATCTATTTCTATCTATGAGAGAAAAAGGCAGAAATTCTGAAGGGAGTGAATCTCTATAAGTAAAGAGAGGTCCAAATAGGAACCTAAGTAAATGGCATGAGTTTGAGCAATCAATACAGTGTAAGAAAAAGAATCCAATTGAATTCAATACTTGAAACATTCTCTTTGAGCATCACAGGTTCCTTTTCTGTATCTCATCACACTTTCAGCTCTGCAGGAAATAATATACAGAGCATAAGACTGTACTGCAGATAAGTCTACAAACCAGTCAGAAAAGGGCAGTTAGAGAAGAAGAAAGCAGAATGAAAAGGGAGGGAAATGAAATGCAAAACTCAAGCCCAAACAATAAGAGCAGAATCTTAAATAGGAAATGGAGCCATAACGGAGGACTTGGTAAAAGGCCACAAAAAAACGACTGCATTGCAGAATGTTGAACATACTAATATCCTGATTTGAGCATCACATATTGCACACAGGTGTTGATATTCAACTCTGTACCCCATAGACAGGTACAATCAACTATGTTACAATAAAAATAATAATAATAATAAAGATAACATTAAAAAAAAAAAAGAAAGGAAATGGAGCCAGCAACTAGGAGCCAGAAACAGGAAAACAACCAAACGGGGTTAGGAACAAACCAGAAAATTTCAAGATGGTTTCTTCTTACCAAAGGATTTCATTTTGTAGTGACAAATAAATGTTTTATAAGTTTTACATGTTACATTGGTTTATTTATTGTTTGTTTTGTCAGTTTGTGAATCAGGATCTTGTGAATTGTGATCATTTTATTGAAATAGTAACATCAATTAGAGTAGGACAATTTAAGCCAAAGATATACGTGAAAAATATATTAAAATACTTTCATGGTTAGTAAGACTCAACATTATGAAGAACTCAGTTCTTCCTAATTTTTTGTAATTCAGCATAATCCCACTCCTATCTTCAAGAATATAGCCAGAAAAATACCTAAATCATTAAACACTAAAACAGTGTGACTTGGGCACATGAATAGACAGATTGTTGGAGCAGAGTTTAAAGTCCAAAAATAAATCATATACTTCTGGAAGTTTAGTACATGATAAAGATAGCAGCAGCGGGGGAAAAAATGGTTTCTTCAGTACATGAAATTGTTGTTATAGGACAGCCATCTTGGAGCAAAAGATGTTGGATCCATGCCTTTCACCATAAGCCAGGATAAACTTCAAACAGATCAAAGTTCTAAATGTTTGAAAAAGAAAAGAAATCATAACAGTAACTTAAGGAAAATGTAGGAAGAAAACATGGAGAAGGCCATAAAAGAAAAAATTAACATATTCAATTACATCACAATCAGAAGATCCGCATAGCTAAAAAAAAAAAAAGTGAAAAAAGTCAAATAAAGGGATGGCCGGTGGCTCACTTGGGAGAGGGTGGTGCTGACAACACCAAGTCAAGGTGTTAAGATCCCCTTACCGGTCATTTTTTTTAAAAAAAGTCAAATAAAAGATAAATAAACGGGAAAAAAATTGCCATTCCTATTAAAGACAAAGGGGCTGATTTCCATAACATGTAAAAAACCCCTCAAAATGTGTAAAAAAATGACCACTCACCCAGTAGAAAAATAGGCCAAGTGTATCAACAGAAAGGAAATATCCTTAAATACATGAAAAACCACTCAATCTCACAATAGAAGAAATGCAAAATAAACGTACCCAAACACTTATTACACTGGCAAAAATCCAGAAAGGAAACAGAAGCATGCATTTTATCAATCAGGAAACTGAAGCTCATTGAACCAGAGAAGCTGCCTAAAGTTTACACAATTAAGTATAGCATCAAGAATATTGGGCTGGCCAGTTAGCTCAGTTGCTTAGAGCATGGTGTTATAACACCACGGTCAAGGGTTTGGATCCCTGTACCAGCCAGCAGCCAAAAAAAAAAATAGATGTGTCTTTGATTTCTAGCCTAAAACTAAAATATTTCCCCTACATGTGTTTGACTCTCCATATGCTCAGTATATGAGGGTATTGTGGATATTATTTGATGTTAAAGTGAAATTTTCTTTGTTCAAATTTACCTTCATATAAAAAGGATACTTTTATAAGTCAAACATAATAAAACTGAAAAAAATGTGTTCTAAATGTTATTTTGGTGTCTACTGTAGCTGTATTAACCTAATAAGAATTTTACAGAATTATGTTGCTTTTTAAAGTGTTCTTTACCCGGATTTCAGAATCCATGCTCATATTGTTTACGCTGTCAGGTGAACAAAAGTACTGCACCCCAAATTGGGGTGATCCAAATTTGGGTAAGGCAGAGATGTGAATTTCCCTTCTAATCTTTTGACCAACATCAGGGCTGATCTGTTTCTGGTAACTGCTCCCATACCAGCCACAGAGGGAAGCCAAAGAGAAACAAAATTATGGCCTCCTTCTAGAGCCACTGGGGGTCCAAAGCCCTCTACCTACCACACTCTCAGCTCCTTCCTTTTCTCCCTCCTCATTCCTGTTTCTCTTCTTCCCCCTCTCCCCCAGCAAGTATGATAGACTAAACTTTCCTTTACCTTACTTACCTATAGAATAGTGAGTGGTAGGTTGTATTAGAGGTAATTTTTTCCTATAAATTTATTTTATCTTCATGCTAAGGCACAAAAGTTATGGTTAGTAAAAAAGATGTGCTTTCAGATGGAAAGTTGTTCTTTTGATAGGCTAGGAGACCATCATTTCCCCTTTCCCTCCTACTTATCTTGGTAAGTAGAACGGGAGCTGAAATCTACCATAACAATAGACATGTTTAACATTAAATCAGTGATTGTATACTTCACTGTAGGGAAGCATATAAGTGAAAGAACATAATCTTGAAACTAAAAAGAGCCCCCAAAAGGTTCAAATAATACTGTATCACATGGGCAGTGTGTGAAGGTGTACACATTCTCAGGTGCATTGCTCAAGCCAGCTCGAGTATTGCAGAAAGGAAAAAGGATTCTGGCACTGTTTCTTCCAGCTTCTCTCCTGGCCCTAAAATCTATTAAAGCTATGTGGCTTAAACTCAGCAGCTCTGTTTTAAAATACTCACTCAAGCTAGATGGTTCTAAATAGAACTAATGACAGCCAGAAAAGAAAGGCCTGTAGAAACTTGCTCTGACACGGAGCTGATGTCTATAAACAGATTAGTAGAAGGCAGCAAAACATCTTTCTATCACCATAACTTTTGTGTTTTGGTAAGGAGATGAAATAAAATAATAGAAAAAAAAAAAAGCTATTACACAGCCTACCACTATTCTACAGGTAAATAAGGTAAAATAGAGTTTAGTCTGCCATCTCTTCATATACTGTGTTTGATGAATCAGTTTAGTAATTAATCATAAATATCCACTAATTAGTGTTAGATGCTTAAGGTCTGTCTATGGGAAAAATAATAGACAAAATGGACTTAGAAGAAGGAACAGGTGAAAATTTTTATCTGAATTCTTCAAAAAGTTCAGCATAATTAATTCTTAGTTCAAAAGACAACTAAAGCCAACTTCACATATCATTTGTAAAAGGATAAAGGGATAATGTGGCTAAAGAAATCCTGAAGCTATATTAAAGTTACTTTTGAACTGCTGATTAGTAGCCAGAAAAAAGATTTGAATTGTTTCCCTCTAACATCATATAAGACTTCATAAGGAGGTCCAGCCCGTGGCTCACTTGGGAAAGTGTGGTGCTGATAACACAAAGGCCACGGGTTCGGATCCCTATACAGGAATGGCCGGTTAGCTCAGTGGGGAGAGCATGGTGCTGACAACACCAAGTCAAGGGTTAAGATCCCCTTACCAGTCGACTATCTTTAAAAAAATAAAATTAAAATTAAAATAAGACTTCATAAGGAAATGTGATCATTCAACAAGTATAAGATAAATAAAGTGCCTAAATAATCTACTTGACAATGTGTGTAGAACATGTACAGTGGAAAGTAGCTACACCAGTGGTTCCCAAATTTGTCCATTCATGAGAATCACCTGGGACCTTTAAAACATTCCAAAGCCCAGGCCACACTGCACATCAATTCTAACAATCTCTGGGAGTGGGACACAGGCATCACTGGCAGTTTTTAAACTCCACAGGTGATTCCAATGTGCATAAAAATTGGGGAACCACTAGATTATAGAATGTTATACCTATTGGTTATCGTATTGAAAGAGTATCAATGGTGATAAGATTCATATGCATGATTATCAGGTTATTGTTATTTTCAGAGCTTCCCTCATTTATGTAGTATAATTGCTTCAAATGTTTCTTCTACTTAAAAATAAATATTTTAACATCAGTCATCATTAATCTGCCTGCTAAAATCTTACTGACCATTTTCTTCTATTTTCGTATATCAACAGGAATTAGCAGCAATGAAACAGATTCTCATTAATATGCGTAGTAAACATTCTGAAAACAACTTACTTCTTACTAAAACGGAATCAAAAAATGTGACAGAAAATCAGAAATCAAAGACTTTGTATGTGCCTAGACAACATGAAGACAATACATTTATACCCAAACCAACACTATTTGTAAGTACAATTTTTAAAACTTGGAATTTTAGTATTGCTGATTTTCACCGAATATATTTTACTTACATTTTTACCTCATACATTTTCGTTTTAAACTAGTTTTTATAGTTTTATGAAGGGACCTTGAAAAATCTGTATTTATCCCTTTTCTGAATGTGTATGTTATCTATCTTACAAATGATAGCTGGATTTTATGTTTCTAGTTAATACGTTGTACTTGCCCAGAAACTAGCCTAAATGTAGAACTTACCTCCCTGACCCTCCAGGGACTAATTATAGGGAAATCAGAAAGGCATTTTGGGGCTGGCTGGTTAGCTCAGTTGATTAGAGCATGGAGCTGATAGCACCAAAGTCCAGTGCTGGATCCCTGTACTGGCTAGTTGCCAAAAAAAAAAGAATAAAAAAAAAATATCACCTGCCCCCTCTTATTTGTAAAATAGCATATTTCCTTCATAAAATGTAAAACCAATCACATTAACAAACTGAAATACATTGTTGGGTAGAAAAAGTATATACACAAAAAGTAGTAAAAGAAAAAGAAATAAGAAAAAATTAGATTAGAAGCAGAGAAAATAAATTAGGAAATACTGAAAATTATATATTTAATATAATAAGAATAGGGATAGAAAGACCAACAGGAATAAAATAGGAGTGACATTATTAAATATTTCACTTTGCTTCAACATGGTTTCCCAACCAAACTTTCATTTCTCAGAAGACACATGATTTTTACTTCTGAACATAGAGACTCAAAACAGGAAAAGTTCTTTCTATGATATTCTGATTCAGTGAGTCCCCAGAATCTTAATTTTTTTAAACTCCCTAGGTGATTATTATAATCAGTCAAGTATGAGAACTTCTGATCTAAACCATTTTATTATACGTTCAGATAATGCTACTAAAGATCAATGAGATAAAAGAGATTTCTTAGCGATTATATAATTCAACCTCCTTTAAAAAAAAATGGCAGAAAGTTACATTCTGATCAAATAAGGGACAATTATTAATTATTGTAAGGATACATGTGGCAGTAATGGAATCTAAGCTGACAAGATGGAGAAAACAAGCCTCAGCTGGCCAGCCCAGACACAAGGCAGTTCTAGGGATTTCAGCAGCTGAGTCCGTGGATCTTTTCCTCCGTAGGACATCAGCTTCTCTTTGTTTCTCTCCTAGTTTCTGCTTACTCACAGTTCCCACTTCCTCATTAACTTGCTCACAGCCCTTTGTCTTGAGACAGGTTTCTGTGCATACTTTCCGCATCTACTCTCTTATAACCTAGTTCTCCCTGTATTTTCCGAGACTAAGAATCTAACTGGCGTAGCTCATCCTCGTTGGGTGATACCTTTTTGTGGCAGGACTTACTAAGGTTATTAGCCAGCCTACAGAATAACTGCCCTTACTGGTGAGCAGGGGGTCACATGATGCCAAATATAACCGCCTAAAGCTATTTATTCAGAAAGACTGTGGCTAGGCAAGTTTTCCTTGGAAAGTCGGCTGAGATTATGGCAGACATTTTGCTATGTCTATTATATTGTAATCTACAGGAAGAATGCAGAATGAATACATAGACTTTAATGGGAAAATAGAGTCAGATCACAACCACAGGATTCAGCCAAATACATAGAGCCTATCAGCACTCTGATCTGCATTTCTGACCCTGACTTCCTACATTTCTGACTCCTTCTGACCCTGACCTCCTGCATTTCCTACACTTCTGACTGAGGTAACAGGATAACATTAAGAAGATTTAAGCCTGGCCGGTTAGCTCAGTTGGTTAGAGTGTCATGCTGATAACACCAAGGTCCAGGGTTCGATCTCTGTACTGGCCAGCTACCAAAAAAGCGAAAGAAGATTCAATATGTAAAGTATTAGTTGGGTAGTTTTATTTTTTTCTTTTTGTTTGTCTGTCTTTTCTATTTTATTCTATGACTAAGTGGGATTTTTTTACATAATAAGGTAATTTTTTTTCAAAAGAAATATGAGCTCAAGATGTCCTGATGAAAACTGAGAGATAATACTGTAAACCAGTCAAATCAAGACTATGTGCTCAGACAGAATTTGTAATGTGAACTGACTGGATAACCTGGGGCAAGTCATTTAAATGCTGTCAGCCTATTCTTTCCTGTAAAATTAGAAGAGAAATTGTATGAAGTGAGTTCTGGACTCTTTATTCTAATATGCTATGATTCTCTTAAGGAATAATTTTTAGTTATTCTTTTGAATACTTTCCATTTTTCATAACAATAGTTTCCTTGTGTTTCTTTTGAACTTGTTAATAAGGAATGTATGATGCAAATATTTGAAATAAGTTCTAATTGTTTTACAATCTTTATTATGCTCTTATAGCTAAAATGAAAACATTTCTAATTTACTTCCAGATCCTTTGGCTGAAATTATTTGCCATTGGTATTTTCTCTGATATTAAATTTGATCATGGATGGATGCATATTTATCTATCCATCAAAGATATGAGGAGACACATGCAAAACTACTGTTAACTGGGCAATGCGATGGGAGCAGAGCTCTGATGTAGAAGGGAAGGAGAAAAAAGAGCTTAACGTTTTCCTTTAGGTTTTTTTTTTTATTTATACAAATGTTTTGCTGTATGCATGTGATATTTATATAGGAAGACAACTCCAAAAGGTGAATTTTATGGAAAAGTTCTGGCCATTGAAATCACACATATTCAGGCATGTAGTGCACCAGCAAAGACTAATTAAACCTCAGAATGTAAATGCCTAGAGACAAAAGCTGTATTCCTATTGTCTTGCCCAGCACATGAACAAAGCAATTACTCAATAAATATTTGCTGTGGGGGAAAAAGCAGTTATTTACCTCTTCAATTTAGTTATCTTCTTAGCTGTTAAAACTCTAAACTGGGTGGGGAACTTTAATGTTAAACAAAACTACAGGAAGAATGAAAGCAGCACCTCTCAAGACTATGGTTTTTTCTACTTTTGCAACAGGCAACACCACTTCGGTCTTTTTCATTGAGAAACACCCAGTTCATTCCCATTAATCATCTACTTTCTCTCTCAAGGTAGCTTTAGCTGTGTTTGCCCTTTTTTCTACCCTCACCTATCTCCTTCCTAGAAAAAGCTGGAGCTATTCTAATCCTCTTTAGGACAACTTTCCTTTTTCCTTTCTGAGCAGCATGCAACTACCTTTTGCTAGTTTTCTCCTGCCATCCTATTCCAAAATACCATTTATACTCAAAATTCATTTAATTGTCACTATTTTCTCAATAACTTCTTTAAAATGTGGATACTGACAACCCTACTCTTAGTCTTTTCTCCAAGTAAATTGTAAGCAT
The DNA here is from genome assembly GCF_027409185.1 of Cynocephalus volans. NCBI lineage: Eukaryota > Metazoa > Chordata > Mammalia > Dermoptera > Cynocephalidae > Cynocephalus > Cynocephalus volans. The sequence goes on along the minus strand of NC_084466.1, from coordinate 38,842,015 downwards.
TAAAACAAAAGAGCCCTAGGCTCCAAGTAGTGTAGTGAGCATAATAGGAATGTGTAGCACCAGTATATAGTGTATGAAGTATAGATTATAAGTTTATGTTGGAGTTCAGGTCGTAGCTTGTAGTGGTTAGCTCATCAGCTAGCATATGTTGGATGGGTAAATTAAGTTTATTTAATTTATACTCAAATGGTTATATAAACCACATGATTCTCTAGCAGTGCTTTAGAAGCCTCCATGTGATCATCTAGAAGGAAGAAAATATTCAAATAAGTACAATTCAGTTTAACAAATGTGTACTGACTGTATGCAAGAACCTATGCTAAATATTGTAGAATATCCGATCATTAGGATAGTCTGCTTTAAAGGTGTTGCTCCACTAGAATCAAGGACGGTAAACAAAAAACAACATTATAAGGCAAAATTGGGTAGCCTACGTTAAAGGAAATACAAATTGCTATGTAAATTCAAAGAAAGAATAGATACTGTGATGTTGGGAGGCTCCAGACTACCTTGTCAGAAAGGAATTACTTGAGCTTAGCTTTGAACAATGTATAAGATTTTGACAGGTGAAGATGAGAGTTAGAAATTCCAAAGGCAAAGAAAATATAATATTCACAAAATATTTTCTAACTTGTGTTCCTTTTCACTATTCAAGAATAGGATGGCTTCTCCATATCAGCCAGCTGCCAAAAAAAAGAATAGGATGGCGAATACTGTATGTATTCTCCGTATCTAAACTTTATTTCTTTCTTACTACATTCTTATGTCTGACTAGTCATGTCATCACCTATTAACACTTTTCCTTAGGACAAATAAAAGTAGGTAGGTTATACCTGGAGTATTTAAAGTAATAGAGACAGAAAGTAGAATGGAGGTTCCCAGGGGCTGGGGGTGGTGAGGAGTTATTATTTGATGGGTACAGAGTTTCAGTTATGCAAGATGAAAAAATTTCTGTGGATGGATGGTAGTGATGGTTGCATAACAATGTAAATGTACTTCCTGTCACAGATCTGTACATTTAAAAATGGTTAAGAAGGTAAGTTTTATGTTACATATATTTTACCACAATTTTTAAAAAAATTTTAAATAGATAGGTTATAAAAAAATTTTTTCTCATTATTTGTTCATGAGGAAAAGTTTATAATTTTGTCAGAAATGGAATTTAGGAGTTATTTGTAACATAGTAATATAATGAGTACAACTATTCGAATGTATTAAGACAATATACCCACACTGGGGTAGCTTTACCACAGAGTTATGTCCTAACCCTGTACCTCTCAACACTTTTTATATCATAAGACACATAGAAAAGTATAATATTTCAGGCCGGCCCGTGGCTCACTCGGTAGAGTGCGGTGCTGATAACACCAAGGCCACGGGTTCGGATCCTATATAGGGATGGCCAGTTTGCTCACTGGCTGAGCGTGGTGCTGACAACACCAAGCCAAGGGTTGAGATCCCCTTACTGGTCATCTTTTAAAGAAAATAAAATAAAATAAAAATTTTTAAAAAATAAAAAAAATAAAAAAATAAAAGTATAATATTTCTATGGTACCAGGATAAATGAACTTTGCTGGTAGATTAAAGGGGCTCTAGGCACTCCAGGTACCAGGGGCTGAGGGGATCCATAGCTCAACATACCTATAACACTTTCTTGTCACATTTACGTTTGGAATCTCTGGATTCACTTTTTAATGTTGAATCTAGATTCATCTCACCAAAGTATGACCAGACCTCAAGATATCTAGCTATGTACATTTACATTTTTTAAATATTAATTTTCCAATTTCTAGTGTCAGGAATGTTAATTGCAACCTCTTCTTGATGTAATTTAGCTGGTAAGCTAAATTAGAAATAAGGAACTTTTTAGTGAGCGTGGGATTAAGGCAGTGAGAGCTGAATGATCTCAGCAAGTGTTGCATTTAGTTGGTAGTAAAGCCAGATCAATTATCCTAGACTCACTTAAGTTAGGTTCTGCCTGTGAGGACTCAGAAATATTTATTTGATTCCAGCTTACATGTTTTTTGGAAAACAAAGTAATTATGTCTACCAGGCATAGTCTTTCTCTCCCTCAGAAAAATATACTGGTTAAACACTAATAGATTCTTAATCTCTAGCTCTTTTTCTAGATTCCAGGACTAATCCACCAGGTTTATTATGTCTGCATTTATCAGGCATCATTCTTTTCTGATTTTTAACAAACTTTCCTAATATATTATAATCCCCAAGTTATACATTAATGTTTTAGTTGGCTACTTCTGGATGACACAAAGCTACCTGTTTTATCAGTTATTTGTCTCCAAAATCAATTGTAACATAGTGAATTACTTGTAGTAGGTTTCCAGTTAACCATGCTATTTGTTTCTTCAGCAGCTTTCTGAGCTCTTTACTAAATCTGGAATATAGTTTACTTTGGAGCCTGTTAACAATCCACTGACAATTCAAGGTTTTAATTAATTTGTACTGTTTCTTTATAAAATTACAAATATAATTAACTTAAACCAGTACAAAAAATGAAGATTGTGTTTCCGGTATAAAAGGTTATGTTTAGGCTGGCTGGTTAGTGCAGTTGGTTAGAGCGTGGTGTTATAACACCAAGGTCAAGGGTTCAGATCCCCATACCAGCCAGCAGCCAAAAAAAGAAAAGTGAGTTACCTTTAAGTAATTTATATGTCTAACATAATGTTAACATATATATATATATATGAAAAGGGCTTCATATAATAGAGCCTACAAAAGTCTTAAATTTAAAATAAGGGCCATCCTCAGTTAAGAGGTTAATTCTGTTAATAACTGAAGAGGCACATCAAATTTTGTTACATAAAGCACCATCTTATGGGTATGAAGGGTAAATAACTTCAGTAATAGAGTAGAATAAAAAAAAACACTGCTGTTCAAACAGCTAAAAGAATAGAATTATCAAAATAAAAAGCAGTTAATTGTATATCTGAATTATTTTATTGTACCTATTTTATTTAACAGTCATTTATCAAGACTGTTTCTTTAAAAGGCAAGTAGCAAATATTTTAGGCTTTGTGAGCCACATACAGTCTCTATTGCATATTCTTTGTTTGTTTTTACCTTTCCTTAAAAATGTCAAAACCATTCTTAGCAGGCAATTCATCCAAAGACAGACCATGGACCATAGTTTGCCAGTTTGTGATCTATCTTATGCTGTTTGCTCAGTACTAATCAGGACTTGGTAAAGGCTTAGAAACTTCCAGTGTCTGGAACTTAGGGCTATCACTAATGGATAGTACATTACAGACTAAAATACAGTCACACATCACTTAACAATGGGGGTATGTTTTGAGAAGTGTGTCGTTAAGTGAATTCATTGTTGTACAAACATCATAGAATGTACTTATGCAAATCTAGATACTAGCCTACTACACACCTATTGCTCCTAGGCTACAAACCTGTATAGCATGTACTGAATACTGTAGGCAATTGTAACAGGATGGTAAGTATTTGTGTATCTAAACATAGAAAAGGTACGGTAAAAATATGGTATAAAAGATGAAAAATGGTCCACCTATACAGGGCACTTAACACGAATGGAGTTTGCAGTACTGGAAGTTGCTCTGGGGGAGTGAGTGAGTGGTTAGTGAATGTGAAGGCCTAGGACACCAATGCAGACTTTACAAACATTGTACATTTAGGCTGTACTAAATTTATTTTTAAAAATTTCCTCAATAATAAATTAATCTTAGCTTACTGTAACTTTTTTACTTTATAAATTTTTAATTTTTTTAAACTTTTTGATTCTTTTGTAATAACACTTAGCTTAAAACAAAAATACATTATACAGCTGTACAAAAATATTTTCTTTATATCCTTATTCTATAAGCTTTTTTCTATTTTTGAAATTTTTTGTTTTAGGGCTGGCTGGTTAGCTCAGTTGGTTAGAGCATGGTACTGATAACACCAAAGTCCAGGCTTCAATCCCTGTGCTGGCCGGGTGCCCCCTTCCCACCCCTCCCCCCCCCCAAAAAAAGACCTGAAGGAAATAAGAGCACATGATTTTATTTTTTTTTTCTAGTGGATTGGAATTAGTTGTAAATGTATCTTGCAAACTCTAGGGCAACCACTAAAAAGTTTATACACACACACACACACACACACACACACACACACACACACACACACACACATATAACTGATATGCTAAGAAAGGAAAGAAAATGGAAATTGTATAAAATGCCAGTTAAAACCACAAAAAGGCAGAAAAAGAGTAGAAAACAAAAATTGGAACAAAGATCAAGGGCAACAAATAGAAAACAGTAACAAATAATGGTAGATATTAACCCAACTATATCAGTAATGACTTTGAACATCATGGGTCTAGACACACCAATTAAAAGACAGAGATTGTCAGAGTGGATCAAAAAACGAGACCCTTTTTGTATAGATAAATTTTTAAAAAGACCCAACTATATGTTGTCTACAAGAAACCCACTTTAAGTACAAAGATATATTTAACTTAAATGGGTAAAGAAAGATGTACCATAATAACACTAATGAAAAGTGGGAGTAGCTGTATTAATTTCAGACAGAGCAGACTTCAAGGAAAGTTATCAGAGATAAAGTATGGCATTGGGCATTACATAATGATAAAAGGGCCACTTTTGCAGCTGACCAATACTGGGATTCAAACCCTTGACCTTGGTGTTATAACCCCATGCTCTAACCAATTGAGCTAACCAGCCAGCGTAAAGGGGTCAGTTCTCCAAGAAGACATAACAATCCTGAATGTGTATGTGCCTAACAAAAGAGCATCAAAATACATGAGGCAAAAACTGATAGAACTGCAAGAAGTAAATGAATCTACTGTTGTAGATTCCCTTTTGTGCTAAGATCCTGAGAGAGACAGAAAGGCTACTGTATTACACAGCCCTCGCTCACAGCTTTGCGGTAGGCTCTTGTGGGTCACTTAGGTTTAACAAAGGTAAGAATTCCCACTTAGTTCATTTTAGAAGGATAAGTTTAGAAGGATTGTGGACAATGAATAGAACAAAGTAGAAGAGAGAACCAATCAGAATAGGAAGCTCTTGCAGGAACCAAGCCAGAAATGATGACAGCCAAAAGTAAACCAGTGAGGTCAAGATGGAAACAGGGCACAGAGTTAAAAAAATATTTCAGTAAAAGTTAGAAACTTTTTAGAATAGATGAGAGGAAGGGGAAATCGAGAATGAAGAGGAATAAAACATTTCTGGTTTAGGTGAAAGTATTAGTAGCTCTAATTAGAGGTATGGTAGTATAATTAGATGGGGATCAGGGAGGGAGACAGAGGGTCCACTGGTTTATTGTGGTGGCAATTGAAGCTGGCCAAAATCATGGATAAGGTCAGGAGGAGCTGATTACTGGTGTCACTTCCAACATTTTGTGTATTGGCTATGACATATGAAACAATATAAAAAAAGATAAAAAAATAAGCTATCATACTTATCTATATGCCTGTATACATATATATATAGTATATTATGTAAAATAGACTGTTTTGATTGGAATCAGTACCTTGTAAGGAGTTCTGAATGCTTTATTCTGTAACAGTTCACCTCCCCTGCTTTTTTCTTACTCTTCTGTATAGCCTGGCTTTTTTTAGGCTGAAATGATTGAGTAATAAACCTAAAAAGTACTCCAGTAAATGCTTAGCAATTCAGAACATCCAAAACACAATAATTTGGATATAGTAGTTCTTCAATAAATATCTATTGAGTGGTATTTATATCTAACATATCTATATAGATGAGGCAATTATAAAGAAGTTGTGTCCTTGATTTTTTTATAATTCTCTTTGAAAATAGAATCAATTCATAAAATAGTCACCTTGTGGTATATGTTAGTTACAGGGTTTGAACCACAAAACACAGACGTGTGTTTTTTCTACATATATACCAAGTGGGAGATTATTTCTGACAAAAGAAAACTTTGTCCTTAAGTATTCTTCTGAATTAAGAAAAGCAATTATTTACTATCATTTACATAAAAAGCCTCAGTGTATATAGGTACTTGGTTCTCTGAATTGCCTCTGTTGTCCTCCTTGTAAGCATTTTATTGATTTTCTTTTTTCTTTTTCTTTTTTTTTTTTTTTAATAGACTAAAAAAGAAGCACCTGAGTGGTCTAAGAAACAAAAGATGAAGACCTGATGTTCTGAATGGGAAGCATTTGCTGTATCATTATCAGCTCCTGAAGTTATCTTTCTGATAGGAAGAAAATCATCTTAATCATGTACTTGGCATTTTTTTAAATAACTAATTTAATGTTTATTTTAATTAGTGTTAAGACACTTCAGCATAATCAAGATGTATAAAGTGCAAACAATAATATACTTTATATTTGGTTTTATCTATTTTGTTACAAAATAAATGTTCAATACATTTTAAGTGTGTGGCTGATAAATATTTTGATGAGAATATTCTCTAGACTACATAAATTCCAGGTTTGAATGTCATAACACAAATACCAAGACACCTTACATTTTTAAAAATTAAGAATCTTTTGTAGGGGCTTGGCAGTTAGCTCACTTGGTAGAGCATAGTGCTGGTAACACCAAGGTCAAGATTCGGATCCCCATACTGGCCAGCTGCCAAAAAAAAAAAAAGAATCATTTGTGAGGTCCACTAGAAGGTGCTTCAAAATCCCAATAATGGTGGTCAGATACCATGTGGGTAGATTTAGATTGCTGATTCTTTCTTTGGGTTATGTTTTTTATTATATTTCATATTATCATTAACTAATAAAATCTGGCAGAAAGTCTGTTATTCTATTGGTGAAGTAAAAATTTGATAGAAAGTTTGTTACTACATTGGTCATATTTCTGGTCCAGATGAAATATGGACCAAATTTATGGTCAGTGAGAAAAAAGTCAATAGGATTTTTTTCTTGTCATAAAATATGTTCCATTTCTCATTGATATTTTATAATTTAAAAGAAAGGAGGGAGGCAAGTGAGAGAAAAGAATATATACACACACACAAGTGTATGTATACATGTGTGTATAATATATGTACATATTATATACATGTCTTATATGTATTATATGTATACATTTATATATCAGGTATTCTCAACCACTATTGCCATTTTGGGCAGGATAATTCTTTGTTGCAGCGTGGGAGTGGGGGACAGTCTAGGCATTGTGTGATGTTTAGAAGCATCTCTGGCCTTCACCACTAGATGCCAGTAGCACCCCCACCCCACTCTCAGTTTTAACAACCCAGAAATTTCCTTGAGGGACATATGGGTTGTTTCTACCTCTTGCTATCGTGAATCTCCTTACTTCTTATCCATTACTTCATCCTCTCATTACCATGGTATTTTCTTATTTAAAAATAAAGGAAAACAAAATTAAACATAACATTCTTATTGTTTTCTTGGTAAATGTTTTACGAAATATTGCCCAAACGGAAGAGTTGTAGCTACCATTTTCAAGCTCATTCTGTCAGCCAGTCGCTGTGTTATATGCTTTCTACTCCTTAATTTATTTAATCTTCACAATAACTCTGCCAAGTAAACATTATCTTTATTTTTAAAATGAAAAAAAAACTGAGACTCATAAAGAGTAACTAATGGCCCTAGATCAGACCCATAATAAATAAAAGTGGATTTGAACTGAGTCTGTCTGATTCTGACGGTCGTACTCTTTCCAGTACACTACATTGCTTCTCACACTTTGCTCCCTGTCCCTGCCTCCCACCCCCAGTGGAATGGTAAGAAGGGAGAAAAAAATCTTGGTCCGTCAGCTTCTTGGGGGTGGGGACCTATGAGACACAGCATTGTTGCATTTTTGTTCAAGACAAGTTTATGGATATCAAATCTATTCCTAAATATTTGAATGTTGCAGTAATAAGGGATTTTAACACTAAAAAGTTGTATGACTTTTCTAATAGTTCTTAGTAGGTTAGTAGAATATAGTCAACTTTCCTTTTTGGGGGCAGCAGTTGGCTGGTATGGGGATCCAAACCCTTGACCTTGAGCCAGCTTTTCAGAACCAATTAAACACCATGTGTTTATTTTATTGATTCATACATTTTTTCATTCAACAAACATGAAAATCCGAAATTGTGTAAGGCATTCAAACTATGTATGTGAGGGCAATCTGGCTGCAGCATCTGTCACCCCATTGCTCATAGGGTTGGTTCAGCTGAACTGGCTGGCTAGGTGGGTGTCCCCTTCCTCCCTTACCACTCCACCTGCATCTCTCCTGAAGCTGCGTGCTCAGTCGAAGAGGACAACCTTTCCCAATAGATGTGAGGACTGTTCTTTGGTCAAGTGTATAGGAGTAGCTATGCTCCCCTGCTAGAACCTCCAAACAAGCTCTCAAACTATGAATTGTCTTCATCCTTTTCTCAAAGAGCTGCAAAAAAAGAACTCTGTGATACCTCAAATACCAGAAGAAGGAGTTTAATCTTATCAACCTCAGTATAGAAATTTCTGAAGAGTCATCTGTCATCTAGTGACCCATAGTACTCCAAATTCACTATATATATGAGTATTGTATAGGCAGTGGTTGGATAATCATCCATCAGGAGTTTTAAGGCAAGATTTTAAGGAGAGGTTGAAGTTGTTAATGAGCCAGATTCCCTTTCGTGCTAAGATCCTAGGACAGACAGAAAGGCTACTGTATTACACAGCCCTCGCTCACAGCTTTATGGTAGGCTTTTGTGGGTCACTTAAGTTTAACAAAGGTAAGAATTCCTACTTAGTTCTTTGAAAAAGCATTTCATTTTTATTTAAAATACTACCATCTTACTAAAATGCTGCTTCTACCCAAAATGTCCTCAAGTGAAACTGATGTCAGGAATTTTTTTCACCTTACTTAATCTTATAAGATAAAAATTTGGGTTATTATATCTTTCCCACTGCTATTGGATACATTAATGATATTCAAAAAAGAAAATACTTTATTTTAGTATTACTCATTTAAAAATTTAATGTGGGCTAGCTGGTTAGCTCAGTTGGTTAGAGCACGGTGTTATAACACCAAGGTCAAGGGTTCAGATCCCCATACCTCCAGCTGCCTAAAAAAATTAATAAGTACTGTAAATGCCTCAAAGAAAGACTTTCTGGGACTGAGAGGTCACCAGACAAATCTAGCCAACTAGCTACCACGAGTGCTCACATGGCATCATTTATTTTGGTTGATTTACAGAGTCATAGTTTAGCTTTACAGGCTCAGAACCTTAGTTTTATCAATGCACTGAAGGTGACACATCTTCCAGGAGTATGGCCACATTTACTGGTGTATAGATCATAATGTTAATGTACTACTTTTGAGAGAAAAGTAAAACGATTATACAGAGTATGACTTACTAGGATCAGCACATCAGCATCTTTTCTCCTTATTTCCCTTGGCTTCTGTGATCCTGTACACTCATCCTCCTTCCTCCTTGTCTACCTGATCATAAAACATTAGAATTTCTTGAGCTTTTTTCCCCCTAAATCCTCTTCTCTTTCCATTCTGTACTTATTCTCTGGATAACTTTACTCCGTGGCTTTAGTTACTACATGCCAATAACGCGAATTTGTATCTCTAGTCCAAACTGTTCCTTATAGCACTCTCCTACTTGACATTTCTACTTGGATGTCCCATTGTGACCTCAAACTTAACATGGGCAAAACTGAACTTAACAAGTTTCTCCTCCAGTGTTTCCAGCTTCAATAAATGTCACCTCCACCTACGTACTTAGTGGTTCATACCACAAACCTAGGAGTTATTCCAGACCCTCTCCTCATTAACCCTCAGGATTCAATCACCAAGCCCTGTTGATCTACCTCATAAATATTTTCTTTTTCTTTCCTTTTACTTTTGATTATGAAAACTTCCAAATATACAGAAGAGCAGAGGAAACATCTTGGAGTGATAGATATGTTCACTATCTTGATTGTGGTGATGGTTTCATGGTGTATGTATATGTCGATGTTTATCAAATTGTACATTTTTAAAATGTGCAGTTTATTGTATGTCGTTGTACCTCAATAAAGATGTTTTTAAAAAGAAGAATAAAGAGATGGCTGGCCAGTGAGCTCAGTTAGTTCGAGCACAACCTTATAACACCAAGGTCACAGGTTTGTGTCCCCATACTGGCCAGCCACCAAAAAAAAAACAAGAATAAAGAAAGCAAGTGAGGAAATCACCATCTAACAAGCCCTGATGTAGTAAATAATGTGCACAACAACCACCAGTGAATGCTAAAGCTGTTGGATAAAAGGATAATAGGGACTTTTATATCAGGCCATAACCACCTAAACTCACTAACCAACCTTAGCATCACTAAAATAGTGACAACCAGAAATTATATGCCTTCTGATGTGATGCAATGTGAAGTATAAAGCAACACTCAGGTGGTATCCTTGCCAAAAAAAAAAAAGAAGAAAATTAACCTGAGTCAAATCAAGTCTTCAGATTTTACTTCCATTCTACAGGCAAAACAAGAAATAGAAAATCAAGTTAAAGGACACCAAATCTAGAACATGGACCATTCTGAGCATTGGGATGTTGATTGTTTCTAGGCCTTCCTTATTTCTAGGCTTTTTCAATAAACAGAGCAATGAAATACCGTGTTTTTAAACAAAGGGAAAATAAGATTAAAAGATTTCCATTTTTTTATTTTATACATGTTTTTTATTTTCTGCATGTATGTTCCTATTACCGTATAAGGACATGATATGTCCCTAAATCTACCAGTGCCTCACTCCAAACTATTCTCCACAGCTGATAATGAGATTTTCTTTCTTTTTTTTACATTATGATTTTTTGTTTAGAATTGAATCTACAGTTTACACAAGATATTGATAAGACACAAACTTGGAAAATAAACAAAATGCAATTGAGGTATAAGCTAAGAGCACAATATGTCATGTTTCAATAAATAGAATTCAAAATTTTTAAATTTTAAGTGACCAGTTAGATGAGCCTTGCTTGTAAAATTATTTTTTTTTTTTGCAATAGTTGCAGAAAGGTATTTCACTTATTGCCTTCACAGAGTAGAAGTTCAGGTTTAGGTTAACTTACAGGCTACACATTATCAAGATAAACAAATACTTCTGAGTTAGATGGATAAAAACGTTTTATTACTCTCGGTATGTAGATTCCACAGGTCCTAAATTTAGCCAATTGTTTTAGTTCTTGTACTAGAAGTAGGTCGTGCTTCCTTTATATTTAAGGAAGGTATCTATAGAAATATCTTACTAAATTTTTTTTAATTTAACTTTTGATACATTATTTTCTCTTTTAGGCTTTATTTTTTTATTTTTCTTATTTTATAGTTGAGCATGTTCTAATTCAAAAACATAACACTACCTAATACATTTAATTCAGTGACTTAATAAAACAGGCTCTAAAATAAATATATATACACATATATATTTTAGAGGGGCAGCAGGCTCTAAAATACATTAGATTTATAATCTAATAAGTGTCACAGAATGGAATAGAATAGAATAGAATAGAATAACTGTCCTCTTAGCCCTGGTGCAATATAAAATATCCGTACATTTTTCTTCTAATAATGGAAATGCTTGTGTATCCTTACTGGAAAAAAAGTTTTAAGCTCCAAACATTTTAAATAAGAGCTGGCCTGTTAGCACAGTTGGTTAGAACATGGTGTTATAACACCAAGGTCCAGGGCTCGTATCCCCATACCAAAAAGCTTCATAAAAACTAGTAAGTATTGAGGGCCAGCCGTGGCTCACTTGGGAGAGCGTGGTGCTGACAACACCAAGTCAAGATCCCCTTAGCAGTCATCTTTAAAAAAAAAAAAAAAAAAAAAAAAAAAAACTTACTAGCTTTTTATAAATATTTTATGTTAAAATTCTAAAATGTTTGAATGACTTTGAATTATTATAATAGGAATTTAGAATTGAAATGAAAAACACTTTTCTAGTCCTTCTCTAATGAAGTTGCCACATCACAGTCTTCATTTTACAGAAGATACATGAGTTTGCCATAGGTTTCTTTTTAAATTTCTTTAAAATTTTTCGGTCTTTTTTTTTTTTTTTTTTTTTGTCAAAATACAATGTGGCTGATTATTTTCGGTCAATTGTGAACACTGTACTTGATGTAGTTAAAAATCATATTAAGTTAAACTACCTCCTCACTTGAATACCAGATAAAAATTTTGGATACACTTCAAATGTATGAAGTGTCTAAAACTGTCAATGTGAACTGACTCTTCTCTTGTTAATATGCTCATTTTGTGTGTTAGCTACCATAAAGTTTGTTAGGACATTGGATTGTTAATGCCAAATTTTGGGGGCAAGTAGATACTTTCCCCAGACTTATTCATGTTATTGTTTTAAGAAAAAGTTAAAAATATTTGTTTTGAAAAGCTGCATTAAGATCATTTCTTTTTAAAAAGTGCTGGAGCACTTTTAGAAGGAAAAAAGGGACATACTATTAGCTTTTGGGGTGATGTTTGGTTTGTGATGATAGCTTCTGTCTACTGAACCCTAGAGAAAAATGCATCAAATCTAAAAAGTAGTAGAGTAAACCCAGTGATGTGCTCACAGATGTTTAACAAATAGCTTTCAGGAACAGTGACCGTGGTTTTCATAGTGGGACCCAGATTTTTGTGGTGGGGTGGAATAAATACTCCCACCATGGCCAGCATCAAGCTGCCAAGGAGGAGCTGGGAAGAGATGCATGCCCTGGGCTCTACACCCCGCATGCCAGCACAACACTGCAGAGGCCCAGGGATGTGACTCCTGCCCGCTTTTCAAACCCAAACTTCTGAGCCACTCTGCATTACTCAGTGGCCTTTTTCAGTTCCTTAAACTCTCCCAGCTCTTTCTTTTCTCACTGCTGCCTCCTCTACCTGGAATACCAAATCTACCCTCCCGTCTAATACCTCTTCATCCTCTATTTCTCAGGCTTCCACTTTCCACACACACAATGTGAGAACTCGGTTGGTGATCTACAACGTATTTATGGCTGGCCTGTTAGCTCAGTTGGTTAGAGTGTGGTACTGATAAACATCAATGTCCAGGGTTTCATCCCTGTACAGGACAGCCACCAAAAAAAAAAAGTATTTCTTCTTATAGTTGGTGGTCAAAAACAAGCTTTAAAAACCACCATCCTAGACAATACTAGAATGTGCATTGTCATCCAGACTTTGATTTTATAGGTTTCAGACTGGCAATCCCCACCCACCCCTGTCATTGCCACATGGGTTTACATATGTTAATTTCTTCTATGGGTTTATATTCTAGCCCTAGCCTGGGAGCCTGTGAACCTCGCTTCTAGGTGACTTCTCATATCTCTGCTCTAATCCAGTAAATGATAATTTTACAGTTTCACTCACAGAGGTCTTTCTCCCCAATTCTTACAGTGCCACATACAATACCTTCAAGCTTCATACCAGCTACACAAATTATATCTCATTTATTTTCACTGCTATTGTAATGTGGTTTTTGAAGTCATTGTTGAGACTTCTAATGTTTTAACAGTCTTCTTAAAAAAGATTGTACCTCATATCTCACCTAAGTCATTTAAATACATTTGAAATGTAAGTCATTTTAATCACCTTATAATCATTGTCTTTAAATAACAGGATTTGTTTATATCATTGCTATTCATTTTCAGTCGCATGATTTTCAGAAAAGTACTGTGAAATTCTCCAAGACCATGTACTTATTAGGTCTTCCTTTCTCTCTCTCTCCCCTCTCTCTCTCTCTCTCTCTCATCTCTCTCATCTCTATCTCTACCTCTCCCTCCCTTTCTCTCTCTTTGCTCTTCTATTTATGAAAAATCTTTCTTTTTTATTTTCTTTAATTATTAAATCAGAACCTGGATCAGAGTATGGATCTATGTTTTTGTTTCTTCTTTAATCTGTTACTGTATATCAGGTATTTAATGAATATACATTTTCCATCTCTAGTCATGCTTTATCCTCTCTTTAACAACTATAAAACAATTTCAATATGTATTGTGAATCTAAAATTAAATTCCTATCCCCTAAACTTTCAAAGTTCATAGCATATGTAATTTCCTGCATGCCATCTGTTAGTGCTTTATTAAGCAAGTTGTTATTGTTATATAGCAAACATGTAGCAGAAATGTTACTAACGTTTAAAATTGTGCTCTAAAATATGTGTAGACATTCTAAATTACTGATGACTTCTCTCTCATTACTGTCCTCATTTATTTGCAATACTGGAATCAGAGTCATACATCTTCTACCTCTTTTACTTTCAGTTCCTTCCATTTATCTCTGGTATGAGCATCTTGATTTACTATTTTTAGTATGATTAGATCATTATCACTACTGGTTACTAGAAGTTCGAGGAATATACTACCCACTCTATAAAATGTCAGCACATCTGTTATTTTCTTACTTCTAGTATTTTCTAAAACTATATCTATGTATCAAATGCTTATATATACAGATATATTCAAAATGCTTCCACCAGGAGCTAGAACAAAGCTATGACCCTAAGGACCCAAAACAAATAATGAAAACACTTATCTAATTCCTATTGCCTTTGGTAACTTTAGGAGAGCATTAAGTCACTTGGGAGAGCATGGTGCTGGTAACACCAGGGTCAAGGGTTTGGATCTCCATTCCGGCCAGCCACCAAAAAGAAAAAAAAAAAAAAAAAAAAACTTTAGGAGAGCAAAGAACATGTTTGTCAGTATCACTGCCGGTATCCACAGAGCTTAGAACAACAAATACATGTGCAACCCAGGATGGCTGAGTCAATTGATCAAGCAGGGACTGCAGCCACGTCTTTCCTTGTGTGGTACTAACAGCCCACAGCTATGTATTTTAATTAATTACAGAATTAATTGGTATGTCTATCCATTTGGTCAAAATTAATTATATGGCCAAATACACCAGAAAATGTTCATGTGGGATCTTTGTCACAGGTTCTTTCTGTACCCCTTGTTTCAAAAAAGGTCAAGTTATATTTAACACGTGATTGATTGTTCCAGCAAATATTCATGCAGACAGGTGAATTGAGCTATTTTTAAAAAACTGATTCTTATTTGTTTTGGTCTGATAGGATCAGGGGTGAGTAGTTTTGGCAGAAGTACACAGAATTACAAAATGTTGGTATTATTCTTTTTTCCTGACATCTTAAATTTATTTTTTTCAATACAGTCATGCGTGGCTTAACAGCGGGGATACCTTCTAAGAAATGAAATCGCACACACAGGTCCGGCTGACTGTCTCCTTTCAAATATCAAATGTTGGTGAAAATGGAAGTCAGCTTTTATTCGGGAACACTGGGGACCTGAGGAGTGATGTTAGGCTCACCCATCTCTCTGATAAACCTGAAGGACAATGGCCAGACTAAAGCCAACTCAGCACAGATTTACTGAGGGGTTTTTAAAGAGGGGGCGGAGGGAAAGGAATGTGAGAAATGAAAAGCAGGACGGAGGGGGACGTGAGCGGCAAAGGCTTCATGCACCGTCTCAGGTGCAAAGTCTGGGAAAGTCTGGTTTCTGCTCCTGTCCTTAACTCAGGATCCTGCTGGATAGTATGTGCCTTGTTGCTAGTTTGCAGCTTCAGGCTGGTTGGAAAACAACTTTACCTTCATGTAAATAATGTCCTCTTGCCCCATAAACAAGTTTCAAAATATTCAAATAACCATGGGAAAAGAGTGCATGCCAAGAAACAAAACAAAACAAAACAAAAAAACTGCCTCTTTTTAAAATTTGCCTACCACCCATGCAGTTTTAGGTCCCAACATGGCTTTAGTCCTGCTCACTCCAACAGAAATGCAACATTAAACGATTTCATCATTGTGCAAACATCATGGAATGTACTTGTAACCAGCCTAGATGGTACTGCCTACTACCCACCGAAGCTGTACGGCATGGCACGGTTGCATATGCGTCCGTTACCCAGAAAAGCAAGGAAGGTCATTTTCCATCTCTTCATTGCTGGACACCTAAACATCCCTGTATCTTAACGTCTTTTTTCCTTGATCTCAAAAAAGGAAGTGTTTCTGCACTCTTGACCACGGGCTGGATGAGATGATCCAGGAAGAGAGTGGAGTGAGGAATGCAGACGGCCCAAGACAAAATCCCACCAAATACCGGCATTTGAGGAGAGGACAAAAAGAGAGCAAATACAAAAAAGGAGAGCCTCCTTCACTTTCATTGACCCCTTACCATCTGCTTCCTTTTCTTGGGGTGGGGTTGGGGGGAGCAGCTGGCCAGTACAGGGACCTGAACCCAGGACCTTGTTGTTATAAGTCTGCGCTCTGACCAACTGAGCTAACCAGCCAGCCCATAATCTAGTTCCCCAGACCCCCAACCTCAACCTCCCTGTTTTCTACGAGGGGGGAATTTTTCCAAATATTCCTGCCTCTGTTCACCTCCTGACTAGCTAATAGGTATGTTTTATTTAAGTAACTGTGCTTGTATAGTTCATTCTCTTCCAGTCCTTTTAAAAAAATAAATAAATAAATGAACCAACTTTGTAAAATACAACCAATTCTATTCCTGGGACAGGTCCCTGCTCCTCTTGTTGCAAGTCAGAATTGTCACCTTGTGATTGGGTGGGTAAGTATAAGACATGGTGGGGGAGAGGCGGGACTATGGCCCATTTGACCTTCACACTAAACTGTGTCCTCCAATACAGCATTTATTTTATTTTTATTTTTATTTATTTATTTATTTACTTACTAACTTACTTACTTACTTACTTATTTATTTTTTGTGACCAGTAAGGGGATCTTAACCCTTGACTTGGTGTTGTCAGCACCACACTCTCCGAAGTGAGCCAAGGGCCACCCCTCAATACAGCATTTATTAATAAGAAAAGTGGTATTTAAAATCTCTGTCTACCACTTTTGTCTTCCTTTTCTATGTGTTCAGACCTTGTCTGGGAATAGATGTTATTTATTGAGCCCCTCACATCGCTACAACAGTAAACATCATTCTTTTTTCTTTTTAAATGAGATATATATACTCATACTTTGACATAAATGTAAATACCTTTTTTTTTTTTTTTTTTTTTTTTTTTTACTTTTAACCTTTCCTCCTCCTGAGATACCTTTCTGGTCTCTGCTCAGGCCTTGTTTTTTCTTCTTGGTGGCTGGCAGGTATAGGATTGGAGCCCTTGATCTTGGTGTCATCAGCACCATGTGCTACCGAGTGAGCTAACCAGCCAGCCCCTGTTCAGGCCATGTTAATTTTATTTTTGCTGTTGTTTGTTTGTTTTGGTGACTGTTATAAGGCTGCAATCTAACCAACTGAGCAACCAACCAGCCCTTCTGGTCTCTTTTCAAACATATAGAACTTGTTCCTCTCAAGAGTCAGTGAAGACTAATTTATTTGATCAAAAAGTCTTCCTCATCACTTTGGGAAAAAAATATGTCAGTAAGCTCTAGTAGGACTGGCCAGTTAGCTCAGTTGGTTAGAGCAGTGCTGATAACACCAAGGTCAAGGGTTTAGATCTCCATACCAGGCAGCCACCAAAAAAATAAAAATATAAAAAACTCTAGTAGTTAGTACAACTGTACTAAAAAAATAAAGTTCTAAGTGATAAAGAGTATTCTTCCAAATGAATGGACGAAAGAAATGAATCTACCAATTAGTCCCATTCATTCTTGTGTATGATTTTCAAATCTTCCTCTGTAGTCATTATTACCCCTGAAGTCTTTTCTACCTCCAATCCCACATTACCAATTGTCCACAGAATATTTCCTCTTGAATTATTTTAATTGCTCTACATATTTTTTAATTCTTTAAAACTTTTTATTCAGACATAATTTCAGATTTACAGGAGGGTTTCAAGTATAATATGAATAATACTTATTTACCCTTTACCCAGATTCTCCAAATGGTAGCATGTTATCACTTTATCCTTTTCCCTCTCTCTTGTTTTTTTGTTTGTTGTTTTTCCTGAATCTTTTGAGAGTAATTTGCAGATATGATTTCTCTTTACTGATAAATGTTTCAATGAGCATTTCCCAAGAATAAGGACAGTCTCTTACTTAAGCACAGTACAATGATCAAAATCAGGAAATTAACATTGATACAATACTATTATCTAATCTAAAGATGTTCAGATTTCACCAATTGTCCTAATAATGTCCTCTATTGCAGAAGAAAGTCCCAGATTATTCGTTGCATTCAATTATCTCTTAAATCTCCTTTAATCTAGAGTAGTTCCTCAATCTTTGTTTTTTATGACATCAGTATTTTTGGAATACATGTCAGTTATTTTGTAGACTGTCCCTCAATTAAGTATTCCTTAGATCCTATATCCATTGGCATTAATTTGTCTTTGGAGCTATGGTAAATAAAAGTAATCCCTTTTCTGTGTCTTCATATTTCCAGTTTCAAATGCCTGCACCACCTCGTATTAGACATGTGACAACTTAACCTCTTTGAGCTTTAGTTCCTCATTTTTTAAAGTAGGATAATTACACCAACCTAGTAGATTATAGAGTATTAAAGGAAGTGACATATTTAAAAGGAATTTACCCAATGCATGGCACAAAGTCAATTGCATTTTACGTGCTTTGGTTTCTCAACTCTTCACCACCCAGCCACCTTTACATAAATGCATTCTAGTTTGTCCATGCATCTCTAAAAATGGGGTTCTAGAACTGCTTACACCTCTCCTAAGTAATTGGTAGCCTCATCAGACTATTTACTACTATTGAACCTGTAGTTAATTAAAATTCCTAAGCTTTTTCTGAATAATCTTTTTTACTATTATTACAAGTATTATCATCATTACCATACTACTAGTAGTAGTACTTGTTGATCTGACCAACTACACGTGTCAGGCACAACACTGAGAACTTCCAAGGATGGGTTCTTTATTTTATGTAATCCTCCCAGCTCCATGAAGCAATTATTATCTGCATATTGGGGATGAGGAAACAGATTCAGAGAAGTCAGTTCACAGGACTTATATAAGTAAGAGAGCTGGAATTTAATCCCAAACTGACTTTCCAGAACATAAATAAAAATCCTTTTTTCTCTATTAAGTATCATCTTTCATTTCTGCTCAACATTCTAGCCTGTTGGAATCTTTATGATTTCTGATGCTGCCATCCAACATATTAGCTTTTCCTCCCAATTTGGATTTTGTGTCCATGTCCCCCGTCTTCCTCCAAATCATTGATAAAAATGTGAATCAGAAGAGAACCCGGTAGAGAGCCTTGGGATAAATGCTAAACATTTCCTTTTAGGTTGAAATCAATCACACTTTGGTTACAGTTTTTTCAAATAGCTGTAAATATATTTTATTGGCTTATGGGTTAATTCACCTTTTACCATCTTATCCATGAATAACTAAAGATATTTTTTTCTCATGCCTCTGGCATCCCCCCGGGCTACCAATCTAATAGTACCATTTAAAAAAATTCTTGTCTTAGTTTAGCCCAACTTGTTCATGTTGAAATAATATTGGTCCCTAGTGATTATGACTTTGGTTCTTACAAATCAACTCTTTAATAATTTATTCAAGAACCTTGATAGAGGTGGATTTAAACAATAATGAGTAGGGTCAGCCTGTGGCTCGCTCGGGAGAGTGTGGTGCTGATAACACCAAGGCCCCAGGTTCAGATCCCTATATAGTGATGGCCGGTTAGCTCACTTGGAGAGCGTGGTGCTGACAACACCAAGTCAAGGGTTAAGATCCCCTTACCGGTCATCTTTTAAAAAAAAAAAAAAAATAGTAGATTCCAAAATTCTGGTCCTTTTCTTATAATGTCACTGAGTTAACATGTGACCTAGGGAAGGTCGCTCTTTTAACCTATGCGTTTCCTTAAAAAGAATGAGAAGATTAAATCTACCATTTATTGGGCCAGCCCGTGGCTCACTCGGGAGAGTGCGGTGCTGATAACACCAAGGCCCCGGGTTCGGATCCCATATACGGATGGCCGGTTCGCTCACTGGCTGAGCGTGGTGCTCACAACACCAAGTCAAGGGTTAAGATCCCCTTACCGGTCATCTTTTTAAAAAAAAAAAAAATCTACCATTTATTAAGCTCACTGTGCTAACTACTACTTTATTTGATTTTAGCCACATTCTATGCAGTAAATATTATCTCTGTTTTACAAATGAGAATCCTGAGGCTTGGAAAGATTTAAAACCTTACCCAAAGTCACTAAGATTATAACTGGTGGAGCTGCTAAATATGTAGTCTCAAAGTAGCACATTTTTGCAAACTCCTTATGCTATATTTTAGGACACTCTACTGCCCTTAAGTGTTCATTTGTGCCAAATGGTATAGACTAGAATTTAGATTTGCTTGAGGATCTCAGTGTTCCCTACCCAACCAGAAAGCAGCAATTCCCAAAGTGTTCTCAAGGGAACAATAGTTCCTCCAATAGCCTCAGGATGAAGCAGTTCTACTGTCAAATGTTTGACATACATTTCATACTACTGTGATTCTCTTGGAGATTCAAAGGACTCTAAGAAGCCCTTTAGAAAAAAACCTTTATTTTTCTTTAGCCACAAAGCTACCATTTCATGAAATACATTTAGTATAAGCTATTATAAGGTGTTAAAGATTTTTTTTTTTTTTTTTTCCTTTTTACTCTTTGGGACTCTCAGGATATTTATCCAAAGATACAACAAGGTTTAAAAACATATAATTCTATTTAAAATTACACACCTAATATTTGGATAGTGCTTCAGCATTTATATTTCGGTTTACAAAAGGTCTCTCCTGTCCTGATGTGTCATTTAGCCTTCACCAAAACCTAGTTTACAGATGTGACATTATCCTTATTTTACATTTGCAGAGAAAGGTCTTGAATTGTTAAAGAATTTTCTCAATGCCTTACAGCTAGGGAAGGTTCAAACTGAAACTCATATTCAGGTTATCTCAAACCAAATTTAGTAGTCTCTCACTTATTCTAATGTCTTTGTTTTTCTGCCTTTGATTATTCTAAAACTTTGTTGACATTTTCAAAAACAAGTAACTCTGGAAAATGAACAAGTTATGTTAAAAATATAAGATGACCTTTACCTTAAATAGTTTTGATACAAAAAACTGTATTTGGAACCTTTCTCTTTTAGAAAGTTTTAGCCTCAGAGGTCTGGGGTTTGGAATGGAAAACAGGGTATACCATACTAGGTTAGAGCCCTCTGGGGAAATGATCTGATCCTAGAAACAGCAAATTAGCCCACAGCTATACCTGTTTACGTAGTCAATGTGTGTTTGTTCTGTTTGAAGATACTTCAAAAATAACAATTGTAAAAGAGATTATGGCTTTGATCAGAGAATCTGAATCTCCTTTATTTGACCATGAATAATTGGTCTTTGTAATGTGAATGCTTCTTTTAAGGAATATCAGATCTGTAAATACACCTTAATTACAGGCAAGCAGTTTTGGAGGGAATTTGTGACAGCATTTTATTGAAGGTCTTTTCTAGCTCCTCTTCAAATCTAATTATAGTAGAAAGATTATTTTAGGCCAAGCAGCAAAAAGCTGTAATTATTAATGTTTTCCTTGATGTTCACATAGGTCAAAAAAGTTATCTTACTGAAGAATAAGATTTACTTCTTTTGTGTGTGAGTGTGGCTGACTGGTATAGGGATCTGCACTCTAAAGAATAAGATTTAAATCTTAAAATTGTATTATTGTTTCTATAAAACACAGAACCAAAGGCAAAACCTGAACGGAGATACACTAGCTAACCTGTTAACTGTAATTATGCTGGAGGCTCAGAAGTGTGTTTCCGCCAGACTTTGCATTTAGAAGCACCACGTGGGAATCCACAACTTAAACAATTGTTGATTCCCAAATCTTGTTTTTAAATTTGAAACCAATTAAATCATCCAGTTAGAGTATATGACTACAGTATGGAGAGAGGGACTTTTTTTTATAAGTTCCCCTATTTTTATTTTGTGGTATTAGGCTTTTTTCTTGTAAGAAGATATATGTTAATAGAGTATGTTAGAAGTTGCTGAAGATGTGAAGAAATGGGATTGCTAAACTGCAGATAGGGTGATTTAGTTAGATATGAGGAAGAATTTCTCAACAGCAGAGTGAAATCTCCTTATGTGGAGGTGGTTTGAAAGTTGCATTTTTATGAAATGGTGTGTGGCAAAGGCTGGGTACAGAGCAAGACCTGTTCAGAGAAGGGGAACCTTTCAATTGATTGCATTTGTTACTGTACCTGGTATTAAGTCCCTAAATGGGGTTTTCTACTCACCTGGCTGGAATCTTATTGACCACCATTCAGCACTTATAACTGGTAGAAGCTGCTACCTTCCAAACCTGAGATTATGTTTTTCAATATTGGTTAACATTTAAACTCATCACTTAAAAGCTATGAATAGAGCCAACCGTGCCTGTATATGAGAGAAAATGATATCTCTGAGGTTTAAACCATATTGAATTTGCACATTCCAAGTCATTTTGTGTTTTTTCCCCCTAATTATGGCAGCAATTAGCTTCACAGCATTGCATTCATTCCAAGCAGCAGGGATAGAGAACAATAATCTTGTTTACCAGAAGCTGGAGAGAGTGTACCTAGCTTTGTTCCCACCACAAATAATCTCAATGCTTTGCTAGGTGCCGGCCCACACAATAGAGTGTGACTGAGTCCCTCTCAATGACTCTCCCTCCCTTGGTTAATTCAGTTGTCACTGAAAACCTCTGCAAGGTCAGGGAAAAGCAGGTAACAGGCTCCTTCAAACTTAATAAGGTGGTACATTTTACATACATTTATTTAAAAGATAGAGTCCTCAGATATATGAATACTGTACAAAATAGTTTAATCAAAAAAAATAGTTTAATCTGTTAAAATTATCACAGGGAAAACAATAGAAGTCCTTTGGAGTGTTCTGGACAATTAATAGGATAGAAACGTGGTTGTTATAAATGGCTCTTTTGCAATAATGGAGAAAAGCAAATTATTAAATGCACAAGTTATTTATGTTTGAAATTAAACTGCATTGCACACTGGGAAATTAGGTTACAGGTACTTTTGCATTACAACATGAACATGTCATTAGTTTTAATTTTCCACAACAAGGATTTTAGGGTAATTTGCTTTCATTAGAATGAAATAGTTTCTCTTCTACACACATTATCATTCGATACCTCTGTTATCACCACTAGAGGTTATTTTTTTCTTCTGTTTTTCTCCTAATTTGTAAGAAAAATAGCCTTGATTTCTCTATCTAAATATTATGGCAAAAGCTTTGTTGCATACAGCGGGTGAGCAGAGTGCAAATGTATCATAACCATTGTCCGATGCCAAACATAATGATACTATGAAGGTATACTACCAGCATTTGACATGTTTTAGTGTTTTAGGGTGCTAAGTGTACAGCATGTATTTCTGTACTGTAAAATGTAGGCTACTATGAAGAAAGAATAATCAGTTACACATTAACCATAAAAGGTCATTTCTTGTGGCAAATGCAAGGTCTATTGATCAAGTAATATTCGTCAGTAGAAATGAGTCTCATTACTGAATGAAGCTTGGGAAGGAAACCATTGTCTAGTGGAACATCATATGTGCAAATCATCCATGTGTTTGGGATGGTTAGAATGTCATCAAATGTATATCTTAACTTTTATAATGTAATTTACTGACTTTTCAGCTAATCAATCCCTGAAGGTACATTCTCTTGTTAACTTACTATGCTGCACATTTATGGATGGATTTTTTTTCTTTTTTTTTTTTTGGCAGCTGCACATTTAAACAATGATTAATCGCCTAATGTTAACTATAAGATAAGGAAAAAATTAAAAGAAAATGAATGACGTATTCACTTCTGTTACAAAATTGTCTATAAACGAGTTTCCCAGCATGAGTCGTGGTTTATTTTCAAACTTAAATAACTTGACTATGTAACCTTATCTTCCGGGTACTTTCTGCAAACTTCGTACATTATGCAATCAAGCCCATAAATATAGGTAGAAGTTAACTTGAATGGCTGAAACAGAGTTAACCACACACATGTAGTTAAAGCTTTATCACCATTTCTGTCATAAACCTCTCCCTTTTCTTTAAGAGATTTACCAAGCTATCATAAAAATATATTATTGCCTGTATCTTTGCAAAACATGAGTTCCTAAGAAGTGACTTGCCTTCTTAAACATACTGGGCTTAGGCTTAGAATCCCATAAAGAGTACAACATATATGCTACTACATATCAGGATGGCCAGTGTGTTTGCATACTGTCACGAGTATTAATGGAGATGGCACCAGTATTAATCATTCCCTTCTTATTTTTCATAAATTCCTGATAAATTAACACATTATATATAACTCAAGTGATGACATATTACTAGAAGCATGCACTTAAACACATTTAACCGCTTCACCAAATAAATAAGGAAAAGTGTAAAAAGGGATGCTTTACAGGGGAAAAATGATTATACTTAATCAAATATTTTTAATCTGAGGGATAGAGATTTTCCAAAGATATAATCAACCAAAAATAACTAGGCAGGAAAATGGAAGGGATCAGATCCCATAAGTTGACTTTGTAAAAAGCTACATAGCAAGTGTCACGGCAATTCTACTGACTTATTTTCAGGAGGTGCTGCCAGTCCCATTATATCTTGCAGTATACATGCAGTTTATTAAGAAACCGAACTTAGTCATTGTGAGTTTCTAACATTTTTTTAATGAGTAGAGTAGACACAAGGCCTCTCTTTCTAAGAATGATTTCCCTCCAGAAATATGAGATTATCTTTAATTACCTCTTACTTTCTGTGTTCCTATCATGGAAGCCTGAGGGTCATGTGGTAGAAGATTACTGGACTTGAGTCAAAAAATGTGAGGTCAAATTCTTCATGTCCGTCGTCAGAGATTTCTTCCTCTGTGAAGCCTTCCTTGACTAACCTGAACAGACAATGTTCTATCTTCTGAATTTTCACAGTATTTGGCGTTTAACTTTTTAACACTTTTGGTATGCTTAGAATCTGCATTGCTCATTAGCACAGTTCATGTCACCTAGTAGGCTCTCAGTAAATATTTATTGAATAATGGTTTCCTATTTCTCCTAAAATTGAAAGAGTTCTATTAGAATAGATGAATCCTTTGGTTCTTTTCAAACCAGTGAATTCTATGAATCCCAGCTAATCTCTCTAGTAGTGGGAAATTTGTGAAACTAGGCTACTTTGTGCATGGAATTGACAATGCTTAAGAATAATAATACTGATATTTTAATTCCTCTTGGGACATAGGTAGCAACCTCCTTCCCTGTCTGCAATCCCTACCCGCCACCTCCAATACCTTTCTGTTCCCCAGAGGTAAACTGTTAACAATTGTGTGTTAGCCATTCTAGACAATGTATATTTCCTGGGTTGTTTTTTTTGTTTGTTTGTTTGTTTGGCGGCTGACCTGTACAGGGACCCAATGTGTATTTCATATAAATTATTTACATAAATAGCACCATGAAATATGTATTACCCAATGACATTTTTTCCCCACTTATTGTGCTTTTAGAGATCTTCTAATGTCAGTACAGATATAGCTACTTCTTTCTGTTAAAACTGCTGGATAGAGGGCTGGTCCGTTAGCTTTTTTCTTGGCAGCTGGCCAGTATGGGGATCCGAACCCTTGACCTTGGTGTTCCAAGGCTGTGTGCTCTAACCAACTGAACTAACTAGCCAGTTCTTAAGTAGTCGTGAGGCATTAATTCCTGAAAGTGGAATTTCAAAGCGTATGAAAATTTTATATTTTGATAGATCCTAAAACGTCTGTACAGATAGACATTTTACAAATTCCATGCAAAGTTATATTTTTACCAACATTGTAAGACTTCCGGTTTTCCCATAGCTGTTTCCCATTGCCGTTTCAGTTTGCATTTCTCTGATACTAGGAAGTTTGAGGATCTTTTCATATGTTTATTGGCTACTTGTGTATCTTCTTTTGTGAATTGCCTATTTACCACTATTGCCTAATTTTCTGTTGGATTCTCTTTTTCTAAAAAAATTTTTAGCATGCTTTTTATGATTGTGCATATTAATCTTCATTGCAAATATTTTCTCCCAGGTAATGACTTACTATTTGGGGAGGTTGGGGGGTAGAGGAATCCCTTGTCTTTTAACTTTACGGTCACACTGATTTACAAGACTCTCCATTATGTTAGAATTTCCCCTAGACTTCATTGCATAAAATCTTTATACAGCATGTAGAAATCAGATTTGATCAATCCATGGGCTAACTGCTCTCACCAATTTATCCAATTTGTGTTTTACATTAAGCACCATGCCAGATCTTGCTTGAAATTTCTTCCACTCTCCTATCAACCATTTTGTAATCTGCAGAATCTTGGGTTTTCTTTAAAGGTCAATTCAAATATCAAAGTCCACAATGATTTTTCTCTTCCTGTTCACCATTCATTTGCCACATGATAAAGTTATTTTTGCATGTGTATAATATTTTCACTTCAGTCAGATAGGACTCTTCAGCTGAAGGAGCCTTGCTTTCATCATAACTCCCAATGTTTTACACATAGTAGGAATCCAGTCAATATCTGTTGCTTATTTTAAAAATACTTTATCATAGGGAAATATTTTTTTTTTTTTTTTTTTTTTTTTGGTCGTTTTTTCATGACCGGCACTCAGCCAGTGAGTGCACTGGTCAGTCCTATATAGGATCCGAACCCGCGGCGGGAGCGTCGCCGCGCTCCCAGCGCAGCACTCTACCAAGTGCGCCACGGGCTCGGCCCTCATAGGGAAATATTTAATCTACCCTTCTCTCCCTCATATACACACACTATGGGCAATTTGCATATGCATTTCTTCAATCATCTTTTTTTGTGTAATCTGTCTTTTGTTACCATTTGTCATTTCGTTGCTCATTATATCTGGGGTTCTAAACCTCAACAATAAAGGTGTGAACAATGTTAAGGATCTGATTTTTCAAAATTCTCTGGTGGCATAAAGAAGAATCTAGTATTTTCCAGATTTGCAAGGCATATCTCTAAAGCCCAGGCTGTTCCTTGGTATGGGTCTTTCATGCGACCTCAGATCTCTCTTCTCAAACATGTCACAGTGATTGATACTGGGATGAAATGGTCGGTCCACAGCAGAGGGACCATGGCTTTACAGCAGTTTGGTGGGGAGGGGGCTTGTTTGTTTTAAAAATTAAAAGGTGAAACCTAATCAAATCTACATTACAATAGACTTGATATGTCATTGATTGTTCAAGTTGTGCTTATTATTACAACTGCTTCTACTATGTTTACCTTTTAAAAAACTTATTATGTTTCAAAAAGATACAAAAGTAGTCAGGACAAACCCTCACATACTCATTACCCAGATTCAACCACTATTAACTCATGGCCAATCTTGTTTCATTCATTCATTCATTCCATGCTCACACTCTCTAGGTTATTTCAAAGCAATCCCAAACATCACATTAGTTTATACTTAAATATTTTCCTAATACTTTTAAGAGCCATTATGGCAATAATGTCCTTCCTGACAATTTCGTTTAAAGTTCTCGAGGCTCGTGTGTGTGCATGTATGTGTGTGTGTGTATACACTCGTCATTCAGACCTACATTCAACCCATTAGTATTCTACATGGCAGAGACTGAGCTGGGAAAGCAAAGATGAATACAACATGGGAGTATAATAAAAATACATTGGGTAAGTATGGTGATTGTGGTGATACCCAAGACATCAGAGCCGTCATGGCAGAGAAATGATAGGTCTGTAATGGTTGAGGGAAAAGATGTGTTTTAACCAAAGTGGAATTGCTTTTGTGGGTTAGTGATGGGTTCTCTTCAATTTAACTCTCTATCTTCTACAAATACAAATCTGCAAAGACCATTCCCAGACAGCAGAAGCTCATCTTTTGAAGTAAATCAATAGTCACCAAATTTTTCTTCTTATTTCAAAATGATTTCAAAGTTACAGAAAAAATTGCATGAATAATACAAAGAATGCTTTTTTTCCCCTCATATGCTTTTCATCCTGATTTGCCAATTGTTAACATTTTGTCACATCCACTTTACTCTCTGTCTCCATGTTTCTGTGTCTATCTCTGTCTCTCAGTTTATACATAATACACACATACGCTTTTTTCTCCTGATGAATTTGAGTTTGTTGCAGACACCATGGCACTTTACCTGTAAATATTCAGAGTGTAGAAACTCAGAAAAAGAATATTCTCTTATATAACCAGTTAAATTATCAAGTTCACAAACATAGCATTGGTTTATTAATATGCAGGTCATACTAAAATTTTGCTAATTGCCCCAATAATATTCATTGTGCCCCCTTCCCATCTAGATCAAACCCAAGATTACACATTCCTTTAAAAAGGAACAGATCTTGAGCATTTCTTTTTTTTTTTTTAATTAATTAATTAATTTATTTATTTATTTATTTTAAAAGATGACCGGTAAGGGGATCTTAACCCTTGACTTGGTGTGGTCAGCACCACGCTCACCCAGTGAGCAAACCGGCCATCCGTATATGGGATCCGAACCCGGGGCCTTGGTGTTATCAGCACCGCACTCTCCCGAGTGAGCCACGGGCCGGCCCCTTGAGCATTTCTTTGTCTTTTATGATACTCACATTTTTGAAGAGTGTAGGCCACTTGTTTGGGAACATTCCTCAATTTGGGTTTGTCTGATCTTTCCTCATGATTGATTCAGGTTATGCACTTTGGGTAGGAATACAACATAGATAGTGTTGTGTCCTCAGTTCACATCAGGAAGCACACAATGTTAGTGTGTCCTATCAATGATAATGTTGATTTTGGTCATTTGTTTAAGGTAGGGTTTGCCAGACTTTTCCATAATCAAGTTACCATTTTTCTGATTGTGATGAATACCTCATTTGTGGGGAAATACTTTTAGACTATGTAAATAGCCTGATCCTTCTCAGAATTTCACCCAGTCATTTTAGCTTTTATTAATTCTTGCCTGAATTAATTAATACTGTGATAGTTGCAAAATGATGGTTTTTCTAACTCTATTATTTCATCTACATTTCTAGATGACATTCTATCAAACTTTTATTTATTTATTTTTGCAGCTGTCTGGTATGGGGATCCAAACCCTTGACCTTGGTTTTCTAACACCAAGCTCTAACCAACTGAGCTAACCAGCCAGCCTCAAACTTTTATTTTTAATTTTACCTTTGATGTCTATTATAAGAAAAATTGAGTTCACCAAACATTGATTGACTATTTTGTATAGGACACTGTGCTAGGAGGCATCATGAGGAACACAAAGATAAGACCATCGGTCCCTGTGGGGACACAGGATTTGTTGGAGTATACCAATGTAAGGCAGATGGTCTTAGATCAAAGCTAACAGGAAGGAGGAGAAACCAGGAAAGGGTAATTCCTGCTAGTGGACACGGAGTGTCCTTGTGGTATGTGGTATACATGGTCAAGGAAAGGCATAATAGTTGGAGGGAATAGCAAGGGCTTTTGGGAAATTACAATTTATCCCTATGGTTAGTGCCTAAGGTTCACAGGAGCAGAGGAGGGGAGGGACAGTGAGACACAAGGTGGGGTCAGCACAAAGTCCCAGGCTGAGGAGTCTGGACTTCATTCCACTCACTGAAGGAAAGTAATGAAACATATGTGAAGAGGGGGTTGGTTACCCATCAGAAGATGCTTGGAGTGCTTAGGACAGGGACTGTGTCTTATTCATCTTTGTATTTCCAAGGCCTGCAAGTGTGCTCAGCACATACAGTGTTCAACAAATGTTTGCAGGCATCAATGCACTGGATGATTTAGAATAAAGACTGTTGTATCTGTGTGTTGAGGTCACGATGGGGGGTCAGGAGGGGAGGGTGACCTTAACTCAGAAAGCAGCTCTCTATTGGATTTCTAATAGAAAATGTTTAAGTATCAGGTTTCTAGACCACCACCACCACCCTCCCCCCCAACTTTAATTCCTGGTATCCAAGTTTCTGGGAAGGAGAATAAGGCTTTTAAAAAGAGAGAAGATAGTATAAACATCCCATTAGAAACTACTTCATGCCATGTCTTCTATGTGAACATTTCAGAATTTAAAAAACCAAGCAACACAAATAGCTCTTCAAAGATGCATATAAACTTTATTTAGCTTTAAGAGTCTATGTGTTTTGTCAAAACACTGTAAGTAGCCTAGTTTATTCAATCTGAGAAAAAACAAAGGAACACAGTAAAATGAGATACCTAAAATAACTTTGAGTAAAAATAGTTGTAGAGGAAGTCTTGCTGATGATCACTTAGGAAATGAATTAAAGCATATTTATATTTAAAACATTCCCCAGGTTATCCCTTTTCAACTTCAAACTCTCCTTTGTAATCTCTTTTCAGCTTCTTTATTCTGCAGTGAATCCTGAAAAGCTAGCAGCTTGGTTAAGAAAGTTTACATATTTTCCCAGCACAGGGTGTCTGCAAGCTGTGGCTATAGTTGCTGGTTTCAAATGGAAAATCATGTGCTCATCACCAAGAATTGCAATTAACCCTTAACTGTAAAAAGGTAATATTTATGTATGTTTTTATTTAAAATATTCTGATTACAAATGGAATACATAGCAACTGTAGAAAATTTAGAAAATATTGAAAGTACAAAAAAAAAAAAAAAAGAAAGAAAAACTACCCATACTTTTGACTATCCTGTAATAGCCACCAAAATACATACACGTTTTATTTTCTTTGTCTTTGTGGGTGCGTGTTTATAAAACCTCCTTCTTTCACTTCACACATCATGAGGGTTTTCCCATGTTCACTAAATATTCGTTAATAATATGACTTTTGGCAGCAGAACAGTAGCCTTTGTATGGATGCATTGATTAAATAATCCCCTCTTGTTGGACACCTAAGTTATTTCCAATGTTATATATAAATATATATATATTTCCTAGAAGGGGAATTATCTATCATTCTATAGGTTATTTATATTTTTGGCTTTCTTCATACTTGTTGTCAAATCGTCCTCCCCAAATGTTGTACGAGTTGACATAACCATCAACAGTGTATGGAGTTTAAGGCAGGACGAACTGGTGTTGGTCTTAGCACTAGTTTTACACATTCCATTTATACATCAATGTCTACAAGGTTGTTTCCTCATGACCCACGCCCAGTTCATTTGAACATTGCCTGCCTGTGCCCCACAGCCCAGCACCATTCCTGCAATTGGCTCAAAACACTGCTTATTGTGATGCTGATGATGTGGTCTCCTTAATGTTCTAAGAGATTGTTTGGTGTAACTGCTCCAGTTCAGGATTTTCCCCTTAACCTTTCCTACCATGTTTAGAGTAAGAATTCAAACACTGCACAGTTTAAGCTACTGTACGCCTAGCCTGTAACTCAGTTCAAGGCATTAATATTTATGTCATTTTTGTCTGCTTATGATACTAACAAGGTGGAAAAGCAATCCCAGTCCCCACAAAAGGTAAAACTCTACTGTTTTTTTTGTATATTACTGGAGTTTTAAAATTAGGATAGATAAATTACAGTACATTTAGAAATAAGTACAAAATTGAAGCTTTATAAAATATTTCATGGAAAACATTTAAATCCAACGTTAAATATAAAAATTAATTTCTTCAGAAATGAGGGGGTAGGAGACAGTACAAACATAGAATTCGTTTCTTATTAGAACATTATTTAAATTTATACAAAAAAGTATATAGTCAGTCCTGTTTAAATGGCATATTTTTTCATCACCAAAGCAATATGCAGAGCATCTTTTCTCCTATCAATCTTTTGAGTCAAAACTGTTTGAATTCTGACTAATCTAAATTGTGTTATTTTCTCAATGACTTTTTTGTGATGTGTGGCTTTAAGTAGTTGTCATTAATGAAAAGATAAAAAGATTAAAAACATGAAATGTTTTAGAAGACAATAATTATGTTTCATGTTTATGATACAGATTCCAACAGGCGTGGACAATCAATGAATATTAAAAAGTCACTTTTTATTAAATAATCTTACCCTAGAGAAGAGTGTACTCCCCTAAAAAAAATATTTTTTCTTATTCTTGTGCTTTTTCTGTGGCCCAATATCACTTGGTAATTTGAGTCTGATTTTATAGAAATGGAATATTCTATGAATATTTTCCTAAAGTGAACAAAATTTTGTTGGCTGTGATACTCTAAGTCCCTTAATTTCCAGCTCTCCTTGACGTTTTTGCCAAACTGAATATAGATATTTCTTTTGCCGTGTACATGTGAACATTGCCCTAGTGATAGCTTCATATTTTCCTCATCTCATCATTCAGAAGCTATTTATCTTTTTTTTTCCACTGCCTCCTTCGAACCACCCTCCCCCATCGCCAAATGCCTGTTCAGCCCCCACACATTCATGCGTATTTATTCCCGTAAAGATAGTGACACTTATGGTTTATTCTAAGACTAAATCTGTGTTGCCCAGTGACTAAGGACTTAAGCATGCACACTGCTTCTATGCTTACCCTCCTACCTAACTTGACTACCCAACATTTTTATTTCTTTCCCTCAGAATCCCCTGTTTTGGCACAGTTCAGTTAACACACCACTGCCAGGCCACTAATTGATTTCTGAAACCTGACATTTGTTTTCTGTTTTCTCCTATCTTTCCTAATGGCACAGCACTACTAAGCAGGAAGGAATGCAAAGAACTAGAAAGTTCAAAGTAATTGAGGATCTGTCCGTTCACACTGTCTGGCTTCACGCCAATGTAGAACCTGGAACATTTGAAAAATATTTATCAAGTTTTAACCCTTTTTTGCTAAGTCAATGAAACAGGTTTGCAGCTGTAACATTTGTGTTAAGAGCAACAGCAAGGTAGCTTGATTGAACATGTTCTTTATATGGTCAGAACCGCATGGCAAATGTCTCAGAAAAGGATTACTTTCCAATTTCCGTAATATTGTACAGTGCTAAGCTAGTTATTTTTTGTGAGATTGCAGAACTGGGCATTTCAGAGAAACCATGAAAAGTGGCAGCCCTGTTTCATGAATCTTTATGGCAGAAATGAAATTCAAATAAATGCTATACTGCATTTGAGCAAAATATATATATATATATATATTCAGATTGTTTTTACTGTAAATGTGTTAGCTATGCAAACACAGCCATAGCCAGGTTCATATCTATATTCACTAAGAAAAGTGGAAATGTAAAAAAATTAAAAAATTAACAAGACTATTAAAATATTTTATTAAAAATAGATCAAATAGTTGTATGGGTTTTTTTCTTTTTTTCTTTCTTTTTTTTGCAATGGGAAAGCTTTTGTAAATGAAAGCATGTTAAAAATTGGTGTGAAATTATAGAAACATTTCCAGTAAAATAAATGAATTTTACTGCAGTGAAAACTTAGGTTGAAATCACAAGCCAATGAAATGCTGGTTAAAAAAAAAAAAAAAAGACAAAAGGAAAGGTCTAAATAGATTTAAAAGCAAATTAAAATATAGTAGATACCAAAATGTATTAAATCTAAGTTAGAGTAAGCTTGACATTAAACATGTAAGAAGTTCTATTAAGAATGATCTACATTACATTCTGGTTTGATCATGTTATCAGCATTAAGTAACTAAAAATCTTTCAAAGTTCAATTTTTTAAAGACTTTACATTAAATCCCATACCAATTCTATAACCTGTTTCTAAGCTACTTAATTACATGTTTGGGTTTAATACTAGAGAAAATCAGGACAGCTTTTTAAAGATGAAGGTTGACAGCAAGGAATTGTTTGCTTAGGGAAAAAATTACAAGAACACTTATTAAATAATACTTTGGTAACATGAAAGTAGTCATTGACCATTCTCTGAAAGTAGCGATCACAGCTATAAAAATATTATATTCCTGTATTAACAGGAAGGGAAGGAAAAGGAGAAAAATCTAGTTTACAGCATAATTTTATCTTTTCTAATAATAAATGAATACGTCTAATATCTTATGTGCATATTAATTTTTTATCTGTACATTGAAAATGAGTTCCATACCTTTGATATACTCTTTGAAGTGAACGTTTTTTCCTAAGAACTCTGTTTTTTTAAAGCTGTACTGAATCGCCTGTTGTATATGTAAAATTGTCCAATGGTATATAGCGTGCTGTCAACATATATACATATGTAGTAATATTGCAGGCAATTTTATTGCAGTTTATTGTTCTGGCTTCCCAATAAGCCAGATAAAATCATGTACAAGAACATTGAGGATTAAGGGAAGTGGTTTCCTTAGGTGATTGCTGGCAAAAATTCACTCTCCCATTATAATAACATAGTAAATGGACGGTAATGTATCTGGCTATTACTTTCCTACAAATTTGGATTCCCAGTTTTCAGAGACGCTGCGTGTCTAATGTTTGTGATTTCTTTGGTCGTCTTTTCGTAGGAAAAGGTGCCACGGTGTTAGGTAAACGTGCTGTTTCTGTTTTGTAAACATTAAACTCCCTTTTTTTGAACATACAGTGGTAGCAAAAATAAGTCAAAGATGTAATGTCTATTTAAATACACATTTGAGCTAGGCGTTAGTGCTTAAATTAGATTCCAGGCTTCGGCTAGAATCAACATAGTTTAAATATTAAAAACTTCAAAATTCATATGGCCCATCCCCCTCCTCTCCACACACACATACTAGCAGGTAGAAATGTGTGTTAAAACTTCTAGCTAAATACTGAAGGGGGGTGGGGGAGGAACCAGGATTTTATGCAAGGACTTTAAAAAATGCTTGCCACTAAATCTTTTATTCAGGACATTCCGAATTTGCTTTGCTAAATGGATACATTCGCCGCTAAAGATACACAGAGACAAGAGCTGTTTTAAATTTGTTTATCACACCGCCCCTAGTTTTCCGCTAAGGAAAGGACATTTTGTATATTTTAATATACATACTCCTTAAACAAGTTTCTCAAAAGCTTAGAGCCCCCACCTAGCCGCCTTGTGGGTTTCAGCTTCTGAGTTTCAGGTCCTTGCACAACCCCGAAGACGTGCAATCACTCTTTTTCTCCCTAATCCCGGCGGAGAACAATCCGAGGAGATCTCCCTCCGCGTCTCCACCCTCATTCCCCCTCTTCCTAGATTCCACCGGCTCGTCTCCTTCCCTCCGCCCCCGGCTCCGCCAGCCCAATCTGTCAGAGGAGTTGTGTACAAACCGCGCGGCCGCCTTGCGCGCGAAGCTCGTGGCCCGGCAGGGGTGCGGTCGGCCCGGCGGAGGCGGGGCCCGGGGGAAAGTTTTTCTTCATAGGCTGGCTCCTCTGGCCCGGCCCGCCTCCGCA
The DNA here is from genome assembly GCF_027409185.1 of Cynocephalus volans. Lineage (NCBI taxonomy): Eukaryota > Metazoa > Chordata > Mammalia > Dermoptera > Cynocephalidae > Cynocephalus > Cynocephalus volans. Next base: position 38,806,911 of record NC_084466.1, on the reverse strand, counting down.
CCTCGGGATTCGCAGTCGCGCTGCCAGTCAGGCCGGAGGGCCCCGCCCACCCGAAGTTTGGTGAAATAGAGGCGGGCGTCAAGTGTCAGTAGTCTCGGGGCAGGTACGCGCGCTCGCAGCTCGCTCGCGGAGATCGGCGGTGGCGGGAGCGGGCTCCGGGGAGTGAGAGAGTCGGTGGGGCGGGGCGGGAGAAAGTGGCCGCCCGGAGGACGTTGGCGTTTACGCGTGGCGGAGCGGAAGAGTTTTGCTTTCCTTGCGCGCCTTCGGGAACTGCCTGCTGTGGGCTGAGGGGTCCGCCCGGAACCTTTCCTCCTCCCGCGGCCCCGCGCCGAGCTCGCCGGTCCGAGCCAGCGTGGGCGAGGTGGGAAGCGCGCTCGATCCGCGCCCCGCGCCCGAAGCCGCCCCCCGAGTGTCCATGGCTACGCGGGTGCTGACCATGAGCGCCCGCCTGGGACCTGTGCCCCAGCCGCCGGCCCCGCAGGACGAGCCCGTGTTCGCGCAGCTCAAGCCGGTGCTGGGCGCCGCGAACCCGGCCCGCGACGCGGCGCTCTTCCCCGGCGAGGAGCTGAAGCACCCGCACCACCACCCGCAGGCGCAGCCCGCGCCCCCGCAGCCCCCGCAGTCGGCGCCGCCGCCCGCCGCCGGCCCGCGGCTGCCTCCGGAGGAGCTGGTCCAGGTAAGAAGAGCCTCTCTCCTCCTTCCCGGGGCTCGGGCGTGACCCGCCGCTGCGACGCGCGGGCGACAGGGGCCGCTCCAGGCTGGGGCGTGCGTCGGGGCGCACCGGGAGCCGGTGCTGGGGAGGGCAGCCCCGCCTTGCCCTCTTAGCTGGGCACCGCATCTCGCCGGGAGTAAATGGGGGTGTCAGGGAAGGGGGTGTCCGAGATGGATCTGCCCTGCTGGGTTCGCCTGGGAGAGGTTAAAGGGGGAACTGGATGCTCACGCGCACCTTCGTTGTTTTTTCTTAATTTGGAGGATGAAACCTTGTACCTGACGCTCAACTTTACTTAATTACACCCTCTGCTTTACCCCTCCCCAATGCCATGGCTTTGGAGGTCCCCCCCGCGCCCCACGTCGTCTCGGTTTAAGTAGAAAGACACTGGGGTGTTGGGGAGAGGTTCCCCGGGGTCTACAAACCCCATGGCTCAGCCTGCTTTCGAGGCGATCGTGGGGCCGCGTTTGGGAAAGAAGAGTTAGAAAAGCTGAGGTTGCATCAGAGCGCTTATTTTTCCTTAAAAAAGAAGAAAGACCGAGGGTGTTGTTTTCTTCGTGCGCGCGTCAGTTTCCTCCCCGCGCCCGCTGGAAGCTGGCACTCGGCGTTTACACTTGCCCAGCAGCCGAATTAGAGCGACCGCCTGTGTCTTTCGCCCACGCAGGGAGTCATATAGCCCAGAAAAAACTTCCCGGGACTTTTAGCCTGTCCCAGGGAAGAAAAAAAAAAAAAAAAAAAAATTGGAAACATACCCACATGCAAACAGCTGGAAGAGCTAAAATCAGAAACCACTAACCGCCACGGGAGCGCAGTGCACGAAGGGGTTTAGTTCGGTTTATTTCAAGACGCTTCATTTAACAGCCCCTTGGTTACTGTGCATTTGCCACTCAGCGCCTACGCCCGGGGGTCTGCCAGGGTCGGCGTGCTGTGACAGGAAAGTGACGTTTGTCAGAGATGGGACTCAACATGGCTAGAGCGCTAATTTTTATTTTTTATTTTTAAATCGTGTCTATTAGGGCAACCCCGTCCGCATCCACACCGAATGATCCGAGGTCCGAGATGAAACGCTTTTGAAATTGAGTAGCAAAAAATAACTCTTATTTGCAGATTAGGGTGCCGGGGTTAATAGTTCTATGAGCCATTTCATCTAATTGGGCTCTTTTTTCTTTTTTTCTTTCGAAATTTCCTTTTCAGTGTTGAAAATTAAAAGAAAAATTAAGCTTAAATTATACTAGGATAGAAGGTATCTGTAAAAAGATTGAGGTGGTTTTTTTCCAAGTCGGATTATGTCCGAAGGAGGAAAAAAAAAAACCATTTGAAAACTATTTGGCTCTTTCAGTTTGTCAGTTTTCTGCTTAGGAGACACCGAGAGGATGAAGGATGATGACTGGGCTTTTTACAGAGTAAGGGGGAATGTAGCATTGGCCTACTGGGAGGACATGATAAATGCCTTGCTGATGACTATTTGATACAGCAGCCTCTCCCCACCCACGGGTCCCCTTAGCACCACTTTACCAAGGGAGTGATTTCCCCGTAGGTAATTAAAGATCTGTTTTAGATAGGGATATGAATAGGAACATTTCATTATCATATTAACCAATTACAGAATCCCGCTGATTAAAATCAACATTTAGATCAAATGTTGAACGTGAAATTGTTTTGTTTCAGTGGATACTGTTTTTCTGTTTGTTTTTTATTTGCCTTAGCCCCCAGGGTATATGTATATATTTTTATTTGGTGGATACTGTGTTTTGCTCAAAACAAAGTTTCCATTGGACTATAAACAAGAAAAGGCACTGAAGTAGCCAAAGAATATTTTATATTAGATATTTTGGAAATATCTAGCCAAGCAAAAAAACCTTCGCAATATTATGTTTACTGTTTGCATAGTTTTTTGAAAAAACACGTTAAATTTAACTATAGGACATGAACAGAATTGAAGTAGTTTGGCAAGATTTCAGTATTGTACTTTAATCACAAACTTAACTGTGTAATGGGCAGGGAATCCTGCCTGTATGGGGGTGATACTTAATCACTGCATCAGAAGGGAATATATTTTCTGTTTGCTTCCTTTTCTTCTTGATTTGCCTCTTTCACTTTTTGTCTGGAGTTGATTGGGGGAGTGATTTTGACCAAATGCATATCATACAGAGTTTCGTAAGATTTTGGTGAACCAATTATTACACAATTGACAAAATAAACCTGGAATGTTTATAAGCAACCCTTAAGAGTTTGCCCTCCTACTTTACAATTGCCAGGGGAATTTTTAGTAAGCACCCTTTGTTTGTCCTCCCTGACACAACGCATCCAGTAGATTATGCATGTTTGTGTCTCTTCTTTTTTAGACCAGATGTGAAATGGAGAAGTATCTGACACCTCAGCTTCCTCCAGTTCCTATAATTCCAGAGCATAAAAAGTATAGACGAGACAGTGCCTCAGTCGTAGACCAGTTCTTCACTGACAGTGAAGGGTTACCTTACAGTATCAACATGAACGTCTTCCTCCCTGACATCACTCACCTGAGAACTGGCCTCTACAAATCACAGAGACCGTGCGTAACACACATCAAGACAGAACCTGTTACCATTTTCAGCCACCAGAGTGAGACGACTGCCCCTCCTCCGGCCCCGACCCAGGCCCTCCCTGAGTTCACCAGTATATTCAGCTCCCACCAGACCGCAGCTCCAGAGGTGAACAATATTTTCATCAAGCAAGAACTTCCTACACCAGATCTTCATCTTTCTGTCCCTCCCCAGCAGGGCCACCTGTACCAGCTACTGAATACACCGGATCTAGATATGCCCAGTTCTACAAACCAGACAGCAGTAATGGACACTCTCAATGTTTCGATGTCAGCTGCCATGGCAGGCCTTAACACACACACCTCTGCTGTTCCGCAGACTGCAATGAAACAATTCCAGGCCATGCCCCCTTGCACATACACAATGCCAAGTCAGTTTCTTCCACAGCAGGCCACTTACTTTCCCCCGTCACCACCAAGCTCTGAGCCTGGAAGTCCCGATAGACAAGCAGAGATGCTCCAGAATTTAACCCCACCTCCATCCTATGCTGCTACAATTGCTTCTAAACTGGCAATTCACAATCCAAATTTACCTGCCACCCTGCCAGTTAATTCGCAAAACATCCAACCTGTCAGATACAATAGAAGGAGTAACCCTGATTTGGAGAAACGACGCATCCACTACTGCGATTATCCTGGTATGTGATCTTACCTGGTTGAAGCATCAGTAGATGTAGTTTGTGTGTGTAGTTGTATGTGTGCGTGCACACCTGTTTCAACCTCAGGCTTTAAATTTACATATGAAAGTTGCCCTTGACAGTAAAAAATTAAAAAGAAATTACCTGCTTTGTTCTCTTTCATATTACATCTTTGTGCTTTACCCTGGTATGTAATCAGTTAGTTCCCTATTACTTATTTTATGTATTAAAATGTATAGAATATTCTGAGAAAAAGTGACCTGAGACTTTTTTCTCTTTAATATGAAATAAAATATGTATTTCTAATATATGTCATTTAGAATTATGCCAGAGTTATTTTAAGATAGCCATCTGATAAATTGTAGCTTTTAATTCTAGACTAAGTGCTCTGGAAAGAGATTAGGGTGTAGGGGGAAAATAAAATATGGTAATGAAGGGTTGTAGACAGCTAGCCTTGATGGTAGGTACAAGACTGACTGAAGCTTAGATTTAAAGATGGTCTGATAGCATATGAGCATATGCTCATTCTGGAATGAGATACGTGGCCCGAAATATAAATTGATGACAGTAATGAATATATCTACAAGTTGCTGGCATAAGCTAGTTTATGATTAATACAGGGCATAATTTATTGACTATGGTACATGATATGGCATGACATGCTAAATAAAGAAAACAAGAAATGTAGGAGTCCCGAAAATTACAGTCATCTTGGATAATGGCTTAGCATTGTCAGCTCTAGAGCCATTAAAAGTTTTAAAAATATACAATATAGTAGCTTTTAAATCACTGAAGTATGTGTTACTAGAATACAGCACTTACTGGAATATAAACATTTTCCATTTGTAGTTTGCCTTGATCACCTGTGTTTTTTCCTACTAAAGTGATACATAAAACAAATCACTTTATGCCTTTAATAAGGTAATGGGAGAGCGATCTTTTAAAACTGAAGCTTCAAATATGTTGTCCAGCATGAGAGATTTCTTCTTTAAAGCCAGATTTTAAACACTGAATCATCAAATGTAAAGATTTCAAAAGGATCTCCAAAATGACAAGCTGTTCTTCCTCTCCTTCTATATCTTAGGTTGCACAAAAGTTTATACAAAGTCTTCTCATTTAAAGGCTCACCTGAGGACTCATACTGGTATGTAATTTTCTTGTTAATTCTGTGAGTTGTGTAAATAGTGTAAGTGGTATTCATCTTTTTAAAAGCCAACATGTGTTTGATCTTTTCTTTCTTCTGTCAACTTTTATTTTTTAATGGCCTACCTTTTCAGCACTGGCTTGGTTCAAAATTCAGTTCCATGAGAAAGTCTGGTTCCAGGAAGGCTGATGTTCCCTCACTAAAGCCTTGTCCTGTCACCTCCCTTAGAATTAATTACCCCAAAACATAAACAGCAATGTTTACAAATGGATTTTAAAACTTTTAATGGCACTGCTATTCCTGCCTTGAAGGAAAAAAATATAATTAATTTTCTTCCTCCGCAGCAAATCATTTTGCTTTGATAAAGCCATTTTAAACACCAAAAACCTTTCCATTTAGTATGTATAGCATAACTGCATAATATGTTATCTCTAGTTTCACCTTCAGCTTAAACTGTGTTTAGCGTGTTTGCTATGTCCAACGAAAGGTAGGGCTGAAATTTCAGTGTTAAAATGAGGCAGTCAAAAATGGGGTTATGGTTGGAAAGTTATTTTATACCCTACCCCAGCCCACACTCGATGTATTTGAGAGACTTCATTTTTATTCTAGCATGTTTCATCGCTGTTTAAGATGAGCTTTAATGTTCAGTCCCTTCAATTGTGTAAATATAATTTTGTTTAATCCATAGCAATCATTTTTAAGAGCTTTTTAATTTAATTTTTATTTATTTATTTTTTTAAAAGATGACTGGTAAGGGGATCTTAACCCTTGACTTGGTGTTGTCAGCACCACACTCTCCCAAGTGAGCTAACCGGCCATCCCTGTATAGGGACCCAAACCTGTGGCCTTGGTGTTATCAGCACCACAGTCTCCCAAATGAGTCATGGGCCGGCCTAAGAGCTTTTTAATTTTAAAACTTTATATCAGAATACATTTTAAGATGAAACTAGGTAGGATACTTTAAAAACCTCCAAATACCCCAAATAATTATATATTTGTAATTTTCTTAAAAGAACAGCCCTGAAGGAAGGAACTAATATAAAATGCTTGTTTTTTTCTCGATAAATACAGCCTTACCTAAAGTTCAAAGAATAAGTTTGCTAATAAAAGCAATGACCTAGCAAAATGTATTATTCCATCATTGCTATGGAAACCAAAGTATTCAACAGTTCCTTTGAATGGGTTGTTGGATTAGTGAGAGGACTTGAATCTCCCCAGGCTAGATGTTACTATGGAAATTGAGTTTTGATAAATGAAGTAGTTATCTCTAACTGCTGCATTAAAAAGTAAAAGCCTTTGAACAAAGGTCATTGCTGAGATAGAGCCCTGAGAGGAATATGGTTGCAGATATTTTGTATGTATGTTAGGAGATATTGCTTGATATCCCAGTGATAAACACTTATTAAAATCCAAATAGTGTTCGTGACAATGTGGTAGATTCAAAGGCTTTTTGAGAAACTGCTTTTAAAGAAAAGACGTCTCATGTATTTATCTATGAAATGAATGGGTTATTTTGGCCTGAGGTTTTTAGATATAGACAAATTGATTATATATGGAAAGATTCTACGGAAGCAGCCCAAGGTAGAAATTCTGTAGATAAACACTCACGAAAGAATTAAGTATATAATAAAGGCTTCAATTTAAAGTTCTCAAAATACAAATGACAATTGCCAGGAAAATATTTCATATGCAAAACTAAGATACTCTTTTTCAGGATATATGTTATATTAAGGAAACTCTGAAAATGGGTTTTTACCTGAATTTTTGATTAAGGGGAAGTGGAAATAGCTTGGAAACATTCGAACTATTGTTTTTTTCGCTTTTGGAAGGCCTTGAAATGGGAGGTAGGAAGGAGGGAACACATTCTCATAGGGTTAAAGTCTCCTAATAAAAGAAGAGTACGATTGCATATAACGATGTAATCAACTGCTTATTGCAGGGATGTTGTCTGACCATATCTAAATAGCCTTTCAACCCCTGTCAGGCTTTAGTGCTTTGAACACTTATACCTGGGATTCTGGAACTTGACCTGCTGGCAAAGAAATTTAATAGTGGGTTGTCTTAACAACGCTTAAACTAATAAAAACAGACTAAAAAGAGAACCTAGGCCTAGTTTGGGTCCCATGCATAGACTTTTTCACCTGATCGTAAACATCGTGGCCTTCAACATCTAATGAGTGAGACCATGTAATCCAGTTTAATAAAGTTTTGTTTGATAGTCTTTCAAATGCCTTGGGGAAGGTTTGTAGCAGACTTGTTCATCTGGCTAAACCCGTTCTTAGGTAATCATAGAGCACTGAGGTTATTTTCTCCCCGTTTCTAGTTTCTAGACAATGCCTTTTAAAATTACCTGTCCTCTCTCATGGTATCCTACCCACCCTGCCCAGTGTTTTTAAATGAATGTATCCCAAGCCAATAAGGGTTTCGTGTTTTTTGTTTTTTGTTTTTTGTTTTTCTTTTTTCTTCCTTTTAAGACCCAGGTAGATGAAACCCTTTTTCTAAATTACTTCTCTCATTTAATAGCTTTTTTTGGTTTCCTGTCTGTCCCCCTTCCTTCCCATATGGACAATTTTATTAAGGGACTTTGAAAACTATATGACTGTATTGATCTTGTATTTGATGGCATAAAGTAAATTACTTTTTAAGTGATTGCTGCTTTGCAGGCAGAATGTGAAGCACCCTAGCATTTCTTTGGAAAATAATTTTAATTGCTTAAAAATGTAGTTACCTTATGTTTTAAAAATGATTTAAGCAATTAAAACAACCTGCGTTGGAGTTCTGTTTAATTACTTATTCTGGATTTTTGGACTGTAAATGCTTCTTTAACTTGGGTTGCAAATTGAACCTAAGCAAATAGTCTTTCCAAAACAGAACCTTTTTTTTAAAATGCGGGATGAAAGAATAGAAGATATATGCATTTCTTGACCCAGAAGTGTTATAGTATTCAAGTTTTCTAAGTTCATACTTTGATTTCTTTTCCTTTTTTTTTCTTTTTTGGGTGGCTGGCTGGCTGGTACAAGGACCAAACCCGGGCCCTTCGTGTTAGCAGGAATGCTCTAACCACCTGAGCTAACTGACCAGCCCATACTTTGATTTCTTTATTAGGAAAGCATAGATAAATAATACAAAGTTATTTCATCTTCGTATGGTTAGATAGAATACCTGAAGCATAACTTGCCTCTATTTTAGGGAATAATTATATTTCATTTGTGTCTGTATATACACAAGATGGCATACTTATAGGACTATAGAGGCACCCCGTATATGGGTGTGTGGACATTTGTATGTATTATTTGTTATATGTGTGTATACATATTTATCATGCCTCCAGTTAGAAATAATTATAAGGGCCTGTGCTCATTGCCATCATTCTAAAGTTGCTCCCAACCAACCACCTTTAAAAAAGAGATTCATGTATCATTCTGCCCTTTTAAATCAACATGACTAATAAACTGTCTACTGAAACCGGCATTATAGTTTTTAAGAAGTCAAAATGCAATAGAAAAAAATATTGACTATATTCAAAGAAAATTTTTCAAGAAATTTAAAAAGTCCTTGCTTTCCAAAGAAAAAACTCTGAAAAAGTAAACGTGAACTCAGTAAAGATGTTTGAAATCTTAGTGGTTTTTATGGGTGGATGTGCACTTAAAGACTATGCTAACGCTGTTGGGAAATCAGGGTATGATAACATATTTAGATCATTTATCAGTCTCAACTATCTGGAACAGGGCTGAAAATTATCAGTTGTACAGAGAAAGTTACACACACTTGGCTCAAGTGTCCCTCAAACCCAGATTCCACACCCTGACTGACTGTCCTGAGTGCACCACAGGCTGATAGAGGAAAAGAACAATTTGAAACACCCCCGCAAAAGAAAATGGAAACATTATACAAATAGCATAGGGACACAAAATGGTATCTATGAGTAAAGCACCTTATGCAGGATTCCCAGTTTAAGGAAGAATTCCACATTCAGTCTTGGAAAGATTTTTAGCCCAAGCCTCGTTGTAAAGGGGGTAAATTTCCATGTTCTGCCTTATCTTGCTTACGCAGAATACTTTATTTCTTTATGGCATTCACAGTTGAGATGTTACTGTGTATACTTTTAAAACACATCATCTCTACTTGGGGTTTGCTGCTAAGTATATTAATTTTAGTTTCAGTTTGGGTACTAAAAAAATTCTTAGGTATAAATTTCCAGTTTAGTTCTTTGTTCTACATTAACTATCCATTGAATGTATTAGGCATAGATTTTGATTTTAGAATATTGAAAATGTTGACAACAAAGATACAGTCATTGCAGACACTTCTCCACTAAAAAGAACATTCAAAATGTTGTGAATATGTTACTCCTTCTTTTGAGAACTGTGGAAAAGGAGGAAAAGGCTTTTTAAAAACTGTATAGGAAAGATTTCATTTCAGGCCTTAATGGATGAAGATGATACAGTTTGGATCTAGAGACAGATCAATATTGGTTAAATGTGTACCCTGTTTTATTGGTACAGGTAACAGGGAAAAAAATGTTTTTCAGGATGAGATTTAGTACTCAGTGATTTTTTGAGTCTATAAGAGGGTACTTCAAAAAAGTTCTTGGAAAAATGGAATTGAAAGAATGTGAATCTTTCCGTGAACTTTTTGAAGTACCCTCATATTTGAAAACTATGCAGGAAAAAGTATCACATTTAGCCTTTAATGTTAAATGTTACTGGTTAAACATCTCAAATTATTTTCAATATTCTATTTTCATTTGCAGCTTTGAAACTTATTTTCTATATTGACAATTTCAGGCTTATGTAAAAACAAACAAAAGTTGTGGCTTAAGAGACTTGCTGGTTCAGGCCCCAGAAGAGGCATTTATGAGCATGAAAGCTTAGAAACAATTTCTTTTAAATGACTCACTGGGAAGATTAAACTTTGCTTCTAGAACTTGTTCTTTCATCTGAAAAACATTTACATAGGAAATTGATTAAACATTGTTTTGAGATGATAAAGCTTATCAAAGGTTAAGAAGTATAATTTGATCCAGCAAACAATTTTGACTGATTCTTGTAGAGAATCCAAAGATGAATACTCTCCTGCCCTTTTGTTCTTAAACTAGTGGGAGAAGATAGTTCATAAATAGATTAAATAGAATTGCTGAGGTCGAGATAGAAACGGTCAGCTGTGAAGGTAGAGGGAATGTAGAGAGTAAGGTTTAAAAAAAAAAAAAAGTAACAATTTAATCACCCAAGAATTTTACTTTGGAGATATTTTTTGTTCTATAGAATGTAGTAGCTGTTTACTTGATGACCCACATCTTTTCTGGTGAAAGATTAGAAACAAAGTAATGTCCTACTTTAGTAAAAGTATCTCTGTAGCAGCATTCCTATTCTGTCAGCCTGTATTATTTATATTCAAGGATCTCTAACAACTCTGATTAAGGACGAGTTACTGTTTTTGAAGTGCACAGTAGATAACTTTTACTTAAAAACATCTACATAAAGTAAAATTTTTTGGCTACTTTATAAAAAGCAAATCTTTGAGTTGGGAGGAATCTACTGGTCAGGGTAACCATGTTAAGTGCAAATTAAAAGAAAGAATATCAGGACTCATTTAGTGCTAGAATAAATGTAAATGGAGGATTTCTCTATTCTGATTAAAAAAAGAAAACGTGAAATATTTCATTGACATTTTGCTTTTTCATTTGTTTTTAAAGTCAGTTGGGGCTCTTATTACAGGAAAGTGAATCTGAGTGTTGTCTTTTTGTCAGGAGACTCAAGAATTGGTATTTTATTTCATTAACCCTGTTAATGACAGAGCCAGCCGTTCCTCATTGTGTTTGTGGAGAAGCCTGAGAAGTAGCTTGGGGGTTCAGAGATTCACCCTGCTGGGATCTAGACTGCAAGTGTAACTCCTGAGAGTAGGCTTCCACCCATCGCTTCTTTGGGGTTGGCAGATCAGTGTTGTCAGGCCTTGAGAGAAGTCAGTCCCTCACTGCTTTTGACTGGGGGCTGTAGAAATTCTTGGTTTTCCTGAAGCTCAGTCCAGTTCTGTAAAAGATAATATACATAGAGTTTACATAGCGTTTATTTATCCCTGTACAACTTCAGGATGGATAATAGCTGATTCTGAATATTGTCTCCTGAAGACGCTGAAAACATGGTTTACCTAAATGTACATGGTTTACCTAAATGCAGATTATCCTTGGTGGTCCCAGGCGGGGCAGAGCCAGGCAAAGCCCAAGCCCTGCTGCAGGTGGGGCTGCGGGAAAATTAGGCAGGCTGACAGTCTTACATTAGCCTCTTTTTTGTTGTTGTTTTCTGTTTTGTTTTCTTGTTTTAGGTAAGAGGATCCAAACCTGTTGACCTTGGTATTATAACACCATGTTCTAACCACTGAGTAAACCAGCCAGCCACACTAGCCTCTAGCTTCTTATACCTTCCTTCCTTTTCATTAATGAAAATAACAGAGCTGGACAGACTTTGGCCACACGTGTTGTTTCAAAGATGCATTGGGAAAAGTGTGGCGTCACAGACGAAATATTAGACAGTTTCTGCTCTTAGGGATCTAGTTAAGAAGGCAAAATACAGCTATTTGAAGCCTTCATAAAGCAATAGATGTGCAAGTGCAAATCAATAGTTCAAAATGAGTTTAAATAATGAAGATACAGAGATGTGGAATGATCTCTCAAGGTCTGTTCAGTGGTGTTCTAGAAGAGGTAAGGTGAAATGGATTTTAAAGATAGTGATAAACATCAATTGACAGATATGAGAAAGAAGGGAATTTCTTATGCAATACATCGTCTTAATTAATCAGTTTCCTTAAAGTGGGCACATTTCTGACAGGGGTACTATAACTTGTAAATATGAGATGCATTTGCAAATGCTAATGATACTATTTGAAATGGACCTTCTGTTTTGAGTATAGGAAAGCTGCTACAATGAGCTGTAATAAGATTTTTTAAATGGAAAATTACTGGCATAAATATATAAAAATAATGAATTAGTGAGATAAAATTATCATCCCATTTATCCGTTAATCTTAGATATCTAAATACATTTTCCTATGGATTTTCTTTAATCAATGTTTTCCTATTTTTTCCCTTTCTGATTATTAGAAGCAAATCCAATATTGAACTTGTTTCAGATTCCATAAATTGACTCTAAATTCCATAAATCTCTAATGATGGGCAAAAAATCTATTACTGAATTGCATGAAAATATTCCTAAAATAAGAGCTCATTTTGAGCTGCAAGGACTCTTAAGTTCTAAGAGTTTAAATTAAGTGCTATTGAAATAATTCATTCTACTTTAAAAGTTTGTGTAGTTTAGGTTCTCAGAAGAGGATACAGATTTTAAGTTCTTTGAGACCAGAGATCAAGTCTTATTTGTATTTTGCAAGGCATTTAGTATACGTTATACTGTCTCTAATTCTGATGGTTTTTAGTTTTTATCTTTATCAGATATTATTGATTGAATTGTCTTTTAGTCATCAGGAAGGAAACAGATGTGCAACTTTGCTATAGTAAACTTTTAAAAAGTTACCTAAAATAACTATACTAAGAAATAGTTCCACCTGCCAGTTGTTTTTTGTTTTGATAAAAGAGTTATGTAGACTATTTTAGGGAAAGGCCTTGGTATGAATCTATTAAATATGTTCAGCAGAGCAGAGAAACTCCCATTGTGGTAGGTTCAAAAATCATTTTTTTAAAATATGTTCATCAGAGGAAGAAAAATAGCTAATTTTTAGTTTGTCAATAAAGAGTTTTTGAATACTTTACAGCTAACCCACTGAAATTCACTTAGTCTGGGGGAAAGGAACCATTATTAGGGGATATTTGGAGATTGCCAATACTAGTATTGAACAGTTTTCAGGACCCCTGAAGTCTGGAAGGTGGATCTTGACTGAGGTCTGGCTCTGCCAGGGTGTCTAGGGCTCTGCGAGGGTGTACTCTCTGCTTCAGACAGTCTAGGGTTTAAGGCTTGCTGTGAGTCCACTAAGCTACTCCTTAACTGACTTTCACAAGTGGCTTGAGAATCTGTAAATAAATTTGAACAATATGTACGTGTTTCTTAAATCATTCAAGGAGAGTGTGTCAGTGTTGGCTAATGGAAGATTTAAGTGGGACATTAAGGGAAAGTGGCAGACCAAGATTCTTAATGTAGAGTTCATCATTTTACTTCTAAATAATGGGGTTATTAGGGGGTATTAAGTGAGGTAATGAGAAGTACCTAGCTCTGGAGTATGTGCTCAATGGATTTGCCTGCTCCCCTCTTTCTTTACTGGCAATGTTTCTGCTTAACATTTTTATAAAATTTGTTAATGGATAGCGTGTATGTTTAACTTGAGCTTTTTTTTTTTTTTTTTTTAAAGATTAGGGATTCCTAGGAAAATATTTGTACAATTTAATATAGAATAAGAAAATGCATACTTTATTTGAGATAAAGTTAAAGCTTGTTTTCCTTGCTGTGCAAACTTGTCACTTTTTCTTTTTGCCTTTGGAAAGTTTCACATTAACAGCATGAGAACTTAAAAATACAGTTGATGTTGAAAGAGCTTAACTAAATATTTTAAATTGGTGGTATTGGAAAGAGATTCTGTAAAAAACCAATTAAACTTTTGAAAGCTCTATCCTGTTGAAATATAACTTAAAGGAAGTCAGTTTGGTTTCCCAGAAGTACTGCGCATAGTGTTTCTGGCTGAGGAAGAAAGGCCCAAGTCTGCTGTTCGGCCAGAAATTGGGTACCAGCTTCCTCTACGATGTTTTACTTGAACAGTGTTGACACTTGAACAAATCCCATAGAAACTGCCTCAAGTGGTGAATAGTTGTCCTTACTTTCATAGTAAGACTTGGCCCCAATAACTAACACTTCAAACACTAGTAGTATTCTTGGCTGAATAATCTATAGATGTGCATAAATTGAGAGCAAAACCCCAAATGTTTTAGGAACTTTAATGGCTACCGTATTTCAACCAATCAGTAAAGTAAACTTTTAAAAATATTGGTGCAGTTTATTGCTTCGCAGCCAATAAAAATAGTGAACAAAAAGAGTCTAGTGTCCCTTGTTTCTTAAATAAACTCTGAAAATTCAGTTCTCCTGTATTTAATTATTAAATTCAAAAGACTAGAATGCTTTGTTTTAAAATTGGGACACTTTAGGAATTCTTTTCCTTGCCCCCAACATCAGAAATAACTTTCTGTTTCCATTAAATGATAGTATTCAATCAATATGTTTGTTTCTGTGATTTAAGAAATACTTCTGTGCAAAATTATTTTTTGTTTGATTTACATCTACAAACATGATAGCTACATTTACTACTGGTATTAAAATGTTTCTTTGTATCAAATAGATTTTGTATAAATGTAACGGAAAGAAAAGCGATTTATTAAGTTGCTTAAAAGCTTTGAGTGTATTAGGTTAAATTCCTAGTTAGAATTTACTATGGGGGGTAGAGGGGAAGACTTCCAGAATGAAGTGTGCACTTTTAAAATGGAGTGAAAGGAACTAAAAGAATTAAAATTAATTAAAAAAAATAAAAAGTCTGTCTTGGGTTGGAGCCAGAAGAGAAGAGAGGAGCAAGGTAACTTGGGGATGTGCCCCAAAGGTATATTTTTACACACATAAGCCCCATGAGGCTGGACATTTTTGTTTGGTTCACTATTGTATCCCAAGCATTCAGGACAGTGCATGGCCTGTAATAGACATTTGGCAAATTGTTTATGGAATGAATTTTGATAATTTTTTTGGTTCAGTACTTGACAAAGAAAAGTTAAATGTGCATATCAGCAAAAGTTAGCATTGTTAGTTATTTCATGGTCTGACTCTTACCAATGTGAAGTTATTAGTGCCTGACTTTAATCTGGGTAAAGAATTTATTAAATATCAGATGCACAGAGCTTTGAAACCAACTTTACAATTTTTCTGACTTTGGTTTGTTTCAATCTGAAAAGAAAGTGAGTATGCATGTGTGAGCAAGCGAGAGTCTCAAAGAGCAAATGCCCTACTAGTTCATTTTGGAGACCATGTGTTCGGGGGAACTGGTTTCTGTGCTGGAAGCTTCACTCTGGCTAATTTAGAAACATCTAGGACCAGTTTTGAATTAAAGATCACAATTGTAGTACATGAAATTGATTGTGTAGGTGATCTGTGCAGCTTCCTCATGAGTGGCCCCCGCATTTTTTCCCTCCCCACCCATCTTATAGCCATTAGTCCTATAATAATTTGGTTTGGGTTTGTTGGTGTAGAAATTGTATTCACACAATATGATAAAGTCACTGAAGTTCATCTATCTAGTCCTGTGATGGATTCATTTGTGCAGGAGAACAGAAAAATAAGACCACTGCTTCATTTAGCATTTGTCTAAAATTTACCATTCTTCAGTTCTTCAATGGCACCCAAAATGCTTAGTTCTTTATAATTAGAGGTTAAATACCATTCTATGAAGCGACTCTCTTCTGTAGATGACTTTGAGGGGATTTAATATTTATTTCATTCATAGTGGAACTCACGAGCTTTCCTTCCCTGCCTGGCCCATGATTTGCAAACAGTTTCCAATCTCAGGTGGTCCTCTGCGATGTCTGTCTCCGAGCAGACCACCTCACCTCCTTTGTTCGTTGTCACAGGTGAAAAGCCGTACAAGTGCACCTGGGAAGGCTGCGACTGGAGGTTCGCGCGCTCGGACGAGCTGACCCGCCACTACCGGAAGCACACGGGCGCCAAGCCGTTCCAGTGCGGGGTGTGCAACCGCAGCTTCTCGCGCTCCGACCACCTGGCCCTGCACATGAAGAGGCACCAGAACTGAGCCGGCGCCCGCGCACCTGACTCCGGCGTTCCGCACGCCATCGGGCAGCCTTTTAAACCACAAACTTAACTCTTCATATAAAAAAAGAAAAAGAAAACAAAAAACTGGAAATGTATATTTTGTATATTTGAGAAAACAGGGAATACATTGTATTAATACCAAAGTGTTTGGTCGTTTTCAGAATCTGGAATGCTTGCTGTAATGTAGACGGCTTTACTCAAGCAGATTTCATCTCATGACAGGCAGCCACATCTCAGCGTGGGTCAGGGATGGGGTGGAGGGTGCGTGTGCGGGTTTTTACCTGGGCACCATCATTTAATGTGACAGTGTTTAGTAAACAGATCAGTTGGCAGGCACTGGAAGAAGGGTGGATTGTATGTCAAGATTTTACTTGACTTGGAGGTAGTTTCTTTCCATATTAGATAATTCCTTGGAGGGGAGGTATCACAGTGTACCTGACAATTCACAAATAGCCATTGAACAAATGTGTGGTTTTTGTTTTTTTTATATGAGTTGCCTATATTTGCTATTGAAAATTTTGTAAATATGCAAATCAGCTTTATAGGTTTATTACAAGTTTTTTAGGATTCTTTTGGGGAAAAAATCATGATTCTTTTGAAAATAACCATGAATACATTTAAAGTTAGAATTTGTGGTAAGATACCTCTCAATGTTAACCAAATTCATTTATTTAGGGGTAGGAATAATCATACAAATGAACTTTAAAAGCAAATTTCGTGCACTGATTAAAATAGGATTGTTTATTTTAAATACAAAAGACATTTTATATGAATTGTAAACTGAAGAGCTTAAAGATAGTTACAATATACAAAAGTTAAACCTCTTACAATAAGCTAAACACAGTATCATTTTTTAAAAGAAGGACTTATGTTGTTTTCACATGGCAATTTTGAATTTATGATGCAGTTTTCATGTACGGAAACGTTGAATTTATGATGCAGTTTTCATATATCGAGATGTTTGCTTGTGCAGTACTGTTGGTTTAATGACAATTTATGTGGATTTTGCATGTAATATACAGTGAGACACAGTAATTTTATCTAAATTACAGTGCAGTTTAGTTAATCTATTAATAATGACTCAGTGTCTGCCTTTAAATATAAATGATATGTTGAAAACTTAAAGAAGCAAGTGCTACATATATGCAATATAAAATAGTAATGTGATGCTGATGCTGTTAACCAAAGGGCAGAATAAATAAGCAAAATGCCAAAAGGGGTCTTAATTGAAATGAAAATTTAATTTTGTTTTTAAGATATTGTTTATCTTTATTTATTTTGTGGTAATATAGTAAGTTTTTTTAGAAAACAATTTTCATAACTTGATAAATTATAGTTTTGTTTGTTAGAAAAGTTGCTCTTAAAATGTGTAAATAGATGACAAATGGTGTAAATAATTTTGTAAGAGGCTTCAAAATGTTTATACATGGAAACATACCTACATAAAAAGCATAAATCGGTTGCTGTTTTGCTTCTTTTTCCCTCTTATTTTTGTATTGTGGTCATTTCCTATGCAAATAATGGAGCAAACAGCTGTATAGTTGTAGAATTTTTTGAGAGAATGAGATGTTTATATATTAACGACAATTTTTTTTGGAAAATAAAAAGTGCCTAAAAGATTCATGTCGTGACTTTGTTTACCTACAATAGCAAGAATAATAATTGGCAAGTTCCATCCCCAAATCTAGTTATTTAAAAGGGTCTGATCAGAGCAGTTAATGAAAAAACAATTTCTAGGCATTCTTAGAAGAGCCAGATTGAACCAATACCTACATTGAACATAAGAGAGATTTATTTTTAAAATATAATTGGTGTATAAAGGGAGGCATAGGTTGGCCTGTTAGCTTAGCTGGTATTGTTATAACACCGAGGTCAAGGGTTCAGATCCTTGTATGGGCCAGCTGCAAAAAATCAAAGGAAGGCATAATTCATGGATACTTATTTTTTCTGGCCACTACACACATACTGTATTAACACTTCAACATCACTAGTTGAAAACACTATAGAGTTAACTTGCATGTTCTCCTTTCCTTGGCAAAATAAGAGTTGGGTTTTAACTTTTTCTTTTTTTTACTTTTTAAAACAGAAAAAGATAATTAAAAGTTGATTTTATCCAGTAGCAACAAGCACACCTAGATCTTGGTTTTTAATACCATTTTCCAATAAAAAGAACTGGGACTCCTTAGAGAAATGGCTGATTCTTAGGACTGAGGTGGGAAATATACAAGATACGCCTAGAGCATCTTGTGGTGCCAGAAAGTAAGGAAATAACTTAAAAAAAACAAAATCCAACCTACAATGATCGGGATATGTCAGAGCAACCCTAAGTATAAAATATCCCTGTGTCCATACTGATGAAAGTGATTGAATAAGCAGGATTAGAGACATCTATGTGGAATAATTCCAGATAATTTTTGTAGATACTGTCCCTTCAGAGTGGAACTTAACTTTCCATTCCTCAAGTGTGGTTTGCACATAGTGACTTCCTTCCAAAGACTACTTTATTGGGAAGGAGGGGAGGAAGAGAAACTTGACAGCAGAGAAATCTGTCAACACTACCTCAACCAGGTGACCAAGGTTCACAACTCATAACTCCAGTGTAATCATGAGAAGCATCAGGCAAACCATTCTACAAAAGGCCTGGCCAATGCTCAAAACTGTCAGGCTATAAAAAACAAGAAAATGTGAATCTGTCATAGCCCAGAGAAGCTTAAGGAGACATGATGACCAAACATAATGTAGTAACCTGGATGGAACCCTGGAACAGGAAAAGGACATTAGGGAAAAACTGAGGAAATCGGAATAAAGTATGAAATTTAGTAAATGTATCAATATTGGTTCATTAATTGTGACAAATGTATCCTACTAAGTAAACTGTTAATAATAGAAGCTGGGGGTGGGGATACAGAAATTCTATTATCTTCACAATAATCCCCTAAATCTAAAACTTCTAAAATAAAATCTTTAGAAAAGTAAATAAAAATCAGTATCACTATTAGGAGCGTACTTCAAAAAGTTCATGGAAAGACTCATTATCTTTTAACTCTATTTCCCCCTGAGCTTTCTGAAGTGCACTGGCACATTGTCACAGTAAGTGAGGCCGGGGCAGGGCCCCTGCTGTTCTTGGAGATACAGGGCAAGTTGCCCTCACGTCATTGGGCATCACAGGTTTACTCAGCCTCGCCATTATTTGACTTCTCTTTCCAGTCATCCACGTGACATGTCGCTCAGGAGTCCTGCACAGCTCACGCCCCAGCCTGAACTGCTCATGTTTTCATGGGGGAAACACTTGAGACTCTCTTTGGCTAACATTTATTCCTAGAAATGGAAACAAAAAAGCAAGGCTACAGGCGTTTTGAAGCAAAGACAATTTCTTACTCTAAAAACATGAATCAGAGATGTATCAGTAATCAGTTTTAATTGTTAATTGTGTAAAATCCATTTTCTTGTGAGTTCAAACCTCCACTCTTGCTTTGGTTCCCAGCACTTAATTGTGTTCCTCTTCCTAACACTTGAATACCATTTTACCTCAGGTCACAGGGAGCAGCTGTTTCCATCTCTCATTTCTCTATCCTTCTTCCCCTTTTGTAGGCTGCCCTTTCTCCTCTCTTGCCACTACCTGTTCAAATCCTTATATCTGCCAAAGCTCAGTTGAGACCTTCAGTCTTCATCAATCACACTCACTGGAACTTTTTTGTATTTGGAGACATGATTTACATTTTAGCATTTGAATTATTTTTCCAATTTTTATTGGAAATCATATATATTTTTCTTCCTTAGATTGTCAACTCTGTGAAAGAAACACTTTTTATTTGTTTATTTATTTGTTTTTACTTTTATTATTTTTTTAAAGATGACTGGTAAGGGGATCTTAACCCTTGACTTGGTGTTGTCAGCACCACGCTCGCTCAAGTGAGCTAACCGGCCATCCCTATATAGGGATCTGAACCTGTGGCCTTGGTGTTATCAGCACCATGCTCTCCCAAGTGAGCCACGGGCCAGCCCTAGAAACACTTTTTAGATTGTCTTTGTATCCCTGCTCTTATTGACTCGTAAAGGAGGTATCAAAAAAATTACTTTCTGGTGCTATGTGAATTTGCTTAAACCACTACAGCATTGGATTGGTAAAATTAAGATTGCTGGTTTACAAAAAAAAGTGAAAATTCTGAGTTCTGTAATAAACTCTTTCAGTGATACATAGCTTTCATGTAATTTACTATACTTTTTATTTTTCTTAATAGTCATCACAGTTAAAAGTTATTAAATAATTTCCAGGTTTTTTTCACCTATGACCCTGGTATGAGTGATTTTTTTCCCCCCAAGTCTTCTGTTGATTAGTTTTACACTGCAGTGAAGCATCTAACCAAAGATGGAATTTGGTTAACTTCAAAGTAGAGTCCAGATTTAGTAAGGAAGAGTAAAGCCCTTCTTTGTTATGTTACAGCCCACAAGTTAATCCAAAAAGGTCTGGTGGGCTTAGTTGCAGATAGGAAAAGGAATCCAGCTAGATTTTAAAGAACATTTTTATGTAGGCAAGCCAGGTCATGCTTATCTAAGGATTCTCTAATTGGATGCCATAAAGTGATGCACTTAATGTAAACTCTAATGTAAGAATGAAATGGCAAAGTGAAGCAACACAAGATAACTTGGCAGTGGGGGGAATAAAACTTAACTAAAGATTGTTAAAACTTGGAACAGGGGCTGGCCACTTAGCTCAATTCATCAGAGTACAGCCTTTTAACTCAAGGTGACTGGTTCAGATCCCTGTACCAGCCAGGTAAAAAAAAAAAAAAAAACTCAACTCAGAGCATCATTTATTTGTTTTTCTTTTCTTTCTTTTTTTTTTTTTTTTAAAGATGACCAGTTAGGGGATCTTAAAGCATGACTTGCTGTTGTCAGCACCACGCTCAGCCAGTGAGCTAACCAGCCATCCCTATATGGGATCCGAACCCATAGCCTTGGTGTTAACACCACACTTGCCCGAGTGAGCCGTGGGCTGGCCCAGAGCATTACTTATTTGAAGTCATGTCACATAATTGCATTCTAGCCACTGGGAACCTGATGTAGTACTCAATTTTTGTCTAATTGCTGTAGCTTGTTTACAAAGAAACACTCAAAATATGTTTGAACCCAGACACCCATTTAATGGACATAACAATGATCAGCAATTAAGTTATTTGCAGCTTTTAAAAGAATGATAGGCATGGTTGTCTTTCGAAGGCCACTTTCCCATTTTCACTAATAGTGTTTAAAAACACACAACACATTACATGTTTGCTTGCATTACAATCACAGTTCCACATTCACATACCTTATCAAAAACCCAATAGAAAAGCTATATCAACAGTGCAACACAAAGAGGAAATTTAGCCAACAGTCAGTATATATATATTTATATGCATGTATATGCATACACATACACATTGAATAAGAAACTAAGAAGCTCGTATAGACTTCTAGGTAAAGATGATAAGTTGTACATATCTAATTTTGTAGCCTCCAAAAGCCCCACTAAAATGGAGGGCCTTTTTCATCCAAGGCATCCGTATGAAACTGGAGAGAAGAAACACCAGTGAACTTGTGGAAGCTGGAAAGAGCTAGATTTAGATGCCACCAAGCTGAGTAGAACTGAAAACAGCTAACTGCTACGCTAGTAGTGGAGAAAGCCGGGAACTAACCTAATTCTAACCCCCCAAATAACAAAAGATCTCAGGAATTTGTGACATCAAGCACTTCTGGAAATGGAGCTAAAATAAGGTTGTTCCCTCCACCATGTGTGGACACAGTGAGAAGGTGCCATCTATGAGCTAGAACACAAGCCCTCATCAGATGAGGAATCTGCTGGCATCTTGATCTTGATTTCCCAACCTCTAGAACTTACTGCTTTTTTGATAAAGCAACCAACCTCCAAATCACTTTGCCCTGGTCAGCAAGATCTTGCTGGACAAAACTGGAACTTCTTTTGACAGACAGTAATGATGGCAGGGTCCAAATTCCTGAGTGCTGCTTTTGAAACCTCCAAAGACACGTAATGGAGCTGAGTGGTGGCCTCTCTTCCTGTCTGAAGTTTCAGAAGACCTTCATCATTTTTCAAGCATCGAATGTAGTATTTCACCCAAATGAATTCCTTGGAATGTATTTTCCATGAGATACCTGCAGAAAAAGGGCCCTATGGTCAAATAAAGACCTTTCTAGAAGATTCACAACATATGTTAGAATGATAAAGTCTCTGAGAAATTCTGCAATACATAAATAAGTTTAAACCAAAAAAAAAAAAAATTATTAACAGTTTGTATAAGAAACTGTTAGTTCTTTAGTTTCCACCCCACACCCCAGCATAAGTACACTCTGAATAGGAAAGAACCTTTTAGTCCCCACCCCAACAGAAAGAAGAATGGAGGTTTATAGGATTATTCTCTGGAGAGGACAGACAGAGGACCTCCAAGTTAGAAGATAGTGAGACCAGTTGAGTACAAGAGGGCCAAACAGAAAAAATAGGAGGATTAAATGAATGTGTCCATACTGGTTCCTGAAATTCATCTCTTCTTGGTTCTCAGAATGCTGGAGCCAAGCTTTTATCCTCCGGGCAGGAGGCCGAAAGAGTCTTCAGAATGCACCAGCCTAAGAGAAAGATGAATCTTCTGAAAATCCCAAGTTCTCCAATAAGATGGCCCAGCCAGACCAGCACAGATGATTAGATGCACACAGGTGCTCAGAGCTTCCGATCGACTTTCTGGTTCCACACTATTAACTACTAGGCTGGCTGGTTAGCTCAGTCAGCTATAGCCTGATGTTGATAACACCAGTGTCAAGGGTTCAGATCCCTGAACCAGCCAGCTGCTAAAAAAACAAAAACAAAACAACCCCCTGCATACTCCCCTACCATTAAATTTCGACAGACAACTGAGAAATACCACTTATCCAAGGAACATCAAATATCAAAGATAGAGATAAAACAGACAAGAGTAATTTAAAGGGAAAAGACTATGTAAAGTGGGTAAAATTATAAAAAGAAAAAAAAGCTATTATTAATAGCCTTAGACATATAAGAAAGATATTATAACTATGAAAGAAACAGGATGCTCTAAAAAACATGCAGAGGGCAAAAAATTAAAATTGAAAATATGATAGGAATAAAAGAATACAAAGCAGATTAAGTAAACAATTCAAGAAAGTTCTGTAGAACTAAAGGACATGAACTTCAAGATGAAAAGGCTTTCTGGATGCCCTACTTACCAGTGTAAAATAGACCCACATCAGTGTGAAATTTCAAATCCTGGGATCAAGTGGAAGTTTCTACAACTCCCAGAGAGAAAAACAGTCACATATAAATGCAACTGGATTGCTTCAGACTTTTTCATCAGTGACATTGGAATCAAGAAGATAGTGGAGAAATGCCTTTAGAATTCTGAAAAAAATGTTTTTTAATCTAGAATTTTAAATCCAGTCACACTATCAAGTGTGAGGAAAAATGAGACTTTTTTTTGACGTGCAAGATCTCAAAAATTTTACTTTTTACCTCTCTGAAAGCTGCTGATGTCTGTACTTCACTAAAATGAGCAAGTAAATCAAGAAAGAAAAAGACACGAGATACCGGAAATGGGATCCTGTGCAGATAAAAGGTGAAGGGAATCTTCAGGACAGTGGCAAAAGAAGGTCAAAGGATGACAGCTGCACACCAGGCAGAGAGGGCAACCAGTCCAGATGGGAACAAGTGAAAAATCTCCGGGAGAATCTTCTTTAAGATTATGAAACTATTAGAATATCTGATGCATCTGAACATCTCTCAAGGAGATTGAGATCAGAGGTTAGCAAATGAGGGCCCGAAGTCCAGATCCAACTCCAGGCTTTAAATTTTGTCCTGCCCATGAGCTACCGAGAGTTTCTATATTTTTTAAAGAATGTGAAAAACAAACAAAAATGCAACAGAACCTCTATGTGGACCGCAAATTCTAACATATTTACCATCTGTTTTGCAGAAGAAGTTTGCTGACCTCTGATTCAGACAACTGGTGGAGATTTGGGGGTTTAATTACAGATCTGTGTATAGAAAACTAAACAAACAAAATCACACACACGCACAGTTCATAATTCCAGGTAAAACAAAAAGTTGTACAGGAAGGGGAAATTAATTATGTTTATTATATGGTTCAGCTCCAAATATGGTGTATGTAGTCATAAATGATGTAAATCCTACTCCAGTTACCATATAGTTCTAATAGGGAGCTGAGAATGACCCAGGCACATGTATGGGAAGGGAGGGGAGGAGGAAAAGGAGCCAAATCTTTATACTCCATAATGGGAATGCATAAATAGGAAAACAGAAGAGATGGCAATGCGAGCATTTTGTGTAGAAATGTGGAGGTAGACACCGAAGATCGGCTGAAACAGTTGCATGTGGCTGTCTCTAGGGATGGGGTAATGGTGGAAGGCAGGCAGGACTATTGATTTTTCATAAAAAGCCTTGCAAAAGTATTTAGCTTTTAAAACAATATTCATGCATAAATTTGATAGAAATAATAAACCAGGGTGGAAGGGGGAAGCGAACATGAAGGAGGAAGATAAGGTCATAAGGAAGAGGTAAGTGTATACCTCATGGCCCTCTTGGAACCTGCTGGGTAATTTGGGAGGGTCGAGTCTGTACTTTCCCCAGCATCATCCCCACCTCTGGTGGTTTGTTTGAGAGCAGGCTCGGTTTCTAAAGTAAAGGCCAGTGCACTGTGCAAAAGAAAACTGAGGAATTGTCGGTTTAGAAGGAGTTAGGTAGGAAACTCAGAAGTTCTTTATTACACAAAATAATTAAAAGCAATCTGCACTGAGGTCCCAATATTAGGGTCTATAAAATACAGAAATGTACGAGGTGATGTCATCTTGAAAAAAAGGCAGGGGAAAGAATCATTTTTCTCTGTGTTTCTGAATTTTCGGTGATGGGCCTGGTTCATAGTAAATGTTCAATAAGTATGTGTTGATTAAATAAAGAAATCTGTAAAAATATCTGATAAAGATGGAAGAAATCTTAGAAAATTAGGGCGATCTAAATCTGAGTGAAAAATATAAACACCAGTCATGAGTTCTCACCAGAAGCAACTGAAAAGCTATTGCTCTGTGTTATAGTAGAGAATGCTCTGAAATCGATACAAGAGCATTTTAAAGTTTGAGTATTATAAATTGCAAAATGTTTTTGACAATACTGCTCTGCTGAATAATGGATATACTGGGATCTATCTACACAACAGGATTCAAGGCCACCTTTGAAATCTTTTGGACTTAAACATGTTTCATTAAGTACATCGATTTTTCATGTGTTTGAAAGGAACAAAGATTTTAAAAGATTATGAACTGATATCTTTTCCTCTTTGACCCTAAAATGAGCAAAGGAAATAATACTGTGTTTACACAGAAAATTTTATCTAGGAAGTCACAACTCTTTGAACATTCTCCATGATTAATCAGCACTGTACCGTTATGAATTAGACTGGTATCACGTCCCTATCTCTACCTGGGGAGACAGCTCTGTGAAAGCACTAAATGAAGAAAGATGATGCATACTGCTAATTTTCTGTGTGGCTGGAAGGATATGAAACTCTGCTTTTAAAGAAAAGCATGCTCAATTGTATTGCCAAAAAATTACTTTTTATTAAAAAACATTGTTTGAACCTTAACCTTTCAAAATAAAGACTATGACTTTTACAAAAATAAAAATATGATAATGTTCTAAATTCTTGGGGAGAAAATTCTTTTTAGAAAAAGGGCAGCTGGCTGGTTCGCTCAGTGGGTTAGAGGGCAGCCTTATAACACCAGCGTCATGGGTTCAGTATCCCCTTAACCAGCCAGCTGCCAAAAAAAAAAAAATTCTTGGGGGACATATTTTATCTGTATTTATGAGGTTGGAGGGAGTGCATGGGGCCAGACTCTCTAGTCCCAAACTGAGAATATTTGTTTGAAGATGCTCAGATCCATGGGCATTTCTTTGCCAGAAGACTAGACCTTCTTTATTTCTCCAGAGAAAGGGTATTTTCTCTCTCCATCTCTTAAAAATGACACGAAACAAAACGAAACAAAAAACCTAAAACTACTTCAATAATTTTCTCCCAAACACAAATGTAAGTGTAAGTTTTGTTGAAAATGTTGCTGATTTCTCTTTGAATTTTAATTGCTCTTGGCTTCCAGATTCACGGGAATTTACACTACTGCAGGTGAATTGTAGAGCTGTTAACCCAGGTAACATAGCCAGGGTGAGTGATGAAGCTCCTTTTTGTTTTACCTTACACAGGGCAAGTTAGCAGTGGTGGAGAACCAAAGGTTTCATAGGATTGAGGTACCAAATGATGACACTGGCCATCAATGTAATAGGAACTATCTCCCCAACCTGAATATTTCATACATTTTACACAAATATAAAGAGAAGTTTTAATGGGATACTTTGATAATTGTAGCATCCTTGGAGATATATTCTGGATGTGTTGAATGATGTTTTGGTTGTCGTAAAAATATCCGCTAAATAAGCAGATGGTCATAAAATTGAAGGAACAATAGAACTTCAAAGATTTTTCCCCTTAAGACTTACCTATCAGAATGTGTAGTACCTTTTTGTTGAACGATGTGTTAAGTTTCTTGCCTTGACAATGTGCTTATTATGAAATTACCAGCAATGTTAATGTTTTGACCAGAAGTGAAATAAATGAAGAGATTTTGTTCTATGTTTTATTTTGCTTTTTAAAACTGCTTATAATCCTGCAATGGCATCAGATAAGCTAGGTCCAAAAGACTAAAAAATTAAAAATAATAAAAGTAAAGCCAGTTACTTGGAGATAATAAAAAGGAACCGAATATTATAATGTTAGATATAAAGTGCTTAGATCTAGGCATTTTACTAAGAATATTTTCCTTTAGGAAAATTAGAACTATTTTATGAATGTTATTTTTTCCTGCTAATTTTTAAAAATTTTATGAGTGTTTAAAATAAAAATGATAGCATTGTTTTGTGGGGTTTCTAACATAGATGTAATACATTTGACAACCATAGCAAAAAAAGCAGGCAGATGGTAAATGAACTTGGATGGTTGTAAGGTTTCCACATTTTTGTGGGGGAGGCCTGCGGTATCTGAATCTTAACCCTTGATCTTGGTGTTATAACCCAATGCTCTAAACAACTGAGCTAACCGGCCAGACCTAGATTTCCACCTTTTACATAGAATTGTATAATATTAACTATAGAATACTGAAAGGTAAAGATATATATTGTAATTCCTAGAGTAACCAGTAAAAAAATAAAGAGATATAGCTAAAAAACTAATATATAAATTAAAATAGAATTCTAAAAAAAAAATTCAAATAATCAAAAGAAGGCAGGAAAGTAGGAACAGAGATACAAAAAGTCAGCAGGGACAAATAGAAAGCAAATAGAAAAGGGTGGACCTGGGGGCCGGCCCGTGGCTCACTCGGGAGAGTGTGGTGCTGATAACACCAAGGCCACGGGTTCGGATCCCATATAGGGATGGCCGGTTAGCTCACTGGCTGAGCGTGGTGCTGACAGCACCAAGTCAAGGGTTAAGATCCCCTTACCGGTCATCTTTAAAAAAAAAAAAAGAAAAAGAAAAAGGTGGACCTAATTCCTACCATATCAATTGTTACGTTACATGTTAATGAGACTAACAAGCCACAGTTAGACTTTTTCTCTCTCTCTCTTTTTTCTGTTTTTTGTTTGGGGCGCTGTCCTGTACAGACATCTGAATCCATGATCTTGGTTTTACAAGGCTGCAGTCTAGACATTTTTCTCTAAGTGTTAAAGACCTAAGTTCATTTTTGTAGCTGGCTATTCCTATTTTTGGAAAAAAGCCCCTCTAGATGGAACATTTAGTTACACAGATGTAAAGCAAGGAGCCACTTATTGTTCTGGAGGTTAATTACAGACGTAGCCATTATTAATAATCTGACCCTGGCCCAGTGACACTCGACCTTGGCAAAGGGCTTATTCCCTGGGTACATGTATGTGGGACAGTGGCTAAGAAGAGCTGAACCAACAAAGAGCTAAAACACTTGGCGACCTGGCATCTTTGCCTCAGGTCTTCCTGGACTGAGGACTCACAAAGAGGAAAGTGATACTGTCTTTCTTTTTGAAAAAACTCATAACCAGGCTGGCCCGTGGCTCACTCAGTAGAGTGTGGTGCTGATAACACCAAGGCCACGGGTTCGGATCCTATATAGGGATGGCCGGTTTGCTCACTGGCTGAGCGTGGTGCTGACAACACCAAGCCAAGGGTTGAGATCCCTTTATGGGGCATCTTTGAAAAAAAAAAAAAAAAAAAACTCATAACCACATCTGTGTAAGTACTTTATGAGTGTAGCCATCATACCACGACTATGGGCAACAGTGAATCAATGATTAACAGTGACCAAGAGAAGTGAGAATTGTTGAAACTAACAGAAAGGGCCCATTCTTGGAAAAATGATGATCAAAATAAATCTGGGGGCCGAGCCTGTGGCGCACTCGAGAGGGTGCTGCGCTGGGAGTGCGGCAACGCTCCCAGCGGCCGCGGGTTCGGATCCTATATAGGTATGGCCGGTGCACTCACTGGCTGAGTGCCGGTCACGAAAAAAGAAAAAAATAAATAAATAAAAATAAATAAATAAATAAATAAATCTGGGATCAGAAGTCAGGTGATTAGATACAATTTTGTAAGTTTGGTGGTTACAGATAAACATTGTGTAGAAAACAAGGTGGTTTTTTCAGACATAGCATATACTGTGTGCCAGGGTACTGTCCTAGGCCCTTTTACACGTGTTACCCACCTTACTATAATCCTGGAAAGTGCTTGTTATTATACCAATTTTATAGACGAGGAAAATAATGTCAGGAAGCTTAAGTGACTTGTTTTCCCTCATGGAAACAGGGCTAGTGAGAGACAGAGCTGGGAATTCAGATTTCAGCTCCTCGACTCTTTCCACAACAGCACACCCGTTTCAAGAGTCAGGAGACTCACTGCATACAGCCCCCCAGAGCTGAGGAACTGAGAAGACCGGACATGAAGGCAGCTTCCAGCTCATCTAGAGGGCTTTCCAAGCTCCGTTTCGGGCAGGAGTCTGTGCCAGGGTATGGCTAGCCTGGGCCTGCCAAGAGTAGCAGGTGAGCTCAGATAAGATGACGGTAAGTGGACGAATCTGCTGGAGAGGAGAGTGCAGATCCTGACTGTCCCTCGAGGAACGGTGAAGCATCAGAGCTGCCATGATAGGAACAGGCCCCAGAACTTGGGAGGGCCTACAGGAAGTGCTTTGTCCACTGACTTGAAAAAACTTCATCCAAGCCAGATAATACAAGCCACTGTGGAAACAGAAGGACGACTACATTCCTGGTGTGATTATACCTAAAGAGGAGGCAAGGATAAAGGGAAAGAGGGCGATGTTCCCAGGCCTTTGATCTTCTTTACCTGCCACAGGCCTCTCCTCCCCATCAGGAGACTTCCCGAGGCAGGAAGTGACATTGCCCTGTTTGTCAGCGCACTCTTGTTCTGAGTCACCAGGATTGTTGGCATAGTTATCCGTAAGATTTCCAAGTGGATGATTTACTCTCCTTTCAGGGGGCTTGGTATTGTGCTGAGCAATTCTCAGTGAACTGCCTGACTTCCATTCAGTCTGAGATTTCCTCCTTGGAATGTCATTCAGGGTCTTACAAGTAGTATGTTCTAACTTTTATTAACACTCTCCTACATTAACTAACTCTAAGTTGTGGGTGGGGAGGTCATAAAAATAGTTGAATTACAGTTAATTTTAACCATTTCCTTGTTGTTGGATATGAATATAGTTTTCAGTTATTTACTATTTACTATTGTTGGATATGAATATAGTTTTCAGTTATTTACTATTTACTATTTACTATTTACTATTACAAATAATGTCATAGGAAACATCTTCTTTTTTTTGGTGGCTGGCCAGAATGCGGGTCTGAACCCCTGACTTTGTGTTATAAAGGAAACATCTTCATACATAAATGTGCATATGTTTAAGTGTCACTGTAGGATAGATGTGAAACTGAGGGGTGAAGGGATATAAATATTTATGTTTTTATTTTTATTTTTTAAATTTAAATATTTTTTCATTTATTTTTTGGTGGCTGGCCAGTGTGTGGATCTGAATGAACACTTGACCTTGGTGTTCTCAGCACTATTATGTTTTTAAATTTATCATATTTACAACTTTTTTATTATGAAAATTTGCAAACAAATATGAAAGTAGAAAGAACAGTATAATGGACATTCTTTAGTTTAGTTTTAACGATTATCAACTCATAGTCAACCTTAATTTACCTATACTCCCACCTGTTCCCTGTCTTTCCTCTCCTTGATTATTTGGAATCAAATCTCAGACTTATCATTTCATTTGTAAATATTGCAGTATGTGTCACTTAAAGATTACTTTTAAAAAAAATAACCACAATACCATTTGTACACCTCAAAATTAAGAATTTCTTAATGACATCTAGATATGTCATTTTATATATTTATTTTTCTTATGTATTTTATTTATTTGGTAGCTGGCTGGTATGGGGATCTGAACCCTTGACCTTGGTGCTATAACACTGTACTCTAACCAATTGAGCTAACCGTCCAGCCAGTTATGTCATTTTAAATCAGAACAGGTTCTCAAAAATTGTCCTTGAAGAAAAGAAAAAAACCTCAAGGGTTCAGGATCCTGGTATCGGCCGCCTACAAAACAAAAACAAAAACAAAAAACAAAAAGAAGGAAAAAAAAAATACTAATTTATCATTTCAGTAACAGTGCTGCTCTTGGGAGCAGAATTCTAGAGAGAGGAGCAAAGTACAAGGGAAGGAACTCGGATAGCCAATGTTGAAATGGAAAAACGAGACCAAGAAATGGCACTGCAGCAGGAGAGATGGACCTGCCAGTGGTCTACAAGCTCTCATGCATTTAACCCCCTTAAAGTGCAGTCTTGAATAACAGACAACATCAAAAGGCAGCTGTGCTTTTCTCGGAATAAAACAGCTGAGCTAAACAACCAAAACCAAACAGCTGTACTGCCTTTGGATTTAGTGTTACATTAAAATTAGATGTTTTCTTTCCCCAGCTTTTTTTTTTTTTTTGGCAGAAGAAAACAATTGAAGAGTTTTATTTCAGGCATAAATGTTATGTTCAAATCATTTGCACATAGCCTGCAGTAAAATGCCAGTTATTACGGAAATCTGACGGATAGCGTTGTCAATTACAAGTAGAGACCCTCTCTCCATTGTTTTCATTATTTAATACTACTCAATTATTTAGAATTTGCCTGTGTACAAAGTAGAAGCTCAGCTGCAAATTTTCAGATATTTTATTTTAGAAAAATATGAAAATATTCCATTGAATTAAAACAACTTAAACTTGATTTTTAAACAGGTGCTATTCCTTTCCTTTGTAGAAAAGTTAATTATTTTACAATCTAATCTGAATGCAACCATGCAGGCAAAGAACAAAACAAAACAGTCTTAATTCTTTCTTACAATAAGCCTATAACTTTCCAAAAGTAGTTCTATCATTTGTTAAAATTTTACATTTCAAAGTATTACATGCTTGCTGTAAAAAATATAGTGAAGCTGAATGAAGAAAATGAGGGTTCCTGTGGCTTGACCATTTATTTTTCAGATGTTAACCTGGTAATCTGTGCTGGGTACCACTGAGAGATAACCACTGTCCCTATTCTGCCATTCATAAATCTGTTTTGCAAACTCAGGATTATTCTGGACATTTTCTTCTGTAATCTGCTTTGTTTTCCACATATGTTATGATAATTTTCCTGTCATCAAATGTTTTTCACACTATTATTAATATAGTTCTACTAAAGGGTTTTTAACCTTTTCTCCATATGCATACATTTTGAGTTGTAAGAATGTCCACAGCAGGCAAGAGGAGAACGACTTGAGACCAATACTTTTCAAATTATCTGTGATGAAGAACCAGTTTTTTAAATTTCCAATCTGTTATGGACTAATAGCTCTGAAAAAATATAAGAAAAATAAAATATTAATAGAAACATTTTAAATAAAATATTAAATATTTCCTAGTAAAATGAAATAAAGGTATATAAAGTACCAGCCCAAACTCATTATTAGATATGATAGATTTAATACAATTAGATGTAATAATCACTCTGTGAAATTGCCACGTACATTTCTGAGTGCTTATTTTCAACATTTGTATTGGTATTACTACAAGCCAATGACAGTTACATGGACTACACTTAATTACAGTGCTTTAGACCCTACCATGAATTTTAAATATCTTTTTCTCCTCATAGTGAAGAGCAGAAAGATTAAACAGTAAGTTTAATTTGCTATTTGATTTTCTTTTTTTTTATATTATTTTTGGCAGCTGGCCCTTGGTCAGTGAAGCTAACTGGCCAGCCCTAATTTGCTATCTGAGATTAGAGCCAACAACCTGTCACTCTCCTTCATCTTCCATACACAAGAAGGCCCAGAAGGGACCCTGGGATGAGTCACAGTGGGTACCCCTGAGTGTGGCATTCCTTGGGCTTCGCTTACTGTGGTCTTGGAACCACATTGATGAAACACAGAGTGTACAAGAAAGCTATCTTTCTGACTCTGCACCATAGGTTCCTTCAGGAACGATTTTTGACTGCCCTCTGCATGAGAACCAACAAAGTGGTCCCACATAGATCTTGCTTTTATTGTGATTGATTCTTTTAAGCAGCTTTATTGAAGTATACTGACATACAATAAACTACACATATTTAAAGCATGCAATCTGATAAGTTTTGACATATGTATACACCTCTGAAACCATCTCCACAATCAAGATAATGAACATATCTATCACCCCAAAAGCCTCCATATGCCAATTTATAATTCCATCCTTCACCCCTCCTGCCCCCTTCCTTTTCCCAGGCAACCACTGATCTGCTTTCTGTCGGTGTAATTTACTTTTCATTTTCAAGAGTTTCATATAAATAAAATCATACAGTATGCACTCTTTTTTGTCTGGTTTCTTTTAATCATTTTGAGTATATAATTCTTTTTCAGACTCATCCATGTTGCACGTATCACTAGTTCATTCATTTTATTGCAGAGTAGCATTCCATTGTATGGCTCTACCACGGTTTATCAATTCACCTGTTGATTGATGTTTGGTTGGTTCCAATTTTTTTTAATTTTTGCTATTACAAACAAGGCTGCTATGAAAATTTGTGTAGAAGTCTTTGCATTGATGTAAACTTTCTTTTCTCTTGGTTGTATATAAGGAGTAAAGTGGCTGGATCATATGGTTGATTCATGTTAAACATTTAAGGAGACTAACAAAACAAACAAACAAAAAACATTTCAGGAAACTGCCAAACTGTTTTGCAAGGTGGTGATATCATTTTATTTCCTGACCAGCAGTTTATGAATTACAGTTACCCCACATCCTTGTCAACACTAATCAGTCTTCTTAATTTCAGTCATTCTAATAGGTGTGAAGTGGTATCTCATTGTGCTTTTAATATGCATTTACCTAATGATTAATAATGTTGAGCATCTTTTATGTGCTTATTTGTCCTCAGTGTATCTTCTTTGGTTAAATGTCTGTTTAAATCTTTTGCCAATTTAAAAAGGTTTTAAAAAAAAATATTGTTATGAGTTCTTAGACAATCTAGATACAAATCCTTTATCACATGTAAGCTTTGCAATTTATTCTCCCGGTCAATGCCTTTTTTTTTTCTTTTTCATTCTCCTGACATGTCTTTTAAAGAGTAGAAGTTTTTAATTGTGATGACTGGATTTTGAAGTTGTAACGGGTCATAGGTGGCTATCCACCACCGGAGGAGAAGCCCAGTTCCAGAATAAAAAAGTAAGACAACAAAAAAAGATGAAATAAAAAGTAAAACCACAAAAAAAGAAAAAGAAAAAAATTCAGGAGGTAGCTGGTGGCGTGAAGTCTTCCCTCACCAAGCGCAGATCAAGGAACAGGCAGGACAGCTGTTTCTTACTGAAGAGGGAAGCATGTACGATCTGTCTCAAGGCCAGAGACTATAACCCCAACCCTCAGCAACTGTCTCATATTGTTGATATTAACCTTGGGGAGATAACAGAATATAAAGAATTTACATGCTTAAAGCAGCAATTTAGAAATCAAGAACTCCTGAAAACATTCTTTGCATTTGGTTTATATGATTAAGAATGACTATAAAACATAAAATAAGCCATTGTATTCATTTTGTGTGTGTGTGTGCGTGTTTTAAATTTTTTATTTTGAAATAATTTTAAATGTGTAGAAAAGTTGCAAGAATTGAGCAAAAGATTTGAGTATACGCTCAGGTTAGATTCTCTAATTGTGACCATTTTACCATATTTGCCTATTATTCTCTCTCTGTCTCTCTTTGTGTCTCTGTCTCTGTCTCTTCTGTATACATTTTCTGAACCATTTGGAAGTTTCTGATATTATGGCCAGTAGCCCCTAAATAGTTCAAGATGCATTTCTCCAAAACAAAGATACTCTTTTGCACAGCCTCTGTACGGTTGTAACCCTGCTGTAGAGAATCACCACCAAGAAGGCCCTCAACAGATGTGTCCCCTGGACTAGGGACCTCCTAGCCTCCATAACTGTAAGGAATAGATTTCTTTTCTTTATAAATTACCCAGTTTCAGGTATTCTGTTATAAGCAACAGAAATGGACTAATATAATCAGATGAAACCAGATTGAGAGACATTCTAGAAAGTACCTGGCCTATACTTCTCAAAAATGTCATGAAAGACATAGTAAAACTGAGGGACTGTTTCAGATTGAAGAGGACTAAAGAGACATGACAACGAAATGCAATGAGTGATCCTGAATAAATCCTGGACCGGATAAATAAGTGTGCTTCTGAAGGATGTTTACAGAGGCAATTGGCAAGATTTGAATGGGTCTGTGGATTAGATATTATCACCGTATCGATGTTAATGTCCTGTTTTTATAGCCACTGTATTAGATTGCTAGGGCTGCTGTAACAGGTATCACAGTCTGTATGGCTTAGACAGCAGATAAGGCTGGTGGGTTAGCTCAGTTGGTTAGAGAGTCAGTTTGTAAGACCAAGGTCAAGGGATCGGATCTCTGGACCAGCCGGAGAAAACAAAACAGCAGAAATTTGTTGTCTTGTAGTTCTGGAGGCTTCGGGTGTCAGCAGGATTGGTTTCTTCTGAGGCCTCTGTCTTTGGCTTATAAATGGCCAGCTTCATGTTCATGTCATCTTTCGTCTGCGTGTATCTGTATCCTAATCTCTGCTTCTTATAAGGACATCATATTGGATTAGAGCTCAACCTAATTAGCTCATTTAACCTTAATAATCTCTTTAAAGACCCAATCTCCAAATACAGTCACATTTTGAGGTAGAGGGGTTTAGGACTTCGATACATGAATTTGTGAGGGACACAACTCAGCCCAGACAGCCATCTGAATGAAAGGCTAAACACTTATTCAGAAGGACTGTATTTCTGATCAGTTTCACACCAGGACAGAATTAAAGTGAGGGGGACAAAAAAGTGAAGAGGTGAAGGCCACCAAGAATGTGCAGCCCAGGTGGCATTGGTAAGCAAGCAAACTTATAGAACGATGTAGATGAACAGTCTCTTAGCAACTTGTTCTGACCTTGTCCACTTTAAGGGGTCCACACCCTTCCCAGGCAACTGGAACAGCAGAGTATGTGAGCTCCTTTCTGGAATTAATAAGCCAACTTTGCCTATTATATCAGGGTTTCTCTACCTTGGCATCATTGACATACTGGACAGGTCAATTCTTCGTTGTGTGGGGTTGTCGTGCACATTGTGGGATGCTTAGCAGCATCCCGGCCTCAGCCCACTAGATGCTGGTGCTACCCTCCCAGCTGTGACAAGCAAAAATGCTTGCAGATATTGCTAAATGTTCCTTTGGGGGGAGGGGGGCAAATTGACCCCAACTGAGAACTCCTGGTCTACATAATATTTTTTGTAGATTCCATAAGTAAGTAACTCAGCCACTAGACATTATGGCAGGAAAAACCTGATATAATATGGGTCAACTGATGGTATTATGTGTGTGATTTGGGCCTGACAGACACCATTTTGCAAAGAGTTTTCTATATCTTCTAATCCAGGAATGTTAGACACTCAGGGCCCTCGCTGTTTACCAGACTCTACTTTCAGATATGATTTCTGCCCTGGATATTCCTTGCTGTGTCCCTTCTCTGTGGGACCTGTCCCTCTGGATCAATTGCCTAAATCCGCTAGCTAAAGCTGGAAATAATTATTGATGCTAAAATGTTAAAAGCCAGTAAGAATTACTTGGTTAAATTTGTGAGTCATTTGCCTTTCATTTCTTTTTTATTTTTTCTTTTGGGATGTGAATTAGGAGTGTTTGCCTTTCAAAAAGAGGTAGTTCTTTAGTAACTCAACAGAAGATTCTTTTTTTTTTTTTTTTTTCTTTTTTCCTTTTTTCTTTTCTCCTCACCCCTTATGAAATAACAAAAGAAAAGGTTCAGATCCTGGTACTGTCCAGCCACCAAAAAAAAAAAGTGAAAAAAAAGTGAAAATGAAATAACAAAAGAAGATTCTTTAAGAGAATTTCAAATAAATGACAACACGTTAAAAGAAATACTTGTAGAACATGGATTCCTCACCAGTGGGTAAACCTGCCCAGAAAGAACCTTTGTGTGAATTATGAGTCATTCTCTCCTTGTGTTCACTGCTGAACTTTAAAGAAGTTAGCAAAACATTACCAGATGTAACATGGAGGTAATCATGGTACCTGCCTTATAGGATTATTGTGAGAATTCAAAGAGATAACCCACATAAAGCTCTTAAAACAGTGCTTAGCACTTAGTAAGAGCTCAATAATGCTAGCTGCTGTTATTTATTCATCAGACATATACTGAATTTTGGCTTTGAACAAAGCACTGTGTCAGGCGCTGTGGCAGAGTCAAAGGCAGATGAGTCATGGATCCAGTATCAGAGAAATTGATGTAGTGCAGCATCAACATCCACCACTCATGGTACCTGATGTGTGTTATTTCATTTATTCCTCAAAAAGACCTTGCAAAACAGATCTTACTTGTCCCATTTAGAGATGAGGAAATGCAAACTTGTTGTGGTAAGTAATGTAGCATAAGTCATGGATGTGAGATCTACCCTGGATGTGTGTTCTTTTTTTTAAAAAAGATGACCAGTAAGGGGATCTTAACCCCTGACTTGGTGTTGTCAGCACCACACTCTCCCACGTGAGCCACGGACTGGCCCCAGACATGTTCGATGCCTAAATTCTGCTCCCTTCTCTACGACCTTGTGGTGGTAGAAGAGACACTGCATACACATCAAGTAAGGAAAAAAAATGCTAGATGCCTCGGGAGAGATGCTGATAAAATTAGGAAGAGATTCCTCCCCTCAGGGGTTTTAGGGAAAACCTGTAGGAGAGGTTTATTTGGGTTGAATTTGCATGTGTGGAATTGGCGGGGTGGATGGGAACATTCTTGGATATAAGAACATGAACAGGGCCGGCCCGTGGCTCACTCGGGAGAGTGCGGTGCTGATAACACCAAGGCCCCGGGTTCGGATCCCATATACGGATGGCCGGTTCGCTCACTGGCTGAGCGTGGTGCTCACAACACCAAGTCAAGGGTTAAGATCCCCTTACCGGTCATCTTTTTAAAAAAAAAAAAAAAAAAAAAAAAAAAAAAAAAAAGAACATGAACAAAACCATACAACAAGAAATTGGGGTTTTAAAATGAGGAACGAGAGGGAGTTTAAGTTGATTTGAATGATGAGGAAAACCCTCACTGGGTCTGGCTTGAACCACAGTCTGTTGTTCTCTCTTAACCTGTCTTCTGTCTCACCCTCCTGCTGACTTGGTCCCCCAAATATTGTCCACATTGCTGGAGGTGACCTTTCTAAATTTGATCATGTTGCTCCCTCTGCACAAAATTCTTCAATGTCTCCTAATCAGCCATATGATAAATATCTAAATGTTGGTGTCTTCGTGAGCTGTCTCATACCTGCTGCCCAGACACACCCCCTTATATTTTCCCTCTTCTGTCTCATGCTCTGCAATAGCAAACTCCCAGCTCACGGGTGGCACAACCTGCCGTCTTTGCTCATACTACCCTGGTCTTCACACATGGCATTATTCTTTCTCCTTTTTTGTCCAGTTGGAACATTCTACCTCATCCTTTGGCTTCAGCTCAAAAATTGTTTATGGCCAACATCCGTCAGGTAAAAGAAATCTGCCCACGAGAACCGGGTGATAGCAAAAGGAAAAGAGTTTATTTCTGGCAGCCAGGGCTACGCAGGCCAATCGAGGAGCGCAGCCCCGAGTTGAAACCTCTCGCAGATTTATTTTTAGCTAGGCGGGAATTTTTGCACCTGACACGATCTAGCCAATGCAAGCAAGCCAGCGGTACATAAGCTAATTTTTGTGGGTAGCCCTGTAGCCCCTCCCCACCCTGGATTCCCCATAGGGACTTTTCAGGCTAAAATGGCAGAGCCGCCTAAAATGGCGTTGGCCATGCTACTCTGTTTATTCCCCAATGTATTTTAGCAAGCGACTTGTACAGAAGCAGAATGCATATGTTAAGGTCACTAGGGGTTGGGGCGTCCCTTAACAAAATTGCTTTCCTCGGAGACTTTGCAGATATCCTCCATCCCACCCTCATGAAGACTCGTCTGAACTTTACATACACCCACTACATTGGATTTGCAATCATTAAGTGATTATTTTATTATTATAAATACATTCCTTATATGTTTTTCCATTTTTATCTTCTTGAGGGCGGAAACTCTTCCTTATTTTCTCCTCTGTGTCCTCAAGCCTCAGTAAATTGCAACAGTTCAATACATACTTCTTGTGTAATGAATGAGTGCGTGCATGAATGAATGCCCAGACTGTTTCGGCAAGAGATACTGAGGCTAGATCTTTGGGGATCGAGATGGCAAGTTTAATTCAGTTCTTTTTGTTTTATTTTGTTCCATACTATAAAGCCGGGGAACATTTCTGAACAAGGGCGATTAATCTTGGTTTAGTATGTAAAGCTTATAGGAAGGGCCAGAGTCAGCAAGACCAGGATGCGATTGTAAAAATGTGGAAGAAAGATGATAAAGACATGAACTGGGATAGTGTCAAAAAAACATTCCACTTTACCTCTTTGACCAAGGGAAATGTTACTGGGAAACTAAGTGAACT
This sequence comes from Cynocephalus volans, assembly GCF_027409185.1. Lineage (NCBI taxonomy): Eukaryota > Metazoa > Chordata > Mammalia > Dermoptera > Cynocephalidae > Cynocephalus > Cynocephalus volans. Next base: position 38,767,867 of record NC_084466.1, on the reverse strand, counting down.
TTTCATTTAGCAAACTTTCAGAATTCCAGTGCTTAAATAAGAAAGTCCTAGATGCTGCACTCCTCATGTTTTTCTGCAAAATGAGGTTGGCCTTGTTGAGTTTTAATTGCTCATGGCTCATAGAGATTTCCACTGAGTTGTGCTCGGTAGGGACCATGCATGGAGAGCCTTGAACCCTTAGCACCTGGAGCAGAGCTTGGCGGACGGGGGCTCATTAGATGTTTGTTGAACAAACGCCTGCCAATTTGTCATGTTTGTTTTAATGGTTCTGCTGTAGTTGCTCCCATGTTCTTAAACACTCTCTATCCTCTTCATTTTGACAAGAAAACCTCTCTGATGCTCACACTTTGAGGGTGCCACTTCTCCAGCCTTTGAAGACCTCTTTATTTGTCTCACCAAATCATATTGTATGCTCCTTAAACAAAAAAAAGGCGCAGCCTCATAACACGAAGGTCATGGGTTCAGATCCCCATACTGACCAACCACCCAAAAAAACCACCAATAAACAAAAACAGGAAAAAATTGGATCCCCATACCAGTCAGCTGCCCCCCCCAAAAAACAACAAAGAAAACAAAACAAAACAAAACAAAAGCCCATTAGATTTTTCCCAGCTGAGTTCAACTCCTTACCTTCTCCCACTCACTTCTGACTGTCGACTGAAATTAAGGCTGTTGAGGCAGAAATAATTTTGTAAAGTTTATTGGGAGCCAAATTTGAGAATTGACCCAGGAAACACCATGTGGCAGAGTCAGAGAAGTGCTCTAAAGTTTATTACAAATAGGGCTGGCCGGTTTGCTCAGTTGATTAGAGCGCAGTGTTAATAACACCAGGATCTAAAGGTTTGGATCTTCATCCTGGATCCTGGCCAGCCGCAAAAACAAAAACAAAAGTTTATTACAGATACAAAGCTTTATTAACAAGTACACAAAATGTGGAAACAAAGAACAAAAAGCAGATTGGTCATTTCAAAGTTACTTTCCTTGTAAAGTGGGGACAAGGAGACAGAACAACAGAAAAATGATGAATTGTTGAACACCAGGTTACTTCAGGCGGTCTCTTTTATGTAAGAATTAAAACAGAGGGAACTTCATTATCATACTGAAGGAGGATTTAAACTGGCCTGTTTGGGAAATTAGCTGTTATCTCTCCTGACTTATTGGGAGGTCAGACCACAACCTAAGTGACATGCAGCTTAGCAGGGATGACTCCATCTTGGTTTTTTAGTCTGGTCTGTTGTGGCCTAGTGCAGTAGTACAGGAACTTAGCCCAAAACAATGGCCTCCCATAATATTTATTTAACATGACCACCTTACTGAAAGCCACTTTAATTTAGTAGCCAAGAGTTAAAGCCTTTAAATTACTCAAAACCCAGTTACTGGCAGGTGGTAGGATCCTTGGAGAAGGAAAGGTCTTGGCTTTTTTAGTGACTCTTTTACCCTAGGTCCCTGTATCCTAAATCTGGCCAGTGTTGAGATCCAGGGAACTAGTTAAACATCTGCATTCCTTGTGCCATTTCAGCCTCATGAACTCAGAATGTGGGGGGGGGGGGGGGTTGTCTCACCCACCCCCCTCATGGCAGGAGACCCAGGAATTTGAATTTTAATAGGTGTTCCAGGTGATTTTGACACCCAAGCAGGTAATCAAAACACATGGTAAAAATCCTTTACAGGGTAAGCAAAAAGGCAAGGGAGAAGAATTTGTTCAAATTTTAGTAGAGATTGGGAGGAGGGGAGATTGGATCAAGGGCCCACAGACTTTGCTTAGTTCGACTCTGCCCTTTAGTGTTATTGATGCACTCTTATATTTACTCTTATATTTAGAGTCTACATTTTCCATAATGCTTTTTGGTTAACTCATAGACTGACTCTAGAAGCCTAGGACTTGCTACCTCATTTGTATCAAGAGCAGGAATTTCCATGAAAACAAACAGACCTGAATTATTTTATCTTCCAATCCTGGAATTTTTAGGAATCTCCAAGGTCATTTAGTAGTACAAAATTTTAAGACTACTTTTTTTGAAAGACTGCTTTAGATATCCAAAAGACAAGCGATGACATCAAGATTAGCAATGTACATAACTGTGGTGAGCAATCCAGGGCAGGCTTTTCCCCAGGCTTCCTGCCCCCAGCATTTCTAGCAGAGAGATCAGAGAGCCAGGTGTAAAGGCTGAAGGGGGAAAGACGTGGGGGGTTACGTGCATGAAAATAAAAGGAGATCAGATTGCATATGGAGAGCAAAGAGGGAGCGGAACAGGAATGTGCTAAGAGGAATCTTTCAGTACACTCAAACACAAAGGAATTCATTTACTCACTCACCAAACATCTATGAGTCATCTACTTGGAGTAGGATCTGATACTAGCCACAGTTCCTGCCCTCAAAGAGCTCTCAATCTAGCAGGATAGACAGATACGCATCACAATAGAGGGTGATAAGCCTAACAATAGAAGCAGACTCCAGGAGTGATGTGAGAATGTGCTAAAATTCCTCAGCCCCAACCAATACCCAATCTTCAGTGACTTAGGGTTTGTAAAGCCCCTATGATCTATTTATAGTGCAGGATATAACAGCAAAGTTAAAATACATGAGCTAACCAGAAAGATAATCATATCCAGTTATTTTTAGAATTTTTAAACTTAATTTAATTGTCAAGTAGAACACTGCTAGTAAAAAAAAAAAAAAAAAAAAAAATGGTTATCAACTTTCTGGAAATATCTGGACCAGAACCAGATCTTATCAAGAAGTGGTGATTAAAGATGTAACAAAGAAATAGAAATTTTATAATGTTTTAGAAGAAGAAATCTCACATAAGAATAGCTTACGTGAGACAGATTGTAGGGGTAAATATCTCCTCTGGAAAGAAAAATTACTTTGAGCTAAAATGAAAACTTGTCAAATTTCTCTTTCCCATTCTCTTTTTAAATTGCAACTCTCTTTTTTGTTTCTTTAAAGGTATAAATATTTCTCTTCGGGATGATTGGAGAAATTAATACACTTTGCCTTTATCTCCCTCCCCCACCCTTACCTGTAATCGCAGAGCTCTGGGCCAAAGGTATTTTATTGCTGTGATATAAAAGGGCAACTGTATGAATATAGATTTAAGATGTCTCAGGAATGGACTGGATAGAAGCAAATAAATAAATAAATAAATAAATAAATAAATAAAAGAAACACATTGAAGGTCCCCCAGACTGATATCAGGGTAGGTATGATGCAGAGAAAAGAACAAGAAATTAATTAGAGAATGAGGAAGGAAAAAAAATTCTAAACATGGGAACTGTTGCTATTAGGAAATATCAGGCAGTATAGACCTATGTAGAAGAAGTAAGCATTCAAAGTGTATTAATTTACTCATTAGCAAGGGGGGAAATATATCTTCACCTTTTAATAAGGGACCCCTGAATCAGGAGTGCTGCTGTAAATTTCAAGGATACCAGGGACATTATGCTTCTATAATCTACTCTTAATAATTGTTAGATTTATTGAAAATTGGTAAAGGGACACAAAAATCAACTAATTGTATATTGATAAATTAAAATTAAAAAAAAAAAGAAAATTGATAGTCAGTTGGCTTAGTCAATAATAAAGTTAGTCTGAATGATATCCAGTGATTAAAATTGCTATAATTCAGTTAGTAAATGCCAACTGTATACTTAGCTTCAAATAAAATTTAAAAGATAAAAAAAAAAAATTTAAAAGATAGTCCTGGTTTTTTCTAATATTATGTAAGGTTCTTATTGCAATGGAATCCTAAATCATTTTATATAGCTTTTCATTTCTAACAACTAGGTTGAATCTGTGCTACGCTGATTTAGTTATTAATAGATATCTTATAACTCAGCCTTCTCCACTGAAATCAGAGTTTCCTTTTTATTTCTTTCTGCTCCTGATACAAGCTAGGCATTAAAAAATATTTATTGACATAGGGGATTAGCATACAAAAAAAATTGTTGACTGATGAAAATCATGACTGGATATGACACAGAGTTTATAATTTTGATCTGCTATAGAAAAGAATAAAAAAATATGGATTCAATAATCCTTAGTCATTTCAACCCATCATTTTTTTCTAAGTATTAGGAACATATTTTCTGGACAGACTTTACTTAAATTCAATCTTCTTATTCAGAGTACAGGCCCAACACTTAGATTATAGGAGGGTATATCCATAATTCAGAATTCACTGCAAGTGGACTTTCAGCCTGTGGAGCTGAATAATGGCCTCACTTCTGCTGCTCCTTTTCCTGCAGCAGGAACGCACTTGAACTGTGAAGTGTGGCTGGGTTGCCATGGCCAGACTGATTAGTTTGGACTCTTTTGCATGCAAAAGATAGCACCTGTGACTACATATTGAAAACTCAATTGCAGGTGTATTTGCAAATTGGGTTCTGAGGGGGAAGTTAAGCAAATCCTTTTGAAAGTGAATCCTTCCAAGGAGTGAGTCATAAAGAAACAAAAAGAAAGGTGACAATCAAACACCTATTAAAACCTAGTTTCCAGGGAAGAAACTGTCTAATGACATTTATGCTTTCATAATGAGGCATTTAACAGTCATTTTGTGTCAGTTGCTTCCTTTAAAAATGTCGTGTGGCAAATTTTTCAGTTCCATATATTTCTGAGACCTTAATTCCGACCATTCTTAAATGCTTGAAATGAGCCGATGGTCTTAAAAGTGGAGGTTCTCTGTCCTTCTGAATGTCTCTGCAGGAACCTACAGTGAAACCTCAAGCCCCAGTACAGGAAGTCACTGTCGTTCATCCAATTCATTTATTCCATTCATTCTTTTATTCAGTTCTCAAAAATGGTAAGATATTATGCGCAAGAAAAGGCTAAACGTTTGGATAGAGCGCAGCCTTATAACCTCGAGGTCATGTGTCTGGATCCCAGTTCCAGCTAGCTGCAAAAAAAAAAAAAAAAAAAAAAAAGATATGAAAAGGTTAAACCAAACAGCTACTTTAAAACCTTAGAATTTGGGACTGCAATGGAGTTATTATAAGTCTAAACTAAAGGAAGAAATTATTCTCACCTGACTCATCACCAATACTTTTAGTTCCCATTCCCATTTGCCTCCTTTATTTTTTCTTTTATTAATTCCATTGTCTCCCCCCAAAACTTTTATCCTAACTGTTCTATTTTGCATCTAGACTTTATTTGCTACTGCTGCCATCCCTGGAATAAACAAGATCTTTGAGAGGGTAGGAGAGATGAGGAATCAGAAGTAATAGAAATCTAGATCTGACATGTTGGTCAGATTATAAATGAGTGCTGAGATTAATGTATGATCAGCTTTTTTTTTTTTTTTGGTGGCTGGCCTGCAGGAGGATCTGAACTCTTGACCCCTTGGTGCTGTAAACACCACACTCTCCCAACTGAGTAACCAACCAGACTTGATCAGTTCACCCTTCAGCTTTCCAAATGACATTGGTTATTTGAAGGGACATGAGTGAAGGCTGGCTGAGGATCCAAATATCTTTCTTCCCCTCCATGGTAAAGAATGTAATTCTAATTAAGAAAAGAAGACGGAGTTATCAAGTTTTAATGCATCAACTGATTTATAAAATGATTTTGGAGTCGTCTATTACAAACGTATTTAAAAAGAGGGGTTGGTATTTTATTTGGTCTTCGTTGGTTTCTATGAATTGTGTACTTGAGCCTGTTAAAAATAAATGCCACATAGAGAAAAGTTTTCTGAAAGCAGAACTTGATGTTTGCAAAACTTACAGGCTCATGGGTTTCTGATTAGGAAGTGTGCACACAGACTCCTCCAATGTAAATACATACATTCTAAATTTACCTGAGCGCTTTAAGCAGCTCTTAACATCATGTGACAAGGAGAACATTTGTTAATCAGAAAAATTACAACCTATTCATACTTATTGTTTGATTATTTCTTTGCTGACCTCTGAGTTCCATTGTTGATTGAATTAGTTATAGTAACTTATATTTATTTTAGCAACTAGCTAATATGAATGCAAACTCTTCTTATCGCCAGATGATTGATAGGCACATTACGAAGCTGTTCAACAGGTTACTTGGTTTGAAGAAATGCTTAAATCCTGATAGGTTACTTTTTTATCAGCAAAGAGTGGGAATTAGCACAGATAAGCCCATGGCAACAAAAATTTTATATTCAAAGTGGAATGTTGTCATTTCTTTAAATTTGATTCTGCTAAAGCAGTAGATTCTATCAGTTCCCTTGTACAGATTTAAGTGTATTTTGGTAGGTGGAAAACATTCTGAAATGACCAATTGCTTACCTAGTGTTGATTGGAGATGGTACGCTATGAGGAATATTGTCAAGCAGCTGAAAGTGATGAAATATCTGCTGGTACTAATCATCTGAATTTTTTTCCTTTGTTTTTAATTCTTTCTGTTTTGTTTTGTTTTTTGCATAAGGCCTCCCTTTTGTAAAAGCTTTCATGCTTTTAAAATAAGTTAGCACCACAAATGCTTAACATTTTTTTCCACTGGTAAAGCATTGTTTTGATTTTCTGTTTGTTTGTTTTAATGGAAACATAAGCACAATAAAGTAAGGTAACTTGCCCATGGCTATCTGAGAGCCAAGTGGTAGGGTTAAAGTCCATTGGTCCTCATCATTAATCTAGTCTTTGGTGTTCAGCCCCAGCAGGGCTTCTCAATCAGACTGGCTATCATTTTGCTTCATTACTTGAGGGTACTTCAAAAAGTTTATGGCAAGATTCACAGTATCTTTTAATTCTATTTTTCCACTAACTTTTCGAAGTACCCTCATGACATTGCTTCCAAGTACACAGGCATTATGGCGATAAGCACGAGAAAGGTCTAAATATGGACATGATGGGTGAATCAAAATAAAAAACTGAAAATTTCTTTTTGATTGGAAGCCGAATAATGTTTCAAGAAACTTCTGTTGTGTAATACCTCAACTTCCAAAAGGTGTCTGATGGTTTCTCAGGGCTTTTCACAAAATCTCAATTTTTTTTTTTGATCTCAATTTTGGATGGTGACTTTTGGATTATTTGGATTACTGTACAATCTTATACAAATTTTGTGAAAGCAGATATGAAGAAATACAATTATATGTAAGCAAATTTGATTAAAGATATATATATATATATTTTTGTCAGCTGGCAGGTATGGGGATCTGAACCCTTGACCCTGGTATTATCAACACCACACTCTCACCAACTGAGCTAACTGGCCAGCCCTTGTGGGGCGAATTTGAGATAAAAAATTACCAGAGGAGTATGGGGATGGACGACATAGAATGCCTGAAACTGAAACTGCCCTCGAGTCACCTGGTCAGGATTGCTGGCTCTTTGGTGGGGGACTTCTATTGCAGACACTAGGGGCACTTTATCTATTGGTATATTAATGGATGATGTGGAAGGAGACAAAATGGCGGAGTGTCTAATTATTAATCAAATCACAGGTTCATATCTCTCTCCCCCTCCTGCACCCGTTTCCTTGGAGACACAGTCCCTTGTCAATTTTCTGAATTACATTAATATTAAACTACGACTTTAAATCAGGAAGAATGCAAAATATCTTAAGAGTAATATTTATATCTTCCATGTGACATTTGCATCACATGGATAAACGTTTAAAATGTTCTTGAGAACACGGAAAAATAAGGAAACAGAGTTCAAAAATAAAGTATAGAACTTGTTAGACTAGTTTCTGTTTAAAACTTGGTGGATTATACCTTTTTGTTTTAAACCATTAGAACAGCTATGACTAAATATCAGATTCCTTAAAGAGTCACCAGTTCCTTTTGGAAAGTTTTGATTAAAGCATTGTATTTATTAAACTGTTCTACCCACACAGCTTTCCTTCAAGATGTTGTTTTTCCCACGTCTGCTGTTTTATTACATGACAGTTATTGAAAGGTTAGATGTTGTTTACTTTCCTAGGATTTATTTTCATATATCGTAAATAAAACTTTTTTTTTTTTTACACATAGCAAGAAGCAGTGTGGTCTGTTTAAAGTGGGTGTCAGGAGACCTGGGTTCTATTTTTGACTCTGACATGTGACTTCAGGTGAGTCAATGAATTCATGTCTCAGTCTCCCTAGCCAAGTAATGGGGATAATAATATCTCCCTTCTAACTACTTCACAGGGTTTTTTTTTTTAAATAAAGGATTAATTAGTTAATGTTTTCAAACCACTCTGAGCTCCTTTAATAAAATACAAAGCACTATTATTTATGACAATAATAATAGTGTCTTAAACCTGTACGTTTTCTTTCATCAAGGATTGCAATGTACTTTACCACTGGGATTGCAACTTTACAGAGGGTTACTGTGTGGTGGCTGGCTCTTCTTGAAGAAACAGATGGTAACCAGCAGTCTGGGTTTTCACTAGAGAGTAATTAAGTCTCCCACCAACTCTTTGCATCATTTGCATAAACTTCCCAAGACAGAAGGGCTGTTCCCAAATGACAGCTGGGAAAAGCTGAGTTGGGTTCCTTATCCCTTCATCACTATTTATAAACAAGTCACAGGGGATTTGGAACTTAGAATATTAATGTTTTCAACCGCCAAATCTATTCATTGGGCATTTGTTAAAACATGGGAATATTTAGACAATAGGTAAATTAGATACTATTAAAATATAACTGTGGGGCTGACCCCGTGGCTCACTTGGGAGAGTGCGGCGCTGGGAGCGCAGCGGTGCTCCCGCCGTGGGTTCGGATCCTATATAGGGATGGCCGGTGCGCTCACTGGCTGAGCGCGGTGCGGACGACACCAAGCCAAGGGTTGCGCTCCCCTTACTGGTCACACACACACACACACAAAAAATAAAAATAAAAAAAAAATAAATAAATATATAACTGTGACTGGCTGTTTAGCTCAGTTTGTTAGAGCGTGATGTTATAACACCAAGGTCAAGCCCCATAACAGCCAGCCACCAAAATAAAAAAATAAATAAAATAAAAAATAAATGTAACAAGTGTGGGTTACCTGAAGGTCTTTCAGGTTGTGTATACCAATCATGTACAAGTCCTGTGATCTCTCTTTGGCAGTCTGGTTAGACTAACTTTCAGGTAATTGACAAAAATGAATTCAGTGCCTAACTCATGTGCATGTCTGGGGTTATTAAGAAGAAAAGTGTACTATATAGTCCCTGCCCTCAAGTTGTTTAAAACCTGTTTGAGAAGATGAAACTAAGATACAGGAAACAATTAGTGGAGTATGGAAGATAGCTATAATTAAAGGCTGAATTTTGTGGAACAGACCACGGGACTTTGAGAGAAGGGAGTGATCATTGTGGACTAGCATAGTTCAGGAAAGCTTCACTGAAGAGGTGAATTTAAAGGAGCGTGTTTTCCACAGGAACAGTATGTACAAAGGATAGTGGGCCTGTGCTGGGAGGCAAGGCTAAGAGGAAGCCTCTTCCCAGATAATGGGGGACTTTGGTGGCCAGGCAGGGAAAAGGAAGCTCCCAGAATACAGAGAACTTTCATAGGCAGGCAGAGGAGTTTGGACTTAATAACTCACTTTTTTTTTTTTTTTTTTTTTTTTAAGATTTCAGAACCCAGGGACCAGATAAAAGCAGTATTTTAGAATGATTCTTTGGCATCATATGCAGGAATCACTGGCACAGGAAAGAGACCTAAAGCTGGGAGGCTGGCTGGAATCAGACACGGTAATCCAGAGGGGCTGAAACTTTACCTAGAAGAGTTGTGATAGAAATGGAGAGAAATAAGCAAAAATAGAGCTTTTAATGACCATGTGCCAGAAATACATCTTATTCTCACAACAACCCAAGGTGATACTTATATTATCATGTTAGCACTGGTTTCCTCATATGGGAACTGTGGCTGAGGGGGCTGAGTAACTTGGCCAAAGTCACAGAGATGGTATGTGTTAGGGCCAAGGTTTGAGACCTGTATGAGTCTGAAACCATTGTTTAGATTTAAAAGACTAATATAGGAAAGTAGACATTTTGATCAAAGAATAGCCATCCAGTGTAGTTGGGAAAATGCTGGGTTAAACCAAGTGAAGACAGATCATTGTTTCCTTTTTCATTACTGTAAGATGTGCCAGAGCCACTGCTGTGCTACTGCATGTTGTGAATCTGCAGGAGAATTCAGCCTGAGGAGCACGTTCTCACACTGGTGTTGTGCAGAAAACATCAGGAAAATGTTGGCTGGGAATCTTTCTTCATGGCCATGGTAGGCTCCAGGATGGGAAATGCTGGGGAGCCTTTCCTTACTGGAGTGAGGTATGCCAGTGCCTAATAGGTGGAAGTTAGGACTGGGGTGGGCAATAGCAGGAAATAGGAAGAGAGGCAGGCACGGGAAGCTGCTACAGTATCAGCCTGCCAGACTAGGTTTAGGGACCTGGGAATTCAAAGTGGGAAGGTTGAGATCACATGCAAGCTAGTGACAGAGAGAATCTGGCTCCTGGAAGTCTGGCACCCACTGTACCTGATGCTGGGTCCTTCCTTGCCACCCTGGCTGGATTCTGCCAGCTCAGCCTGTCTCCTCTTCACAGTTTCTCAGAGTGCTAAGGCTGCGCAGCTGATGCTGTCCACATGGGGTTTAGGAGAGAGGTAAGTAGTGTTTCCTGGTTAGAAAATGTGTTTAAGAATTAGGTTGTAGGTGGGAGTGGATTTGGTTGGTATACTGGAAGCCCAGGATTGAGTCAAGTATTATTTTGACTCAAGATGAAATTGGGAATTGAGGAAGAGGATTCTTGCTGCTCATTTCTGAAGCTTTGCAAGGTGAAAAGGTGAAAACAAAACTACAGCTGAGTTTAAAAACCGAGACGCCTTAAACATTGGCCAGTTTGAAAACCCTACTACAAATGATCAGGGCATGAGCCATTGTTTCTAAAACTTGCAATTTGACTTATGAATCTACAAACTTGATTACATTTTGGATACATTTGGCGGCCAAAGTAGAGCAGGAAATCATTATTGGATAAAAAGGCCACACAGGAGGAAGTTTTCATTGGCAAATACTGACTTAAATACTCACAGAATCCTATCGTCTTAGTACTGGAAGGAATCTATCCCCCTGCCTCGTGAAGGTTTTGCTAATATGTGCCCAAAGAGAGCAATCTCTTCTCTTTTAATGACCAGCCCCCACTTCTAACTCTCTGAAACGTATTCCAGCCTCCACCACTATCATATTAGTTTAAATCCATTTTCTTGTTACCTCCTCTGTGAATACAGAAAACAGTTATCATCTTTTCTTTCAAAACCCTTCATATTCTACAAGACTATAATTACATTTCCCTCAATCATCTCAGCTTCAGATGGAAGAATATACCTGTACAATTCTGACATTTGTTGACTTCCTGGGATGTGCAGGACACCAGGCATGTCCCATATATTATCCCATTTACTTCTGACAAAAGCCTATGAATCAAGCATTTTTAGTTCCATTTGAAAGATAAGGAAATTGACACTTGAAGTTCAGAGGTTAATAATACCTTTCAAATAGCTGGTAAATAGAAGAGCCAGGATTGAAAAACTGCCACTGTTAATGAATTTTCCAACCTTTGAGTCAATCCCCCTGCCACAACTTCCCTTCTCTCCTTTGATGCCTTTGCTTTTCTTCAAGGCCCACTGGTCTCCACACTTCTCCTTTGCTCCATGCTTTCTTTGGCTACTGGAGGTCTCACTGTTCTTTCTGAAAGAAAGTGAGCCAAGATGCTGGTTACTGTTCAAGCTTTATTAAAGAAAGAAATCTGCTGGGCTGTGCTCAGAGTGGCAGGCAGCCCAGGGCTGCCCCGAAAAGGGGACAGCCCCAGGTGTGAGGGTGTTAGAGCTTATATAGGTATGTTGGCACCAAGAGCTGGGTGATGTAATTCTGGGGTGGGGATTGAGTTAGGTCATGGGAATGGAGAGGTCTGCGCATGTGGAAATGCCAAAGGTTTCATTTTCTCTGAAACCACGAGGCTTCTTGTAAAAGAGAACGGGGGAGAGGAGGGGAGGAGGTGGGCGGCGCTGTTTTGTACTTGGGTTTGTCTAAAGTGGTGCTGGTTATGTTGCAGATCTATTACTTTCTAGCACTCATTTTTGTACAATATTCATATGTTATTTACATATTTTAGAATATTTACACATGATATACTTTCTTCCCTACTTTTTAAATCTAAAATGGAAGCTCTTTGCAAGTTGTAACCATGACTTAAAATCAATTGACTTTTTAGCCAAAACATTGTGCTCTGGGTGATGATTGCCTTATTCTGGTATGGAAAGAAAGAAGTCATATTAAGAGTAAGACAGAGATTTTTATGAGGCCAGACCATTCCTCTCTCCTTTGTGCTCCAAAATCATTTTGTACAAATGCAGCCAGGTATAGCAAAAAAGAAGGTGGGGATGCTGGGGTCAGAAGACTTGGGTTGAAATACTAACTCTAAAATGTACTACCTGTTTGACCTGGGAAAGTTACTAGTATAACTTTCTGAGCATCCATTTTGTCCTTGGTAAAACGCAGATAATAATACTAATCCTATAGGGTTCTTATGAGGATTAGAAAATGCAATTTGGTGGGTGCTTTGCATCAGTCTGGGCACATCGTGGCTGTTACTACAGCTTTTATAATTAGGCTATATTCCATTCTTGTATGTCTTGCACAAAAATCACTCTTACTAGACAGTAAATTCCTCAAGGGCAGAGACCATCCTTCATTTTTTTTGTTTTATTTTTATTCTTGGTGCCTGGCCGGTACAGGTATCAAATCCTCTGTCCTTCATTTTTATTACCAATCCTCTCCCCTCCAGCTCAGTGCCTGTTTACATAGTATCGTTTAATAATTTTTTAAAAATAGTGTACTAGAAGGAACTCTAGTGCGGGGTAACCAGTTTGGAGGACCCTGTTCAAGACTCTTTAAAATTGAACACAAGTGGGTTCTATAAGACATACTTTGTACCAGGCTGTAGCATAGGGCTCTACCCATACAAAAGGTGTTCAAGTGAATATTTGTTAAGTTACTTGAAAATTCCAGTGACTATATTTTCATTTCTAGTATTTCATTTAGCTCATTTTCAAATATGGATATTCTTTTTTTCCCCCCATACTGTCCTGTCTTTATCTTACAGATTCTATTCTTTCTTTTGCTCTTTATACATTTTAAACAAACTTACTTTAAAGTCCCTTTCAGGTTGTTCTATAATCCTAGTTCCTATATTGCACATTCTTCTTTTATTTGAATTTGGTGCACTTCTGTCTTGAGGGATGCTGGCTTCCTTTTGTATTATAATTTTTTTTTTTTTTTGGTTTTCTTTTCTTTGTTTTTGGTAGCTGGCCAGTATCAGGATCTGAACCCTTAACCTTAGTATTCTAACACTGCACTCTAACAAACTGGCTAACTGGCCAGCCCTAGTGTTGTAATTTCTGATGGTGAACTCATCTTCAGTGGGAATTGTTATCTGAAAGAGTCTAACTGCCCTGGGTTGTGGCAGTATCAAATGAGATGGCTTTCCATTTGCCTTGCTGTGATCCTACAGGGCCAAACAGACCATGAGTAGTTTTTATTACTAACAATAAGGCCTAGAGCATAGGCCCTAGAGAGAGCCCTACAGATTAACTCTTCTTTCCTCATCTGCTCTGACAACAAGCCCAAGGTTACAACCAGGTACCCATACTTTCTGAGATACTGATAGGGGCCATGTAAAAGTCCCCCTTCCTCTTATTCTCCCAGAACAGTCACTCTGATGGGAAACTAGATGACCTGGACAGGTTAGTTATTAGAAACCCATGCTGGTCATTACTAAGGACTGAGTTTTCTTGAGAGTGTTTACTGAATTGATTAGGTGGTGATTTTTCCTCCCTCTGGTATAGAAGTGAAGCTCATGGGTGTGTGTGTGTCTCATATACATATATATATATGTATATTAGGGCCTTATTTATAGCTTGAAGAATCATTCACAGTTTTTATTATATAAAGTAATAAATATATTTAGTGTTACATTCATACACAGAGTTTACTATGTTATTTTTTCCAGTACATAGACACCTCCTCAGACTTCGTGGAATTCCTGGAAGGTGATCGTAATGGTCCTTTGACAGTCCTTTGATAATGCTAGCTGATTCAAAAGATTAGAGGTACTGGCATTTCAAGGATGAATAGGACATTGGTTTTCCCATTAAGGAGTTTATAATCTAGCAGAGATATACAAAGGGTCTTCAAAATGTTCATGGAAATATTTTTATTTTTTAATTCTGTTTTTTCGACGACCTTTTTGAAGTATCCTCACGTACACCTGAGCCAACGACAAGGGTACAGTAGAACAATGTACTGCCTTGGAGATAAGAATAAAGAGCTATGGGAGTAAATATGAAAGAGTTAGTAGCTCTGCCAAGTGGGAGAGAATAAGGGAAAATTAGAGGAAGAAAGAGACTTTCTAGCTGCTCTTGGCATGAAGATATCACTAGGAAGATGAGGCTAGAGGACAATTGTAACAGAAGGAATAGCTTTGAATAAAGATAGGAGTGATTGACTGGAATCCAAGAAAGAAAACATCTGTTTATTATTTCTAAATAAATTGAAATCTGACTTAGGGTCCCCACCCACCTCTTACCAGGAAATACAATGTGTCATTTTTGGGGGGTGGGGGCACAAGTAGGTAATGTACATAGCCTATAAAGTTACAGGATGGGCCTTTGGTCTTTGGGGCATCATGGTTGCCACTGAGATGTTCATTGTTAAAACTCCTGGGGCCCACAAGAAGGGGGCTCACAGTGCTTACTGTTCCTGAGAGCCCCTCCTGCAAGGGAGTAGAGGTTTTCATGGAGGTTTGCCAACATCCTTGGAGCTGGGCTGAGATTGCATGGTTCTGTACACAAAGTTTTACTTCATGCCTCTATTTCTCACTTGGCACCTGATCTCTGCCTTATACTGTGCTGACTGCCTAAAGATTAGACATCTCTAGCTTGGTTCAGAGGATCCAGAGAATAAACCTCTGAGAGTCTCTTGTGAGTATGGGGAGGGGTAGTCCCCTGAATGCAGAGGGGAGGGCTGGGGTCTGGGGTCCAAATGCTCTTGTGCAGACTTTCAGTGAAACCCTCTCTTTTCAGCAACTCCCCCCCTTTTCCCCATCTTCAGTGCCTGCTGTTTCTAGCACAGGTTTCACCTCCCCACCCTGGGCCAAGGTAGCAACTTCTCCATCAGCTTTCTGTCTTCACATTGCACTGTTTGGGACTACAGATATGTATCAGTTTCACTGATGAGGAAATTTCTATTGCTGCTTGTTCTTCTTGTTGGTTTTGGATGATATCTGAGGAGAGGATTACTCCGCCATCTTTGAAATATGCATTCTTCAAGTTAAGATGCTCTATCCCTTATTTGCTAACTTTCTGGCACTTCTGAGTATATGATCGTTTTATCCCATCAGACTTTCATTGTATTAAACATGAAAAATACCCTAATATTCTGTAATTTAAAAAAAATTAATTTTTATCAGAGTTATCAATGCTCATGGTTTAAAGAATTAAATAGTCCTGTAAGACTTATTAAAAAACTCAGTTGTCACCTGCCTGCTGCTGTTCTCTCCCTTCTCTTTTCTGGCTGTCTAGAAGCATCGTCTATCAAACTTTTAGCTGTTTCTTTTGATAATTATATCTATATCACTAAATAGCTGCTTAATGGTTATAGTGCTATGTCTAGATTTTTCAGTCAAGATACTGTCTATTCCCTTCCTGCTCTGGAGGGTGATAATTTACCTCTCTTTTGCTAAGCATTCTCAAACACACACACACACACACACACATATCCCCTGATACAGATGTAACATACTTTGGTTAAGATTAATCTTCAGCATTTATCAGATTATGACTTTGTGACTATGTAAATATTATTTACACCTGAGCTATGTGGTATACTATGATTGTTTTTCCTTTCAGGAGCCATTTTGAAAAATTCAATGAAGTCCATAATTGTCTGTTCTTTATTCTGTAGTCTGTTTTTTCTCATGGTTTTTTTTTTTTTTTGGCAGCTGATCAGTATGGGGATCCAAATCTGTGACCTTGGTATTACAAGGCTGTGCTCGAACCAACTGTGCTAATGGCAATCCCATAAATGTCTTTTTTTTTTTTTTAGGACTGAGAAAGTTCCTTTTTTCCCCCTGAACCCTTGACGTTGGTGTTATAAAACCATGCTCTAACTAAACTGAGCTATTTTTTTTTTTTAAATCATCCCTAAGCTTGCCTCTGAATATATTCAAGCCCATCAGGTGTTCTATCAGTTTCATCTATTTGGACACATCTCAGACCTGTGGTGTCCAAACCTGTGACCTTGGTGTTTAAAGGCTGTGTTCTAAGGAACTGAGCTAATTGGCCAGCTGGTCTTAACCTTTAATAGGAGATGTTTGCCTCCTTTGCACACAGGGCTCACTTAATCTCCCTACTTTTGTATGAGTCCCTTGCTCTCAACCGTGCTTGTGTCCTCTGGTCCACAGACCCCATACTTCTCTCTATCAAGAGCAGAAACCTCTACTATTCTGCCCAGGAGTGGGGATGGTAAGAGAAACAGTTGCTTGGTTATAGGGAATGGGGGAAGAGGCTTAGAAGGGCTTGAGTTCATTATTTTTGGTGGCTGCCCGGTCTGGGGATCTGAACCTGTGACTTTGGTGTTGTAAAGCTGTGCTCTAACTAACTGAGCTAAGTGGCTTAATTTCTTTTAAACAGACTTTTCACCAATTCTGCTGTGCTCTTATCTTTGCCCCTACTTCCAGAGGTACCTGGTTCTGCCAATTATTGAAGATTAAAAGAAATGCTTTCTGTAGAACAAATTATTTTGTTGCTAGGTTCCCTTGACTGCTGATTTTAGGACACAGCTTTCTTGGACTTCTTACTTTATTTTATTAGCATTTGTTCTTTTTACTTTCCAACCACTATTTTTAAATTTAAATTAAATTTTTTTTTTTTTTTTTTTTTTGCTGTTGTCTCTTCTCCCATTTTTTGCCCTTGGGAGTGATGCTCTTTTTTATTTTTATTTTTATTTTTTTTCGTGACCGGCACTCAGCCAGTGAGTGCACTGGTCAGTCCTATATAGGATCCGAATCCGCGGTGGGAGCGTCGCCGCGCTGCCAGCGCAGCACTCTACCAAGTGCGCCACGGGCTCGGCCCTGGGAGTGATGCTCTTAACAATAGTCTCTTTACTATAGTTTTAGGGAGTTTCAGGAGAGAGGAGATAAACGCATTATGTTTAGCCACCATCTTTAACTACAAATCCTCCCTCATCCGTTCTTTAATTTCTGCTTCTGACTGATTTCCCTTGTGTCCTTGAAAATGTATTTGACAATACAGTTTTTGGGACTGTGTTTTCCAACTGAGGTTGCCTTGCTTGCCTTTCTAGGGTTGGGTAATTCAGACTCATAAATTTTATGTATAGTGTTACAGTCTCTGTATGCAAATGAGAAAAACATCACTATTTTATCGACCCATTTCCAATATTTCCTTCCTCTGGTCTGGGGCTCATAAACACCATTTTTTTTTTTGGCAGCTGGCCTACGTAGGGACCCAAATCGTTGACCTTGGTGTTACAAGGTGGCATTCTAACCAACAGAGCTAACTGGCCAGTCCTCATGAATACCATTTTTCATTCTCCGTATCTGGGGAGGAATTATAAGAGCATAATTCAGTTACCTGTAATTCAGAGATAATAATAATACAGTTACCTATTAGTCAGAGGTACCTATTTGCCTTAGAACTGATTTATTTGTAGCTGAAGAAGAGAGCTAATTTTATATTACTGTATGAGACTTTGACTCAGTTATCCTTCCTTCCTCTCTGATACAGTTTGGATGTGTTGTACCCACCAAAACTCATGTGGAAATCTGATCCCCAATGTGGCAGTGTTGGGAGCTGTTTGAGTCATGGGGGTGGATCTCTCATGAGTAATTAATCCTCTCCTTGTGGGAGGGGGACCTGAGTGAGATTTTGCTCTATTAGTTCCCACAAGAGCTGATTGTTTAAAAAACCCTGGCACCTCCTCTCTCTCTCTCTCTTGCTTCTTCTCACCATGTGATCTGCTTGTACCCACTGGCTGCCTACTGCTTTCTGCCATGAGTAGAAACAGCCTGAGGCCTGTGCCAGATGCAGCTATCCCAGAATCATAAGCCAAATAAACCTCTGTTCTTTATAAATTATCCAGTTTCAGGTATTCTGTTATAGCAACACAAAATGGACTAATATATAAAATTGATACCAGAAGTGGGATGTTGCTTATAACAGATACTTGAAAATGTGGGAACAACTGTGGAACTGAGTGTTAGGCAAAGGTTGGAGGAGTTTGGAGGACTCAGAAGAAGACAAAAAGACAAGTGAAAGTTTGGAACATTTTTGAGTTAGACAGTTAAATGGTTGTGACCAGAATGCTGATAGAAATGTGGACAGTAAAGGCCATGTTGGTGATAGAGTCTCATATAGAAATGAGGAACATATCAGGAATTGGACAGAAGATCACCCTTGCTGCACCATGGCAAGGAACTTGGCTACATTGTGTCCCTGCCCTTGGACTTTTTGAAAGGTGGGACTTATGAGTGAACCAGAATGTTTGGTGGAAGAAATTTCCAAGCAGCAAAGCATTAAGGAAGCTGCATGGTTACTTCTAACAGCCTACTCTGAGTTATGGCGGCAAAGGCATGATGTAAAGCTAGAATTTAAAAGGGAAGCAGAATGTAAAGATTTGGAAAATTTGCAGCCTGACAATGTGGTAGAGAAGTGGAGAGCAGGAGAAAAACACAAGAGTGAAGCAGATAAACTGTTTGCTAAAGACATTAGCCTGGCAGTGAGGCAGCCAGATGCTAATAGCCAAGACAATGGGATAAAGGCCCTGAAGGTATTTCAGAAGTCTGGAATGGTGCCCCTCCCATTACAGACCCAGAGGCCTAGAAAGACAGAATTGTGCTGAAGGACAGACCTGGGATGCAGCCACCCTTGGGAACCTGCTCCCTGCATCTCAGCTGCTCTGGCTGGAGCAGTGCTGCCTCAAGCAGCCCCAAGTGTGGGTCATGCAGCAGCTCTGGAGAACACAAGCCAGAAACCTTGGTGGCATCTACATCATGTTAAGTCTGCAGGCCAGCAGGACATGAGAGCAGTGGAGATGTAGCAGCCTTCACCCACATTTCAGAGGATGTACGGAAAAGCCTGGGGGCCCAGGCAGAGACCTGCCGCAGGGGTGGAGCCACCATAGAGATCATCTACTAGAGCAATGCCAAGCAGAACTGTGGGGTAGGATCCCCCACAGAGAGCCCCGAACAGGGAAATGTCTAGTACAGCCAAGGCAGTGGGGCTGCCGCCAGGACCCCAGAACTGTAGGGCCACTTGCAAAGTGCAACACAGGCCTAGAAAAGCTGTAGGCACCAGCACAGCCCAGTGGGCTGTGCCTGGCAGAGCTGTGGGAGCAAGGCTTCCAAGGCTTTGGGGGACCAGATGCCCCACTGTGCCTAGGATGCAGGACTTGGAGTCAAAGAAGATTATTTTGGAGCTTTAAGACAATGTCTGTCCTGCTGGGTTTTGGACTTGTTTGGGGCCTGTTTCTCCTTTCTACTGGCCTATTCTTCCCCTTTGGAATGGGAATGTGTACCCAATGTCTGTTCCACCATTGTATCTTGGCAGTAGATAAATTTGGTTTTGATTTTTATAGGTTCACAGCTGGAAGGAGTTTGTCCTTTGGTCTCAGATGAGACTTTGGACTTTTAAGTTGGTGCTGGAGCAAGCTAAGACTTTTGGGACTGTTGGGATGGAATGACTGTATTTTGTATGTGAGGATGACATGAGTTTGGGGGGCCAGGGGTGGAATGATAGAGTTTAGATGTGCTGTTCCCCCAAAACTCATGTGGAAATCTGATCCTCAGTGTGGCAGTGCTGGGAGCTGTTTGAGCCATGGAGTGGATCCCTCACGAGTGGATTAATGCTCTCCCTGTGGGAGGTGGGCCAGAGTGAGATCTCACTGTATTAGTTCCCATGAGAGCTGGTTGTTTAAGAGACCCTGGCACCTCCTCTCTCTCTCTCTTGCTTCCTCTCGCCATGGGATCTGCATGTACCCACTGGCTGCCTGCCACTTTCTGCCATGAATAGAAGCAGCCTGAGGCCCATGCCAGATGCAGCTGTCCCAGAATCGTAAGCCAAATAGACCTCTGTTCTTTATAAATTACTCAATCTCAGGTATTTCTGTTATAGCAACACAAATGGACTAATACATCCCCTTTCCAGGTAAGGATGTGGATAAAGGGAATATTACAAAGAGATATTCTGTTAGATGTCTTTTTTCCCTTTTCTTTTTCTCACCCACGAAACTCCCTAACAGGGAGATGAACCTAGATACTTAATAGAATTAATACTTGTGATGTTGAGGGAATTAAAATATGGTATAGGGGTGACCACTCTGTGATTCCCTGATTCTATGAAGAACTTGCATGTCTGAGTGAATGTGTTTTTCTCTTGTTGAACTTGATTTATGTGGAAGTGGAGAGTGCTGGCTGAGAACACACACATAGCCACATAGACTTGAGTTCAGTCCACTTACTGATGGCATTGACTTGCACAAGATACTTAATCTTTATAAGCTCCTGTTTCCTCACCTGTAGAATAGGAAAATTATTACCTGCCCTACAGGTTTGTAAAGATTAAATGTGATAATGTTGTAAAGCCCTCAGGACACAACTGGCCCTTAGGCTGCACTTACTGCTTGTGGCACTTTTGGGGTATTAACCACGCCTCCCATAAGCCCCCTCTTATAAAACAGAGAATCTAGCATCGTCTGTTATTTCAAAAGTTCAAGTAGTTTCTAGCTATTTGCTTTAGGCAACAGAAGATCTTGGAGTCACACTTCCAGTGATATATTTTAGCAGACCTTGCAAGGTTAATTTATGATACAGACGATAAAAAATCTCTCAAAAGATGCAATTTTTTGTTGTTGTTGTTGCTGTTGTTGTTTTTTTCAGAGTCCCCCTATCCTTTTAAAAAGAATTTAAACCATTAAAAAAATATTTCCAGCTATTCTTGTCTATGAATCCTATTAAGATAAAAACTCAGAATTAGGGGTTTTATTAAAATAACAAATCTTAAGCACAGTGTGCCAGATCAGTTCTCAAGGGTGTTGGTTATGCTGTGGTTCCTCAGATCACCTTTAGTATTCAGATGGTTGTCTGATATATTTATTTTTATGAAACACCACATGATAAAACTTGAACAGGTGCTGGAATGAATATAAATATACAAGCTGGCTTTTTTCCTCCTGCAGAACAGAAAAGTGATTGGTATAATTCCATTACTTTTTTTCTCCTTTCAATATCTCTTTTTCTTCTCTCTCTCTCTCTCTCTCTCTCTCTCTCTGTCTCTCTGTCTCTCTCCCTCTCCCTCCCTCCCCCCACCCCCACCCCCACCCCCAGGTGGGGACAGGGTGAAAGGCCTTAAATGGCTAAATTAGATAAGACAAAAATACTGTGCTGGCCTAGTTTGCTGCAACTTCCCTATATGACTACACTATGCAGCTAGGACCTAGAAATTCCTGTCCTGTTACTAACCTATCATTTAAAACAGCCTCTAATGGTTTAGTGTGATTTAATCACTCATTCTCTCTCAACAGCTTAATATGCAGTCACTATCATGGCTTCTTATCAATATGAGGCATGAACAAATGCTTTTCAATTCTCAGTGTGTTTGGAAACTTTTGGCATTGTGTCCAGTTGTCTGAGAATTGAATCCACCATCCGCATTCTTTTTACACACTTCCTATGGGCAGCAGTCGCTCAGTGACTAGTCTGACTCCAACTTGCTAGTGCTGATTTCCACCTTAAGTCTTCAGTTCTGTGAATCTTAAAGCTCCAGCAGATCCAGTCATCTGCGCAGGGAAAGAGACGCAATGAAGATGATGCACTCCTCATAGCAGCCCTGGTCTCTGTCTGGAAGGCACAATTCAAGAGTAAAAATCTCTGCCCTTCCGGGCTCCCTCCCGGCACCCAAAAGAAGCTTAGGTGGGAAAGACCAGTAGGCCCGAGATGGTCTGTCTTTGGTCTCAGTTGGGCCTGCAATGTCAAATTTGCTCAATGACATTAGTTTTTGGATCAATTTCAGAAAAATTTTATGATTTCCTAAAAGCTCAAATTATAAGCAAATGGCCAAGAATATCAATTTCTACTTTTTATCTTTGATTGACAGAGGAGAAAATACTAGTATTTAGTATTATGTCTGTTTACAGCTAAAAATAAAACTGCTTCTGAAGCATAAAAAGTTTTGTTTTGAAAAAGCCACTTTTCACTTTTTGCCAAAATTGGATCATCACAGTGTTCTATCTGTCTAATTTTATTGTTTTCTTGGAGGGTTGTTTATGTAGAAAGCGGTTTCTTACTTTCTTTTAAAATCACAATTCACGTGATTCAACTTATTATCCCTGTTTCAAGATCTCTTGAATTGATCTCCTTAAACCCTTTCTCCTGATTATCAATGAAAGTCCTCAGGGGCCTGGAGACTTCGCCTTTTTCCTTTCAAGTGTACTCAGAATCAGCAGGTTCTTACAGTTTGGAATTTAATTTTAGGGCTGTAAGAACAATTCAGCACCCCAGTTTTGAAATCTGATGCCAACTTCTAATCACTGTCCATCCTTTCTCTTTTTCTTCTTTGCCTGAATTCTCCCAGGACATCAAAAGGAGCCCTGCTTTGAGGGGACAGAAATCACAGTCACAGGACATTGTTTTAGAGTTTCAAATTTAAATTGTGATTCTACTTTATGGGGACCATGTTTCATTTTCTGTTTTTCTAGAACCCACCCCATTACTGAATTCTAACAAATGGAAAATAAATGCTGAGAAGAAATTAGTTAAACATGACATTGGAAAATGCTCAGAAAAGCTCAAAAACTTATTATGATTGTGACCCCTGCTTTGTCTAAAAGTCATTTTATTGCTTTAATAGTATTTAGTTTTCCTTTTTTTAAAAAAACATAGAATTTATATTATATGGAATATAAACAATCAATCAAAACACCCCAAATCACTGGACTACGTTTAGGAATTAATGTAATTTTTAACTTTTGTGTTAGAAAGCATTTCTTAGGTTCGTACTTTAAAAGAACAGAAATTTAGATAAATATATTCTGGCTAAGCTCAAAGACAGATATTAAAAAGAGAATAAATAAAAAATATGCATGTCAGATACAAGTAGTGGGAAAGGTGTATGATTTGGACAGTGAAGAACTATGGAGGATTTGGACAGTGTGTGTGTTGGGGGCGATTGAGCCCTTCTCTATTTTTTTATGTACCTTCCCTGCATGCTGGTATGGAAGGTACTGACAATATGGAGAATCCAGTTTCTGTCTCAGTCTTGTATCCAACAAGTTATGTGTCTCTGGGCAGGAGACTACTTTGTCCCTGCAGTCCCTGTCCATCTGTTTCTTCTTGGGTCACGTCTTTAGGCTAGTCTTTGGAAGGATTACAAAGAAAGTATCTGAAGCATTAATTTTGGCCCATGTTTTTGTGTTCCTGTTCTTGGACCATTGGTTGGTTTCTTTGGAGACAGTTTCTGACTGTTATGCCAATTGTTACAAAGTTGTGGATATCAAATTACAACCTATAGTTAATATTCAGCATTATTAGCACATTTTAAAGCAAAGTTTACCAAATACAGAGCTTGTGAAGAGAACATGTTGTGGGGAGAACATTGCTTTTCTCTCTGCAGTTCTTTAACAAGATCTAGTTTTATGGAGCTAAAATTTAAAGTGTTTATAATCAGTGATGATGTCCTGTACTGCTGTAACTGTCACAAGAAGGAAGAGTCTCTATTATTAAAAAACTGAGAGGAATTTAAATTTGAATGATGATGATAAGTGAATAAATATAAGGAATATACTTTCAAAGTAATAAAGAAATTTATATGAATGCCATCCAGTTTATGACAGAGCAGTGCAAAAGTCACAGAATCACTTTATAAAGCACTTTGATTGACTGGGTGGGATTATCATGTCAATTCTGTGTTAAGAAATTTGATTTTTCCAGCCCCCCCCCCCAAAAAAAAGGAAAAAATTGAGTTTGGTTCTATTTGATCTTATGAGACAAGTATATTCTATATTTTCCTTTAAATATGATTTGAAGCAGTCTCAGAGAGCAGTTTTCTTACATCTTATTGAACTCTGAGTGTATATGTATGTAAAAAAATTATTGGGGGAAATGTTTAAAATAAAAAATACTTTAAAATTTAGTTTCTAATAAAAATAAAACAAAATTTTAACTTGCTTATTTCTATGTAGAAGAAACTCTAAGAATTAAGAATAAAAGCTATCTGGTATTAAGACAGGAGGCTTGATTTTCTTGGATAACATTTGTCAATTTTCAAAATTTGTAAGCTCCTAGAGGACACAGGTCTTATCTGTTTTGTTCAGTGCTGTATGACTGACTCTAAATGTGATACATGCTCAATGCATGTTTGACTATCGACTTGGTATATGTTTTACCACTGAAAATCTTTCTTTATATTCTTTTGTACAATGATTGTAGATTGTTATAGATAAAAATTATTTGATTCACATCGTCAGGGCTTTATGCCTCATTTTGACTTGGATATTATCCACCGGCCTGACTCGTACTGTGGATAAACTCATCTTACCTATTCTCTTACTCTCTTGGCCATTTTTTTCTTTTTTTTCCAGTGATTAAAAATATTCCTACATTTTGGGGCCAGATCTGTTATTATATTCCAAACTCAGAATGAGTTACACATATATTCACATTTGGGCACTTGAATTGTCTACCTCAGGTACTACAGGAGTTTTCTCTCTATGAGACTGAGAAGGTGACATCTGATAATCTTGCTAAATTAACTTCATGGAAAGAACATAAAATTTGTCATTTGTAATTAGGAGCTGATAACTAATCAATATGCAAGTGTTGATTATTTGATAAACCATTAATAGCCTATGGCTAAAGGGCACTGCTGGGCTAATTTAATTTTACACTTTTAAAAGATATGTTAAATTTGAAATTATAACTACAGTGTCATTGCATAGAAATAGAAAGTTTCTTGGCGATATATTTATGAAATGGTTGTATGTTTATGTAGAACGTGCACAAATTCTTTATTGGAGCATTGGATTCTCATTGATTCACTTCTCTAGGCCTCTGATGATATTCTGCTTGTTGAAACCATGTATTTGAACACCATTTGACTAAGAAATCAGAGCTGTTTTCTCTTTTGTGTGGCTTACTCCTTTTACTTCCTAGTTGAATGATCAAATTGTAGAATTCAGCTGAATTCCTTGGCCCACATATGAGATTTGTTTCGGTACCAGGCTGAGCCTGTTGGCCGCCCTGGCCAGCCTCACAATGTATATTTCACACATGCAAATGTGCTCAGATGGAACTCTTCATGAAACAGCAGCCAGTTTCATTTGAGCAGCCTTACCATTTGAAAATAAAATGACGCCAAATTTAACCAGATGGTGAGTATGGAGTTACTTTAGATAAACTCAACTTGATGCCAACAGTTTTACATACATCCAACAACTAATTAATTTTAAAATGTTCCAAAAAAATAGCATATGAAACTATACCCATTTGGCATTAATAATGTGAGATAAAGACAGTAAAAATGATCAATTTTGTGGTTTTTTTCCTTTTTTACTGTCTAAGAATGTGATATGCTGGTTGGTACAAGTTTAGTTCTTGCTTTTCAACTGCCTCAATTTTCTTCATGCATTTATTTTTTCATTTTTTATTCAAAAAATAAACAAAGATACTCTCCTTGTAAAATCCAACTTACAAAAAAGTATATGATAGAAATAAAATTGCCTTTCCTATAATGCCCTCCATGCCTTGAACCCCAAATCCCTCTTCCCTCCTAGGAAGTAACCATTGATAATACTTTGAACTTTTTTCCCTCGGTATAAGTATAAACAATTCTATCTGTATTGAGTTTCACATGTGGGATCGTGGCGCACTCGGTAGAGTGCTGCGCTGGGAGCGTGGCAACGCTCCCGCCGCGGGTTCGGATCCTATATAAGAATGACTGGTGCACTCACTAGCTGAGTGCCGGTCACGAAAAAACGACAAAAAAAAAAAAAAAAAAAAAAAACCACCACATGTTTTGTTCTATAACTTAATGTTTTCCCTTGGATTTTTCATATCAGTACGTAGAAATCCAGCTCATTCTTTTTAAATGCTGCAGAGTAGTCAATAGAAAACTGTTCAATGAACTTTTTTTTTTTCTTACCATTTCTCTATTAATAAATCATTTAGATTCCCCTAAATATTTCAGTTACAAAAAATTGTACACGCCCTGTACAGGCTCCTTCAAGTGCTTTCATTTCTTCTAACAAATTGCCTTAGTAGACTCATTCTGAATTTTTCCGGTCTTACGTATCGACAGAAAAGGTTGGAATGTGAAATGTTGCAGGGCTACTTTTACTTTTCTGAAGTTTTGTAGCTGAATCCAGGGTGAGGAGTTATAGTTGTTGAACTGTTGAGCTCCTCTCTTCACTGAGATTCCCCCATGACTTTGGGAGAGAAGAGAGAACACGGTAATGGCAAGAAACTTAGAGGTCCTCCTCTTGACTAGCTCTCATCTTCAAAATAACTAAACAGAAACCTTCCTTTATAGCTATGGCCTCTTTCTTTTTACATTGCAGTCAGACTTTGCCAAAGAGGATCTCTATTTGCTGTCAGTGCTCCTTTCCCATTCAGATCTCACCCAGTGGGGTGTGGGCTGTGTCCAGCCACAGCTACCTCTTCTGAAACTGGTCCCTTCAAAGCCTTCTGGTGACACATTCTTTGGATGCATTTGAGGCCCTTCATCTCCTGGCCTGTAGGCACTGCTTAACACTCTGGGTCACTTCCTGCTGAAGATCCTATCTCCTTTGACATTAGTGACATGACTATATCAGCTTTGCTTTGGAAGAAAGTAACAGAAAATTCAATCCGAATTGGTTTAAGCAATAAGGAACTTCATAGGTTCATGTAAATGGAAACCTAGAGGTAGAGCAAGTATCAGGGTGGGCTTGAGCTCCGTATCTCTGTGATTCTCCTGACTTGGCTTTCTTCCTTGTGTGGCCTCACTTCTCAGATTGGCAGGGGGAGAGGCTGCAGCAAGTCTGGGCTTTGTGTTTATCTAGGATGATATCTGAAGGAAGGGAGGGTATCGTTTCTAGGATTTCTTCTAAGAGAATAATGAAGTTTGGATCCCCATCAAACTTTTCTTGAATCTCACTGGGTCACTTTCCCCCTGCAGTCACCAGCAAAGGGGTGGGATTATCTTGGAAATGGAGATATTCAGTTTCCCTAGAGGCCCACGGGCTCCATGGGGGTAAGGATTACATAAAGAAGGAGAACTGGTAATTGATGTTTGTCTGGAAGCCAACAATGTCCCACACAACATTCTCCTGTTTTTTTCCTGATCTCTGGTTGCTCTTCTTGGTCCCCTACTGGGCTCCTCCTCCCCTGCTTAGCTCTCCAGTGTGGATGGGCCCCAGAGAACCACTCTTGCTTTCTTCTCACTGTTTGTGTCATCCCTGGGACAATTAATTCACTCTCCAGGCTGTATATACTGATGATTCCCAAGTATACAACTCCAGTCCACAGAGTTCTTCTCAACTGCAGACTTTTTAGTCCAATAGCATATTGAACATCTCCACTTGATTATCCCATATGTGTCCCAAACTCATCATGTCCCAGACTGCATTCATCAACATAGCCCAAAGAGCAGCATGTCTTTCTGTATTCCCAATCTCAGTAAATGGCGTCATTAAATATATTATTCCCTAAGCCATTGTAGACCCCTTTTCCCCCCTGACATTGAAGCAAATCTAAAGCCATGTTGATCTAGCCACTAAAATTTAACTGAAGGCCACAGTCCACGAGAAATCTGTCCTGTGTTACCCTCTCCCTCCAATGTAGGATTTGCTCTTATGTGATTCTATGACACTTCGTGCACATCTCTACAAGAGCACTTCTGTTTTTCACTATCTTGTTGACTGTAGGGAATCTCATCTTACTACTCTTTTAGGGCCCCATTCTCAGAAGAGTACTGTGAACATGGTAGGTGTTCAAGAAATGTTAGGTGATTACTGAGTGACTTTAGTCCTTAAACATGTATTAAGCCACTATTATTTCCAGACACTCTTCCAAGCTCTGAGTTGTCTGATGTTCTTCCTTGACAGACTTGGTCCTGTGGTTGGGATGGGTGGAGTCAGTGGGGAAATGCCAGAAACTGTGTCCTAAGGCAATGAGTGCCAGGTCAGGGCCAGTGTAAACAATTCGAAACCAGGTCAGACATACAAATAGGACTGGATGAATCTAGGAAGGGAAGGTATGCCAGTTTGGTTGATGTGTTTGAAGAGGCTGGTGGGAAGAAAACCTTAGAGTTAATCCCAGGTTCATGAGAGATATCTATTGCAGTTTGTGATTCAGTTTAAGATGATCAGAGTGTCATAATCACTGGGATATTCAAAGATGAATCTGAAATAGTCCCTAACCTAGTAGGACCTCATGATTTGGTGGGAAAACAGATATGTAACGAAACCTTACATTTCAATGTAAGAAGTGATATAATAAAGCAAATGTGTACAGCATCTGCTTGGGAGAAATTGTGATGATCTTGAGAGGACCCTACTTATGGGAGTTGTTTGTTTATTTTTTTTAAAGAAAACACTGCAAATTTGGCATTTTAGCTCCATAGGTTTCTTCTGAACAAACTGCTTCCTTTGATACAGAGACAAAGTTGGTTTGTTCCACTCTTATAAAACAATCCACACATCACGATATTTCCCAGGGCTGATAGGGACTGCCACTCTGTGGAAATCTTTTCTGTAGATTGGTACTAACCCTATACATATTAGTGTTTTTTTTTTTTTTTCTTTGAGTGTGTGTGTGTGTCACGGTTCTTATGCAAAGAAAACATTATTCAGAGTTTACTTTAGATATTTGAAAATTAATATTTAATATATTAAAATTAAATTGATAAGTTATAAGTTTGAATGATGAATTATAAATACCTGGTTTTTCCTTAAGTTTTAAGTTTAGCTTCTAAATCTTATTATTCTACTTAATAGTCTAGCAAGTTTCAACATCACTTTTATGGGAATTTAAATCATGTTTATTAAATAAAGACCCTTAAATGTTTAAAACTGTGTTTATAAAGTTAATATATGTGATTTTTCTGTTAAATGCTACAGTTGCATAATTTAATAAAGAAAATTCTTCCTAAGTTCTTAAATAACTTTTCTAAATCTAATAAATTGAACACAAATGTGGATGACCTTAAATATTCTGATGTTATGTGTAAAGTTAGATTTCAACCAGTCTAAATATCTTATACAATTGTACATTTTAAATTTAGGAGGTTGAACCTCCACTCTACTAGATCAAATGTTCTTTCACATTACAAATACTTAATATAACAAAGTATGCTCAGATTTTTAAATATCAGTTGTAAAGGTTTGGTTCTCTTAACCATTTCTCTACTTAATTGGAGACTTTTCCAGGGCTGGGAGATGCTTACCCTGTGTGGACAAGATTTCATCTCAACAAATTTTTTCTCCCAGCAGTCATTACTGCCTATGGCTGAGTGCATTCTTGGAGACTCCAGGACACACCAAGCCTATTTGTAGTTGGAGTGGTTTCAGATACCGACACTCTGGATTCAAGAGATATATTTCCTAATTTTTCCATCTACTCATGATGTTTGCAATCCCCACCCCACCTGCTTTCATTGCTTGACTGAATTTTGCATTTCTTTGACTCTTAAGATATTTAAATGTTCTCCCCTCTATTGGATCTAAAGACTATTGTACTTGAGAGGTATTTGCATTCTTGCTTTCTGTTAGGACCACTACACTCCAGATAATCTAAGATTATCTCAGTGAAATCTGGCTACCCTTCAAGGCTTTGTCTTACTAAAGGCACAATTTCGAACAACATTCTGATGACTTGAACCAGCCAGGGTCTTTCACTGTGTTTATTGATTATCTCTCCAAGCCTGGCTGATTCTTTTCTCATCTTCCAAGTCTCACCTTGAATGTCCCTTCCTCAGAGAGTTCCTCTCTGATTTTTAAGAGAGGGCTCCCTTATTATTTTATATCATGGCACCTTTTAAAAAAATGTTCTTCACATCACATAAAATAGTCACAGATACTAGTCTACTTGTTGGTTATCTGTCTCTCCCAATAGAGTGCAAGCGGTATGAGAGCAAAGACTAGCCTTTTTTTATAAATTAAGTATTTTATTTTGAAATACTTTTAGGGTAAGAAGAAGTTGAAAAGACAGTACAAACAGTTCCATGTGCCCTTCATCCAGCTTCCGCAAAGAATAACACTCTTGCAAAGCTATCACACATGATCGAAACCAGGAAGCTGACATCCATACAATACTGCTACCTAGGCTTTCAGGACCTTTTTGGGGAGTTCACCAGTTTACACACACTTGTGTGTGTGTGTGTATGTGTGTATGTGTTTGTACGTGCACATGTGTAGTTCTTTTTTTAAAAAAATTTATTTATTTATTACGAATATTCATGAGATACAAAGCTGATTGTTCCCCCTCCTGTCCATAATGTGGGGGCCAGATTCATACTGGGGGCATATCCATTACCAGAAATTACTTTTGTACCCTTTGTCCCCTCCCAACTATCCCCCAATCTCCCTCCCCTTCCCCCTTTCTCCTCAACTCCAATTTGTAACCCTGGGAATGTTCCCTCCCTCTGTTGGATCATGGCACTACTGTGGTCTTTCTTTCTCGCCTTCCTTTCTCTCTTAGCTCCCACATATGGGTGAGCACATGCGGTATTTATCCTTCTTTGTTTTGCTTGATTCACTCAACATAAGTTTCTCCAGGTTCTTCCATGTTGTTGCAAATGGGAGTATTTCATTCTTTTTTATGGCAGAGTAGTATGCCATGGTGTATATATACCACAGTTTCCTTATGCACTCATCTGATGATGGACATTTAGGCTGGTTCCATATCTTGGCTACTGTAAACAGAGCTGTGATGGACATGGGAGAGCAGGTATCTCTTCGACATGATGATTTCCATTCCTCTGGATATATACCCAGCAACATATGTGTAGTTCTAAGAACTTTTACCCCATATATAGAAATATGTAGCCACCACCACCAGGATACAGAACCGTTCCATCACTACAAGGACACTCCCTCTTGCTTTCCCTTTAGGAGGGCTAGTCTGTTTTGTCCACTTTTGTCCCCTCAGTGACTTACTTAGTGCCACACACATGATAGGCAGCAAATAAATATTTGTTGGAGGCACCAACATATGGCCAAATTTGCCAAGTTTTTTGGATAAAGAAGTGTTAATCTGTTTACTGAACTTCAGTTACTAAGAGGGTATTTGAGGAGAAACATGTCATCAGACTCCACTTCACAATGATTGATGTGTAAAGAACACAAAAAATCCTCAGCTACTAAAACTCACAGAGCTGTTGTATTAGTAATAATCCAAATCTTACAATCAAGACTTTGCCAATGGGGAAAGGTTTAAAATTTTGAGCAGAGGCCTAAATAGACACTATATATGTATGAGATGCGTGAGTATGCATATATGTATATACACACCCACTGTCAAGCTTTTACCTGCCCATAATCCTGCTGACTGGGCCAATTGTCAAGCTAGGGCTGGGTCTGGAGCTCACAGACCCCTCAAGCACATTCACAGATGGGGTCACAAACCCTTCACATGCCAGTCTGGGTCACCAGATCCCTCACACACAGGTCTATAAGCTAGGTAACTGGCAAAATGTCCTTGGAAGCCATAGGTTGGAGAGCATGGCCATGTGGGCAGATGCCCAAGGCAGATGCCAGCCAAGCTGGGGCATTACGCATGTGCACTAACTCCACCCCCCCAATCTGCTTACAAAGAATGTGCTGCACCACCCCCAACCGGACGGGCAGGTGAGGGGGACTGATTAAATTATTCCATTTTCCCAACACACACACACACACACACACACACACACACACATGTTTCAGATATTTTGTGTGAAATGTTATTTCGACATCCTCTGGAATCCAAACTAGCAAACGAAGGGAGCCTGACTGAGAATGCAGTGCTGCTAGACCTTGCTTCCTCCTGGTTCCTCTGACTAATACTGTCCCAGAGTAAATAGAAACATGACCCTCCATTAACTTGTTTTAGACTGACTACAATAAAATTTCCCTTAATGGTACTAGGGGGAAATCGACTACTCCTGAAAGATATTTGCACATCGCTCGAGTTTCTTGACCTTAAGATATCTTTTTGGAAGCATTTAAATAACTAAAGAAAGAAATTGCCCTTTAAGTAGACCGTGTGACAGAAGTAGGTGGAAAATAATTACACTGCATACCAAACCTTACCTTTGCACAGGATAACTCCATGACAAATGCTAAAGCAAACATGCTATAAGAACACCATAATATTCATTCACCTCTTTGCTGATAAGAAAGGCTTATGAATTTTTATATCTTGAAAACCTTTGTTTTGCAGGGTTTGCTTTAGTGGGTTGCCTCTTACTCACTGTGTGTGGAGAGACTGAATCACTTTAGAATCCATTTTCCTTTAGTTTCTGGAGGCCTAGCATTTAGTGTATTTTGTGTTAGAAACTGCAGGTAGGACCTGTTTCTGTAAATGATTTATTTCCATAGATCTGTTCCTTTAATTGATTTGATATTTACTTAAGAAAGTTCTTTCTTTGCTTACCCTGTCATCCCCCTCTGAGAGCTTTTGTAAAGTTTGTTGCAGTCATAAATAGGCCGGTTCCTTTCCAGACCAGTCATTTCTCTGAGGTTTATATGTCTTTAAATGGAATTTGGGCACCATTTTATAAGGATTTTTTTTTTTTTTTAATGTTCTCTTTTTGGATAGAACCTGTGGCTTGGGAAGGCTTTAACCTGTACCCAATCATCTCTACAAATCTCTCGTAGTAATCGTACAAATGAAAACAATCATTATAGTTACTAATATGTACTATTGATGTAATCTTAATCTTATATGAATCCTAAATAAAAGCATCTTTAGAAACCTTTGCTAGTGTCATTGATTTTAAAATTCAATCTCCATAAGAACAGCGTGAATGCTATGAAAACTCAGCTCTAAGACAAGTCCTGTGCCTGATCTCCCGACCATATTGCCAGCTTTAAACCATTCTCAAGTGGTCACTGGATATAAAAAAATAAAGTCTTTTAGCTGGGAGGTCGGTAAAGCTAGAGTGCCTTAGCCTCTCCGCCTTCTGGGTAACAGAGATTCCAAGATCTTAAAAGTGATTTGTGTATGTTTAGCCTCAGTTCACACTCTGGTAGTAAGGCAGGTACAGAACTTGTTCTTCGAGTTGGAGTTTTCAGCTCCTAGGCCCAGGGACTAGAGCCTGGAGAGGAGACATGTCCTCTACACCTTGCCTCCCTTCCTCAACAGGTCCCTTTTCACGATCTTTTCTCTTCCTGTAAATAGAGAAAGGCCGCCCTTCAAGAAGCACCTATGCTGTCTGTCTGAAGCTCATTTAAAAGGAAGAGTGGTTTTCATCTGGAGAGGCAAACCAAGGCCTCAGGTCACCAAAACAAAAGCGAGCTAAGGAAGAAAACCACCTTCCACATACCCAGCCATCCCAGCCACTGGACTCCTTTTGAATCCAGAGCTCACAGCACAAGGGATTCCAACTCAGAGCTCCTGCCTGGAGTCTCCCAGTTTGGCCCAGCAAACTGAAGGGAATCATTGAATTTCAAATTTGCTTAGGAAAAGTCAAAGTGCAGGGGAAACCCTGTTTAGCCTTCCAGGGGACTTCCAGAGCCATGGACTGGGGGGGTTGCCCGTCTTGGTCAATTAGGTGTGCTTTCCACAACGCTGTTTCATTTTGCCCTTATCTACATGAATATTTGCCCAAGTGTTGCTTTCTGCTTTACCTTTGCCCCCGAGGAGGAAAGTATTGTTAACGGAGAGGGGAGACCAAGGGCAGAGAATTGCTCATTTTTCTGCATCATGGAAAATATAGGATGTGCAGGAAACATATCATTTCAACTGACTTAATCCTTTCAGTGAGGCTCGTTTCAATGAGCTCCATTGTGTGCAGACCTTATTCAAGCACGATAAAAATAGAATACTTAGAGGACTGTGTCTATAGAACCAGAGTGCAATGGAGGGTTGAGGCAATTGTCCAGATAATCCAAGCAAAAACAAAGCGGAACAAAATAAAACCAACCACCGTTGAGAAAAAAGCAGCTTTGGGAACCTGAACGATCCACTCTGGTTCTCTACGTTGTTCAAATTCACCATCTGTATTCACTCTTTCTACGTAGACTGAGCTTAAGTTGTTGAAGAGTTTTTTCCCTAATACTATCTCAAGTACTACATCAAAAAAATGCATTTGCTTTAAAGTATTCCTCTCTGCGCTATTTCCCAGCAAGAAAATAAATCTCGCCATACATTTGCTCTTGTTTTTATATAAAGAATAGATGACTCTGGAGCTTGGAGAGATTTGTTTTTCATTTGACTCTGTGACTTCCCTTTAGCAAGGAGCTGGAGATGGCTTATCTACACACTCACATGTTTTAAACCTGTTGCTTTATGCTTGGCTAAGTGCCTGTCATGTGTGTTGGTTGCCAGCACAACAGCTTGGCTTATTTAGAAAAGCAAGGAGCTCAATTTCCTTTGAGATAGCAGCTGGTAATATTCCACTGGCTGCCAGTGAGACAGTACTCAATGTGGAGACATTGTCTTGGCTGAGGTTCTCCTTAGACTGGCTTCCCATGTTGGGATCGGGACTCTCCTCTCAGGTTAGATTCCCTGACCTTGTTGTTTCAATGGCTCTGCTTCTCTCACTGTCCCTCTCACACAGACTCAAATCCTGTCATTCATTCATGTGATCTTTCCTTCTGTCTCTTTTCCATCATAACCAGTCACCAAGTCCTGAAGATTCTTCTTTCCCAAAGCTTCCCTCATTCTAACCTTTAATTTTTTCCTATCCTCTGACTTTGAGTTCTTATTTTCTTACCCTCCTAATAATCGCCTGCTTTTTTCAGTCTTACCCATTTCTAATCCATCCTAAGTAAATGCCAGAACAACCTTCCTTGAAGCTCTGCTTAACTGAATTGTATTCTCTTAGATAAGCATCTTCAATAACTCCTTGTTACCTAAAAGATTTTGCTCAAATTTGTCTGCCTAGCATTGAAAGCTTTTATCATTTGGTTTTAATCATTTCCCAGCGTCATGTGAACCATCAGCTCCAGCAAGATGGGCCTGTCATTCTTCCACATGAAATGCCCACATCCTCCGAGGCTAGATTGGACAACTCTTTTCTTCCAAGAAGACTTATTCTTGATCACTTTCAATGAAAGTGACCATTTTTGAACCGGAATCACAGAATCTTAGAGTTGGTAGTCATCTTGGAGAACA
Source organism: Cynocephalus volans (assembly GCF_027409185.1). Classification (NCBI taxonomy): domain Eukaryota; kingdom Metazoa; phylum Chordata; class Mammalia; order Dermoptera; family Cynocephalidae; genus Cynocephalus; species Cynocephalus volans. Next base: position 38,732,575 of record NC_084466.1, on the reverse strand, counting down.
CCAAATCCAACTTTTCACCCTGCAACATACCTTTGACCTCTGTTCGAACATGTCCAAAATGGGGAACACATGTATGGAAGCCTATTGCATTTTTGGACAGCTATTACTGACAATAATTTATTCCATTCTTTTCTTTTCTCTTTTTGAAATAATTTCTGTGCTCTGTACCTTACTTATGTTTGGTTTGTCCTCAGGAACAATACAAAAGAAATATCTTTCTGTATCAAAGCCCCTCAAATATTTGATGAATACTATCATAGCTATCTTGACTAATCCAAATTCAACCCAGACTGTCGAATTATTTTTTTATATTAAAATTGTTTCTAAATTATTCTCAGACTTAGCCATTGTATCTGGAAGTGCTCCAGGGTGTTAACAATAATCTTAAAATGTAGATTCCAGGAAAACATAACATTCCTGGTCCATAATATTCATTCCAAAGAACTTGAGATATTTGTACCACTTATTTGGCTCATTATGCATCGTAGTATTTATAGGTTTGTTTTTGGTCAGGGAGGAAGGAGGGACAATTTCCCGTGCCTCTGTGGTTTTACTTGTAAACTAGATCAGCTCCTGGAAAGCAGGGACTCTGACATGCAAATCTCTATGTCTTTCAGAGAAGGCCCCCACCTAGTAGGCATTCAATAATTTGGTTTTGAAAAATTAATCTCAGGTGATAGGCATGGCTGAATCTACTGTTCACTTCTCAGCTTTTATATTATTTAATTTCTTGGCAGCGTTGACACTGTTGCCTCCTTTTTCCTTCTGGAAATTCTTCCTTTGGATTCCATGACAGTCTGCCTTGAAGGTTTTCTACCCAACTGTCTTCTCCACTTTGTCGTTTTCTTTCTAATTTCTCTTTAACATTGGTTTTCTTCAGGGTTCTTTCTAATGCCTTTTTTCTTCTACTGAACCCACTCCCTGGACATCTGCTTTTGTGACTTCAATACCTTCTAGTTACAAATGATTTTTCTCTTGATTCCTAGACCAGTGTATCCAACTGCCTTCTCCACTTGGACGGCCAATGGCACTCAAATACACAATATGCTCAAAATCTTAAGCTCATTAAACTCATTTGTTTTCCTAGAGTCATATCCTTCTTCTGTGCTCCTAACCTCTCACTGAGGAGTTGAAGTCAGAAATCTGGGAGTCATCCTTTTCTTCTCACTCTCTGTCTTTACTCCCACCATCTTTTCCAATCAATAATGAAGGTCATTCAATTATGTTCCTGGAAATTCTATGAATCTGTTCACTTCTCTTCTCTTGACTGCCACTTGTCTTTCTTGGCTACCATCTTCTTGGCACAGATGACTATAGTACTCTCCAGCTACCAGATTTTGGAAGTTTGGAAATGCTTGTAAGTCAGCTTTCAATTCCTTTCCTAAGGAGAAAGACAGTAGGAAGAAGTCAGCTGAAGAGATTTAAGAAGATTTAGGAAATAGAGTTGAGTGAACTTAGTGACCTATTGGATTCTATGATGAGAACAGAGTGAGAAGTAACAGATAGTGCTGACATTTCTGGTTCAAGGTGGTAGGTGTATGTGGGGAACTAGGGAGGAAGGTTTTGGAACATCCCATTGCACACCAGAGTTCCCCATCTGAGCACTTCCCATGCCCTGTTGTAATTGCTGGCTTACCTGTGTGCTCCCCACAGTGAACCTACACTGCACATGCTGGGAGGACAGGGACTGACCACACATCTTTCATTTTCCTGGTTGTATCCACATGGCACAGGGCTTGGAGTATTAAAAGTGCTCAATACTGAATGTAATTGCTGAATGAGTTCTTGTAGTCTAATGTCATAATTGTGATATGTTTAAAGATATCTTTTTGGAAAAAGGTTTGGGGGGGCAGTTTGACATGGGTCAGGAAAGAACCTGCTATCATATCTTGCTGCATATAACTAGAGTTACAAAACAGAAGAAAAGGAACAAACAAACAAAAGGAACTTTAAAGTTACTGTGGAATTAACTGAACATTAGGAAAATGATACAGTACATACAGACCCAATCAATGAAATAATATTTACTGAAAGTCTATTTTGGGCAACACTTGGTTAGGGACTACGAGTAGTGATCATATATCCCTATTTGTTCTGTAGAGACCTGGTTTATGACTCGTCTCAGCATGTTCTGGTCTAGAAAATATATTATATGATCAGACTAGCCCTGGGAGATACAAAAAAAAAAAATCCCAATTCAACTCAGGAAAGAAGGTGGTTCTTAATATTGGGGTAGATGGGATTCAGAGTCAGCAGGAATGTATGGGGAGATTTAGGGTTGTCATGAGGAAATACACCCAAGGAAATTTCTGGGAGAAAGAAATCAACAAATCTAAAACTGCAAACAGATTCAATAAGTCTCCAAGAGGAAGACCTGGTGGCTGACCAGAGTCTAAGATGACACCATCTACAAGATGTTGCCATCTCTACTTTACTTGGTTTGAAATATTCATCATGAGTCATCCCTTAGGTTTCTACAAAAATGAAGCAGTGAGGAGGAGCACCTTGCCTTTAGAATGTCACTATTAAAAAAGCAGGTGGCCAGAGGAGGACTGAGACCTACCCCTCCACCCCATTCTTGGAAAGCCTTTTTTCATTGGCTCATGAGCACCATAACTGACTGAGTTTGGAGACTTCTTGGTTTTCACCTTGGCAGGGGACAGAGAAGATAAGAAGACATAGATTCTGGAAGAGTTTAAGTAGCCAGGACCCAGTAAGAGCCTTCAAAGGGCAGGTGAGTTCCATATAACTGAAAGACCTAAGAAATTGTAACCGGAGGGAGGTGGCCATGACACAGTGACTAAAGTGAAATCAAGTCTAATGAGGTGGAGGATTTTTTTCATGAGAATTCCAAAGGAGGTGCCCCTTATGACAAAGATAGAGAAGGCACACACTCTGATGAACAGGGGGACAGTGCTTCCAGGAAGAGGATTTTTAGGAACATTTGCTGCATGTGATTTATAAAAGTGCCTTTGCTCATTTATGGGAGTTATCAAAGCACTACTAAGGTCATGGTAACTTCTTGGTACATATGTATTTCCCCCTCGATAATAATAAAAGGAGAACTATTTGCATGTGTGAGTTTGAATCCTTAAATGTTTCAGAAGCAGAGGGTTGTGCACACAGGTCTAGGGGCACCAATTCTTATATTCATCTTCCTGTGCCTTTAGTGCACACACATCCACCCTGTATTTTTGCACTGAAAGTGTGGTCTCTTGGTGAGAGGGTCCTGTTGTAAACTCTTTGTCCACATGTCATTGACTCCACAGAAGACTGTTTCCTTTGGATAATAAGAGCTAACGTGTATTGAGTGCTCACTTTGTGTTAGGCATCATGGTAAAGACTTTACATTAATTAATGCATTTAGTCCTTTAAATAATCATTTAAGGTATCTACTATTATAAACCTCATTTTCTTTTCTTTTCTTTTCATTTTGGCAGCTGGCTGTATAGCCCTCACTTTACACATAAGGAAATTGAGGGTCGGAAAAACAAGAACTCAACATATATGAAGTCATGTGGTTAGTAAGCGGCAGAGCCAGGATTCAATTCTTGTATCTTTCTGTTTCCGGAACCCAAGTTACGTCACAACCCACCTTTCTGCAATTCTTAATTTCCCTTATTTATTCCTTAAGTACAAAATGTGTTTTGTGTGAAGACAGGAAGACCTGAGCATGCAAAGCCTCTTTAAAGAGTGGGGTAGTTAAAGGTTTTGGTCTTGGAGAAGGATGAAAGGAAGCAAAAGAGTGGGTCTTTAGGGAAGCATAAGGAAGGGCTGAGAAAAGTCTGAGGTGGGACAGAGGCGTGTGTGTGTGTGTGTGTGTGTGTGTGTGTGTGTGTGTGTGTGTGTGTGTGAATGCGCTGGGTGAACTTTAGTATTCCTTCCAATCGAGTCTATGATTCTAAGAATAGTCCACCAGAGCTCATGGGGAAAAGTGAGTGATGAGATTAAATCAGATTTTGAAACCCACTTAAAAAAGTCTAAATGTGATGTTAATGGGCAATGGAGAGCCCTAATTCCTCCAGAAGATGTGTAGACTGTGGCTTTGGCGGCCCCCGAAGAACCATGCCCCATAGAATTCATGCCCTTGTGTACTTCTCTCCCACATTGATTTAAGCCTGGCCATTTAACTAGCCTTGGCCAGTAGGACATTAGCAGACATAATGCAAGCGGAAGTGCGATAAGCATTGGTACTTTTGTGTTTATTTCCTCGGAAGGCTCTGTCCTAGAATCCAGTTACCAGCTGTGAAGATGCCCAAGCAGCCACATAGAAAGGCCCATGGAAGAGAACTGAGGTCCCCCGCTGACAGCCCTAGCCGAGCTCCCAGCTGGCATTCATACCCCTTGCCAGCCATGTGAACGAGGCCATTGTGAATGTTCCAAAATGCTCTGGTCATCACAACATAAAGCAGAATCTCCCAGCCAGCCCTTAGAATCATGAGATAATAAATTATTGTAGTTTTAATCCGCTATGGTTTGGGGTGGTTTTTGATAATGATAGATCAATGAAACAGTTGAAAGTGGTCTCCCTGCCCCCTCCCTCGCTCCCTCCCTTCTGGCAGCTATTACAACGTACAGTGATGGCCTCGGAGACAATGCAAGGACAAAGACAACTAACCCTCATGACCTCCGTTTTAAGGGAGCGTAATGATTCCTGCACCTCTGGATCTAACCTACATTTTTCTCAGTTTCAGACTTTCATTTGCAGCTGGCTGTCAACATTTCCAAGCAGATTTCACTTTTTCTCCCTTCGGATCTCTCCTCTTCCTCCTTTCTCCATTTTGTTGTTGGTATTGTCATGTCCGCTGTTGCCCAAGTTAGAAATCTCAGATTCATTCAGACTCTCTCTTCAGTCCCACTCCCCATGTTGAAATTCTCACATTGTTCCCTTACCTTCGCCTTGCTGCCTGCCTGGTGCCTGGATGCCAGGGGATCTGATACAACAACTGCAGTCAAGTCTGTGGGCACTGAGAGCGTTGCAGCTGCAGTGTTGACTTGTGCTAGGAAAGAGGGAGTAGCCAGGCCTAGCCAAGATGGAAATTCTCTCTTTGGCAGTTGTACCTCCAGAGTGAATGGGCATAGGTTTCTGTCCCTTAATCTCACCTCCAGTCTTAGTTGGATGAAGGATCAATTGCAGTTGGGAGAGGGTAGGTGCAGAGGAGATTGTACCCATTGATAATTTTATCTTTTTTTTTTGTTTTTTTTTGCAACTGGCTGGTACAGGGATCCAAACCCTTGACCTTGGTGTTACAACACTGTGCTCCAAGCAACTGAGCTAAGCAGCCAGCTCCCCATTGAAATTTAGACTTTTTGTGGCATCCTCCTCTGAGCAAAACCTAGAACAATTGCATATATTTTCTAACAAGTATTTAAAAACATCCAAAATAGTTTTAGTTAATGTGGAGTTGAATCAGTTGTACTCCATTCAGAGTGTGCTATATTATAGCCAGGAAAAAGTATCCTCGAACTTTTTTAGTCAGGCTATCTGGTTGCATTGCCTTCTTCTTGTTATACAGTAATGCCTTAGAAATTAAAAGTCACATACCTTTCTTAGTTTTCTTTTTTCCATATTTCAAAGACAACTTATCTTCTCTATTAAGCACTAGGAAGAGAGTCAAGGGACTTGGCCTCAGAGCTGCTGGTGGTCTTTACGATGTCTTAGAGAGTGTCTTACTGCGTGTTAGAAAGTACCCTCTCTCTCTTGGTGGGGGTAGCCGCTTGGGCACATGGTGGCTCCCAGATGGCTGGACTCCCACTCCAGAGCATACAGCTTGGCTGAGAGTGTGGGGGTGGATTATTGCTCACCTTCTTGGCCAGGTGCTATTGGACAGTGCAGTGTGCTCCTGTGTCTCTCCTGCAGCTCTGTACAGTTCTGCTGTTAACAAGTTGTGTGACTTCCTGCCTCTGGCTCTGGGTTTCTTCGACGATCGAGCCTGCATCTGGGGCTAGGATACCTGTCTCAGTCACAATGGTACCTCGAGCAGGTCCTAATTTTCTGGTTTGGAAAATGGAGGTGGGTGAATAAGACAATCTCCAAGAATTTCCTTCTGGATTCAAAAAGCTTGGCCACTAATATGCTGCAGAAAGCCAGGCATGGATTCAAAATCTTCAAGTTTCATGACAGGACTTGCTTTTAATAGTCTGCCTCCATCTTCCTCCCCTTGTTGCAACGCAGTCAATTAGTCAATTTCTCTGCATTTTAGTTTTTCTCTATTTGTCAAATGGGGATAATAAGAGATGCCTTAGAGGGATTCAGGGGAGATAAACTAATTAATGGTCATAAAGTCCTAGTGGCTGTGTGCCTGCTAAGTGGTCATGATTCTAAACAGATCTTCGTAGCTCCTCGGTTGCTCACTGCCTAAGCATCAGACAGCACCATAATGTGATGTTCTTTTTTTATCAAAAAAAAAGACATACAGAGGCACTGGGAGAAAGCATATCAGAAACAAAGGCCAGAATACTGGCTAGGGAGCAGGTGGGGAGGGTGGGAGGTGTGGATTGAGGGCGGAAGGAATCTGGGAACGGAGGAAATTGCTATTGGGTAGAGATCTTGGGGACCAGCGTTCCCGGGAGGTTTCTCCCGCTAGTAGGATTAGGTAGTGGCATAAGGGACGGCCCTGAGATTGGCAGAAGCACATTCTGGTTCTGAATCTGTTGTGGTGCTCCTGGCTTTGAGTCCCACATTATCTCTCCTTACTTATCTTTGTCATGTGGGAAGGCAAGAAGAAAGCAGCCTTAAAAAAGGCGGAATCCACTTCCTTGAGAGTTAATCTTGCTACAGCACTGAAGACCCTAGCCAGCTCATTCAAAATACCAATTTACTATTTGTTTGTTGATCATGTTCTGGGCAGTTTGACACTTCAGAAACTAGAGATCATATTTCAGAATAGAACATAAACACGAGACATTGTCTATGCCTAGATTTTATTTCTTCCTTGAAACCTTTTCAGATCTTTTCAGTGGAAATTAATTCCTTCTTGCTAACATTTCCACTTGCTTTGTGTGTATGTGTGTGTGTGGCTGGCTGGTCTGGAAATCTGACTATACTGCTTTTTGGACTGCCATATATCAGAGGTATTTATGCAACTACCCTGATAAAGTTTAAGTTCCTTAAGAACACAGAACATATGTTATTCATCTGCAAGCTTCTTACAGCATCTAGATATCACTTTCAACATAGAAAGTCTTCAACAGCTACTTATAAAACTGAACTGTGTTAGGGGGCTGGCCGATTGGCTCAGCTGGAGAGACTGCAATCTTATAACAACAAGGTCAAGGGTTCAGAATCCCACATCCACCAGCCGCCAAAAAAAAAAAAAAAAAAAAAAGAGTCTCTTGACTCAGGGACCTCAAGAAAGTGGGTTAAAAGTGGGATATTGAATAGGTAAAACGTTTTTAAAAGGAAAAATAAATAAAAAGTAAAACTGAACTATATTACATGAAGAAAGAATACGGAAGATTTAATGACAGGATTTTAGGATTTCAAGATTTTGCTTGTCTTGCATTTATCACTCAGGTAAGTCATAATTTTTTCTTTATTTAATATTCTTTCTGGGGCTAGAATTCTCATTTTGACGTAATGGCATAGAATTAGCATATTTAGTAATTAGTTATATCACCTTGGAAAGCAGAGGGTAGAGACCTAAGGGGGAACATGAGATAAAATTAATTTTATTTGGAGCAGGGGATGGCTAGGTAGATTTAGAATTGAAGACGAGGGGTAACATGGCAGAAGTAGCAGAGAAAAAAATTTTCTCTAAGAGTTGACCCTTGGGCAGACTTGATTTTAGTTATGTAATCTGTCGCTCAGATAGGTCCTGTCTGTGCGTCCCTTGATATGAAGGAGCTGAAGTCCTTGGCTGCCCTATGTCACCAAGAACATTAAATAAGTAAACATTGATTCTGTCTTATGATTTGGTTGAACTTTGGATAATTATGTATGTTGTCAGCAGATATTCCTGCTGCAATAATTACCACATAATTTGCTAAGGAATATTTACCTTTGCACTCAATGTTTCCAGAAAGCAGAGATATAAAGTTATACTTGCATGCTCTTTTTAGGCAAAAGGAAAGTTTACTGACCCCTAAGTCATGTGTTTTCATCTTAAAGTGGGAAAATATATAGAATCAAAGAACTAAAGTGTTCTAAATCTGCCTTTGCCTGAGGAAGTTGTCTTATCCCCTTTCTCATTTCACAAATGAGGATACAGAGCCCCAGAGGGCTTAAATAATATGCCCAATGCTGCAAGACGAGGATCAAACCCAAGTTTCTGACTCTGAGTCCTGGATACTTGCTATTTTTTCCTCCTGTGATATTGTCTGGCTTAAATTCATAGGAGTGATTTTTTCTTTTTTTTTTTTTTGGCAGCTGGACAGTACAGGAATCAAACCCTGGACCTTGGTGTTATTAGCACCACGCTCTAACCAACTGAGCTAACCAGCCAGCCTTGGAGTGCCCATGTTCGTTCGAACTTATATTTTGCTTCATTCAGTGTATCATACACAATTGATAAACTTGAACTTTGTTAAGACTGTATTCTGTGTGGCCTGATTACCAGGATTTGTCCTCCCATGTTATTGGACTCATTATAGTAAGGATGTTAAGCTCCTCCTAGCCCAGAGCCCACATGACCACTTCCAGAGAGTTGAACTTAGTATATTTAGAAGCTAGCAAAGAATTTCTTAGAATGATTGAATCCATCATATATGTAATGCAAACCATTTATTGTTACCATTACATCAGTAAAGAATGCTTTATGCTGCGAGTATGCTAACTGCCTTAAGCAATAGAGATGTTTAATTATCGCACATGCAAGTGGATGAGCTGAGGATCAACAATGTCTTTAAAGTCCAAGGCTTTTTCTAACTTTCTGGTCCACCAACCTCAGTGCAATGGCATGCTGACTCACTGTGTCAGGGTGATGGCTTTGTTTCTGGGCATCATATCTGTAGTCAAGGCAACAACAAGGGAACTGGGTCAGTACTGGTGACCTTGTTCCCTTTTCTGAAGAAAATAAATATATTTTTAGAAGCTTGTCCACCTCTTACCTGTAGACTTCCACGTACTCTCGTGAGTCAGAACTGTGTCATATTGTTACTCTTCTCTGATAGGGGACTGGGAAAGAGTTTTTTTTTTTTTTTTTTTTTTTTTTTAACCTCTATATTGGATGTCAGCAAGAAAAGTATACTGGGCATAAATGTTGAGTTAGTCAACCTTCAATTAATGTTGCCCAATTAATATTGTCTGGTTCATCTTCCCTGATGGAGAAATTGGGAGGTAGGCTTTTCTGTCTGGTTAGAGTCAAGACAATTTATTGGTTGTGGCATTTGTGCCCAAACTGAGGGACATGCAACATTAAAGGGTCAGTAGGCAGGCTGGGATCAAGATGTGAGCAAAAATAGGTCATCCAGAGGAGAGAAAGTAGATCAAAGTAGTTAAGGTTATGGGCTCTGAAGCCAGCTTGTTCTAGGTTTAAGTTCTGGCTTCTGTCACTTCCTAAGTATGTGATGTCACAAAGTTACATAACCTCTCTAAGCCTCATAAGTTTCCTCTTGAATTTAATGAGGATAATAATAATACCTTATTCGCTGGGCTACTGTGAGGAGTTATATCTTTAAATCCCTGAGCACAGTCTCCGGCTCGTGGTAGGTGTTCAATATCATCACCAACATCATCATCATCACCGTAGTCATCATCAAAACAAGAGGTGTTTGAAGTACAGGCATTAAGAATTAGTATACAGCAAAAAGAAAGATCAAACCTGACACGTGAGAGTAGGTTAAGTGGAAAAGCAGCAGAATAAATCAGACAGTACATATTCCCTGCAGCAAGGGTGGGCTGCTTCCATTAAGGGGACTTCCTGTTTCCAGGTGGTATAGATGACCCATAAAGGGCTTATTTTGTGGCTTAAACGTATCTTCTAGAAGGTGGCATACCGTATAGGATTCCAGAGTATGGAAATGGGATGGTGGAAGGGAGAAATGCTGATGATAAGACTCCCAGGAGGGAGAGTGGGGTGAGATTGTTCTGGTCAGGGGTCTGCTGCTAAGAGCCCCATTGGTCTATGGGATATAGAAGGCATAGGGCATTGGCTTCTCCTTTGATCTTCCTTGACCTGCTTTAATCAAGTGTGTGTGTGGTGTGTATGTTCTATGAGTCATGGGGGATGCCCATTAGCAGGGCCCACTTATGTAGAAGTAGCTCTAGGTCAGGTGGGCATGTGGGCTCACTGGAATGCAGTTCAGTTCACAGGCCTGTTTGAGTCTAAGTCCACCAGTGGCTGGGATTTAACTTGGGGTGGAGATGCAAGACCAAATTTAAGTGGTTTCCACCCTCCTGGGGATGGACAACCTCTGACTACCAAACGAATGCCTGTTCTTCTGTATCTACAACTGTGAGTAGACAGTTATGTGGTTTCCTCCCCTCCCAGAAAAGGCCTGATGTGGACGATAACATCAAACACATATGCTACACACAGCTACTTGTGATAACCAACTTAATCCACAAAACAACCCTGTTTGGTAGGTACAATGATAATCCCTGTTTTTCCAGATGAGGAAACTGAGGTCAAGTAATTTACAAACTCATAAATTTGTCAGTCGTGTTGGAAAGGAGACTTGGCTAGGTCTAAACTTGTGTGTCTAGACTTGCGCTAAGACCTATGACTACAGAGAGACTAAGAAAATTGGTCTGTGGTTGTTCTAATTGATTGTTTCATTCTAACTTTTGCATGAAGAAGTGGAGTTTAATGAAGCCTTGAGCCAAAACTTTTGCCCTGTGATAGAGACAGGAAAAGGAGATCAACCCATGTCTGGACTTCTCCTGACAAACGCTAGCCAAGGCTGCAAGGCTCCTCTTTGCCTTGAAAATACACACTTAACAATACGACTGGCAGATGGGTCGATTTGCCCTTCAGTTTGTTGGATGACAGTATTTTTGAGTTCAGCCTTGATTTCGAGGTTTGAAGGAAGGGGAGGTTGTTGAGGAAAAGGTTATGAAGACTGAGTTGGATGTTGTGAAGGGTAAGTAGAAGATGGTGGAACAGGAAATTCCCAGCACTGGCAAAGATATGGAAGCAGAAAAAAAAAAAAAAAAAAAAAAATTACAGGGCTTCAAAGAGGAGCAATTCAGTTTGACTAGAATACAAGGCATATGAAGTGGAGTTTTGGGAAGTAAGAGGGGTGGAGAATATAGATCATGGCAGTCTTTAAATACCAAACCAAGGAGTATGAATTCTACTCAGTAGGCAGTAAGGAGCCTATTAAATAAAACTTGAGTAAAATTTGGGGCCCTGCAGGGAGTACAACTTTTATTTCGCTTACACACACCACCATATGAAATCAACTGGGACTCTTTAGAACTGCCTGACTTGTGAATCCAAATTGAAGGTTGTGAGTGCAGAGTCCTCCAGTCTTCATTATTACCTTCCTGACCCCACTGTGTGTCTGAAAGTAAGACCAAGACAAAGAACTGTTAGATAGACGGCAAATGAGTGGAACTAGGATTTGTGTTTTCTGACTCTCAGCTCAGTTGGTTCATTTTACAAATATTTTTGAGCACCTTTTTTAGGTACAGTAGATACAGCCATTAATGAATACAGTTTTAGGGAAAATGGTTCATTCTTGAACTTAATCTACTGTGTATCTTATTGTCTCAATATTTAAATTCTTGGATCTGACCTGTTTACAGGGCTCTTTGTAAAGCACCCGGAAAAAATTTAAAAAAAAAAAAAAAAAAAAGCACCCAGGTCTGAGCTGTTATTATCTCTCAAAGACTCTTAATTGGGCTTGTGGCTTTTATTCTTGAGACTCTCTACACCACACAGCAGCCAGACTAATGTCATGAAAACAGAAGGCAGATCTCACCACTCACCTTTATAAAACCCTCCAATGGCTCCCATTATACTTAGAGCCAAACACCTCTCCACACCTCAGAAGGCTCTGCATGATTTTGCCCCGGTGAAGACCTTTGATCTCACTTCCTGCCTTTCTCTCCCGGGCTCACTATGCTCCATCCTCACCTGCCTCTTGCTGTTCCTTGAGCACTCATAGTGTATTCCTGCCCCAGGACCTTTGCTCTTGCTGTTTCATCTGCTGGGATGTTCTCCCAGATTCCAACGTGGCTGTACCCTCCCCTCACCCAATGCCATTCAGATCTCTATTCAAATGTCAACTCTTCAGAGAGCCATCCTCTGACTAGCTGTCTAGCGTTCTTTATGGCTAGAAATTACACTTTTGTTGTCCATTTGTTTATTGTGTGTATTGCTCATGGATATGTAAGATCTGTGAAGGGAGGACTCTGCCTGCTTGTTCATTGTGGCATTCCCCGCACCTAGAACAGGCCTGGCCCAGTAACACACAATAAGTATTATTGAATGAATGATGATTATTATTGGGGCTTCTTTTACAACTTAGAAAGTTGCTTCATTCAAAAAATTTAACAACTATTTATGTATGTTTTCCTTATTTATCACACCTCCAAATTTGCCCCTCTTGACTTTTGTAACTCTTGGGTAAATGACATCCATTTTAAGCATATTAATGGCAGCCTGCAAGTAGTAGAGTTCATTTTCTGATTTTAATTATTTTGGCTGCTGTGAATAGTTTTTCTCTGGTTGTTAGTAATTAAAACAAACAAGCAGAAAGACTCATATTATTCTACCTCATTGCCAAATTGGATATTGCTCAACTCAAAATTAAATGTACACACACCCGTAAAACTAGCCAAACTGGCTATTACAATTACATAAAGTTCCTCGTGTTCATTAGCAGTGTTGCCTTTCGTGGGTTTATCCTGTTTGGCTTATACATCAAAGTAGCAGTCATAAAGACTTCTACAAAAATTTGGAGCATGTAGATGTGGAAACATTTTTAAGATTTTTTTTTGTTTGTTTCCAGCTAAATTGCAACAAAAGCATAACCTTGTTTTTGAGATACAAAACTTAAGGCACAGAATAAAAAATTTAGTATTTTATCAAAACTTGGTACTCTAAGCCTATTGTCAGAGCCACCTAAAAATGGCAGATGTAATTCCATTTTGTATTCTACATCCTGGGGATTGGTATCAGAATACCAGCCCTGATCTCTTTGGTGAATGATTTATTTTCTAACACTATTAACAATTCTGAGAACCAGCAATGTTAGCCACTAATAGGAAGGGACTTCAAACAGTTTATGGAAAAATAGAATTAAAAGTTAATATAACTCTTTCCCTGAACTTTATGAAGTTCCTTAGGATCAGATTTTTAGAAGTTGCCCAGGTTTAATGGCATGGTGATATGTTCATTTGTAATGGGAGGGTGGGAGGGCGAGAATCTGCTGCTGCGATTTTTAGTGGTTTTATCTGAACCAGGAGAATGATCTTTAGATTTCCACAACCTTCCATTTTCTTATGGGCAGGATCTATACATGAGAAAAACAAAACAATAACAGATAGTTCAAGAGAATTAAGCATAAGAATGAGTGGTGAAGCCTCATCAAGAAATCCATGTAGATTAAGTTCACAGAGGTTTGATGAGTGTGTTGTGTAGGAGATATTTAGCTTCAACTCATTGATCCAAAGGCATGGCTCTCTATCTTTTTGAATACAAGGAATTCCGAAAAATTGGGGCAGATGGTCAGATTGAGATTATTGTTATATGATTATTTGTTTACATGTCTGTCTCTAAGAGTGGACTGTGAGCTCCTTGAAGGCAGGACCTTATTCATCTTTCCCATTGTATGGCATGGCACCTGGTGTAGCTCAGTGCAATGATGCTTGTGACGGTGCTGGTCAAGGGCAGCATCACCCAGCTCACCATATGCCAGACACCATGCTAACTGCTTTGCATACATTACCTTACTTAATTCTCCCAACAACTCGGGCAGAAGGTAGCAATACATTCTGTGTACATTGTGTGAGGACGCTGAGGTTTAGAGATGTTCATGAACTTGCCCACGGTCACGCAGCTCGTGAAGTGTTGTCCTCCTAAGTCCATGTTGTGAATTACATGTAGGTGATCCAGAACTCGCTTTTCCACCTGGTTCCCATGACTCTGTAAAGAGTTAAAAATACGACAGAACTAGACAGTGGTGATGTCCGAGAACTAAACAAAGTTTCACCAACCAGTAAGAAAGGAGAAACTTTCAGTGTGGGTAACGAAAATGAGGGATTATCTGTGTTGCTGATTAGCTCCAAATGTGAGGACGGCAGTAGATTAAGAGGAAGGAGAGACAAGAAAGTGCTGCAGAAGGGGAACCTAAGCAAAGAGAAAAGTAGCACTTTTCATTTTATTTTTTTGAGAGGAGGTCATTTTTCATTCCTGGAAGCTTCCAAAGTGATGCCTTTAACACGTATCTTGTTTGGATGCCTGCTCCAATGCACAGAGCAGAATAAAGCAGCAAATGGAAAGGTTTAAGCACGCCTCTGCACACCGAGCTGCTCCCTCCGCTGCCTCCCCCAGAGCTGTGTGCTTTGGAAGCAAAGGGGTGGAAAGTTTTCCACTTTGGCTTCCTTCACTTTTGCTCGTGGGTGTGAGTGTGTGTGCCTGGCTCTACCACGAGGAGTTTAGGTTACTTTACCTGTGTGGAGTCTGAACAGGGTGAGACATGTGCCTGTGGTTGCAGGCCTGTCCCAGGAAAACTTGTCATACTGGATATGGAAATCTTTACAGCAAAGTGGGAGGCTAGGTTGTCTTATTTTCATGCCGATACTTGGGTTGCTTTCCTCCTGCTGAGCTAGAGTGTGACATCATCGGTGGAGAGAGTGGGACCCAAAGGAAACCATTTGCATGTATCACTCACCTGGCAATTCTGGAAACATGAGCCAAGAACACCATTTACAGAGACAAAGGCATTAAAATGGAATGTCCCTATCATAAAACAAAGGAAAAGAAATCACAGGTTTTTCCAGCCCTTACTATCTTCCTAGCACTGGGTCTCACAATCTGAATGGCTCTCAAGCTTTTCAAGCAGATTCTTTTCAGGTTTTCTTCTTTAGTTCTTGATTCTCTATCTGGATTGTCCTCTGGCTTCTATTTGACCAGTGGATTTTGATAAACTGACTTAAGCCTCAGTAACGGAGTGCTGCAGGTCAGCTATGGGAAAAGGTCACTCACTGTCCTAAAGCCAACATCAGCATGGGAGGTGTTTTTCCCCTAACATGATTACATAAGAATTAATGATGGGTAAACATCAGTGTTAAGAGATTTAATTTGAATAAACATTATAAAGTTTGTCTGCTTAATCGGAATTTACTTGATCCTTTCTGTTTTTCCTTTCTTTTCTTTGTGCTGCAAATTTTCCAAGAATAGATACCGATGTGTTATTCTGCCTACTTCCTTGTACGGGGCAGATAGGAACATTGTGAGACTCAGCATTCTTGTGATACCTCTGATAACTTCCACTTGAGGGGAAACAAAAGAGGACACGTGCATGCAAGTGCAAAACCAAGCTAGATCCGCAGAGCTGACTTAACACCCTCCCTCCTCCTCCCCCCACGAAGCTTCTGGTGAGAAGCAGCAGCTCTTTGGAGGAGTTAGGTATTTCTCCATCTTGAGTTGCTCTTTTCTAGCATGTAGCGTTTGCTGGTGGGCAGTCTACGGTCCTACCCTTTGCTCCTGCATCTTACGCTCTTTGCTTTTGAGTGCTCCTACCCAGAGGACAGACAGCCTTAATTGCCATCCCCTCCTCCCAACTCTCAGGTCTTTCTGAATCCACTTTTGATTTCCTGACATATACAACAGGCCAAAGATAATCCATATCTAATCCATATCTAATTTATATGTATCTTTCTCAAAGAGGATGATTAGCAAAGAAATAGTCACTGTTTCCAGTCTCCCAATGTGATTTTTTGTTTTTAGGACAATGTAATTACTCACATCTCCTCACGTTTGCTGGTGGGCAGTCTACGGTCCTACCCTTTGCTCCTGCATCTTACGCTTCTGTGTCTATAAAAAAGGCACATTAGGCCGAACTGTAAGCATCCAGAGCAAATGGGCTAGGATAAAAGGGAATGGTTTTGTGGAGGTTCTTATGTTTTGTTTGATTACTGGAGTGAATTCTTTTTGAAGAGTATGTTTCCTGTTGTGACAGTTAGAAGAACAGTTACATTCATTTTATAGTTTCTGCTTGTTGGGTACTTATTTTACTCAAAAAAAGAAAGAAAGAAAATTCCATGCTCCAGGAGACCATCTGTTGTTACATTTCATGAGAACTAAATGCACTGGAAAATACAGCTAAACACACTTTGTTCACATTTTCTCCACCTTTGGACTGATACCAGCCATAAAACTCCATCTTGTATAGACAATCTGTTAAAATAAGTTACTAAGAAACCCAAACAGGTGTAAAGGTCGCTCCCAGTGTGAGTGGGCTTTCTTTTTGCTGTGGTTATAGCCAAACCAAAACTCACTCCGAGATGGTGTTTTATAGTCAATATTTTAAACTGTAAACCACATTATACGGCTGTAGAACCGCACCCAGCAGAGTCAATTTTCCTGTTTCGGAACTGTTGTGCTATGCAGCCCATAATTCACGTTTGTTTGTCATGTTCTCACTTTGTTCAGAGCCTCAGAGTTTATGAGCAGGTTGCTCTACTGCATTTTAAACATGTCATCTCTCTCAAGGTGTATTTTAAGAAATATATGGGCAATGAAAAGGAAGCCGAATGTGTCCTTAGTATGAGAGACAGAGGATGTTGTTAACAAACTGGAAGGAACTCTATTTCTACAGAGCCTGAGGGAAATTGATCAAATTATAGGAAGGACATATAGGTTTGAGGGCAAGGGCAAGTGCATTTAAAGGGAAGAGGCTAGTCTCTATCGTTTTCTGAGCACCTGTTATTTGCCAGGTATTCTGTGGAGCATTTAACATACATTATCTCGGGCCGGCCCGTGGCTCACTCGGGAGAGTGCGGTGCTGATAACACCAAGGCCCTGGGTTCGGATCCCATATACGGATGGCCGGTTCGCTCACTGGTTGAGTGTGGTGCTGACAACACCAAGTCAAGGGTTAAGATCCCCTTACCGGTCATCTTTTAAAAAAAAAAAAAAAAAAAAAAAAAAAAAAAAAAAAAAAAAAAAAAAAAAAAAAATAACATACATTATCTCATTTAATCTTTGTTGAGTCTTTATGAGGTATCAAGAAAATGCTTAAGAAAGGGGAATGACTCGTTCAAGTTCATACAGCGAGGAATTAGCTGATGTAGAATTCTAGCCTCATTTAACTCAACACAGCTTGCCTCCCAAGGCCACCCTCCCTGTCGTGGCCTCCTATGTTCCTGCTCCTGTGAATTTTAGTCTTGCCAAGGGCAGAAGAATAGAAGCATCTTTTTAGATTTGTCCCCACTTTTCAATGATAAGATAACGAGGGGCTGATAATAATGCTGAAAATGTACATGTTCTTGGTTGGCTCAATAAGGCAATACTGGGTGACATGCAGACTGATCTTGCTTTTCTCCAAGTCTGAGCAATGGTGAGTCATTACTTTTATTAAAGTCAGAGCTGATGTTTTTCCTTTTCTTCTTGTGCAGAAAAATCTATTGTTTTTCACAATCCACTCCTACTTTTAAATGAATCAGTTAAATTGCCTATATTTTAAATAAAACATTTCAAATTCCTTTACCTACCAGCCTAAAAGTGGGAACTTGTCTTTTCTCCTTCAGTCTTTTTTTTTTTTTTTGGTGGCTGGCCAGTACAGGGATCCAAACTCTTGTCCTTGGTGTTATCAACACCATGCTCTAACCAGCTGAGCTAACTGGCCAGCTCTCTCCTTCTGCCTTGCCTAAGGAAAACAGAGTCTTTCAGAACCTGATGTGGAAGCTGCCTTAGCTGATGTTGGCCATTTCTAGACCAATGCTTCTTTTCTCTCCAAGGATAACACATTTACTGCAATGATTTGCCTGAAATGTTGTATCACTTACCTCCATTCATCTAAGCCATATGATTGTGTAACTTTCAGTAAAGTAAGATTAAGAAAAAAATACTTACACTCTTCCTAATTAGAATTTGGACCTCAGGGAGCTTATCATTTAGTTGGGAGGCAAACACTGCTGTAGCACTTCGGTTACCGACTTGAGTAGCTGCAGGGGAGTGTGCTTTAGTGGGTGGCGGGAGGGAGGGGACTGGAGCGTGGTTCATCACTGCAGCCTGGAGTAACTGGAGTAAATGAACGAGTCAACATTTGAGCTAGATCTTGAGGGAGCAGCTAAATTTGGTTAGATGAAAATGAGGAGGAAGGAAAAATCTCCATGCAGCCCGTGGAACATGAGAGAAAATCAAGACAGGAATGAATATTGCATTTGGAAGGGATGATCAGAGATTTGGGGAAAGAGGAAAGATATATGAGGGGTCTTCAAAAAGCTCATGGGAGGATTCGTATTATCTTTTTTATTTAGGTATTTTTTTCTTTTTTTTCTGTGGCTGACCAATATGAGGATCCAAATCCTTGATTTTGGTGTTATCAGCACCCATATTATCTTTTAATTCCATCTTCCACAACCTTTTTGAAGTGCCCTCATATGTTTGCTTTGCAATTATTGGACCAGATTCTTTGGTTTCTTCTGCAGGAGTTTTCTAGGCCTGGTTAGAGAAAAAAATGAATCCCGGGAAAACCTCCAGCTGGCTACCAGCAAGACATGGGAGGAAGATATACTTCCTTTGCTTTTTCCTACTTTCCACATCTTAATCAATGGCAGGCACAAATCTTTCTTAGGGCTGTTGCTGCTAAGAGAATAAGTGGATGAATAAAGTGGCATATGAGGACAAAACGGCCCAAATAAAGTCCCACTATAGCGGTTTCTCAACCTCAGCACTATTGGCATTTTGCTCTTGATTCTTTGTTGTGGGGAATGGGGACTGTCTTGTGCAAAGTAGGATGTTTAGCAGCATCCCTGACTACCCACTAGATGCCAGTAGCAACTCTCCCCCTGACCCCACCATCACCTCAGTTGAGAAAACCAAAAATGTCTCTGGACACAGCCTGATGTCCTCCCGGGGGGAGAGAGGGGGGGGCAAAATCATCTGGTTGAGATCTACTGCTTTACAGTAGATGGAATGACCTAGTAATAGGCACGGTTTCTTTATGCCTGGAGACTTGCTGAGCCAAGGTGAAGATTTATGACTGAGAAAAGGCAACCACGGCAGGTGTGGAGCTTGAGAAAGGATAGTGTCTCTGCCTTGAAAGGACCTCAGGGTCATGAATATGTCTTGTTCATCTTTTAATCCCCTCCCTAGGGCCCAGCACAGTTCCCCAAACCTAGATGGTTGATAAATGTTTTTTGAGTAAGTAGGATATTTGCTAGAGTCCCAGAGTCTGCCTCCAGTGCTCAGAGAAGAAATCACAAGGACCAACAGCTGTTTACTTGTAGCTGTACCCACTTACTGGCTTATTGTGTTCTATTTGAGGACCTTTTGAATATTGCAGAAGTAACCAAGGATACCAGTATGATCACATGCAACAAACATATGGGAAAAAAGAATAGAGCAACAAATGTCACAAGGCCTGTTTTTCAGGTTTTTTGCCAGAGTGTAAGGTTTGGAAGAGAGTATGTAGAAGGAGTAGGATGGCAGCCTTCTTTTCCTGGAGATTGTTTATAGTTCCCATCTTTGCAAATTATTAGTTTGGCAACATGTCTTGCCCTTGAACTTTGCATCTTGTCTTAACCAGACCTTTATGTGTCTTCCTCTCCAGGGAGCAGGTCAGAAGTGCCGAGTCCTGAGTTGTGGAACCTCTGCTTCTTTAGTGGCAGACGTGGCTAGTGAGGAGCGAAGAGAAATGTGGCAGTAAGTGCAGGGATGTGAGGTGAGCTTCGGGTGACAAGGGTGTAAATGTCCATCTCCTTCTGACCAAGTGGTGACAAAATAAAGGATAAAAACAGTTTTTCTGCTCTCAGGACTCTTATTTCTCCTTTCCCTCATCATTTTCACTTTTGAGTAATACATTATTTTGTATTCAACATACTCCCCATGACTAATGACTAGGCTCAAAGATTCCAGGGTGAGGATTTGATGGAACTTTTCTTCAGAAGAACTTTATGCAAAAGATTTCCAATTGAGGGCTGGCTGGTTGGCTCAGCTGGTTAGAGTGTGCTGTTATAACACCAAGGGGAAGGGTTTGGATGTCTGTACCAGCCAGACACCAAAAAGATTTCCACTGAGTTTCCTCTAAGGCAGGCAGCTTTCTCTGATTCCTCCACAGTAGACCAGGGCAGGGCTACTTTTCATCTGTCCCATGATACTCCATCAATATCAGCATCTTCTGAATTCCAAATGCCTAGCTGATACCTCCACTTGGATGTCTTGGAGACATCTCAAACATAGTGTGCCCCCAAATGAATGATTTCCCTCCTTGTCTCCAAACCTATTTCTGTGTCTTCACCCACCTCATTCAAAGGCAATTCCATCCTTCCAGTGGCTCAGGTCGAGACCCTTGGAGTTGTCCCTGACTCCCTTCTTTGTCTCACACCCCATCATCTCACCGCAATGAATCTTGTTGGCTTTACTTTCAAAGTTTATCTAGGATCTGAACATTCCTCACCACCCGCATTGCTACCATTCTGGCTGAGCTACCCAAAACTCAACACAGTAGCCAGGGTGATATTTTAAAATGCTAACTTAGATCTTGCCACTCCTTTGATCCAAACCTTCCAGTGTCTCCCTATGTCATAGTAAAATGCAGATTCTTGACATGATTCCACAGCAACCCTCTTCTCTCTGCCTTCTCTCTCACACTTACCTTCTGCTTCTCTCTCCATCACTCATCAGCTCACCTTCTACTTTATGTTTCTTAAAGCATGTGAGACATGCTCTGCCTATTTCTGCAGCCTGGAACCCTCTTCTCCCAGATATTCATGTGGTTACATTCCACCCCTTCAAGTCTTTGCTTCAAAATCACCTTAAAATTAGACCTACCCTAAAACTACCTAACGTTACAACCTATTTTCCTCTTCTCCTACTTATCCTCCAGTACTTTTACAAATAGCACTTATAAGGTCTATATATATATATAGAGAGAGAGAGAGAGATAGATATTATTTATTTGTTACATTTACTTTTTGTCTCTCATGCTAGAACAGAAGCCTCACAAGGGCAGGGATCTTTCTTTATTCCAAGCACCTAAAACAATATCCTGTACATAACTGGTGCTCATCAACATTTGCGGTTGAACGAATACCTCTCTCACACCACGTATTAGCTGCTTACTCCGTCTGTCTTCCTGCACCCACTGTGAACTCCTTTGGGGAAAATGATAAGCAGAATGCACTGCATTGCAGTGGTTAATGTTTTCCTTGGTGTGTTTCTCAAGTTGTGTGAGCTTCAGCCCCTGCAAAACCTGGCCTGCCCCTGTACCAACCTCACAGAGTTAGCATGACAATTAAAGAGATAATACAACTGTAGAACTTAGAAAAGGGCCTAGCACTTTAAGGTTGAAGACTGTGCTGTATTTCACATGCCTCCCCTCACCCATTGTAATTGCTCATTGACTAGAAAAAGTACAGTGCAAAAGAAACATCTTTGCTAATAAATTAATCAACTGAATAAATGAATATATTTCAATGTGATAATTCAACCACCTATTCAGGTTTTGGCTTCTAAGTGCTACCCTCTTTCCTTTTTAAAATTAGGTTTCTATGTTCAGGGATTTATGAAAAGATTCATATAAAATATCTATGTGTAGATTTGCTTGCGTTTTGTTGTGTACCTATCAAGATTGTGTCAGAATGACTTGGTATTCCATTACGTTCTTAATCTGTGCATAAGACTGAAGGTCAGAATCATTTATTATTTTCTCAGCAGTCCTTCATGTGGTGCTTAGACACATCGTAAGAATAAACATGTGACAGGTGGCAATGAAGTTGAAATGAGGCTTTTTAAAATGGCCCCTTGCTGATTTTGTCATGTGCCTATGTGAACGTTATTTGAATTTTCTTAATATTCCTACTTTCAGACTTATCTTTTCGATCATATTGATTTCTTGTACCCTGCCAAGTTCATTTAAAACACTAGCTAGAGAAATGTATTTTAAATATCTCCCAGTAATTGCTGTTTCTATAGAGAATAGCAAACCATCTGAAATAAATCTCATAGGAAAAAATTAGTTGAGACAATGGCATAGAAATGAGCATTGAAATGTTTTTGCTTTCTTACTTCCCATTTACCTCTCAGTGCAGTAAAATTTGGCTTCTGACTTCGCCATCTGCTGAAACTGTGTTTTCAGTGGTCTGCACTATCTTCTAATGGTCAAATTAACCTTCCAGTGGGTTCTCATTCCAGTTGGTGTCTGCAGCATTCTTCATCTGCTTGAAAGAGCCTCTGAATTTGGACCTACGGCAAGTTTTGTCCTCTTCCCCCTTCTCTGTCTGTTCTAAGTGTCCCACACGGGCTCCTCATCATCCTGCAAAGGTCTGTCTTTGGCTGCCTTCTTGCTTTATGCGGTTTTGCTGGAGGTTAAGTTCATACCTAACCTCTATTTGAGTGGTTTCAATATCTACATATTCAGACTTATCATGAGCTTTAGACCCAAATTTCCAGCAGCCTCCTGGAAATGTCTGCAAGAATATCTTTTGGGTGTTTCAAACTTGGCATGTTCCAAAGTGGAACACACTGCTCTCTACCTCTAGCCCCAATATTGCTCCCTCTGTGTTCTCTTTCTCAGGTAATGCAGCACCAGGCATCCTAGGCTAGAAACATTGGAGTCATCTCTGAGTCCCCTCTGCCTTGACCTTTTTGCTTTCTGGAATACATCTATGCCATGATTTACCTCTAAAACATTAACTCTGAAGTATCTAAAACCCCCAAATTGTCTCCTGTTTAAAAACCTTCACTGTCTTTCCATCAAAAAGGACATTTTAAACACCTTAGCATAGTGTGGCAGTAAAAAAAGTTCTGGAGGGAAATACTCAAGGGAAGACATCATGATACCACAAAATGTTTCTAAAGGTAGTTAAAGACTTTCAAATATGGATCAATGAGATCTAGAAAAAAATGTCTCTAGAATATTATGTTTATTTTCTGAGACTAAGAATAAACAAAAACTCTCTTTAAATAAATTTTGACCTTATAGCCTAGAGGTTTTTTTTTTTTTTTTTTTACCGGTAAGGGGATCACAACCCTCGGCATGGTGTGGTCTGCACCACGCTCAGCCAGTGAGCGCACTGGCCATCCCTATATAGGATCCAAACCCACAGCCTCGGCGCTACCAGTGCTGCACTCTCCGGAGTGAGCCACGGGGCCGGCCCTAGAGTTTTTTTTTTATTTGTTCTTCCTCATATTTTCTCAGTTATATGTAAGAGAATTTAAAACAAAGAATACTTAAACTTTTTGTTTGTTTTCTTATTACTTTTATTTTACTGCAAGAGATGAACACCTGTTGGTCTTTTACTGGCTATATCTAGATCTGTATTTGCCTAAGAAAGCTTTTTTTGCAGTTTAATAAACATCTCAGTTCTCCACTTCAGAGCTCAGGAGGAAGGAGAAGGAGACAGGGGTAGAAAGAGGAGCTGTACAGGAATCACCCCACTGAGCAAAGGACTGGGATAGAACAAGAAGGAAGGGCGCCTCGACGAGCTTTGTTGTCTACACCATGTGTCATGACACTAGAGTAACAGGTGAGAGAGCCCGTCGATCACCAGGGTAATGCTAAATTTCCATTTATATGGTGGAGCATTGTTTGTATCTGACATTGTGTGAAGCAAACTTAGACCACAGAATTCTCCTTTGTTCCACCTGTTCTGTAGAAGTGACCTCATTCCAGAAAAAATACACGAAACGACAAAAAAAACCACACAAACAGAAATGACCTCATTCCCTGTAACATTGTTCTAGATCACTTAACCCTGAGTGATTTAGCATAGAAAGAATACAATCTCCTCCAAAACTCATGCACCACTGAAGAAAGAATCTTTCACATGAACTAATTATTCAGTGTGCTGTGAATTTTCTGATTCACATCTTGACAAGTGCAAAATTAAGAAAAAATAAAAAGTCATGTGGCTGTTTTTTTCTACCTGTAGGGTTAGCTTTTATAGCCCTACTATAGACGGACGCTGTTCTATCATTGAGGATATATGACTTGTTAATGTCATTCCCGATTTGTGTTTTGCTATCTAATGACACTAGGTAGTCTGCTTATTCTGTTCTGAAATATTGAATGTCCCCCTCTGGTCTCCACAGATCTTGGCCCTCTAGAAAGCAGAAACGAAAGACACACAAGTTTTAGATCTCCCTATAAAGGATAATGTTTTCACATCATTTAAAGCATATATAGTAGAACTGGAAGTAAAGTGCAGTAGAAGTTGGATGGCATATATTTCTGACGTTGTATTAAATCTTTTCTGGAGCAAAGCAGTTATACATATATGAATAGGCATAAAAAAGGAAAAAGTAAAAATTCCTGACATAAAGCCTTATTAATACATCTGCTGTGGTGAATAATAATGTGTTAGCTTATGATTTTCTTTCTTTTTTTTTTTAGCTTATGATCTTATACCAAGAGTCAGTAGAATAAACTTATATAGTAAAAACTAGGTCCCGCCTACAATATGAAAGGTTGAATATTTTATGTACTTGTGCACTTCGGACATTAACATCCAATGTTAAGTACTAGTAACTTTAATAAAGCCTAAACATCCATTAAATTTCAAAAAAAATAATTGAGTGCCTGTTATGTACTAGACAATGTTCTAAGTGCTGGCTATAGAGCTATAATCAAGACAGAACACTGCCTTTGCTAGGGATAGCTAACACCTAAAGTGCTTGCTATCTCTGGGCACTGATTTAAACCCTTTACATATATTAACTTTTTAAATCTTCAGTTAACCTCCTGAGATGTGCTATTATTATCCCTATTTCACAGATGTGGAAACTGAGGCACAGAGACATTAAAAATATTGTCCAAGGTTCATAATGGTAGTTAGTGGTAGAGATAAGTTTCATACCTAAGCAGTCTGTTTCAGAGATAAAAAAATGAAATGAAAACTTGGGCAATAAAAGCATAATTAATGGCTAATTAATGACTGAAAAATATTTTTTCCCAGAATATCAGCTCATGAGTGGTTTCTATTTCTAACCTACACCCAAAGTTGCCATTGATTTTGAAGAAAACTTATATCCAAGGAGTTACAATAGGCACTATTGCAAACTCCTCTTATTTGTCTATGGCATTTGTTGATGAGCTCTGTTGAATTGATTCTCTTAGATATTTTTGATCTTACATATTTTCTGGTATTCTAGATGGAAGAGATAATAAATCCTCTAGAAAATGTATTTGAGGGGAATGACGTTTGCATTCAGAATACAACATATTATTTTGTCACCATGTCGTATAGAATGCCCATGCTATCTGGATAGGTTCTTCCATTAAAGTAAAACAAAACACATCCTGGCTTGTTTGAACTTTAGACCAGCATGTAGACACCCCATGACATGACTTACCATGAGGAAATGCTTCAGAAAAACAGCTCTAAATAATAATGTTCACACTAATGTGCTTTGAAGGAAATGTCACTTGTATTATACAACAAAAATGCTTTCAAATGAGAATGAGTTTTGCGTGTAGCCTTAAGAAGAACACAGCCTAGTTCACAACTGAATAACTCAGTCCTTGAGAGGACAGAGCAGAGGAGGTCATCTACGGGTCAGTCAATGCTACTCTAAAGGCTGACACCACACCAGGAGCCAGGCCTACCAGGAAAGTGAGTGTGGACAACCAGTGGAAATCTATCACACTGCTAGATAAACAACTAAAGTATAGGCCTTAGTGATGAATAAGTGTCTTCTTTATATGGGTAAGAAATTTTATATTGTACCCAAAAGCTTAGAAGTCTGTAATACTTATGTGATTTGTAAAAAGGAAAAAAAAAAAAAAAAAAGAAAAGCCTTTGTGATACATTTCACGTCAACTCCATGGCTTAGTTATACCAAGGTCAGGCAAGTAGATTTAATGGGTTGTATATACAGGCATAATGACTTTCAACAAAATGTCATGGGCGTCATTCTTTTTTTAAAAAATTTTTATTTAATTTTTTTATTGAGGCGTAATTTCATAAAGCAAAGTACACAATGTTAAGTGGTGAATATTTAGAAATGTACACAGCCTTGTAACCCCTGCACAGATCAAAGTGTAACATACCTCTATCACCCCAATAGCTCCCTTAAGTCCTCTCAGTTTCGATTCACATTGCCTAAAGGACACTGCCATTTGTTTTTGAACTTAATAACCAATAAATTATATGATATATATTCTTTTGTGTCTGCTTCTTCCACTACATATTTGATTTTATTATTTAATTTATTTTTTATTAGCATATTCATTATTATAAATCATAATCATTCTCTATGTCCCTTGCCCAACCAATCACTCTCCAACCCCCTCATCTCAATCTCTAGTATCCTTAGGTTTCTTCTCTCCTTTTGAAAGTTCAGCGTATTATTGTGGACTCCTTCCTTCCTTCCTTCCTTCCTTCCTTCCTTCCTTCCTTCCTTCCTTCCTTCCTTCCTTCCTTCCTTCCTTCCTTCCCTAGCACCCAATTATGAGTGAGGACATGTGTTATTTCTCTTTCTGTGTCTGGCTTATTTCACTTAATGTAATTTTCTCCGAGCTCATCTATGTTGCTGCGAATGGCAGAATTTAATTCTTTCTTATGGCTGAGTAGTATTCCATTGTGTATATATACCACAGTTTCCTTATTTAGTAGTCTGTTGATGGACATTTAGGTTGGTTCCATGATTTGGCTATTGTAAATAGACCTGCGATGAACATGGGAGTGCAGGTGTCCCTTTGACATGATGATTTCCATTCCTTTACATATATACCCAGTTGTGGGATTGCTAGATCATATAATAGCTCTATCTGTAGTTGTTTGAGAAACCTCCATACTGTTTCCATCATGGCAGTACTAATTTACAGTCCCACCAACAAGAAGAGTCCATAGGCATGATTTTTAATCTTCAGGTTACTATACCATTCAGGCTATATGGCCATCAATATTGATAAACTGAGATTAGAATTGTTCTAAAATCAGCTCTTTCCTCACTCTAGGCTTACTGGTCAGTCTTTCAGGAGGAGAACAAAATGTGTGTGTGCGTGTGTGTGTGTGTGTGCATGAGTGTGGTTCCTGGAGCCTTTTATCAATGGTGTTAGTAAATAGGGAATATAAGAATTGTATCCAATAAAGAATTTCAGGTCGTGCTAATGTAGTATTGTTGAGTGTTGAATTGTGTCCTTCAAAAACATGTGTTTAATTCCTAACTTCTGGTACCTGTGAATGTGACCTAATTTGGAAATAGGATCTAACAGATGTAATCAAGTTAAGGTGAGGTCATATTAGAGTAGGGTGGCCCCTTAAATCCAATATGACTGGTGCTCTTTTTTTTTTGGTGGCTGAAGGGTACAGGGAAGTAAACCCTTGACCTTGGTATTACAAGGCCATGTTTTAAGCAACTGAGCTAACTGGCCAGCCCCATGACTGGTATCTTTAGGAGGAAAAGAGACTCACACAGAGAGAACACCATATGAAGACACACACACACACACACACACACACACACACACACACACGGAAAAAGGTCTGATAACAGATCTGTGAGAACAGATGATGCTACATTTGTAAGCCAAGGAAGACCAGGGATTGCTGGCAACCACCAGAAACTAGGAAGAGTCAGGGAAGAATTCTCCCCTGAAGCCGTAGAGAGATCATGCCCTGCAGACACCACATATTTATATTTCTATCCTCCAGAACTGTGAAAGAATACATTTTTGTTGTTTAAATGACCCAGTTTGTGGTACTTTGTCATGGCAGCTCTAGGAAATGAATACAAGTATCATGTCCCAGTGAGGTGTTATGGGTCAAAATAGGAAAATGGGGAGTTCTCTGGATGAATCCTGAAATGTCAGCTCATGTTTACGTTTGAAGCACTCTAAGCTAGCGGAATAGCGTGAGTCTATCAAACGTCTTGCTTTGGCAGCCTTTCCTTTATATGAAACCAGTTTTGTATTTCCCTGAGTTAGTATGACAGATCTGCCTAACACACTCCTGCAAACCTTCTGAAAGGGGCGGTGGATTACTCCGACCACTGTTCTGAGCCATCAGTGGCCATCTGAGCTAGTGGGCCAGTTTTGCACTTGATGCTATCAGGTCAGTGGCAGGAGATGAAAGTACTTGGGGAATTATTGCTAGTGTCTTGGCCACATAGGTGTAGTTGGGAGTGATAAAAATGTATTGTCAGGGAATTGATTGACTGAAGAGAGAAAGTTCATTGGTTGATGATCTCTGTACCTGAAGAGATCCTCTACTTTTGGCAGGGATGAACAGTCTGTATATATTAGAAAGGGAGCCAAATGGTCTCTTCCACTCAGAGAGATGCTTTTTTTGTAGACCCAGATACAATTGTCATGCTCATCATGCCACCTTCTGATGAGGTGATGTCAAAGCTTAGGGTTTCCAGAAACAGATGCTGAAGTTTAGTGTGCAAGATATTTATCAAGAATTAATACTTGAGGAAGGAAAGTGGAGAAAACAGGAAAGGGCAGAGGAAGAGTCCAAATTATCATATGGATCCAGTGAAGCCTTGGCCAGCCCGGCAGGGAGCTCTGCAGTGAGTACTGCCCTTCAGCTTGTCTCACGTTGGGCCCAAATGACTGAGTCTTTACATCCTGGCTTTTTTTAGTCAGCAGACGTGGGCTTCCATTGGAGGGGCCTGAGCTCAGTCAAGGGGTTCTCTGCAAGAAGAGTTGACAGCTGTAGTTGGTCTGCTGATCATACCCCTCTACCTGGGCAGCAAATCCCTCCCTGAAGAGAGATTGGGTGGCACATCTCTATGTTTACTACAGGAGATGGTCCACTTGGGTGACTTGGGCTCCTAAGATCTTGGAAGAATGTTGACATGTTGGTGGTTTGGGAGTTGTGGGGAAATTATAAGGGATAATTCTAGCTGAAGAACATGGTTATCTGGTAGATAGACTGGTCATGTTGTGCATAGGAGCTATAAAGAGGTGTTTTTTTTCTAGAATGTTTTTGATGTGCACAATCTGATTATCTTGGCATGTAGACAGTAGACAGATAAAGGAAACTCAGCATTCCCTTCAGCAGTCAGCATATAAATTGGGAGATCAGATTAGTAATCAGGTGACTAAATGTGTAGAGGAAAAAAATCTCTTTGCAAAAACAATGTAAAGAAAGAAATGTCCATCATAGGATGGTGTTTTGATCAAAAGAGAGGAAGACATCATTCATTCATTTATTCACAAGATGAGACTACAAGAGTGAGGATTAGCTAGGTAAAGAGGAAGGAGAAGAGAATTCTAAGCAGTGGGCCCTGTGGCGTGGGACTCTGCACCCTTGCCACAACTCTCTTGCTGCCATGCATATCCTGGTCCTTTTTTTTTTTCTCCTTATTTGCTGAAGAGAGCAACATAAATCTCCCTGCAAGATGCAAGGGCATGACTAATTATAAAATGTGCGACCTGAAAGAAGTTGGAGCACAGAGCCGGAGGGCACATGTGGTATGAGGTGAGGCCAGGGGTCAGGCAGGTCCAGAGGGTGGAAGGCCTTATAGGCCACTCCAAGGAGTGTGTAGACTCCTTTGAAGGGCAAAAGAGCATCGTTGAAGGGTTTAATCAGGAGATTAATATGAGCAAATTTATGTTTCAGAAGGAGAATGAGGAATGAAGTGGACAGAGGTAAGACTTAAGACGGGCAGACCAGTAGAATTTTGAAGTGATTTAGCAGAAAAGAGTTAAATGGGCAGAACTGAGATAGAATCAGCAATTGGTGATAGATTGGATTTTGAGGGGTAAGAACAGGAGGGTCAAGGATGGACATGGATGCTGGTAGATACTCACCAAGCATTTGTGGACTTTGGTTCCCTTCTCTTTATCCACGGCTTTATGGTTCCTGAAGGGATGGTGATAGTTATGAATATTAGAAAAAAGACTTTTTAATTCTTCCTTCTAAACTAATGCAGGTATAGAAGTATGAAGTTTGAAGTTAGAAGATCGGGATGGCGTGGGCGATTTAATTGCCTTTGAGCCTAGTTTCCTCATTGGTAAAAGGGGGATAATACTACCTCCATCACTGGACTGTCATGAGAGTTAACTGAAGTAATGTATTAATGCATGAGAAAGCTTTTAATCAGTGCCTGATATAGAGCTGGCAGTTAGACTTCCATTCATTCGTTTATTCATTCAATGTATTGTGCAAGAGAGAAGTTTAATTTGATATATAGACTTTTAAAATATATTCTTTAATGTTAACACTGTATTGCAAACCAGCATTTATAGAACACCTACTACCTGCATGGGGTATAAATAAATGCAAGACATTTTTTCTATTATTAAGAATTTTGCAGTCTATGGAGGAAAGCAGGATGTGTATAGATAAAAAGTGTAAAACCAGTAAAATATTTAAATGTTTGTTAGAGATCAGGCTACAATAGAGTAAATGAGACAAGGCAGTAATGACAGTGGCCAGTTGTATTGATCAGACATATTTATTTAGAGGAAGAAGATGTTGTTTTTGTCTAGGGTGCTTAAAAGAGGCTCTTAAGGAGGAGGTCAGATTTGAACTAGATTTTAAAGATGAATTTCATTTCATAGCTTGGATCATTGCTGGAAATCTACTACTTGGCCCATAGCCTGTTTTAATATGGCCTGTGAGCTAAGAATGGTGTTTTCATGGTTGAAAAAAAATTATTTTAAAAGAACAATATATTGTGACATATGAAAATTATATAAAATTCAAATTTATTGCTCATAAAGTTTTTTTGAACATAGCCACACTCATTCTTTTAGTATTGTCCGTGCTGCATTTGAGATACAATGCAGCTGAGTACTTGTGGCAGACACCTTATGGCACACAACATCTAAAATATTTACCATCCAGCTCTTTACAGAATGTTTGCTGAACCCTGGTGTAGAAGATGGAGGGAGACATTCAGGGGTGTAAGATGCCGAGACTGAGAATGGCTCCCTTGAAGAAAACAGAGAAGGAGAGGTCACAAAGGGGGAAGGAGTCTGCAGGATCCTCATGGCACCATGGAAGGAAGAGAGCGTGTCTTAAGAAATGGAGGCACCAACAGTGCCCAGGAAGAGAGCACAGAAATGCCACCGAGCAGAGGATGTGAGCCATCAGTTGTGAGTTTTGAATCCTGTGGAAGGAGCAGAGCAGGAGGAAAGTGGGAGGCAGAGGATCAGAGGCAGAGCATGAGAAATTGTGTGGGATCAAGAAGGTTTTAGAGGAGAAATACCTATGTGGTTTAAGTTTAGTATGGAATAGAGGAGACCTGTGCATATTTGTATGCATAGGGGGAAAAAACAGAGAGGGAGGTTTTGAAAAGTCTGTGTAGAGAAATGCTACTTGAGGCAGTGAGGTCGGAGAAACACCGAGTCAACCCTTTTTTAGCTTTTAAGTCATTCAGTACAGAAAAGTACCATTGAATAAGCTCCTCCATAGTCCTTTCGGCTACATGTTCCCGAACTCTGAATTGAAGCACAAGAGACTTGAGAGACTAGAGTTTGAATCTGCCCCAGATTCCCTCAAATTATTCACTGTTGGCATTGAGAAAGTTGCTTAACAACTTTGCTTGATTTGCTTATCTGTGAACAGTGGATGATAATACATATTCCTCAGTGGATTGTTGTGAGAAACAGCGGGGTGATTGTCTGTGGGAAATATCAAGAGCATGAGATCTGGCACTCAGTACATTCTCAGTAAGAAATAACTATCAATACTGTGATGGGTAAGTCCATATGTCAACGCGGCTAGGCCATGCTACTCAGCTAGGTCATGATACTTTAGTCAAACACCAGTCTAGATGTTGCTGTGAAGGTATTTTTTTAGGTGTGATTAGCATTTAAATCAGTAGACTTTGAATAAAGCAGATTACCCTCCATAATGTGGGGGATGGGGTGGGAGCTTCATCCAATCAGTTGAAGACCTTAAAAAAAAATATTGAGGTCCCCCAGGGAAGAAGGAATACTGCCTCTGGACTACCTTAAGACAACATCAGCTTTTTTCTGGGTCTCCAGCCTGCTGGCCTGCCCTCCAGATTTCAGGCTTGCCAGCCAATCTCATGAGTCAGTTCCTTAAAACAAGTTTCTTTCTCTCGTTCTCCATCCTACGTATTGGTTCTGTTTCTTTGGAGAACCCTGACTAATACAAACACCACCTACGTTAGATGGTAATAACTAACAATGAAAGTGTTTCTATGTCGAGGGACACTTGCTTTATATCCCAGATATGGCACTAACAATTAGAGTTGGTACTTAACTTAAAATACTTTGTATTCTGACCCAATGCATGTTTAGCTGTCTATAACACTTTGAATGGAATTTTTCCTGGAACTTTGCCATTGGGATTGGTAGATCTGAACTTGTAGTTTAGAAGTTCAAATTTCAAATTTCTTTTGTACAATTCTACTACCCAGTAAAGTCCTTTATCTTATGAAATAAGGACCATGTTGTCATATTTCCTTTTAGATAC
The DNA here is from genome assembly GCF_027409185.1 of Cynocephalus volans. Taxonomy (NCBI): domain Eukaryota; kingdom Metazoa; phylum Chordata; class Mammalia; order Dermoptera; family Cynocephalidae; genus Cynocephalus; species Cynocephalus volans. Next base: position 38,700,120 of record NC_084466.1, on the reverse strand, counting down.
ATTTAAAAAACATAAAAGATCTTCTAAAGGTATCAGTGACTTTGAAATTCCATAATGAAATTAGAATTAAAAATAGCATAAAATTATACTTTTCTGTTTCCTCCAAACCTCAGGGAACATTTATACATCATTTATAAAGACTATTTCTAATCCTTGGTTAAAGTTTTTGACCAAATATTCCTCTCACTTGAATATGTATAACATTTATTGAAATCAAATAAATGCACATTGAAGAGGGTCAAATTTAACATCCTTGAGAGCTCTTGGTGAGAGATTTACTCACAAAGTAGGTAGGAATTCCTTGACTTTTCAAATTTTGGGGCTCTGTTATTAAAGAATTTTGTTTGTACTATGTATGAATAAATATATGCTACCTTGGAGTGTGGTGATAATATCATGTTTCTATGGTATCATTTTTTTCCAAGTATTTAGGTATTTTAAGATGTTATCTTTTTAGTTTTCATGGCATGCTAGGAAGCAGGAAGGACATGTTGTTCTCACCTAACAGTGAAATTGAGGTAAGTAGTTACTCACTCTCTTGCATAAGTCACTGATTGAACTGGGGACCTGATACCAAACAGAGTGCTTCTATTCACTAGTCCACTGTGACCCTGCAGCAGTTCCCGTCAAGCTGTTAATTCCATTTTCTTTTTCTCAGTTAATGACAACACAGTCGATTCTTGCTTATCTGCTCTAAGGGAAGAACGGCATAATCTCAAAGGGCAGATGATACAAAAATAATTTGGATTTGGCGATGGAATATGTTTTTGTACTTGCATTGGAACCTGGGTGTGTCTGGTGTTCTAGAAATTTATAGCATTCCAGTCCAAACTGAAGAAACTATGCAAGGAGACCCGGGGCGGAGACAGTCACTCGTGCACCTAGTTAGTCTCTCTTGTTTTGCAGCCCACCTGCTGCCCTGTTCACTCTAAACTGTTAATCATTTCTTAAAGTTTTTTTTTTTTTTTTTAATGCAAAGGCACTGTTTAATGTGCAAAGGAAATTTAAAGCAAGATTTTCATGAATATGTAATAATAAGAAGAAGGTAAGAAAGGCATTGAAAGCTGTATGGGTACCAGATAATGACAAGTGAGAGACCTTACAGGAAAGTGAAAGTGTCTTTTTACTTCAAACTTTGTGATAAATGAGAATGTTTGTTTGCAACTTTTACTCACCTATTCATTCAAAAACAAAACAAAACAAAACAAAACAAAACAAACCCCAAACAAAAAAACCAACAAACATTGCTTAATATTCACTCTATGCCAGGAACTACTAGTGACTATTAGTGACTGAATTGATGAAAGAAATTTGCACATAAACAAATACGAGAAGTTAAAAGAGCTTGATAGTATTTTGGTAACATTCTTTAATAGATTCATTGATTTATCCATAAAAATATGTAAGTACCTTTGATATGAAAGACATAGTGCTGGATGTTAATTTTTCTCTAAATTCATTCTCTTATTAACTAGGAATGGTTTTAAATGACCTTGTTTAAAATCATTTTCGATTTAGTTCTTATGTTTAACAAAGCTGTAAATACACATAACTCAGAGTCGAATAGATCACTCTCTTCCTCCATCTGCTGCTCCCTGTCCCCTTCCCGCATTGTTCTTCGCCTCCAGTGTTTTTCATCTCCTTTCCTTCACAGGCAAATACTTTCCACTCTATTAACTGACTTCTGGGGGGTGGTATTTACCTCCATTCTCCAAATAATGTTTATATATTTTTTCAATTTTAGGAATTGTTTGTTAACTTCCAACTACAGATGATGAGGATTTAGCTTCTCCCTCCACTATATTGACCCGTATTTGCCATCCTTCTATCTTTTATTTTTATTTATTTATTTATTGGCAGCTGGCTGGTACAGGGATTGAACCCTTGATGGTGTTATCAGCACCATGCTCCAACCAAGTGAGCTAAATGGCCAGCTGTCCTACTATCTTTTAATAGAGTTATGTTATTATGTTGGTAAGATTAAAGTTCAGTTTTTACATAATTATGGCTATGGAATGAGCCATATAGCTCAGTAGTATTTTCCCTTTCCTGGATAAGTTTTGTTCCCTTTTGTCATCCTTTTGGGATTCCCTTGTCTTCTTTTTTTGTGGATCTCACGCTTTATTCTTACTCAGTTTGTTTCCTCATTTTAAAAATTATTATTATTTTTTTTATTCTCTTTGTTTCCTCATTTTGACTGAGCATATCCTCCACTGACTTTCCACAGATCAGTGCAAGGCAGGCAAAATTCTGACACCTGGAATGTCTGGATATGTCTTTATTCTACCCTCTTATTTAATTAGCAGTTTTGTCATGAATGCATTTCTAGGAGGGGAATCATTTTCCTGCAGAATTTGGAAAGCATTCCTTATTGTTTTCTCCAGTGTTTTTGCTAGCAAGTCCAATGTCATGCTGATCCTTGATTCTTTATGTGAAACCTATTTTTTTTTCTTTCAGGAAAATTGTAGGATCATTTTTTTTTTTTTTGGTGGCGGTGCTCTATAATTTTATGATGAAGTTTCTTGGTGTGCAGCCATATTCACCCATTGGACTAGGCACCCAGAGAGCCATTCAATCAGGAAACTCATGCCTTTTAGTTTAGGATAATTCTCTTAAATTACTTTGTTATTTCACTTCATCCGTTCTCTCTGTTCTTTCATTCTGGAACTTATATTTTGTTTATTTATTTATTTTTTGGCAGCTGGCTAGTACAGGGATGGAACCCTGGACCTTGGTGTTATCAGCACCATGCGCTAACCAACTGAGCTAACTGCCAGCCCTGCAAATTTTATTGTTTGCATGACAAATTTGCTAAAATAATCCTCTTATTTGGACCTAGTCTTTCAATTTTCCATCAATGTCTTTTTGCTCTTCTTTCAGGAATATTACTTTACCATGATCTCCCAATCTTCTCTTGAGTTTTTCATTTTTGCTATTTTACTTTTTAACTTCCAAAGTCTCTTTTTTTTATTTTAAAAATTGTTATAGTTAATTTACCTCCGTGAGGATGTTATTTTCACGTTTTGGTAAGACATTTTTTCTTCTCATTGCATTGTCTCTGTTTCCTTTGCATTGTTTCTTTCCCCCCTCTGTCTTATGCATTAGATGATGTCTCAAATATATGGTGACCTTTGGTTGTCTATTTATATTTAAGAGTGGTGTCCTAAAAGCTGTTTGGAATCTCTGTTGGCATGGAATTGGGCCTTGCCAACTGTCTGCTTCACTGGACACTTTATTGGACTACTCATAGCATTAGCATCTTTAGTTCTTTTATCAAGGCCTGGTTACACTCGGAAGTACCAAGAGAAGGTACTTCTGATCACTTTCCTGAGAAGCATAATTCTGACTGTCAGAAATTTGGGAGCTTGCTGGAAAAGAAAGCTCAGGGTCCCAGAATGAACACTTTCACATAATCCCTTTATTTTCAGAATGATCCCATTGCCCCTGACTTAGCTTGCTGTTTTCTGGTCCATAGATCCTCTCTTTTTCCTCTCCAGAGAGTAAGCCTTCCACATTCTCCTGGAGTAGGGTAGGAAGATGGGAATTTTAATTGCTTCTTGATCACACTTTCAACCAGTCCTCTTGGTTTTTAGCCCTGCTTCCACAGTCAGTTTGAGTTACTTGATGCAGCCAATTCCCAAGGTTTTGGAAATTATGTGATATAGTTTCATTAGTTTTTGGCTTTCCTCAGTGTGTGCTTTTTGAGATCTGCTAAGTCATTTACCACTATTCTTTCTGCTCTGTTTCTAAAATTTAGTGACTGTCATCATATCTCCTATTTTTGTTGTCCTTTTGGGTTTATGCCTAACTAAATCCCTTTACTGTTATTTTGGTGGAATCTGTGAAATAGTGGAGTCTTATCTGGATCTCTAAATTTTTTTTTTTTTTTGGTGGCTGGCTGGTACAGGGATTGAACTTGAACGCTGGGCCTTGGTGCTATCAGCACCACACTCTACTGTATCTCTAAACAGATATTTTAAAATATCAAGAGCTTTTATTAAATACCCATCTGTGGTCATGTGATCTTTCCCTATGGATTCTATAATGAAAATTCTATATAGAGTCTCAAAGGAATATATGCTTACCTCAACAGTGAGGTGACAGAAAGAAGATAATACAAATTAAGTGCCAATTAAGTTCATGTATTTACTATAAGAACAAATGTACCTCCACACTTGGTTGGGCAAGAATGTTTTAGATTCTTTAAAATTGCTGTCTTTAAAAAGGTGTATTGGGTTGGTCAGTTAGTTCATATGGGAAAGTGTGGTGCTGATAACACCAAGGTCAAGGGTTCGGATCCCCGTACTGTCCAGCTGCCAAAAGGAAAAAAAAAAAAGAGGAAAGTTTATTGGGCAAGGAGCAATTTGAAAGTGAGGTATAGCTTCTGTATTTTAGGCAGGGCTGTTCTGTGGAGAAAAAAGAGGTAATTTTTGAAATAGAAAAAGGAAAATTTCACAAGGGAAGAAGTCTTTGTTTCTCAGTGGATGTCTCTTTAAGTGGTCCTTTACCCAGAACTATGTTTCCTGGAAAAGGTAGAGGGTAGATATAATGCTTTTTGATGGAAACAAAGAGAGTTTCCATCTTCAAAAAAGCAAATAGAAAGACCACAGTAATATAGGACTCGGGAGAGACATAGAACATGGCACGAAAGGAGGCATGTAGCGTTTAGTGTGACAGCAGCATCATTCAATGTGGCTCTGGCTAACAAAGCAAAAGGGTTAGGAATGAAGAAAGAAGATTCCTAAGCTTATGTTCAAGTCTTGCTCTGGCCCAAAAGCAATTTTATCCTCTGATCATGACACTAATGATAACAACAAAAGCAAGAGCATATCATTACTGGACATTTTCTGGTGCCCTCAACTGTCATCACCATTACATCAAGGAATCTCCACAAAACTGTGCAAAGTAGGTGTTACTTCTTCCCATTTTTGGCGTGAGGAATCTTAGAGTTAAATAATTTATCCTAGGTCACATGCTAGTTAGTGAGTCATAATTTGAACCCAGAGCTCCCTGATTCCAGTGCTCACAATTATTACCAAGACTCTGACTGCATATCCTCGCTTCCTCCTATACTGTCAAGGCTTTTGGTCGCAATGATAGAAGCCTAATTTAGCTTATACAACAAAGGAAATGTAATGGCGGATGTAATCAAATGGAAAGGGCAAGGGTCTCTCCAATTTTAGCCATGACTAGCGTGGGGACCTGAGTGTTGCTGGGGCTCTCTGTTTGTCTGTCTTGTCTCTTCTTCCCTCTGAAGCTCGCTCTATTCTCTTCCGTGGCAGCCTGGCTTTCTCCATGTGGAAGTTGGGAGGGAGAGGGTGACATGTCTGCAGGCAGCCCTTGATTTACTGACTTAAGAAACAAGAGATTCTTCTCTTGGCAGCCCCAGCTGGGAAGACTCCCAGTAATTCTGTGTGCTTCATGTGTCCATTCCTGAATTAATTGCTGTCTCTGGGAAGAGAGGAGGCTTCATAATAAGTTCCATAAAACCCTGTTGTAAAGTTGATGGTGTCTGTTAACATAAGGAGAAGAGAAAAAAGAGTGACGGATAGACAAAAGTAATAGCTGCTATGCCTCCCCCGATGCCGATTTTTAAAGTTTATTTTTATATTTTTTTGCTGGCCAGTACAGGGATATTGATTTTTAAGGATAGAATCCATTTTACAATAAATTTGTTACTTTTCTCAAAAAAAGTAAAAATCTGGAAGACAAAATATATCTAGTATTCATGAGATAATCTTAATGATCTTGTTCAAAACTCTTGATGGGCACCTCCCTGCTACCCCATGTACCATTTTAGAACCTTTAAAGGGCTGATTTATTGGGTTCACCAGGTGACAAAGTATACACAGCATCAGTTACATAACTTGTACCTGAACAGGGAACTATCTTGATTTGGGCATTTCCAAGTCAGCCAAGCTTGACACACACAGAAAGGGTAAGTATATTTTATGGGTTGATAAGGATTAAATTGTATCCCCAAGTTTTATGTATTAGAAGCTTGATCCCCACTGTGACTGTTAAAAGGTTGGGAAAACCTATTATAACTGAAAGGTGGGCCTTGAAGAGGTGATTAGATTCTGAGGACCATGCCCTAATGAATGGATTAATAATGGTGGTCATGGATCATGGTTCTGAGGGTTTTAAAAGGAGAGTGCATGAGAGTCTCTCTTTCTCTGCTCTGTCACTTCTGCCACGTGAGACTGCTGGGTCACTGTTGCCACCACCAAGGCCTTTACCAGATGTGTTCTCTAGATGTAGGACTTCCCAGCCTCAGAAACCATAAGCAATAAATTTCATTGTCTTTATAAATCTCCCAGTTTCAGGTATTTATGTTATATGCAACAGAAATGGACTAATACATGGATTGATAAGAAAAGAGGGAACTACTATTGACGATTCATCACCTGGGAGAATGTCATCTTTCAATGTGTGGAAGAAACTTTCTCAGAGACTATAGGATTGATAGTGTTGTTGAAAAGATGAGAGAGGAAGTCTGTGAGTTAGGACAGAATTCCAGGAAAGTTGGAGCTACTTGAAGAGACTTAAAAGTAAAAGAAATGAAAGTGCCTTCAATTGGCAAGTTTAAATGCTTTCCACTGTCTTCCACTATTCTGTGGGATGGGGACCCATGAAGAAGATTAAAGAAAATAAAGAGGCAATGTTTTATTTATTTAATTTTCTTTCTTTTCTTTTTGCAACTGGCTGGTATAGAGATCAAACCCTGGACCTTGGTGTTATCAACACCATGCTCTCTAACCAACTGAGCTAACTGGCTAACTCTTACATTTTATTTGCGTGTGTGAGTATGTTAAATTGCAATGTTGCTACTAATCAGATTTACATTTTTTGGAAACATAAATCTGGCTGCGGCTTTGAGAATATTTTGGGGATCAGTAGCATGAACGGTAGGGAGACTGTTTAGAAGCTGTTAAATAAAAACTATGGAGAACCATTGTTTTGGACTAAGCTTCTGCACTGGGCCCCCATGGACCAGACTAAAAATAAAAATGGAGTCACTCATGCTGAGTTGCAGTTGCTAAACTGAAACTGAGTTGTTATCTGGCCATCTAAGAAACTAGGAGAGAGACTTAAAAGACTAATTTCCCAAACAGACCAGTTTCAATTAGCATGATAATGAAGTTCTCTGTTTTAATCCTTACCGGAAAAAAAAGGTAACCTGAAGTAACTTGATGTTAACCAGTCAGTTATTTCTATATTGTTGTTTCCCTTTCCCCACCTTACAAAGAGAGTAACTTTGAAATGACCAATCTGCTTTTTGTTCTTAGTTTCTATTTTTTCTCTTTTTTCCCTCTTCTATTAAGCCAGCCTCCTCTACTCAGCTCATTGGCACATTTATTTGACTTTATGGAATGAAATGTTGCCCAATTCTAGAATCATAAATAAAGCCAGTTGAGATCCTCAAGCTAAATTTGTTGTAATTGTATCCTTTGATAGAGTCTTATAATAAATCCAGACAAGAGCTGATGGTGGCAAAAAATTGGAAAGAAGTGGGTAGATTTTGGAAATAGCAGAAGAAGATTAGAACTTGGTGAATGATTTAGAGATGAGGCTGAGGGAAGGTAAGAGCAAAGGATCAGCACTGTCCTCTGTCTAGGTTTCTGGTTTGGTCAACTGGATGGATGAAGATACCACTTGGTGAGATAAAGCACCAGGAAGATAGGGGCTGCCCAGTTAGGTCAGTTGGTTAGAGTGTGGTATTGTAACACCAGGGTCAGGGGTTCAGACCCCCACCCTGACCAGCTGCCAAAAAAAACCCAAACACAACAACAGAAAAGTGAAGCAGGAAACAACAACAACAACAACAACAACAAAAAAAAAACCAGAAAGAAGAATAGGTTTAGGTGGGCTCAGTTTTGGACATGTTGAGATTGGAAGTTTAAATGTTTACATACATACCCAAGGGCTGTCTCAAGTTTGTTACACACAAATCCTATTTATTCTTTCCTTCTTTTTTTACATCTGTCCTTTCTTTTCTTTCTTTTTTTCTACCACCATAATTCTTTTAAAAGATAAACTTAGCCATATTAAAATGCTATTTATTTATTTATTTATTTTGGCAGCTGGCAGGTACAGGGATTGTACCCTGGATCTTGGTGTTATCAGCACCATGCTGTAATCAATTGAGCTAACTAGCCAACCCAGGCATATTAAAATTTTAATGAATTTGTTTGAGTATTCAGGGATTCATGAATTGGGCATCACCAGCCCACATGGTTCAGTGCTCCCCTGGGGAGGAGGGGTGGGCAAAAGAGGAAACTTACAAGGTGTTCTCAGACCTAGACAAAGAAAATATAATGGATTGGTCAAAGTGGAAAGTCCCTAGTTAGAGGTTAGTTGATGGTTTCTGATTGGTTAAACTTGTTTCTTTGCACTGTTTACACTGAGTTGGGTTTCAGTTTGCCTTCATAGGAATCCAGAGTACTAAAGCCATCTCAGCCTAATGGTCTCCCAGTTAAATTTTTTTAGTGGTTTAGATTCCCATCACCTCACATCTTTTTCTGTTTTTTTGGCAGCTGGTCCGGATGGGGACCCGAACCCTTAGACCTTGGTGTTATAAGGTTGCACTCTTGCCAACTGAGCCAACTGGCCAGCCTACTCACAGGAAAGTTGAATAACTGTCTATCCTATACTTCTAATATTCATTCTGTACAGGGTTGCATATTTATCTCCCCAAAAGCTGTTTTTGCTGTGTGATCTCCTTCCATCTCACAACATGTCAACACTTTCCTATTGCTTGCGTAATACTTCTAGGACTTCTTACAGATTGTCTCCTAATTACTCCAACACTATCCCACCCTCCCTTAACTGAGAGTGTGTCTCAGTTTGGTCAAGTAAAACTTCAAATACAATACACTCCCTCCTGTCTCTGCATCTGTGCTTGCCTCGTTGCCTGTGCTCGCTCCTCTCTACCCGTCTGGCCCTTCAAACTCAGCCCTGAGGCCCAGATCGTCTCTGGAGGATTCAATTCCCTCCACTCCAGCTCAGTCTGAGCCCTTCCTTCTCTGAAAGTCTACGATACCTGCTATCTGAGAACAGAGACCAGGTATCATGCTACTTTGGTATTCTCCAGAGCACCTGGCATAGTTCTATGTACAAGGTAGGCGCTCAATAAGTATTAGCCGACTTGAAATATTAAGGTACATTTTTTTCCCCTAGTCTTATCTCTGCCTGAGTAAACGAGTTTGATATGTGAAAGCAGCTGAGATTAAGCATGTAAAGTAGAAGAATAAACAAGAGATGGTGGAGATTTTAATGAAACTTTATGATATTAAAAAATCATAATTATATTATCTATTAAATCTTTTTTTTTTTTTAGGCCTTTAAAGCTTTCAGATTCCCACGTCCTCAACCCTCTAGCATTTTAGTGTATATTTACATACTAAAAAGCACGCAGGTGCTAAGAAGTTGGATTATTTAAAAAATATTTTACAACAAAAATAAACTTGTTTTTATCCAAAAGTTCCTGTGATTTTTCTTCCAAATTACTTTATTGCAAAACTCATTAAATTTTAATGTAGATCACCTATTTCGATTCCAAATTGACTTTGGATAGAAAAAAAATCTCATTTCTTTTATTATTTTTTTTTTTTTAAATTTTATTTTGTCGATATACATTGTAGCTGATTAATGCTCCCCATCACCAAAACCTCCCTCCCTTCTCCCTCCCCCCCTCCCCCCGACTCATTTCTTTTAAAAATAAATCAGTGATAAATAAAATACTTAGATCAAGTTTGTCAGCAAAGAGAGTAATAGATTTAGTTATAAATCTAAGCCTTCAATAAAATAAGCTTGGAGTTAGAAATTACTAAGGTATGTACTAATAAAAAAAATAAAAAGGAAAAAACATTCAAACTGATTCAATATGAGCATTTTTCCATGTAGCAAGCTCTGCTGTCTTTATTACAGATTAGAGAAGTCAGCTTAAAGTATATTTAAGTCAACAGAAACTGTTCAGGTAAATGAATTTAATCTTCATGGTCACTGACAATATAATCTTGTTTCTCTCAGGATTTTGTTCTTTAAGTAACTAAGTGACTCACAAACTCAGAAAATATTTTCTAGTACAGGTAAGTCTGAGCTTAGCATGAAATATTTTGAATATTTCTTCTCCTCTTCAGATGAGTATTTAAAAAATAACAGCTCCTTCCTGGAAGTATAATTGGCTTTTGGTTAGGAATGTCTACAAATGATTGTCCTTTTGTGGAATGTATTCTAGGACAAGCTAGAATATACTTTTTCCTTTCTCCATCCATCAAAATCCTACCAATACTTTGGGGTTTCGTTCAAATGCCATCTCTTTTATACAATTTTGACTTACGTTTAGGCAGAATTAAGCACCCACTGCACCTTTTCTGAGGGGAGGGGTAGCATCTCTTTTTAAGGTGTATTTCAATTTACCTAGTTCCATAGTTGATGTGCATATTTTGGTTGCACCCCAAAAGGTTGTAAGCACCTCATGGAAACTATAAATGAATCAACTTTGTATCTCCCTTTGTAACTTAACATTGTACTTTACCTGTGGCACATGATCAGTAAGTGAATATATTTGATTTTTAACTATTTAAAAAGTTTTATTGAAATAATAAATAATTATTGGGCTGGCTGGTTAGCTCACTTGGTTAGAAATGTAGTGCTGGTAAGACCAAGATCAAGAATTCAGATCCCTGTACAGGGCAACTGCAAAACAAAACAAAACAAAACAAACAAACAAACAAAAACTCAAACCAAAAAAACCAGAAAAAACAAACAAACAACAAAACATAATTATGGATTAAAAAATAAAATGTTATAGAAGGGGTTATAATGAAAATGAAAAATACCACCTTTAGCCACCTTTCTCTACCACTAACCTTGATTACTTGAAGGAATGACATTTAATTTTTAACTGTTTTTGTTTTATGTCCTCCTTTTGTTTTAAGTTATGTTCATTTCACTAGATAATATATGTAGTTACCTATTTCTTTTTTACTTTAGATATTTTCTATTGATTTCCTATTGTGAGAGATGCCTGTTATGAGGATTTTTAAAACTTACATATTTATCTACCTTTAGCTCATGCTTGAGTTGCTTTTATTTCTCAAAGATTGAGTCCAGTTCCTGGAATAAAGGGAATATTCTTGGAAATTTTCTAGGAGATTTCTGTTTTCTTGCTACAATCTGGATGGGTTTCCCTTCCAGACAACAAAGCTAATGAATTTTCTCAGAAGCTCAAGAATATATTAAAATCATAAAAGTGAGAGCAGGATGTTATGGAAATGAAAACTAAGAAAATATGATAAAGGTCTTAGTAACTACAAAATGATTATCAACCATATGATCCAGCAATTCCACCCATAGCCGCTCATATACCCAAGAGAAATCAAAACATATATTCACACTAAAATTTGTACACCCAAGTTCATAACAGTATTATTCATAATAGTCAAAAAGTGGAAACAACTCAAACCCCATAAACTGATGAATTTCCTCAGCTGGCATTTAGGACTTCTGTGTTGTACTTAGTTGAATTGGCTGTTTTCTAAATCTTACATCTTTTTCCTTCTTGCTTTTTTCATCTACATTTTATGAAAGCACATCCTTAAGAAATTTTCTAGTAAAGAGTGTATGGGAGGGAAATGCTCTTTCTTAGTCCTCCTTGATTTATATTTGATTTATAGTTGGGTTGGATAAAGGACTCTGTATCAAAAATCATTTTCTTTTGGAGCACAGAAAACGATGCCCCACTGTCTTCTGGAGTCCACTGCTGCTTGAAAGACGTCCTACACCAGGTTGACTGTCATTCCTTCACAGATGAGAATCTATGGAAGATTTTTGAATCTTCTCTGTATCCCTGGGGTTTGGAAATTTCCCAGTGAGGTGGGATGAGGAGATTTTTTATTTATTTACTTGATACTTGGTGGACCCTTTTAATCTGGAAGGTTTGGTTCTTTAGCTTTGGTCCTCATCTCTATTGAGATATAATTCACATACCATATAATTCATCCCTTTAAAGTGTACAATTCAATAAATTTTAGTATATTCACAGAGCTGTGCAACCATCACAATTATGGGATTTTCAATTATTTACAGCACTCCAAAAAGACACCTGTACTTATTAGCAGTCACTCCCTATTTCCCCCAACCCCCACCTCCTGGCATACAGTAATCTGCTTTCTGTCTTTATGGATGTGCCTATTCTGGATATTTCATACAAATAGAATCAGATAGTATGTGACCTTTTGTGTGTGGCTTCTTTCATCTAGCATGTTTCAGGGTTCATCCATGTTGTAGCATGTATCAGTGCTTCATTTCTATTTATGGTCGAATGATATTATCTTGCATGGACATACCATATTTTGTTCATCCATTCGTTAGTTTATGGAATTTGAGTTGTTTCTACTTATTGGCTGTTATGAATAATACTGCTATGAATTTTTGCATACAAATTTTAGTGTGAACATACGTGTTAATTTCTCTCGCATATATACCTATGAGTGGAGTTGCTGGATCATATGGTTGATATTATATTTTAATTGCTAAGACCTTCATCATATATTCTTAGTTTTCAATTTACATAGCATTCTGCTCTTACTTTAAGATTTTAATACATTCTTGAACATCTCTGAGAAAATTAAGTAACTTCGTTGGTTACTCTTGCTACATCTGCTTTCTGTCTCCCAGGTATTTGTTAAAATCTCCTATTCACTGCTGCTTTACCCCATTCCTCATTCTCTTTGCTGTTTTGAGCTTACATCTGTAAATCTGTTTAGCAAAATTTTACTAATATATTGTCAGTCCACCATTTTGAATTCAAATCAATATATATTTATTTGTTAAATGACTATCCAACTTCCCCACTACGTGCTCACAAAGTGGAGATTAAGTGGATTCTTTATGTTTTATCTATCTGCTTACCTTCATGTGATGACTCTGCAGTACTTCATAAAAATCCAGGGCTGGTTGGTTAGTTCAGTTGGTTAGAACACAGCCTTATCACACCAACGTCGCAGGTTCAGATCCCCGAACTGGCCAGCTGCCAAAACAAGACAAATCTGAACTTATGACTATGATTTTGACGTTCCCTTTGCATCTAAAAGAGTGGAACGAAAACCTTACAGGCACTTTTCTTCTTTTTGGTGGCTGGCTGGTATGGGGATCGGAACGCTTGACCTTGGTGTTATAACATATTTTGCACTTTTTTATTTGCATAGAATTTGCTATTAATTCACCCTCTTATCAAAAAGTTACTTCTCTTTTTCTCTTCGTCTGCCAAATGAAATTTACAATCTCTTCAGGGTGGTATACTACGAACTCATTGATGCTGAGAAGTACCAAACAAAACAACTTTCCTATGTTCAAACAAGTCATCTAAAATGATATTGGGTTGGACTCCATTTTCACATAGACAAGGGTGCCAGTCTGTCTATCTGCTCATGTTCACCACCTGTGCTCTCCTGGGAGAATGTGTAACTCTAAGGGAATGATTGACAGTCAAGTGCAATTTATACCATTTGCCACAAAGGGAAGGAATTGCATTGCTCTCAGTTTTGCCCACTGATTCTTTTACAAGGAGTTTCATGGCTAGAGCTACCAGTCGGGAGCATTGATGCTCTACTCAGTAAACCCCAAGGAAGGTTTTCTTATGAGCAGGTTGGGCCAAGTAACTTAGTGGCTGGATGCCCAGTACTTGCCTAATACTCTACTTGGTGGGGTGTGCTTCCTAGGAATTTTGTGGTGAATGGGTAAATGTGTCTGATATGCTGGTTGATTTCTTCCTCCCAAGGCTGAGCTCAGTTTCTGTAGGGAAACTATATGTTTCTATGTGTGGTCTTGGAAGAGCCTTTGTCATTCATCTTGATTCCCTCTTTGGCACATGAGGATACCTATAATGGTTTGATCAAATAGCCACTGTAGCCTGATCAAACAAGGAACCTCAGAAAATAAATGTTATATATGGCCTTGTTCGTCATCACTACTATATTCCTGGGTGGGACACACACACACACATGCACATTCACATGTACACACGCACACGTGCACACACAGTTACTAGTGTGAGGCCTCATTTCTTTGTCAGCCTGAGCATCTATCATTGCATTCCAGACCATAAGTGATTTAAATTGATAGCAAGTTACAGGTTTAGGATTATGTGATATGGAATGACTCATTATGCCTAGGCATATTTCTATCTTATGAGTGGGCTTCTTTTAATTAGAGGACTGAAAAACTTCAAGAATGTAGACGTGTTATTCTAATCGGTGGGAGACTAACCCTTTCTTTAGTGAGTGCTGAGCTGAGCTGCACATGGCGCTGGTTGTAGTTTTCTTCAATGAAATCTCATTTCCTTTTTTCTAGTTTCTAGCTGGGTTTGGCTTGATGTTGCTGGTATTTAAAACCTAAACAATCCTAGATTTTAAGTTACGTTGACTTTCCAGGAGGACCCATCTGAGCCAGGATTTCCACAAATGCAATCCCATCAAGAGATTTCGGAGAGAAAAAAAATTTGGGTGTTATATTGCAAGCTTTAATTGTCTCCTAGAGAATAAATTTCTTTTTATTTTTTAATTTTTATTTATGTTTAATTGAAACATATTGATTGTACATATTTGTGGGGTACAGAGTTATATTTCAATACACGTATACAATGTGTAATGATCATATCAGGGTAGTTAGCAAACTCATTATCAAAAAATTTATTGTTTCTTTATGATGAGAACATTTAAGTTCCTCTCTTTTAGCCATTTGAGAGTATACAATAAACTATTGTTAATTATAGATGCCTAGCACTACTGTACACCACTAGCATTTAGTTTTCTTATCTAAGTAGCTGTAATTTTGTGTTCATTAACCAGCCTCTCACTCTTCCCCCTTCCATCTTCCCTTCCCAGCCTCCAGTAACCACAGTTCTATTCTCTACTTCTGAAAGTTCAACTTTTTTTTTTCTGTTTTAGCTCCCACGTGAGAGAGAACTTGCAGCATTTATCTTTCTGTGGCTGACTTATTTCACTTAACATAATGTCTTCCAGGCTCATCCATGTTGTCACAAATGACAGGATTTCATTCTTTTTCATGGCTGAGTAGTATTCCATTGTGTATATATACCACATTTTCTTTATCCATTCATTTGTTGATGGATATTGAGGTCGATTCCATATCTTGTCTATTGTCAATAGTGCTGCATTAAGCATGAAAGTGCAGATAAATTTTCAGTATGCTAATTTCCTTTCCTTTGGATAAATACCCAGCAGTGGGTTTGCTGGGTCATATGATAGACCTATTTTTAGTTTTTTGAGGAAACTTCATACTGTTTTCCATAATGGTTGTACTAATTTACATTCCCACCAACAGTGTATAGAGTTCCCCTTTATCTGCATCCTCGCCAGCATTTGTTATTTTTTGTTTTTTTGATAATAGCCAGTCTAACTGGGGTAAGATGATATCTCACTGTGATATTGATTTGCATTTCCCTGATGATTAGTGATGTTGAGCATTTTTTCATATTCCTGTTGGCCATTTGTATGTCTTCTTTTAAAGAAATGTCTATTCAGGTCATTTGCCCATTTTTTAATGGGATTATTTGGGGTTTTATGCTGTTGAGTTGTTTAAGTTCCGTGTATATTCTGTATATTAATCCTTTGTTGGATGAATAGTTTGCAAATATTTTTTCCCATTCTGCTGGTTGCCTCTTTGCTAAACACTAAATTTCTTGACAATCCTACTCTCTGATCTTTTCCCCTTATTTATCCCACAGTCCTTTTTATAATTTCCTTCTCTTTCTTCTTCAAACTGCTGCTATGGTAACTTTTATATGTATTTAAGCCTCAAGAAATAAAGGCACTTTGTAGTTCCTAGGGGTAATGTCCTGTCTGTGAATTGAGACCATGTCATCTCTGCTTTCAAACCTGTATAGTTATTTTTATGGTATAGATATTCTGTGTTGAAAAAAAGATTCCACCATAGGATGGGTTTTTAGACAAACCCTCCATTTTAGGAATACTAGAGTTGTGAAAAATGAAATGATTGATCCCATGAACTGGTTAAGAAAAAAGGTAGCAAGAGTCTTAAGTTACATATTTGTTCATGAAAAAGCTTAAGGGCTCTGGGGCAAATTTGGCTCCTTAATTCTAAACATCTCACTGAAGCTCATAGCTACTGTGGTATCTTGACTGAAGTCTTTGGACAGTATACAGAATATGTTGATAGTTCATATTATATCACACTATTTCTTGGGTGCTTGGCAGGGAAGTATTCTTCTCTCTTTAGAAAAAAATTAATATTTGCTTGATTCCTTGATAAAAGGAATACTACAAAAGAATATTGCAAAACCTTGAAGGATTGGCAGACTTTCCCATGTGGGTGGAAAAATGTTCCTCTGAAGCCAAAGTGGAATTGCTCATGAAATATAAAAAATACTTTACAAGAAGAAACTTGATTGATCCTGGAAAAAAAGATACATATATAAATGTATAAAACAACAAAGCTTATGGACTTTACCAACATGTATTATATAAACACAATGGCATAATCATGATGTTATGAGAATGGCAAATACCTGGTATTAGAGATAATTGGGAGCGCTTCATTATGCTGATTTTACCCTTTATCAGATTCCTTCTGTGTTTGGATCAATGTCTATTTGGTGTTAATATGTCTCTGTCTTGCTTCTGCCCACGTTTCACCTCTATCTTTGTTGTACAGCCTAACACAAATGGCTGAGATCTCTTGCTTCTCAGAAAGGAAAGCTGCTTAAAACCAGAAGATGACTTAGGCTTGTCTTTATTCTTATTGGACTTATAAAAATTTAAGCATCAGGATGTCCCAACCAGCCATAACCTCTTACTTATAAAAGCTTCAGCATAGTAATGTTTTCCCCCTTATGCCACATAATAAATACTCACACATAAAACAGGAGAGGGTGAAGAGGACTGTAAAAGGCTAATTGGTTGGACAAAAGATTTAGTGTTTTCAATTAAGGATTTATTTTTGGTTTTGTTTATTTTTTAGTTGAGGGAAGCTGTATTGAAGTGTTTTTCCTGAGCATCATTCCGTAGATATCTATCAGTCTTTCCACCTATGACTATATTCTTTCTACAGGACAGACTAATAACAAGGGATGTGGTTTCAGGAATTCCCTATGAAGGAAAGATGACTAATGTAAAATGCCATTTTCATCCTATCTCGTAGATTCTGGGGCTGTGTGTACTAATGGTGCTTCTTTGTTAGATGGTGTATAGTTGATTTCCCCTAAATTAGAGAAACTGTTTCTTGCTTAATGAGGGAGTGGAAAGAGAAGACGCCACAGAGCAGACTGAAGTTTGCTCCAGACAAAGGGTACACTGAAGCTAAGCAGGAGGAGTGGGAGCAATAGATGATTAACTTTCCTGAGTAATAGTTAATGAGTAATCAATGAAACGTTTATTGAGTCCTTCCTATATTCCTGAAAGTGAAATAGGCAGTGTGAGAATCAACGATGCGCCTGACATGATATTTTGCCTTAAAAGGAATTTTTAATCTGGTTAGGGCAATATGTGTTTTGCATATCAAATGAAAGCTCTGCATTCTTTAAAACTGTTTGAAATGTTTCTAGAAAGAGTTCTGAGACAGGAGATATCAGTGATGCATACAGAAGCAAGAACAAGCTGAAGGAGGCTTAAAATGGACATTGGAGAATTTTAGGTGGGCACTGAGACTCCTGGCCGGATAGATGAGCCCAAGTGGGCATGTGAAATTTGTTGAGGGGGTGAGCATTGATGTATACATAGGGAGAGGTATTTATAGAAAATAAATTTGGAAACCCAGATCATTGAAGGCAAATGAATTTAACCTTGATGTAAAGGGAAACTATGGTGGGTTCCAGATGAAAGTGGGATTCCAGGAAGATGAATCTGTCAGCAGGGGATAGACTGGAGTAAAATAGGGAGATGTTGGAGGCTGGTGGACTTAATGGAAGTCTATTTTAAAAACAAAATTTAATGAGGTGAAGTTCAAAAAACATGAAATTAACCATTTTAGAGTAAACAACTCAGTGGCATTTAGTACATCCACAATGTTGTACAACCATCGCCTCTACCTAGTTCTAAAACATTTCCACCATTCCAAAGTAAAACCCTTTACCTGCTAAAAGCAGTTTCTCTCTATTCTTCTCTCCCTCCGGCCTCTGTCAACCACCGATCTTCATTCTGTCACCATAGATTCATGGATTCTGGATATTTTATATAAGTTATCATCTAATTTGTGATGTTCTGTGTCTGGCTTCTTTCATTTAGCATAACATTTTCGAGGTTCACCCACCTTATAGTGCGTGTCAGTACTTCATCCCTTTTTATGGCTGAATACATTCTGGAAGCCTATTTTTGATGAATGCAGAGACAAGTGGCTAAAATGGCTAATCTAAAATATGTTTTGATGCAGGGAGTGACCATTAAACCTTATAATTTTATTTGGCCTATACAAAAGAAGAATCTAAGGTATTTCTTCTGGGTGAATGAAGGTTTTATCTCACTTGACAGAAATAGAATAGTTGAAGGGAGATTAATTTTAGGGAATAAGATCTAAAGTTTAGAGTAAGTAAAATTAGTAGAGATATTCCATAGAGATCTGAAAATTTAGGAAAGAATGGAGAGTTCAGGTGTAGAGTAAAAAACTTTAATGGTCATTTCTTAAGTTTAAACTGATAGCAGTAGATTGGGAGATGGCCTGGGCACAGGAATAGGATATCCACACAAAGTCAAAGATAAATTTTATTCTGGCAACGTGGCTTGCTGAAGCAGTAATGGGAGAAGTTGAAAGTTGGAGACAGAAGATTTACGAAGACAAGGAGACATCCAGAGGAAGTGCCGCTCAGGCTTATTCTAGCTAGTGTGGCAGTGGGAATGCAGGATGATGAGAATCTTAATGGTGTTTCAATCCTGTTAGACGCCAAGCCCTCAGAGATCACAAAGTTGCATGAAGTGGTGGAAAGGCCGTAAGATTTTGAATCAGACAAAGGTCCAAGTTTGGGCTCTGCCATTTACTATCTGAATGTCCTTAGACAAATAATTTAACTCTTCTGAGCTGGAGGAGGATTAAATGAGATAACATTTGTGTAGGTGAAAGGTACATGGAATAGCTCAGTTGGTTAGAGCACCACTTTATAATACCAACATCATGAGTTTGGATCCCCATACCAGCCAACTACCATTAAAAAAAAAAAGAAAAAGAAAGGTACATAGAATTGAGGCAGGGGATTACATCTATGTTTGGGGGCGGGGGTGAGTATGTATTTTTGGAAGGAGGGTGGGGCAGGCAAAGAAGGATGCTGAAAACTCTGTGTGGAGCTCATGTTTGTGGGAAGGTGAATTGCTGAGCCTTGAAAAGAAAAGTGGACACAATGTCATTTACTTATTTATTTGTTCCTACTCATTTATTTATTTTACTTTGCCTTTTCATAAAATAATTTATAAGGACAATTTACAAAGATGCTTATAAAAAAGGGTTTACAACAATAGTTTATGGAGGTACATAGGAGGGTAATTCAAAAAGTTAGTGGAAAAATAGTATTAAAGATAATATGAATCTTTCTATAAACTTTTTGAAGTACCCTTGTATATTGCAAGAGCAAAAATAAGTGAAAATTAAGTTTAAGAAAAATGAGGCTAAAAAATAAAAAGTAAGAAAAAGAGGAAATAAAAGAAAGAAGAAAAATGAGGCAAGGGGAAAACGAGAATAAGAATATAAGAATTCTCAAGTGGGGTTTCTGCATAAACTAAGTGCTATGAATCTTACACCCTTGCTAGAGAAAGGCTATAAATTTGGCTTGAAATTTTAGATATTGTTGTTTTGCCTGATATAGAGCCATCTAAAAGCAACGATTCTGCCGGTCAAAGGCCGAGGAGGAAAGCTGGTGAGGAGGCCGACGTGGCAGTTCACTGCAGGTTTTCTTCTGATGCATAGTCCCCTTTATGGCTGCAAGCGAATCTTGCTGTCACATCAGTTAAGAGCTTGTGTAATGCTTTGCTTATTAGGGGTGTGCTTAAGTAGGTAAAGATTTTGTAAACCTTTTATGCTGTTCCTCTATTACTTTGCATCTCACTAAGTGGTTTTTTGAAACCCATATACTGAAGCCATCTGAGGGAGCACCGGAGAAAGGGTAGGTGTGCCTGACTTGGGGAAGGACAGTGGAGACTGGGCTCTTCCTTTCCAGGATGGTGTGGTTTGCAGAGAGGAGCTGAGGGGGGTCAGAAGGAAGAAACTGGACATCCTAGCTACTTTGGGGGCTAGTCTTCAGGCTGGCATCAGTAACTTTGGTTGAACTAAATTGCCAGGATTTATATATAAATAAGTATGGATGTGTCTGTACAAATATAGATATACACTCTCATATTTATTGTATTTCTTTTCTTTTTCTTTTTTGCTCCCCAGCTTTATTGAGGTATACTTGAAAATAAAAATTGCATATATTTAAGGCATAAATTGTGATGTTTTGATATATGTCTACAGTGTAAAATGATTAGCACGATCAGGGTAATTAACATATTTGTCACCTCATATACTCTTTTTTGGTGGTGAGAACGCTTAAGATCAACTCTGTCAGCAAATTTCAAGTTATAAATACAGTGTTATTAACTGTAGTCACCATGCCATACATTAGATCTTCAGAATTTATTCATCTGATTCATTCTGCATTATCGAACCCATATTTAAATATGAACACTCTGCAAAAATATGTTTCTAAGCCAAATATACATAATGTTTTGGTTATCTGATCTTGTCACACCCATGCTTTATTCTATTCCTATTAGCAGTAAATGATAAGAGTCAGCATTAACTTACAAAAATTAATGTTTGTGCAGGTTTAAACATTTTAAAGTGTTCCACAGTATCCCTACTTTACATTTATGATTCTCAAAAGAAATCTGAATTAAAAAAAAAAAAAAAAGGCTAAAAGAGCTGGCCAGTTAGCTCAGTTAGTTAGAGCATGGTGTTGGTAACACCAAGGCCAAGGGTTCGGATCCCTGTACTGGCAAGCCACAAAAAACCAGAAAAAACAAAACAAAACAAAAGCTCTGAATAAGACAGAAGTGATATTAATAGCATTCTCATTTCATGAATGAAGAAACATTTCACAGCTCTTAATTCAATTTTAAATTTATATTTCTGGAAAGTGGCAAAGGTAGGGTGAGAATTTTGCACACTGCTTTTCCCAGGAAAAGTAGAGAAATCTATGGTATCCTGGATTGGATCCCAGAATAGAAACAAATGACAATAGTGAAAAAATTGGTGAAATCTCAGTAAAATCTGGAGTTTAATTAATAGTTGTGTACCAGTGTTGGTTCTGAGTTTTAACAAACCTACTGTGGTCATGAATCTAGAAACAAAGGAGAGAAAGTGTGAAAAATCATTATTTCAGGACAACCTGGGTTCTAAAGGAGACATAAGGAATAAGAATTTTAGCAGAAGATGCTGAATAAGTAGTCAGAAAACTATGGGGGAGAAAACCCAGGAAGAATACCACGTAAATGCATAAGGTTAGGAAGGACTGAAGAGAAGGCAACAGTCAACAACTAAACTCATTCCTTTCTCCTCAACCCTGGTGTTCCGTTGGGCTCCCAGCTCTATAAACGGCGCCACCACCAAACTCTTCCCTCTTCCTGAGCCGTCTATCCAATCAGTCCCCATGGCCTGTGGACTCCATGCACCGAGGATCTCTTACAGCTCTTAACTATGGAGTTCGGGCCACAGTATCTCTCACCTGAACTTCTTCCTGCAGGAGTCCCCCATCTGGTCTCCCTGCTTCCCATCTCGGCCTTTTTCTTGTTGTCTAGGATTATTTTTTTCTCTCTTAGTTTTTATTTTTCTTTTTTACTTTTGGAATTTTATAAAAGAGATAAAAGTCCAAGAGAAGAGAATAACAATCATCCATATTTTTAATCGTCCAGAATTAACCACTGTTGACATATTATTTATATGCTGCCAGTTTTGATTTTTAAAGCAAAAAAATCAATCTTTTGTTTCATAAAAACAAAGTGACTTGCATTCCCTATAAAGTATTCAAACAAGATATGATAATTACAAAGATGAAAATTTATAAACTACTTCTAGGCTCATACTACAGAAATGATCAGCATGTAATTCGTAAGCAGCATTCTGCATTTCTCTCAGTGCACAGAGTGATTTTTCTTTTTTTTTTTTTTGTCTTTTTCGTGACCGGCACTCAGCCAGTGAGTGCACCGGCCATTCCTATATAGGATCCAAACTTGCGGCGGGAGCGTTGCTGCGCTCCCAGCGCCGCACTCTCCCGAGTGCGCCACGGGCTCGGCCCACACAGAGTGATTTTTCTTAATGAAAACTTCATCAGTGTCATTCCCATATTTAACGTCCTTTAGTGTTTCAATCTAATCATGAGAAAAACATCAGACAAAACCCAAATTGATAGACAGTCAACAAAACATCTGACCAGTACTCCTCAAAACTGTCAAGGAGGCTGGCAGGTTAGCTCAATTGGTTAGAATGCAATCTTAGTAACACCAAGGTCAAAGGTTCGGATCCCTGTGCAAGCCAAGACAAAACAAAAAACTGTCAAGGTCATGAAAAACAGAGAAAGACTGAAAAATTATTTTAGCCAAGAGGTGCTTAAGGAGACATGGTCTAAAATACAATATGCTATGTATCCTAGATTATATCTTGGAACAAAAAAAGGACATTAGTCAAAAAACTGGTGAAATTTGACTAAAATCTGGAGTTTACTTAGTAGTACATAATCAACCAACGTTGATTTCTTAGTTTTGACAAATGTACCATGGTCATGATGTTAACATTAGGGAAAACTGTGTGAGGGGTGTACAGAAACTCTGTACTATCTTTGGAAGTTTTCTGTAAATCTAAAATTATTTCTCTCTCACACACACACACACACACACACACACACACACACACACACACACACACACACACACACACACACACACACACACACACACACACACACACAGATGGTACCCGACTTACAAGTTTTCGAATTTACCATGGTGTGAAAGTGATATGCATTAGGAAACCATACGCTGAGTTTTGAATTTTGATTTTTTCCTGGGCTAGGGATGTGCTGTGTGATACTCTCTCCCGACGCTGGACAGCGGCTACAAGTGCAGCCCCCAGTCAGTTGTGCGATCACCAGGGTAAACAGCCCGCACTCTACAGTGTATTAAATGCATTTAGTGTATTAAATGGGTTTATCAGGACATAACCCCACCGTTAGTTGAGGAGCACCTGTATGTATGTACGTGTACACATACAAGCACATTACACAGAAAAGAAAACCTGTTGCAGCAGCTCTTAGCTTCCAGCAGCAAGTTTACACTTAGCTTAACGCATAGGCCTTCCATGGTCTAGGGCCTGCCTTCCTCTCTCTAGTCTCACCTCCCACAAACCCTTCAGCCCCAATACCCCCTTTGCTGGGGTCACATGGAACTACACGATCATGTTATACTCGGTTCCTTACAACCGGCTTCTTCCCCTGTGTTTGGTTTTTTTAGTAAGTGTCACTTCCTCATTTTTTACCTCCTATGTTTTTTCTCAAATATGTCTACTCCCTTCCCATGCCACAACCCTGATGGAAGGCACCATCACATCTTATTTGGATTACTGAAATAGTTTTTCTGTTGGTTTCCTTGTCCCCACTCTTGTGCCCATCCCATGTGTTCTCCATGCAACAGCTACAGTGATCTCTTAAAAATACAAATTTAATCTTGTTCTTCTTAAAACTTTTTATTGGGTTCTCTTTGTTCTTAGAATAAAATTCAAAAAGCCCTATTGGTTTTTATTTTATCTACAGGCTACACAGAGGAATAACCAGCTGACTGGAACTTCGGTTAACTCAAAATTTTCAGTGTGAGCCATAATGTCAACTATCACAAATGTCAGTGCAGTATGGTGCTGTCCATCCATTTGCCCAATGAACTCGTGATTGAAAGGTGGCCTGCATTGAGGGGAAGGAGGGTTAAGGTTTTGTGATTGTCATTTTGGCATGACCAGGCAACCTCACCAAAGTTGTAGAGAACTTTCTTCAAAAATGAAATCAGTCTAATCACAAAAGGTTATATTACCCTGAGATTTAAAAACACTGTTCATGAAAAGAGAATGAGAAATTGAAATCCGAGAATGCCAACTCTCCCAGCAGGACAAGCATGAGGTCATACTGAGTCTTAATTTTCTTTTGAATAGTTTAAATGAGAATTTGGATTTACCTGAGAGATTTAAACCTGATTGACACAGCCCTTGAGGCATTCTCCTCAGCTGCAGAAACAAGGAGAGTTAATTGGGCAAGATAATGGAGCTGATTTTGTTAATTCTTCAAGTATCACAGTTTCTTTTCTTTTTCAGGCAGTTTGAGGATAATTATAAAAGTAAGAAAAATCAGATTTACAGACTAGAGTCTTTCTAAGTGATTTAAATACTGTTAAGTGATGACTGGGCAGCAAAATAAAACTAGCAAGATTTAGAGCCTCAGTAGACTACTGAAAATGTAAAAATTTTCTTACAGATTTCCTTAAAAAGAAGGTTTGCAAGTTAAGTTTTGCACAGTATTTAATAAGTATGTGCAACTCTGAGTATGGTATGGAATCGTATGGCAAATTATCAATTATCACTGTGAAATTTTGTGCACATGATAAAATGGAAAATTGATACATCTTTCATTTTTGTAGATAAGGAAAACTTTGTATGTATTAATAGAATATATTAGAAGAAGAGAACAGTAGAGAAAATCTACAAATCTAGAAAAAACAACAAACCACATTTTTGACCCTGACATGCCAAAGGAAGATTAAAAGAATAACTAAATTACTTATTTGGTAGTAGCTATCCAAATTTAAAAGCTGCATACTTATTGGCCCTACAGAAATATTTGCACAAATGCTCAAAGATATAAGAACAAAGGTGTTTGTTTCTAGATTGTTTATAATAGCAATGTTTGCAAGCACCCCAATTGTTCATCAGTAGGAAATAATAAAATACATGAATCACATCCATACAATTAAATAGGTAAATCCATAAAATAGATATAAAATGTCTACCATATATTATTCATTAATTCATTCAAAAGATTGTATTGGGTGTCAATTACATACTCCTCAAATTGCTAGGGATAAAGGATCCTAGGGAACAGGACATTTAAGGTAACAGTTCTCCTGGAACTAGATGTGGAGAGAGAAAAGAGAAAATAAAGCAGTAATATAATGTCAAATAGTTATGCTACCAAGAAATAAAATCATGTAAGATGGTAATAGAGAGTGATTGGAAGGGCTATTTCAGTCAAGGAAGGCCCTTATGAACTGGACCTGAATGGTAAGGAACCCTGGGGACCCGGAGACTAATGTTTTGGGCAAACAGAAGGGCGCATACAACAGCTCAGGTGGAATGAGTTTACTGGGCTTGCGACAGAGAGGGTGGGGCAGCTGCTACCACCTGAAGTTGGAGAGGTGCTCAGAAGATCATGGAGGGCTTTGTAGCCGCAGTGAGAAGTTTAGATTAATTCTACATACAATGGAGTGGAAGCCAGTAGAGACAGGGCAATGCATGGCAATGCAGGGCAATACAAGGGGAAGAATGGAGGCAGGGAAGAGTCATCAGGTGCAAGTCATCACTGCAAGAATCTGTGTATAAGACCAGGACAACATGGGCCCTAACACAGGCTGTGGGAATGGCTAAAAGTGTATCCATCTGGATTTTCTTTCAGAGGATGACTTTGTTTAGACCTAAAGTTTCAAGTCTCTTGAAGTGTATATTAGTCAGTTTTGTGTTGCTATAACAGAAATACCTGAGACTGGGAAATTTACAAAGAACAGAGGTTTATTTGGCTTAGGATTCTGGGACAGCTACATCTGGCACGGGCCTCAGGCTGCTTCTATTCATGGTGGAAAGTGTCAGGCAGCTGGTGGGTACAAGCAGATCACATGGCAAGAGGAAGAGAGAGAGAGAGAGAGAGAGAGAGGGGGAGAGAGAGAGAGAGAGAGGGAGGGAGGGAGGGAAGGAGGGAGAGAGAGAGAGAGAGAGATGCCAGGTCTTTTAAACAACCAGCTCTCACGGGAACTCATTACTCCCCCGTCCCCCAGGGAGAGCATTAATCCATTCAAGAGGGATCC
The DNA here is from genome assembly GCF_027409185.1 of Cynocephalus volans. Classification (NCBI taxonomy): domain Eukaryota; kingdom Metazoa; phylum Chordata; class Mammalia; order Dermoptera; family Cynocephalidae; genus Cynocephalus; species Cynocephalus volans. The sequence goes on along the minus strand of NC_084466.1, from coordinate 38,674,000 downwards.
ACCCCCATGACTCAATCAGTTTCCAACTCTGCAACATTGGAGATCAAATTTCCACATGAGTTTTGGAGGGGACAACACATTCAAACTCCATCAATGTGGAACCAGATCTAGATTCTTACACAGATTCTCTCTATGAAGTCTCATTTTCCTCCCCCAAATATGATTATGAATAATGTCTGCTATGTCTCTTTCAGGAGGCTGTTAAGACTAAACAGGATAAAACCAATGAAAGCATTTGGTTACTGTGAAGATGCTATGTAAATATGAGGCATGACTTTTATTAATTCAGAGAGATTCCAAATGGAAAACACCACCCCAGTTGGGGGTTAGGACTACCTCTTTTCCCACTGTCACGACATTGATTACTTCAGCAAAATCTTCTACATTTCAGTTTCCCTAATGTAAAGTGGATAAAATACATCTTATCCCCTCAGTCAAGTCATAGCAGTGAGGTGGATTGTGGGGAGGACAAGCTAATTACTAATTACAAGATAATTGGCAAATGAGCTGCTGAGTAATTGATAAAAAGAATAAAATATTTCCAGTGTGTCTCTGGCATACTGGAGTGATTTCGTTTTCCCAGGGCCTAACTCTTCCTGCTTGTCACTTAGCTCCTATAGGGGTTACTTTTTCTGTCAGGCACCAAGGGAAAGTTCCAGAAGCCCAGATTTTTAGTCACCTCTAAATGGTGAAATAGGAAATAGAAATAAACTAGAACCTTCAAGGAATGTAATTCATTCTCTTCACACTTTAAGAAACACAACAGCAGGAAAGGAATGAGAGAATCGGACTGAGGCAAAATCATTGTGACCAAAAACATATGGTGTGAAATACGAGTATTAACAGAAATATCCTGTTAATTCACTTAATACATTTTTGATTGCCTTCAAGCAGTAGATATTAAAGGACATTTGGTTCATGTTTTGCAATTATGATATAGTATAGAGAAGGAAGGGTTTGAAGTATTTTAAAGCAATCTCCAGCCGCCGCCCCCCCCCCACCTTTTCTGGGACTTTGAACATAAGGGAGGAGGGTGCTTTTTATGAGGGTACTTCAAAAAGTTCATGGAAAGATTCATATTATCTTGTAATTCTATTTTTCCACAAACTTTTTGAAGTACTCTCATATACAAAGGGCCAGATGGAGAGAAGGGGAGGGAAGACCTGTCTGATAAACAATGATTTATTCATCCTGAGGCCATATACTGTAGTCATTTCTTCTGTAAGAGTCTAATTGACGTCAGTGACTTTGAACATTCATACTGATTGCCTTTGAGTTCAGTCTTATCTTGGTTTCATCACACCACTTACTGCCTCCTTTACCTTCAAACAATGGCCATATCGAGCCAGTTCTAAGCATGCCCCAGGCTTACTTTCCTAGGGAAAACTGAGCTTTACCTCACTTCCTGAAAATGTGTCCAACAAAAACAGAAGACTTCTTTCTATGAAAAGCAGACAGCAATATTAACATTTGCCAATTTCGTTGGTGATTTGCTCAATTCAAGTACCGCAGAATGTTTGTAGTAGGGCTAAATGTGTACCCGAGTAGTTTGGAGGAGACTTTTTTGCTCTTGTATATATTTTTAGCAAGTGAGAAATAGTGATCTTCCATATAAAACAGATGTGTGGTTTGCAAAAAAGTAACATGATTTGGCCTTTAATAGGCAACATGGAGGTAGTGAGTGATGTAATATTTCAACTAAAAGATATTTTATAGCACATTAACATATTAAGTTAAAAGAATGTTCTTTGCAAGCAAAAATATTGATTCATTAAAAAAACTTGTCAAAATATAATTGTTCATAAGTTATTATTGCTGTTCCCATAAAAATATTTTCTGTTTAAATTCATAACATTCTAAGGAGGAGAAATGTCTTTTCTCTGTCCCATTTAACAATATAATAACTTTGTTTTCAAAATCTCATTTTATTCCAGCTGGAAGATATATGACCTTGTTATATGAAACAACCACTTCATCTCTGCAGAGTCTTATTATTGGAATATATGATTATATAGTTTTACAGAGAGTGTAAGTCATAACCTTGGTCTAGTTTAGACTACATGCTGTGCAGTTGAAACCTCAACCTCAGGTGGATTATATAGAAATTATTGCAATAATGTTATAAACATAGTTTGTATGTTAAGACATTTATAGCTTTTGGTAGAAATGTGATCATTTGTATTATTCTGCAATGAGACTACTAAATAATGTTATTAATAAGTGATTCATACTAATAGTGTATGCTTAATAAAGAAATGAGAAAAGATAGAATATGGAATAGAATTGTGGGTATGTGTTTTGAAAAGGGAAAGTGTAACCAAGATGCAGATGTTAAGTTTGAATGTGTGACCTTTATAAGGCCATGTGATAGGCGAGTCCATGGAGACATCCGAAGACTCTGCGGGTATCATCATATGAGAATACTACGGCCCTAAGATCATCCTACCTCTAGGTCTTTGAGATGCTCTTCTCTCTGACTAAAACTCTTCCTCTCTTCCCTCTGCCATCTTCTGACGACATCCTAGTGAGAGCTGAGATCTTGCCTTAGGCTTCTCTGTGAGGGCTGCCCTGGGCACCCCATCCCTCTGACCACTGTTGATTAGGTTGGGTTCCCTGCTTTGAAGTTCCATTATGCCCTGAGCGTCTTCATTTGTGTTACATCACATGAAATTTATTACTGTTTATATTCTCCAGACAAGGACAAGGATTGGCTGTCATGTCACCATTCTATACCCAGCTCCTAGCACAGAAACTGGGTAGTAGTAAACAATTGAATGACTTGAATGAATGGATCTTTATTTTGTATAGAATTAATCATGCTTGTCACCAGGCCATTAGATATTAATCAACCCTTTAATTGGAAGATAGATAGTTTAAAGAAAAAACAAAAAATGAAAAACAAAAAAACACTCAGTTTCCTGATTATATCCCCTTAAACTTTTGCTTGGTGAATATATTTAATAAAGACTCTAGCTGTGAGTGACAACTTCAATAAAGACTCTAAGTTCCCACTTACCTGAGAAGTTCAAAGAGTGGACTTGGCTTTGGCAATGAATGGATCCAGGAGTTCCTATCGTGCAATTATCAATCCATCTCTCTTTCTCCTATTTTATCACTGTTTTCTTTTGCATTGACATCATTCTCAGGCAGGATCTCCCCACGTGTGGGCAAAGTTAGCCACAGGCAGCTTGGATTGTCTGTATGGAGCAATCTCAGTGGGAAGAGAGAGCCTTCCCCCTACGAATTCCATCAGCAGCTTCTAGAGGCCTGAGAGGCCGTGCCCATGCCAGGATCCATCCTGCAGCCACAGTAGTCTAAAACTTCGGCCCACCTGAGGACTGTGCTCACCCCCTGCAGGCGAGGAAGGATTCCCACAAAAGCAAGGAAGGAGACTCTATGTGCTGGGCAGACAAAAAGCCTTCGTTACCACGGCTCTGTCCCACATAAATACTGTATGCCCTGGAAAGTCATCACCATTGGTTTGGGTCAGGCACCTTGATTTTACTTGATTGGTATGGCCCGATATTTTCAGTAATGCTTGGAAGCCGGTGGGAGAGCACTTTAAACATTTGCTTCTTTCATGTGTTGACTCATTCTACAAAATATTTGTACCACTTTGACTAGAGATACAAGAATGAACAGGACACACAACAGTCCCTGCCCTGATGGGACTTTCTTCATTCCACTGTGTGTGGGGTGGGGTGGGGAGGTAGAAAAAACCAAGCAAAGAAGCAAATATGCTAATTGGAAATTGTAACAAATGCTATGAGGGAAACAAACTTGGGGGTGACTATCATCTCCTCCAAGTCTTCATTCAGTGTCATCTTTAATGAATCTTACCCTATTCCTCTTATTCAAAATTACAAACCACTCCATCTTGCCCCACTCGTTTCCCCTTCCCCTTCATTTTTTTATTGCCCCTCTGACATACTCTATGATTTACTTGTAATTTACACCTTAAGTTTGCATATTTTGTTATCTTCTGCCATCCTCATCCCCTGGAATGTAAACCCCATAAGTGCAGAATTTTTTTTTTCCTTTTTTTTCGCTGCTGTATCTTCCCGTGCTGTGTACAAAGTAGATGCTCAGTAAATAGTTATTGAATGAATGAGTGAATGATTGAAGGAGATAGAGACTAGTAGAAGTGATAGGGATGTACTTTGGACATGGAGGGAGAGATGGCCTCCTTGAGAATATGCGATTATGTGACATGATACTGAGGACAACATAGGAGATAAATGCTTCGGTAAAAGAAAGCAGCAGATAAAAAGGGAAGAACTTGGAGAATTCAAGAAACGAAACAAAGACTGGTGGGCTACAGCGTAGTGAGCAGAGGGATGAGTGGTGTGAACAAATTTGGAGAGGGATGTGGGGGCTGGATATCACCCAGGGCCCTGTAGCTTGCAGTGAGAAGTCTGGATTTTTATTTTAGTGTGATAAAAAGCCATCGAATGGTTCTGAAGCAAGGAAGCACATGATCTGAATGACAGTTCTACTTATTGTTTCTTGAATCACTCCAGAGTTGCTTCCCTTGTCTAAGCCACTGTCACCTCTCGCCTGAATTGCATTTAATGAGTTTGTCCTGTCCACCTGTGTCCCACTCCAATCCTTTCCCCACACGGCAGCACTGGTGGTCAAATCGGAAATCATTCTTCTGCTGAGACCTGGAATGGCTTCCTAGTATCCATAGGACAAAGACCCAGGTCTTCGTGGGGCTACAGGGAAGGCCTTGATTATCTGCCTCTCCTGTTCTTCTCGCTCGTTTTTCCCCGGCGATCGCTAGGACACCCCAGGTGGCTGCTCCCTTATCTGAGCCCCCCGCAGGCTCCTCCCTGGCCCCACACCTGCCTCATGCCTCAGCAGGGCTTCCTAGCTCATCCCCAAACCACTGCTCGGTTATACACTGTCTCAGCACCTTGTGCTTTCCTTCGATCATATCATATAGGTACTTGGATAATTATTTTTTAATGTCTCTTTCTCCCAACACTATAATCCCCAAGAGGACCAGGACTGTGTCTATTTTATTGGCCGTCTAGCATAGAACCTTATCATCGGTGCTTAATACATATTGACTGGCCGATAGATTAAATTAGAGAGAATAGCTTAAGAAAACCCAATTAGATTTGCCTTTTAAAATTCATTTCTCACTTATTGGCCTTTCATGGTCACACCCATTCAACCTCGTTCTTTCTGCCCCTTTCCTTTAGCACCCTTAGTCTCCTGTTCACCACGCCTTTTCCTTCTCAGCCTAGTCTATCAGTCTTTCTTCATCCACCTTTTTTTCCCACAATGATAATGTAATGTCCCGTGTTAGGAGTTCTCAGGGCCATCTCTGTCTACAAGAGGGAACAGCGGCATCTCTGCACTTCCTCCCTGCCTTGAGAGCAGAGATACTTCTTTAAATAAGTGGCCAGGTTAAGTCGTTCACTGGGTCTACGACTGCATGACTCTATTCCAGAATGGATGGATGACTTTATAGTGAGGAAAGTGACTTCCTCTGGAATTCCACATTTTAAATAAATATCTCCCATCCCACTAAATCAAGGAAGAAACTGGACTAGAGGAAGACACTGTGACCATAGTGCCACTCACTGGGATGGCTCTGTTAGTGTGAGATCCTCTGTAATGAAAAAGCCAGGCCAGGAAAAAGGTGAACGCGCTGTATCATGATAAGGCCAGGGTTATTGTTTCTCAAGGAGAAAAGTCAAAGTCATTTTAATAGAAAGAACAAGTATTCCTCCTGGAAACTAGAGTGGAAGGAATGCTTTAGGAATCCTGGTAAACAGTCTTGAAGCACCCAGCAACCTCCTTTTGCTTTTGTGGGATCTCGGCCTATAAAGTCCAGGGTAAAAGAATAAAACACACCAGGTTGCTTCCTGCTTTAGCCTCCTCTGTTCTTTAGCCAGAATATGTTAGCTCTTCCATAAGCAGTCAGTAGGAGTCCCATTGGCACCAGGTTGAGGTGGAAAAACTGGCTACTCAAAATGGGACCAGGATTGTGGAGAAAGGTGGCAGGTTCTTCAGCAGGGCTGGGAGGGCAAATAGAGAGGATTGTGGGCGACACAGAGAGGCTGGGAAACAGGAAGCCGGCCTCATGTGGCTTAGGGGTCAAGGTAGTTACAGGAGGCCCAGCCACGGGCTGGGAGACTTGGCTTCCCAAGTACTCCACCCAGCATGGGAGCCCATAACACAGCTTCCTGGGATTCTCCCCTAACCACAGAGCGTGGTTAAACATGAAACCTGTGTGGCAAAGAGGGCCAGACCCGGTTTCTAACAAAGAGCTTTTTAATAAAGCCATAAACTGGGTGAATCATAGCTCTCCTCAGCTTCTCTTTTCTTCTCCTGTGTAATTTTCATCCTCTTGTTTTTTTCTGAGCTGATTTCATCATTGTTATCTATTTGTCCAAATTAACCCAAACTCCTCAAAAATTTCAAGTGAATTTTTATTAATATTTAATATTTCATTTCAGTCTTCCATGTTGGGTGCACGTATATCACAAACAATTTGAGCCATCCGTAGCCTCATTCTTAGCAAGGAAGGCCTGTGACTTTTGGGTTCCCTGGAGATCAGTGATTCTTCCATCTTAGGGGCTTCTGAATTGGAATATTTGAAGTTTTGTATAGAAACTTTGCCTGCGGGAGGGTAGTTATGGAAAGGAATCCTTAAAAGGATTAAACATTTCAGCTAAAGTGTTTTGAGTGCAGGATCTGAAAAACTGGTGAAAAGACAACTAACTGAAATTCACTGCTTAGGAGGAAACAAACAACAACAACAAAAGAATAGGCCTGTCACCAATAACTCGGTCCACTTATTTAAGTGATTAATTTATTTTTCTCTGATTTACTTATATCCATTGGGAGAGTAGATAATGTTTCAAAGTATCTTTAATACAAGTGACATTTATTTAGCCAAAAGTTTTACATGCCTTAATTATATATTTGGCACATGTTTCAAACTGGCTTGTGGTAAAACCCCCTAGTGTTATTTGATATGGTGGCAGTAGACAAAAAAGTGAAATTTTGTATTTTATTACAATAAAGTATTAAGGAAGATGACTAACCCTCTTTATTTGGAGAACGGGAATTGTTCTAGGATTGAGATCCAAAGCAATCAAATTTGTTTGATGTTACCAGTAGTGTTCTGCCTTGATGTGGCTTCTTCAGATGCAAATAGAACTAAAAGTTGTGACATCTGAAAGTGGTGGGAGAGTTTGAGGAACATTAGTCAGAACCTGTTACCTGAAATTTCAGCCTCTGAAGTCACTATTCCCAGGGTAAATGACTGGCCTTACAGAGTCTCTGCAATTATCATTACCTGGAGTAGACGGAGAAAAAGGTTGTCTGAGAAGACCAAGGATTAATTGAAAGAGCATTTGGAAGATTCTTACTTAGCCATTTAGGCTTCTTCATTTTATCTCACTAGCCTCTTCAGCTCATCCAGATAATAGTTCTGTTCTTTCTACTCCTTGACTGAATAAGAGAAGAGCAATTTGCAGTTTACTGATGTTTGCATCAAGATTATCTGACGTTTGTCAAAGATGTCTAGGTCCTGGACTCTACACTGAGTAGTAGAATCTAAGTTTTGGAAGCTGCCTCTTAAGAAAGCTCCCTAGATGATTCTTTGGCACCCTAATATTTGAGAACTACTGGGTTCTAGTACAAGAACCAATAGCCAAATACATAATGAATGCTTTTGTTGATACTGATGTTATCACCTGAATTGGTGGTAATGAATGAGTCCCATGAATTCCCCTTCACTGGGGTAATCCTTGACCCTGTGGGTCCAAGTGCTTGCTGCTATAGGATTGCCAGTCACACCTGCCAGACAGAACTTAAAGGAAAGGTTTTTTTTTTTGAAGACATAAACTGGAAGATAGAGAGTAAAGTCCCAACTGTTTCCCCATCACCTGAGAGCTGGGGTTTATAAAGGTAAATCTATCGGGGAGACCAGATGTCTTCAAGGGTGATGAACTTCCTGCTTTGAGAGATGTAGATGTATCGGGATGTATCAGGCAAGACAGAACACTGTGAGAGATGTATGGGGCGGGATAGGATGTCTGCTTTTGATACAATCCTACTCTATCATTAAGGGCTAGCTATAAGGGAAAACATGTTAGTTCTACAGTGTATACATGAGTGTGGGGTTTTCTATGTTTACACTGGTTTTAATGAAAGATGAAGTTGATTATTTAAGATATCCTTACTGACTATTTCTGCTTATTTAAAGAATTCTTTTAAAAAAATATGACAACTCTGGATAAAAGAAAAAAAATCATTTATTTTAGTCTCCTTTGTTCTTGAGCCAGAATATTCTAGACCAGTGGTTCTCAAACTTAGCAGTGCATTAGAATCACCCAGAGAGTTTTTTAAAATGCAGAGTGGTGGGTCTTGTTTCCATAGTTTCTGATTCAATAGGTCTGGGGTAGGCCCTGAGAGTTTACATTTCATACAAGTTCCCATATGTTTTAGTTTGTTAGGGGTGTCATAACAAAGTACTGTAAACTGGGCAGCTTAAACAGCAGAAATTTATTATCGTACAGTTCTAGAGGCTTGAAGTGCAAAATGAAGGTGCAGAGGGTTGGTTTCAAGCTTCTCTCCTTGGCTTGCCGATGGCTGCCTCTCCATACGGTCATCCCTCTGTGCGCACACGAATCCCTGGTGTCTCTTCTGTGTCCAAATTTTCTCTTCCTATAAGGTCACCAGTCAGATTGGATTAGGGCCCACTCTAGTGACCTCATTTTAACTCTTTAAAGGCTCTGTCTCTAAATACAGTCACATTCTGAGGTATTGGAGGTCAGGGCTTTAAGATATGAATTTCGGGAAGTGGGAGTAGAGAGAACCACAATCAGCCCGCAAAACCACATAATGCTGGAGCTGTAGATGTAGGGACCACACTTTGAGAACCATCGTTCTAGACTTTCTGCCCAGACAGAGAAACGTCTTCTGAGAATACACTTCCCCATCTCGTTGGACAATTCTTGGCTTTCTGCTGTTTCTACCAACGTTCTCATCATGATCTCTTCCACTTCTCTGTCACAATTCTTATCCTTGGCAGAAAATTCTCCAGTCTGCAATCTACTTCTCTCTGTCCTCAATGACTCTAAGTATGTGTCAGATACTAACCTGGGTGTCTTGCCGGCAATTCGCACTTAGTATGTTCAGCCCACAGCTTATCTTGGTTGTTACAGTCTTGCTCTTCCTCCTATTTTTCTGTTTCTGTTCCTGACATGACCACTCACTAGACATTTAAATGGGACCATGGAGTCATATTTTACATTTCCTTTTTCTCTGCTCCCAGCATCTACCTTTGCATGTCTCTGTCCTTATCTTCTTTTCCCCATTTCCCTTGCATCCATTTGTTTAGGTCTTATTAATTCTTCCCTGAATATTGCAGTAGCCTTCTAGCTAGAATTCCTTCTTTCAGTCTCTCCCTCCTTTAATGGAAACTATCTAGAGAAGTCTTTCTCAAGCATTATTCTAATAAAAAACATGAAGTGTTTTCCCACGGCCTGTTTAATAGGCAACATGTCCAGCTAAAGAGATTTAGGTTCTGTTACAAAAAGAAGGGATGAATAGGAAACTATCAGACTTGCCGATCTTTTTTTCAGTGATCCCCCAAATATTCACATACATCTTTCCTCTCATACACAGGACCCTTTACCATCCCCAGAGGAGACACCCCAAAGTGCAACCTACTTAGATCCTCCAGCTCAAGGTTAAGGATTTCTGTGTGTTGTGCAGTTGGCTCCATCAGACCCCAGTTTGAATTATCATAATCTGGCAAACAGTTATTTGCCCATCACACCCAATATTCAATGGTGGAATAGAGAGACATAATGACTGCAATTTAACATCTATGAAGAAAAGGGAAAATCAAAGGTACCAGGGCCATAGCAACTTTTAAATCCTGCTGGGTGAGAATAGTGAAGACTCCTGTCCAGCCAGTGGAATGATTTCCACAGCTGTTGTCCTTAGCACCCCTTGTCTTTGCCTTTTGGGGTGCTCTCCCTGGTCCCCTCTCCTGCACATTCTTTCCAAGATGCGCATTAGAGAGTATACTTTTCCTGGGGGCTGCATTCACACCTCATCTCTTTTGGCATCAGTTTGGGGACTTGAATTGGTTTAGGGATCGGATCATCATGATGCTTGGGATTTCATTGACAATACAATTCCCTAAAAACCTGAGGGGCTTCCAATTTGCTTGCTGCTGTTCCATTGTATATGTGAGTAACCAGAGCCAGAGATCTTGTCTTTGTACAGTTTTTAAGCCTAGAGTGTCTGCTTTATTATATGCAGGTCTGTGGGCATTGCCAACTCCTCCTCCCCCAAGTTAACCTGAGACCATTTGAAAATAGACGTGGTGATCTTCACTAATTAACTACTCCCACATTTGACAGAAAACTCCTAAAGAGAGAACTTGAAAAAGGCAGGGGGCCATGGTTTCATCTCCTGTGCAGGCTGCTTATTCTCCTATTTCTGGCCGTGGCTCACAGTAGTTTCACTTTGGAGTAAGAAAGAAGTCAGCTTTTTCAGCCTCCAAATTAGAATGGCTCCAAATTAGAATACCTGTTAAGTTAGTCTGCTGGCTGTAGGCTCTTAGTAAATTTGTATTTCCTCCCACCCTGCTGGCAGACTGGTTAGCTTTAGCCTGGGCTCATCTCTTTTGTGTAGAATTTTGTTGAAAGTGGCGAGAATCAGACAAAACACACCAACATTCTAAAAATTTTCTACCATTTTCACTCATGTTAGAGCCTTGGTTGGCACCTTCCAAGGTTCTGCTAACCTATGCTTTTACCACAATCACAAGTTCTTCAGTCAACAATAGTTTTATCTTTTCTGATTCTATTCAACCGTCTCCTTTAAGTTAATCGTACATTTTAGCTAAATGTAGAAGCTCTGTTTTGGTATCAAATTTTATATTAGTTAGAATTAAGTTTGGGTGCATGTGTCAGAAAGCAAAAAGTAACAGTGGCTTAAATGGTGCTTAAGTGTATTTCTCTTCCCTGTAAAAGAGGTTTGGAGGGAGGCAGTCTAGAGCTGGTATAAAGGCTGTGCTGTGTCATTAGTGTTTTGGGATCTGCCAGCTTTCTTCTCCACATGCCTAGAATGAGGACATTGACACTGTGGTTCAGGATGGCTATTGGAATTCTGGCCATCACATCCACTTTTCATACGCAAAGATATAGGAAGGGGGACAGGAAGGGTATACTCTTTCCCTTTCATTGCGCTTTTTCTGGGCAATCTATACTACATTCTATTGGAATGGCCAAGATTTAGTCAGTCATGGACACACCTATCCTCAAGAGAGTCTCAAAATAGTCTTTTATCTACGTAGATGTATCCAGCTATTTATTAAAGTTCTGTTACTAAAGCAAAGGGGAAGGTGGATATTGGGGTAGGGAACTAATAGTCTGTCACAGATAAAGGTACATGTAATTAGAAAACAAGGCAAACAGTTTTACATGCTTTAAGGGATCTTCAGGCAGACTCAGTGGGAATTCAGTGGAGCGAGAGGTAGCCTCCAGCTAGAAGGGCCATAGAGGGCTTTCAAAAGAAGGTAGCATTTAAATTCAGGTTTAAAGAATGAGTAGGAGAGAAGTAGGACATTCAAGTTGGAGAACCAGCACGATTAACGGCAAAGATTTGGAAAAAATGCAAGGAATACACCCATTTGACTAGAGAGGGCTGGGTCTAGGGGGAAGTGAATGAGGTGCCCAGCAGGGTGCCCAACGCTCAGTCTTGCAAGTGCGGGATGAACACCTCCATAAATTTTGTGTTCTAGATACTTTGCTAGCCTTGCCCTAGTCCTGGTCCTGGACTAGAGTGAATGATACATTAAGCAGACTGGTGGCAAGCAAGGTTGGGATGTTGGCTCTTTTCAATTACAAATAAAGAAACAGAAGGCTGCTCCCACACACGTCAAGAAGAAAGCCTAGCATCTTATGCCAGTTCCAGATGACGATCTGGCAATCTTTCCACCAAGGGAAGAATTTTGCTATTAACTAGAATAGTAAATTTCTTACAGTCCATATGCCAAAGACAAATTTCCATGTTTTTTTTTTTTTTTTTTTTTTTGCCATGGCTATTCTGAGATTCTGAGTAGTATTTTAGTCTTTCATGATTAGACTCACATCAGATCCTGATATGAGGAAATATTCAGGACATTTGCTATGATGTTAATATAGCTGACACCTGCTGTAATGCCACACAAAATAAGGATTGTGGAAAGTCCCCTGCATTCTCCCAGTGTGGGTCTGCAGTGCCCATGCTCACATGAGTTCACAGAAGTGAGTGCTTTGTGTTTACCCATGGAACACTGAAGGGAGGTGTGCAGAGGGGTGTTGTGTTCTTAGTTGCTCTAGATGGAGATTAGTGTGCCTCACAGGAGTTGGATCTGAAGACAAGTGGTTACCAAAGCCTTCATTCAAAAAAGTGAGTTGGGAAATGCAAGAAGCTGGTTATACTGTGTGGTTACCATATCATAAAAGCAGTAAATGCCATACCACCTCTTTTCTAAACTCTGTAATTAACAGATTGGGGTTCTAGGCTTACAATTCCCATAACTACAAGCTCTAGATGCTGATTCCCCTTCCAATAATAGTTAAAAATTGTTGCAAACTCCATATATCAGTTGATCTACCTGTAGATCTGTGTTTGAGGGGTAGGGAGCAGGTCATAGAAAACAAATGACAAGTAATAGATGCAGTTTATTAAGGTACTTTCTAGGTGCCAAGCTTTTTCCATACATTACCTCATAAAGCTCTTTGTTCTTTCCTCTAATTATAAATAGAAGAAAAGGAGGCTCATAGAGATATTAAGTTCCTTCTTCAGTGGTCATCTGACTCATGTTGGAGAACATTCTCAGATAGTAACCAAATTCCTCCTTAGGGGAACATCTTTGGGCAACTTTGCACATGTGAAAATTATTTTTTATGTTTGATTCAAGAATTGATTCCCTGGAACTTCTGGGTAACTGGTCTCGAATCGGATCCCTACCATGAATGTCCTTAAAATATGCAACAATAGCTATCATGTTTGCACGTTTTTCTTGTCTCTTGATTGAAAACTCAAGTTCCTCATGTGGCCTGACTCCAAGCTTCTTCTTCACTGGGATTTCTATTCTTTGAACATGTTCCAGTTTGTCTACAAGCTTCAAAAAGAACCAAACACAGTAATCCACATGTGGGTTTCTAAGTGCAGTATGCAGAAGGACTGTCACATCCCTCATACTACATATTACATTCCTGTTAATAGAACGTAGGATTTCATCACATTTAAAAAAAAAATTTTTTTTTTTGGCAGTTGGCTGGCACAGGGATCTGAACCCATGACCTTGGTGTTACAAGGCTGTGATCTAACCAACTGAGTTAACAGGCCAGCACTTCATTACATTTTTTAGTATGTCAGGGAGGCAGTATTATTATTTTATAGTTGACTTACATTAAATATACTGCCAACAAAATCCCTAAACCTTTTTTTTTTACATTTTGCTATGCCTTGTTACCTCCATATTTTATTTCTGCAATTGGGTTTTTTTTTGGATGCAAACACAGATCTTACATCTGTCTCAGTTAAATAACATTTTATTATATTCAATCCATTGCTCCAGGTGCTTAAGATTTTTTGAAGATTGATCTTGCTATCCACTGTACTCACTATTACTTCCAGCTTCATTTCATCAGCTAATTTGAAAGCCTTCTCTCTGTATCTTCTAGACAGTACAACTAATACACAGGGCTGACATTCACTCCCTTTTGCCGACACTGATCCATCTCAAGACCACTCCCAGCACCTGCCACATAGGCAATCTGCTCTCCCTGAGCTCCTTTCGGCATTCAGATCTTTGATCATAATGTTTTCCCTTTGGAAATGCCCTAAATTCTTCCATCTTTTAATGTTTTCTAGGTCTACACATTTTTCAAGGTCTACTTCAAAGCCCATCTACTACCTAAAGTCTGCTCTGATCCACTGTGATTTTTCCCATCTCAGAACTTCCTTTGCATAGTTTGTCTCTTCATTCCCCACCCCCAATTATTTTCTGTGAGTGTAAACTCCACCACCACCACCAGCCTCAGGAAGGCGAGAACCACATCATCTATTAGCCTCTAAGCATCTGGCTATTACAGTGCCAGGCTGAGAGTAGCGTTCAATTATTACATGCTTCGATTGATTAGGCCAGTGGTTCTCAAAGGTGGATGGTTTTGCCCACCCACTCTTCCCTCCTCAGGGAACATTTGGCAATGTCTGGAGACATTTTTGTTGTCCCAACTGGAAAGGATGCTGTTGGCATCTATCTCATGATTAAAAGTCAAGATTTTGCTATACATCCTTACATGCAGTGGATAATCCCCCCACACCAAAGAATTATCCAAAATGTCAATAGTGCTGATGTTGGGTAAACCTGTATTAAACAATTTAGGCATGTTTTGGTTGGCTTTTTAAAAGGTTACTATATCTGCCTGTTAATAGGTACATTGTGGTGACAGTTAACATCAATTCCAACCCTTCCAAGAATGAATATGCTAACTGCACATAATCACCTCTGCAGTTCAGACTAGGGCAGCTAGTTAGTCTTGGTTACACGACTGAAAACAGATGATTGTGGGCGAGTTAGCAGGTATCACTCCAGGTGTCATGAAACTGATTCCACAAGCTACAACTAAAAATTAGTTTTATTAGTTTCTGGCTATGCCCTGTATAAATATCTAGGTTTTTGCCTCAGTTTATTTGTATGTTGGAATGAGATAATTATAGCTACTTTATAAGGATATTGTGAAGAAAAAGGAGATAATGTAGGTGAAGAGTTTTGAACTCTTTGGCTGGGAAAATTGCTATTAAAGCATTACAATGATAATTAGCAGTGGCAATCTGGGGTATGTAGGAACAAAGTGTTTTATATACAGTGCTTTATATTCTAAAGTAAAGAGCTAATTAAACATGTCGTTCTGGTTCTAACTCATATTTCTGTGGCCAGGGTTGATCCCTTAAACTATAAATATGCCTTCTCACCATGACCTTAGGAGACGCTGCCGGGAACTCTCTCCCCGACCCATGAAGTATGGCCAGGCCAAAGACAGTGGATGAGGAACAACGCGAATGTTTGCTGATCTTAGGATACACGAGTGATTTTGTTATTATTTAGAATTGTAAGCTTACTGGATGCGCAAAGCCATGCCTTGATGAGCTCAGCTCGTTTCCATGTATTTTTCACACAGCTCTGAAGGATTTTTCAAAACATGCAAGGACTTACAAGACTTCTAAGCAGTGACAGTATGGCTGTTTGCAACGTGTGTCCCTATGGCATGCAGTCTGTCATCTCCGCGACGCCTGCCCACCTCACCTACTATTTGTCTGTGTCTCTGTGGCTGTTGTGTAGTTGGCATCCACCCCCATGCTGGCGTGCCAAAAGAGTGAATGAACAATGGGATATCCTGGCACCGACGGGTGTTTTAATAACTGTGGAAAATGAGGAATTTACAGATGCATGATTCAAGCTCCCACTTCAAAGGTCCTCAATTGAAATCCTCCTGAAATTAGAAGCAATATTACTGAACACAATGCAACCTTTTGCATGGCTGCCCAACATTGCTATAAATCTATGCAGTGTTTGGGAAAGTTACATTACTGGGAAATAGATGCCCTGCTTTCATCTGGAATTTATGTGCAGTGTTCAGTAGGTAGGTCCTGCCTGGGAAATATGAGGTATGTAATAGGAAGCAATTTGCTTTTCACTGGCAGTCAAGACTCAAGACAGGCCTGGGCTCATCGACCAGGGGCTTAACTGGCAACCCTGCCTGGCTAGATCTTCCTGGGCCCGAACTTCCTTTACTCTGAATGGAGAACATTCTCTCCCTCGTGGTCTGAGATTCCACCAGGAAGGAGGAAAAACAAGTCCCTTGTGTCCCACTCTTTCTTGGTAATCCCTACTTTCTCAGCTTCTTCTCAGGAGAGAGCCTGAGCCCTTATGATGCTTGGTTGATGCCATCTCTTCGTCAATGGCTCCTCTTCGGACCTGTCCTCAGCCAGGCCCAGGCTCCAGTCCTAGTGCTCTCCCTTTCACTGATAATGAAATACCACCACTCTTCAAATGCTTATTGTGCCCCATACTGTGCAAGTGCTCATTAAACCTCACCTCACCTTGTGAGGCGGGTATTTTTTAATCTCTATTTTGTACATAAGGGAACAGCCCCAAAGAGTGAAGTAACTTGCCCAAGGTCACACAACTAGAATGAGAAGTAGAAATTCTAATCCAGACCCAAAGCCCAAGCTCATGTGCTGTATAAGATGTTCCTTGCTCTTCTCATCTTAAAACTCAGTTGAGATATTTCCCATTCTTTCAGATTAGCAGCAGGGAAAATGTCTAACTCTAACATATTTACCAAATAGCATTTATATTTGAGCAGGGTCTTCTTGGACACAAGGTCTGATTGTTATTGTTAGATTATAGAAAAAGCTGATCGTGTTATTGTTCGATTTTCCCACACTGTGGCAAATGTTGAGGGGAGGGTGGAGCCTTTTGATTGTCTAGCAAAAATACCACCCCGATGGGGAGGCCTGTGGTTTATTAGCCTGATTCATCCAGTCCCTGATAGAGTTATGTAGCTATTACTACTAGACAAGATAAATCCTGGATGGTTCTCTTATGGTACTGTTGATGTTTGCCTTAATGGATCTCATTTCTTTCCTCTGATTTCAAGGCTGACCAATGTTCACTCCATGTCCCCTTCTGATAAGATAAAACCTTCAATCCAAGTTGATGTCAAGTGTTTTCTAGATACTTCCTTTACAAGATGTCTTTCTTAGACAGACACTAAATGTGAAATAACTACCAGTGGAAGCCTTTAGACCCTGTGCTGTATTATTTTTACCATCTCTTCCTCACCAGAAAACATCTGAGAAATGTATCACAATTTCACTTTGGAGAAAATTAAATGAGGTAACTGAGATAATTTAAGCGATTTTTTTCCCAAAGTCACACTGCTTAGCAAATCTGGACTTTATACTGATGAAGAAATAGAGGCAATGTTAGGAGTTTAGTTGTGGCTGATGTGACATATGATTCATTACGTTTTTACTAGCTCCATAATTATGAACTGGATGGTTATGCATGGTTGACTGTGGTAGAGATTGATGATGGTTCAGTTGAGGATCAAAGAAAAATCATTTTCCCAGTTCTCTACACATTTGTATTGTTTTTTAAAAAATCCTTCCGACTTTTTCCACTTTTTCTTCTTTCCTAAAGTAAGTGAAAGCCAAGAAAACTCTGGAGTGCAACTTTGGGGCCAGGTCATGTTTCAGTGCCCCAAAACCGTATAGGAGTACATCGTCGACTGGTATAACTAAGATCGTTAGATGATGGAGTGCTCTTTCTGGAAGTCTGGGGCAGGGGAAGGAGTCTGGGGCATGGACAAAGCAAATAGCATTCCTCTAAGTTGGCACAAAACTTCATTTATTTTTAACTTTCTTTCCATTTTAAGGATATGTATTTCTCCTTGAGTTTTTGCTTTGATAAAAAATATTTTCTTTCTTCACTTGTAAGTAATTTTAAAATTTCCAGTATGATTTCTTCTTCATCCCATGAATTATTTGGGAGTGTGTTTCTAAATTTTCAATGGCATGGATTTTAAACTTATTTATTTTTGTGTTTAACGTCTAACTTGATTACGGTGTGGTCTGAGAACATGGCCCATGTGTACCAATGCTCTGAAATATGTCCAAACTGATTTAAGGACTTCCTCATTTTGGGTCCACTATTGTAAACTTCTCATGTGTGTTTCAGAAAAGCATTTATTCTCTAATGGTTTGGTCCAGGGTTTTATATCCTTCTAATAATTCAAGCTCATTGATTTTGTTGTTGAAATTTATTTCTTTTAAAATTTTTGTCTGCTACACTTGTCAGTAAATGAGACAGGTATGTTGAAAGCTCTTACTATGTTGATGAATATGTCAATTTATTTTAGTAGGTGTACAAATATGGAATTATTATATTATACTGGTAAATTTAATGTGTTTTAAAAATTATTATGTACTAGGGACTCTATCTTCAGTAATGTTTTGTTCCTTAAAGTCTATTTGGTCTTTTTATTAAAAAATTATTTATTTATTAATATTATTATTATTTTTACATTCTAAAATATTGCAGAGCAGTTGGGGAGGAGGGGGAGAGGGGAAGTGGGAAGGAATCAGGCTGGGAGGAGTAGGAAGGAGGGAGGGTTTGGTCAAGTCCTGTGGCACCCCCCTCATCCCAGCAGAGGAGACCAGGGGGTTCCAGTGATGGCTTGGTGGTTGTCACTGGGCTGGTTGCGGATATCAGGGGGGCATGGCTGAGGCTGTCAGCCCCCCATCACCACACCTCAAGAGCTCAGGGTACTTCCTGTGGAGGCTTGGTGGTTGTTGCTGTCTGGTTGTGGATGGTCTGGGGCACGGCTGAGGCCCATGGTCCTCTCTCACTCCCTGGCTTGGGAGCCCAAGAGGCTTCTGGTCCTTCTAGGTTTCATAGGTATTCTTTGGTGGTGTTAGACCTTTGCTAGTTAATATCAGATTTTGTCTCTGATCTGTGGGTATTTTGTTTTTTTCTTTCAGTTCTGTGTTGGATTATTTGCTGTTCCCATCACTTAAACTCTGCACTAGAACTAATTTGTTGTCCTTTGCTTCCTTCTAAAATGGTGGAACTTCCTGTGGGGACTAGCACTTGGGCCCTGTAGTTGAGCTAAGTTGCTACTTTGCTGCTAATTCCCTGGGGAAGGCTTTTCATGCAGCTTAGGTTTTAACTGTTGACCTTGTATGTACTTCCGGGTCTCATGAGATCCAGTACACTTGGGTTGTGTGGAAACTCTGGTCTGGGCCTGATACTTTTCAGCAAACTATACCCCCTACAGTTCTATATTTCTGGCCAGTCTCCACTGAGTGGTTCTGTGCTGATTAGAGGCCAGATCAGCTGTCTATGCTGTGTCCCAATGTTCCCCTAGTGGGCCCATCTCCTTCACTGCCTGCACTCCAAACACTTCCCATAGATTGAGTCGTGAGCCAGTTCTTTGCAATGACTCACCAGCCTCTGAGTGGCTCCTTTTTTCTCTTGTCTGTGGCTCCTCAGTGATAAGTGGGTCCACAGGAACCTTGTTAGTGGTCTTGCTGGCCTGGGGGCCACCAAGGCCCTCTTCTCCCCTGCTGCCTCCAAACAACTTCATACAAAGAGCACAGCTGTGGCTTTTGCCAGCTCTTGCTCTGTGTGCTCACAAGGGCCAGACTTGAAGTGGCTGGGGCTTGAAATGGTGGGAGCAATTCTTTCGTTCTCTCATTTGTGGCTTCTCCTGCCTTCATGCACTCGGTAGGTCTCTCTTCCTCTTTCCCTGAGTTCTAACAGCCCCAGCTTGGCTGTCGTTGCTTTTTAATAGTTGTAAATTGGTTGATTTGTGAGAGAGACTAATGCTGGGGACTGTCTATTCTGCCATCTTGACTGGAACTATTTTGTCTTAAGTTAACTTTAGGGTTCCATTTTTTTTTTTTTTGCTTGTATGTTCGCATTTGTCTACATAGTTTTTACTTTTGACCTTTCTATGCATATTTTATAGATGTATCTCTTGTAAAGAAAAAATATGTCCAAAACAAATAAGTAATCAGATAATATTTATCTTTCAATTGGATAGTTTAGATTATTTAAATTTAATGTGATTTTTGGATATATTTTGACTTATTCCTACCATCTATTTTATCTTTCAATTTGTCTTGTATTTCACCCTCTATTTCTATTTTTTTAATGACACAAATTGAAAATTTTCTTTTTGAAAGATATGATCTTCATATTGTAATAAAGCATAATATGCCACTGTGTTCATAAAGCCAAAGCATAGTTGTAAATTCAACAACAACAACCAAGTTCCTGGAAGGTAGGTTCCTGATTCCTAACACTGCCATAATAGAAACCATTTGTTGGTAAAAATCATCTGATGGCTAAAAGAAATTCTAAACTTTTGCTTTTATATGGTTTTTGTTTTATGATATATCATGAAAACACTATAACTTTTTCTTACCCACTGATTTAATAATGGTTTTCCTCTCATTTTATTTGCACCTTTCCCACCATGCCTGGGTTTCTGACTGCCTGGTTTCTAGAGATTCTAGACATGCACAGTCTGTGCACAGACTGAGGCCCTCAGTTCTCTAACTGAACTATCACAGGGCTTCCCGCCCTGCAGCAACACACCAGCCTAGGGCCACTAGCAACCGGCAGGCTTTAGCAACTAAAACAAGAAACAATGTATGTTTACCTTAGAGATGTTTAATAAACAAAGAGACTTGGATGGAGGTGTAGGGTGAGAGGCAGAGATTTTTCAAGGTTACAGAACTTTTCTTAAACAAAGGGACCAATATCACTGCTGGTTTTTTTTCTCTGTGTGTGTGTGTGTGTGTGTGTGTGTGTGTGTGTGTGTGTGTGTGTGTGTGTGTGTATTTCCACATCTCCCTACACTCTTTGATTCCCTGTTTATTTACCTGTTTTTCACATCCCATCAGTTATCTCTGGTGTAAAGAATTCTATGCTGCAATTTATTCAGGAACTTTGATTGATGTTACAAAATAATTCAAATTTTCCATTGCTCAGTGAGAAACATATTTAAAAGTAACTGAGAGAATTAAAAATTGAAGTTGTGGATGGACAGGAGCCCCGAGGAAAAAAAATTTGTTTTCAAATATTCTTTATATATCAGATAGTATTCAGAGGTTAAAAAATATCAGCATTAAACTTTCAGATATTATCAAATGCTTTTTTACATTAATGGTCCCACAATATGATATTGTCCCCTGTTGATAAATTCTAGTGTCGATATTCCACATGGTCTGTTCAGACCTTTCACTTGTGGTTGGATCTTCTCAGTTGTTGGTGGTGTGTGCTCAAGAAATGCAAACTGGCATTTTATATTCATTTAAACAGACCATTGTAAAGCAAGCACATTTGCTGGGAGAAATCCAATAAGGAAAACTACTGGTTTTCCTCATGGTGAATGGTCTATGGACTTTGAACTGTCTCCAATTATTCCATCAGTTTTTACTGGTTTTGGAACTCAAGGCCATAGAAACTCTTTTTTTTTTTAATAGTTTTAGGAGATAAAGATCAAAATTAAATACCCTGAACAGGTGCTTGTCTACAAATGCGTGCATGCACTAGCACACAGCTGCTTGAATGTGCAGTATGTGCCAGGTTGGTAATTGTGGGAGGAATTTGGACATCAGCTCTAGAAAATGCAACCTGCAGTGTTTTCTTTTTTTTTTTCATCTGAACAAAAGCATCCTAGGACTGCATTTTTTCTGTGTGAGTAGTAACGATCCAGAAATGAGCACTGAGAAAGGAGTTGTTTCATGTGAGATTAATGTGTGTACCCCCGCTAAAGTGCCTCTTTTAGATGCAAACCTGTATAAAATATAGCACACACTTTTCTGCCTTCCTTCCTGGAATGTACTGGATAGAAACTAACCTCTAGATAGGCAGAGTCATTATTAGAAAACTCTGCTATTTCAGTGCAAGAATATAGAATGCCCATGGGTTTACTGAGCTGTGTGGAGATGTAGGCCCCAAGTTAAATGCCCTGTATGCTGCAGTTATTGAGTTTTTCTTATCAGCTGTGCATAATTTTTCTATTTCTGTCTTTTGGTAACACTGACATTCCTATTTTTAATTCCTGCCCTATTAGCCATCCTTGACTTTTATTGTTTGAATTGACAGATTGTGATTGTTGGTCATTACTGAAACTAGGCAACAGTTACACAATGCTTATTATTCTATTCTTCCTACTTGGGATATGTCTGAATATTCGCAAGCTGGATTGGATAGGAAAGAGGAGCAATTTTACTTCAGATGAGGGCTTGTGGCAGATGGCACTTCCCAGAGATGGCCGCCAACAATCCTCCACACCACATCACCTTCTAACTGTGACCTTGATCCCAGTTAAGAGATGGCATATACGTCCTATCCCCTTATATCCAGGCAGGTTTGTGATGAGTGTGGCAGAAGTGATACTATGTGTCTTCCAGAGCTATGTCTTTAAAAAAAATTTTTTTTTTCTTTTTTATTTATTCACTTAATTAGTTTTTGGTGGCTGGCTAGGATAGGTATCTGAACCCGTGACCTTGGTCTTACCAGCACCATGCTCTCCCACGCTCTCCCAAGTGAGCTAACTAGCCAGTCCCCAGTACTGTGTCTTAAAAAGCAACACAGGTTCAGCCTTATCACTCTTTTTTTGGACACCTGAACCAGGATGTAGCAAATGTGACTGTACTGAGACTTCCATGCTCTGACGAAGCCCAGGCCATGTGGAGAGGCCACGTGCAGGTGGTATGGTCAATAGCCCCAGATGATGTCCCAGACAACAGACATCAACCTCCTGGCACATGTGCAGACAACTCCAGATGATTCCAGCCTTCATCTTCTGAATCCCCCATGTCACTGCTGTTGAATCTTCCCAGCTGAGGCCACAGATATTAGGGAGCTGAGATAAATGGTCCCTGTCCTGCCCTTTCCAAATTCCTGAACCACAGAATCTGGAGTGGTTTGCTAGACAGCAATAGAAACTGCAACAAGGCCCCAGGGATTCTTCTGGAAGTGGAGACCAAGAGGTTTAGTTCATAGTCTGTGGGCAATGCTGTGTGGGGGAGGGGTCATGATGTTGTGCTGTGGAGTTAGTCAGGTCTGGATTCAAATCCTGGGTCCATCAGCTGTTATACTCTAGGAAAGTCCTTTATCCTCTTTCACCTAAAATTTCCTCATCTATAAAATGGGAACAATGCTAGTATTCTGTCGTGGAGTTTTGTGATGATGATATATTGCATATAAAGCATTTAGCAAGTGAATAGCACAGAATAAATACTCTGGACCTTTTAGCCATGTGTGTGGAGCGCGCGCACGTGTGTGAGTGTGTGTTTATTAGTCCGTTTCTGTTGCTTATAACAAAATACCTGGAACTGGGTAATTTATAAAGAAAACAAAATTTATTACTTACAGTTTCAGAGGCTGGGAAGCCCAAAGTCCAGGGATCACATTTGGTGAGGGCCTTGGTGGTGGCAACAGTAACCCAGGGGTCTCACATGGCAGAAAATAGTGGAGCAGAGAGAGAGCTTCTCATATGCTCGTTTTTTTTTTAAAGTCCTCAGAAACACACCCACAATCCCATTATTAATCCATTCACTATGGCATGGTCCTACAGTCCAATCACCTCTTCAAGCCCCCACCTGTCAACTATCTAATAGGGTTTCCCACCCTCAGCAGTTACAGTGGAGATTTAAGCTTCAGTGTGGGTGGGGGGCATCTGGTCTACAGCAGGATATAAGTTTGATTTCTCAAAGACACTTTTACTGCCTTCCTGGTTCTCAGACGTGTTCCAGATAATTGAGCTTTCTACATAAATGAAGTTCTACTATATTGCCAGTGTTGAGATTTTGTGATGCTATTTCACAACTCAAAACTTGAAGAGAAAATGCAGTGCATAAACTCAGAAGCAGAAGTTGCTAGATTGTAAGTTTGAGGAGGGCAGGGACCACATTTCTTTTTTTATCTTTCTATCCTCAGAGCCGAGCATAACTGAGCACCATAGAAACTTCTCAGTAAATATTTTTTGTGTGAATTGCCATGAAATCATATCATGTAGCCTTTGGATTACACAGAAGATGTGCGATCACCTCATTATCTGCCTATTTTCAGAAAAATAAGGAGGAATTTTCTGAAAAAAATTTACCTGGATGCCTAAAATTTAAGTATTGATTACAGTAATTTTTAGATAGCTTAATTTTATTTAGGGCCATGGAAGCACATGAAATATTAAGATATCCACTTTTCATATTTGTGGATGCAAAATATTTCCCTTGTATTCTTGGAATGTTATGATGTATATTGAACAATTTGTTAAGCAATTAGCCCAATGCCTTTTTTCACAAAATACTAACAGTTTTGGTTTTTATGATTCAGAGGCCAAACTGATAATGCTGAGTCAGAACTGTGATTTAAATGAACTGCAACCTTAAACTTGCTTCATAATTTCAATCACACTAGGCAATGGCTCCATTTCCTTGTTGCAACACATAGAACATTAATTGGAGTGAAAATTGGGAACTACAGCAAGAGATTTTGCTATACTCTACTAACCCAATTAACACTACATTCTGATCGTTACTAGACAAAACAGAATATAATCTTCTCTCTGGGAATTATATAACCTTGAAAGCTTTAGCATTTTATTGATGACCAGTGTAGAGCCTACAAAAACAAATTTCACTTTCCAAGGTCCAATGTTACTGTATTATCTGCGTGGATTAGATGATGCTATGGTAACAACAAAAATTTCTTTGTCACTCCAAGTCCACTTTAAGTTTAGGTGACTCGCCATGTGCTGGCTCAACTTTCCCGGTCCTTGGATCCCAGGGCACCTGCCCCTCAGCATCTGTGTCTACAATCACCGTGGCAAGAGAAGTGAGCACAGAGAATCTCATCCTGACTCTGGATGCTTCTGTTCAGAAATGATACCCATCACTTCCACTTCATGCTTCATTGGCTAAAAGAAGCCAAATGGCCATGTTTAATTTCACCAGGTGGGACAAAGTCATTCTCTTATATATTCAGGAGTAGGGGGAGAATGGAAATATTGGTGAGCCCTAGTAATGCTCCAGCAAGTAGCACAGTGGTAGTAAGAATCTGGTTCAACTTCTTTTTTTAGGCAAAAGTTTTTTTCCCCACTTGACAAAAATTGTATTGAATAAAAATAAAATTTTGCTTCCCTAATGTGATCAGTACAACTTAAAGTACAAAAAAGTATGGCACACCTTACTATAGAATGGGATTTAGTAGAAGATGGTTCTGTCTTGGATTTTTTCCAAGGGGTGGAGATACTTACTGCTGGAATTGCTGGAGGGACTTCGTTACAACATTGCTTTGCTGAGAGTGCAGTTCTGAGACAGGGACCTAAAGGATGACACCATGGAGATGTCATTTAATTGTCTCCCCTAGTATGAGACCCGGAGATAAGAAACACAGTTTGAAAAGTAACCATACACAACTACAGTAGAATATTATTACATTTCAGACAGTTACTATGTGGATTGAAACATCTACCTTTCTTTTCCTAAGAACCAGCATGCAACCCCTTCTATCCCCTATCTGCCATTGCCCTGTGCTCAATCCAAAGAATCTATACACAAAATGAAGGCCTGATAAAACCCAGGCTGCAAGGTGTGCTAATGATGTAATCTTTGTTTCCTTCTTAACCAGCCAGGTTATATTTTGCACCTGCTTTTGTTTAAAGGCTGGATACGATTTCCTGTCATGATTTTCTACCACGCATATGGCTTCTTGTCTTATAGAAGAAAAGTGTTAATAATTTGAACCTCTTGGAACTTTTTCTCATGTCGCTGATGACCTTTGGCCAATAAGTGCTAAGCAAGCCTTTGATGGGGGGACTTTGGTCCAATGCTTGTTGGTACAAATTTGGACCAACCTTCTAACTGAAAAGCATCATGGTGAAACCTGGGCAAAGAGGAGTCAGACATTTATTGCCCTTTGCATTTCTTCTGTACCACAAAAGAATCTCTAAGTGTAACTAACAAATGAGCTTTCCTGGTACATTGTTTTTGTCATATTAATACGGATTTATCTTGGGGTCAGGGTGGGGTTGGTGTTGTGCTGAAAGTCTGTAAAAGTGCTTGTGCAATTGCCTTTCACAGTAAGTGGCAGTCATTTAAGAAGCAGTCTTAATCAGAGAATGCACTTGAGGTTTGGTGTTTGTCCATGTTTTCCATTGTATTATTATTATCACATACGAAACTTTTTATTCCTAACAGCATTTTGGTAGTTTGACGCCTTTTCAATAAAATCAGGGCAGTGCTATAAAGGCTGTTGTCTTGCAATAGTAATAAGAACAACATCCATTTGTCAGGTGCCCATACAGAGCTTTGGTGTCAGTATTTGAAAAAAGAGCATCAGTGCTCTTGGCCTGAGGGCTTTATGGTACGGATTGTTTACCAGAGTAATGGCACTTTCTAGGAAGGAAAAACGAGAAGAAGATGTATTTCGGGAAAAAGAACTGCAGCTAATGAGAAAAATTTAACTAGTTTTTTTGTTATATTATGCTTTCTCTTGATTTTTTCTCAATATATTTTTCTCAGTATATTGTTATGCAATATCATGTACACTGTTAGGTTTATTCCTTCATTCACTTAGCAGTCACGTATTAATTATCTATGTGACAGGAAAAGGCTAAATATTAGGGATTAAAAAAATATGATCTTTAAGTATTTGCTGTCAACTAGGAGAGATACATAGATTGAGAATTAGAGAAGTGGAGTAGAAATAGAAACAAGGTGACTCAGGACCACAAAGAAGGGCATATATAAGTATCTAGGGGGGAGGGGAGACAGGAGAAAGAGGATCACAACTTTCTGAGTCTTGAAGGAACAGTATCAAAGGATGGATCAAAGGGGAATGACTGTTCCAGGCAGAGGGAAGAGCCTGGAGACATGAATTGTCAAACAGTTCAGAGAGTGGCAAGTGATATGTGAAGACAGAGCATCAGGTGAGAAGGGATCATGGCAGATGAAACTGACCAAGGCCTAGAAACCATCCTGATAACTTGGGACTTTGGTGCCATAAGAAGGAGTTGGAGTTTCTGCTGGAGGTAGTGGGGAGCAGCCACTGAAAAAATTGGAAACAGGGAGAGCTGTGACCAGATGCCCATGTCAGGGAGGTGACTCTAAAGGCAAAGTGGAGTTTAGACTGCAGGCTGCCATATTCCAGGTCAGAGATGATAGCCAGGGTGGCATGGGCATGGCAAGAGGAGGAAAGAGGAGGGAGATTTAGACTGTAAAATTCAGAAAACTTGATAAGTGACCGGATGCAAAGGGTTAAGGAGAGGAAAGGATCAGTGATGATTCCATGTTTCTGACTTGTGTGACTGGCATCAAACAAGGTACGGAATATAGGGGAATAAGCATGTTTGAAAAAAAGATGAATTTGAGATGCCTAAAAATTGAAAAGGATATGTTCATTACTGCAATAATACTGGCTAGCATTTGCTGAGAGCTCAGTATGCACCAAATGTTATCGTAAATTGTATATTTTAGTGGATTTAATCCTCACAACCACCCTAACAGCTATTGTTATTAACAGTTATTGTAATCAGATCTAAGGTATCGTCAGTTGTAAGATGCATCCTGATGTCAGAGATATTAAAGTGATGTCCTTTTTTTTTTTTTTTTGGTGGCTGGCCGATACAGGGATCCAAAAAAAGGTCCTTCTTAGAATTAATAAAATATGGTATTATCCCCATTTTACAGATGAAAAAAACCTGAGGCAGAGAGATTAAGCACTTCATCAAAAAGATGACGTGCCTGTCCATAGTCACATAGTTAGAGGAGCTGGGATTCAACTCTAAGCAGTCTGGCCCCAGAAAGGGTTCATTTTATCACTGTGCTGTGTCTCCTGTTGGTACTTCTGGGTCTCAGGAATGATCTGGAATGGAGATAGAAATAAGAGAATCATCAATAAAAAGTTCTCGATTTATTTATGATTAATTTGTGATGCCTCTTTTGATACATTAAAACTTCTCAAACCCTCAGAGTACAGCTATTGTAAGCAATTTTTTTAAAAGAGAAATTACAGATGCAACACGAACAGAGCTGTAGATCAGAACTGCCCAAAGAAAAATGAGAAGCTTTCAGAGACCCGCCGTAGTGCCGCAGATTTCCTTGAACCCGTGGCTTCTGACTTGGCCAAGCATTTCGCCGTTTCCTCCTGTGTTTCGTGAAATGAGAGCCGGGAGGTGGAGCAGGGTGGAAATCTGCAGGAGAACATTGCCATGCAAACGTGCAGAATTAAGGCTGTAGGTTTTCGTGTTAAGTTCCCGGTAGCTGCAGTCCTGAGAATAATTAAATTCCTTACCTGTGGGCAGGTGTGCATTTGGCCACCTGCCTTTATTTATTAGACAGGACGATATCCCTTCGCGCAGTGAGTCACTACTTTTGGATGCGATCCTTCTGACTCAAGAGTAACAAGTTTGTTTCTCAGGCAGTTTTTTGCCTTTCATTTTCCCACCCCTTTCTCTCCTCCATTTCCTCCATGGATTATCAGTTCCTCATGGGGAAAGCAGAAGGGTGAATTTATAGGTCGATAAAGACAGAAACCCACTTTACAGAGTTGCAAGGGAAATAGTAAAGAAACATTTGGAATCCAGTCCTGGGTTTGGCTTAAACTTTAATTAGTCTGAGAAGCTAAGGTGGGAGGCTCCAAGGAGGTGAGTTGCAGAAAAGCAGTATCTCTCAGCAAGATCAGGTGCAAAAAATAGGAATAAATTGTCTTTGAAAGGAAGACAGTAGAACAGTCAGGGAAAAAGGCTGCTTTGGTTGCTAGTCTTCCAGATGGGGTCAGTGTGAACACCCTCATGAGCCACTGCAGTTTAATCCAAACAATTGCACATGTTTGAAAGTGCTTTTTGTCCAAGTTGTTGATAGTGTCGTGATAATAAACATTGCAAATGAAGAAGCAGCTTCAGCAAGGAATGGGTTTTCGAAAGAAGAAACACATGCTTGGAGAATGATTCTAAACTTCTTTTGATTGACTGTGTTTTGTTCCCTGAAAAAATGGGCAATAGCTAACATTTTAATTTGCTGTGTTTATTTAATCCCACTCGAGTTAAATTATTATCACCAAATTTTAAAAAAAAACTTTAAAAAATTGCTCATTTGTTTATATAAGGGTACTTAGGAAAGACTTCTACTTTTATCTCTTTAGCTCTCACTGGTATAACTCAACTGTTTCTATATTTTTACTTTTTAATTTATTTTCTACAATAACCTCTTCCATCAGCATAATAAACCAATTAAACAATCATATTAGCTAGGTGATAAACTGCTTTATGCAAATCTTTTGAACAGGTGGTGGCTTATAAATACATTCTAAGATAAATAAAAAATGGTGAAAGCATGAAAGGATGAAAACAATTTTTTTTCTTTTTACTAGAGAAGAGCTTGGCAGAGACAAAGCCTGAGACACACAGGGAAAACATCATAATTTTCTTAAAGGTAGAAGTAGGTGATAGACTTGTCTGATGAGTTCCTGAGTGGGTGAAACCCAGGCAGGGTTTAGGACAGAAATTTCTCAGAGAGTGTATCAGAAATTGTATTCTGCTGTGCTAGCAGGAACTGAAATAGTGTTCTTTACAAGATGAATGTTTACACTTATCTCATTTAATTCCTGATATAGGCAAGCTGATTTGTTATATGGTGACTCTCTAATGTCATCAGGGACCAGGATCTCTGCTCTTATCCTCAGGCTTACAAAATAGTTGTTGGAGCTCCAGCAATTACATCTATGACTCGGGTAGGGAAAAAAGAGGAAGGGGATTTGTGGATTAAGACAGTTCCCTTTAAAGGGCTTTTCCTGAAGCTTCACCCTATAACATGCTTGTCTGCAAAGGGGCTAAGAAAGGCAGTTTTCTGAACTGGGCACCTGCCGCTCTCCCTCAGCAGTTCTGCTAAAAAGGAAATAGGGGAGACCAGTCATTGGGTAAGATTTAGTAGTCTTTGTCATAATGGAGTGGGAGGGAAACCAGTAGATTAACCGTACTTATTAACTACAGTCAAATTTTTGAGAAACTAAAATGCAAATGTTGCCTTTTAAAATACAATTTAGCCTTTGGACCCTATGCAATCAATATTATAACATTTCACTCCTTCCAGGCATGGTTGGGTTATTGGAACCAACAATTACAGAAAATTCAAAGATTGCTGAGGAATTGAATATGGATGCTGACTGATCTTATAATTCTAGAGGGCTGTAAGGGCAAGAAGGTTACTATTATTATTATTATTATTATTTATTATTATTTTGAGTGGTGTTTGAGAGGAGGGTGAATGTGGAGCTGGCTCATTTCCTTTAAAGCTATTTTTCAGAGATCACTTGTGTAGCTGAATCTGCCTCCCTGGATCCTACCATGATAGGGACAAAATGGCCCCAGGGGTTCTAGAATATAAGAACTCTGTAGTCACTAGAACTTTTCTAATTGATGTTAATAGTGTAATAAACAACTCTGTACAGTTGGTTGGGGTATTTCTGCTCTAAGGAAATGCAATCCTCTGATATCTATCTTGCAACCCTCTGTCTACTGATAACTGGTTATCTCTTTTCACAAAACTCCCAGTCACACACACCTGACCCTCACCTCCCACCTAGCATGCACGAATGGGATTTAAGAAGTAAGTTCACTCCTAAAAAAGATGTTAAAAAACCAAAAAAACTCTTTTTTACTCTAAACAACAGCTCTATTACTACATCAAATGAAAGTAAGTAAAAGTTGTCAGGAATGTAGTTCTACTGTATTTGAAATGTTTATTTTATCTCATAACTGAGGTAACCTTATGGGAATAAAGAGTGGGTTTCATGACGGCTAATACTTTACATGGCAATAGGGATCTAGCATATATCCCAGAAGATTTGGTTGGATTGTGGATCACCAACTAATTCCAGAGAGCCTCTGTGCTTGGATTAGCTCCACGGAGCATGAAACAAGGCACAAAATTAACTGTTCCTTTCTTTGCTTTATACATAGCTGCACCCCCATGTGAAAAATAGAAATAATTTTTGTTTTTAAAGCTGAACCAACTCAAAAAAATGTGGAAGAAATAAATTCGAGTGTGTGAAAGCATAAGGAGGCAAAAGGAAATAATTCTATTATATTTATTTTTCAACAAGGGTTTACATCTGTTTCTAATTTACACAGACTATTGACACATCTGGATGTTTGGCCTTAGGAATTGTTAAGTTGCTGCAGTGGCATTTATTATCAACTCTTCAGACCACCCTGTAATTCATGCAACTAGTTTGGAGAAAAGGTTGTAATATTTTAAATAAAGTTACCTTCTGGTATTTCAAAACCAGTGCAAATGGGATACTGTCATCTTGTGTTTTATAGCTTGTGGTTTTGCATTTTTGACACCTGTAGGAAAAATAAGACCAAAGCCAAAGGCCTAAATGGCTTGACATTGATAAATTATTATAGCCAGATAAAGCTATCTAGGGGACACTGGAGATGCGTGTAAGGTCAGCCACTTGCATTAATTGTAGGGGACCCTAGATTTCAGCAGAAACTAAATAGTAAAGGAGTGAGTGATTCATGAAAATGCTGTTTTAATATGGCCCGATGGGAATATGCATTCTAACAAGGAAAATAGGATTGGTAAAAAGTAGCACTGATTAATACTTTACCTCTTGGACCAATTCCTTTTGTAATGAGAAGCTAACTTTTCTCCCTATGTGGTCTGATTGTAGTAATTTATTCCAAGGGTCTGAACAAAGGGAATCATGGAGTAGACCTTTAAGATTTTAGAAAACAAAAACATGATGAAACACTTACTTTTTTCATTGCAAATATTTCTTAAGTGGAGTAGCATGATTTTATTAAAAGCAACAAAAGACCCTACGTCTAATGCAAATTGTCAAAGCCAAAACCAAACCTTCCTATAGTTCTTTAGTTTAAAGAAACAATAGAAATAATCAAGCACAGAATGTGGTATGATTAGTTTTGTTGAAGAAGGCTCTTTGGGGTTCCTAGAGTAGTTTTGGTTTTTTGTTTTGCTGTCACAGAAAAACCTTAAAATTCTCTCCTGTTGGAGATAAAGTTTTACTAGATGGGTGATATTGCATAGCAGATTAACATAAGAAAAAATGATATCTGGCTTTAGCATTCCTAGAGGAAATTACTGCACTCCATTTTGAAAGGAAATGATCACATTTAGAGAGCATCTGATATATCCTAGAAAAAAACTTATCTATTGTACTGACATGTTTGTCTTTAGATATTGTTTTATTGTATCTTCACAAGGGAAAAACACAAAATGTATATCAAGGCCTGAGATAAATGATAATATGTCCCTTTGTATTAACCTAAAATCAATTTATGATGAAGACTGGAAGTTCACTTCCTACAGGCCAAAATCTGAGGACACCAAATTGTGTAAAAGATTTTTATAATTAGCGATGCTCCTGCTTCCATTTCAGTACAGTCTTCTATTTTAAGAGGCTTTCTAGAAGTGCCCATTTTAAGAGGTGTCCATTGGGATCAATTAATGGCCTCTGGGAGTGGTTTTATTGCAACTAAATAGGTTGTCATCACAGTATTGTACAGTATTGACCCAAATGTTTTAAAAGACGATATCACTTCTAGTTTCACCTGTAGTCTTGTCATTTTCAGGCCTCAGGTCTCCTGAATGTGTGAGTCACAAAGCTAACATGAAACATTTCTAGTAAACCTTAATGTCTGCCTCTTGATTAAACACCAATGGGCCTTTAATAGAAGCTTTGCCAATGGAAGACAGGAGTACACATGAAAGACTGATTTCTCCTGATATCCTGACCATTGAATTTAAGTAAAGCTTCTCCTTTCTTCTAACCAGAGTTTAAATCACATCCAAGTACTGGAAATAACAATAGCAGGCTGACTTGAGGGGTTGGGGGAAGATTTTTGAGAAGTTTCCATTGTCTTTAAAGACAGACCTTTGGAAATGCTCATGAACACCCACAAGTAAATAGTGAACTTGTAGGACTATCTCTTTAAGATACTTTGGCAGGGAATCTGGTCAGGTGTGGAAGTGTTCTTTTCCACATGGATCATTTGCTTGGCCTGGAATGCCCCGAAAACAACCATCCCTTACTGCACATCTAAGGGAATCTGTTTCTCTTTCAATAAGCCTTTCCTTGGCCTGTTTCGGGCCTCTGTTGGAGCTACAAATCAAAGCATAGAAAGGAGCAGGACCCAGAGAGGATCAGATGTGAAAAGTGCCAGGTCAGGGAGAAGAGCAAAGCAACAGGGAAGAAGGATGGAAGCATAGATGCAGAACTCAGCTGACCCTGATTCTTCAAGTTCAATTCCTATCCTATGCTGTGCTGCCTACGCAGACCTCTCTCCTCCTCCTCGCTTGTTTCTGACTGGAAATAGGAAGCTGGAGGAATATGTCTAGGGACAAAGTTCACAGTACGCTTAAGATGAGGCAGTCTGAGAATGCTAGAGCTGGAAGGTAACATCAGAAGTCACTAGTTAAACTTCCTTATTGTGTAGATTAGGAATCGATGCCCAGAAAGATGAAGAGATGAGCGGAAATCTCTAAGTATGACCCAGAGCAAACAAATGACTTTGTTTGATTTTCTGAGGAGGAAATAATTATTAAAAATATCCTGCACATTTAAAAAGCCATTTCTTAATAGATATATTGTGCATGTACAGTATGTTTCATACTGAACTTGATGCAGTGGTGAAAGAAAAGCATGGGCTGAACACATTTTATTGATAGTCAAATTTGACACAAAGCACGTATTCCATGGGGTTATAGGCAAGGGTGGACACAGATGCCACACTATGAAGGTGGTAATGCCATTCAGGAAAGGAAAGGAGGTTTCCTCTCCAGCCTTCGGGTCTAACAGCTTGGATGGAATTCATATGGGAATCATGTCAAGCCCACGATGAGAGTTTGGCCTATCAACATAACCAAAGAAAGGGAGGTCCTCTGGATTTTTTGGTTTGTGGAGGTGGGAGAATGCTCTCCCTTCAGCAGAACATTAGCAGAATGTTCCAGAGGGCCTGTTGCTCAGCAGAATTTGAAGTCTCGAGGTGGTTACTGGTCATTACTTGAATCATCAGGAAGAACTTTTATTATTCTCTTTTCCTTTTTCCTCTTCTGTTTTCTCTTTATCACATTATAATAGCTCAAGGCTTTCTGGAATACCTGTTCTGAATTCAGAATCTATTGTTCATGATCTTTCTCAATGTTTTCTTTGCTTTTTTTACTGGTTGGATCACATTCAGCTTTGATCTGTCGCTAACCAGAAATTTCTATTCTTTTGACTCACTCATGTCTTTTACCAGGAAATATTAAAATACGTCCCTATTTTATCAGGCATAATCCTTACATAATTTTCTGTTTTCTTTTCATCTGATCTTTAAGTTGCTCTCATCCACGTTTTAGATTTACAATGCTTGTTTTAAACCTATTTCCCAAAGGAGATAGTATTTTATTTATTAATTAGTAAGGCCTCGTATTCCATACCACAATTTGAACTTTTTTGTATTAATATTCTTTTGCTTTTCTGAGTTGATGACTTAGTACTTTTTAGTTATTTAGAAATCTATAATTCTTTACACTTTATTTATAAAGTTATTTTATTATATCAACTCATATAAACATTTCTTGTACTTTCTTTTTTTTCACTTAAAATGTGTTTGAACCATTGTGTTTTATTTGGTAATATTAACTTTACTATTGTTATAGAATATCTGTAAGTACAAATTTTGGACTTCCAAGTTTGACCTCCACTTTGCTTGATGAGAGAATATCACTCAATGTCAACCTGTCCTTTGAGATTTGGCTTGAATTCCTCGTCCCATGTGCAGGGAGAGAGTCAGTCCTGAATGTCTTAGAGAATAGAGGGCACAGGGCATCTCCACTTCTTCTGGCCCACTTTGGCCCTGGCTTTCTGCTTCTGCTGATGAGTTCAGTTCATGGTTTCCTCACATCCATGTGCTATTGCTCTTATACCCTGTGCACCCCACACAGACACTGCCCAAGTCCTTCTCCACACTCCAAGGCTGTATATACAGTAGAACTTCACTGCAGTTTGGGGGCAATGGAGTTGTTTAATTTATCAAAAGATGTTTAAATTATAGCAACATTAAGATTACATATATAATATAACAGTTCTCAAAAACCTTTAGTCCTTGGGAACTTCACACTCTACTTTATTTTAGCAGGCTGCTTGGTTTGTAAAACTCCTCTCTTTAGTCTGCTCCCCTTCCCTGCCATGTTCTCTCAACTCCATCCTCTCAAGTCTTCTTATTTCTTATGCTGAGAGTTTAATCTCATTAAGTCCTGCCTTCTACCAGAGCATCTCTTTGGGATTTCCACTTCCACCTGCTAATGTTTCATGTAGGTATATTCCCAGCCAAGACATTTTTCCCCCCAGGAAGAACTCTGGCAGCTGTTGTCAATCCTCCGTGCCAACACACCTCCTATCCCTATGTCCAAATCGCATGAATTTAAACCAGAGGAAACCATGCCTTCTTTGGAATAAACCTTTTGGTATACTCGTTATTTTATGTCTTGTCTCATTTCACTTAAAATATTTTAATATTATATTCTATCTTACATCAAAAAATCTCATGAAAAATTACAAAAGTGATATACGTTGTCACATATAATATAAGTGAGTATAAGTGAAAGTGAAAATACCAGGTCAACTTTTACAAAAAATGTTTTTCATGCATCATTTCAAAAAGTTTTATCACGTGGTGGCATCAAAATTTGCTCCTTTTTCCTCTCTAGTGACTTGAAGTTACACATTCCATTTCTATGTTTTATGGTTAAGATCAACTTAAGAAAAATAAAATGTAAACCTAGTTCTCTATCAACATTAAGAATAAAAAAATATGGATTCTCCCTGGGCTAAATGAAAAATGTAACACACCTCTTCAATTGCCAGATATTATTGGAATAATCTAAAGTTTTCATTCCAGATTATTATTTTATATTACACACTTTCAATTTCAAGAAACCTTCTCCTTTTTTCAAACAAGTGCGTCAAGTTTCATGATTTCATTAACAATTGTTGAGACCTAGCTGTAAGTTTTATCAACTCCACTACTTACTACTCTTTCATTTATGGGATATCTTTTCCTGTCCTTAAATTCTTTATATAAGAAGAAAAAAAACCCCTCCATTTTATGTCTGCTTTGGGCACCTAAGTCTTGCTAAAGCAGCTGGTTTCCCTGCCTTGGCCAGCCCTGCCTTCTACACCCAGAAATTATGAACCATGAATGGTGTCAAATCTCCCCTACTGCTCACGCACTGTGACACTGGATCCGAGGCTTAAACAGGTCCTGAATCTGTTCTACTAATTTCTGTGCCCAGTCCTCATCTGCAGGCCTCACCTCATCTAGACGGTCTTAGTCAAGGTCTGGGCGGAGGCAGACCTGGTGGCTTCTCCACTGGCTGGTTGGTGTGTGAACACTCACCATCTGCTGAAACAGTAGAACTCTCTAGTTCTCGATTGTGTTGTTTCAGGAGAAAGAGAAAGTAGCATTCATGACTTAGGTTTCCCACCAGTTCTAGGTTTGCACTTTGAGCTGGCTTTTGCATTCACCTTTCTATGTTTTTCTCCCCACCAACTCCCATATGTGTTGATTTTGTTTTCTGCATAGTTAAACACACACACACACACACACACACACACACACATTCTCTCTACACCAAAGGAGCAAAAGGGAAAAGGCCTGGTTGGTTAAATAAAATAACATGAAGACTTGTCTCCAGGAACCTATGTCAGACCAGTCAGGAGCTCACAGTGTGGTTGGGGCGATCTGATGGGTGCACAGGAATGTTACGCACAGGAAAGAGAATGTAGAAGAGCCAAGCTCAACCCCCATTTCGTCACTAAAAGTTGCAGAAACTCTGATAAGTCTCTTAATTTCTCAGTCTTATTTCTGATTTCTTCTGACAAAACAGATTTTTAAAAGATCCACATAGTTTGGCAGCAAGGAAGACTGGAAAGGTTATGAAACAATTACCCACTGATGAGGGAGGCAAGACGAGCCCAACAGAGAGGGAGAGAGCACTGGTGACCTGTGTGGCAAGTGGCCACTCCAAGGCACTCTTACGAGGTCAGAGAAACACACAAGGTAGTGGTAGAGAGAGATGTTATTCAACATCAAATGATCTCAAAAATACACTGTCTAATACTTGTTTTGAGCTCCAATCTTAGTTTTAATATAGCAGGTGAGACACAAAACTGGCAAGAGAGAGAAAGGAAAGTTCTGGGACAGGTGGAGTGCCCATCTGGGCAGCTGGCCAGGATCTAGGAGCCACACTCACCCCCAAACTGTGTGTGTGACATTTAGCCACTGAGGCTGTGAACCTTCTACTATCAGATAGATTGTGTTCCCACATCATACTTGTCTTCCATATGTCTCAAAATATTGACAGCT
The DNA here is from genome assembly GCF_027409185.1 of Cynocephalus volans. Taxonomy (NCBI): domain Eukaryota; kingdom Metazoa; phylum Chordata; class Mammalia; order Dermoptera; family Cynocephalidae; genus Cynocephalus; species Cynocephalus volans. Next base: position 38,637,002 of record NC_084466.1, on the reverse strand, counting down.
TTAAGAAATGATCTAAAGAGCAAATAAAAGGTGAGGAAGAGAGAAATTACTCAGGACAAACAAGAGGGATGGAGACCAGCTGTTCTCCGTTCTTCCCGAGGACAGAAAGTTCCCTCCTGTGAACTGTCCCAACACGTGATCTTATCCCATTTAGCACGTCCTAGGTCGGGTTGCGGTTGTACGAGGCTTATCTTCCCTGCTGAAGCCCGGAGCCTGCCTCTTTCCTCTTCAGATCTCAAGACGAACCTTGCACTTACTAGGAACTCAGGGAGTGCGTGTTGAAAGCATAAAAGGTGGAAACAGCAGTGGTAGGAATATAAATCATGTAGAGTTAAAGACCATTTTTCTTGAAGCTTGTTGAATCAGGGAATAATTTAGCAAGGGAATGTTATCTCCTTCTCTAGAGGTCTTTAAAAGGGGGCGGGGGGAGGGAAGGAGAGAGAAAGAGAGAGAGGAATGTATTCTCATCAGTTTGAAATGATTTAAATATGGTCTTGCGTGTGGCCAGAAGTGAGCAGCTGAGCTCTCAGGATTCCGTCCAGAGCTCAGAGCTCTGGTTCGGTGATGGGAAACATCAGCTTCAAGTTCTCTCTCATTCTCTCTTTCCCCAACCTCCCAGTCAACCATGTTTGAATCCACCTGACAGTGATAAATTAATGGTAGCATTTCCACATTGTATCCTTTCATGAACGTCTCCTGTTACCTGAAAGAGAGATCTGGACTTGGGCTTATTCCCCAGAACAAGGTCCAGCTCTTATCTGAGGCCATGGCAGGTCTCTGTTTCTGCTGCTGTGATGACTGTGCACTTAGGGGAAATCAGAGAGTGGAGCTGCCTCCCTCATCTGGCTGGAAAAAATTGCTGCCATTAATAACGTGAATTTTTTGGATATATGGTTTTCCAGAAATCTTCCAAATAAAGACTGTAGCCTAAGCATGGAGGTTTTTTAAAAGGCATCCAGGATTTCTCTTATTGTCCTTGGATGTAGCCTCTCGTGCCAGCAATCATTTATAGAGGTCAGGGGAGCTTTTCCCCTTTCCTGCTCTAAACTTGTGGCACTCAGTGAAAATAAAGGGATTTTGATAAGGCAACTGCATTCTTCCATTTGACAGTGAATTCATATTTTTCTAGTTGAAAAATATTTTGCCTCCAAAGTCTAAGTTTCAAACAGTTTTGGAATGAGATGTTCAGGACCATTGAGGGTGCATCTTTATTTCTGACTTATTTCATTTGAGCTCCAGAGATCCCTGGTTTGCTTATCTGTCTGAGAATTTCATTTTGAAAAATGATGGTAAAGGGTGGAGAACAGTTGGCATTCTGATGAGACCAGCCTCTTTGGAAAAGAAAAGACAATTGTGGTTTAACATTAAACTAGAATGTATTGAACCCCCGCTCTGGGTCATGCACTGGTGTTGGAAGCTGGGAGTAGCATCTGCCTCTCACTGTTCACCCCATAACTCCAAGTCTCCACTGGCCAAAGGCAGCTAGCATGTTGGAGGTGTGCCTCTGGATAGCAATAAGCCACTCAGAGGGAGTCACAATGGGTCACCAAAAGACAGGTTCTTCAACACTGAATATTCTTGGAGTTTTAGTTGGTAGACCTGTGCTCTCCAGTATGGCACCACTTGCCACATGTGACTATTGAAATATGGCTAGTCTGAACTGAGATGTGCTGTGAGTGTAAAATACACACCCCAATTTCAAAGACTTAGTACAAAGAAGGAAAAAGAGCTTGATGGTTGTATTAGTCTATTTCTGTTGCTTATAACAGAATACCTGAGGCTGGGTAATTTATAAAGGAATGCAATTTATTTCTCACAGTTTTGGAATCAAAGTCGAGGGAATATACCTGGTGAGGGCCTTCTTCTAGGTGGGAGCTCTCTACAGGGTCCTGTGCTGACCAGTGTGTCACATGGCAAGAATGGGTTGAGCAAGAAAGCTAATCTGCTCACTTGCTCTCCTTATAAAGCCATCAGAGCCACACCCATGATAACTCATTACTTCATAAATGGATTAATCTATTCATAAGTGTATAGTCTTCATGATCAAATCACCTCTCAAAGGCCCCATCTTTCAAATACCAGAATTGGGTTTTCCACTTTCTTAGCACTGTTACAATAGGTGGTCAAACTTCAGTGAGTTTTGGGGGCACATTCAATCCACAGCATACATAAAACATACAGGCCCCCACTGTGATTGTTAAGAGGGTGGGAAATCCTATTATGGCAATTGAAAAGTGGAGCCTTGAAGAGGTGTTTAGACTGTAGGACCTTGCCGTAGTGAATGGATTAAAAATGGTGGTCAGAGGCATGGTTCTGAGGGCTTTAAAAGAGAGGGAGAGTGTCTTTCTCTTTGCTCTCTCTGCTCCACCATTTTCACAATGTAGATACCCTGTCTTCCCTGAAGTCACCACCAAAGAAAGCCTTCACCAGATGTGTTCCCTGGACTTTGGACATCCTAGCTCTGAAACTGTAAGGAATAAATTTGATTTTCTTTGTAAATCACCCAGTTGCAGGTATTTTGTTATAAGCAACAGAAGTGGACTAATAATAATAAAAAAAATAACATTTTGGATATATTGGGTTAAATGTAATATACTAATAAACTTAATTTTACCTGTTTGCCTTACTTTTCTTAATGTGGCTACTAGAGCATATAAAATTACATATGTGGCTCACATGATATTTCAACTGGTTGTTGCTGCTCTAGACATAGCATTGGGAAGGAACGGGGACAATTCTCCTCATTAGATTTTCTCCTTTACACTATTTGTTGAAAGTACTACAACCGTCAATTTTGGAAATGATGCTATTTTTCTTTGAAAGGTGCACGTGCTCTTCTCCATGCCCTTTTTGGTTTTTTTTAAAAATGAGATTGCAAATATCTTGAGTGCCTTTAAGTCATAGAGTCAACAAAACCATGATGAATGATAATTGTGTCAGGTATGGTGCTGGGTTCTGGGACTGCAAAATTGAATAAGACCTGGACATTGCCCTGGGAAGCTGCTGTCTAGAGATAAGGCAGGTAAGTACACAGCTGCTAGAATTACATGTGAGAAGTATGGTGGAAGCAAGTCTGAGGGCTGTGGCATTCCCATGATGGGAAGAGGGATCTGGTAGAGGGACCCAGTGAATCACCCATGTCCATAGTCTCCCCAGCTCTACACCATCATGTTTATCTAGAAGTTGTTTTTATCACACAAGAAAAGATAGTCACTGAAAAAAAAAAAAAAAGAGAGAGAGAGAGAAGGAGAGAGAAAAAAAAGAAAGGAAAGGAAATACAGATAAATCAGAAAACACCACCTCACAATTGGCACTGTTAGCATTTGTATACAATCCTTTCTGGTAATAAGTTGTCAAGTGTCAGAACTCAAAATCAGATTAGACACAGCAGAAAAGGGAATTTGTGGCTTCTCAATGGCTGGATCTGGATATTCAGTTATCGACTATCTATCTGTCTATCCCTCTCTCCATTCTTCATCTGAGCTTTCATCTGTTCTGGCTTCACTCCCAGATGGACAGTCTGCTCATTCTGGAAAGATGGACCCTGACAATTCAGCCTTATGTGATCCTTTGTGCCTGAAATCTCAGTAGAAGAGACAGAGAGGGAAGTGGGGGGTGGGGAGAGAGAGAGAGATTGTGAGAGAGGGAGAGAGAACTATTGAATCAATCACTGTGTTCAGGAAGGATTAATCTAGTTGGTCCACCCAACAAAATCCATGGACTGAGAAAGGAAAAGACTGATTCTCCACAGATCAAGAAGCACAAAAAAGATATAGTTGTCTACCTGTTTGTCCACTACCTACCTACCTATTTACGAACTATTTACTTGTCTGGCATAATAAAATACTTGGGATGAGGGGGACAGGAAAGTGCCTAATGCTTCTTAATATAATGATGCAGCCTCATTTTACTGAAAGGGGCAAGACCAAAACCAGGCTAACAGGAGAGATATCCTTACCTCAATGTGACAGTAAGCCACACTTTTTCCAAGAGAAATAGTTTTGCTTTTCTCAGTGAAGTGTGCTTACCTTTTCTTAGTTGACATTTCTAGCAAGGAAATCAGTTGCAACTCTCTCTGCTGTGGAGACTGAACCGTTCTTGGAGTCCCCACATTCACTTTTGCTTGTAATCTGAGGGTCCATCTTCCCCTCATCTAACAAAAGAGAGCTGCGTGACTTTTCAGCCAAGGCCAGAGGTGTTGCTTGATTTTGTTAGATGTAGGAAGGCGTTAGGAGCAGAAACTCCTGTTCCTATTGGAGACAGGGAGCACTGCATTTCTAAAGAGAAGGATTGGGGTGAGGGGCACAGTACCAATAGACTTAAGGAATGCGCCACAGTTGAGTTGGGTGTGGGAGATCTGGGAAGAGACAGCTCAGGAGGGAATGAGCATATTCAGGGAACACTCTTGTTGCATAGATGTAAGACTAGCAGGGCCATCTGTGTAGTATGAGGGAACAGTGATGTCAGATAGCATTCTTGTTTTTGTCCCTTTATACTACACACTATATACAACAATTTCAAGATGGACCTGACCCTGCAGTAGCTGTGACTGAACCATCAGAGTTCATTTGATCATGAGCAATGGAAACCAAATGGCAAAGCACCTGTCTTTACAGAAGAGAAAAAGGTTTATTTGTAAAGGCAGCCAAGCAAGAAGATGGAGAAATACATCTCAAATCTGCCTTGTCCACTTTGGAAAAGAAGGATATTTATGGGGAAGTGGTTAAAGATGGCATGAGCGTGGGGTATCCTGATTGGTTGAAGGGTTTGAGAAAGTTCGTCAGCGACCTGCATAGGCACAAGCTGTCTGCATGCCCCTGCGTGTTCGGGAAATGGCAGTGCTAGCAGGATCTGGAGGTGGGGTTTTTGGTTTCCTGATGTCAGAGGTTACTTACTCATCAGACGTTTGCACAGGCTCCATAGAGAAGTCTTCGGGTTCAACCAGTATAGCCCAGTTTGTATTGGACCAACCTAACTCCAACTCTCTTGAAAAGAATTTTGGGCACACAACACACAACTGAGACTTCTGTGCCAGAGGCATCATCTTAAAAGGCAGATAGGAAGAAACAGAATAAGAGGCGAGTTATGGAAACTTACCAAAAAAAAAAGTGAGCATTTTAAGCAGGGAATAAATTTTAATTGAAAAGTCACCGGTTATAGCTGAATTGTTACCTGGAGAGGCTAGGTCTGAAAAAGGGAGGGCCATATCTACCTTTATCCTCTTTAGGGGAGACCCATGTGGCAACAGTAGCCAAGAAGACTCCTGGATGTGAGAGACGATAAGAATGAATCCATTGATCTAAATCTCTTTTCTGCTGAAAGGGTTAGTAAGATATACTTTGGGACCAAAAAGGAGAGGTCCTGAAATTTTCATACATACGATGTATGTCATCTGAGAATGTCAGGATCTCCCCGTAGATACTCACCCAGCACATCTATAGCCACTTGGGTTTCTTTCTTGCTTTTATAATAACTGGTCTGTTTCTAGCAGAGAGGCACTAGGATGGGAAATACTGAAATCTGAGTGTCTTGAACAGCGAGAGATCTCGGACCCTGTTCAGGGTGTTCCACGAGCTGTCTGGGTGGCGAAAGACACATCTCTCAGTCTACTCCAGGATTTTCCTGGCTCCTAATAAAATAAAGACAACATGTATAGAGTGAACAAAGGTCAAAAGGACACAAATAATGGGTATGCGTATTGAATAAAAAGCAACCTTTGTTCCTAAAATTGATATAACACCTCTTGATCTGTTCATGTAGAACATAGTTCTTAGACACACATAGGACATAATAAAACTCAATGTACAGAACAATGTACTTTGTAAAATGATTGCAAAACACTTTGAATGTACAAAGTATTATATGGACACTTAATGATCATGGTGATTATTTTACAACTTAATTGTGGGAAAATGTAAGGAACAGAGTAGCTTAACGAATTCAAAAATTTATCAGACTTTGTACTATTAGGAAGATAAAAAGGAGATTTTGTAGTTTAACATCACTTTCTGTGAACATTAAACCTACAATCGGACTTCTCAGCATTTTTAAAACTGGAGATTTAGTGTCCTTAGAGTGAGTTACAAAATGATTTTGATTATGGAGATAATTAGCTTTAAGTGAATTATATTTTACGTTCCATAAGAATAATCTTTTAAAGAAACAACAAATGTTGTGGGCTGGCATGGCATCATGACGGCAGAGCTGATGAGATATGTGTATGGAGAAGATTCGTACATTTGGAATGCGACTCTTGCCACATGAACAGAAGCTCATGGACAGTCTGTGTCCAAACTGAGTCCTGAGCACAGTTGAAATTGGGTGGATCTCTTTTTGTAAAATTTTTATATTGCAGTAATAAAGTGATATAATCCTGGGCTTTGGAGTGGATTTACTAAAGGCAGTAAGGCATGCTGTACATTCTACGTCAAGGATTTCAAAACACTGGTCATTTGTTCCCTGCTGGTCCTGAGAGCTGCATGACGTGAGTTGAGTGCAAATGGATGTTTGAGTTTTATTATATTTGGCTACCAAGTCTATCAAAGAAATAGCTTACCATGCCTGTGCACTGGAAATGCTTTTGGCCTTGGGGTTTTTATACCTTTGATACATAATAAACTGAGATTAAAGTTGTTCCCTGTCATGAGATGAATAATATTTAACATAGCTATTCAACGTATCTAACTGGCAACCTTTGACCAAATCACTGGAATAATTTGATTTTTTAAATCAGATTTCATCCTGCTTTGACATGAATTGAATAACCACTTCAAACTAAATGTTTGAGATGGACATTTAGGCAGAGGTGGCTCTCCTAACCTATAAGGAAGGTCAATTTCCAGATAATTTTTCACATTTGCCATTCAGATTTAACCTCTCACAACCATTTGCAACTCATCTGCACAGGGTTTACACCCTTGAGGTATAATCCCAAGTAATTTATCACTTTTTCTGTACACTAAAATTAAATGGCTTAATTCTCAGGGGATTAGTTGAGAAAACATTTACCATTTCGGCCAAGCCTCTATAATCTATATTTCTCCAAGTTGTTAAAATGTCAAACTGAAAGAGGGTCAAACAAAGAAACAATAAAGTTCAAAGAGAGTAAACTATATTCTCTCCAGTTATTGCAATTTTTTATCAGGCTCATCAATCCAGTATAATACATACACATTGCTGTAAGTTTCAGAAACTCAAGAGGATTTTAACAGAATCAATTTTAGGAGTAAATATATGATTAAAAAGAGGATTTTGCTGGCCAGGTCAAGAGCTGACTCTTTCTGAAAAAGATGCAGGCCTGTGTTTTCAATATTCACACAGATCCTTGTTTGATGGTTGCCAAATATTTAAAATAATGTATCTGTTAGAAGTATGTTTGAAAAGCTAATGTCTACAGTTGAGCAGCATGATTAATGAATTAATGAACTCACCTTCCATTTACCCTTGAATTATAATTGCTAATTGTTGTTGGTTAGTCTAAGTAAAGCCTCAGGCCTCTATCGGAAGTGTTAGCTTTTGAGTGTTGGCAGCCTTGAATTTCCTCGGCTAACACCTAAGACTTGTGAAATTCAAACATACTTGTAAAATCTAGACATCTATTAATGCCTATCATAACCTGTAAGCAAGGCCTGAATCTATTAGCAAAACAAACAGCCTTTGGAATGAATGGGCAAACATAAGAAATCATGAATATACTAATTGCTCTTTTGTGTTACAGCTGTTAGCCTAAATTTGGCCCCCAGCAATGAAGAGAAAAGCTGTGTGTTTGGCATGCGTGTGTAGCTGTGTGTGTGTGTGTGCATGTGTGTGCATGTGCACATGTGTAGATATTACCTCTATGTGAAATTCAGCCTTTTAAATAGTTCTAAAAAAGAATGATATGCTAACAGTTGTACTTTTACCTGGAATATTTGCATAGACACGGTTCCTTCCCATCCTTATTTGAACAGCCTTTTTCCTTCTTCCTTCTTAGTCATTTCCTCTTCTTCCTGACACTACCTTGAACACCCAGACATTTCCCCACATTGCCTGTCTGCCAGTATGGGAGCCATTCTCTTCCCAGCACAGCCCTGCAGGTCCCAACAAGGGCAGAATCTGGGCCACAGCCAACCTCCCAACAGCTGTTGCCAGATGAGCAGTGGTGGGGTCATCACTAGCTGGGAGGACAGACTGCTTTAGGGATGTCCTATTGGGGACTGAGAAACAACTGCTCCTGATGGCCAGCCAGCAGGAGACTCTGGGTTTCCTTTCTCTTTGGCCAGACACCGTCCTTGAGCCAGCTGTATCTATAATAGGCTGAATGGCAAAAAGCAGCAGAATCTTCAATAGCAGCTATGAAGTTTGCAGGACACTGTGTATAGCAAGATTTGATTGTTTAAAAGTATGCAAGCATTTATGATTTTAAGTGTCTACCAAAATGCATGAAGTACATACATCAAACTGTTGACAGAGCTCTGGGACAAGTATTGCGGTAGGTGCTGAAGACAAAGATCAATCCCATGTCGTTTCAGGACTATACAGTATAGAAGGGAAGACAGTGACAAGGCCCTGTAATAAGGCCCAGGTGGAGGGATGTGCAGGCTACCAAGGGAGCATTCCCATCTCCTAGTCTGGGGCTCCTTCTCTGTGTTCATGGTCATGTGATATGTCTACAGTAGCACTTTACGATGGTTCAGTGGGTTGAGATTACAGGAGGGACTAAACTTGAGGGAGTGGAGGCAGGGATCAGGAAGACAATTTGGAGGCTACTAAAGAATCTAAGAGTAATGAGGACCTGGTCTGGATGAGCTTGGTGTGGAAGAAAAGAAAGGTTTAGATACATATGTTTTAAACACACATACGCACACACCCACACAGTCTTCTCACAAACATAAATTGTTTTGAATCACAAACTATATAGCCCAGGGTCTAGAGCTTATATAATTTTGGACCCCTCTAAGAAAGACAAATTAAAAATATAAAATTAGTTACAAAAGTGGATATTTATTATGAATGAGAAAAAACTTGTTTAATCTGACAAATACCACAAACACCACAAAATTTTAAAACATGACATTATTTTAATTAATTAACTCTTTGATATACTTCTATAATACATTTTTTTTCTGCATTTTTGGGCTTCATATTTTTTGTTCACCTTTTATATACATATAACTATATTTTTGTAATATTATGTTCTATACAGAGACTGGAAGGATAATCTAGTCTTTCCTCTAGCGTGGTTGATCAAAATGCATCTTTTGTTATTATTGCTGGGATGCATAAAACCCATAGACTTACTGCTACAGAGTTGTACCGTATTGCTATGACTGAATATTTATATCCCCAAAATGTATGTGTCAAATCCTAACACCCAATATGATGCTATTTGGAGGGGAGCTTTTGGGAGGTGAAAAGGTCATGAGAGTGGAGCCCACATGAATTCAGTTAGGGATCCCCAGAGAGCTCCCTTGTCCTTTCTGCCTTGTGAGGACACAGAGAGAAGACAGCCATTTGCGAACCAAGAGTGGGCACTCACCAGACACCAAATCTACTAGTGCCTTGATCTTAGACTTCTCAGCTTCCAGAACTGTGAGAAGTAAATTTCTTTGTTTATAAGCCACCCAGTCTATAGTATTTTGTTATAGCAGCCTGAATAGACTAAGACACCTACAAATACAGGTAAGTTCTTTTGTGCCATTCTCACTGAAAAGGAAAAAAAATGCATGGTGAGTGTATAATTATACTTGTTCCTTTTTTGAGCTTATTCCTGACAAGACACATCTCTTTTGATTTGATGTTGATGAGAATTAAATCCTCTACATACAATTTTACATGTCTGATGACTGGGAGAATTTCACAGACTAGCTTTGGATCCTTCTAATCCTGGCCCCTTCCTCACTATCCACACCTTAGAACATCTTAGGACACATTCCCACTCTTGTAGAGTAAAACAACCTTTGGCTTTGCCCCTTTGTGTCACAACATGGGGTTGGTAGGCACAATGGATATTTGGGGCATTTTTTTTTCCTACACAAGGAGAGTAGTGACCACAAACCAGGTAAATATGCCCACCAAATCCAAACTGAATAAATCCTTTGTTTAACTTCCCTTAGCCCAGGGTTTCTCAATTGTGGCACTACTAACGTTTTGGACTGGGTAATTCTTTGTTGTGGGCCTCATCCTCTGCACTGCAAGATGTTTAGCAATATTTCTGGCCTCTGTTCCATAGATGCTAATACCATATGCTTGGTGATAACAACCAAAAAGGTCTACAGACATTGCCAAATATTCCCGGGAGACAAAATCTTTCCCACTGAGAACCACTGTCTTGAACAGATCCTGAAAATGACTATGGCCACTTCAACACCATCTCACAAGAGGGGACTGTGACAAAGCAGAAGTTGCAATGGAAAGATGACAGCAGTCCTTCCTAATTGCAGTTAAAACATTTTACTTTTGCAAATTCCACAAGACATTTAAACACACTGCAGGGTGCCTCATCCCAGTGTGTTGGCAGAAACCTGTAAAAGTGAAGAGTAAATGTGCCTCTGGGAGAAAAAAAGTGTTAACACAACAAAAATGGAGTGACATTTGTAGTCAGCGCTGTGGTCCAGAACTGGGTGATTCTTGCCTTGAAAGAGATAATTTTTCATGCAAATCCATTATTTTGTTGATTGGATCATAGATAGGACTTAATGTCTTGTGGATCAATCCATTGCAGAAAGCACTGAAATAGCTCAGAAATTGACATAACCTTCTTGGCTCATTAGGAAAGCAGAAAATCCCAAAACTTCTGGGGATCACCTGGCAATGCAAAATGCTTCCTAGAATTGAGAGTAGTAATAGCATTGTCCATCCCAGCTTTCACCCATCAACATGAGTTCTTATTTACTGGGAACTCATTTATTACATTCTGTCTATCAAGCAATAAAAATTCTACCACTTTGTTAGCCTACCAATTTCATTTTTTCACTTATTCTCTGCAAAACCTTCCCTTAAATCATCACATTTCTATCATAGTAAAAATATCTTGTGATTCTGTGCAGTGAAGCTTCCCATTTCTATGGAACTGAATGTTCAGAGGAGTCATGAGTCAACACCCAGCATCATCTGCATGTTTTAAATCCCTGCTTCATCTTCTCCCGGTTTCCAGGGGGCATACTGCTCACGCTCATGTTTTCTGTTCGGATGCACAAATACCACGTCCTTTTCTTTTTAGTTCAGCTGCGGTAAGTTTGAGAGTTTCAAAATGAGTGTTTAATAAGAAACTGGAAGAAAATAAATGCACCTAGCACTTCCAAAGTATAACAAAGCTGAGTTTAATCAAATATCTATTTAGAGGTTAATGATTGTAACAGTGAAGATGTAGCCATGGATTGGTTTGGCTGGCTGAGTTTATGGGGCTCTGCTGACCCCCAGTTCCTTTCTGTTGCCTCAACTCTACCTAGTGAAATTTATCCAAAATGATTTCCTTCTACTCTTTGGATATTTCCAACCTTCCTATTCCTTTGATCTTTTTCTTATGAGCAAGCATTGGACTTTTATTGAACTCTGAGCCTAAATATAAAAGCAAAAGAAAAAATATAAATTGACTTACAAGCATAGACTTCCTTCTTGCTCTCCTTGGGAGAAAAAAAATGCTTACTCTGATAACTGCTCATAGCACTAACGTAGAACAGTGCTAACCCAGCTGAAAATGTCCTCCTGTGAAGGGGAATGTTACCCATTTTCATTTTTTTACCATTCCTTATTCCTGAAAAATAACCCCCTTCGCATCTCCGTCTACATTATCCGCATCCTCACAACCAGCGCTCACACATCAGACATGCTAGACTGTCTCTCATAATTTAACTTACCAAGTCCTAAATATTTCCCTAAGTTCATACATAATTGGTTCATTTGGTAAAAATTTATTGAGTGTATACTTTGCACTCGGCCCCAGGAATATAACTGTGAACAAACTGACAAATTTCCTTCCCCTCAGGGGCTTTATAGTATAGTTGACTGATGTTATATTTATTAAGATGAACTTATAAGCATATTTTACCATAATTTTAAGTGTTTTTGAATGAGAGGCATTCAAAAAAATCCATGGGAAGGTTTATATTATCTTTTAATCTCACTCTTCCATAAACTTTTTGAAGTACCCTCATATTTTGAGCCACATAATAATTTTTGGTTTGGGGGCATAAACTTTTTCCTATGTAACTTTTGAATATGGGAGGCACTAAACAGTCCTAATAAGTCTACATAGGTACTTGTTTCTCTGTTTTAGCTAGGCTTTATCTGAGACAATTATCCTTCTCTTCCTGAGATGGAGCCCATCTTTGCTCAAGAAGTCTTTATCCTCAAAGATCATACCATTACTAAGGAATTTTAAGTGTTCTGCTGGGTACTACTTGAAGAGACACATGTTCATTTCCATAATGCACCTGTTCCTACGGTGGCCTTCCTCTCCACTCAGCTCACTCACTTGCACTACCTAAGCACTATCCCTCTCTCCTACTTCTTGAGAATAGCAAAAATAGCTTGTATGTACTAAGGGCTTACCAAGAGCCCCAAATTGTTCTGAGTATTTTTATGTGCACAATCTTGTTTTATCTATACAGCAGCCCTGTAAAGAAGGCAGAAGAGAAAATGTGGCTTTGAGTGATGAGGGCACTTGCCCACGGCCACCCAGTTGGGAAAATGATAGAGCCAAGATTCACGTACAGCAGTGTAACTCCAAGGTCTGAATGCTTAACTTTCATTATGTGTTCATCATGGCTTATGTGTGAGTTGAATCCATATGGATGCAAAGCAGGTTATGGTAATTGGACTAGAAAGGACTTGATAAGTTCTTTATCACCATGGGATGGGCAGAAGCACCACATGGGAATGTCTTCAGCACAAATTACCCAATGGCAGTTCCATGATGAAATATGACAGAGAATAACATACTTTAGAATTTTAAGACTAGGAGAAACCTATTAAGTCATCTATGTAACATATATACCTACATACAGATATGAATGTCTACGTGACATATAGATGTACGTGTACGTGTGTATGTACATATGTATTCATGAGTATCAAAGATTCTTAATTCAAGAATAGACATGATTAGATAGAAATAGCATTCTTTGAAGGTAATGTCTTCCTGATAAGACATAAAGGATACTCCCAATTTTGCATACTAGGAATCCTTTGGAGACTTGCGTATGTATGTGTAAGTGCATGCACACTGCCATAAAACTAATTCTTTTTCTTGCTACTTGTGGTACTGTCCTCACAAACCTATGATTCACAACAGGAATGTAGCTTGGAACTTCTGCTATGTTAGCAGCTGCAGATACTTCAAATACCATTGTACATGTGATCCAGGACTTGCTATAAATTTGCCCCTAAAAATAAAGTAACAAGTGACTGAGCAGCAATAGGAATTAATCACTGCAGTGCGTGAATGGAATGTGCTAGGCTCTACCTCAAAATCCTTTTATAAAAAGATTGATATAATTAAAACCCAAAAGAAACACTCAAGGATGCTATATTTGAGCTGCAAAATGTGCTGCAAAATTTTGGAAAAGAGATTTTTTTTTAAAAGGGGAGACATGGTAAAAAAAAAACCTGTTTTCACAACTTCTATATCATTGGAAATAGGATTATATTATTATACCACTGAAGAATTTATCATACAAAGGAATTTAAATTAGATTCAGTCTTGGTACACTGGCATTTTTTGAAGGCCGAGGGGATAATCAAGCTTCTCAATTAAGCTGTTTGCCATGAAGAGAAATAACTTCACGGTTAAAATTTCTACCAAATTTGTAATAAAGATTATTTTGGTGATTCAGAAATGTAAATAATCATGTAAAAAAATCAGACACCTCAGGCTTTCAAAATCAGCTGTGAACTACTGAATTTGATAAAAAGCAAAAATCCAACCAAGCAAATTAAAAAAACAAAGAATACAACTTATTGAAATCTGCCTTTTTCCTATCACTGTACACATTCTATCCAAATACAACAGCCCCCTGTCCCTCTAACACCCTAACGTGCGTTAGAGAGAAGGAGAAAAAAGAAAGAAAAAAGAAAGGAAGGAAGGAGGAGGGAAGGAAGAGAAAGAAAGAAAGGGAGGGAGGGAGAGGGGGAGAGAGAGAGAGAAAAGAAGAGAAAGAAAGAAAGAGAAAGGGAAAGGAAAGAAACACTAACCAGAAGAAGAAAGAAAAAATGACACTAACCAGCATGTCTAAAAAGGTCTCTAAATAGACAGTTCAAAAAAGCCTCTCTGGTTTTGAATGCATCACAGGTAACAATGTGTTTAGGTTGTTTAAAAGAATTTGATTGAAGATCGATTTTTGGACATAAGGAAAGTGAAAAAGATTTTTTAAACCCACTTGGAATTACCAAAGATGAAAGGTTAAAAGCTTTAAGGACCAAAAACTACATTAGCAACTGAACAGTAAATACCATCAACAGAGACACTAAGAATTAGCAAAAGAAATATTAAATGAAGAGAAGAAAACAGAATTCATTTCAGAAGTAAAAAAATTTCCTTTTCTTTGTATTCCAAAATTGATTTTGCAGTTTTAGATGGAAATACTAATGGGTAATTTCTATTTAATGCTTCCTAAACAAGTGCACAAAATCATTCTTATCTCCAAAGAGACAGGGATCAAAACAGGCAGATTTTCTTGGATAGTTTTACCACTGCTCTACACTGTATTAAGAGTCTTGAGTGTTTCTACAAGGAAAGATGATGTGTCATGATATGCAGCTCTCTTATTCTTACATGAATTAGGCTTAAAACCTCACAGTATAAGCCTGGTTTCTGTGGAATTCTTTGTCTTTTAGAATAGATGTGTTGCAGGGTAGAGCAACTACGGTGTTGAGAAGCCTAGATGGTTGCATCTTATTAATCTAACATCGGAGGACTTTTCCAGGTAGCTGACACATACTCCTTTTAATATTGAACCTTAAAAAAATTAACCATTATTGTTAGAAGCAATAATGCATTTTCCTGCCTTCTCCAAAGAGAAGGCTGGACATAGCTTACCCTCTTTGATAATTCAGGGTCATCATTATAAACTTAGTTTATTCCTATTATAATAACATGATACTGTCATGGTCAAAGTGTGTCTTCTCTTACATTAAAAATCATTTGACTGCTCCAGACAAAGATATTAAAAGAAGAGAAAACTACAGGCCAATATCCCTGAAAAATATTTATGTAAAAATTCTCAACAAAATACTAGCAAACCTAATTCAACCACATATTAAAAGGATCGTATATCATGACTGAGATGGATTTATCTCTAGGATGGCTCATCATACCGAAATCTATCAATGTAACACACCACATGAACAGAATAAAAGACAAAAATCACGTCATCTCAGTTGACTCAGAAAAGCACTTGACAAAAAAAAGTTGAAAAGTTGAAAACCTGTCATAATAAAAACACTCAAATAGCTAGGAATAGAAGGAAATTACCTCAATATAATAAAGGTCATATATAAAAAGCTCCCCAATAATACTCATAGTAAAGAGTGAAAAACAAAGCTTTTCCTCTAAGATCAGGAACAAGACAAGGCCCACTTTTGCAACTGCTATTCACCATACTATTGGAAGTACTAGCCAGAGCGATTAGGTAAGAAAAAGAAATAAAAGGCATCCAGATTCAAAAGGAAGGAGTAAAATGATCTCTGTTCACAGATGACATGATCTTATAGAAAACCCTAAATATCTCTCTCACACACACAAAAGTTAGAACTAATCAACAAATTTAGCAAAGTTTCAGGATTCAAAATTAACACTCAAAAATCAATTGTGTTCTATAAATAATCAAACAGAAAATTAAGAAAACACTCCCATTTACAAAAGCATCAGAAAAAAATGCAAATTAGAAATAAACTTAACTAAAAAGTCAAACGATTTATACGCTAAACACCTCAAAACATTGCTGAAAGAAATGAAAAGAGATACAAATAAATGGAACGACATCCCATGCTCATAAATTGGAAGACTTAACATTGTTTAAATGTCCATACTACCCAAAGCAATATATAGATTAAATGTAAACCCTATTCACATCCTAATGGCATTTTTGCAGAAATATTTTTAAAAAATCTAAAATTCATATAGAATATCAAAAGACCTAAATAGCCAAAACAATCTTGAGAAAAAAGAATAAAGCTGAAGGCCTCATGCTTCCTGATTTCAAAACACATTACAAAGCTACAGTATTCAAAGCAGTATGGCACTGGTATAAAAAAAGACATATAGGGCTGGCTGGTTAGCTTAGTAGGCTAGAGTATGGAGCTAATAACACCAAGGTCCAGAGTTCAATCTCTCTACCAGCCAGCTGCCAACAAAACAAAACAAAACAGAAACAAAACATACAAAAAAATAGATTAAACACACACACACACACACACACACACACACACACACACACACACGGACAAATGGAGCAGAATAGAGAGCCCAGAAATAAACTCTTGCATATATGGCCAAATGATCTTCTACAAGGATACCAAGACATGATGGGGAAAGGATAGCCTCTTCAACATGCGATGTTGAGAAAAATGGAGTCTCATATGCAAAAAAATGAAGATGGACCCTTATCTTATACCATATACAAAAATAACTCAAAATAGATTAAAGAACTAAACATAAGATGTGAAACTATAAAATTCCTTTAAGAAAACATAGGGGAGAAGTTTCATGACATTAGAATGGGGGGATAATTTCTTGAATAAGACACCTAATGCACAAGCAACAAAAGCAATAATCAATGGGATTACATCACATGAACAACTTCTGTGTAGCAAAGGAAATAATCAACAGAGTGAAAAGGAAATCTATGGAAAAGAAGAAAATATTTGTAAACCATAAACTGGATAAGGGTTAATATCCAGAATATATAAAGAACTACTACAACTCAAAAATTAAAAAAACCCAAATAACGGCATCAAAAAATGAGCAAAGGACATGAATAGATGTTTTTCCAAAGGAGATATACAAATGGACAACAAGCATGTGAAAAGGTGCTCAACATGATTAATCAAAAAGGGATATGCAAATCAGAACTGCAATGAGATATCACCTCACACCTGTTAGGCTGGCCACTATCAAAGAAACAGAAAACAGCAAGTGTTGGTGAGGGTATGGAGAAATTGGAACCCTTGTGTGCTGTTGGTAGAAATGTCAAATAGTGCAGATGCTATGGAAAACAGTATGAAAGTTCCTTAAAAGAAAAATAAAAATAGAACTACCATATGATCCAGTAATATATACTTCTGGGTATGGTTCCAAAATAATTGAAAACAAGATCTTGAAGAGATATCTGCACAGCCATATCCACTGCAGCATTATTCACAATAGACAAGCTGTGAAAGCAACCTAAATCTCCATCAACAGATGAATGGATAAAGCAAACATGGTATATACATACAATGGAATGTTATTCAGCCTTAAAAAAGCAGGAAATCCTGGCATATGCTACAACATTATGTCCTTGAGGATATTAAGTGAATAAAAGCCAATCGCAAAACACTAAATACTACGTGATTCCTCATATGTGAAGTATCTAAAGTAATCAAACTAACAAAAACAGAAAGTAGAATGGTGACTGTCAGGGCCTGAGGCAAGGGTGGAAATGGGGAGTTGTTCTATGGGTACAGAGTATCAGCCATACAATAAGAAAAAGTTCTAGAGATCTGTTGTAAAACAGTGTGCAACATTGTTAATAATACCATACTGTATGCTTTTTATAAGGGTAAATTTATATTATTTTTTTTGCCACAATAAAAAAAATTTGACCATTAAATTTTTGTAGTTCTTCTAGCTTTTACGTGTAATTTCTGTTTCTTCTTGATACTGTCAGTTATTACTTCTTACTTCTGGATGTTGTAGTGTATCTAGTTTCTAATCCTCTGTTTTAATTAATAAAACACCTGAATATGACCCTATATCTCTTACAAATTCATGGGCTTTGTGTATAACTGCTTGCTTCTCAGAGGTCTACTCCTCTCCTTATTCTTCATAAACATGTTCCTGATGGTTGGGATGGCCAGATGTTTGACCTTTACACACTAAGTTGAATATTACTGAGCTTTTTTCACCTTTCTTGGACCGTGAGGCACAGCCCGGTAACCAGACAGCTGGGGACTAGTTAGAGCTTTGTGTCCTGTTTGAGAAGATCTTGACATTTGGCCTAAACAAAGATAACATCCCTAATTCAAAGTGGTCATGTCACTGCACAGACTCATCAACCTTTCATTTCTGGGCTGGTCTACTCCAGATGCATACTTCAAGTGAATGTTGTTCAGCCCACCATGTTTGAATGCTGATGATGTCACTTCCTCCTCCAAAGAACGTACATCCTGCCAGGCTGCACTTCAGTTCTGAACTGACTGAACTTGAGTTTTAGCTTTGTTGTTACTTTTTTGGTTTTGTTTTGATTTGTTTTACAGAAAAAAGGTCTTCAAATGTTCTTATAGAAGTGCCACACACTGTTACTGAACATAGTGAGTTTTCCAAAAAAAAAAAATAGATATATAGGGGAAAAAACTACACAAAAGTGTATAGAGTGAAAAGTGAGTTTCCCTTTCATTTCTATTTCCCAGCCCTCAAGCCTTGCTCATGAGAGCCAACCCTTGTTGTGACAATCTTTTATGTGCTTCCAGAGATATATAACCTAAGATAAACACAAGTGGGAGAATAACATAAAACTGTTCTACACTTTGTTTTCTTCACCAAATAACAGATGGTGGAGATATGTTTATTATCTCATATATGGATCTATCTCATTATTTTTGATGTCATATAATACACTTAGTGGATAAATGGAATTAATTTAATTAGTTCTCTTTTGGTAGATTTTGTAGATATCTTATAAAAATATAAAGATATTACTATTTTTACTATAGTAATATCTGAGAATGTAATTTAAAAAAAAATGAAATCCCATATACAACCCAATGCATAAAGCAGGTAATGGAAGTATATATAAGCCTATCATAAATCTAAGTCAGATAAATTAAAACCATTCAAATGTAGGAGCTAAAGCCTTCTATCTTAAGATGTTTATGTGCCACTCACTGTGACAACAAAATGAGCCTAGAGGCTGATGGGTGACAACTGTGGCACCTGTCTAGTGTGCTTGATCCAGGAACACAACATGAATGGGCAACTGAAAGTATGAATTGTAAATAAAAAGAACAGTGAAATCAATAATAAATGTACAAATTTAAATACTTGCAGAAAAATGTCAGCAAAAGCTTTATTTGTAGGTTTATACAGGATAAGCTAATATGCTGGAGATATGTAATGTATCAAAATTTGGCATTTAACTTTTTTTTTTTTTTTACCGTGAATTGACTTTTATTACAGTTTTAAAGTATTTAAAAAGAAATTCAATTTAAAAATAAAATAATTTTTCATACTTCTCAAATTTGCAAATATGAAAAACGTTGATAAAAAAATTGGTAAACCTGGGTTTGGCAAAGATGTGGGGAAATAGGCACTAACATGCATTGTTTATGAGAACATTTAGTTGTAGAAATTTTATTAAAATGAAAAATTAAAATACATATATTCTTTAATCCACCAATTACATGTCATGGAACATGTACAAAAAATATAGGTACACTGCATATGTGTAAAATGATTTTCATTGCAGCTCTGTATGTACAACGAGAATTAGAAACCATGTAAGTGTCAAAAACTGCAAGATTAATTAAATAATTATAGTAGGCATATACTTCAGATTAATACGTAGTCGATTAAAAGAATGAATACATCTGTATGCACTAATTTAAAAAGTTTCCAAGATATTCCACTAAGTGAACAAAGAAAGGTAGACTACAGTGTACATAAAACCCTCTTTTTCTGTGTGTGAGAGATAAAAAAACATGTATCAGTATGTGCTTATCTGTAATGAAAATGTTCATAGCAAACTATTGAAATAATTTTCTTCTGGGAGGTGGGTTGGAGGATTTGAGATGAAAGTGAGAAATTTTATTTTTTTTACTCTTTCATGAGTTTTCTTCATAATCATATACATTTCAAAACACAAATTTAACATCACATATTTATGGAAACACTACAACATTTTTATGAGATAAAATTTGAAAAATATGGTTTTCAAGGAATTCACTCTTAGGCAGAAGACAGTGGTAAGAATTGAGGGGATGCCAATATCACTTCCTGCTTGCTAAATTATGGGAAATAGGAAGACTTCAGATTCCTTGCTTTCAATCAGAAAGTTTGAAATAGTTAAATTTGCAATTATTTCTTCTAATATTATCAAGAAAGATGAAGGTAAGAAGATTCAACTCCAGAAGAACTCAATATGTCTGGGAGTTAGAAGAGTGGAGCACAATGAAGGCAATTGCCAAGATTTGGCTTTGGTGGGTGGAGGAGGGAATTTTGTAGGAGCTTTTGTAACCAGCTCCCCCAGAATCTCAAGGATCCCATTTTGTTAGGCAATGAATTGCTAACACATGGTGTGATAGTTTTTCCCAGATTTCTAGCACCAATGTACAAATTGTGTTCATTTTCATAGTTGAGATGTGAAGAAATTCCCCAAGATTTTATTTATTATTATCATATTTTTTAGTTTAAAATATTATTCTATTTTGTTTTTTTAATTCATTGTAAAAAAGTGTAGAGTATACGTAAAGCAAATGTACTTCACCGGGGCCAGTTTTCCAAAGCCTTGCAGTTTCAAATATTGACCTTGCAAAGGACAGGAAATTTTCCCCAGGCTATAGTCTCTGTTGTAAGATAAAGAATTGTAACACAGCAAGGTTGCTGTCTCAAAAACAGACAGGTTACTAATTGATATGCAAAGATACTGGGAAATTGCTGTAAGAAGAGAATGTTTGCTAAAATCATTCTTTTGTTAGTGGATGACTTAATTGCATTATAGAATGTTACCTTGCTTGTCTTACTGAATGTTACCAGCTTCTATTGTTAAACTTGTTAAACAATACTTAGCAAAAACCCCACCTGTGTTCTCCTCCTGTAACTTCCTGGTCTGGAGAATAAATGCAGGAAGAGAACCCCAATTTGGGATTAATTTCCCAAATGGAAGGAATGCCTCTATCTTGAGAGTTCCGGGAGATTAACCCCTTTCTGGGGCTTCTCACTGCTCAGAAGAAATGGGCTTTGTGTAATCTTTGGCAGCTCTGTCACCCAGGGGAAAAGGAGTGACAAATCCGTGGCAGGCAAAGCAACAAAAAAGCATAAACAATATAGAGATAGCTCAAGAAATATAGAAAAATTTCCACTTCCAAAAGATAAGTATCCCTAATGTTCTGGTAGATTACTCTTTAATTGCTGATTATCTTTTTTTTAAGTTTAAGTTTTAAAGTTTAAAATATTATTCTATTTTGTTGTTTAATCCACTGTAAAAAAGCATGAAAAATATGGATAACTTAAGAAATCCAGGAAAATTTCCACTTCCCAAAGGTAAATCTGTACTGTTCTGGTAGATTACTTTTCCATATTTTTTTGTTTGTTTACTTGTTTAATTATGGTTTTTATAGGGATATGATAATATTGTCTATACAATTTCATTTCCTGTTCAGACAGGCCAAGGAAGTACTTGTCAGGACCTGCACTATAATAAAGATGTAAGGGAACCTGGATTATTATTAAATAGCTACAACCATCCAAAACAGTGATAAAACTCCTCAGGAAAATATGGTAAGAGGTCATTGGAGGTTGGTTTTGAAAGGTGGACTGACAAGGTATATGGATATAAAATTAATTTGAGGGCCCAGAAGGTTCTTGGTATACAATATGTGACAATTTTTCAACTTGCAAGAAGGCAGACTGATCATTTGTTTTCTTGTTACATGTCTCAGCCACAGCTCTTCCTGATGTGGCCGAGTTATCCCAGTGGAGAAAAGAGCATTTGCTATACTTGGCTTGGTAAAACCTAGTTAGGAATGTTTTAACTTCAAGTAACAGAGAATCCAACTAACAGTGGATGAAACAAATAGGAGTGTTGGTTTCTCACACAGCAGATAAGATTTCTGCAGGTAATCTGCTACTGGCTTTGATTCAACAGATGCCTGCTATCAGGACTGGCACTTCTGTGATTCTTCTGGTCTTTCCTTTGTGCCTGCACTGTGTGATCACACGATGAATGCTGAGTTCAGATACTGTGACTGCTTCTGAGGTAGAAAAATGGGAAAGGGCAGCACCAGCCAAAATTGCTTCCTTTTATCAGAAAATCAAAAGCTGTCTCAGAATCCCCATGTCTGCTTATGTCTTACTGGCCAAAACTGTGTTGAATCGCCACGCAGGGCTGTAGGAGAGGCTAGAGAGAAATGTATTTAGTGGTCACATTGTTACATTACACAAAAATTGGGGTTCTGTTATCATGGAAGGAGTGGGGAACAGGTATGATGTAGATAACTTACCTTGTTTGCCACAGGGGACAAGTTCTATCCACTTCAAGTTCCTATTTCCAAGATGTATGTGAAATAGGTCTATCCTTTGATGCCCCAGAGCAGGGTGCTATAGAAGGCCAATGAGAATGGGACTTTAGATTTGCTGGGGACCATGACAGATCTGAGCAAGGGCCCATGCCACCAGAAGAATGGGGGCGTTCCTGCTAAGGGTCACCCAGATGTTACTGAATTGCAAGAGACATCACTGCCTAGGGGAATGACCACCTCACCTGCACACTGAGTCTGTTTTTGCTCCTGTGAAAAGCCCATTCATAGGCGGACCATTCATAGAAACTATCACAATCCCATTAGGCACAGTCATATGAGGAAAAGCAGAGAGTATGAGAAAAAGCAGAGTATGCTCCTCACCTCCAGACTGCAAACGCTGCAGAATGGCCTGACTAGGTGGGAAAAGCCAGTTTCAGGTTACACATGATGACATCAGCTGGACTGAATCTTACAAACCTGAAGGAAACTGTGCTGATGAGTACAAGGGCCAGAAGAACTATGGAATCAGACTGAGATTATCGTTAAGTGAACAGGTACTTAGTATGTTGAAGTCCTAACCCTTCAAAACTTGTGAATGTGACCTTATTTGAAAATAAGGTCTTTGCAGATGCAATCAAGTTAAAAAGAAGTCATACTGAATCAAGGTGGGCCCTAATCCAATATGACTGGAGTTCTTATAAGAAGAGGAAAAATGGGACCCAGAGACATACACAGAGAATGCTGTGTGAAGACACAGGCAGAGATTGGAGTAATTTAGCTGCAAACTGAAGACTGATGGCCACCACTGCAAGCTAGGAAGAGGCAAGGGGGGTTTTTATCCACAGTCTTAGAAGGAGCATAACCCTGTGTACACTTTGATTTTGGACTTCTAGCCTCCAGAACTGGAATAGAATAAATTTCTGTTGTTTTAAGCTACCTATTTTGTGGTACTTTGTTATAGCAGCCCTAAGAAACTAACCCAACACCAGTAAAGTAGGGGGAAAATGTTTTTTATATATACCCCTAATGATGTGAGACTGTTACGAAACCAATAAGACATATAACAACTTTCGTAGGTATTGATAGCTTTGTCACTGTACTGTACATTTGCAATGACAATGTAATGCAGTCTTCCTTACCTGGTGTGTTAGTTCTTTTCTGTGGCTTATAACAAAATACACGGAACTGGGTATTGTATAAAGAAAATGAAATTTATCGCTTACGATTTCGGAGGCTAGGAAGTCCGAAGTCCAGGGAACACATCTTGTGTGTTCTAAAGTCTTGGTGGTGACTTCAGTGATGCAGGGTATCACATTGTGAAATGGCAGAGCAGAGAGAGCACAGAGAGAGCAAGAGAGAGAGAGGAAGAGTCTTCTCTCTCTTCTTTTAAAGCTCTCAGAACCACGACCCCAACCACCATTTTTAATCCATTCACTACAGCATGGTTCTACAATCTAATCACTTCTTCAAGACTCCACCTTTCAATTACCATAATAGGATTTCCCACCCTCTTAACAATCACAATGGGGGCCAAGCTTCCAATTCACAAAACTTGGGGAACACAGTTCAAGCTTCAGAGAGTTTTGGGGGAACATAATTCAATCCATTGCACCTGGGTTGTATAGGAAACATTCTTCTATTGCCTTGAATTTTTTCCTAAAGCAAAAATTTGTCAGCCTGTTCTTGCTCAGAGAATGCATTATGTTTTTGCTTTGATCATTAAGCATTTTAAATTAAGAGCACAGAGCTTATTAGAAAGAAGGCATTCATTGCTTCCTTAACTCTCTTAATATGATTTGAGCGAAGGTATTTTTAACTCTATCTCTTCTGTATCTCTTTTTGCAAGAAAAGTGAAACTATTTTCATGGCCTTGAAACCCCTGTGTTCTTTTACCCTTATTGCAAAGCTGTACTTGAGGAAAAGTTAAGGAGAAACTCCAACCATTCTAGCTGCCAATTATGTACTTATTCTAAGACTCTTGGTTACCTTGGCAACAGGCTTGTACATCAGCCATTCTCCTGTCACGTCTAACTAGTAAATATATTTGCATATCTGGACATGAAGGGGGCGGTGATGGGAAACCAACATTTACGGAAGATTCAGGGTATGCACAGGGTACCTGTACTCTATGCTTCATTTTGTTGGAAGTTTCCTGGCTAACCTCTCTCTGCATTTTGCAACTTGCCTCCCACTTCTTACACAACTTAAAAAATTCTCCTAAACATTTTAAATCATTTTTTAACACAACAGGACTTGACAGTTTTAACAGCTTACTATAATTTCTTCACATCTTTTTTACTTTAGAGAATACTAAATCAAATTTTAGCAAATCACATTTTGAGTTTCCCTACAAATGCTATTTTTTAAAAAATGAAAAAATGATGAATTCTTATATTATGAGGCTGCCAATTTTGGGTTTTAAAATTTCAAAAATTTTGAACATTTGATTTGTTTAAAAGGAGAATACCCCTATAATTATAGAGGGCTAATTATATTGGGATATTTCTTCACTTTCTAAAGTCTATGTGGATGTTTGAGATATTTGTTACTGTAGACACATTTTTAACTGGCAAGTGTAAATACTACTTGTTAAAACTGCTAATTCTTACAAAATTCAAGTTAATATTTAACACATGAAACAAAATAAGAAATAAAGAAACCCTTAATGCTAAATTCCACTAATAAAAATGCATTGAGGTTTTCTGAACTTAATTTGAACCTTTATTTTCGTTTAGGTGCCATTAGGGTATCTAAAAGGGGAGTGGGACAGAGGCTTTGAAATTTGCTCCTAAAACAACTTTAACCCTTCGAACGCATATTCTAGAGCAGTATTTGCAAGAAATAAGCCCAAGAGAGAAGTAGGAGAGAGGAAATTCTTTCTGGAGACGCTGTTCTTTTGCCCGCCATTTCTTTTCTGTCTGCCACAGAAGTGTAGTTTGAGGTGCACAGGTGGCTCAGAGACAGGACGAGTGGTGAGGTCAGTCACCAAGACAAGGAACAGGCAGATGAAAAACATAAATTTTTGGCCCCATTGGCTTTTTCTTTCTCCCCTTTGCCTCTCTTGGTGACTGGCACTGCGCTTACCTGCCACCCAAATCGTGACCCTAGGAATTACTTTCATGATGTCCCCCCACCGTTCCCACTCTTATCAGTGTCTAAGTCTGATGCTACCTCCTTCACATGAACGCACATGTTATCTTTGTCCCTTTCTCTTCATCCCTTGGAATCTTTCACAAGAACAATTGTAACAGACTCATAGCCAGCCTTTCAGCCCAGTCTTCTTTCCAATCCAGATTTCATAGGAATGCTAGAAAAATCTCTCCAAATCATAAATAGGATCATGTTACTTGCCGACTTAAAAAAAAAAAAAGGCATTGAGAAGGTTCTCAATGTCTTTAGGATAGATCTTCTTTCCTAGAACTGGTCTTTAACATCTGACCAAGCCTTACCTTTCACTGCAGACCACTCCAACCTTTACTGCAGGGTCACTGGTGTTACTCTAGGGGGCGCTGTTCACAGGTAGTCTATGTGACAGGTTGCCTCTGTCCTTTTAAGACAATCTTTCTTGAATTTCTCCAACTACTTCCCTTCCCTGAAAATGGGCACTTCCTCTTCTGAGTCATCCATCCACCCTGTATATATGTTCCATATACTCTACAACTCTCCAATATTGTATGTGTTTCCATGCTTCTTTATCCACTTCTCCTGCCTGTGCCCCCACCCACCCCCACACACTGAAGAGTAAGGCCCTTAAAAACAGAGGCTGTTTTACTTGTTCTTGTGTCTCTGCTTTTTAGCACTTTGCCTGGCACACAGAGGTGATTAATATTTGGGATAAGAGTACATGAGTGAATGAATGAATACAATGCAATCAACTTTGAGTGGATGTAGGCAACTCTGGGTTATCTATTTAAAATTTTTCCTGTGTGGATCAGAGAGTGTTATTTCTTTTTATATTAGTCTTGGTCTCATCCTAATACCACCTGCCCTTCCAGTTTGTTTTCTAGATGGTTTACCTACAGCCTCTGTCTCTAGCAGCACCTGGCTTTCTCCTGGAGCATCTGTTATCTGCCCCTATACATGATCTGCTCTCTTATATCATATTTCTCTTCCTTTGTAAGGAAGACCAAGGCTTTACCATGGCTCCAGTGCAATTGGCAGCTGTCAGAATCAAAACTCATTAACAAAAAAAGATAATGCTTCAAAGTACATTACATTACTCCTTCAAAGTCCTTTGTGAACATTATCTTTATTAATCATCACAATAGCTCAGGGGAAGATAAACACTGTTGGTTATCTTATCTAGATCATATTTTGAAGGAACTTTTCTTTTCCTTGTTATTGTTTGATTATGCTATGAAATCTGGATAGCCATTTTCATATTGGCTATTTGGATATAATTTGATATGCTGATGTAAAATTTCCCTGGATCAGTAAGGTGGTTTTTATTTTTATTTTAGATGTCTCACCCAGACTCTTGTAGAACTCTTTCCAGAGAGCTGAGCAAAGAATAACAAGCAAAAGACTCAGATACAGATACTTCTGCTCAAGAATAGAAATTTTCTAGATAGTTCATTAAATCATTGGTTCATAATCTAAAAATTAAAAGATGAATTATCTACACACATAGTAGGTGCCCACTGAATGAGATGTTCATTTGAAATCTGGACTTTAAAATCAGGAACTTACATAGGAAATTAGTATCCTAGTCAAGAATGCCATTAGCAACTGGTATCAAATAGCTAAAAGAGAATTATTTTAGGAAAGGAATTTTTCTTAGGAAACCAGTTTTTAAAAATTTCTCAGTTGTTCTGTCCCCACCTCACCTCTGCCATCCTATGTTTACCTTTGTCATAACACTTATCATGCATTTTATAATGTATTTGTTTATGACTTCAGTTTCCCTTCTGGTAGGAACCACATCTATCTATACACTTGACACATATTGGGCGCTCTGTAAGTGACCGCTGCATTGAAAAAAATTAACAAGAGAAATCTTTCCTATAAAAAAATCAAAAGTAGGATAGGTTCAGTTTCAAAATTAGAGGAAGGGGGTCATCTAATAGTTGAGCACTATATTCAAGTTGGGGGTCAGGTATCCTCAATGTGCCTTTGTGTAAAGAATTTGAAATCTTCCAATAACAACAAACTGAACGGCTTCTGGAAGATAGTCTTCTTTCAAGAGATGAACAGTGTTGCAGATGATATTGGCACTTTCTCTCTTCCAAGATGGAGTCTTATTTTGAAGGAGTTCCGGGGTGGTGTGACCACCCATGCGACCGGACCTTTTTTTCTTTGGTGCTGGGACAGCATTTTGGGGTGAGTCTTCATGAGTCCGAGCAAACATTTCTGATTTCACAGATTACTGTCAACTCTTTGTCCATTTTTTTAAGATTCGGAGATAAAACATTGTTATATCTTTTAAAAATCTTGTTCACTTCTCCTTTTTCTTTTTCAATAGAAAGTTGGTGCTGACATCCCTCATAGAGAGAGCATAGCAAAAAGGATTCAAAATAGTTTTAAAGTCCAATTAGTAATGTGTACCTTCTACAGCTCTGTGCTGTAGAGGGAAGAATCTCAGCCGATAGCCTTCCAGAAAAATGGTTATGCTTTATATATAAAATCCAAAGCCTTAATAAAGTTCCACAGCTTCCGCTCTTAAGCTTTGTATTAGGGCTCATACCTGCATCTGTTTCATTCTTTTAACAGAAAAACATTCTTTTGATGAAAATCTGTACCTCAGTTGTCCATGTTTTGCTCAGCAATCTTGGATTGGGCATTCATAGCAATTATGACCGTGATTACTATCCTGAACACACTGCTAAGCATGAATATCCCAATGCAGAAACTTCCTTCAGAGAGCTCTCCATAGCTCTCAGGAGCTACAGAACTCTTTCTGTAACTTGATATTTAAGGAATTTTGTTCTAAGGCAGTGGACTCTTATTTTCAAGGCAAACCTTGGGACTAAGTCATGATTTGGGTAAAGAAACCCGAGAAGTTGATGATAAGCAAGTACAGCAACCAACCCCCAACTCCTCTTCAATCATGTCAGCCCCCCGGGTGATTTAGTTCCTTTCTGTCCTGAGGTAGAGAATCTGGTAATCAGCAAATCAAACGGCATCTAGAATTTCTGAAGCTCTTCCCTGGAAACTTAGGCACCCACAGTTTGAAAGCCACTACAGCAAAGCTCCAGCTTGCTAGTTAGTGCTGTGCAATTAGGAGATTGAACAGAATTTCCCAAACAGTTCACATTCTTTCTCATACTCCCTAATCTAGAGGAATAATTGGACCCATGAAACTCAGAAGACTGATTTGAGACCTGGAAAGTTTGGGTTGAAATATCCGTTACCTTTTTCTGAGAAGAAAAACTGTACCCAGATTGTGATTCTATTTCACATCTTGGAAGTAAACTTCATCTATGAGGTCAATCTTTAGCTTTTTGAGTTGCCAAATTAGTTGGAACAGGAATAATTTTTTTTTCAAGTGTCAATGGTCAGACCTTACTTGGGAGTCCAGCAAACTTGTCTCTTTTGTGCCTTGGTTTCCTCACTTTCTTCTCCTCTCCCGCTTCCCTGAGATGTTAATTATAATCCTAGCTCTGCTATTAATAGGGCAGTGTTTTAACCTCTTAGGGTTCAGTATTCTCTTCGTAAAATAAGCAGATGTTGGACTGAGATGAACAGTATATTAGTCCCTTTCTGTTGCTTATAACAGAATATCTGACACTGGGTAATTTATAAAGAAAAGAAATTTATTTCTTACAGTTTTGGAGGCCTGGAAGTCCACAGTTTATGGGGTGCCTCTGGCAATGGCCTTGTTCTTGGAGGGAGCTCTCTATAGCAATGCCAGGTATCACATGATGAGGATGGCCTGAGCAAAAGAGAGCCGACCTTCTCACATGCTCTCCTTTTAAAGACATCAGAACCATGCCCATTACTCCACGAATGGATCAATCTATTCACTAGGGCACAGTCCTCACAATCTAATGACCTCTTAAAGGCCCCACCTTTTAAATACTATAATCGAATTTCCCACCCTCTTAGCACTGTTATAGTGAAGAGCAACTTTACAACATATGAACTTTGGGGGGATACATTTGACCCATAGCAATCAAAGGCCTGTTTTGTTACTGATAATTGATGATTACATGGGGTCTGGTCCCCTAGGGCTGCACAGCCATGTTGGCAGTGCCTTTATATAACTCTATGGGCCACCCTTCTCTTAGACTCCCATGTACCTGACTCTGAAGTTGTGCAACACAGTGGCCCTACATGGGGTGGTTTGAGAGGTGTGGCCAAGTTTCACCTCAGCCTTAAAAAATCTTTCCTTTCCAGATGCTTTGAAATGTTGCTTCTGGAGACCCAAG
The DNA here is from genome assembly GCF_027409185.1 of Cynocephalus volans. NCBI lineage: Eukaryota > Metazoa > Chordata > Mammalia > Dermoptera > Cynocephalidae > Cynocephalus > Cynocephalus volans. Next base: position 38,607,222 of record NC_084466.1, on the reverse strand, counting down.
TTTAAATATTATTCTCTCCAGTACATTTCTTGGACAGATAACACATTAAATCATTAACAAGTTATGTGAATTGTTTTTATTTCCTCCACGACAGGAAGACCCTAGAGAAGCGTGAGAACTCTGAGTAGAGGGGGAGCCAGTGGTGCTGCCAAGGAAAGGCAGGTTGAGCAAAGGCTTTTGAGCCAGAAATAACTGAATTCAAATCTTGGATCCATTTATACGTTGTGTGGCCATGGGTTAATTATTTGAGGGTTTGGGCCTCAGTTTCTGTATCTGTGGGCTGTTGTGAAGACTGAATTCAATGTTGTGTAAGCTCCTAGTGTACAATAGGCACTCACTGAATACAACTATTACCTGTTACTTCACAATTTTACCCACAGCTCGATCTACAATGAAATGTTCTGATAACCTCTTTGAAAACAAATCTCACACAGAAGTCTTGGTGTTCAAGGGACAAACAGACACACCTTTCCACTTCAGGAACAACTTTTTATTTCATAATCACTTTGTGCCTGTGGCACAGTGAGGCCAGGATGCCAAGAAGAGCTTGTTCCCTGATCTTCCTCACACTCCCTCCAGTACCTCTGAGTTGTTTGGCTCATGTGTTGAAATGTGAATGGTACTTTCTAAACAGTAAAATCATTATGTTAAAAGCTCATTTTTTCTTCCACTTGAATATGAACTACAGGGCTGGAGATTTTCTTTGTTCTTGTTAGGGAGTGGGTTTTCTCTCTCTCTCTCTCTCTCTCTTTTAATCTGTCTTCCATTAGAAAAGTATTTTTCAATTGCTTGTATAGTTTATTTTGTGGAAATAAGAGCCTATTGTTCTATCAGAGGGAAAAAGAAAAAAAAAAAAAAAAAACCACCACAATAACCATTTAGGACAAGAAGGAAGGAAAGTATTTTGGAGAAAAATAATTCCTTTCCCATATTTCTTTTAAGTTGTATATCTTGGAACTAGTTTTCCATTATAAGGACCTTCCCTTTTGTTGATGAAAAAAAAAATCTCTAAGAAGACAAAACCCATAGGATTTGTCCTTTTTCTTAGCTAATTTTCAAGCAAGATGCAAAACTACCATTAAGAATTTTTGTTTCTTGTCCAGTCCAATTTAAAAATATTTCTTTAGAGGTTACAAAAGATTTCAAAAACATCTTAAAGGACTCTTCTTAAAAAGTTGACTCCCCTTGAGAGCTTGAAAATCAGATCTTTAAAAAGTGCTTCTGAGCCGTCTCTGAAATTTAATCTTGAATAACATTATGCTATCTTCCTAGCAAAGGGTAGGTGGATTAAACAGATGAGATGGTGGAGGTATGAGCTAGTCAGACAGTGCACCCAATTTGGGGTTTTTATTCACATCTTTAATTTCAGTTCACCACATAGACTGTCAAGTTACATTCTTTTTGTGGAGATTATATCCTTTTCTTTATCTAAAATGTATGCACTGAGACATATTTGTTAACAATTTTTCTGAATCTATCTCAGGTATGTTGCTGTTTGCCCTTAGCAGATAGATTATAAATCCCATGAAGTTGGGGGACCCTGAATAATATTCTTTGGAATTTCCTATGGTGCTTAGTTCAGTTCCGGTCTTTTTGTAGCTGCTCCATAAATACTATAGCTATTCATTTATTGGCTGATTATCTGTGAGCTCAATCTGCAATCCATTAGGAAACTAGAAAAAGGGTTGAAGCTCTTTCTTTACACTACTTAATTCAGTGAACAGGAAAGAATTCCTAAAGCAAAATACCCACTTATTTCTCTCCCCAGTGTGACATACCCCTTGCCTCCTGATTAGGTATGATCCATGTAAAAAAAGGACACCAAGACAGCACAGTTCAGTGCAGGCTAATGTTTTAAATAATGCAGAATCTGCCAATTGTACCTTCACTACATCCTCATTTAACTGCAAGACAGATGAGCATAGCTTTTGGGTCACTTGCAATAATGTTTTCCTCTATTAGAAGACATAACCAGGAATTGGCTACATTTCTATTTCACCATATTTTGTTGAATTCTGTAAGAGAAGGATGCTTTCACACATACTTATCAAGGTTAGTTTGTGAAAGGACATCAGCATTCATCTGATCAAACTCCGTCATTTTACCCAAGAGGGAGGCTCTGAGAGTCCAGGTGGTTTCTAAGGCCAAACAATGAGCCAAAGTCATGATCAGGACCAGTCTAGTTCTGCTTTCATGTGCTTCATCACTTCTCTTTGCTAAATAAAGGGATCCAGTGATCAGCTTAATCTTTTTCTTTTCGTTGTGAATAGCTTCTCCCTTATTCTGATCCACGTTGCTTACTTATGTGATGATGAAAATACTTCCCATTTCCACCTGTAACTCTTGTGGAATTTAATGGTGGGGATTAGATGAAAATGTGAGACACTTTGGGCTACTTAGTGGGAATCTGCCACATCAAGCATATTTTTGAGGTTAAAAAAATAAAAAGGGTGATCGTGGAGAAAGATCAAAGTATAAATATCTACTGCTGTTTTTTCCAGTCCCATTATGCTTATTATACTTTTAAATTTGTATAAAAATGAACACACGATTTTAAGGAGATATATAAGAAATAGTTCAAATGAAACCAAATAACACAGGCTTGTTATTGTTCCCATCACCACAGTTTGAAAGGTGTGGCAGGAGAGAGCGAACAGAGAATCTCAGTTGAAACACAATATTGATATTTGGCATGCTCAGATGGTTTTCCACCCAAAGACGTGAAGTCACTGTACCCACACTAATTACATCTCCCACCAGGGCCGGTGCTTGGCACAGCTGAGAAGTTGGCAGAGGTTGGCTTTGGCGTCTCTGGCCCTCCCATGCTGCTCCTCTTATCCTTTTTGATGTCACCCTTACAGTTCCTCAAAGGTGGCTTAATGACCACCCGCAGTAGAGCGCTTGCCATTGACTGCTCAGAAGGCAGATTCCTGGGCACCGAGCTAATCTGCTGAATCAGACGATCTGAATGGAGTACCGGAACCTGCATTTTAAAAGGCATCGCGATCTACACACTGAGTTTTGAAAACTACTGAACTAATAAACATTCCAGCTTCCCAAAGGTTTGTGTTCTTCTTTTTGACAAACCTGCTCTTTTAAAGCGTACATGACAGATGCAGTTTAATATGAATGTTTACCAGTGAAATTGGAAAAGGTTCTCTTTAAGTCAAGGGAAGGACAATCTCTTTGTGGAATTTTGGGCATATAGAGTTGAGTAAGAAAAGTGATTTTAAAAATATTAAATCTTTTAACTATGCGCATCATTTTTAATTTTGATTTTGATTTTTTACAGATATTTTTATTGCTAAGGGCCTAGCTCAGTTGAACAGTCTTGGTATTTGAAATCAGAGAGCCTTGGGTTTAAATCTTGGACTCCAACACTTATTAACTTTGTGATCTCACTAATTTACTACGTTGTTCTTAACTTCATTTTCCTCATTTATAAAGTGAAGACAATTATATATAAATGATGGTGTTATTCTAAGAAGAAAATGAGATAATTGTAGCCTATGCCAATGCCTGGGATACGTTAGATGCCCCAAACATAGACCGTGCATATATACCAAGGGCCTTGTATTAATTTGTTGTGAGGGTGTAGGGTGGTGAATAAAATAGATACGGTTTCTTTTTTCTTTTTCTTTCTTTCTTTTTGGCCATAAAACAAGTCTTAATACTTTAACTAATTAATTAATTAATTAATTGTTATGAATATTCATGAGATACAAAGCTGATTGTCACCCCTCGTGCCCAAGATGTGAGGGCCAGATTCATACTGGCAGCATGCCCATTATCACAAATTGCATTTGTACCCTGTGCCCCCCACCCAATTATCCCCAGCCTCCCTCCCTCTCCCCCTTCCCCTGCACTCCACTTTGTAGCCCAAGATGTGCTCTCTCCCTCTGCAAGACCAATGCACGACTGTGGTCTTTCTTTCCTTGCTTCTTTCTCTCTTAGCTCCCACTTATGAGTGAATACGTGCAGTATTTATCCCTCTGTGCTTTGCTTGTTTCACTCAACATAAGTTTCTCCAGGCTCATCCATGTTGTTGCAAATGGGAGAATTTCATTCTTTTTTATGGCAGAATAGTATTCCATGCTGTATATATACCACAGTTTTCTTATCCAATCATCCATCAATGGACATTTAGGTTGGTTCCATGTCTTGGCTATTGTAAACAGAGCTGCAATGAACATAAAACAAGTCTTAATACATTTGAAAAGACTAAGATCCTAAAAAATATGTGCTCTGACCACAATAACAAAAGGAAATTTAGAAAATTCAAAAATGTGTGGAAATTAAACAACACTGTCTTAAATAAACAATGGGTAAAAAGAAAAATCACAGGGAAATTAGAGAGTACATTGAGATAAAAATTAAAGGGCAACATATCAAAACTTATACAATGCAGGGCTCATGCAGTGCTTAGAGGAAAATTTATTCTTATAAACACCATTTTAAAGATAAGAGAAATCTCAAATCAGTACCTTAAGAAAGTAGAAAAAGAAGAGCAAACTAAACCAAAAGTAAATATAGGTAAGACATAACAAAAATTAAAACAGAAATATGTGAAATAGGGAATTTTTTAAAAATAGAGAAAATCAACAAAACCAAAAGTTGATTCTTTAAAAAGAGCAACAAAACTTGCAAACTTTTATTTAGATTGACCAAGAAATAAAAAAAGAGAAGACCAAAATTACTAAAATCAGAAATAAAGCAGGGACATTATTACGTTGTCATTATGGTTTTTTTGTCATGGTAAGATTTAGTTTCTTTCTCTTTCTCATTTGCGTTTTTGTTCTACCAGTGTGTTTTGTTCTTTCTTGTGTATTTGTGGCAGTGATTATTGTTTTTCAGATTCCAGATGCAAGACTTCTTTGAGGATGTCTTGTAAGGCTGGTTGTGTAGAGGTGAACTCCCACAGTTTTTGTTTGTGTGGAAAATACACTATTTCTCGTTAATTTCTGAAGGATAGCATTACTCCCTTATAGGTGACTTGACACTTTTCTCTTGCTTCTTTTAACATTCTCTCTTTGTCTTTAAGCTTCACCAGTTTGACTATAACGTGTCTCAGAGAAGATTGTTTTGTGTTGAGTCTGTCTGGGAATCTTTGAGCCTCCTGGGTCTGAAGGTCTACGTCTCTCCCCATACCTGGGAACTTTTCTATTACTATTTTCTTGAATAGGTTTTCCATGCCTTTTCCTTTCTCCTCCCCTTCTGGAACACTCATGCTTCGAATGTTTGTGTGCTTAAGATTGTCTGCTAGCTCTCTTAGATTTTCTTCATTTTAAAAAAATTCTTTTATTTCTTTTTTTTCTGTCTGCTTGGTTTATTTTGAAATGACTATCTTCAAGATCAGAAATTCTTTCTATCCTGCTGCTTAAGCTCTTGGTTGTGTTTTTTATTTTGTTGAGTGAATCTTTTAGCTCCATGAGTTCTGCTACATTCTTTTTTAAAGCATCAATCTCTTTGTAAATTTCCTCCTTCATATCCTGGATTTTTTTTTTCTCATTTCATTATGTTGTCTAACTGAATCTTCTCGTATCTCAGGGAGTTTCCTTAAGATTGTTGCTCCAGGGCTGGCACATGGCTCACTTGGGAGAGTGCGGTGCTGGTAGTGCCCAGGCCGCAGGTTCAGATCCTATATGGGGATGGCTGGTGCACTCGCTGGCTGAGCATGGTGCAGACAACACTGAGCCAGGGGTTGCGATCCCCTTACCGGTCAAAAAAAAAAAAAAAAAAAAAAAAAAAAGGCAAAGAAAAAAAAAAAAAGATTGTTGCTCCAAATTCTTTTTCAGTCATTTCAAGGGTTTTCTGCTTTATGGGGCCTGGTATTTGAGAATTAATGTACTCTTTTGGTGGTGTCATATTTTCTTGAATTTTAGTATTTCTAGTATCTTTACATTTATGTCAGATCATCTGGTAGAGCAGTTGCTCCTTCCATTATTCTGGAGTGGGCTTTAAAGAGAGAGACACACTCTTCTTTTTCTGGTCTCTGCTGGTGATCTTCTTGTGTCAATGCAGTTGAGTGTCTGGTGGGCCACCTGCATGGTGACTTTGGCTACTACTGTAGCGTCAAGATGGTTTTGCAGCAGCTGTTGTGGTGTTGGTGGCTGTGGTGGGCCACCACCCCTGTAGAAGTGGTGTTTTTGGCATGCTCCCTGCCTACTTCTGGGTGGGGGATGCTGTCCTCAGCTCCTGTCTAGGACCCTGGGCATGCTCTGTTTCTTGCTTTATTTAAATTAAATTAAAATTTTTATTGAAACATATTGATGATATATGTTTATGGAGTACAGGTTTGACTATCAATACATGTATACAACGTATGATGATCTATTCAGAGTAATTAACATATTCATCATTACAAAACTTAATGATTTATTTTTGTTGAGGACATTTGATCTCTTCTTTTCTAGCCATTTGATAACATGTAGTAGATTATTATTAACTATAAATGCCTACCTCCACTATACACCCATAGAACTTATTTTTCCTAAGTAGCTATTACGTGTCCATTAACCAACCTCTGTCTATCCCCACTCCCGCTTCCCTTTTCCTGCCTCTAGTAACCACAGTTCTGCTCACTCCTAAAAGAGACACAATTTTTATCTACAAAGAGCTTAAGTCAAATAAGACAGAAAGGCCTGTAAATACTTTCAAGAGGCGATAAGTGTTGAAACAACATTCATTCTTGTATTTATTGAATTTCTACTGTGTTGTAGATACTGTTCTGAGTTGAACAAAGGTATCCAATGCTAAATATGATAGAAGAGCTTCTTCATGGAGCCCATAGGTGGTGGTAGGGGGATGGAAAATAAACTACTAAACAAATAAGTAAATGGATGACATCAAATATTGAGAAGTACTGGAAAAGAAGAAAAGAGAAATTATGTTAGAGAGGTGTAATAGTTTTCTAGGGCTGCTGTATAATAAATTACCATGGGACTAGGAAGCTTAAAAAGAACAGAAATTTATTCTCTGACACAAGAATTCATTGAGATTTCAAAAAGAGAGAACAGAGCTGAGGCTGCTGGAGGTGAAAAAGTTGTGGGGGGATTAGCGAGAAATTAGTAAAGGGCCACAAAAAATTATTACATTGTGTAATGTGGAATATACTAATTATCCTGATTTGAGGATCACAAATTGCACACAGGTATGGATATTCAGTACTGTACCCCACAGATATGTACAATCAGCTGTGTTTCAATACTAATAAAAAAAAATGAGTTTAGGCGACTCTTAAGATTTGTGTTATGAACAGATGAAGATGTAATTTACTCTCCAAGCCAGGACAGTTTTGAGAATGGAGAGGGGGAGGGGCATACAAAAATTCTTAAAGCATAATTTACATACTATAAGTTACCCTTTATGGTATACAGTTTGGTGAGTAAAATTGTATAATTTTGAAATATTTATTTGTTAACAAATTGTTTTTACAAATCTGGTGGATATATAAAAGATTTTTTCAAAAGTTATTTAAAAAAAAATTCTCTCTAAAAATAAAAATATAATTTATGTGCAGTATAGAAAAAAATTAATTCCCACTATATTGATTTTCTGCACAATAAAACAATATAAGCAAAATAATTATTCTTGGCATATGTTCAAAAATTTGAAAGGGGTCCCTCTTGTATCTCTCTCCATTATTTTTCTATAGAATGTACTTTTTTCCAACATAATTTCGTTATCTGGAGTTTTTAAAAAAATTGCCTGTATCTTCTTCAGTGTTGCATTTTATCATTTAAAATTTGAAGTTGTGACACCATGTTACTCTTCTGTATAAAACACAGTATTTTAAATTAAGAATGTACTCACTACTGGTGCTGGAATATCTTATAAGCTTAGAGCAAGTTCCTAAAGTCTCATTTTTTGGTGATATAGAACTGTTTTAAATATTTGAGTTCATTTCTTCTTTAAACAGTTCTTATCTTTTATGCTCTATTCATATTATCTTTCTTTTTAAATATTTTATGAGACATAACTCTCTACTCATCTCCGTTTATAGTTCTCTTGATTGTTAACAAATTTTTGTGCTACAAAATTATAGACCTTCTCAATTTCTTTTCACCTCTGTGTACAATATTAACTTATCAAATAAAAAAGGAGATCTTTCAAAATATACTCCCCACAAGTTAAGATATTCTAGAACACAATGATAGAATTTTGCAATCAAATTTTGTGTACAGAATGAGCTCTCATCACTTCATATACTCAGTTTCTCCTTGCTTTTGTAGGGAGCAATTTCACTGTCTTCATACTTGTAAGCTTTATTTCCAATTATCACTACTTGTGAAAAGCCTTAAAATTTGAAGTTTTTCTGGTACTCCATGTACTGATTAAAGACTTCCTGTGATACTAAACAAAATACAACCAAAATTTAGGGGGGTCATTTACAAAAAACACAATACCACTGTAGGACACTTTGGTTAATTTACAAAGTAATATTTCAGAAAGACACTTCAGACTCCATTTGATGTCAGGCAGCAAAGAAGGACAAAATTTACTGCTATGCTGAGATATTTTTTATATTCAATTACTTAGTGGTCCAGTTACTTTGAGTAAATATAAAAATGTTTCTATTATGATCAGTACACTATCACAACCTTTTGTATACAATTATGAACTATGGGAGCATCAGAACCAACTAGTAGAACTTACCCACTCCAAAGTTTCTCCATTTAATAAAAACCCTGTTTTTTTTTTTTTTTCCATTTCTTCTTCTTTTTTTTTTTTTTTTAAATTTTATTTTGTCGATATACATTGTAGCTGATTATTGCTCCCCATCACCAAAACCTCCCTCCCTTCTCCCTCCCCCCCTTCCCCCCAACAATGTCCTTTCTGTTTGCTTGTTGTATCAACTTCAAATAATTGTGGTTGTTATATCTTCTTCCCCCCCCCCCCCCCGGTTTGTGTGTGTGTGTGTGTATGTGTGTGTGTGAATTTATATATTAATTTTTAGCTCCCTCCAATAAGTGAGAACATGTGGTATTTCTCTTTCTGTGCCTGACTTGTTTCACTTAATATAATTCTCTCAAGGTCCATCCATGTTGTTGCAAATGGCAGTATTTCATTCGTTTTTATAGCTGAGTAGTATTCCATTGTGTAGATGTACCACATTTTCCGTATCCACTCATCTGATGATGGGCATTTGGGCTGGTTCCAACTCTTGGCTATTGTAAAGAGTGCTGTGATGAACATTGGGGAACAGGTATACCTTCGACTTGATGATTTCCATTCCTCTGGGTATATTCCCAACAGTGGGATGGCTGGGTCGTATGGTAGATCTATTTGCAATTGTTTAAGGAACCTCCATACCATTTTCCATAGAGGCTGCACCATTTTGCAGTCCTACCAACAATGTATGAGAGTTCCTTTTTCTCCGCAGCCTCGCCAGCATTTATCGTTCATAGTCTTTTGGATTTTAGCCATCCTAACTGGGGTTAGATGGTATCTCAATGTGGTTTTGATTTGCATTTCCCGGATGCTGAGTGATGTTGAGCATTTTTTCATATGTCTGTTGGCCATTTGGACATCTTCCTTAGAGAAATGCCTACTTAGCTCTTTTGCCCATTTTTTAATTGGGTTGCTTGTTTTCTTCTTGTAGAGTTGTTTGAGTTCCTTATATATTCTGGTTATTAATCCTTTGTCAGATGTATATTTTGCAAATATTTTCTCCCACTCTGTTGGTTGTCTTTTAACTCTTTTAATTGTTTCTTTTGCTGTGCAGAAGCTTTTTAGTTTGATATAATCCCATTTGTTTATTTTTCCTTTGGTTGCCCGAGCTTTTGGGGTCGTATTCATGAAGTCTGTGCCCAGTCCTATTTCCTGAAGTGTTTCTCCTATGTTTTCTTTAAGAAGTTTTATTGTCTCAGGGTGTATATTTAAATCCTTAATCCATTTTGAGTTGATTTTAGTATACGGTGAGAGGTATGGATCTAGTTTCATTCTCCTGCATATCGATATCCAGTTATCCCAGCACCACTTGCTGAAGAGGCAGTCCCTTCCCCAGTGAATAGGCTTGGTGCCTTTGTCAAAGATCAGATGGCAGTAAGTGTGTGGGTTGATTTCTGGATTCTCTATTCTATTCCATTGGTCAGTGTGTCTGTTTTTATGCCAGTACCATACTGTTTTGGTTATTATAGCTTTGTAGTATAGCTTAAAGTCAGGTAGTGTTATGCCTCCAGCTTTATTTTTTTTGCTGATCATTGCTTTGGCTATTCGTGGTCTTTTATTGTTCCATATAAATGTCTGAATAGTTTTTTCCATTTCTGAGAAAAATGTCTTTGGAATTTTGATGGGGATTGCATTGAATTTGTATATCACTTTGGGTAGTATGGACATTTTCACTATGTTGATTCTTCCAATCCAAGAGCATGGAATATCTTTCCATCTTCTTGTATCCTCTCTAATTTCTCTCAGCAGTGGTTTGTAGTTCTCATTATAGCGATTTTTCACCTCCTTGGTTAACTCAATTCCTAAGTATTTTATTTTTTTGGTGGCTATTGTAAATGGGCAGGCTTTCTTGATTTCTCCTTCTGCATGTTCACTATTGGAGAAAAGAAATGCTACTGATTTTTGCGTGTTGATTTTGTATCCTGCTACTGTGCTGAAATCATTTATCAATTCCAACAGTTTTTTTGTAGAGGAAAAAACCCTGTTTTTTAATCATGACTGTGCTTCACCAACATTTGTTTCTGTATTATCATCACAAAAACAAATAATTTGATTTTCAACATTGAACTTTAACTAAATTTACAATAGAATTAGCCATGATGTCAAATATTTCATCATTGATGAAATAGACCTCTAAAAATGTTATTATATCCCATGGAATGAGTTAAATAACTGAACCATTATTGGAATTAATTGATATTTTTATTTGGAGTATCTAATACTGCTTATATAAACAGGCATCATTTTAATGTTTGCAAAGTCCTGCTAATGAAATGAACACACTAATAGCCATCACTTCACTTTTTATACAAGTAAAAGAACACTTAGGAAGAAAATGGACAAAATTAATTTACACAGACATTTGATCTAAATGAAAAGTCATGCCTCATAGAATTGTATGCAAATGCATCTTCTTCTTTTTTTTTTTTTTTTGTCTTTTTCGTGACCAGTACTCAGCCAGTGAGTGTACCGACCATTCCTATATAGGATCCGAACCCGCGGCGGGAGCGTCACTACCGCGCTCCCAGCGCTGCACTCTCCCGAGTGCGCCACGGGCTCGGCCCTGCATCTTCTATATTATACAGGAAAATTCATCTTTGGGCATTCTCCTTTTAAGCTCACTATTAACTCTTGAAATTGATGTTGATGCTTTTTCAACACATATGTATTTTCTGGCTTTGGTCCTCATGGTGAATGTTCATGTCAACAGACATTTCATGCAATTAACATTCTGTGTTAATGTCATCAAACATTCTTTACTAACTACTTTCTGAGAAATGAAAATTCAGAACTTAATTTTTCCTTGAATGTGCATTTTCATTTTTGAATTTATTGCTACCAAATAGGTTTATTGAAAAATATAAAAGCTTTATCCAACAATGAAATAAACAAATAGATCTGTGCTGTTTATATACTTTAAGGTAGGACTACTCAGCCTTCACTTCTTTATATATTTCACATATATCTGACCTATACTTTCTTACATTCCTCAACAGCTCTGCCAGTTGGAGACCTGGCAACATTGTGCTTCTCTTAGTTCATGGCGTGAGCACAGATGAACTGGTTGGTGCTCCAAAGCTGCTGCCCAGCTGGACCAGAAGGAGTTAGTTGTCCCCAACTACTCATGTCTGAGTATCTTTGTTTTACAAACCAGCAAATGGCATATTATCCCTGCAATCAAGATGGTAACAAAAGAGTCAAGATGGTTGACAAAAGAGTCAAGGTAAAAGAGATGGGTTACCACTGCTGTCTTTCATATCTAACTAAGTGTTAAGGTTAGAACTCTATTTACTGAGCATCTGGTTCACATACTGAGAGCTGGGACAGTGAGAGATGCTAACAGTACCATGTAGAGGTCTATTACACCCATTTTGACTTATTTCATTTTTTAAAAAATTTAAAAATCTGGGACAAATGCTAAACCAGAGATTATAGCAGGACAATGGGTATAAAACAGGACTGTCGTGGGGAAACTTTAGTTATGAAAAAAAAGCAGAGAAATGGGGCTGTAGCTGGAGGGAGATAGAGGGTCAAGAGAGTGGGTTTATTCACCTGTTTTTAAGATGGAAGAGACAAGGGAATACCCCAAATATTACAGGATTTGGGGAGAAAGCATTTAATGCAGACTAGAACCTACAAAAAGAACCTTTCTGGAGGAGACTATCCTTGAGCTAGTTTTGAAGATTAGAATATTAGTTACTTAAGGAAGGTTGGAGAATGGACCATCACAGTGGAGAGACCAACTAATAAAGACAAGTTAAATGAAGTGAAACTCTTAAGAATAGAAGCAAACTTATTTGGAGAATCAACCTAGAGGTGCAGAGAAATGGGTCTATGAGACTCCTGAGAAATGAAGTAGAGAGAGAGAAAAAAAGAATCACCTACACAGACTGAGGGAGGTCAAGGTCAGAAGAGCATAAGGTCACTGAAGCCAAAAGAGGAAGTTTGAATGTGAGAGAATGGCCCACAGAATCAAGTGCAGTAGAAGGCTGGGAATGTGTGGTGTATCTGCAATGGGTAGAAGTCTGCATAAGGTGTGAACAAGTGGGGACGGAAGGGCAGGCTGTGAAGCATGGATGGAAAAGATGAGGAAAAATGGAGTATCTGTTAGAAAGGGGCACAATATCCTGGGACAGTAGCCGCGATGCTGTTTAAAGATGAGAGAAGCTCGAGTCTGCTTTTATACTGAAAGTTTTAAATAAAAACAGACAAGTTCAAGAAATAGGAAAGAGGATATTGTTAGAGGAAAGCCTCAAAGGAGACCAAAAGGGATGACAAGGGTAAAAGAGAGCTGATTTTGAACTTGATGAGAAAATTATAACTTCTGATTATAAGTTTATTTAATTATTTACTTATTTATTACCCTTGCTACCAATTAGAGAGTAAGCTCAGGAGGATAGTACTGTTGTTGCTTTATTTAATCCTTGTGTATCCAGTGCCTAGAGTACATGTTAAGTGCTCAATTAATTTTTGCAAGTAAATCAGATGAATGAAAAGACTTGTCATTGTCTGAGGCCACATGAGACTACAAAGTATTAGATTAGGAATTCCAACAAAAATTTTAATAAAAGCAAACATGCCATATAAATAGTAAATTATACTACAATTTTAAATGATTGCTTTTATTTAGAGAGTGGGAACACAGGCTGTAATTCAACTTTGGGAGGCTAAAATTTAGCCCTCGAAAATACGCATACATTATTCAGTCTAATTCTTTCAAGAATTGTGTGCTAAAGAAATTGGTATAATGCATTTTCACTGATGAGAAAAGCAGCAGTTTGCCTGAAATGTTCACAAAGCCAGTAGGAAGTGGGATAGGATTTGAACCCAGCTTGATTGTCTTCCAAAGTCCAGAATCACATTCTCACAGGTGCTCTGCGAATTCATAGTTTTCTAGGCATATATTCTGTTTATCTGAAGAACCCTGACTAATGTAGTAGATTTCATCGACTGTGAAGTTTGGCCAAGGCCCAGCACCGATAGCCAGTCTTGTGGTAGCTTGTCCCTAACCATGTCAGTGAGATTTAAACTATGGATGCTCGGAAATGGTTGGCTAATACTGATCTCCCATCCAATAGATCAGAGCATGGATTTTTCCCAAAGTTACATAATAAACTTTAATTTGTTATTCTCAGCATAATTGTTACATTCAATTATAAATAAAACAAATTAATAATCCAAGTAAGTGATAGCAACAAATATATGGAAACCTACCACAAATTTATATCAGCATAAGACTGCTTGATATTTATAGTAATTTTTATTCATTCAACAAATATTTATTCAATACCTCCTATGGGCCAAGTACTCCTATAATGAAAATTACATTACTATGATATTGCTTGTAGATACAGAGAATGTTTGATCTAAAAATGACTTTCAAACACAGTAACTAGGAACTAATTACCAATGCAGATTACTTAAAGTGAATCTGAATTAATTTTGAATGCAATCTATCTGTGCTATGATTGTTCTCCACCTAAGAGATGACTATATTAGTGTGGGGACCTACCTGGACCCCCAGAGTTGATCTAATGATTATTTTAAGGTGAAAACATTTGAGCTACAGAAGATGCAGAAGGAAATCTTACCTGAACTTTCTCTTATCTACCTAAGCAGAGTCTCCCCAAAATACATCTGCCATTAACTCGTCTCCAAAATTCCTTTGAATTCAGCTACAGAGGAGACTGCTTATTCTCAACAGCATCAAAAGCCCAGTAGAACCTTCTGTAATCTCACAGGCAAGTCCTAAAAACCACCCTTTTGTTTAGTTGATATATATAAACCTTTATTTTGAGTTTTTCGGTAAGGTACTCATTGATGAGCAATTCCCACGTGCACATGTAGATAAATCTTGTCTTTTCTCCTGTTAATCTACTTTCAGTTAATTGGGAGGCCCCCAAGCATTAACAAAGGAAAAGTTTTCCCCTCCTAATATTAGCATATTTTTGCCTAGTGATTCTCAGCAACTGCAGGTTTTTAACAATACGATACAGTAATTCCAAGTTATGCTTAACATTTACAACGTTCACCAGTGGCTATCGATGATAACACATCCCAGGGACATGGTATTTAACACCACCTGGTTTGAATACTGACTGATCCACTTGCCATCTGTGTAACCTTGAGCAAGCAAATTAATTTCTCTGTGCCTCAGTTTTCTCACCCATAAAATGAGCTTCAAAATAGTACTTATCTCATGAGCTGACTATGAGAATCAAATGAATTCACACATGTAAAGCACTTAGAATAGGGGTGAGAGCATAGTAAGGGCTTCATTAGATATTACTCCAAGGTCTCCGCAGGGGTAGGAAGGAGGGTCTTGGCCACGTCTCATGCTGATGACCTCCAAACACCAGTTATCCACTGGCTTCAAATTACATGAAGTTGCTTCCCGGCCTAAGGGAACATTTCTGAATTAATGTTAGTGTTACGACATAGAATGTTCTTTTTTTTTTTTTTTTTTTTTAAGACACTAATGTGCACTTCTCTATGACTTTTTTTTATTTTTAAAAGTAGGTTATGGTTTCTGAATATTTAGGGGCTCACTATGGAAACTTGTAATGTTTGAACCTTCAAAACCAACCTAAATATTAGTAAACTTTGAAAAGCCTTTTAGCAATGCAAATGTGATGCTACCAGTACTGTAAATAATTACAATAAAGAGCTCAATTCCACTCACTAAATGGCACTTGCAGGCCATTCAGGTTTCCAGAACTTGGCTTGGATTAGTTAGAAAGGCAAAAAGAAAGAAAGACAGAAGAATGTGTTTCTAAATGTGCAGAATTTTACTAATCTTGCTTATCTGAAGTAGAGTCAACACTCCTATGATTTTAATAGCAATAATAATGGCTATCATTTATTGATTCTTTACCAAATGCCAGGATCCTTGCTAAGCTGTAACAGACATTATCTCATCTGACCTTAATGAAATCTGCAAAATAGGTGCTTTGCTTCTGATGAACAAATGAGGAAACTGAGCATTTTAAGGTTTAAACAGCAAGTCTGAACCCATGTGTCTCGTAGAACCACCTAGGAGTGTCAAATGCTAAAGCCAGACTTCTTAACCCCACACCAAACAGCTCCAACGTCTTAGCATTCTTTCTGTATGTAGACAGCTTCTGCAGTTCATGTGCAGATAGACTACCCTCACAGTCAAATTTTATGCAATAAAAATGTTAAAAATGGGCATAAGTGTATACTCAATATGGAATATAAGGATACCTTAACAATACAAAGAGCTTCACCAAAACTCCTTTATTTTGGCAAATGCAAGGGATGTTAATTTCTCCTCCTTGTTCTCATTCTCTTCCTCCTCCTTCCCTTTCCTCTTTCAGTGACTACTACTGCTTTTCCCCTCCTCTTCCTTCTTTTTTAAACCACTCCCCAGGAAGACTAGAGGAACGTGAAGAAAGAATCTTGCCCTGGTTGCAGAGGGTTCACCTGATCGGATGGAAAGGAATGACTTGTGAACCTAGAGATCCACTCAGCTTCCCTAATGCTCCCATGCTTTGCTTCACTAGCATTTATATTTACATGCATCTTTCTTCTGAAGATCTCATAGGGTTGTGACTCAAATATACCCAAATTTATTAAAAGGAGAATGATTAATTTAGGAGAGGCCTTGCTTGCTTGGAGCTGACTTGCTTCGTTTTCCTGTGATGAGTGTGAGTATTCTGAATCAGCTAGTGTGTCCCTCTGTAGTAGGTGGGTGACCGAGCACTTCTCTTTGCTGAATCAGAGGGTGCTGCATGCTCACTCCTCTGGGCTGACGGAGTACACGAAGCTCTGTCATGCATACTTTTTATTTATGCACTGCATCACATAACAAGCAGCAGCAAAGGTTAATTTCCAGGGAATGCCAGAAGAACTACTCACTCAGAGGAAATGGTTTGTGATAAAGAATCATCTGCCCCTAAAGGCTTTTATTCCCCTTCCAAGCTTGTTTCATGGTTTCTTGTTTAAATACTGCTTATGTGGGGAAAAGCCAGTGATATTTTAAGGTTTTTTTTTTTTTCCTGTAGAGGTGATTCTAATATGATCAGCAGAAATGGTGATTCTAAAATGATCAGCAGAAATCATGACTGACTAATTTGGATTCTGCTTGTTATGAAAACATCTGTGTGATTTCTTTTTCTGATAAGCACATTTGATTGTGGGTATTCCAGAAAATCCTGATTTTTACATTTTAATGCTCTTGGTAGATATTTATTTAGTGCTTATTGAGTGTGAAACTCTGTACTAGGCATTGGAGAGGGAAGTTATTGGAAGAAAAGAGGAAAGAGACATCAAAATGACCGCACCAGAGGCTTTATTACCTGGAGGAGGAGTCATCCCACACATACATTATAAGAATGGGAAAATGGTTAGCCTCTGATAGGGGCTAAATGTGACAGGAACTCTCCTTCAGTTTCCCAACTGGGACCCCATGGTTAGAGTTGTGGCTGCTAGTGCACCTGGTCTTAGCAGTATCTTTTCAAATCGTTTGATTCCAAACATCCATGCAAACATCACAGTTCATTAATCAGCCCAAGCGGGACTGATATTATCTGAGTTAAGTAGAACTAATAGAAAATATTATGAAGAAGAGAGGGGAATGATCTCCAAACAACTTGCAGTTTTTCTGTTCTCTAGGATTAGTGCTACATTAGTGTGCTTTCTATTCTGAACAATATCTCCTAACCCCTCTTTCCCTATTCGCCCACACTCCAACCATAAAGTTACTAAGTAGCTCTTTAAAAATAATCATTAATCAGGGAAAGAAACAATGGAAGAATGATGTTAAAGCATTTTCACCACGAAGGAGAAGGAAGGAGGGAAGAATTTTTCTAAGGGAATGTTAAGTACATTTTTATAGAATCTTAGAATCTGGAGGAAGCTTAAAGATTGAGTTGAATATTCCTTCAATAGAAATTTCCTCTTTCCAATCCCTGATAGTTGCTCAAGTCAGTCATTCCAAAGGCTTCAAGTGCTTCAAATGACTTCCGGATGACTCCTTTTGGGTGTCCCACCCCCCATCAAGAATTAGTCAGTTTTTCTCAGTTGCAAGTGACAGAACACTGATTCAGTATAGCTTAAACAAAAGCAGGAATCGATTGCTTTATGTAAGTGGGTAGACGCAGCTGAACCCAGGAGTTTACAAACTGTCATTAAGCATCTTGTCTCCTTTCTTCTCTGAGTGGGTTCAACTTCAGGCTTGCTCCTTCCCTGTTGTGGCAATGAACCACATGCCACTAACTGTACATGCCCCAAACTGAACGTAATCAGCTCCTCCGCCTTTACTCCCTTCTCAGTGAATGGTGGTGCCATCTGTCTACCTCGTTGGCGGAACTAGTGTGCTCGGAAACATCCTAGACTCTCCTGTTTCCTTAATCTCCATAATTAATAGCCAGGTCTTTTCAAATTGGCTTTAATATTTCTTAAATCTGTCTACTTCTGTCCATTCTGTTGTATAATCTCTGCTCAGATTCACCATCATCTCTGGATTTTTTGAGCCTCCTATCTGGTCTCCCTGCTTTTGGTCTAAAGGGGCATCTGCAATCTAAACACCTTCCACATTGGCAAGCAGAGTGATCTTTTTAAGGTAAAATTGTGATCATTTCACAGTCCAATTTAAATTATTTCAATAGCTTTTCATTGCCCCCAGGACAATGTGCAAAACTCTTTGCATGTCTAAAAGGCTTCTTCATGATTTAACCATTGTATGCACCCAGTGTCATAGAATAAAAATTTATTTTGGTTGCCAATTTTGCTTGGTGATAATTAAAAACTTTATTTTTATAATAGTGGATTTATGTGAAGTACAGTGAAAATTTTGAATAACTTTAAGATAAAATAATTAGTGTATGTATGTGGTACTTACTGAGACCTTGCTCTCTTCTCTTTCTGCCCACACAGATGGTTTACTTTTCTTGGTCCCTAAGGTTGGATGCCTAGTCTGGCTAATGATTTGTGAGCAGATCATTTAATTGCTGGTGTGAGGCCTTACAGAGCTCACTTCTTTTTGCCAGAGGGATTTGCAATATTCAAATAGTAGCTTCTCCATCAGCCTGGATCTTGGAGTGAGGATGACACTAAGCAGATTCCCCAGTCATCTTGTGATGAACATGAATGCAAGTGAGAAACAGGCCTTTTCTATTTTAAGCAAATTTGGGGGATGTTTGTTACTGTAGCATAACCTAGCCTATCCTGCCTGAGGAGCATAGATCTGTGTCTTCCAAATCCATGGAGATAATTCTCTCTATTCTGCTGCTAAGAGTTCAGGTACAGTTTGGGAAGCACTGCTCACTGGCATCTAGCTTAGTGCAATGTGTATATTCAATGCACAATCAATGTTTCTGCAAGAGAATATATTCTATCTTGAATGGCTTAAGTGTGGTCTTTTCTGAAGTTAGGAGGATATATTTTTTGGCTTTTCTGTATAATGATCACAGAGAATCAATTATTAAAATGATCAGTGATTCATTTTATCTCTACTTTTTCCTTCACAAAAGGCAAGTACTATTTTTGGAAAACATATAATCATAATTCTAATACATATCCTAATACTATTTAGAAGTCATATATCACAGCCTTTTTCTAAGTTTATATTATACATACCTGAGGAATTTTTTAACAATTTAAATGCGTTTCCTTTCCCATGATAGAAGCATGATGTTGCCAGTTCTGTGGGAAACATGCAAAAATGGCTGCCAGCATATGTGTGTTTTACACTATATTACAATGTCTGTATTTGAGGTTAATCTTTTCCTGAACAGGTTTAAGAGAGATTTAAGTGAATGCTTGTAAATTTGAGTCAGTGTTGGGGAGCAGTAAAAAATAAGCAAGGAATGAACAGATTTCAACAAGATAGTCCTTTATTGCTATAAAACTACTCTATGCTCACCCCACCCTAAAAATCATCACAGTAGGCAACTATGGGATTCATAAAGAACTAGAAACACTTACATTGAACTATAGCAAACGCCGCAATTAACAGGGCTGAGACAGGCCATAAAATTTCCTAGGGCTGGTCAAGTCCTCTTTCAATCTGAGTGAAGATTCTCTCCTTGTTTGGGTTTTTATACATTTGAGAGTTGAATTTTTTTACTGATTTTGCTTGCTCCTTTTGGCTTCATTCATTCACGGAACACAAGTTCAAGCTTTTAAAGACAAATCTTTCCGCATCTCTAAGTATGACAAGAATTTCTAATCCAGGAAACATAAACTCTGTTAAGATATTAGTGTATTTATTTTCCATACTGTTTTAATAGTCACATTTTTATAAATGCTATTTGAAAGAGAGGTACCGTGATAAAGACACATTTGCACTGAGAAATATCATGTTTAACCTTCAAATTCAACCTTTATGTACAATTTTCGTTACAAGTATGTTTTTTTTTTAATACTAACATTTGATTCATTTCATGTCTAGAATTTCGATTCAAGAGGAAAGTACCCATTTTAATTTATTTGTAGTGTTGATTCAACAGACTCAATTGCTTCTTTCTCCAAGAAGTTTCCTCTATTTTTTTGTAACTGTATACTGATTAATCAGATCAATTTTTGTGCTTGTGCTCTCCATCCTTTTTTTCTCTCTCTTTCTTTCCACATTTATATATACACCTAATCCAAGTAATGGAAGTGAAAATGATTTACACATAATTGTATTAGTGGTAAATTAAGAGATTTATTAGTGGTAAATTAAGAGTGTACTATAAAGAAATTTTCCTACGACTGTCTTTTCAGGAAGTTTCCAGATTTTCTCAAGTGTTCAAAGGCTCTATTTTTTGTGATATACTAAACCTTTTTTATAATAAGCATTATCTCTTTCATCAAAATGGCATTATAAAGCCCTTCAAGGCCAGCACTACATGTTTTTCAACTCTTCCATTTCATAGACTCTAATACAGAAATTTCAAACATTTTAATATTTTTTATTAGCTAGATTAGAATATCTCATCTTTTTCTCATGAAGGTTGTTTAGGTGACAAATATTTCAGTAGTTTTAAAATTAAATTTCTATTATCATGAGTTCCATAAGGTTTATATTTTCATTGATAATTGTCATTATTATTTTCAGGAAAACCAAGTGCTTCTGATAGTGTTTAAAATTTAATGAAGCTATAGTTCTTCTTTTACAGAAGATTGTTAGGGAGGTGGGGGGGTTTGTAGTGGTTTAACCTGGGCACAGGCAATAAGGGCTTAGAATGTCTGTAGAGAACTTAAAACCAACTAAAAGCCAGTCTGCTTTTTATTATGAGCATGAACCAGCATTTCTAAACAATGTCAGTGATAAATGACTCCTCCCCATTGGGAGAAGACTTCCTCTCATCCAGTCCTGGTACGCCAATGCTTTGGACCATAATTTTTCTAACTGAATTGCTTCTTATTTCACAGAGGTTAAGTATTTCAAAGCACCAACATTTTATAAAAATGAATTTTGCAGACTCTTGAATGAGCTTTATCTTCAAAGAGTTAAGTCATCTCAACACAGGGAGCAGTTTGTCTTCATTTGGTGATAATAAAAAACAGCCATTTACTGTGATTCTGATTTCAGAAAACTGAAGTCTTTGGGGGTGGCCTTTTTGGACGTAACAAAGACCTCAAAATTTCAAAAGGCTTTTCAGTGTCTTCCTTGATCTCTGCCCTAATTTTTTCTTCTCTATCTGCCTTACTGTAAATGTAAGCAACTGCACTTGGCAATTAAAGATAAGTGAAGGTAGCTGGCTAGAATTGGGAGTCTGTCCACAAAGAACACATGCCTAAGTAATTAAGATATCGGATACATCATTTTTATAGTTCTCATAATGTGTTTGCCTAGGACATCACCACAAATTATTCACAGTATGTGATTTGACTTCATCGAAAACATTAAGCAAACAATCATAATAATGTTCTCTTTCTCTCACAATCATGTGATCATTTATTATGCCTTTTAATATTCTAAAAACTATGCATGAAAACTTAAAGCAACTTAGAACAAGGTGATTGAAATACATTTATTCTGCATCTATTTAGAAAGGTAGTATTCTATAGTAAAAAAAATATTGACTTTAGACCTACCATTTACCAATTGTGTGGTGACTTTCAGTAAGCCAATTAACCCCTTACAGCCCACATTTCCTTGTCTGAAAAGAGAGAATGATAGTAGATAATGTAACTCCTATGGAGCCATTGTGAAGAGCAAGGGAAATAGTATATGTGAAATGACTTTGAAAATTCTTTTTTTGTGTGTGGCTGGCTGGTATGGGTATCTTGACCTTGACCTTGACCTTGGTGTTATCAAGACTTTGCAAATTCTAAAGCAGAGTTGGCAAACTCAAAAGTCTACAGGGGCCAACAGACAACACAGATGTATGAGTCAGTCTCAGTGCAACAGTAAGGGCAGCAAGAGTGTGGACCATGAATAAAGCCTTTCAAATGTGCTAATTTATTTTGTAAAATGTGTTATTCAAATAAGGCAGCCTGAATGTCACTGGTTGTTGCTCCAATTCAAAACGTTGTTATGGATGTAAGGATCATACTTACAGAGATGTGTACTATGCCTATTTCCTGAAATAAAAGAGAAAGAAATTAGCATCCAGGATGCTTATCTGGCAGCAGAGGGGAGTTAGATTAATATTAGGGAAAACATCCCAAATAATTCAAAATTATATTATTCACTTAGCTTAGAATATCAGTGTGGTCATAGAGTCCCCACATGCCTGTATTGGCAGAAAGCCCTACATTTTGCTCTTGAGTCCTTTCCAATACCCACTCCTCACCTCTCTAAGATTGCTAAGAGGTACCTGTGTGGTCAGGGGATAGGAAGAGAGAGTGACTAGGAACTGCTGCTATTCTGGCTCTTTACTATGTTTGGGCTGCTGCCCCATGATATTGTTGAACACATGTCTTGCACAGTCTAGTTAACATTTATCCTTTGGCTGTTCTGCTATGTACTTGCTGGCTCCAACCCCTCCAAAATTGATAGTAACATCCATTCTTGGTGGAAAGGTCATAGCTGTCTTGTTTTTCACTGATAAAGTCAGCTATTTTTCTCCCTGTGCACAACTCTGTATTGGATGCAAAGAACCCAACAAAGAAATGGCTGAAACAAACAAACAAAAATGGATGAGAATGAAAAGGTTATATGTAAGATAAGAACAAACAAATGTGGAGAAAAAAAGGACAGATGTATAGACTGAATGTTTGTGTCCCCCAAAAGTTCATAAGTTAAAGCCTAATCCCCAATTTGATGGTATTAAGAAATGAGGCCTTTGGGAGCTGATTAGGTCATGAGGATGAAGCTCTCATGAATGGGATTCGTGCCCTTATAAAAGACCCAAGAGAGCTCTCCTGCCCCTTCCACCATGTGAGGACATGGCATGAAGATGGTCATCTATGAATCAAGTAGCCAGACCAGACACCAGACACCAAATCTTCTGGTGCTTTGATCTTGCATTCCCAACCTCCATAACTGTTGGAAATAAATCTCTCTTGTTTATAAACCACCTAGTTTATGGCATTCTGCTATAGCAGCCCGAACAGCTTAAGACAACAGGGAAAAATTGATGTCAGAGAAAATGATTAATATTTAACTTTTTTAAAAAAAATTTTATTTTGTCGATATACATTGTGGTTGATTATTGTTACCCCTTACCAAAACCTCCCTCCCTCCTCCATCTCCTCCCTCCCCACCAACAATGTCCTTTCTGTTTGCTTGTCGTATCAACTTCAAGTAATTGTGGTTGTTATATCTTCTTCCCCCCCCCCCCGGTTTTGTGTGTGTGGGTGTGTGTGTGTATGTGTGTGTGTGTGTGTGTGTGTGTGTGTGTGTGTGAATTTATATATTAATTTTTAGCTCCCACCAATAAGTGAGAACATGTGGTATTTCTCTTTCTGTGCCTGACTCGTTTCACTTAATATAATTCTCTCAAGGTCCATCCATGTTGGTGCAAATGGCAGTATTTCATTCGTTTTTAAAGCTGAGTACTATTCCATTGTGTAGATGTACCACATTTTCCATAACCACTCACCCAATGATGGACATTTGGGCTGGTTCCAATGCTTGGCTATTGTAAAGAGTGCTGCAATGAACATTGGGGAACAGGTATACCTTCGACTTGATGATTTCCATTCCTCTGGGTATATTCCCAGCAGTGGGATAGCTGGGTCATATGGTAGATCTATCTGCAATTGTTTAAGGAACCTCCATACCATTTTGCATAGAGGCTGCACCATTTTACAGTCCCACCAACAACGTATGAGAGTTCCTTTTTCTCCGCAACCTCGTCAGCATTTATCGTTCAGAGTCTTTTGGATTTTAGCCATCCTAACTGGGGTTCGATGGTATCTCAGTGTGGTTTTGATTTGCATTTCCCAGATGCTGAGTGATGTTGAGCATTTTTTCATATGTCTGTTGGCCATTTGTATATCTTCCTTAGAGAAATGCCTACTTAGCTCTTTTGCCCATTTTTTAATTGGGTTGCTTGTTTTTTTCTTGTAAAGTTGTCTGAGTTCCTTATATGTTCTGGATATTAATCCTTTGTCAGATGTATATTTTGCAAATATTTTCTCCCACTCTGTTGGTTGTCTCTTAACTCTTTTAATTGTTTCTTTTGCTGTGCAGAAGCTTTTTAGTTTGATATAATCCCATTTGTTTATTTTTCCTTTGGTGGCCCGTGCTTTTGGGGTCGTATTCATGAAGTCTGTGCCCAGTCCTATTTCCTGAAGTGTTTCTCCTATGTTTTCTTTAAGAAGTTTTATTGTTTCAGGGTGTATATTTAAATCCTTAATCCATTTTGAGTTGATTTTAGTATACGGTGAGAGGTATGGATCTAGTTTCATTCTCCTGCATATGGATATCCAGTTATCCCACCACCATTTGCTGAAGAGGCAGTCCCTTCCCCAGTGAATAGGCTTGGTGCCTTTGTCAAAGATCAGATGGCAGTAAGTGTGTGGGTTGATTTCTGGATTCTCTATTCTATTCCATTGGTCAGTGTGTCTGTTTTTATGCAAGTACCATACTGTTTTGGTTATTATAGCTTTGTAGTATAGCTTAAAGTCAGGTAGTGTTATGCCTCCAGCTTTATTTTTTTTGCTCAGCATTGCTTTGGCTATGCGTGGTCTTTTATTGTTCCATATAAATGTCTGAATAGTTTTTTCCATTTCTGAGAAAAATGTCTTTGGAATTTTGATGGGGATTGCATTGAATTTGTATATCACTTTGGGTAGTATGGACATTTTCACTATGTTGATTCTTCCAATCCAAGAGCATGGGATATCTTTCCATCTTCTTGTATCCTCTCTAATTTCTCTCAGCAGTGGTTTGTAGTTCTCATTATAGCGATTTTTCACCTCCTTGGTTAACTCAATTCCTAAGAATTTTATTTTTTTGGTGGCTATTGTAAATGGGCAGGCTTTCTTGATTTCTCTTTCTGCATGTTCACTATTGGAGAAAAGAAATGCTACTGATTTTTGTGTGTTGATTTTGTATCCTGCTACTGTGCTGAAATCATTTATCAATTCCAACAGTTTTTTTGTAGAGGTTTTAGGCTGTTCGATATATAGGATCATGTCATCTGCAAACAGGGACAGTTTGACTTCATCTTTTCCAATCTGGATGCCCTTTATTTCCTTCTCTTCTCTGATTGCTCTGGCTAGTACTTCCAACACTATGATGAATAGGAGTGGTGAGAGTGGGCATCCTTGTCTAGTTCCTGTTCTTAAAGGAAAAGCTTTCAGGATGATATTGGCAATGGGTTTGTCATATATGGCTTTAACTATGTTGAGATACTTTCTCTCTATACCTAACTTATAGAGGGTCTTTGTCATGAATGAGTGCTGAACTTTATCAAATGCTTTTTCAGCATCTATAGAGATGATCATATGGTCCTTGTGTTTGAGTTTATTAATATGGTGTATCACATTTATTGATTTGCATATGTTGAAGCAACCTTACATCCCTGGGATGAATCCCATTTGATCGTGGTGAATAATTTTACGTATGTGTTGCTGTATTCTGTTTGCTAGTATTTTAGTGAGGATTTTTGCATCTATATTCATCAAGGATATCGGCCTGTAGTTTTCCTTTTTGGTTATATCTTTACCTGGTTTTGGTATCAGGATGATGTTTGCTTCATAGAATGAGTTTGGGAGATTTGCGTCAGTTTCAATCTTTTGGAATAGTTCGTAAAGAATCGGTGTCAATTCCTCTTTGAATGTTTGGTAAAATTCTGCTGTGAATCCATTTTGGTCCTCGGCTTTTCTTTGTTGGGAGCCTTCTGATAATAGCTTCAATCTCCTTTATTGTTATTGGTCTGTTCAAATTTTCTGCGTCTTCATGGTTCAGTTTTGGGAGCTTGTGTGTGTCCAGAAATTTATCCATTTCCTCCAGATTTTCAAATTTGTTGGCGTATAGTTGTTTATAGTAGTCTCAAATGATTCCTTGTATTTCAGATGAATCAGTTGTAATATTGCCTTTTTCATTTCTAATTTTTGTCATTTGAATCTTCTCTCTTCTTTTTTTTGTTAGCCATGCTAATGGTTTGTCAATTTTATTTATCTTTTCAAAAAAGCAACTTTTTGATTCGTTGATCTTTTGAATTGTTTTTTGGGTTTCAATTTCATCCAGTTCTGCTCTGATCTTAATGATTTCTTTCCATCTGCTAACTTTAGGTTTGGATTGTTCTTGTTTTTCTAGTTTTTAAGGTGAAGTGTTAGGTTGTTCACTTGCCATCTTTCTATTCTTCTGAGGTGAGCATTTAATGCAATAAATTTCCCCCTTAATACTGCTTTTGCAATATCCCACAGGTTTTGGTATGATGTATCATTATTTTCATTAGTTTCAATTAATTTTTTGATTTCCTGCTTGATTTCTTCTTGGACCCATATGTCATTAAGTAGAATGCTGTTTAATTTCCATGTGTTTGTATAGTTTCCAGAGTTTCGTTTGTTATTAATTTCTAGTTTTAAGCCATTGTGGTCTGAGAAGATACATGGGATAATTCCAATTTTTTTGAATTTATTGAGACTTGATTTGTGACCTAATATGTGATCTATCCTGGAGAATGTTCCATGTGCTGATGAGAAGAATGAATATTCTGAGGTTGTTGGGTGGAATGTTCTGTAGATATTTGCCAATTCCAATTGGTCTAGAGTCTTGTTTAGATCTTGTATTTCTCTACTGATTCTTTGCCTAGATGATCTGTCTAATATTGACAGTGGGGTGTTCAGGTCCCCTGCTATTATGGTATTAGTGTCTATTTCCTTCTTTAGGTCTAATAGAGTTTGTTTTATAAATCTGGCTGCTCCAACATTGGGTGCATGCATATTTATGATTGTTATGTCTTCTTGATGGATCAGTCCTTTTATCATTAAGTAGTGTCCCTCATTGTCTCTTTTTATGGTTTTTAGTTTAAAGTCAATTTTGTCAGATATAAGAATAGCTACTCCAGCTCGTTTTTCTTTTCTGTTTGCATGGTAAATCTTTTTCCATCCTTTCACTCTTAGTCTGTGTGAATCTTTATGGGTGAGGTGGGTCTCTTGTAGGCAGCATATAGTTGGGTCCTCTTTTTTAATCCAGTCAGCCAGTCTGTGTCTTTTGATTGGGGAATTTAAGCCTTTTACATTAAGAGTTGTTATTGAAAGGTGTTGATTTATTCCTAGCATTTTATTGGTTGTTTGGTTGTCTCAGGTGTCTTTTGTTCCTTGCTTTCTGATTTACTGTTTGGTTTCTGTGTTTGTTGGTTCCTTAGGTTGTAGATAGCGTTTTTGTTTGCTTGTTTTCTCTTCATGAGTGCCATTTTTATTATCCTAGTGGGTTTTGATTTTTCTTGGGTTTTTATGGCAGTGGTAGTTATTTTTCAGGAACCAAACCCAGTACTCCCTTGAGGATTTCTTGTAAGGGTGGTCGTGTGGTAGTGAACTCCCGCAGTTTTTGTTTGTCTGAGAAATATACTATTTGCCCCTCATTTCGGAAGGATAGCCTTGCAGGGTAAAGTATTCTTGGCTGGCAATCTTTGTCTTTTAGTATTTTGAATATATCATCCCTTTCCTTTCTAGCTTTTAGGGTTTGTGATGAAAAGTCTGATGTTAGCCTGATTGGGGCTCCCTTATAGGTGATTTGATGCTTCTCTCTTGTAGCGTTTAAGATTCTCACTTTGTCTCTGAGTTTTGCCAATTTGACTATAACGTGTCTTGGAGAAGACCTTTTTGGGTTGAATACATTTGGAGATCGTTGAGCTTCCTGGATCTGAAGATCTGTGATTTTTCCTATACCTGGGAAGTTTTCTGTCACTATTTTGTTGAATATGTTTTCAATGCAATCTCCGTTTTCCTCCCCTTCTGGAATACCCATGACTCGGATATTTGAGCACTTAAGGTTGTCTGATATCTCTCTCAGATTTTCTTCAATGTCTTTGATTCTTTTTTCTTTCTTTTTGTCTGCTTGTGTTATTTCAAACAGCCCATGTTCAAGTTCAGAGGTTCTCTCTTCAACTTCGTCAAGCCTGCTGGTTAAACTCTCCATTGTGTTTTTTATTTCGCTGAATAACTTCTTCAGTTCAGCAAGTTCTGCTACATTTTTTTTCAGGCATTGATTTCCTTGTACATTTCCTCTTTCAGGTCCTGTATACTTTTCCTCATTTCATCATGATGTCTAGCTGTGTTTTCTTGTATCTCATTCAGTTTCCTTAGAATTATCACTCGAAATTCCTTGTCAGTCATTTCAAGGGCTTCTTCTTCTATAGGATCTAGAGTTTGAGATTTATTAACTTTTGGTGGTGTACTTTCTTGATTTTTTGTATTTCTGGAATCTTTTTTCTGATGTTTATTCATTGCGGCAGGGGGTTTCACAGTCCACTGGTTTGAGACTATTGACTAACTAAGATGTTGCTGTGGTTGCCAATTTGGTATGGCTACCTCTGTGACTGCTCAGTTGGCCTCTAGTGCCTTGTGTGTGTGGTTGCCTCGGGTCTTGGGCCTCTCCAGGGAGCCACCTCTCTCGTCAGCTTGGACTCTGATGGGCTGCTGGATCACAAGGCAGTACCACAGGGTGTGTGTTCTCTGCTGAGTTTCCACTTCCCGTGCAGGACTTCTCCATGTTCCGTGTGCTCTGTCCCGGGCTGCTGGATCATGCAGTGGCGGCCCCAAAGGGTATGTGGTTTCTGTCGAGTCTCCGCTTCCCTAGCCAGACATCTCGCTGCTCTGTGCGCACTGGGCTGGGCTGGGACGTGTCTTCTGCAACCCTCGTCTATCAGCCAGGCCTTTAAGACCACCGCCTCGCCCAGGAAGTCTACCAGGTTTCTGCTAGGCACAGATGACCGATCGCTCTGGGTGCCTTTGTAGCACTGTGTAGATCTTTCTCAGGACTTATCTCCTTCCTCCTGGTATCGCGGTTATTTGTGTACTTGTCTTATCTCCCACACCAGAGTGTGAGCTCCTCGGGGGAGGAGCTCACAGCACACGGTTCACCTTTGAATCCCCCCGGCACGGACCGACTCCAGTGCCCGCCCGCAGTCAGCTCTCCAGCAGGCTCAAGTGAACTCAGGAACGCTCCAACCACACTATTCCTAACCAGAAATCAGTTAGGTGTTTTTCCAAACTGGTGGCTGCAGAGATGGTATCTGCCTCCTGGTAACAGGAAATTTACTGGGGGCCGGAGCCCAGGGTGCAGTGGAGTGAGAGTCGGCCCAGCCCATACTTCCTTGCCCTCCCGACACTGGCCGGGAATGTCCCACGCCACCAGCCCTGCCAGAGAACCGCAGAGGGAGTGGGAGGGGAGGCCAGCCTGCAGGCCCCGGGAAGCCCCGTGCTGGGGCAAGAAGTGGCACAGCTCAGTGAGGAGCCGAGCCGGGAGAGGAGGACAGGCCTGGCCGAGCCGGGCTGGAGCCGCCACCACCTGAGAAAATGGAGGCAGCCCCGGGGGTGGTGAGTGCCCCGGTGGGGCAGGCGGAAGCTGGGCGGGCTTCCGCCCCCTGAGCAGGGCCGGGCTGGGGGTCACTCATGGGGCTGGGCTGGGCCGGGTGTTTCCCTCTCTGCCTCTGCATTGTCACCGTCCCCATCCTTGGATGCTGCCGCCTCAGGCTGCTCACTCGGTCCCACGGCGCAGCTTGGGCACTCCCAGGAATCTTCTTTTATGCCGGCAGTTTCTGAGGCGTGGAAGTCCAAAGTCAGTCCAAGGAACACATCTGGTGGTGGCGACATTGCAAGATGGTGCAAGCAGAGTGAGCAGCCTGAGCAGCATGAGCAGAGAGAGCAAGAGCAATATTTAACTTAAATGTTAGTTATTTTTAGCGGGAGGTTAGAATAATTAGAACAGAAATCAATAAACAAAGATATAGTGGAAGAAAGTTTTCTCAACTAAAAATAAAATGGGTATATAAATTGAAAATATTTATAGTATGCTACACAAAATCATTGAAAAGAGCTCCACTCCTAGAAACTCTTATGACATTTAAAATAATAATTTATTACTTAAATAAGTAGATATTCACATAATCAGAATTCAAAATGTATGTATGTGTTTATAGAAGAAAATCTCTATCTCATTTCTGTCTTCTCACTTTTTATACAAATTGTGGCATTCTTCACATACTTTTTTTGATGCCTTAACTTTTTTTCTCTTAACAGTGCTAATCCTAACCACCTATATGAGGAATCTAAAATAGTCAAACTCAGAAGCAGAAAGTAGAATGATGGTTACCAAGGACTGGGGAGAGGGGAAAATGGAGAGGTATTAGTCAAAGGTTACAAAGTTTCAGTTATGCAAGATGAACAAGACCTAGAAATCTACTGTACAGCATAGAAACTATAGTTAACAATATTGTATTGTATACTTCAAATTTGCTGAGAGAGTAGATCTTATGTTAAGTGTTCTTATCACACACAATAATAATAATAAATAAAGAGAGTGGGAGGAAAGTTTTGGAGGTGATCAATGTGTTTATGGCATAGATTGTGGTGATGATTTCACAGGTGTATACCTATCTCCAAACTCATCAAATTGTATAAATTAAATATGACTAGTTTTTTTCTATGTCAATCACACCTCAACAAAGTGGTTTAAAAAATGAAGAGTATTTCATCTCTTAATTAATGAACTTTCTTTATCTTCCTTATTTTTTCCAGTCATTGTATAATAGGTCTCTATCTTTCCTGAAAAACAGCTCAGCCAACTCAAAGTCAATAAACCCTATCCTTATACTCATAACTTTCAAAAAGACTTTCAGAATCTTTTAATCATGAAAAGACAACAAGCATTCCCATAGGTTGAAGGAATCCTTCTGACATGAAAAATAAAAGTACACAAATAGGAAAAAAAGCAACTTGGAGGAAATGGAGATTACTCATGAAAAAGAAAACTTTAAAAATCTATAGCATTTATAACCCCAGAAAGATAAGAGGGAGTCAAAGGCATCCATGGAGCAATAACCATAGAATATAGAAATAAAAATTTCAGAGGAGAAAATGGCTTACTAGATGTTAATAATATGTCATAGAAATGAATGTTTCAATATAAGCATTGGAAAATAAAGAAGCATGTTTTCTAGAAATTATAACAAAAAGTCAAAGATTTGGAAAATAGAAAAACAAAGATAAGAAAATTTTAGGATTATCCAGAAGATCCAATACCTGAATAGTACAAGCTGCAGAAATGGAAAACAAAATGATCAGAGACATGAAATCATAATTGATATGATTCAAGAAAATTCTCTACAACTCCAAGTTTCTCAATCAACAATATCTATCAATGGATTAAAGTATATCCATTACAAGGTACAGCATTGCAGTATTTCAGAACAATAGGAGGAAAAGAGAAGGTCCTACAAGCAACAGGGGAGAAAAAGGATCATAGTGGCAAAATTAAAATGACTTCAGATTTCTTAACACCAACACTGGAAGCTTAAATATAACAGAGAATTGCTTTCAAAATTGTGAAGGAAAAATAAATTCCATACTAGAATTATTTTTGTAGCCAAACTATCAATTAAGTTGGTGGGTTGAATAAGAATTTCAAGCATTCTATTTTATACATCTATGTTTGATAAGCTACTGGAGGATGTCCTCTACCGAAACACAAGGGAGTAAATGAAGAAAACGAAGACATGGGACTCTAATAATGGGAGATTCAGCACAGGAGAGGGGTTGAAAAATGATGGGAGATTTCCAGGATGATAGCTGGGCAGGAGGCCTGAATAGCAATCAGTCTAAGTAGAAGATTTAAAACATAAGTCTCTAAGAGGGATGCTTACAAGGTGATTGGCTTTCTGGAAAACTATACTGAGAATTTGGTTAGCCAGAAAAAAAAAGTAAACTAAAAAAATGAAAAAATATAAACAAAGCAATTACTAACTCAACAGAAGAAAAAAGAAAACATAATAATATATTAAGATGTTCAACTGTGAATAATGTTTGTATGGTTCTAATTATACACGGTACTTCAAAAAGTTTATGGAAAAAAGGAATTCAAAGATAATATGAATCTTTCCATGAACTTTTTGAAGTAGCCTCATAGAATGTATACTAATACCAACACTAAGTATGAATTCACCACAAAATTATATTAATTTAGAGATGCAGAAGGGATTATAGAGTTCTAAACACACTCCAAAATGACAAAGCCAACAATATAAAGATAGCATCTATTTGAAAAATTAATCCTCCATAATGATGAAATTCCCAGAGAGAAATTAAAAGTTCAAAGACTGTATCCCTTGCTAGTCGAAGTCCATAAATAAAACAAAAAACTCAGAAGGAATTCAACTTATCTTTCTTACTCTGTGAATTAAAATGTAAGGAAATTAAAGTCTTTCTTAGTTGCATACCCTGCTCAGTCCTAGCTGGAGGGGTTCTTTGCCTGGGTAGAGTTGTAGCTCCATCCACAACCACGGCTGGGGCTCTGTGGGATTTCTTCAGGACCTTGGAAATCAAATCAGTTCAAGTACAAGTCTCTGACATGCGCCTTACTTTTAAGAGTCTAAATAGTTAAAAATCCATGAGATCGTCACGGTTCTGGCCTCACATTTACAAACATATAAAAATAAGCAGTCCACAAAATCAGTTATTAAAATCAGACCCAAATCAGTTATTCCAGGCAAAACAATGTTTCTAGCATCCCTGTCCTTATTTTTCCTGGTGAGAAAAAATACTTCTGCCACGTGTTTCCCAAGATGCTTCTTTTGCTTTGCTTTTGAGTATTGCAGGCCACATGTGTAACATTTCTTTCTGCTGTCTCATTTTGTACAATGGTGGGATAAAGATTTTGACTTTGCTCCTTTTTGGCTCCATCTAAGAAGACAGCTGAATTCGGGGACTGACCTGCTAACCATCTTTCCTGTTCTTTTTCTTAAAAATCCCAGCCACTGCAACAACAGGTTGAGATTTTTAGGGGCCCTACCCAAGTTCCGAACCAACTAAGAAATAGGAATAGAGAACAGGGAGGGCACCAAAATTACCTTTATTACTGATAAAGTCTAAACTGGAGTGCCTTACTCTATTAGTTTCCTAAGACTGCTGTAATAAAGTACCACAAACTGTGTGACTTAACACAATGGAAATTTGTCTCACGGTTCTGGAGGCTGAGAGTATGAAATCAAGCTGTTGGCAGGGCCATGTCCCTCTAAGACATGTTTGAGAGATCCTTCCTTGCCTCTTCTAGCTTCTTGTGTTTGCTGGCAATCTTCAGCATTCCTTGGCTTGCAGATGCTTTGCTCCAATCTCTGCCTCTGTGGTACATGGTTGTCTTCTTTCATTGTGTCTCTTCTCTTCTTCTTATAAGGACACCGTATATACTGGATCAAAGACCACCCTAATGACATCAACTTGATTACATCTGCAAAGATCCTATTTCCAAATAAGGTCATTGCTGTGGATTGAATGTGCCCCATCAAATTCACTGAAGCATGATCTCCATTGTAACAGTGTTAAGAGGCTGGGAAATCCAATTGTACTATTTGAAAGGTGAGGCCTTTCAGAAGTAATTGGATTGTTAGGACTGTGCCCTTGTGAATGGATTGATGGGTTAATGGGTATCATGGTGTTCTGATGGCTTTATAAGGAAAGTAAGGGAGGAGGTTAGTTCACTCATGGTAATGTCATTCTCTTACCATATGACATCCTGTTTCACTGTAGGAAGTCACTACCAAGAACAAGTCCCTCACCAGATGTGTTCCCTGGATGTAGGACTTCCCAGCTAACAGTAAGAAGTAAGTTTCATTTCTTTATAAATTACCCAGATTTGGGTATTCTGTTATAAGCAACAGAAACAGATTAATACAGTCACATTCACAAGCACCAGGGATTAGGACTTCAGAATATCTTTCTGGGGTACACAATTCAACCCTGCTGTGGATTGATGCCCCCTCAAAACTTAGTCTACACTGTGACAATGTAAAGGGGGTGGGAAATCCTATTATGATAATTGAAGTGTGGGGCCTTGAAGAGATGGTTAGACTATAGGACCATGCTGTAGTGAATGGATTAATGGTTGTCAGGGGCGTGGTTTTGAGGGCTTTAAGGGAGAGCATGTAAGAGTCTCTCTCTGCTCTGCCATTTTCTGCCATGGGAGACCTCTGCATTGCTGTAAAGCCACCACTAAAGAAGATCCTCACCAGATGTGTTCCTTGGATTTTGAACTTCTCAGCCTCTGAAACTGTAAGCAACAGATTTTGTTTTCTTATAAATTATCTAGTACAGATATTTTGTTGTAAGCAACAGAAATGGACTAATACAAACCCATAACAATAACTCAGGGTGAGAGCCAAATGGAGCTGCTACCAAACCTCAAAATTAGGCAGACTTACCTTTCTAAGCATGGTGCTATGCTTTGGTGCATGACTCTCCATGTCGAGCAAAACTTGCAGCATGCAGAGCAGAAAGGAGCTCTACTCCCTGGGGGAAGTTGACTTCCAAGTAGGAAAAGTGTGAAGCATCACTGAGCATGGCTATTCTTTTGAAATAGAAAAGGTACTTTTGTTCTCCAGGGAGGTGAGTAAAAAGTGGAATGAGACCAGGAGAGTCATACATCTACATGGGGAAGAATCCTTCCTTCAGCACAAATGTCAAACGTAAATTTGGAAAGAAAAGTCATAAAATGTAAAATAATAATTTCGTAACAATAACTTGACTCTGAAACTCCAAATTATATTAACAAAACCAGAAAGTCAGGGATGAATTTCTTATCTTGTAAAGTAGACTTGAAAGAAACATTTCATTCTTGACTTTGATAACCAGATTGCAAAGTATATGTACAATATATGTATTGTACAATATATGTATTATAATACATATGTTGTTAAATTGAAATGTAATCATTATAAGAATTAAAACATTGGATATGTACCTTCTTAAAAAAATCCCTAGAGAAGGTAAAAATAAACAAAGCACAGTTCATATATTATAGAATAAAAGCAAAAAGTCCACGATGCAAGAAGGAAGCATAAAAACCAAAAATTACTAACAAGATTTTAAAAGGTTAAACACATTTGTCATATCAGTATACGTAACAGGTTTAATGGCCCCATTAGGTACCCAAGATTATCAATTAATTAAAGAACAAAATAATGATGGTCAAAGGTTTATCAACAAATACAATATATTGGTCCATTTCTGTTGCTTATAACAGATTCTGGGTAATTTATAAAGAAATGAAATTTATTTCTTACGGTTTGGAGGCTGGGAAGTCCAAAGTCGAAGGAACACATCTGGTGAGGGCCCTGTTCTTGGTGGTGACTCTCCACAGCAATGTGGGGTATCACATGGTGAGAACGGACTGAGCAAGAGAGCTAATCTTTTCACTTGCTTTCCTTATAAAGCCATCAGAAACACTCTCATTACTCCAGGAATGGATTCATCCACTCACAAGGACACAATCCTTACAATCTAAACACCTCTTTACAACCCCACCTTTCAAATACCGTAAGTGGATTTCCTACTTTCTTAACACTGTTATAATGGAGGTCACATTTCCAATACATAAACTTTCCGGGGACACGTTTAACCCATAACAATAACAAAGAAAACAGGGGTAACAATATTTTGTAACACAAAATCAATAATGGAAAGAGTAAATTTGTACTGATGAAAGATAGAATCAACTCCAATATGCTTATTGAAACCTTTATTACCCGATAACAATGGAGAAAAAATATGAACAGAAACTACACAAATAAGAGAAGAAATTAACAGTAACAATAACTTAATCTTTCAATCTCCCTAGAAATTTTTTTCCTATCCCTACTACCAAAGAAGACATACAGAATCTGAACAATGCAATTCATGAGGCTGAACTGCTAACTATATAGTAAGTAAAATGAACTACACATTCTTCTCACATGTACATAAAATATCTCCAAAAGTTTTCACATTCATATACAAAAAGACCTAAAAAATGAACAAAATTCTTTGCAAGATAAACTAGAAATTAATAATAGTAAAATTGAAAGCAAAACTAAACCCTTTCCAAATATTTAAAAATTAAGAAATACTTCTCACATCACTACCCACTGTATTATTATTATTAGTCTGGGTTAAAAATAATGAATATGAACCTATTTGGAAAAAAATTGGATGACATCAAATTCTTACTCAGAAGCAAATTCATAGTCCTACATTATATGAGAAGAATGGAAGAAAATAAAGTATTCAACTCAAGTGGGGGAAAAGAGCTATGAACCAAAACCAAACAAATAAAAGCAAAATACTTCAGAGGATATTATTATTCTAACAGTGAAAATAATAGAGCTATGAAAATAATTTCAGACAAACGTTCCTAGTTACTAAAAATAATTATGGGTCTAAAACTGAGACAGTGGGAAAGACAAGCAATTTTATTTACTGTTCCTCCTTTATATTATTTCCATTTTATAAGTCTCTGTTGTGTGAACTCTGAATATCATCTAGTCAGAAAGTGGGTTCTGGAGCAATTGAACAAATGACTAATTTGAGAAAGAGTAAATGAGGAATTATGTAAACTAGCAAATGTGGGAAGGCCAATGCAAATTCTGCATAAGAGAAGAGTTTAGGCCTTATTGATGTTAAAAACAAAAAGCATTTGCAAATGACAAATCCTGCACATAAAAAAAGGGTAAATATTCAAAGCTATGCTCACTTTTTTAACTTTCAAATCATTCCTTGCACAAGAAACAAACTATATATTGAAAACAAAAATACGTCTAATCAATTTTCTAGACACTTGCTTTAGTTATACTTCTATAACTTCCTTAATACTAGCTATATTCTTGAGTCATATTTGTGAGCAAAGTCTAAATAGCACAAATTAAGACTGTTCCAGTGATTTGAACAGGGTGATAATCTTTTCTCTAAAGATGGCTACTTTAGTTTCTGTATACCTAAACTTAAATCCTTTTCCTGAAAAACATGGAACAGATTTGCAGTTTGTTTACAGATGGCTTAGATTTTTCACCTATTCTAGTATGTGAGATCCTGTTATCATTTGGTGGCATTAGTGGAATCTCAGAAGCATTTTTCCCATGATCAAATTGGGTTTCAAAGATCACACATTTATCAAGTCTTGAAAATTGACAAGTGTTTGGCTATGGGATGTGTGTAACTGTCTGTGCCTTTGACTCAGCTCTTTGGTATGGTGTTTTCCTTTGAACACAGAGGCCCGATTGAGTTGTTGTATCAGCCCAGAATGT
Organism: Cynocephalus volans; assembly: GCF_027409185.1. Lineage (NCBI taxonomy): Eukaryota > Metazoa > Chordata > Mammalia > Dermoptera > Cynocephalidae > Cynocephalus > Cynocephalus volans. Next base: position 38,569,933 of record NC_084466.1, on the reverse strand, counting down.
CTGTTGAGGTCATTTTTTAAACCATGGACCCAATGCTGCTGAAAGGTAATTTCTAACTTCTAAGTGGGTACATTGGGTAGAGCATTAGTACAGGAATGGTACAAAATAATTTCTTAAAAATCAAATAACAAAGACAATCTTTGATTATTTAATCAAAACTTTCCATCTTCAGAACTCATTTATTCAGTAAGTATAAAAAGATAACCTCCAAGTTTATTACCTCAAACTGTGAACAAAAAAATTAGTCAGGACACAAATAAATTTAATTGTAGTATTAATGTGCTACTTTGTGAATGTAAAAGCATTTTTCTTCCAAGAAATTTAATGCTCTTAATGCCCTGGGTGTTTCCTCCTGAACACTTGACTGACATTTATTCTACTGTGCTGAAAACTCATCTATACTTTACTTCTTGCCAACTGAATCTATTTGAATACCTTTACTTGATAGTTTCCTAATTTTCCAGATAGCTGAACATTAATTAATTCATCACTTTTGCTTTACAGATCCAATAGTGGGCCCAGACTGTCTCTCAAAGCAGAAAGTATTCAAACTGTATCCATCAAGGATGTTAGAGAAGATATTTCTATATTGGGAAAGCTTTTGGACTAGACCTCCAAGATCCTTTCAAACTCTAAGATTTTAGACCTGGGTTCTATTAGGGCCAAAATAACCAACCAATGATGGCAGGGCTCTTGCCTGAGTACCATTCGGACATTTCACTTTTATTATCTCTAATCCTCAAAGCAATGTGGTAAGGTTGGTATTATTATCCCTCTTCCAAAAATGAAGTCACAGAGACTCAGAGAGTTTCATTTAACTAGAGAATTGTTTGTCATGGATTCAAAATGAGGTTAATCTGATTCCAGAGTTTATACTCTTTACACTTGAACTTGGTGCTGGAAAAGAGTCTGGGAAACTACAATGGTGTGGAAGGACGTATCGTTTCATTGTTATGTTCTTTTATGACATGGCTAAAGCAAAAAGGAAGAAGGATCTGTGTTTAAGGATTTTCTCTGTCTCACTCAGAGCCTTCTCCCATGTGTTCTCTTGTGGCCTAAGATTCAGTGAGGCTCCCGCGTGTTAGGATGGGAGATAGCCAGTTTCTATGTTGTCAGCTTTCTGAGCAGCAACAAGGGTCAGAAAATGTCCAGTGTTCAACCAAGTGTCTGCATGTGAGTGGGTTCTTGAGGGTACAAAGGGACCATGGTACATTTTGAGAGGAACCCAGGCAGCACCATTCCACACCCTCTCTCATGAGCTCAACCCACATCCTCTTTGTCAATATTTATCCAAATGTCTCATTGACCCTGCATGTGTCTTAGTTGGTATTGATTTGTTTCCTGCCTCACAAATGGGAATAATTGGGTTCAACTGATAACTGATCATCATATCCTAAATTTTAGGTGGACCAAGAAAAGATGTTACTGGGCTTGAGGCAACCACAGTTCTAAGGTTCTAATTCTCTTTTTCTTGATGGCAAATCAGAAAACACAGAATTTAATCAAACAAACCAAAACAAGCAACAAAAAATCCCATAGACAATAGGAACAACCTATGATATCTTTGTAAAGAAAATAGCTCATGTTTATCTTTGAACAGTATGGAAAGAACACAGTGCCTTTTGAGTCAGCCTGGTCTATACTTTAATCCCTCCTCTCCATTTATTGTTTTATAATCTCAGTAAGTCATTTAGCCTCTCTGAGTCTTTGTTCTTTATTTGTTAAGTGGGGATAGCACTTCTGACATTATAAGGTTGTTGTGAGGATAAGTGAGATCTGTACATAGAACAGCTCACATGAAGCATGGCAGTAAGCCCTTTGGTAAATGCTCGTTTCTCCTTCCTTTCCTCTCTCATTGAGTTCACTGATTTTCAAGGAAAAGGTCATTTTAGAAGGTGAAAGGATCCTTTCTTCCCATTCATTTAAGAGCATCAAATAGCCCTTGGCTTTTGAGTCTTGACTGTTTATTTTGTATGAATTTTTAAAAATAGCTTTGTTAGCAATTCAGAAAATACAATTACAAAAGGGTAATCTAGATTCTACCATGACTGTAGTGGAAAAAAGAATTGAATGAAAAAAACAAAAGAGAAAGAGACGAGCAGAATTCTGTATACATTATTTATTAACAGGAACCCTCTTTATGCACAAACTCCAGGCACCTCATTACTTTGTAAATTGTATATTCTTCTTAAGTATGAGGCAGTTTAAGTTAACGATGTGATCCATTCACCCTTCCATGTTTTATTTATGTTTTCTTCTAGAGTGAAAGGAATAGTCAAAAACAATGACCTGCTTATTCGTGAAGAGGAGGAAAAGGAAGTGTGTGTGTGTGTGTGTGTGTGTGTGTGTGTGTGTGTGTGTGAATTCTCCACGATTTTGGAGTTAGGGTGATTTTAACCAATTCAACCACAGGTTTATTTTTAAAACCTCTTAAAGCCTAATGCTAAGGATGGCAAATGGCAAAAATATTGCAGACCTCTCTGTGGAGGACCAACCCTGTTCCCCTCCTGCTTCAGTCTGATTACCTCTGGGGAATGTGCTATTCCTTGGAATGAATCAGCTCTGCACACAATAAGAGAGGCTGAAAAGTTTAGGATGTGGGAAATATGTGGAATTTACTATTGAATAATGATTTGTATTCTTCTTTTGCAATAAATATGACAAATGACCCAGATAGGAGGATGGCAATTAATGAATCAAGCTTCTGAAATATAAAAACACTTCATAATAAAAATGAAAGCAGTAATAGTAGGAAGCCAAGTTAAGTAAACAAGTATTATGCTTTGTGCATCTGAGTCGTACATTTACAAATTCCAAAACTATGACTGTGAAAGGGATTAGTGTAATAATAATACCAGTGTTCTTGGTTTCCATTGCTGTTTGACTTGGTTCTTCTGAATTTGCAAACAGGTAATGTTCCATGCTGACTTTCTGCGCCCATCTGAGAGTCAGTTAGCTGGAACAATGTATCGCCTGTGTAGGACTGTGCCTCAGCAGCCCCACAGCTCTGACAATCATTTACATTTAGGCAAGGTGCTTTCACCCTAACAGTCTCATGTGTTTCTAAGTAAATCATTTCCAAATCAGTTAGAGTCAGTGTAGAAATCTCTTTTTTGTTCAGTTATATATTGAAAACCTGCTGTCCCTGTGAAGCTTTCCTTGCCTAGTGACCATTCCCCTAATTTGGAAAGTGGGATATGTTTTCAAACTTTAGAGAAGAGGGGAAAAATTGTCTTTAACAGGGGGTGGGGTGTGGTGGAGGCAATGCTGTGTATGCACAGATTCTGACCAGGGGAGAATTATCTTCATGGACCCACCAATGCAAACATTTTTCCCTTTTAAAAGAAGAGTTGGTAGCTATTTACACTTAGGTATATGGTATATGGTGCCACCAGGTTGGTGACTTTGGGAAAGTTGTTGCTTTTTTTCCTCATAAAACGGGATTGAATTAGGTGATATTTAAGAGTCCTTCCAGCCCTAAGACTCTTTGGAAACAAAAAAAAAGTTCTCAAGGTAAAGAAAATATTTTAGAGAGCAGAGAGCTACTTAGATGTTAAAGCAGACAAACACCCAGCATCGCCAGCTTTACCTTCCTCTCTGGTCTCTGAGTGAATGCAGTAGGTAGGAAATGAACTTGATTATTTGGATGCTGTCTCTACAGCTATCCCTTTCCTCCATGCCAATGCTTCTCTAATATTAGCATGCAGAAGGACCACCTGAGAAGCTCGCTAAAAAGTTGCAAGGGTCACAATGTTAGAGATTGATTCAGTAGGTCACGGTGGGGCCCAGGAATCTACATTTTAAAGACATCTCAGGAGATTCTGGTGAAGGAATGATAATCGTGAATCACTGAACAATAGCATCAAAGGAAAGGGGAAAACTTTCTGTGGGTTGTCAGAGGGTTATCCAGCTAGTGGGAAGGGAGGAGAGTCTTTTAATAGTCTATCCCTGTTTAGGTAGGCTCTGGGACTGATGCCGTAGGTGGGAAATGCATAGTTTAGTAGTCCCCCTTATCCATGGGTTAACTTTGCAGTTTCAGTTACCCACAGTCAACCATGGTCTGAAATATTAAATGGAAAATTCCAGAAATAAACAACTCAGAAGTGTTAAACTGAGTACCATTCTTAGTAGTGTGATGAAATCTCTCACCATCCCTCTCTGCCTTGCCCAGGAGGTGACTCACCCCTTTGTCCAGTGTCTCTGTGCTGTCAAGGCTCCCCACCTCCTAGTCACTTACAGCCATCTTGGTTATTGGATGACTGTCATGGTATTGCAGTGCTTGTGTTCAAGTAGCCTTTTTTTTACTTCATAAAGGTCCCCAAATGCAAGAGTAGTGATGCTGGTGGTTTGGATAAGCCAAAGAGAAGGCTTAAAGTGCTTCCTCTAAGTGAAAATGTGAAAGTTCTCCACTTAATAAGGATAGAAAAAAAATTGTATTCTGAAGTTGCTAAGGTCTATGGTAAGAACGAATCTTCTTTTTTTTAAATTTTAATTTCTCAATATACATCATAGTCTATTTTCATGACCCTTTACCCAAGAACGAATCTTCTATCTGTGAAACTGTGGAGGAAAAAGAAATTCATGTTCATTTTGCTGTTGCATCTCAAACTGCAGAAGTTATTACCACAGTGCATAAGTGCCTACTTAAGATGAAAAAGGCATTAAATTTTTAGGTGATAAGCAGGAACAGAAACTGCTCCAATTAATAGCAATGTGCTGTGCCAGAAAGCATTGAGTGTATATGAAGACTTGAGCAAGGCATCCCCTGAAATGAGTGTCACCAAGCCATTTACTGCAAGTAAGAGGTAGTTACACAAATTCAGAAATACAGAAGGTCACTAGTAGCCTGACATTAAGTCACATACCTCCCTCATTCACCTCACTTCATCTCATTGCGTAGGCACTGTGTCATGTCACATCATCACAAGAAGGATGAGGACACGACAGTATGATATTTTGACAGAGACCGAATTCACATGACTTTTATTACAGTATATTGTTATAATTGTTTTATTTTATTATTAGTTTTTGTTAATTTCTTATTGCACCTAATTTATAAATTAAACTTTATCATAGGTATGTGTGTACAAGAAAAAAACATGGATTTATACAGTTTGGTACGATCTGCAGTTTCAGGCATCTACTTGGGGTCTTGGAAATTGTCCCTCAAGGATAAGGGGGGACTACTGTATTAATTGTTAAGGCTGTGCTGTATACAAAGTGTACTGGGAGTTGTGGTCCATGTAAAAATAATAGACACAGGCTCTGCTGTCTGTGATCTCTCGTTATAGGGCGTATACAGAACAGATAAGCATTTAAGCTAGAAGAAGCATTGGGAAACAACTCTTTAGCAATAACATCACTTTTATTTATTTTATATCTTTTAAACAGACTCAGTTTAATCTTGCTATCATGTTTCTTAATGTGCCTGAACCGTGGGAAAGTCTATAAGCCACCTTTTGTGAGGAGATAGAGCAGAAAACTAAAAAAAGTATGGTCTGTTGAAGAATAGTCCAAATGAGGATGTCTTCTGCGGCCCCTTCCCCATTCTTCCACTTCCTTATTTTCTTTCTTTCCACCATGGTCCTACTTTTGGTTGGAAGAATAGCTTAGAATAAAGTACTAAGAAGAAAGACTACTATCATTATTTTAAAAATTCAGTGGGGTTGCTTTCTGCCTACTTCTGCCTGTGCAGTCGGTGCTTGCCACCTGAGATGTCTCTGCAGTGGGAAACAACATGATGTCCTCAAGCCTCACCACTTTGGTGCTGAGAACTTGAAGAGAATATAAATTACCTAGATGTTGAATCCCAATCGTTTTATCTTTTTTACAGCTTTCATACTTGTGAAAGGCTGTGAATTTGCAGCATACAAGAGAGAAGATGATTTTACTTTGTTGGAATAATTCAAACATCTGTTCCTTACTTTGAATAGATTCTGATTTATGTGCCTGTACAAACTTGATATCTATAAAACTGACTGGCAATGTAATATTTTGAAATTCTATTCTCTCTTTGCTTCAGGGAGCTCCAGAACCTAGGAAGTGACTAATGATATTGCACGAGATAGATTAACTTAATTCTTTCATCATCAATTTTTGTTTGTGACTACATGGTAACAACCATAAAAATAGAGGCTAAGTGCTCATCGCTTGGAGCAGTTCTACTTTCCTGTTGTATAGCAGCAAGATGTAGCTATGCCCATAATTTAAAGAATGCCTGTATCCTCCGTGAGCATCATGATGATTCAGCAATTTAACCTTATGCAATGGAAGTAAAAGAAAGAAAAGTAGGATATTCAGATTCTGACTTAGTATGGTGTGGGTGGGCAGACTCCCCAACCAAGTAAATTAAAGCTTTAAACTCAGTAGAGTACCTTTAAAATGACTGTATGATATTTGAAGAATGTGTTTTGACATGATCAGTACTGTTTTATCTTGACAATAGTAAGTCTTAAAAAGAGCAATTATTCACTCTTTCTTCTTGCCTGATATCCCTTACACTCTTTCCCCTAGGAAAAGGATATTATTTATTTTTTTTCTGTGTTAGTGACTCCAATGAGCTGTGTGGAAGATTTGCAGAATTTCATTCCTACTTTAGATCTCTTTCTCTTATTATTTTCCAAATCTACTGTTTTGCAATGTCTGAAAGAAAGTGTTTGCAAGTTATTGATTTTTCTCTCATCAAAGTATCTATTCTTTCTCCCAATTATCACTCTTTCTCCCCTTTGCTTTCTCATTCTGAGAAGCCTCACAGGAACTGTTTTTAGTTAGGCTATAATTTAAGTCTAATTTCATAAGCCGATTACTCGGACCAGATGACAGAAGAACCTCCCAAAAGGGCACACTTAATACAGGAAATGAGGTTAATGATTCAGGAGGCGAAACTCTTACTTCTGACTCATCGTACCACTTAATAAAATGCTATGTTCACGATTGAGATTTAGTAAATGTTTGTTGACTGATTAATATACACTGATCAATCCTGAGTATAAAGAAAATATCATGTAGGAATCATATATTTCAGTTCTAAGATTAGGAAATAGAAGCACCAAGAAATCAAATGACACATCTGATATAGAATGCGAAGGACTTTGTAGTAGAAACATTTCTATTAATGGCTCCATTGTATGTCCTTGAATGTTTTCTTTTTGCCTCCATCTTTCTTTTAAAACTTGACATTGTGTCACTATTTATATTTATCTTTGCAAACCTTCCTAGATGGTTTTTGGAATAAGACAGTAAAAAAGAATAAATACTGAGCAGATACCAAGACTTTAGATTCAGAATTGTGCCTTTGCCATATGGCCAAATTAAGTATAATACAAATTGGAGGCTAGGTTTCATGTAGCTGATCAGAAACAATGTGGTAATCTGTGGCAACCAGTTCAATCTGTCAAACACGCAGAACTGAATCTGCTATTGTGTAATGCTGTTCAATTATGCTGGCAGCCTCAGAAAAGTAGTTCATTCTTAAAACATACTCTCTGAGCTACCTTGTGTGGTTTAGCAGGGGATCTTAAATTTTTAGGAGGTCATGGATGTCATTAGAATGTGTGTGTGTGTGTGTGTGTGTGTGTATACACACACACACACACACACATATATAGATAGATAATATTTTACATACAATTTTAGCAAGCTTACAACCCCCCTGAGTCTATTTGTTGACTCTCCATGGCACCATGAACTATAGAATAAGAATCTCTTATTTAGAGAAGCAGCATGCATATCTACCATGTTTTTCTTATTTGTCTTTTTTGGGGGAGGTGGGGTCAGGGGAGACCAGGTTGCCAAATCTTTAAATGTCTTATAAAATCTTAATGGAGAGAATTTTTAAAAAGTTTATGAGTGTCATTTTACAGGTTTCATTTTTCTGCTAGAACTTAGAGATTTTAGAGATTTTGTCTCATCTTGGATGTGATTCCTAAAGTTAACGTTTGCTTTCAAAGAATCATCATGATAATTGGAATTCTTTCCAATTCTAGAAACAAGAATTAGAGGAATCTCTAAGAGGAGAAATGACCTATATCAGGAGAGAGAAAACTAAGGCAGGAGGGCCAAATGGATCCTGCCACCTGTTTTTGTAAATACAATTTTATTAGAACACAGGCGTACCCATTCATTATTGCTTGTGGCTACTTTGGTGCTACGAAGACAGAATTGAGTAGTTGTGACAGAGATGAAATGGCAGCAAAGCCTAAAATATTTATTATCTGGCCTTTTATAGAAAAAGTTTATCTACCCCTGTCCTACGTCACTCTAATTCAAAATTCCTCAACCTCAGCACTATGAACATTTGGGGCTGAATAGGCTTCCTTGTGGTGGGGGCTTTTTGTGCATTGCAGGATGTTTAATGGCATCCCTGACCTCCTCTACCCACTAGATTCCAGAAGACCTCCCTTCCCCACTACATTAGTGACAATTCAAAAGGCCTTCAGATCTTCACAAATGCCCTGGTGGAGAACCACTATTCTTATTAGACAGATTCTGCCTTTTTGGCTAGAGAAGAGAGGCGTTCATACCTGCTTCCATGCCTTAAGGATTTCTTCCATTGGAAAGTTTTATACTAGAGCACCCTCTCTTTTAAAAAATAAAGTACCTTCTGCCATGATATCAGTTAATTTCTCTTCTTTCAGTTTTTAAAAGAGACAGAAGACTACTGATCTCCATTGCTTGAATAAAAATACCTTCAAAACTTTGTACTTAAGAAGTCATCCCTTTGCTTGTTATTTTTAAACACTACCATCACTCCAAGCCCAAATAAATACAATAACTTTGATTTTCTTCTGTGGAAATAGTAGCAGTTGTATAAATGCAAGCTACTTTCACTATTATAATTCCTCCTCTGTCTTAACCTGAGGTCAGTGTGTCGATTTATGTCCATTAAGATATGTAGTGAATGACAAAGATTTATATCATGTATCCCAATCAGAGGAGCATCGCTCTCTGAGAATGTGAATGCTTCCCTTTCTAAACTCTACAATTAGTTGATTCTGTTTCTTTATAAAAGTATTGCCTTAACAATGTAATTATACTGCAATTTTTTTTCTACATCTTATCTTCATTTATTTAATGACAAACCCTTATATATATAATCCTGAATTTTTCCTCCATCTCCTTTTAAAACAAGGAGTTAGCTTCTTCTTCTTAAAAGAGAAGCTAACTTTCTTTAAAGAAAAAGTTCTTCTCTTAAAAGTTGACATCTGAAAAAAAATCGATGTGTTTATTTTTAGATAGGTTAACAGAATTATAATTTTAGCCATCTAAATAATATTGTTAAACCTGATGGTATATGCACTTTCTGATCCAAGTAGATATTATCTTTTAATATTTATCTTGAACAGATATGGGTGAATTGATTTTCTGAAGTCTAATAGAAATTAGGCAAGAAATGTTTAGTTCCTCCGCAGAGTCTAATCTAAGGTAGATGACGTTTATGTAGAGAAAATGAAGCTATTTCATCACTGCAGAATAAACTGACATTATCTATCATTGCAAATATATTAAAATAAAAAACCGACATACAAAATTTCAGAAATTGTAAATTAGAGGTCAGGACTAAATTTATTATTTAGAAGAGTGAGAAGTGAGGTTAAAATAAATTAATTGACTCCTAAACTATAATGATCTGCAGTCATCTTTCCTGGATTTTATCTGATGAGGTAAATATGACCTGATGTTCTGGAGGCTTGTACCATACGTGTGATGACTGTGACATTGCCATGGATCGAAGCAAACTATTGTTTTTTTGGCACTGCTCATGTCGTCATTACCATTATGCAACGTGGATTTTCATATATTTTGAATTAGAAGACCAACAGACTTTAGTCAAGTGACTGTAAAACAATCCAACGGGTCGTTTATCTTTCTATTTAGAATTTTTGTCAGGGGAGGTATGTTCCTTTCTTATTTGGATATAAGAAATAATTTTTGAAGTGTCAGAAAAACAAACATTCACATAATGTTTTCTCCACCACTAATGCTAAAGTGATCAAAATTCCTTATGACATACAAGTTGGAAACATGTAATGTTTTCTTTATTTTGTCTTCAGTGATACAAGGTGGTCTCTTTTTTTCTTTTGTTTTACAATCAAATTTCCTCATGCTGGAAAGTATTACTGTTTTGTACTTGGGTTGATAGTCACTCTGACCTTTTTATAAAGAGCAAAAAAATCAATTAAAACCCACAAACCAGTGTTTTTATTTTTAAGAAAAACAAACTGTTTTTTTTTCCATGAAAGGGACAAAAGAAAGAAAGAAAGAAAGAAAGAAAGAAAGAAAGAAAGAAAGAAAGAAAGAAGGAAGGAAGGAAGGAAGGAAGGAAGGAAGGAAGGAAGGAAGGAAGGAAAGAAAGAAAGAAAGAAAGAAAGAAAGAAAGAAAGAAAGAAAGAAAGAAAGAAAGAAAGAAAGAAAGAAAGAAAAGAAAGAAGGAAGGAAAGAAAGAAGGAAAGAAAGAAGGAAAGAAAGAAGGAAAGAAAAAGAAAGACAGGAAAGAAAAAGAAACCATAGCAAAGAAATGTTTTGTGATTTACGATCACATGTTTTTCACAGTTATGGTGGTTATTATCCAATTATACGTAGTTTCTCCTGTATCATCTTGTCTGTGTATTGTACAGTGTCATTTTGTTTATTTTTGCTTTGATTATTTTAGAATTAGTACAACGTATAGTATGTCTGAGTGCACCAATTAATTTCAGGCCAAATCTTGTAAATCTCCACAACCATTTAGCAATTTCCTTTCCCTATTTCTTCCCAGTTGCTTCATTTATATTCACTTATTCATGTAATAAAAAAATATTTGGATCCCCATAATATGCCAAAGGTGAAGCTTTCACATTATTTCTTCCCTAGGTTGATTCTGTAGTACCAGTATATTTATTCCCATTTTACAGATTAGGTAACAGAGGCTCTAGGAGGGGGATTTATCCCAGATTACATAGCTAGTAAGTATGGCTTTAGGATCTGATGATTTTCTGAAAAATATATTTGTTTGTCAATTTAAATTTTTTTGTTTTTGTTTTTTGGTGGCTGGCCAGTACTGGGATTGAACCCTGGATGGACCTTGGTCGATTTAGGTGCTTTTTACTTGTACCTGTATGTGATGAAAATAAAATAGTTTAGTAAATCAATTATAGTGTCCACTAACTGAATCACTGTGAGGGAAAACCATAAAGAGGAAGTAATTGTATCTCAGAGTAAGAGCAAAAATTTCTCAATTCTTAGGCTGTACATTCAAGACAGCAATTGTCTAGAAAGTGAAATATTTAGTCAATCACAAAAATTTTTTTTTTCTATGTGGCAGTGTTGTGGCTTTGACTGACCTTCTGAGGGGTTATTTTGTTCTTACAAAATCCACAGCCTTAGGCTAGTCTGTCTCTAGCATTAAGGTTATCTGCTTCCTTCTCATGTTCTTTCTCTATGCAACAGATGATTGGGTATATATGTGGCATTTTACTTTATTTTGAATAAGTTGCACTACATTTCTTTAAATTTGTAAAAGGTATTTGATTTTTTTATTGTGGCAAAATACACATAACATTAAATTTACAATTTAAACTATTTTTAAGTGTGCAATTCAGTGCCATTATGTACATTTACAATGTTGTGCAAGCATCATCATTATCCAGTTCCAAAACTTTTTCATCATTTCAAACAGAAACTATCCACTGAAGACTAGTACCCCATTCCTCCTTATCTCCAATACCTGATAACCTCTGTTCTATATTTTGTCTCTATGAATTTGACTACTCTAAGTACTTCATATAAGTGGAATCTTGCAATATTTGTCCTTTTGTGTCTGGTTATTTCACTTAGCATAATGTTTTCAAGGTTCGTCCATGTTGTAGTATGTGTCAGAATGCCAATCCTTTTTAGGGCTGAATAATACTTCGCTGTATGTAGATACAACAGTTTTTAAATCTACTCATCTCTTGATGAACATTTAGATTGTTTCCACCTATCGCTATAGTGAATAATGCTGCTATGAACACTGAGTATTTGTTTGAGTCCCTGTTTTCAGTTTTTTGTGGTGTGTATCTAGAACTGGAATTTCTACATCATATGTTTAACTTTTGGAGCAACCACCAAACTGTTTTCCACAGCAGCTGCACCATTTTCATTCCCATCAACCATAGACAAGAGTTCCAATTTCTCCATGTCCTTGCCAAAACTTATCTTCTGTTTTTCTCTTTTTTAAGAATAGCCATCCTAATGGGTGTGTCTTTAAATTTTTAATAAAATGTTTTTTATGAATTATAGTTAAAATATGCCCATATATTTCTAGACTCATTTTATTTATTTACTTTTTAAAAAAATTGAAACATAATTGACTATACATATTTGCAGGGCACAGAGTTGAGTAGCAGTAACTGTGTACAATGCATGATGATCAAATCAGGGTAATTAGTACACTCATTTTTACGAAATGTAATCATTCTTGATGACCCTTAACCAATTTATCGAGAACATCCCTCCCCCTTTCCCGCCTCTAATAACCACAGTTCTGTTCTCTCCTTTTGAAAGTTCAAAGTTTTATTATGATTGTTCTTTCTTTCTTCCTTCCTTCCTTCTTTCCTTTCTTTTTTTTCAGCTCTCACTTGAGTGAGGACATATGGTATTTCTCTTTCCGTACCTGGCTTATTCCAGTTAACATAATTCTCTGGAAATTCATTATGTTGCTGCAAATTAGACTCATTTATTTTAAATAATGCAATCTCCCAATTTGAATCTTTTGTTTCTCAGTATAGTGCTAAGGGATTATTGTTAGAATTTTCTAGGTGGATACATGTTTTGAAACACTGAGCCTATCCAATAGTACTCCTTATAGTCAAATACAACCCTCCGCCCCCTGAAATTATTTTATATAGTTCATGACAATCTAATCTTTGTCTGGGCTTCAGTATTAGGCATTGTAATTGCAGTGTAAAGTACCGGCATGAATCAGACTTACCTGCAAGAGGATATTAAAGCTAAGACTTGGGGTTTGCTCAAATTCCTAGGTGGATGGTCATGTTAACAATTGTTGGGCTGAGGTTGTTTTGTATTAGAGAATATGTAATATGTTTATGATTCATGTTTTTGAAATTTCTGAAATATTATTTTTCCCATGTTAGCAAAAAATCCGCATAGAGACAGAACTTTAAATTTTAAGATGTACTAGTTTGCTTTCTCCAATAACTGAAATTAAAGAATTGCTTGTCTGAGCATTTTATATATACATTCCTTCTGGTGGACAAAGGGACACTACTGTGCATCTTCTGTCACAACACTTAGTATACTGTCCTCTAGATGAGGGTCCTCAGCGGGCAAAGATGACCTCTTAGTGTAGTGGTGTCTCTCAGTACTGGGTATATACCCAAAGAAATGAAAATCATCATGTCAGAGGGATACCTGCACTCCCATATTTATTGCAGCTCTATTCACAATAGCTAAGAAATGGAGCTAACCCAAATGTCCCTCAGCGGACAATTGAATAATGAAAATGTGGTGTACATACACAATGAAATATACTACTCAGCCATAAAAAGAATGAAATTCTGCCATTTGCAGCAACATGGATGAGCTTGGAGAAAATATGTTAAGTGAAACAGGCCAGGCACAGAAGTTGGGGAAAGAAAGAAAAAAAAAAGGAAGGAAGGAAGGAAGGAAGGAAGGAAGGAAGGAAGGAAGGAAGGAAGGAAGGAAGGAAGAAAGGAAGGAAGCCAGGAAGGAAGGAAGGAAGGAAGGAAAGATATAATGAGTTGACCTTTCAGAAGGAAAGAGCAGAACTGTGGTTACTAGAGGTGGGAAAGGGGGAAGGGGAGGTAGGTAGGACAGTGAGAGGTTAGTTCATAGAAAAATAAGTTCTATTGGTGTACAGTTGAGCTAGGCATCTATAATGAACAATAATTTACTGCATGTTATCAAATGGCTAGAAAAGAGGAGATTGAATGTCCTCATCACAAAGAAATGGTTAAGTTTTGTAAAGATGAATATGCTGATTACACTGATTTGATCATCACATATTGTACACATGTATTGAAATATAGTGCCATTCCCTACAAATATATATAATCAATACATTTCAATAAAAAATTTTAAAAAGTAATGACCTATTTTTCCTGCAAAGGTAGATGTAAACTGAGCTGTAATTTTAACTATTTCCATTAAAATTAAATCATATTAATTTGTGAATTTATTTTGTCTTGAGAGTATATTTATCAAATCAACCAACCAAGTAAACAAAAAAACAGAAAAAAAAAAAATATGGCAGAAAGAACAAAAATAAATCTCACTATATTGTTCTGTTTCCAACTCCATCTTTATCTCTGTGTCCTGTAAGTAGGATATGACCATCATTGTAATATTGCTACCTCATCAGTCAATTTAATCACTCTTAAGAGAAGGGAATATTTTCCTTTGGTTTTCCTTCCTTCCTTCCTTCCTTCCTTCCTTCCTTCCTTCCTTCCTTCCTTCCTTCCTTCCTTCCTTCCTTCCTTCCTTCCTTCCTTCCTTCCTTCCATCCATCACATTGATAAGCTAGGGAAGGTTTGGGTATGCTCTTGAAAACAAAGTTACTAACTGTGGGAGGGCACACATTGACCATAGCTGTGATCGTAGGGATTCCACTGAACTTTGTTTGCAGGGAAAGACCTGATGATCTGGTTGTTGGCTCTCTCATCAGATGAACAGAAGACATGTCATCTTCTCACAGGGCATTTGAAGGCAGAAGTGGTACCTCAACCTGCGCCCGACCCCCATTCCCCAGTCTCTCCAGTCCCGCTCTCCCCAATCAAATTTGGGATCCCTTAGAATTAAATTGATCATAATATTTTTCGTTTCCTAATCTATTTTTAAAATTCCTGTTTCATCTTTAGTAACATTCTTCCTGCATTTCCCATATTGCTTCTTAACACTCTTTTATTCAAGATCTATCTCTGAGATTGTCAATTTTTCATACTTTTTCAAAGCATTGGGTTTGTATTGATTTATCCTTTTCATTAATTTTTTATTATTTTTAATGTATTATTTACTATTATCATTAATTTTTAATTATTTCCTATATTTTGCTTCTTTGGGTTCATTTTATTACTATTTTTACAATTTCTTGTATTAGATACTTAGCCCTTTAACTTTTAGTTCTTCATTTCTAATATATGCACTTAACTGTTTTGATTTTCCTCTATTATTACTTTAGCTGTATCTGATGAGTTCTCATATACAGTATTTTTTAACCATTCAGTTTTTAAGTGCTTTCTAATTTCCATATTTTCTTCTTTGAGCCATGCCATATTTTAAAAACTGCTTTAAAATTTGCAAATGTATGTTTGATGTGTCAGTGATTGAGAGGTGTGTTAAATCTCCCAAAATAATGCAGGTTTGTCAATTTCTCCTCCTATATTTTGAAAATGTGATTAAATGTTTACAAGTTTAAAATTCTTCTTTCTGGTGAATTAAACCTTACATCATTTTTATCTCTAGCAATGCTTTCTGTCAGAGTCATCTTTCACTGAAATTATCAGCTTTCTTTTGGTTAATATTTGACATACTTTATCTATTTCTTTACCTTCAAAGTTTTACAGTCTTATATTTTAGATGTTTTCCTTGTAAATAACATAGAGCTGAATTTTCAAAGAACCAAGTCTGTTAATCTTTGTTTCTTGATTGGATTTCAGTCCACTTAACATTAATTGTGATGACTTATATGCTTAAATTCATCTCTACCATCTTATATCATTTTCTATTCTTTCTATTCTTTAAAAATTTTTCTATTTTTTCTATTCTATATATATATATATATATATATATTACCTTCTGCTTATGTCTTGACTTCCTTTGGATTGTTTGAAGTTTTTTTTAAAAAAATAATTTTTTTCTTTTACCATTTACCAATCTATATATGATATTTTAGTGGTTAACTAGACATTTCAGCTAAATCTGGACTTTATCTGTACGATCTTCTAAAGAATACAATGATCTTGGAAAGATTAACTCTGATTACCACTCTTCTGGGTTCAGTCTTTTTATCCCCCTCGTAAATTAATAACTATTATTACAATTTTATATACTCAACATTTGTTTAAACTATTCACATATTTGAAAATATCTTTATTTACTATTTCTTCTTGTATCTTATATCTTGTATCTTCTTGTACCTTCCTTATGGGATCATTGTTTTTATTACTGAAGAAAAGATTTATCCTATAGTACGTTTATTAGAGGTAAGTTTTCTCATTTTTCCTGTGACTAATAATGTCTTCAGTGTTTCACTGGGAATTTTTTCTGTATTTATTTATTTATTTTTATAGAATCATAATTGATTATATATATTTTGGGGGTTCAAAATTGACACATGTTGATCAAATCAATATTACTATATATTGTTACAAATTATACTTATTTTTATACCCCATGTCCAATATCTCCCCATCCCCCTTTCCCTCCCCCTCCCCTCTCTAATTACCCTAGATTTCTTCTCTCCTTCTGGAAGAGTAATGGTTACTCTGTTGATTTGTTGCCTAGATGATCTGTCCAATGCTGAGAGGTGTGTTCAGGTCCCCCAATACTATCATAGAGCAGATGCTTCTTCTGTCACTCTGGAATGGGCTTTGTGGAGAGAGACATCCCTTTCTTTTCTTTGGTCTCTGCTGGTGACTCTCCTTTTGTCAATGCACTCCAGTGGATGGTGGACCATCTGCGTGCTTGTTGTGATGTCTAGCCACTTCGCAGCAGCCGTGGTTACTATGGTGGCTGTGGTGGGCCACCCACATAGAGGTGATGTTTTGGGCATACTCCTTGGTGCTGGTGGTGTCCCTGGTTGTTGGGGGGAGGTCCTATCCCCAGCTCTATGCCTCAGGACCCCAGGTGGGCCCCAAGGCACTGGCAGTGTGCCTGGTTGTGTGGTGGGGGGGAGTCTAGTCCCCGGCTTGATGCCTGGGCTGGAACTAATTTTTTGTCCTTTGCTTCCTTCTAAAATGGGGGAACTTCCTGTGGGAACCAGTACTTGAACTGTGTTGTTGAGTTAAATTGCTGCTTTGCTGCTTTTTCCCTAGGGAAGGATTTTGGTGAAGCTCAGGGTTTAATGGTTGACTTTATAGGTACTTCCGGCTCTCCAGAGACCCAGTGCATGTGGGTTGCTTAGAAACTCTGATCTGGGCCTGAGTCTGTTCATCAAACTGAACCCAATGCAATTCTGACCAGTCTCCTCTGAGTGGTCCTGCACTGATTGTGAGCATGGATCGGCTGTCCTTGCTGTGCCCCAGTATTCTCCTGGTGGGCCCATCTCCCACACTGCCCATGCTCCAAACACTGTCCATAGGATGAGCCATGTGCAGGTCCTTTGCGATGACTCACCTGCTTCTGAATGGCTCCTTTTCTTCAGTTGTTGTGGCTCCTTGCTCCTGTGTGGGTCCATGGGAATGCTATTTGTGGTCTTGCTGTCCTGGGGGCCAACAAGTCCCCCTTCTCCCCTGCCACTTCCAAGCAACTCCATTCAAAGGGCATAGCTGTGGCTTCTGCCAGCTCCTGCTCCATGTGCTCAGCAGCTCCAGCCTTAAAATGGCCATGGCCTGAAATACTTCGAGCAGTTTTTTCTTTCTCTCATTGTGGCTTCTCCTACCTTCATGAGCTCTGTAGGTCTCTCCTCCTCTTCCCCTGAGCTTCAGAAGCCCCATCTTGGCTGTTGTCACTTTTTTATAGTTGTAAATTGGTTGATTTGTGGGAAAGAGTGACGCTGGGGGCCATCTATTCGGCCATCTTGACCGGATCGCTGGGAATTTTAAGTCAATAGTTATTCCTCTGTTTTCTTGCTTTCATTTATTTCATTGATGTCAGCAGTTAATATAATTGCTGTTCTTTTATACATAATGTGTCTTTTACCATTTTTTACAATTTTTACTTTTACTCTTCTATTCATTTTAAGATTTCCTCATTGTCCTTAGTATTTTGTAGTTTCATTCTGATGAGTCAAGTTATGAATTTCTTTTTATTTGTCATGCATGGGATTTATTAGACTTCTTGAATCTAATGTTTTTATTGCTTCTGGAAAATTTCAATCACTATTTCTTTAAATATTGCCTTACCTTCATTTTATTTTACTATATATAGGTAGAGTTGTCTTTCTCTATTCTTCAAGACACCAAATCTACTTAGGTATTTGTTCTGTCTAGAAAGCAAAGTTATGGGCCGGCCCGTGGCTCACTCGGGAGAGTGCGGTGCTGATAGAAAGCAAAGTTATTGCATCATTTCACTATATAACAATATTTGTTGATTTACTGTTTATTATTCATTTACTCAATATTATTGTTGAACACCAACTAAATATTAATGCACTAAACCCTCTACTAGATACTGAACATATATTGTTGAAAATGAATGAAACAGTTCTTATCATAATGGAAATTAATGCCTAGAATACTAATAATGGTATAGCATTAAAATAAAAAAACTGTTGTCAGGAATTTTAAAGCATGGGATAGCTGCCACTTATTTATATTTAGTGGGTGCCAATCACTATGCTAATCACTTAAATATATTATTATCTCATTTATCATTACATGGTAAAACTCCAAAAGCCTTAATTAGACATACAAACTTTTGATATTCTAGACTCAGTCTTCTTTTCCAGCATGATTATCTACCATTATTATCCACACTTCTATCCAGCCTCCTTGAGCTACTGAGCATTTTCAGAATCAACTATATTATTCCATGATTCCTCCTTCCATACCTTGGAAAATTCTACTAAATCCATAAATAGCTCAATCTTTTTTTGCTAAGTGTCATAAACTTCCCATGTCGTTTTTTCCTTCTTTGCATCCCTATGACAATTTATTTAAATTCATGTAATAGGAATTTCTGCTTCCAGTCTAGATGAAGTTATATCTATCTAGATTTGCTAATATCCACACCAGATTTGCTCTCCTTCATGACACAACCAAAATGTAGATGAAACATATAAAACAATGATTTCCAGGAAACTGGACATTAGGCAACAAAGAGCAGTGATTCCTGAGAGACATGACATAAATGAGCTGAGCCCTGTGATTGTCCCACCTTACTGCCTTGAGAGTATTTCCAGGCTGTTACACATGGAGGAGAACTAAGATGTAGCTAAGGGGAGTCTGAGTTGAGGATATACAGCTGAGAGTCAGGGACACCAAGGTGGCTAGAGTTCTCAGGACCAGAGACGGGGCTTTGCACAGAGGGAGAATTCCAGAGATCTGCAAAGGATCTCCCTTGAGTATACAGCTGAGTACTGATCAGGAGACTACTTGACATTGGGCAAAAAAACCACCTGAAAGGTTTAAAAGTTACAGTGCCTGACACACACACAAGGCTGAGAATAGTGCCTGTTCCTACCAGCCCAACTGGAAAACCTCATGATTCACAGATTAGGTAGCATACACAGAATGGCTTTTGTATTAGTTCATTTCTGTTGCTTATAACAAAATACTTGGAACTGGGTAATTTTTAAGAAAACAAAATTTATTGCTTACAGTTTCAGAGGGTGAGAACCTGAAGTCCAGGGAGCACATTTGGTGAAGGCCTTGGTGGTAGTGATTGTGACCTACGGGTCTCACATGGCAGAAAATGGTGAAGCACAGAGCTACTAACCTCTCATGTGCTCTTCTTTTAAAGCCCTCAGAACCACACCCCTGACTACCATTATTAATCAATTCACTATGGCATGGTCCTTACAATCCAATCACTTCTTCAAGGCCCTGCCTTTCAATTACCATAATAGGATTTCCCACACTCAACAGTTAGAGTGGGAATTAAGCTTCTAATACATGAGTTTTGGGGGACACAATTCAATCAATCCACAGAAGCTTCCCATCTGTAGTGGGGTATAATTAGCCCTAGACTGAGAGATGCTCCAAGCTCACCTAACAAATCTTAGAAGAAAATCCGAAAAAAGCAAACTATGTCCCAGAACAAAGCTCAAGAATATTTACAAGAAAACAGAAATATCAAACAAGATAAAATTCATAATATCTAGCAACATCAATAATAGAATGATCTGTGGAAAACATCCAGATATTTGGAAAATAAATAACACTTATAAATATGTGTCAATCATATTTAAGGATAAATCAAAAGGGAAATCAGAAAATGTTTTAAAGTGAATGAAAATACAAACACAGCATATCAAAATTCATGGGATGACACTAAAACAGTATTTAGGGGGAAGTTATAGCTCTAAATGCCTGTCTTAGAAAAGAAGAAAGGTCTTAAATCATTGACATCAGCTTGCACATTAATTAGAAAAACAAGGCCACACTATATCTGAAGTAAGTAGAAGAAAGATAATAGTAAAGATCAGAATGAAAGTAAATGATTTAGAAAACAGAAAAACAACAGAGAAAATTAGTGGAACCAATAGCTGGCTTTCAAAGATCAATATGATCGATAAGTCTCTAGCCAGACTATCAAGAAAAAAGGAGAGAAGACACAATTACCAAAATCAGCAATGAGAGAGGAGACATCAGTAGATGCCTTGTATTAGGGTGAGGAAGTTTCTTTCTATTTCTAATTTGTTGAGAGTTTGTCATGAATGGGTATTGAATTTTGTCAAATGCTTTTTCTTATGGTAATTATGTGCCTTTTCTTTTCAGTTTGTTAATACAGTGAATTACATTGACTGATTTTTGGAATGTTAAGCCAACTCTGTATTCTTGGGATAAACCTCACTTGGTCGTGGTGTATTATGTTTTTTATACATTGTTAAACCATTTAGGAAACCCAGGTCTTTTCCCCTTCAAATCTTCTCTCTCTTTTTTTAAATGTACATCTTCAACCTTGAAACTGTCACACATAAAGGAAGAAAATTTACAATATTTCCAAAAGAACTTAATTTTTTCTTTCACTTTGAATTCTTCCAAAGGAAGCCTATACACCCAAAAACCAAAAAGGCAAAATATAACTGTGATACTGGTTAAAGGGTTGTAACAATAACCAAAGTAAAGGTATTTTGCCAAATACGTAATAGAAGGTGATATAGGGGCATATACATAAAATTTTGTTTGTGATTCCTGGACCTTTCCATCTGGCACTGGTGAAAAGGCAGCTGCAGAGGCATCACGTTGTGGTCCTTGAACCAACCCAGGCTCTGCCTCAGAGATGAAATATTTTTCCTGGATAATCTTACCTAACAGTGTTGAGATTTACATGTGTGTTTACTTTTTATTAGGCATGTACTGATCTGACTTGTTTGAGTTTTATTGGCACTTAAACCACGAGAAGATCACTGATTCATGACAGCAGAATTTAGGTGATTTATTGGATTCATTAATCAAAATGATTAGTTCAGCAATGATTTACATTGGAGAATCAGTAAATAACTTATCTTCTTTCATATAAAGATACCTGAATTACTTGGTATCAAGCCATTGAAATGTTTATACTTATTGAAGTGTACTTGGCATAAAATAAAATGCATACAACTTGGGTGTTTCAGTGCCATGAATTTTTACACTTGTAAAAATCCATGTAAACTTCACCCAAAACAACGTTCGCATCGTGTGGAAAGGGGCATCACCTTATACCCTTTTCCAGCCAACCTCCTCTCCCCCACTGAAGCAACCACTTTCCAATTTCCATCACTATAGCTGTGTTTTGCCCATTCTTGGACTTTATATAAATGGAATCATCCATTATTCTTTTGTGTCTAGCCATTAATACTTAAATGTTTATTCTCTATTTTACAAAAATTTTTCATTTTTCATATTTGACCTCATCAAAATAAACACCCCCAAACACCTTGTTTTTGAGATCAGTGTTTGTGTTGTTTTCCCGCACTTTATATAGTTTTAAATATGAAGAAAAAGGCATGGATTTGATTGGTAAACCACATTAGGTTACATTTTGCTACCCCAAATCAGTAGACGTATTGACCTTCTCTGTTTACGCTGAGTGACTATAACATGTAGTTGGGGGGGTTAACTCATAAATTCATAAGCTTTAGAGCTAAAAGGGCTTTCAGGAATCACCTAACTAATCAACAAATAGTCATTGAGCTTCTTCTCTTAACCAGACATTGTGTTAGATTGACCTTGAGGACAGAGCAGGGAACCAGAAAGACCTCTGCCTTCATGGAATTTACTTTGTAGCAGAAGAGAGAGAACACAAACAATAATGGCAATGATGTGTTATGATAGGGAATGTAATGGGAACCATGTTAATCTAACTTTGCTGGAGGGGTCAAGGAAGGTACCCTTGAAGAATTGATGTTTAGGCTATGACTGGAAAGATAACCTGGAGTAAGCCAGGCAAAGAGATAGAGAAGGGGAAATAAGACATCCAGTCCTATTTCCTTCCAGCCCATAATCTGTGACATAGGCAGAAGGATGTTCTGCAAATCTGGTCATGTAATAACTCACTTAAAACCCTTTGGCAAAGATTGCAATGACACTGAAACAAGACTGGAGATGTGGAGATGGGTTAGAGACCAATGCTTGAACCAGTGGTAGGGCTTGTGAGGAGGAAATTGAATTAAGAGCTATTTTAGAGGTAATCACATCAGGCTATGGTGAATGGGTATGGATGTAAGGAAGAAAAATAACTCAAAGATTTCCCCAAATCTCTTTTTTAAGCAACTGGTCATTTGTAACAATATTTATTGAGATAAAGGAGTACTTGAGGAGAAAGGTCTTGTGTGTGTGTGTGCATGTGTGTGTTTGTGTGCGTGTGTGTGTGTAGTGGAGAGAAGCATAAATGGCAATGTCGAGTCCAATTTTTGACATATAGTTTTTTTAGTTGCTTGTAGGACATTCAAATGGTGATATTCAAAAGACATGTCTGGAACTCAAGAGAGAAAGAACTTGACTAGAGATATAAATTTGGTCACCATCAGCAAATAAATAGTTATCAAAATATGGCAGTGGGTGAAAGTGTCTACAAAGAGGTGTGTAATTCTTGGAGATAATTAGTATATTGTTTCCTAAAGAGGGTTCCATGCTGGACTAGTTCTGTGACATGCTTTGAATAAAATTACTTTGTGGTCAAGTAAATTCAACAAGTGCATCAAATAGTATCCTTCTCTTGAAAAGGCACCAGAGACACTATTGGATTAGAAACCAGGAAGTCCAGCAGTATCAAAACATGTTTCACTTTTCAAAATCAAATTAAAAAAATGAGGAAAAACAAAGATTAAAAAACAAATAAAAAGAAACAAAACGTGTTTTGCTTTTCATAATGCTGTGTTTCCCAAACACCCCTAATTGCCACACTGTGGGAGAAGGAAACCAAATTCTACCAGTCTTCTGCCATGTGGTTCCACCTTGTAGATCACCCACACCCAACTAACTTGGCCTTGGGCAATTGGAGTTTGTTTCACTTTTCCAGTGGTAGTAAATACAACAAGTCTTCGCACACAGAGCTGCAATACAATCAAGTGTTTTCGTTTGCTGGATGTTTAACATCATATCTAAAGAAAATTCTAGGCACCATGATGAATTCATTTTATATTCGTTTTATTTTCTTAATCAATTTAGAATTTGATGGTGCTATTGTTGAGTGCTAAGATAACTACAATTTTGCTTTATTGAAGTATTATGTAGAGGAGGACACTAAATCATTTAACGATGCTTTTGAATATAGTTAATGGCCTTCTTTCTTTCCCTCTTACCCGATACATATATAGCTTTGAAAAGGCTTTAGCAGTAGGAGGGTTGGTAAATCTTTCAAATGGAAAAATGAACCCAGGCTGTGAAAACATGCAGTGTCTATTCAATTAAACAGGATTATTTTATAGTTTAAAAAGGGAAAAAGCATAGGGGTAAGGTATTTTTAAAAGAAAAAAAAATCTGGAACACTCTCATTCACTTCGCTGCTACATCTAGCGCCTCTGTGCTGCTGACCCTCAACGTCATCAGGCCGTCTCAGCTGAGCACTGGGCCCGTATTTCAAAATGTCTTACTGGACCACTCCACCCAGATGTCTGCAGAAGCCTCAAACCTGACTTATCCAAAATAGAGCTTGTTATCTTATCTCCACTGAAAGAGGATATGGGAAAGCTCCAACCATTTCTATCAAATGTATTTCTCTTGGTTTCCTATCTTGCTTTATGGCACTCAATGACTTATTCATTCAGCAAATATTTATTGAGTGTCTTCTAAGAGCCAGACATTGTTTTATGTCCTGGGGTAGAACAATGAATGAGAAAGACGAGGAACTTTTCTCCAAGGAACTTATAGTCAGATGATATTTTTCTCAGTCCAGAAGTTCAGTTCTAGTATCATGTTACCTTGATGTTTCTCTCTCTTTTTTTCAAATCCAGTTTGTTACCAATTCAGTTAATTAGAATTGCTTTCACACTTCTTGGCTCTCCCCCACGCCCCCTGTGATTGATTGTCCTGGATCAGATCAGCATCTCTGACCTGGTCGTTGCAATATCCCTTATCTGGATTCTCTGCCTTTGTTTCTCTCCATCTTTCAGTCCTCTGCCTCCATCCTCTTGTTAGAGTTATTCTTCTAAAACACAGATCTGATCAAGTACTTCTGCTTGAAATCTTTCATGACCGTGGTTTACAGGAGACATTTGATCTTTGAATGGATTCAAAGTCCTAGTCTGATTTCATGTACCTCCTCCACTTCTTTCTACACAGAACTTCTCCCAGACACTGTGTGTTTGTCATTCTCTGTCCCTGTGCTATACTCCCATTGTCCATGTCCTGGCTTAGAATCCCTTTCATCACCTTCATTACCTTATTAAAAAAATAAACCGAGGCACAATAACATTTAAAAGTGTTTATTTGAGCAAACAACAATCCATAAATCGGGCAGCTCTAAACCAGAAGCAGTTTAGGAGCTCAACCGAGGGAACACAAGGAAGAGGCCCTTTTTAGGACAGACCCAGAAGGAAAGCAAACATCTGAACGGTTACAGTTATACATTTGCTTTACTCGGTCTACCCCGGTGGAAAGTCCCTAATTATATAATTATAAGTTTGTTGGCAACTTCTGATTGGTTGAGCTTAAATTCTAATTTTCTTTAATACAGGCATTTACAAGAAATAGCTCAAGTTAAGTTTCGCTTATGTTTGCAAATCCAGCAAGGTTTAGGTCACTTATGAGGCCTAACTGGTTTTGTCTGTTCAGGGATTCTTCAGGCCTGGTCTTCATTTTAATTTATTTTACCACCTTCACTGTCATTAAATATACTAATTCAATTCAGACTTCTTCAGGTAGAACGA
The DNA here is from genome assembly GCF_027409185.1 of Cynocephalus volans. NCBI lineage: Eukaryota > Metazoa > Chordata > Mammalia > Dermoptera > Cynocephalidae > Cynocephalus > Cynocephalus volans. Next base: position 38,544,762 of record NC_084466.1, on the reverse strand, counting down.
ATCACTTTTCCTTCTGCTACTATACCTCTATTACAGTACTAATCATATGTTACAAAAACTAAGTGTACATGAGTACCTCTGTTCCACTGTAGACTGTGCACTTCTAAAGCGTGGGTTGGTAACCCTTTTTGTGCAGAGGGTTTTGCAGGCCAAATAGTCTCTGTGTCAACCTCTCAACTCAGCCATTGCAGTGTGAAAGCATCCATAAATAAAATGTCAAGGAATGAGCGTGGCTGTGTTTCCACCAAACTATTTATGTACACAGAAATTTGATTTCATATAATTTTCACGTGTCACAAAATATGTTTCTTCTCTTGCCTTTTTCCCCAGACCATTTAAAAATGTAAAATCTATTCTTAGCTTACATACCATGCAAAAATGGGTTTGGCCTGTATTCCATAGTTTGCCCACCTGTTCTAAACAGTAAGGTTATTTCATATATATTTTCATACACTAGCAGCAACTAACAACATACCTGGCACTGGATGAATATTTGCTAAAAGGAATCATATGGAGACAAGTACTTATTATTTTATGTTATCTTCCATCACAAACTGCAGTGATACGATACAGTAAAGTTTTTTTAATTAACTGAAGATTAACTAGAAAACCATTTTTTAATTTCAACTCTTGTTAAAGAAATCTTTTTGAACTATTTATTCCAATTTTCTGCCTTAGTAAGTACAATGTAGTGAATACATTTAAAGATTATCTTGCAGTGCCCTTAGGTCACGATTAAAGATAAGAATTCTCATTGTGTAGAAAAGTAAGTGTAGATACAGGCGGTATAGCCGATTGAACTCCGAATTCATATAGACAGAGGTTTACTCTAGAAATTGCCTTTTTTGACACAGAGATTAAATCTCTGATATACACTTCTTTTCCAGTGATCTCTTTTCTCTTTAAAATAGGGTATAAGAACCAAAAACAAATAAACACAAAACTAATGAAAGGTTCTTATTAGTTGGGTTCCATTTCTACTGCTCCCTGTTTAGGGATCTCTGAACACTGGTGGTGTTGATTTCTTCAGTCTTCCTGCCCCTCACAAGGGAGTTAAAGATATGGTCATGGAGAAAACACTGAAAATAAGCACATTTGAAACATTGACCTAAGGAAAGAAATTGCAGGTATCTATAGCATGAACAGTTGGTTTTAATAATGTGAGAATTCCCTCCATGTGGCTGAAGCACAGAGCCTTGTGTTTTTTTCCACTTAAGGTTGACCTGAGTGCTTTATTCTCTTCTACTCATAGTAGATTCTCTACCTTATTTTTCAGAATGGTATGGTGGAAAAAGCAGTCACTGTATCAGAAGGACTTGGGTCCCTATGTTTGCTCTACAAATTCTTAAATATAGGCTGATATTAATACTTACTCCATAAAATTGCAATGATATTTAATGCTATAAACATTGGATAGAGCCTGCATATATGAAGTGATCAGTAGGCATGTGCTTCCTCTACTTGATGATTACTGATCACCATAGAACAATAAACATAATACTGATTTATATTTCTTATCACTTTATTGTCTATTAAGAAAGGACCTCAAGAAATGGTCTTATTCAGCCATTGCATTGTACTAAAAGAGGCATCGTTTCTCTTTTTTACAAATAAAACAAAGGAGGTTAAAAAAAAAAGATTAACTTGTGTGAGGTCAACCATGTTCTTTTATATGTATCAGTAGTTAAATGTCATTCTTGAGGGAGTTGTTATTAATAGGAGAGATCAATTTTGCCCATGAATCTTGAAAAATAAAGGTAGTGAGAGAAAATTCCAGATGAGGGCCGGCCTGAGCTCTGTGGCAGGTCTTTTCCACTCAGGACACAGAGTGTGAATATCGTCACCAAGATGGTCACTAAGGTAGTATGTTTTGAGAGGCATCAAAGAGTACCCTATGGCAAACATCTGTCTTTTATCTTAAGTGCCACTGTATTTGGAATTTCATAAGAATTCAGTCTTTAGGGTTAAGCAGTGCTCTTAAATTTTTTTCCTTCTTTTCTTTAATCATTCGAGAATTACTTATTGAACATTAATGATGTACCAATGCAATATGAGATACTGCAATAAAAGAAAACAAAACTGTCTCAGCTATTAAGATATTCACAGTCTCCTAAAGGAAACAGAAACCTAATATTGACAATAATCGCTAACATTTACCATGTGCCAGACACTGCAAAACAATTTACAGGTATTGTCCCCTCTAATACTTATATCAAACTTATAAATTAGAAGCTAATTTAAAATGCATTTTCCATATAATAACTGAATCCCAAAGAGGTAGACAGTATTTTAAGGTAAGTAGCCTAGATTAGGCCATGGGAGTAAAGATGAAGGGGACAGGATAAAGAATCAATGAAGAGGATTTTCTGCTACCTCACTAGTTGCTATTTCTTAACATTGATGCAGTTTCTTCTCTTCTCACCAACTTTCTGATGTTGGAATGTCCCAGGGCTTGGTCCTTATTCTTCACTTCTCTGTGCCCACTTTCTTCCGTGGTGAACTCATTTAATCTTACAGTGATAAAAACCATATATACATTGACAACTCCTAAATTTATTTTAGAAATACATTCTAAATGAAATATTTTATATTTATTAATTCCTCTTTATTATTCTCTAGCTGGATTTCTCTCTCCCAAACCCCAGCTTATATATCCAATTGCCAACTTGAAGCCTTTATTCAGACATCTTATAGACACCTCAAACTTAATATGTTCAAAACTGAATACTCATTTTCCCCTGAACCTGCTCCACCTATCCCAGTTGATAATTCTATCATTCCAGTTGCTCAGAACAGAAACTTTGGGGTCATTCTTATCTCCTCTTATTCTCTCATTCTCCATATTTTAATCTGTCAAGAAGTCTCATTGGAAGTTAACACCACCAGCTAACATGACACATTGATGTCATGTATATTCTGATATGATGCATTGAAGAACACATCATTTCTGTAATATTCTTGCCAAAAATGCAATCCGATCATGAGAAAAATATCAGACAAACCTAAATTGTGGAACATTCTACAAAATAAATGACCATTACTGATCAAAAATGTCCAGGTCACAAAACACAAGGAAATACTGAAGAAGTGTGTGTCACAGATTGGAGAGTCACAACTACTAAACTCAAAGTGGATCTTGGAATGGATACTGGAACAGAAAAAGGACATTGGGGAAAAACTGAAGACATTGAATAAAATCTGTAATTTAGTTAATGGTGCATCAATGTTAATTTTCTGAATTTGAACATTACATAATGGTTACCTAAATTAACACTGGAGGAGCTAAGTGAAGGATATATGGGAACTCTCTCTATTTTTTGCAACATTTCCACAAGTCCAAAATTATTTCAAAACCAAAAAGAAAAAAGAAATCTTGTTGGACCTTCCTTCAAAATGTATGTAGAATCTGGTCAATTCTTATAACCTCTACTAGAATCTCTTTGATATCATTATCTTTTACCTGGATTATTATGATAACCTAATTGGTCTTCTTGCTTCTATTCTTGTTCCCCTACAGTCAGTTTTCAATACAGTAGCCAGAATAATTATTTTATAAATTGAATATAAAATCCTACAGCCCTCCCCTCCCCCACCTTACTTAGGGTAAAGGCCAAACTTCCTACACTGGCGTTCAGGATCTGACACCATCTGGCCCTTGGTCCCCCCTCTAGTATCGCTTTCCCGCTCAGTCACTTGCTCCTGCCACACTGCCCCCTTGCTCTTCCCTGAGTATATCAGGAATATTCCCACTGTAGAACCTGTGCACTGGATGTTCCCTCTGCCAGCGACACCATTCCCCCAGATACCTTCTTGGCTGATACCCTCATGCTTGAATATCATGTCTCAATGAGACTTCTCTGCCCTGTTTGTTTAAAATTTCACCCCACCATCCACTGTTCAGCCTCATTGACACTGATCCTCTTAATTCTGTTCTACTTTAATTTTTTCCCAATTTTTTTTTCATTTTTCTCATTTTCTAAGAGACTTTTGATCTTACTTCTTTATCATCATTATCATTGTCATTATTAATGGTTTTCTAAAACTCGAGTGTGAATTCCTGGATGGCAGGAATCTTCTCCCATTTTCCTTGCTGATGTATACCAAGAGTCTAGAAAAGTTCCTGGCACAAAGTAGGCACTCTATAAATACTGGGTGAATTAAATAAATGGTAGAATAGGCAGGAATTGAAAGTCACTTTGGTAGTGAAATAGTTACTACGGCTGTTGACTTGGGTGATGGAAAGGAAGACTACATTCCTGGTCAGTATAGAGGAACAAGTTTATAAGGGAAGATATCTGTTGAATATTCCTGCGAAGACATCTAATGAACTGTTTAATATGTAGCTCTGCAACTCATGGTAAAGAGAAACTTGGAAGTCTTCTCATGTAATTGCAAACATGAGAAGAATGACAAAAGGAAGGTCTCTTGCAATTTAGGTATCTTTATATTTAACAGGAGGAAGCCTGAGTGGCATAAAGCTCTGGAAGGAAGGGGGTGGTTGAGGATAGAGAACGGCTCGGAAATGAAGGTGATCGAGTGTCAGAGACACATTTTACCTACTTCACAACTTGGTATAAGGCTAAGCCATTTACGGTTGATGGAGAGGGAGGATTAGAACATGTGGGTGGACAATTTCTGGTTGTTTAAAATAAAGCAGAACCAAAAGATAGTGAGGCACAACTTCTAATGCTCTATCCAGAACAAATTTAATCAGTCTTAATAGATGTGCAATTTTCCCATGATGACTGGGCTGGAGTTGGGGCAGGGTGGGGTACAGTAATGAGGTATGGAGGGAGGATTATGGCCCAGGTCTTAATTTCCTAAACTTTAACAGTCAAGGAGACACTCTGTAGTGTTTCTCTTAGTCTTTTAGACTATCACCTTATCCTTCTTCGGAGCATAATTTTGTCATTAAAGCTCTCACTTGGCACAAATCCGATTCGTCAGGGAAGATAGAACTCTGTGTTTGCATGCTTCAAGGCAGAGTTAAAGTCTACTTTGGCAAGCCTTACAAGGAAAGAGAGAAAAGAAAATAAGAGCCATAAATCATCTGAAGGCCAGAATACAGGATTAAAGATACTCGATCTATTTCAGAAAGGGCTTCTGCTAGCATGTGTTTACCCAATGAGCCTTTATTCTCCTTTCAGCCTGTAGTCCCTCCCACTTATTTGAGCTGGGGGAGTGACATCTTACATTAGGGGCTGCCGTGGGGTGGGGGGGATGAGACTCCATGCAGACTGGGGTAAGGCTTACTTCTTCACAGTGACCTGTCTGGGGATCCTTGTTAGTAGGCTGTATCCACTTTGAAAATTTCCCACTCATGTTTGTGTGATAGTACATCTTTAGAAATAATAAACACTTGTAACTCAAACCCTGTTGGTCTGTGGTAAACAGAAGAGAATGGCATGATTCCCATCTTGGAACTAATCTGCTCCTCTTCACATGACTAATTTAGTCGTGCATTTGCAAATTCTTGGTGAGAATCAGATTTTAAGGCAACATGTGCTTCACAAAATTAGGCATTTTCTAAAACCCTGAGCTTTCAGAGTTCTGTTCTCTACAATTGAACTTTAATGAACTTTTCTTCCTTTTTAGATAACCCAAGAACAGCTCTACACCTCATCATGAGTCACCTAGGTAATGATTACCTGTTGATTTTGTAATAAAAAGCTACTGATCAAATCTATCATGTCATTCTTTACATTATGAAGAAGAAACAATTTATATGTGCCAAGTTACACCTGAAGATCGGAGAGAAAAATATCTGTTATAATTTGTTTTTAAATTTACTAATACCCTATGTCAAGAAATACTGTAAGGACACCGTTCAGATATTACAATGAACTTTACTTTTCAGGTACAAAAGGTGCCTTACCTGAACTCTGCTTATCAGTGTCCATTTGTAAATGAGGTCATTTGAAAGAGGAACCAACACTTTGGAGCCTCCTGTAACCCTTTGCATTATTGCTTAAATTTAATTCAAGGTACCCCTCAAATTATCATTTGTTAGTTGTTTTCAATTAGAACATGTTTACCCAGAGGATAAAAGAAGGAAACTAGCATTTAGTTAGCTAGGGCTTCCTGATATAGTGTGTTTCCAGTGTAATGATATGTGTAGCCAAGAACTTAGTATGTGGTGAATAAATATTTGTTGAATGAATAAATAAGCAATTAGCCAATAGCAAAGTGCTCTCTTTGATTCCAGGGAAAAGGGGAGCCTTTCAGGCACATTCACTTATTTCCCTGGAGTTGAGATCGTATTAATAGAGGAAGAACCCACGGACCTACCACTGGAGGCTTCTCTGCCTCAACACGAACACTAGAAAAGTGCACTCGCGTTTTCCTGCATGCTATAGAGAACTGATCACAGTTGAACTGGGAATGAAAGATTAAGAGCTGTAACTGGGTAATCTTTCTGGGATACTCAACCTCCTGTCCTGTTCCACTGACCACGCCCAGGGTCACTCAGCAACTCTGCAGTGGGAGAGAGTCTCTGGTTCCAACTCTCCCTCCCCCAAACTTTTACTAATCAACTGGAAGTTTGATTTCAGAGTTGCACTTTAGAGCTTTTGGCTCAGCTCTGAAATACAGGTTGAGCACCCCTTATCTGAAAAACTGAAATCTGAAATGCTCCAAAATCCAAAACGTTTTGAGTTCTCATATGACACACAAAGGAAATGCTCATTAGAAAATGCTCAATCTGAAAATTTCAGATTTTCAGATTAGGGATGCTTAACCCATTAAGTATGTGCAAATATTCCAAAATTTGAAAAATTCAAAATCCAAACACTTCTGGTCCCAAGCATTTTGGATAAGGTGTACTCAACATGTATATGTACCAGTAACTATTTCATATCTGCTTGTTAAAGCTTATGTGATCTGAACAGTCTAAGTCAGAACCGTTAACTAGCCAGATTGTCTTAAAATCACAGGAGTGGGGGGATTTTGGTCACGCTGTTTATTTGTATAAACCACAAAGGCAAAAGCTAATCCTATTGCATAGCCATAGTTCAATTCATCCATGATAGGCCCTTAGATGTTTGCCTTGGTTTCAGATACATCTATTTAAGCCAGGGTGATTTAGAGTCAGGGAGAACAAGATGTGGTTGATGGTGTTTACTGTGGTCCTGTTGAGTAAGCAGTAGACTCTTGCTTCTAAGATGCTTTCGGTTACTTTGGGTCAAAGAGATTTGCATGAGAAATGTTTGCACCTGGAAATATAAATTGCATGCTCAGTAATTGCATGTGCTGGTAAAGGAAGTTTTATTAAGGCCTCAGGGCAGATTGAACTTACAGGCCATACATGCTAACACCAGTGTGGGGCAGGCACAGGGCTAGTTGAAAGGGATACAATCTGAGTTTAGGTCAGGTGGAGACTCAGATTCCCAGCAATACTTTCAAAGGTTGGTACTAGGAGTTAGGGCTGGCAAATGCTTCTGAGCTAAATAAGCAGAAGTAAAAATCTGGTCTTTTTCTTTTTTATATGAAATAGTCAAGTTTTGTGGGGTAAGGTTAAGCCTGAGAAGTCTAAGAACAGTTTGAGTAGTTACACTCTGGAAATCTGGGAAGATGAAAGGTGAGTGATTAAGGCGGTTTCGGTCTAAACCGTAGTGAGTGTTCAGCACTCTTTTTGGCACGGCGTGGTTTGCCAGAATGGTTACACCCTTCCCGGGAGAAGATTGAAGCTGAAAGATTAAGGACAGTACAGGTTAAAGGTTAGCTATGTTAATGTATTTATTTGGGAAAGTATACAAAAGCTCTTATTAACCTTGGCTTTTGAAGGCTGAGCTGTCATTCCCTCACGTTCATGATCACATTTTCATCTAAAAATGTTTCTAAGCAGTCTAGTATCAAAACAGAATCTATGTACCTCAGGTAGAAACATGTTGAACTGCACAGTACTGTAATACTATGTACACTGGCAGCTTCGTTTGGTAGATACCTATCATGTGAGCTATTCTTTTGTTCCTATAAATTTAGTTACTATTTTAAGAGAGGGGTAATTTATTTAAAAAAAAAAAAAAAGATGGGGTAGAAGGAATGTTCTCTATTATTTTTTTAAAATCCTTTTTAGAAATTAAGCTTTCAGCTCTCTAATCTTTTAGGGGAATACTTACTACCTCAAAAAAAAAATGCAAAGTGTCTTTTAGTCTTAGGGGGGTTTAGCAGCAAACCATTATTGTTTGCAGATTGATTCTTCTTTGAGAAGGCAAGCTGCCTTAATGACAGCTTATGCAATAACAATTCATGATATAGTACTTACCTGGATGTGGCAACAACTGTGCTCTAAGCCAAGAAGGAGGGGGGGAAAGTCAGTATCTTGTGCGTGAGAAGCTTGTAGATACCCTGAGGTGACTTCATATAATTCTAAAATAGCAGGTAGCTTCTTGCATAGCTCATCAAGGCATCAGCGCCCGAAGCAAGTGGAGGTGGCTGACAGTGTACTTTGGTTTCAAATGCATTCAGCTTTTTTTGAGTGATATGAGCTTAATTCATGTTCCAGTTTCTATACTAAGTTTGAGTGTTCTGATTTGGCAAATACCCTCTCCTAAAACCTGACAGCTCTGTGCTTTGATAAAGCTGTTGACCTTAATGTCTTACTTGTATTTGTTCACTATATGTGCTGAGAAAGTTAGTAGAGCTGAATAAAGGGAACAGTTGTTTTTTGTGTGTGATTTTTGAAAGCATTTGAATTATACACCCCACGCCCCACCATCCTTCATTGCTTAGCAAAAGACACAGGTGGCTCACCTGAAAAACTTGAAATACACACTGGAGGTAAGTGGAAAGAGCTTAAAGAGAAAAGAGTCACCCCAACTTTGTAAAGTGGGTGGGTCATTTCTGGAGAGGACAGTTCCTAGGTCAGAGTGAAGGTCACAGAGTCTTCGCCTTAGATAGTTTTAGTTGCTAATGTTTTAAAGTTTTCTAAAGAAAGTCTAACATTAGCAGGTGGGTTTGGTTTGTCATTTTGTCTATCCAAGATCTGGGCTTCCTTTCTATTTCTATGAATTGCTCTGGGTTACTGCAGAGGAAACAATTTCTCTTAGGGACTACTGGCCATTGGCCAGGCAGTCCCTGGCATGAAGTGGGCCTGCCTCACAAAACGGAGGGCTCCGGATCACATTTATTGCTTTGGCGCTCAGGAAGCTACAAGTGGAAACTTTATGTGCAAGGAGCCCATAATTTTACTCTAATAGATATTTAGCAGCTTACATCAAATAACAAGGAGTACATTCACCAGGCGCCGTCCAGGAGGATTTGGTGGGTATTTCACATTCCACTCTTTGAAAGGAAAAACATAATTTTTGATACTTCCCCAAGATATATGAATATTTTGGTATGCAAAGTGATAATACTCATACATAGCATACTTTTAAAGTTGAACCGACTTCTGTTTGTCCAAAAGGATTTATTGCTGTCAGAATAATGCAGGTCAGTCAATCAAGCTGAATTTTTCTGCCAAATCAGTTGACTAGAGAGCACTCAGGTAGCTACTTGCTTTCCTGCTTTGTTCACATGCTGCTTGATTTTCTCATGCTTAGCCAAAAGGCATGATATCAACGAATATGAATGCCATAAACTTGCCACTCTGTGCATTTCTCCCTAATCCCTGGACCCCGGCTCTCTGGTGGATGGTCTGTGGTTCCTATAGTTTTTCCTCCTAGCCACTCAAAATCCCGGGGGTCTAGGCAGTTTGTTGTCCTTTCCTCTCATCCGCTCTCACACTCCTTCAAGACCCAGTCCTCAGCGTCTTCCTTTGATCCTTCGCAGGCATGTCCATCAGTGCCATCCCTCTCAATGGCTCTTGCCCTTGAGCAGTCCCTCCGTGTGTCTAGGCTGAACTACTGCCAGGTGGACAGGATTACAGTGGACTGGTTGCCCTGGCAAAGCACTGTGGCTTGGCAGTGAGAGCAGACCAGGGTCAAATCCTGCCTTTGCACTTAGTATGTGGCTTCTGTCCTGACCCATCTGTAATACAGGAATCATAATAGGACTATCCTCTTAAATAAGAGCACGCAAAAAACGTACTCAGCATGGTGCTTGGCTAGTTGGTGCTAATGTATATTAGTTTATTATGAGTGTCTGCTGGTTTTCTTGCCCTCTATCTCATCTTCCCACAATCAGTAGAGTATCTTTCTTCTACAAGGAATCGATTAAGTCCCTGCACTCTTCAGATGTCCCCAGGCATTGTTAGTCCTGACGGTTTAGGGTTTTTCATGTACTGAAAGGCCTTCCTGTCATTCCCACTTGACACCCAAGTCTCCACATCTGCGCCCTGCACCCCAGGCCCACCAGACATCTGGCACTGTCCAAGCCACTCATGCACCTCTGTGCCTTGGCTCATGCTGTCTGGAACGCTGCTTTCTTTCTCTGCCACTTGTTAAAATTCTACTTATCCCTCGAGGTGCTGTTCAAATGCTACCTCCCCCAGGAGGTACATTTTTATCTAAGTATCTTTCCAAGTCTTTCTCAGCCATCTAGTTAGAATTGATTCCTCTTTTGGCCATGGTCCCCCAGCACTTTGCTTGTGCCTCGACTTAGACTTGCCCAATTGTGTTTTGCAATAGAGTTAGTTGCTCTTATCTGTATCCTTCATGGGCTTTGAAACAACTTCAGGGCACGAATTGTGGCTTTTAGAAATCCCAGTATCCATATAGTGCTTCACTCATAATATATTATTGGCAAAGGTTTTAGAATTGAATTAAAATTGAGTTATTAGATGGATAGCCTCTAAATACATGTGAATGAGCTGGGGCCACTGGTCTGAGTACATTTATTACAGAGCTTAGTAAGTGTGGCTCTGGTAACATAACAGTGCTGTAAAGTGAAGGACACAGGACTTTTCAGTCACTTGGACATTCAGCAGCAGTGGTGGACCTCACTTGTCCCAGACCCCGGATGAGACAGCAGATGGGATGTGAGCTGGTAGGCAGGAGTTATCTGTCACTTGGGCTCACATGACGAGGACGGGGACAGGGTTCCCTTCTCTACTGAGAGTGAAGAGAGGGAAAGCTACTTTTTCTTGGCACAAGCCCCAAAATGTGGTTCTTGGCCTCTCTGTGGTGAGATCTGGGCAGGGAGAGTTGAGATTCATTTCTGGATTACCATAGATGTCCAGGTTGTGCTGACATTACATGGGAAGTCTGATTCCGCACAGTGAGAGATGTGCCTTCTCGTTAGCTGAAAAAGTTCACTAACTGTGCAGATGGGAAAGGTGTCCAGCATCTGTGGAGAGGGTGCTACTGACCCACTGAAACCTCATTTCTCCTTCTTCCCGAATAACAGAGTCACAGCTGGGATGTGGCTGCCTAACTCAAGACCCAGTTCCCAGGCCCCTGTGCTGCTAGGTCTCAGGCGAAGGAATGTGCTCAGAAGTGATGTGTGCAAATTTCCACTCACTCCCTAAGGGCAAGTTTGACACCAGACCTCTGCTTTTTCCTCTCTTCCTATTGGCTGGGATGGAAACCATTTGCTGAAGATGACAGAGCCAAGTCAGCCTGGCTCCCTGAACACCTGTGTGATGGACAGCCTCCCCCTGCCAGTTTCAGCCATTGCTCTGCATTTGTTTTAGTTACTGTCACTTGCCCAATACCCCCAAAGGCATCTTTTCTTTTCCCATTTATAGAAAGCTATCAACCAACTTTTATTGAACGCCGACTATGTTAGGCCCTGAGAGAGATAAAAACATGAATAAATGATTCTTAGTCCCTAACCTAAAGGAGTTTATAGTAAGACTGGACAGAAAAAACACATCATTAAAAAAATGAATTGTATCAGTCAGGCTCTCACTGAGACCACAGAGAATATACACTAGGATAGAAAGATTTCTTTAGGCTACAGTGAGCCATGAAATCTCATGAAAGAGGTAAACTTAAGATTTGTCTTGGGAATCAATCAAATTTGAAAAGATGGAGAGATACAAAGAAAGCGTTCCAGATGGGGAAGTGTAGTGTGTCTTGAGATCGGGGGAGGTGACAGTGAATCCACTAATTTAGATGAATGAAGAAATTAGTTTGCATCATAGAATAGTGATAGTTACCTTTGGAGAGATTTTTGGGGTGTGACTGGGCGAAATCTTGAATAGCAGACTGCTTAGGAGATTGATTTCTCCCCTGCAGCCAATGAGGGGCTGTCTAAAGCTGCATCATTGCATACTCGTGTGAATCCAGAAGTGTGAATGCACTCACCCAAGCAACCTTTGTGTGTTCACACATCTGCTGTCCTAGCACACTGTACAAAGCTATGAGAAACCTGGTTTTGTCTCCAAAGTACAGTTTTTCGACAGATATCTGGCTTATGTGCCAAGAGCCTAAGTCTATTGCACAGAACGAACTGTGGAGAAACAAATACATGAATGCTCGTGTCACAGGTTCAACCTTTTCTTCTGAACCCCACCTTTAAAACAAACTTCCTCTCAGTTTCCCAGTCTCCCATTTTCTACACCAGTGACTTCTCACTGTACCTGCCTTTGTATAATCCCTCCTTTAAAAACATGCAGGTAAACTCTGCATGTTTAATCTCATTCTTCTTACCTCACAAACTGGCATTGTGTTGATTTCCTTGTCCAAGAAGTCATGTTCAGACTCAGTTCCTCAGCAGTCAACGTTGTTTGTTTTTATTTATCACCCACCTAGCAACACAATTTTTGAGGGAGCCCTCCTTAACAATTGTTATTCTACATGCACTTCCACGGTATTGCGTAGATGTTTCCAGCTACCCACAAACTTCTCTTCCTTTCAAACCAGTGGCAATTATCTTAGAAAGTACCACCAGCTTGTGTTTCTCCTCAGGGAAAATCAGCCTCATGGAAAAGATACCTCTAGGTGTTTTTCCTTGTCTTATCTCCTAAGAGTTAGACTTCCATTGCCTTGAAAGGTGCAAAAGTTTAGATGAAGGAGAGTTTGATTGCAGCTGGCAACATCTGAGTCACAGCTTTCAACTTGGGTGGGCTAACATTAACTTCATCATGTTTCCTAAACATGTGAGGGTGGAAGGTCAAGATGCCAGAACAGTTTTCTGTGACCCTGTGTCCAAGACTGACCTTTCTTAAATTACTGAATCTGATGTGGGAGAAAATAGTGTAAAAATAAGCGTCTCAGGTTAAAATGTTTGAATTGTATAAAATATTACTCCTGACAGTATGATAGAAAATGTTGTATAATACTTTTCATTTTTTTTTTTTTTTTTTTGGTAGCTGGCCAGTACCCAGTAAGGGGATCCAAACCCATGACCTTGGTGTTATAAGGCTGTATTCTAACCAACTGAGCTAACTGGCTAGTTCAATATAATTCTTCTTAACATCTCAGGAAATCAGGAATGGAGACTCCTTTAGGGCTGTAGAAAAAAATTCTCAACTTGAACTTTACCATCTCAGTAACTTCTTAGTCTATGACATATTCTATGACTTTAGTGAACATAATTGTGGTCAACAGTCTGGTAATTTATCTTAATTTTTATCATATTCTGGCAGGTTGTGTTTAAATAGGTCGTGTGAAGATTTAGGACAAGAGCACTCAAGACAGAAGGAACATGTAGGGTGAAGGCCCAGTGTTGCTGGAGCATTAGAAAGGAGGGCAGGGGTTGGATCATGCAGGTATTGTAGCACAAAGTAAAGTGGTTGAGTTTTGTTGTAATTGCAATGGGCAGTCATTAGAAGATCTTAAGTAGGGACATGCTATAGTTTGCTTTCTAGTTTCAAAAGACTTCAGAGACCAATAAAAAGACTGACCAGTGTTCTAGATGGGAGATGATGTTTGTCTATATCACAATGATAGTAGTAGAGATGTAAGATATGGTTGATTTTGGAGGTATTGTCTGGTGTACGTGTCTTTTATATTTCCTACCATAGTGTGGCATACACAATGGACATCTTGCTGAATGAATGAATGTTTGGAGAGGGCCATTTAGGGAGAAATATCTAAGCAACAACAAAATATCAGTGATGCATCAAAGTTTGGTGCCACGAAATACTGACATTTGAATTTCCCAGTAGTTGTTGAGTTCATGGAGGATGCTACTAAGGACTGTAGTCTGAAACCTGTGATATCAGTGGAGATAACAAGGGTAATTCCTTGTCAGTGTTTATCACAATGCAATGCTGAAAGAAAGGATTTCATTTCAGCTTAAAGATATTGTGCAATGGGGAAGCAGGGGTGGTTTGACTTTTAAGGTAATCTTGTTTCTACACCTGGATGTCTTCCTCTGTCCTTACCTCTACTTGTCCTGGTGATAATTGTTCAGTAAAAACATCTTCTCTAAAAATCGAAACCTAGAACTTAGAAGGTCCGTATCATTGTAATAATGTTCATTGGGGAACAGAAACAGAACCTCTTCTTAGTACAGTCTATTTCATTATTCAAGATACAAGGAGGCCATGGGACTTGCAGAGAATCCATTTTCATATTTGGGTTCCTTGTTTCCTAGAAATTTATTGTGTCACAACAGGTCTGAGCTTTTTTTCTGGGAAGCAGCTCGCATGAAAAGGAAAGAACATGTCCTTTGAATATCAGTTTATATCCTGGTTCTACTACGTATTAATTGCAAGAGCTTGGGCAACATACTTCACTTTGGGGCTCAGTGTTCTAATCTACTGCTTTTGAAAAGAGCCACTTTTGAGTGTTATTTATATGTGAGGTCACTGACATGAAGTGACTCAAAGCACGGTCTCTTTGTTGCCTTCCTGTTCACCCTCCTAAGGAAGAAGTGTTGAGTATAATTTTATTGCTTACCAATACTGCTGTGTTGTGAGAACATACAGGGGTGACGGATTCTGAGGCAAAGGATCACCCTGGTGCTAAATGGGGTTGAGTCCCGGCTTCCCTTTCGGACAGGCAGGGATAGCCAAAGTAGCCTATGATCAGGGCAGCTGATGGGTCTCTGTGATCAAACCAGAATCTCAACCAATGGTAAAGACATATGACCTGGGAGAATTAAAAGTCAAAGCTGGCAGTGTCATAAGTACATCTGCATAGAGGCTGCTGAGAATGGAAAAGAACTGACCCGCCATTCAGATGCGAGTGTTTGACTTGGTTGTCCTTTGTTTCCTCTCCAAACTGGCACTTGATTTTCAGCCACCAAATGAAGAGCAACCATTTGATTTTGTAATGTAAAAACTATTATTGCCCTTAGGAAAAGGATGACTGAACTTTCTGTACCTAATGTTTATGCCTTTAATAAGCACAGTGTTTCCAGGAGAATTGAATGCCTTTTTGTACTATGATGTTTTTCTATCACTACATCTGAGTTTTGTACCTTAATGTCTGGGAAAGTTGTTTATATAAATTCACAGAAAAGTGACAAACAGTAGGAATTTGTTCTCTGTCCTGTAGAGATGGGCAAATCCCTAAAGAGCTTGTTGATTTCATGCTAACCACTTTGCTGGGAGCCAGGCGCCTTTCCTTTCTGAGGAAAAGATTTATAGACAGGGAAAAGGCTTATGGGAAACATCAAACTCAGATAACTGCAGCCTTAGCAAGCAGCACCGCATATTGGAGGTTCACACACCTATGTAGAAAAACTCTTGCATGCTCTAACATTTGACTGAGCTTTAAGGTTTCTATATAGTACTGCATTTTGATTCCAACTATGGCATCATAAAAGTAATAGCATAAAAGACTTGGTACTCCCCTAAACATTAAAAGCCAAAGAATGAAGAGGAAAAATTTTAGTGTGGAGACATGAGACTGGAGAGAAAAAGCAAGAGTCAGATGGCAAAGGGCTTGGTGTGCCAATCTTAAGAGTTTAAACTTTATTTTGAGGAAACCTTAGGAAGATAAGAGGGAACCATGGGATGCTTATAAAACAAAAGATGAGACTTTTTAGATATATAATCTAGAAATATATATTCTATATATTTAGATATATATTCTGTGTAGGTTAGATTCGAAGAGTGAAGCCTAGGAGCAGGGAGACCAGGTGCGTGGCTGTGAGTGAAGAGAGAATTCTTGAAGTAAGGGCATGGTACTTAGGATGGAGAGACTGGGACAAGAATGGGTGAATGAATGAACGAATGTGGCAATAAAATAATAGCAATTAGAAGGCATGATTAATTTGATCTTTTGGCTGGACATTCTTCTAACAAATCAATAGATTATATCATGTTGAAAGAAAAATTTTCATGTAATATTTGTCAGGGATATTTAGTTTGGTTGTGAAGATTCTGTAAACCTTGGCCAGAGCTGCTTTTCTACTTACTTTCAAAACAATGCTTTATCATCCTTCAGAATACTTTTTAAGAGATTCTCCTATTGAAATGCCAAGTTTTATTAAAATCAAACAAAGAGAAATTTAAAAAGAGGTAAAATACTGTATATTTATTTAGTTCTGCTGTTGGATTTTCTAAAGGTCTACTGTAGTTTCTTTTTAGCCCTAGTAAGTTTTTAATGCCTGTAAAATAGTTCATCTCATTGGTTACTTTCATGTTAGGAAATAAAGGAGGAGATTTAAGCTGAGGAACACAATAGTAGTAGTTCATTTTTAAATTACGAAAACTTATAGAATATTAGAACAGATGTACACTTGGTATAGAACTAGACATTGTGGGTGTTTTCCACCCCTTGTCCTTTTTAGGGAGTATTTACAGTTGTTACTTTACACCCTCTTGAGAAGCTAGATTACAAATGCAGGAGTCATACCATCTATGAAGAACATACATTGCCATGAATGCAGCAGGTGTTAAACACAAGCATATCATCATCTGTGGAATAAGCACATGCTGTGAGCAAAGTACTGAGTGGGGTGGTAGGAGATTAGAGGTGAGTCCAAAAACGCATGAGAAAAGTTTGTTCCCTTACAATTTAGTTAATGAAACAGTATACATTGATGTGCATTATTTTACTGACTAGGGTTGAATGGCAATACAAGGCAATATTACAAGATCCACCAGCAACAAACATGGTTGAGAACCAGATGAGTGATGGTGAAAATAAATGTCCAAGAGGGAGAGAAAGCTACATGGGCTGAATGGTCTAGGATGGGTCCCAGGAAAATCTGCATAGATGGGGAGAAAAAAGGAGAGAACACAAAGATAGGGACATGCCATGCATGTCTTTGTGGAAAGGGAGCAATGGAGAGTTGCAGTCTGAAAAGTAGGTTGGTGCCCAAGGGTAAAGTCAATATATCCTAGGTACTGGCTGCTTTTGAGTTATGCGTTAGAATTCCAGAACAGTCACTACTAACTATTTTTCTTTGGGAAATAAAGTATCTTCCTAATCCTCAATTTCTTTATCTATAAAATGTGGTTAATAATTACTCCTTAGAGGGGTGCGTGTGTGTGTGTGTGTGTGTGTGTGCATGTATTAACTAACATACGACATAAATAAAAAGCTTAGTACTGGGCTGTTTAGTAAATGGCAAATTAAGGAAAGTGAACTATATGTGTCCACTGGTAATCAGGGATGGTTTTTGATGTGGACAGTGACATAATGAAAAACTGACATAAGAAAGAATGCTAAGGATAAAAATGCATAAGATGGATGGGGGGTGGAGTTATAGACAAGAACAGTGCTTAGGAAGCTATCACATTAAATCTAGCATGACTAACTAACTGTCCTAATTATAGTGACAACAACAGAGGTTTATATCTAGGTGATTTTGTTTAGAAGAAAATAGGACCTCATGACTGATTTAATACAGGTAAGGGAGTAAAGGTAAGGAGAAATCAACACAGATAATTTTGAAATTTGGAGATCCTCTGACTTAGGAAATGGTGATCCTCTTAATAGAGAGGTGGGAAGGGGCAGCCAGTTTTCAGAGGGATAGGGTGGGGTTAGTTTTAGATACATCACTTTGCAGTTAGGATGTAAAATGAAATTGCTGAGATAGAGTCAGGGCGGTCAAAGGGCAGAGGCTACGCCTGGGAGAACCTCATGCTTCAAGGAGTAAGACAGGACAGAGAAGCTGCAAAGAAAGCAGATAAAGAACAGGCAGGAACAGAAGGAGAAATCATGGATGTAGTAAAAATACACCATAGAGGAGGAGCTCACAGTGGTGCCGTGTCTAATCAGGAGGTTAGAAAAAAGAGCCTGAGGAATGTGCCAAAGCCCCTGAATTTGTCCATAGGAGATTATCGTTAACCTTTAGAAAGTCTGTTTCCACATTTCAGAGACATGGTGGGTGAGACAGGCCGGGGTGAGAAGAGAGGGAGGCAGTAGGGACAGAGGCTACCAGTGAGAAGGTGATAATCGAAAGAAGAAAGCAAATTGTAGGCAGCAGGAAGGCAGATGGACTTCCAAGATGAGAGATGCCAGAGCCTTCTGGCAGGAAGAAGGGACAGAACACTCAATGAGGAAACCTAAATGTGCAGGGAGGCAGGGAGTAACAGAAGAGCAAGCTCCTGCAGCAGGAGGACAATTGCACGGAAAGCAGGCATGGAACTGGGACATCTCTTCCTATTAGCTAAGAAGGAAGACATAAAAACAAGCGTTTTGAACTAGGACTTTCATTGGCCTTGGAAATGAGATTTGAATTTGTCTCCCCAGGGGCTTGCCAGTTAGCTCAGTTGGTTAGAGCAGAGCCTTGTAGCACCAAGTTCAAGGGTTCAGATCCCTTACCAGCCAGCTGCCAAAAAAAAAAAAAAAAAAAAAGAAAGGAAGAAATTGTCCCCTAATTGGGAACTTAGAAAACAGGAACCAATAAAAGGAAAATGAGGGAAGTTCTTCTAGAAAGAATGGTGGTGTTTTGGCCATCTTTGGGATGGTGAAAGAAGCAACAGACTTCATGTCCAGTACGGAGGGGTGGGCAAAGGCATGGTCAAGAAAAGAACTATGATAGCCCATGGTCATTCACGAAAGCACCAGCATCTCATCACAGACTTTTATAATAAATTGACAAGGACAATGAAAAAGTCAAGGTCAAGTGGTGCTAAAGAAAACGGTTGCTTTGACTGAGGATTATCCCACATTGTGAAGGCAGAAAAACTGGCATTTCCTGATCGGGTGGAACTATGAGAAATTAGGAAACAAAAAACAGTAGGATATAACAGCTTAGAATATTTTGACGTGAGTCAACCACCAGTGGAATTGCCCAGAAAGAACATTTAAACGGACAATGGAAGTGAACCAGAGAATAATAAATTCTTATTTTTAAGTCACCCAATCTGAAAGGGACATGATAGCATATAAACAGACAATATGTCAGCATTTTATCACCAAACATCCTCAGTTGACAAACTTATCAGCTGAATAAAATGTTACAGAGTGGGACAGGCCATTGTTAAGGGAAACTGCTCATGAGCCAAAATCAATACTATTACATGTGACATTTCAGAATGGTGAGGCTTCAAAAGAATAGCAGATGAAGTAACACTAATAATGAATGAGAAGAGAGAAATACCCTGGGATGAGAAGAAAGACAAATAAATGAGAAGGCAGAATTGAGATCAATAGTGGTTTAAGAGCATGGACTGCATTTCAAGAAAACTGTCATCAAATCAGTCTTTGAGCCTGAAAGTCCAGATCCATAACTGGCAGTTCAGAGTATTTCCTTGGCCTTAAATGACAGTGGGATCCTATGTAACAGCTTCCCCTTTTATAAAAGGATTGGCTGAAAATGGTGATGATTATGATGATGATGATGATGATGATGATTAAGGTCACATCTGAGATTGATGTTTGGGCAGGTATTTTTCACGCAAGAATTCAGATGCTATTGAATAACAGAAAGAACCCTGCTTTAGGAATCAGAAGAATCAGAAACTTCAGGTTCTAGGGTCAACTCTGCTAATAGCTTCTCAGTATCTCATGATCCTTATGTAAAATAACAAAGAAAGGCTCAGTACTCACTAAGATCTTCATTATGTTCAAAAATCTATGTTTCCCTCTGCTATCTACCCTAAGTGAATCATTGTGCAATAACACACCCTATCCCACAAATATGTACAAGTAAATGATAAAATTTTTTGAATTAAAAAAATAAAAGCTGAAAAAAAATCTATGTTTCAGTGAGGGTGTGGCATCATGCTACTGACTCCCTAAATAATCAGGTTTCTCATTTGTTTGTTTGTTTGTTTGTTTTGCCAAATAACATTAGATACAGAAACAACTGCATTGTGGGTGACAGAGCCTGCCTGTATTACCCTTTAGAAAAGAAATGCTTCCTACGGGGAGCAGATCTGACACCTAGAGCCGAAGCATGGTGGCTGGTGGTGGCCGTGACAGGCCTTGGCACTCATGGCAGAGGACTAAGAAGGGGTGTAGTTGGTTTTGCTGGGCCAGCTTCCAGGCTGTTTCCTCATGGTTTCCTGAACTAGGTCACAGGACTCATGCTGCTAGAGAACAGGGGAGACTGAGTGCTCTGGGGACTCCAGTATTGTGGTCACATACAGGAGAGTGGACTTTTATTTAGTACCTGCAACTGGTCAGGGGATATCATGTGTGTTGGGAGGCATCATGTTGGCATGCCACACTTCTCAGAAAGGGGGACATGAACCTGCCTGGCCTTTTCTTGAAGCTATGAAACAAATATATCACATCTTGCTGGAACATCAATGATTCCTTAAAGATCTGGAGGAAGAGTAAAATATTTATATTGTTAAGGTAAAGATAGCTGCTGTAACAAACCCCACAGTATTTAATGACTCAGTTATGTAGAATTTTTTTCTCATTAATGTAATTGTGGGATTGGCATACAGCTTTCCTCCAAGGGGATCATTCAGGGTCCCAGGCTCCTTCCATGTTGTGGCTCTGTTGTCTTCAACATGTGGCTTTCAAGATCAGCATGCTCTGTTGAATAAAGCCATCTGAAGAGAAGAGGGCCGAGAGGATTGGGGTAAAAAAAAGTTTCTGAATAAGGTCTAGAAAAGACTCACATGTCATTGCCTAGCACTCAATGAAATGGTCACACATAACTGCAAAGAAGACTAGAGAGAGGAGTCTACGCCTATACACAGCTAGAAGAAAATAGGTTTCGAGAGGAGCTATGTGGCCTTCTAACAGTACCTGATAATGCAAATATTATCCAGACACTATTTTTCTATTAAAACATACACACATAGGATGTAGGATACAAATTCACATGGATTCTGAGGCTAAAGTAACTAAAATTCAAAGAAGTCACCAGCTAGCTTCTAGCTACTTCGTGTGTGCTATACTTGAGATCCTTGAAGCTAACTGTTCAATCCCCTTTAATTAATTATCAGAAAGGGGCACAAACTCCATTCTACCTAGATCATAGTAGGCATGTATGTTTTGGTGAAATAAATCAGCGGATGAATGAAACACTAAAAGTAATCAATACTTGTCTTATTCATTAGAAGTGGATAAGTGAGTGTCAGAAGCCCTACCTTCCTCCTGAAAGTATCATCCCTTGGTCAGCTTGCAAGTTATTACCTGGATAACTTGGAATACCTGTAATTCCACCTTTAGAGACTCATGCTCGTTAAAAATGTTTATTCTCATGAGTCCTGCTAAAGGGATACATTAGCAGTCAATAATATTTAATCAAGTCTTAAGTTAGAAGTTAAAAAACAAGGATAGGCCAAATAACACCCTTGGAATGGGGAAGAAGAGAGGGGAAGGTATCTGGGAGCAGCAGGCCTTAAGTCGCAGTTTGGGCATAGAGATGGCAATCCCAAACTTTATCATGGAACGTATTAACATCATCAGTTCCAGGGTCCAGAGATCTTGGTTTGGTAGTTCTAGAATGGGGGTAGCAGTTTGCATTTTTAACTTGCTTACCACATAATTCCAAAGTATGTCATCCAAGGAGCATACTTTGAAGACAGTGCTAATATTAGAACATTTAAAATAGGTCACATTTACTGAGTGTGTACTAAGTAGTTCCAAGGCTTTTTGCATATTTTTAAAAATGTTTTAATCATCACAATGTATTATTAACATTATCCTCATTTTACAGGCAACTGAGGCATAGAATGGCTAAATAACTAGTCTGAAGTCACCAGCTGGCGAATGAAAGAGTCAGGATTGAAACAGAAGGGAGAGCTCCCTCTGAGCTGCCCAGTGATGGCATCTCCAATGCGGTGCTCTAAGAGCTGTGTGCGAGGTGCCAGAGGGAAGTGCAAGGGTCATGCAGAAATCTCACATGTGCCCTAACTCGATTCAGGATGACATTGACTAGTATGAGAATCATAACTGCATATGTCAAATATGAAGCTACATGGAAAGGAAGACTGGAAAAGAAAATCAGGGCATTTCTAAAAACAGCTGGAAACATGTGTGCTGTATAGAAATGACTGTGGTCGAAATGCTGACTGAGATCAAAGCTGCTCAGATAATGAATCCCTTTAAAGAGCTTCTCTTTTTGGCTGAATTAACAGACCAGTTTATAAACAACTTCAGCCAGTCACGCACCTGATGTGACAATATTTCCACACAATTGATTGGTTATTTGACAAGATGAATCACTGCCTCCCTCCCCCACTTTTTGGTATAGTTGGCCTTAACATGAGTGACTTAAGAAGAAAAAGTGGATAAAATAACTGACACACATTAATTACTTAATATAACTATGTGCTTACAAAATGTAATATGAGAAGCAAGAAAGAATAAGAATGAATAATAAGGGATGTAATAATAAAAATATTCCAGCAGAAATTTAAAACAAAATGTTACTCGTAGGATAAACTACCAACTGTAGTTTCAAAATTTGGGGTGATACTCAGAGTATGACATTAATAGCACAGGTTGAGCATTCCTAATCTGAAAATCTAAAATCTGAAACACTTCAAAACGTGAAACTTTTTGAGTGCTGATGGAGAATTCCACATCTGACCTCATGTGACTTCTAGGGTCACAGTTAAAACGCAGGTGCACAACACACAGTTTATTCAGTGTGCCAAAGGGAAAAAGACCCTCCCAGCCCCCACAACCACAAATCACAGATTGTCCCCATGGGTGACACCTTTGCTTTCTAATGGTTCAGTGCACACAAACTTTTTTTCATGGACAAAATTATTAAAAACATTGTATAAAATTACCTTCAGGCTATGTGTATAAGGTATGTATGAAACACAAGTGAATTTTGTGTTTAGTCTTAGGTCTCATCCCTAAAATATTTCATTATGTATATGCAAATACTTCAAAATCCAAGAAAATCCCAAATCTGGAACACTTCTGATCCCAAACATTTCAGGTAAGGGATACTCAACCTGTATAACTTTTGAACTTCAGAATTATCTGAATAAGACACTAAGTGCTATTGATTTTCACTAAATTTATTTTTTACTTTTTCTGTCTGTTCCATTTTCATCTGCATGATACTCACCCAAAATCTCATTTGCCACAATATGTTTCTAGCTGGTCTTATGTGTTAGCCTGGGTGCTCTGAGAAGCTGATACCAAGATGGGATTAAACCTGAAAGAAATTTATTAGGCTGAAATGCCTGCGGGGAAATGAAGAGGAAGTCCAGAGATATCGGCAGAGCTATCAGACCATGATGGAAGCTTAACTCCAAGTGAAGGAGAAAAGGAAGGAAAGAAGGTTTAGTGGAATCTTTTTTTTTTTGAAAGTTACAAAATATTATCTTTATCAGTTATTTAACTTCATGTAATTAATTTTTGCTTTTTAAAATCTTATTTAGCAATTTTATAAATATATCAGATTTATTAGAGTTCTGAAACACTTTTATTTTGTCCGTTGATCTTAAAATTATTTGAAAATTGTGTCTAAGAGTACTTGTTGTAGTCTTTTTCCGTGAATCTTATTACAGATGCCTTTAGACAAAAATCAAAACTTCTTGCAATTTTATTAAGAGCAGATTAATACTTCAAGAAAACCTTGTTCAAATATGTGGGAATTTTAGATCTGTATCAGTGTCTTTACTCTTAATAACCTCAATTTTTAGTGGAAACCTAGGAAGCAAGTAAGTTTGAACTGTCTGTCACATATCAGTATCCTATTTATGAATGTTTAGCCCATTTTAAAAATTCAAAATACAGGTCAAACAACCACAAAAAAGACCAAATGCACACCACAAAAACAAAAACAAACAAAAAAAAACTGGGTAGAACTCTTTCACTTGCCAGACAGTACTAACAAAAACCTAAAAGGCCAAATAATGAGGAAAAGAAGTTGGTGGAAGCTTCTCAGATGGTAACATAGTTCTACACAAAGTTTGGCAAGGTTGTTGGGCAATTTTCAAGGCAAAGTTGCTCATCAGAGGGGCCCCATGTCTCCCAGGAATGGGCCTGCCTTTCTATCCCTCCCATTGGCTGGGAGCAGGCAGAGGAAATGTGGCCTTGGTGCTAATGTGGTGATAGATCACAGAGCACAGCTGCTGGGACCATCAGTCAAGCATGCTCCCTGCAGGTGGAGATCTGAGAGGTGCTTTCTCATGATTGTCACATCTTACTAGCAGCTCTCACACTGCCACAAACAATGTGCCCCTATATTCTGTGGCTTTTAATAGTGAACTCACTGCTCAAAAATGTTTAGTGATTTTCAGGAAACCATAGAACACCCACTCTTCAGTTTCCCATCATATTACCAATAGTCATTCATTTGTATGTTTAACAAATACTATGTGCAGTTACTGTTTTAGAAGGTGGGAATGCATTCATTCATTCAATAAATATTTGTTGTGTACTTATCATGGGTCAGGCACTGTTCTAGGGGAGGAGATACAGTAGTAAACAAAGTCCTCACATTCTATGAGACTAGGCAATAAGCTATAAATATAGACTGTCAGGTGAGGTAAGTATAAAGAAGAAAACTAAAGACCATAAAGGAATAGAGAGTGATGAAGAAGTTTGGACTTCCTCTAGTAAGGGGATATCTGGGCAGAGAGATGAAGAAAAGGAGGAAGGAGCCATGTGGGAAAATGAGGACAGAATGATCTAAACATAAGGAATAGCAAATGTAAAAACCCTGAGGCAAAGTATTCTTGGAAAGGAAAAGCAAATAGGTATATATATCCACACCAGAGTGCAGGGGAGAGAGATCTAGAAGATCTGATAGGTACTGGGGAATGCAGGTGAATTAGATTATGTATGGCCTTGACAGCAATAGTAAAACCTCTGCATTCCCTCCCCCTTGGAACTGGGTTGGTCTTAGTAACTTGTTTGACTAGTCAATTCCATTAGTCAAATGATATTCTGGGACTTCTGAGTCTGGGTTAAAAGAAGCTTTGCAGATTTTGCTTGCTGTGGGGAAAGTGAGTTGCCAAGTAAGGTGTCTGGCTACCCTGAGACTACCATATTAGAGAGGCCACAAGTAGGTGGCTTGGTCAACATTCCAGATGTGCAGGACTGCATCTGTGGGTATACAACCTTCTCAGTTGCATGGGGACGTGATATTGCCTTCTTGAAATTCGTAGTGATTTTTTAACAAGAGGCTCTGAATTTTTTTTTTTTTTAAATTTTGTACTGGGCCTTGCAAATTATGTAACTGGTTCTATAGATATGTGAGGAAAACCATCTTGGTCCTCTAGACCTGTCTATCCAATTAAGTACCCTTAAACATCCCCAGTAGATGCCATGAGGAGCAGAAGAACCACCCAGCTGAGCCAAATTCTTGACACATCTAAAATTATTTTTATTGTAAGCTACCACTTTTTGGGTAGTTTATTATGCTGCAGTAGGTAAAAAGATCAGAAATCTCAAGTTTGAGTTGTCTCTGTGACATCCAAGTGGAAGTAACCAGTAGATACTTCTCAGGGTTGAAAATAAATATCTAAGAACCAGCAGCATATAGAGGTCAATAAAGCCATGGGACTGAGTAGGGTGATTTAGGGAGTGAGTGTAGACAGAAGAGAGGCTGGAAGATTGAGCCCGACTTTTTGACCTCCAAGGTGGTGTGGTTGAGAGAGAGAAGTCTGTGTGGTTATAGGAGAACCAAGAAAAAATCGAATCCAGGAGGCCAAGGAAAGTAAACACATTATGGAGGAGGCAGTGATCAATGTTATCATATGCTATTTACCAAAGGAAGACGGGGTGAAAATTGTTTATAGGATTTGGCAATGTGGGGTCACTAGTGACATTGATAAGAGCAATTTCATAAAGTGGTGGCTGTGGGTGCCTGACAGGAATAAGTTCAAGAGAGAATGGGAAAGCAGAAAATAGAGCTAGCCAGCTCAGAAACTCTCTCAAAGAGTGTTGCAGTGAAGGGAAGCAACCACTGAAGAGAAATACAGACAGGGCCAAGAAGCTTTTGTTTTGTTGCTCAGTGGGAATGAGAGTGATGCAGTAGAGCAGAAAAAAGCTGATGGTGCAGGAGCCAATCAGCAACAGAGAAACAAAGAACTCAGCAAAGTAATTGCACATTGCTGTATGTGCTGTGAAGAAACCAAACAGGATGCGGGATCTAGAGAAATATTGGGATCTTACTTTAAATAAAGTGGTTACTCTACATTAGAAGGCCTTATAGTTCCTAATATTTCGCTTGAAGAAGGCCTCTGAGGGGATGTTTGAGTTGAGATCTGAAGATTTTTTTTTTTCAATTAGGCAGAGGGAGGAAGGTTGAGAGAGGCTGAGAGAGAGAGAGAGAGAGAGAGAGAGAGAGAGAGAGAGAGAAGCAGAGATGCAAGAGAAAGTTCAGGTGACCCAGCTGAGCTTGGGACATTTGGGATTTCGGGAAGGAGGCCAGTGCTGCTAAGGACAGCTGCAGCTGAAGAATAGGCAGGTCCCAGATCTTGTCATTGTTTGTAGATCATAAGTTTAGATTTTATTGTAAGTGCAAAGGAAAGTCCCTGGAGGGTTTTAAACAGGAGAATGTTTTAATATGATATTAGTAACATCGTTAATAACAATTTTATCATCTTGCATTTAAAGTGCTTTATGGTTATAAGTGCTGACGGTTATAAACGGAGGCATACGGAGTTCAAATCACTTGCCCGAGGTCTGAGCACAGACCCAGGCACCGAGCTCAGTGATAAGTGCAGAGAATGGACTCAGACTCAGTTTTACCACGTGCAAAGCCAGTTAGTGTTTCCACCACTCCGGTCTGCTACTCTTGCCCCTTGTCCCTTCCCCCCACACTTGAATTTGTACCTATTACTACTGCGCCTCGACAGAAACTCTCTCTTGCTGTCCCATAGGTGTTTTCTTTGACTCTTGAACATGCCAGGATTAGCCCCAAGAAGTTTGCATTATAAACTAAAATTATAAACTATAGCTGCCACCCACCAAAAAGCTCAAATGACCTGCTTCTGCTCTCCAGCTTCTGCATTCCTCCTTACCCTGGACTCTTATAGTTACTGTTGTCTGTTGCCCTTCACTTTATGTGATTTTAATGACTTCTTTGCGGTCAAGGACCTTGTCTTTTACTTCTTTTGATTTATCTTACTATGCATAGAATAGCGAATAACATACTCCTCAGATAAATCAAACAACGTGTTTCAAAGGTCAAAGCTTGTTTTCATTTGGAGCCATAGAATTTCTTACTTATTCTGAACAAGGTTGATGACACAATCAGAGTGGACATCGTTTCAGAATTTCTGGCACAAGTAGCTCTGGAATACCTGGAAGACATTGTGTGTGACAGAAGCAATACTCTATAAGACACTTGGAACATTGACCGAAAAGATAAGCTGTTCAAATGTGATATATCGTTTGAGAAACCAGGAATTTTTCTACTGTTTACAATTGAAAATACTCATTTTTAATGAGAAACTTACTTTTATTGGTAAATGGAAAAAAAAAGATATTTCAAGCAGAATGGACTGAGAATTATGTCAGCTATATGAACTACTAGAGACCAATATATTTTATTAAAATCAATGAGATTTGTGGTTGAAATATATTAATTGTATTTTAAATTCCTGTAACATAGTTCTTCACTTGAGTCTATTCAATTTCCACGTTAATTTGCCAGGCATTTTGATCATTAGTTTTTGACATAATTCAATGAGCAAAAGGAACCTCATAAATCTTTGAAATGGAGAAAGTAATTTCAAATTAAAGACTATATTTTAATCAATGTACAGTTAAGGAAGATTTGCTTATTATTTAGGTATCTGTTTGGAATTAATTGCAGATGGTTTTGTTTTGAAATCTAGAAAGCTTTGGCTATAAAATAAAATGTGAGAATGAATATCAACATCAGGTCTTCACATAGGGCTGATCTAAGTGAAATTGTAATCTGAGTGGCTCAGAAACAGCATAGAATTTACCTGAAGGCTGAAGTCAGAGTTGGTGACTGAAAATGTTCCATGGGCTCAGGTGGCCCCAACCCATTAAAAAGCCTTAAATAGGAGAGCTGATAAGTCCAGGTCTCTATCATCTTCACCATGAAAATGGACCAAGGTAAATAAAATTTCCCTAATATTTCATTTATTTCAATCAGAATATACAACATTATTATGATGGCCTCATTCATTGCAGAAAAGTTTAAATTATTGAAGATTTAGTATGAGAAAGAACCATCTGTATCAAATAATTCAGTTTATATGCGGAGATCATTGAAAATTTATTTCAGTGTAAGACATAAAATTAGTGCAGCACAAGATTCATCTTCAGTGTATTTTCTTTTTCACCTCATGTCGAAATAAAATCATTCTTTTTGAGTTTACAGGCAACAAGAAGCAAAAGGAAAAATCCCACTCTAAAACTGAAATTGCTTTACTTGCTCAGATGGAAGAATAATGCACAGCTATAATCTTACTGTACACAGATTACAAAACTAAGGAACTACTTTTACAGTAAGTCAAATTATTAGATCATATTTTTACATTACTAAATCCTGGAAATATAAAAAATAATCTGTCAGGAAATCTACAAATGATTCAACAGCAAGTTGAGACTTGGAGACAAAGAGACTTGCACAGTACCCATGATATCAGCTGAGCTATGATTATGTAGATAAAATTATGTGCAATGTTTTTCATTCAGTAACTATTTATTCAGTTCAGTTCAACTCAGTAGCTAATAATGGAGAACCTGCCACATAGAAAGTACTGAGTTAGGCACCACTACAGAGGCACAGGTAAGTAAGTTATAGTCCCTGTCCTCAAGGAGTTTATAGTCTGGTGGGGAGGTGGACAAGTACACAACTGAGTAGAAAGCAGGTCTGGCTGTGACAAGTGGTACATGACATGATAATATAAAAGAAAGTGCCATTAATTTTGCTCACAGGAGTCAGGAAGACTTCACAGAGTGAATGGTGAGTGGAACTACATGAGGAGAGAGAGATGAACGAGTTTTCCAAGTAGAGGAACCTATGATGGAGTCTATTTAATTACGGCTGGAACACAGAGTCTTTATAAGAGAGTGATTAGAGATGGATCGACATGGGGAATGGGTTGGAGACAGAAGATTCTGGAGCTGAGGAGACTGAAGGCCAGGGAAGACTTGATGGAGATCCAAACTAGGCTTTTGACAGTAGGAATGGAAATGAGGCAGGGGCTTTGTGGAATCTGAGATTCTGCCTTGTTCATGTTCTTTTTCTGTGTCTGAAATTACCTCTGGGGGATTTTCTGCTCATCCTTCAAAAATCAGCCACAATCAACACCTACACGGGAAGACTTCCTCCACCAGCTCAGGCAAAATGTGTCCCCTGCCTTAATGCCTTCCCTGCATGTGGATTACACTGTGCTTAGAGTTCTTACAGGCTACAGTCCAAACGAGCAGCAGATTTGGAGGAGGGCCTCAGTTTGGGTCCATAGTTTGCAAGATGGTTTTAGGTGGAGGTGGGTAGCAGGCAGCTATAATCCCCATCTGTGGCTCAGGAAAAAAAGAGTTTAAGGTGAAGATTTGGATGAGTTTGCATAGAAATAGCTATAGAATTAGATAAAATTCAGGGAAAAAGTATGGACTTCGTTTAGTACGTATTGAGTTTAGGAAATCTGTGAGATGTTTATATTTTATGTTTTAAATTCAGGACTAGCTGTGGACTTATGTTTATGATAAACTTACAATCTAGAAATATGTGATCAAAAATAAATCATATCCTTCGGAGATAGGCTCAACATTTTTAGTGGGGAAATTTAACAAAGATAATAAAAATTATTATTAATATAAAGTAAAGAAAATCTTCTCAAAAAATTCTAGGTGTCAGTATTTTAATAAAAAAAAAATTGAATGCCTAACTGGAGTATATGCTACTTAAAAGCTATAGGTTATAATTATTAGCATAAAGATGCTGTTTATGTGAAAATCAATAATTAGTTTCCAAGTGTAAGTCAATTCATGACAATAAATCCTGTTAAAAGAGAAGCCCAAGTGTGTGCTGAAAACAGTCTTTGGTTTTCCACCCAATGCCAAATCATTGTCAGCCTCGAAAAAGGGCAGATTGGTAAAATGATGCTCTGGAAGACATAGTTGGTAAGTCAATGAGAAAAAATTGTGAAGCCCCAGAACTTACTTAAAGTTACAATTTTAAGAGAAAATATTGAATTCTTTGGGGGGCAGCTATACTGGGGATGCTATTCAGAAAGGATTTTTTCTAGAGGGAAAAAAAAAGTTATATCTTTGCTTCTATCATCTGCTTTTCCAGGTGTTGATAGCTTTGGAGCTGGAGTGACTTTTTGCATGCTGAATTCTCCATAGCAGGAGAGAAGAGGAAAGTGCTGGGTAAAGGCATATGTGAACATGAGGAAGGGAGGATGAGAGAGAGTGAAAAAAGGGACCTGGGAATGAACGACTCTTGACAAAGTCCACCCAGGTGGGAATAGGATTGGGAATGGGGGAGGAGGATCACTGGCGGGGGAGGGGAGCGATATTAAAGGAATAATCACAGGCCCAGAAGGCTACCTAGGACGGAACACTGAGCGAGAGTTGATGCCAGGGAAACAAAAGCAGGGAGAAAGTGGGAAACAACGTCGAAAGTAGATATTACTGGTAGACAGTGCCATCCCATTTATGGAATGCATTAATCACCTGTGATGATGGTAAAGATGGCCAAAAGGGGCACAGAGACAGAGAGTTTGATATGAGACTGTTAGAGATCTCTAACTAGTTTTTTAAATAATGGCACAAGATGAAGAATGAAGGGGGTCAAAGAAGAAACAGAAGAAATTGGGGTGAGCAAGAGAAGAAAGGGATTCATTAAAAATAGAGTTGATAGGGTTGACTGGTGGGTGTGTTCGGTTTTCTTTTATTTTAGAACGGAGGAAATCAGGGAAAGGTTTTTCTTTAATTAATTTCTTTTTAATTGAAACAATTGATTATATATATTTATGGGGTACAGAGTTGACTATCAGTCCTTGTGTACAGTATGTGATGATCAAATCAATGTGAGATCAGGAAAAGTTTGACTGAAGACGAGCAGGCAGTATCAGAGGACCCAAAACCAAGAAGGCCCTGAAACTGAAGACCAGAAAAACTGTCTACCAAGAGCACAGAATTTAGAATGTAGACCAAACTTAATAAAAATAGGTCAGTGCAGCCCACCTCAGGAACGGCTCTCAGAATTTTTCCACTGAGCACACGTGACCAAGAATGTTCCAATGCTCTGTGCTGTCGTGGGGGTATATAATTTCTAGCAAATTAACTGTAATTTCACCTCGTTTTCATCCACTCAAAAAAGCCTCACAAGGTGCAAATGAGAAAGAGTGATATTGAATCCACCTCATTTATCCAAATCACCCGCATGCATGAGCCAGAAAACAGGAGAAAGGGCAGCTCCAGAGCTGTGGATGGAGAGCATACTGTGCTGTCGGGGAGGCGGACAGAGGGGCTTTTCTGTCTCAGCCATTTAGGGTTAAGAGAAAGGGAATCTTGGGCTCATGAGAATGTCTAAAGAAGTTGTTCACACAAGTGAGTCTCGAGAAGTAAAAACGTGTGTTAAAGAGAGAAACCCTGGGGTGGGGCCGAAAACTGGGGAGGACTGAGAAGACACTGAGGATACGAGCAGAACACCAGGCAGTGCCACCGGGGGGACGTGATGGGGAGGCGGAGAATCCGGGAAGGGGTCCTGGGAGCAGAAGGGGAGCTTGGGGTCGGGGCTGCGGCCAGGCCCGGAGAAGGCAGAGGAGCGGGGCGGCCCTGAAAGGCAGGCTTTTGTTCGGGGGGCCACAGACTGGTGGCTCATATAGTCTGGTGTTTTCTCCCTTTGTCCCCTTTCTTCCACTTTTGAAAGCTTCATGGGCAATGCGTATTTTTAAGACTTTAAGTACCGCTCAATCACAGGGAATTTTCCATAAGTACTTACAAAAATGCAGATTACACTGTAAAAATGCTTTTCAGTCAATAAAAGTCCGTTTTTCACTGAGTCAATTTCTTTATGATGTTTAACTTTGGTTCAGGTCCTGATTTAGAGAAGTGAAGTTTGGCGGAGTGAAAAGGAAACACGCGGAAGAAGAAAAAAACCTCACAATCCATTGAAAGCCCCAGGTCCGACCTTGTTTATGTGACACGAACGCCGAGCTTGCTCTTGAAAAATGCGTGCGATTAAGAAAATACTTTGAGAACCTAATAATAGTTCCCTGAAACGTGAGATCCACCTCTCATCTTTCTAACCCTTGGGAACGCACTTAATAAGAACGTATGTTTTTAATACACTGATTCTTAGCAACAAAGTAGTTCTTTAATTAGTACAGAGCTTGAATAATGCATTGGCTATTGCTGTGCAGGCCACATAACACTCGATGACTTGTACTGGCAGATTCGTTTACCTGTGTCACCGCTGTACCTGTAATTTAGTTTAATGCCAGGCCAATGTGCCAACTGTGTGTGTGTGTGTGAGTGTGTGTGTGTGTGTGAGTGTGTGTGTGTGAGAAAGTGTGTGTGTGAGAATGTGTGTGTGAGAGAGAGTGTGTGTGTGAGAGTGTGTGTGAGTGTGTGTGAGTGTGTGTGTGAGAGTGTGTGTGTGAGTGTGTGTGTGTGAGAGAGCGTGTGTGTGTGTGAGAGTGTGTGAGAGTGTGTGTGTGAGTGTGTGTGAGAGTGTGTGTGAGAGAGTGTGTGTGTGTGTGAGTGTGTGTGTGTGTGTGAGTGTGTGTGTGTGTGAGAGAGTGTGTGTGTGAGAATGTGTGTGTGAGAGTGTGTGTGTGAGTGTGTGTGAGAGTGTGTGTGAGAGTGTGTGTGAGAGAGTGTATGTGTGAGAGAGCGTGTGTGTGAGAGAGAGAGTGTGTGTGTGAGTGTGTGTGTGTGAGAGTGTGTGTGAGAGAGTGTGTATGAGAGAGAGTGTGTGTGAGAGAGAAAGAGAGTGTGTGTGTGAGAGTGTGTGTGTGTGTGAGTGTGTGTGTGTGAGAGAGTGTGTGTAAGAGAGAGAGTGTGTGTGAGAGAGTGTGTGTGAGAGAAAGTGTGTGTGTGAGAGAGAGAGCGCGTGTGTGTGTGAGAGACTGTGTGTGAGAGTGTGTGTGTGAAAGAGAGTGTGTGTGTGAGAGAGAGTGTGTGTGTGTGAGAGAGAGTGTGTGTGTGAGAGAGAGAGTGTGTGTGTGTGAGAGAGTGTGTGTGAGAGAAAGTGTGTGTGTGAGAGAGCGCGTGTGTGTGTGAGAGACTGTGTGTGAGAGTGTGTGTGTGAGAGAGAGTGTGTGTGTGAGAGAGAGAGTGTGTGTGTGTGAGAGAGAAAGAGGGTGTGTGTGTGTGAGAGAGAGAGAGAGAGAGCGTGTGTGTGTGTGTTTAAAGCTTTCTCCAACCGTTGTTTCACGGCACTTTTCAGTGGTAATTAAAACTGTGTTCATTTTAGGAAATCATAATGAGCCAGACTGACTGTCCTTACAGGTATCCACAATATACTTGCAGGAAGGCAATGAGTGGGCACCAGTGGCTCACCTTTCAGGGAATTGTCTAATATTGTCTTTTAAAGAGGGAGACACTGGCTGAAGGTGCTGTCAAAACTAGCTGTCCACAGCTTTGCCAGGAAAGGTGCTGTCTTGTCATTTACATCAAAATAAAATCACAGCATTTGAGATAAGCCTGTGAGACCCAGTCAGATGGTTAACTCATAGGACAGACCAGATGCAGACGATCTGACGACTGTTCCTCAGTTTTATTTTTTCTAATTTCTCATGTCCAGACATACAGTTTTCTGATCCAGGGAATCATCTCTTGGCAGAGAAACCAAGTTCTTTCTCACGTGACCGACTTGCTCAAAAGGAGGATGTCCGACAAAGAGTGCGTGCCAGGCCCTTTCTACATCAATCTCCATCAGAATCATCTCGTCTCTACAGGTGTTGTGGCTAGAAGCTTCAGATGAAACAGGACTCAAAAAAAAAAAAACAAAAAACCCACAAGGCACGCTCACCTCGCAACTATTTAAAACGACTGCCCTCTCTCTGGATGAACCCTCAGTAGGAAGTGTGTATTCTCTCACTCCACAGTGGATTTAAATGGGCCGATAGCAACAGGATTTAGAAAGTTTTTTTTGTCATGACTTAAGTCTCTAAGATTTAGAGTATTTTGTTTGTCTGAATGTCTAACCAGTCCAAACCTTAGCCATCAATATTAAAATGGAGAATTCCTTCCTTTGGTATTCACAAGCATAACGTACATAATCCTTTATCTCTGGCAAAGCTATTAGCTTTTTGGCCTTTGGCTGGTGGATGTGTATAGTATCTATAGTTATTGCATGCAAGCGTTCTCAACTGACTTGCAAACTCTTTGATCAAACCGGCTCAACTTGATTTTCCAGATTATTCAGGAGACAAGGCACACAACTATCAGCTTTACAAGTCCTGGCAAGCAATCCAGACCCTGTGCTCCCCAGTCCCTTGATCAGAATCAAAGGTAAACAGGGAGCCAGTTCTCATTTAAATATGTAGCATCGGGATCGTGCCTCAACTTTCACAGTTGTAGCAGCACAAGAAAAACAACAGTTGAAGTAAGAAAAAAGGTTTCCTTGGCACGGATGCCAAACTAAATAATGACACCCAAAGCAAAAACATGCTTCGCTGAAACTAAACTTTGGTCAATTCAGCCCACTTAAAACAAAGCTTTTTTTGTGATTTCAAAAGTGAACATTGTACTTTGCTCTGGCAGCCATTTATATGTTTTTGAATGATCCGATTATGCATAAATCCCTGGCCTACAGACCTTTCAGCACCTCAAACCCATGAGTGATTTGAAAACATGACTGAGAATTCTATATACAGTGCCTGCCCTTTTCTTCCTCTTAACCTTTTAAAACATATGCTTCGAGTGACAGTGTTTTGACATGCATTGTCATTATATATTTTCTTTCTCTCTTTTATTACCTTAGAAATATTTACAGAAGATCAAGAATACTATTTTCTTATCTCTGGGAGCCCACGTTCTTCAGCACCGCTTCATCTGTGTCTTGTATTGGTGATGCTGCCATTCTATCGACTTCACTGAGGCAGAATTATTTGAAGGTGTCATACGTGACCACCTCTGTAATTTGCACAATCTGTAATAGGAAGGCAACAAGTGAAAATCAGAGGTTTTGTTTTTTGCAGTGATGTCAAGGCCTTTATTTGAACAGTGACACGTGTTTGGTTAGTGGGTAGCTGACTGGACTAGTATAGATGGTACTAGTATGACAGCACCTGGTGGTTTGGAAAGGGGTTGAAGAAACAGAGGAACTCTTTCTCAGTCCCACTCTTCTTTGGGCCAGTTCAGAGTTAGCAATGCTGGCATAGTCTTCAGTGAAAGTGCTTTTTATAGAGGCAATAGTTCTCCGGTACACCCAGAGCTAGGTCCCAGTGCAATTTCCAGTTGACTTTTTTTCTTCTAAAATTGGAGGGGTGTCCCTTTCATTTTGGCTAAATTCCCAAATGTGTCATTGTATTCTGTACCTTAGAAGTGTACAGGACACTTCCCTTACCTCTCTCTTTGGCATTATCTGGTAGCTCTTATTTGGCATTGCAGAGCGAGATAATTAGGGGTTGCCTTTTGCACTAACACCATGCAGTAGTGAGTGAGGCCAGTGCTCCTAGGGGACTTCAGAAATAGCAAGGCACATTCTCCACAGACTGCCCCAATGCCCCACTGCAGCCACAAACTGATCTCTTAAAGCCAAGTCTGGGATAGGGTAAATCCACAAACCATCATGGGACTTCCCTAAAGAATCATTATTGCCAAGACCACCCTTTAAGAAGAATAGATAACTATATTGAGAGGTAGAAAATTCTTGTGGATCTCAGCAGGTGTTGACCCTGTTGCTTACTTTATCTGTGTGTGTGTATGTAAAACTGCACTCTCTTGTGTTTTTTTTTTTTTTTCTCCTACCCCCCTGAAAACTTCTTCTCAGTCTCCTTTGCTCTTTCTTTTCACTCTAGATGTGCTGGCTAGATAACATTATCTACTCATAGAGTTTCAATTGCTGTCTCTATGGTGATGGTTCTCAAATCTGAATCTTGAAGCAACACTGTTCTTTAGGAATTCAGAGTCCCTTATCCAGTGAATTACCAGGTATCTACATTCAGATGTTCCCCAGGTAACTCAAACTCCACCTGTCCCACACTGTCATCAGATACATAGCCCCATCTGCTCTGCGACCTCTGACCTGCATCTCAGTGAACAGCGCCACCTTTACCACGTTTGTTTAAGCCACAGACTCAAGAGCCCTCCTGATTTTTCCCCTTTCCTTACTTCACACATGTAATCAAACTAGGTCCTACTGATTGTACCTCTCCAAAATCTCTTAGATCTACCCACTTCACTCCATCCCTGTCCTCAGTTGCCACACTCTGCACAATCTCCTGCCTAGAGTATTTGCTGGGATCCTGTCCTCAGCCTTGGAGACTGACCTTTCTAAACTATAATCAAACCTGCCATTCTCCTTAAAGCCATCAATGGATCCCCCTTGCTCTCAGGACAAAACCTAAGCCCTTTAACAGAGCTTACAAAGCCCATATAGTCTTGGACTCTGCGTACCCCTCCCACCTTGTCTCACTGCCCTTCACTTCTTTGAATGCCATCCTCCAGATATTGACCGTCTTTTATTTATTTCAAACTCTCTTTTACTTCTGGATCTTTCCCGATGCTGTCTGTTGCCTTTTGCCTGGTTATGTTTGCTCCTCCTTATACCTGGATGGTGCCACTCAACCTTCAAGGCTCGTTTAGGCGTGGCTGTTTGTAGGTTTCCTCCAGTGTTTCAAGTCTGGGTTATAGCGCCTCCTATTGCTCCTCTACACTCCTGCACATCACAACACTGATCTGTGGATATGGTTGTCTCTTTAAGGTTTCTATTTTTCACTCTCCCTTAAGTTCTGTGAGGGCAGTGACTTGGAAAATGTCTAATTTGTTGTAAGTACTTAATAAGTATTTGGATAAAAAAGAACAAATAAATACATTAAAACAAGGTCCATCAATACTAGCAGGGCCCATCTTGCTGAGTGAGTCAAATAATGTATCTCCTTTATTTCATATCTCCAAATCCAGTGCTGATATTTAACTGAACAGAGAGAGGAAGTCAAGAAAATATGAGGGCCTGCAGGATCCTTAGAAATCATCTTTATTTTGTAAATGAAATAACTAAGGAGAGTAAGTCACTCCGTCCCATAGGATGACTCCTATAACTCCTGCCCCAACATCCTCTTTTCTCAGCTTTTTAATTTTTGCCACTTTAAGATGCATGAAATAGTGGCCCATTTTTGGGGTTTATTTGTTTTAATTTGAATTCCCTTGATTACTACTGAGTTGAACATATTTCTAACATGTAATGG
This sequence comes from Cynocephalus volans, assembly GCF_027409185.1. Lineage (NCBI taxonomy): Eukaryota > Metazoa > Chordata > Mammalia > Dermoptera > Cynocephalidae > Cynocephalus > Cynocephalus volans. Next base: position 38,507,306 of record NC_084466.1, on the reverse strand, counting down.
CCAATTGGAATTTCTCTTTATTCAGTTGCCTATTTATATGCATTGTCTATTTTTTGATTGGATCATTTGTTTCTTTCACATTTTTAGGAATTACTTATATATTTTGCATACTAATTCTTAGACATTTATATGACTTGCAAATATTCAGTAAATTTGAAGATACATCTAGCTGTGACCCAGTAGTTCAATGCTTACGTATGTACCTTTGAGAGAAACTCTCACACAAGCCCAAGGGAATAGTTAAGAGCCTGTTTCCTGTGGTGCTGTTTGTAAAATCACAAAATTGGAACTAGTCTAAATGTACATTCAGTGACTGAATGAATCATTAATGAATGAACTGTTTCTACATGTTATCAACAGAGATGATGCCAGAAAATTTTATGTTGACCAAAAAAGCAAACAACAAATCAATACACATAGTATTGAATATGCAAGTTTAAAAATCCCCCACAATAATTTTAAATAATATTTATGAGTAAATATATATAAAGTAAAAGCAAAAGACACATACTGCAGAATAGTGCTTTCTTCTAGGAAAGAGGACAGGATAAAGGTAGGGTATTCAATGGGGTCTGTAATACTTTCCTTCCTTAAAAGAGATTTGTGGAAAATAGCAAAATATTAACATGTGTTAAGTCTGAGCTGTGAATAAATGGATACCTGTGATATTATTCTCTGTATTGTTTGTGCGTGTTTGAAATATTTCCTAATTAAAGAAAAAAGTAGCAAACATGGTATTTCAGAAACTTCCTCCAGGCACAAGTGACGGAATATGCACATCTTTGAGTCCTGGGAAAACAGGATGCATTCAAGGAACATAAGAACAGAAGTGACGGGAAGTTTCTAGTGATGGGGGATAGTGGGAGAAAATCAGATTATGAAATATCTTGCTAGGTGACCCACAATTGAGAGCAACTGGAGGCCTATGAACATTATAATTCTTGAAAGGAGAAATACATCAGTGGGAATAATAATCTTTAGTTATTACAACCCATATATTAATAGATCTTAGGGGCTGAAAAATAACTCAAGGTTCATCTAGTCTGACCCCTGCATTATAGTTACAAGAAAAACGAGGCACAGAATACTTAAAACGTAGAGAAAAGGGAGGGCATTTTGTATAAGGATATTGTGATACAACTAATCTGGTCATTCTTTTCTTTTTTTAAATGCAATAAAATTTCTCCTTTTTTCCTTCATTTATTCACTCAACAAACATGTACCGAAGTGCCCAGCAATATAAGAACAGTCAGGTTCTCTGCATTCAAGGAATCCAGTGAGTGGTTAGAAGTAAAACAAGTGATTACAACACGGAATGAGTGTTTTGAGAGCTCTCAGTGGGGTACAAATAACCTTCTTTGGGTGGCTCAGAAAAGACTTCCCGGAGGAAGTAGCATAAAGTGGAGGCTTCCAGGAACTGCCCAGGAGGATAAGAGCCTCTGAGGAACAGCATGACAGGACTGAAGGCTCGGAGGTCTCAAACTGGAAATCGTCTGAGGAAACACCGAGCAGCAGCACAGTGCAGCAGCTGGGCAGGCTGAGGGGACGGTGGCCCAGGGCCAGCGGGAAGGGCTCCATAAGCTATTCTGCGAGGAAGGACAAACCCTATAGGGATTTTGTCCTACAGGAAGTTGTCACTCCATCCGTAGGAAGGCCCCAAAAGACTAGAGGCAGAAGGGTGGCTGGATGGAATTTTTCATCTTACAACAGGGTAATGGCGTAGAAAATGGATTGGAGAGGTGAAGGGGGGGAAGAAAAGAGGCCACGCGGGAGGCTAGGACAACAGTTCAGACAAGGTTCTTGAACTACAGTGATGAAAATGGGGATGGAAAGGCAACAGTGGTGAGATATTCAGTATGAGTTTCTTGCTTAGTGACCAGAAACGAAGTCTATGGGAAAGAGAAAATCTAAACACAACTCTGAATTTCTAGTGTAACCAGGTGAAAGGTAGGGTCACAAACTAAAGGAATGAATACAGGAAGATCAAAAGCTCAATGAGGAGGAGAATCTATCGGGAATTCAATTTTTTACACACTGAATTTTAGGAATCTGGAACACCCAAGTAATCCAGTCGTTCTATATACTTATATTGACTGACTTCTTAATTGATTGATATGACAGCTAACCATACTGTCAAGATAGTAGGTTTCTGAGAGAATGGTACAGAGGATAGATAAATTTTGATTAGGAGATATGGATATTGTTTTGAATAATGAGACATAAAAATGCAGGCTTTGGGACATTAAGCAGGTAACACTGAGTGAATTGTTGCCTGTGATATGGGGTGTTTAGAATGAGGAGACTCAGAGGGGGACACTGGAGTTAAACTGCTGCTACCTCACAGTTGGGTCTGAATGGGTCCTGATTGCTGGCTGATCAATATCATGCTGGACCTTTCTGGGCTTTTAGGACTCCAATAAAGTCTATCTTATTAGGTAGCCTGAGGCCAAGAGATAACAGTGAAGACCTTCTATGAAGATCTACAAAAGGTGACCTGTTGTCACCACCACAAAGGTGGATCACTGTGTTTTTTTTCAAGGACTTTCTTCTGGTTATGGGCACGTTCTGAGACCAGCCAAGCACCAGTGACATCTTCATTTTGGTGACATCTACCTGAAGATCACTGTCAGGTCTAACCTGGTGAAGATAAAGGAGGCAGCAACTGCAGCATGAACTACTCTGTTCAAATTAGCTCATCCATTCATTCTTGCACCATGATTGACCTCACATACCCCCAGTTACTGGTCCATGGACCTGAGAGGGGCTCAATATCTCCTTTGACATGAACATATGGGGCTGTTCACAGAAGAGGTGTTTCTGAAGGTTTCATCAGGAGCTTTTTTCCATAGCATATCAATAGTACAATAAATTTATTAAGTCAGTTAATTACATCTATAAAAAGAAAAAGGAAGCTTTGTCCTCAACATATGAGATGCAAAACTGGCAAGTTTCAGCATGTTGATGACAGGCTAGACCAAATAAAAAGCATCAGAGCTTTAAACTTCTATTGGCCAACTCCCACTCAGATATCTTCAGATTAGTTCCCTTTGTTTTACATGTTCTCAGGACCCTGTGTTTTCCTTTGTAACATTTATGAATATTTTAATTCAATACTCGTTTGTGTGATTTGCGTTTAATGTTTGTCTTTTTAGGTAGGCTGTAGATTCTATGAGTATAGGGAGCACGTCTCTTTTATTGTTTGCAATATCCTGGAGCCTAGCCTAGCTTGGTGTCTAGTTTACAGTAGGCCCTCATCATATACTTGTTGAATATATATGTGATTAAATATGTGAATTAATAAGTGACTGTAAGGAAAAAATGAGTGAATGAAGAATGAGCATATCAGTGGGTGGTATTGATGCAGCGGCAGGAACAGTAATGAGGAGGGTAAGCCTATACAGGCCACATGGGTGGTGCCCTGCCCTTCAAGCAATTAACAGGTGATGGGGCAAGGAGCAGCAAATGTTCTAGGAGTAGGGAGGAAAAATCCCTGGGCAGAGGGGTAACCTAGAACGTGTTTCTGAGAATAAAGAAAATAAGTTGTCGTTGGAGGTGTTCCCAGATCAAACTTGACCCATTTCTTAATTCTTCCTGGGTTGGCTACATCAGAATGCTCTGACTGATACTGCAATGTCACCCACAACCTCAAAAAACAATAATATCTAGACAAGAACCATGAAGGTATCTCTTTAAATTCAGGTTTAGTCATTGCAGAGTTTGTAAGTTTTGGACCCTGGTCATCTTCAAAATCTTCAGACAATGGTTTGTTGTAACTGGCATTATCTTTTACAACTTAATTGTACTGTTTGTTCTTGAGGTGACTCAGGACAAAAAGGCATTGCATAAATATGAAATATTATTGCTATACCATAACCATTTGATTCTAGATGACTTACCTTAAGAAACAGTACATTATTTCCACTTTCTCATGACATTTACATCTTGGTTTATGAGATTCCAGGAATAGGAAACACAAAAAATCCAGAAAACACAGAATTTGGTGGTCTCTGTGATCTAGCTAATCCCCTCCCCCATTTACCTTATAGCTCTATCTACACAGGCCGAAAATATAGAAATCTTGTATGATGTAAAATATTTCATCTTTGCTTCTGGGTTGAGGAATAGAAGTATAATTTCATGGCGATCATTGGTGATCTTTACTTTAAAAACAGGTACTTCAATTCATTTTCTGGTTCGGAATATACTCAAGAACTCTGTGTTATTATTGCTTCTTTTGAATATGTCACATGTACATATAGGTTAAAGGAATAGTTATTATCAGGCTTGATTCTGAAATATTGTTTCTGTAATAAAGGGATATCTTTCCTATTTTTAAAAATATAACCTCCTTAGCCTCTTTTTAAAAATTGAATGTGTATGTAGTAACATGAGAGCTTTTCCTTCTTTTTTGGAATAGGCAATCATTTACATTTGGGTTTCCAGAAAAATGAGGTAGAAAAAGTGTTTCTAAATCACAACAATTCCTTGAACTTGTTAAGAAAAGTGAACAGATATGATGTAGTGGGGGAGGGGAGAAGAGAGGGGGGGAAAGAGGGACGGGTAAAGGGTCTTGAACATCAACTACAATGTACACTGAGAAGTTAAAATTAAAAAAAATTAATAAAATAAAATAAAGAGAACGCTTGGGGGCTCCAAAAAAAGAAAAAGAAAAAGTGTTTCTACTACCTCCTTTCTCCACCACCCCCACAGATTCCCTTATAATGAGCATCTTGCTTTTTACAATTGATAAACCAATATTGATATATTATTATTAACCAAAGTCCATAGTTTACGTTAGGTTTTACTCTTTGCGTTGCCCAGTTCTATGGTTTTTAACAAATGCACATGTCACATATCCACCATTACAGTAACATACAGAATAGTTTTACTGCACCCCCAATTTTTCGTGCTCCACTTATTCATCCCTCTCTTAAACCCCACAATGGTTAATTTTACCAAAAGTTGAATCATATTCTTCTAATAGCAAAATAGAATAATGCCAGAAACATGATAACAACTAAAGGCATAAGTAGAATATTTAATTCTTATTCTATTATTATTTTCATCTTATTACTTTAAGCTCTGCTTTTGAACAATACATTGATACATATGAATTTAATTAACTTCTCAGAAAGCTTATCAGTCCATTCTTTTCATCACCTATTTTTGTTTCTTATGCTGAGTCCCCTTTCCCCTCCTAAAGAAGACATAACTGGAATAAGAATGGAGATTTTCTTCCTTCTTTCTTCTTTTACTGGAGATGAGAGTTTCTAAATCATCAATTATGGCTCATTTGTGAGTAAAACTACCTCTCATTCCTAAGTCTTCAAAAAAAATCCCACACCCCCATCAGTCACGCCATCTTCAGCATCATCACCAACATCATCCAGACTCTTTATGAGGCATTTAAATGTGTGTGATGCTGTTCGCCTTGACCTATCAGAAGGAACTACAATCATGTATCACATAAAGACATTTCAGTAAACAATGGACCACATATAAGACAGTGGTACCATAAGAACTGAATAATTCCTATTGCCTAGTGATGTCATAGACTCCAAAATGTCATAATGCAATTACTTTATTTTTTAATAAATTTAGTGCGTCCTGTGTGCAATGTTTATAAGTCTACGAGCAGTGCACAGTAATGTCCTAGGCCTTCATAGTCATTCACCACTCACTCACTGACTTACCCAGAGCAACTTCCAATCCTGCAAGCTGCGTTCATGGTAAGTGCTCTATATAGGTGTACCGTTTTTTATCTTTTATACTGTATTTTTACTGTACCTTTTTATGTGTAGACATGTTTAGATACACAAATACTTAACACCGTGTTATAATTGCCTGCAGTATTCAGTACAGTAACATGATGTACAGTTTTGTAGTCTAGGAGCAATAGGCTACATGACATAGCCTAGGTGTGTAGTAGGCTATACCATCTTGGTTTGTGTAAACACACCCTATGATGTTCACACAATGATGAAATCACCTAATGACACATTTCTCAGAGTGTATCCCTATCATTAAAGGATGTGCAACTGTATTTGACAGTCAATCTCTGGATCCCTGAGTCTTACCCAGAGCTTTTCTTGCCTCCCAGAGGGACTGCTGGGATGAGGAAAACCTTTCACGTGGCATTGCCAAACAGTTAGGTTTAGATCTCTGGATCCCTTTTCCTTGACATTGCTATAGTGTGTTGTAGAATTAAATCACATATAGCAAGCGGTAGAGGAGGTATCTCTCCACTCGTGATCAAAACAACAGGAATTTCCCAACTCTACAGCAACTGAACTCCCTAAAGAATAGCTTGCTTAATTCATACGAATATTAAGTTATTTAGCTTTCATAGAATTCAACATTTCCTCTTGAGCATGGTGTTTGTTTTTCTTATTAGTTCAAAAATAAAGCATGTTGAATATATTACCATGGCTACTCCTCTAATTAGTAAAAAGACTGTTGAGTTTAAAAACAACTAACTTTTTTCATATCCAACTTACTTTTAGTAGCTATTATAAATTATTACCTTCCTCCACATCAGAGGTATCTTATGACTAAAGGCCGAGACAGCCCCCATGATGCTCTTTAACAATGACTCTTATGTTTCTCTTGGTAAATTCATAATGTTAATTATACTCTGCAACAGATGGAGTGCTTTCCATCAAGGACCTCAATGCACCTTAAAAATGTCATGAGTCATCAAAGCCCTTCTATAATGGAGGGAAGTATCCATGGTCCCAATTAAAGAATTGTAGTTAAAGAAGCACAAAGAGGGTGTTTTTGTTTTTTAAAGTAGAATGTGTTTTGGTCAAAAGACATAATCATCATTGAAGAAGGCAGAGAAAGTCAATGAATATTTTTTGAATGAATAAATGAAGGAAATGGCACATCAGCAAGATTTGTTTTTTCCAGCAATGAACACCTGGATGATAATTATTTTGAGTTGCAGATGAATAGTCAGAAATTATCTAGTGCTAACTAGTCAACCTTTACAATGATTAGTGTAGAAAATGGCTATTTGACCATCATATTGATATAGCTTATCTAGAAAAAAAAAAAGATCAAACATTTTTGTAACATGATACAAAAACATTAAAATTTAGAGCTAAAAGATTCCAGAGATTATTTAGTCAAGCACTTTCATATTTTAGATGAGAAAATTGAAATCCAGTAAGGTTAATAAGTGGCTTGCATGAAATCACCCAGCTTTTAAAACTTTAATTTAATTTCTTTATACTTCCTCCTGTTTTAGAAAGGGTTTAATTTGGCTCAGTCACTCAGCTGGTTAGTGGCATCAATAACTGGAATCCAGACTCCCGACCCTAATTGATCCATCTTCCCACTAAATACCATTTCTAAAAACTTTCACAATGAGTGTCTTTCTACACCCTAAGTATCATAAAATCACTGGACGCGGAAGTTGTGAGGAAGCGATGTTTGTTATCCTTTTCTTTAATCAATGAGGAATCTGATATTCAGGAAGTTTAAGGGAATCACTCAAGGCCCCAAAGCTGGTTACTGGCTAACAGAGGTCTAGGATCCCCAGTGCCCCTCCTTTTCACTACATTAGAATCTGGAACTTTCAGGATCTCAGTAACCAAAACTACTAATATAATTTTATCTTGATTTCTCTGAAACCCTCTTTTACTAAAGTTAAATGAGAAATAAACAAGATGATATTAAAGATTAAAAAAAAAAAAAAGTCCAGGGCATATAATTAGGTCAGTAGTAATTGAGATTCCACCCATTTATTTAATATCTTCTAAACATGTGAATCCACAGAATGATGCCTATAATTTATCATAAGGACACTGAGGTGTATTGCAAGATCCTGAAGTGCTTACTGGATTTTCAGAGATTGAACTATCTCCATCAAGTTTTCAAGGTTGTGTCTTTTTATTTATGATGAAAATTGTCAACCACAGGTAAAATATATGGTAACCCTCATTGAACAAGAACATCTAACTAAATTAACACATTGATTCTTACTTAACCGTCATTGATAACTATGAGTTTCTAGCATTTTTATATATTTTGGGTTTGCATCACCTCATTCTACAAGCACAGTTCTTTAACTGAACGGGGGTCACCAACTGAAACAGGAGAATGCTTGAATGAGTTTTCAAGATAGTTTCTCCTCTTGTTTTACAAAGCCTTCCTTCCAGTAGAAGTTAGCACACAAATATATGCTTCAGATCATCTGGTTTACTCTAAAAACGTTCTGCAATGAAAGTGTCCATGTCATATAAATCTTGCAACATAACACCTTCCGTTTGTACATTGTTTTTAGCTGAAGCCGGTAATGAATGTGGGCAAGTTTTTGGAGATCACTGTGAGCTGGTGAACTAGACTCCTGCTGTTATAGAGATGGGGAGGGGAGGTTTGGAGGTGGAGGGGGGAGGGGAGGGACTGGTTTAAGGCTTTCCTCTAGTCGTAGTTATCAAGTTGCCATGTGCTCCTGTTAGGTCCTCAGCTATAACAGTAGACGGAATAGACCTAGGGAGGTTGCACTGGGCTCTGATTCTGAAAATACTCACCTCTAGACTTACTTGCTGTTGCTAATATTTATCCCACTGCCTTTACATCATGTTTCCTTGACACTCATAAGCTCATCATATGAAAATGATTCCCTGCTACTATTTGTATAGGAAATTAACCACAGAGCTCCCATTACTCTGTTTACCTCTCTGTGTGAAATAGGGTCTTTGAAAGGTCGTACTGTGGAATTTGTACTGTGAGTTGAATATTAATAAGATAAGGAGAAGAAACAAGTATTTTTTTTCTTTAGAGCCTCAAACTGGCACTGTGAACAGGAAAATCGGGTCACACAGGTAGGTGTAAATGTCCCAACTCTGCACTCAGTTCCATTAACACCTCATGACAACTGAAGGGATCGCTTTACTACAGTTTGGATTTTCTAAGTAAAATTCAAGAAATCAGCATTCTTTACTTTAGTTAAGTGCTTTATTTTATTAGGATAACTATGAAATTTTAGCCTGCTGCTCTTTTTTTACCTTCTTTTTGAAGCACAGTTAAGGATTAGGAATGACATTTATCACAAGGAGCAAAGCATTTCAAACTATTCAAAGAGAAACGTAAATATTCTATTTTATTCCTATGTTTTGTAACTACAAATTCTTATTTCTGTAGATTTTTCCACTGGTAGGCTCTTATCTTCCTCTCCTTATCTAGGCTTTTAACTTCAATGTAAAAGAGGCAAAGGATCTGTAGAAAGATATTCCAGATTTGTATGTAAATGAGACTTAGAAAGAGAAAGTTATGGTGAGAAAGTGGAGACTATGCAATATCTCTTTATTCTTTCCTACAACTGATTGATATGTAACCCAGAGGCGATGTTAAAAATCTGAGCACTTTGTGCTCTTATGTATTCTACCGCCTGAGAATACCAAAGTGTTTAACAGTGTTGGAGTTGAATCCTCATAATATCTTCTTAAATTAGATAGATGGCTTTAGTTTTCAGCCTCATTTGTTAGAGAAAGAAATAAAGATGTTAATGTGAATTACCTGAACCCCCAAGACATTGGTAGCCTAGCTAGTAACTGAAAGTCCAAGTTCAAGTTCTTGCTCTAAGAATTTGAATTCAGGTCAGTTCAGCATACAGGAAGGAGTCTTTACCATGTGCCATGCATAAGGTTGCCTAAAAATTTTAGCATAAGAGTGGAAAGAGAATAAGAGTTAAATCAAGGTTAGTTTTCAGCCCACTGATTTCAGATTTTAAAATTATGACTGTTTAGAATTATATATTTTTCTATATATGTGTTCTGTAGTTGGGGGAAAAAAACGCATAGAGAGCAATTTGATGTCCAATAAATGCTGAGATATGGGAACAGAGTCAATAATTGATAACTAAGTGGAATGAGATTCAAATTTATTTCTATGCAATAGAAATTTAAAAATTTATCAAAGGTCCTGAAAATTATTATAACTTCTAAGAGTCATTCTACCAATGATATTAACTAAATCTTTACCAAATGCAAAGCATGGCCTCAGGAGCTGAGGGTATCCAGAAGTAAGCATCCAAAGGGCTAGCTCTGAGCAGTGCTCACCACTAGGAGCTAACATGGAATATGTACTTGCACAGAGTAATGACCTCTTTTTTACCAATAATGACCAATTTATACCATTTTTCTGCATTATCCACTCAATAGCTTTGGTTTATGTAGCCTCTCACTTTCAGTAGAATTTATATTTATATTTATAGAACGTACCCATTTACTATTTCAGTGTATCTCACTAGCATCCTTGGGATTGAAGCAATGCAGTTATTATGATCCCCATTTTACAGACAACAAACTGAAATTATTAAGAAGTTATACGAATTGTTCAAGGTCAAGAAAAGAGCAAGGGTGTCTGAAATACACATGTCAAAGTCTTGTTGCTTTTGATTATGGTATGCCTCAGCCCTGTTTTTAAGGTTCAATTAAAAGTTTATACTGTACATAGAAACTTTGTTGATAAATAATTTTAGTGGAAATAATTGTTCCATCTCAGAATCCCCAAACTCTGCTCAAATCTTTTGCTATAACATTACTTTCATTTTGTCTTTAAAAGTTTTAGTTGTTTATATGCATGTACCACATCAAATGTTTGTACTATGAACCATATGTTACTGCTAAATTTCCTGCTTAAAAAGGTAATAATATGCTTTCTAGAATTTATTGTAAAAAGTTTGAAATATCATCTGTATTTTCAGTCCTCAGAATTATCTTTGCTTATTTTTCTGCTTTTGCTACCATTGTATGCACATAAATGTAAATACTTACATAATAAAATGGAAATCATATGGAAAAAAATAAAAGAGAGCAATGGTGAGACCTCTGTCTCCAGTGTGTCTCTTCCATTTCCTTTTCACTAAACTGTCCTGTCTAAGGACTATTTGAACTTGCTAGCAAAAAGTTGGAAGGCGCTTGATAATTTTTTCTTCAGTAAGATTTCTCTTATTAAAGTATTTTATTATAATACCATTACAAAGAAAAGAAGGAAATAAAAATACATCTTATTTCACTCACCCAATTTCTTTCTCCATAATCTTCTATGCTAATATGAAGTTTTTAGTTATATCAATCAGATCATATCACAGTTTCTCTTTCTTGGTAATCTTTTATGCTGATATAAAGTTTTTAATCATATCAATAAGATCATACCCCATAAAGTGCTTTGTGTCCAATAAAAACTGAGTGATGGTTGTACTAATTGTATGAATGAACTATACAAGAATTTTGCCCCTTCCTTATGGTATGCATTCTCTGCCTCCTATCATTTATTTATTATGTTCCTTGTTTTCTAAATTAGATTTTTGTTGTTGTGGGGTAGAATCCATATCTGACTCAACTTTTATTTTTAACCTCCTCAGCATTTAGCGCTGTGTACTGAACAGAGTATGTGCTCAGTAAACATTTGCTGAATGAATTAATAATTATTTTCACTACAAAAAATAAAACATGAACACATTGGTGACAGTAGATTCTCTGCCCACCTGCGCTCTCTCCTCTTCTTTGAGCTCTCTGATGGCTGTAGCTCGGTTTTTATTGTTTCCAGTAGCGTAACTGGTAATTGAAAGCCTAACTTTAAATCCTGGTCTTTTACTTCTAATGTCTTTTTCAGTGGCTTTCTGGTTCCACACAAGAACTCCATAAGTGTTTGTGGGATGAAGGGAGCAAGAAAGGGAGGTAGAGGAGAAAAAGTAGCTAATAAGATGCTTAATAATTGCTGCATGCTCTCTGAGGGCCAGGAACTGCTTTAAATGCTTTACCTGTATCAAGTATTTATTCCTCTCAGTCAGTATCCCCAATTAACAAAACCAAAGCAAAAAGAAAGTGATTTGTTCAAGTTCACAGCTGATAAGTGGTAGAAGCAGTATTCAAATCCAGGATTCTTTATCACTGAGTTCTGCTACCTCCTCTTGGCATAGCCACATAGGAGTTTCTCTATAGCACAGGAAAGAAGGAAGGAAGGAAACAGTTGTCACTAACAGAGCACCAGTGACAGCCAACATGTTATAGTGGGAAAGCACTAAAGAAAGACCCCAAAGTACTGTCCCAATAATAATTTTCTCTATTCATTTAACTTCATCTAATGCTTCCAGACTCACTCTTCCAATCTGCTAAATGGGTATAATTATTCTAGACCTGCCTTACTCTCAATTGTAAATTTATGTGAACACATTTAAAATGAATTAAGTATAAAGTGCTATGACGATGTAAGCTAAATATTTTAATAGGTCTTATACATGGCACAGCATATTTTATCTGTTATTCTCAACAAATCTTCATGTAACAAATATAATTAACTTTATTCAACTGAATAGAGGCACAAAATGAGCATTACTAGACTCTGTAAGTCTGTACAAATGCAGCTTGATAAAATACAGGAACTTTTAATATTGCCATAAACGTTTTACATAAAGTTTTATGATGGAGCTGGATGAAATCTCAGTTTAATATTTGACAAATCTACATTACCCAGCTTCCTCACAATACAGTGGTGGGGGACTATTTCACAGGACAACGGTGGGAGAGGTGGTTAGTGGGGGTGAGGCAGGAGAGGGGAGGGTAAATATATAATCAGAGGAAAGAGCTCCACCTACTGATCGGCAGTGTCACCTCCTACCACACCCTTCGAAGTCAGCCTAATACACAGTGGATCATAGTTTGTTCACTTTGGAAAATGACGTTAGAAACACAATTACCACCATATACACATGCACACAAACATACAAACCCTACCGGTTATTGAGGATTTATTATCTGCCAGGCAATTGAAAGTTATTGCTATTAATCCCAATGATAACCCTACCAGTAGTGGTTAAGAGCAGAACCTGAATCCAGGCCATTTGGGCTCAGAGCTCGAATCTTCCATTTTCTAGGTGTATGGCCTTGGGCAACTTACTTAATTTCCCTGGGCCTTCATTGCCCCCATCTGTAAACAGGGTTTATAATCACTTTGACCTCACTGAGCTGTTATGAGGACTCTATGAATCAATGTTTGTAAAGAATTTACCAAAATGCTTGATGTATGGTAAACATTTGTGAGAGAGATTTTTTAAAAAAAGAAAAGAAGGGATGAGGAAGCAGAAGCTTACACAAGTTTATCACAGAATTCTTAAAGTAGCAAAGTCAGGGCTTAGACACACATTGTCCGTCCCCAGTGCCTAAGCACTAAGCTATACAGCTTCTTAACATGTGACTAGATGATGAAATACAATCTAAAAAACCTAAGGACATAGGGTTGAGTTCTTATTTACAGGAATGATGATTCACTATTTGAATTAAATCAAGTTTAGCCTTTTTCATCATTTAAATTCTTATCTTGGATTCCTAATCATTTCCCCCTCAATCCCTTTGCTTCATCTGATTGTTGCTACAAGAATTTTCATGAAAAATAGCAATATGGCCCCAGATTAAGATGATCACGAAACACTTCTCTTTTTATGTTCCTTGCCATTTTGAGGGATCTACTTAAGCACCTCCTGTTTACAAACCTCATTTCAAGGTTCTGTCTCAACTGGATTGTTAAAATCACTTTTCCAACTACTGAGATAAAGACGTGCAGTAGCAGTGATAATCTGTTCATTACATTGAAGCTGCTCTTGGGAATGTCCATGATCCAGGGAGATCATAAAAAAAGACTTGGTGTTTTAGTATTGAGTTGGCCCCAACTGCTGACACAATGACTCTGGACTCACTGGAAGAATTTGGAATTTGGGTTGAAGGGTGGGACACCTGCTCTGGGTTGACTGATGATTCCTATTCGAGAAAAGCAACTAACCTAAAGATAAGGGGAAATATTGGAGGAAAGTTTTGAGCATCCACAATCCCAAACTGAAGTTGAGCAAGAGGCAGAGCCATAGAGGGCCGGCAGCACGCAGCTTCTTCCTGCCATATTATGGTGTGTAGATACAATTTAATACCGTGGGGATAAAATAAAATATTTATTTGGAGAAATGACTGGAGATTTATTACATCATTTTAAGTATGGTTGGATCTCTCTATATTTTACATGGGATTTACAAAGTGTGTTAAGCACCCAAGGAGAAACAAAAATAATTAAAATGTTGGGAAATAAAACAAATGGAGAGAAGTTAAAGGACTGCAGGAAATTTAATTTGGAAAAGAAAGTAATTAGGAATAACTTAAGTGTTTTCAGGTCTATGGAATGTTATTTATTAAAGAACCAAGTATTTGTTCTCTATTTCCATAGAGATCAGAAATAGAAATGGGCTTAAGTTGCCGCAAGAAAGCTTATGTTTACACACAGGAAAGAACTTCTTGATTAAACTCTAGAACTTACTCAGGAGAGAAATTGTGGGTCTTTGCTCCAGGAAATATTTAAGAATTGAAGAGGTGAGCCCTAGGTAGTCTGATGTGGTATTGGGTTGAAGCAGAAGGCTTAACTGGAATTTCTTTAGATCTCATCTAGTACTTAAATGCCATAATTGCATAAATAAGATTCTGTCCACAAAGCCAGAAGAGAAGCAGCCACAACAATCAGGCATGGCCCATTTAGCAAGGCAGTTGCTATTCCTGAGTGAAGATTTTAGAAATGTCTGCTTTGAAGCAGAGTTACAATGTCATAGCCAAAATCTTGTGAACACCTTGGAAGGTCCTGGTCAAGCTTTCACTATTTTTCAGCCTTACTGATAGGGTCAACTTGTGTAGCAAAGACTCATCATTTTCCACTTTTGTGGGAATCTGTGACTATTTTGAGTATGTGTATGTATATGAAAAATAATTCGTATTAGAATAAATGCAATATTTTCAATGAACTTGTCAGATGAATACCATCTAGTCAATTACTTTTCGGTAGATTTCTGATGGTGGATCTTCAACTGAAATTAAAAGCTGATGTCAGGAGCCGGCCCCGTGGTGCACTCGGGAGAGTGCAGCGCTTGGGAGCGCAGCCCGCCGTGGGTTTGGATCCTATATAGGAATGGCCAGTGTGCTCACTGGCTGAGCGCGGTGCGGGCGACACCAAGCCAAGGGGTTGCGATCCCCTTACCGGTCACAAGAAGGACTAAAAAAAAAAGCTGATGTCAGTATATGGGGGTGATGGTAAAGTATCCCCAAGATTTTGAAAATAACATGGTTATTTTCTTAAAGTTAACTTTCCTTAAAGTTAAAACTAGAAATTTTTTACACAATGGATATGATTAGCCATCTATACGTGAGAGTTTGGAAGCAAGTGACACTTCAATCAAGGTAAACTGAGGAGGAATGTCAGCCAGAAGAGCTAGAATGTGATTGCAACTTTGCAGTTCAGTATGTAGAAATGTAAACATTTGCTTCCTCTCCTGGCTTGGAGGAAGCCTCTCTGATAACAAGGATCGGCAACTATGGCCAAGTCACAGAAGCAAAGTTATTGGGGAGATTTGACAAGCCTGTCCTCTGTTGGCCAAGTGTCTAAGATCAGTTCAGCCCTTGTGTTCAGATTCTACCCATGCTCCTCCCCAAGCAATCTTCAGATGATTTGTGTTTTCACATGGCTTGATGATGGGAGAAAGTGTATTGATCTGCCAACTCAATCATTCCAACCTTCCTGACAGTCTATTTTCTCACTGTGAATGACTTATAGTTCAGTCTCTATGGGGTGAATTAATGTAAATCTACTCTTGAGAGATGGCTCACCCATTGGCATGCTGAATTAGGATCCCGAATCCTCAGGTTTCATATCCTGGTGTATTCGCTAAGGTAAATGGAAACAAGTCGGGGTTTGTCTGAGCAGCCTCTCTCTCTCTCTTTCTCTCTCTCTCGTGACCCACATTTCTGAAGCCGAAACAAAAGTATGATTTAAAAATATTTCTGTTCTAATGACTATTCTTCTCTAGTTCACACAGATGAGAGCTCCCTCACTAGTCTAGAGCGTGGAAAAGAGCAGACCAGGTCCAGCTTTGGGGAAAGGATGAACTGAGTGGCTCTTGAGCTGTCCAGCAGGTAGGATAGTTCCCATGGGAGAATGGCAGTGGGATTGGTGACTCACAAATTCAACAGCCATGTTTATCCAACACTTTGTACCTCGATATTCACTTGGATGTATATTAGCAGTTTCTGCATTGCTTTCCAGTGCCCCAGTGGCTCTGTCTAAATGGCTGGGAAGTATATGGTGCCATTCATCATAAAACTGCATAGATATACATGTACTGGTTTTAGATAGTGATGGATTTCCAGACTCTTGAACCAGCGCTCTAGTGAATCTCACCACCACACACCTCTGGTTGTGACCTTATCAGATTTCATAAGCTAAGCAGGGCTTTGGCTGGAGCAGTCTGTGAATGGCCGTGATCCAAGGAAAACCAGGTGCTACGGGAAGTGGAATTGGTGATTCAGTCAGGTGCATTCTTTGGTATGATTCAGGCTGACCCACTAACTAATCATTGTGAGTGGGCACTCTGCTCTTGGAGGTGCTTGTGAATAAGATGTATGGTAAAGGTCTTAATCACTTTTGCTGACTGAAGAGCTTTCACAGAGATTGTTCTAACTAATGCCTTCGGAATTTCAAAATGGAGGAATTGATTCTGCTGTGGCAATAAAAGTTATCAGTAATACCATTTTAGGTATGCTATATACTCTACTTCCTGTCTTCCCTCAATACTGCAATGTGCAATAGGTTATAAGTATCCAAGGCCTTTTTCTTCAGAAGTAGGTTTGCATTTGGCAGTGAGTGTATACAGTCTTGTTTTGTTGTTGTTATTCTTAGCTTGTTAAATCTTTGGACTTTAAGGTAATGTGTAGGAGATCACTTGTTTAGTTCATTTATTTGTTTATTTCTTTCTGCAGGATTTAAAAAAGACTATCAAATAGAAGCAATAAATTGATAAATAAGAACACAGACAGGAAGAAGATACAACTATATAAGTAAGGCAGGAAGGGAGTGAAGAAACATATATGTTAAAGTATCTATAGCACTTAGTATAGCTAATCTATAAGTTACAGTTATAACAAAACTATCTGGCCTAATTCAGAGGAGGAAGTGTAGTGATTAAGCACTTGCTGTTTGCCATGAGACAGATCTGGATTTGCCTCTCAACTCTGCCATTTACTAGCTGGGTCACTTGGGGACATTACTTAATGTCTATACTGTGAAATGGAGATAAAAATAGTATCTACTCCAAAGAGCTATCAGTGAGTATTAAAGGAGATAGCACATGTGAAATGTTTAGCATGATGCCTGGAACACAGTAAGGCTTATCAAATGGTAACATTTTATTATGATTTTTACTATATTAATTCCCATAAATTTATGATTGAATAGAAGAGTTCCCAGTTGCCTTGTTTAAAACAGCTTTATTGAGACACAGTTACTTTTTAAAAACATGTGTCCTTTTGAAGATTAGAGGGGACGTAAGTGTAGCAGGCCTTGAAGCATATGACATTGCTCGCGTCTATTTTCTTCTCAAGCCTCAGAGCGGGATCCCTCAGTGACACCCTGATCTGTCTTCAGGGCCTGACCAGAGTCCTATTATACTTCAGGCCTCTCTTGCCCTCATGACTTTCAAATTTTCAAGGGTGATATGTATGTTTCCTACAGGTTTTGATGGTCAACACAGGAATCCATTAACAATATATTCATTCATTTTATAAGCAGTGAAAGTGTGTAGGGAAGTTTTCCAGCTCATCTGCACTCCGAGGTGTTTAGGACATCTACTTGTCTTGGCTGCCCCTCACTGCCCATGGCCTGGAGAGAATGGAATCTTCCCAGGGCTTTGACAAAGACCTTGTACAACCTGCCGCATTCCTCACTTAATCCCTCATTCTATTCTTCCTCATGAAGAGCTGCTGCTGATTCACTGCCATGAGCACAACCACCTACTTAGAGTGAAACTTTGATCCTATAATGCAGGAGTCATCTTAACGAAGCTGAGGCTGTCCTGGGCACGATCACTGTGCACAATAGATTTGGGGAAATAAAAGCCTGCTAAGGAAGGTACAACCAAGGAGGTCACAGCTATAGGAAAGGAGGAAGGGGACCCCACTGTCCTTTCTGAAAATATGTTATGACATTAGGAAAAAGAAGTCTAATTCTAAGAACTGTTTTTTTCTTGAGAACATCTACTACAAGGAAAAGAAGCCATCCTTCAAAACCATGTTTTCCTCCCAACATTTCTTCTAAAATATAGTGATTAAAGTTTACATACATAATTCAGGTAAATTCAAAACTAGCAAAACTCCTTTTGAGAATAGGTCAGCCATACTTGAGGTGACAAGCTCAGATCACATTCTAGACATCAGATCATCAATTGGTCCTTCAAATCTCCCCAGCATCTTTTTTGAACCTTTGCTCCTAACAGATACTCAATTATCTCAAATAATATTTCTGAACTGGATTGATTTGTTCTGGTAAATTCTTACCTGAGTAGATTCAGATCTTACACTTCAAATTTTTTTATGGTCTCTGAACTTGTTCTCTTATCAAATTACTGAATATGATTACTTTTGGTGAACTCTGAGGTAGTCTGTTTAAATCCTGGCTCAATCACTAACTAGTTGTATAACTTTAAACAGGTCATCTCACCTTTCTAATCCTAAACTTTCTCATCTGTAAACTAGTATTAATAATAAGGTTGTGAAGATTAATACTTGTCAATTGCTTAGTGCCCCACTTAGTGTATATAATTCATGTCAGCCACTACTATTATTTCTGTCATCATTATTAAACATTAAATGTTAATTTCAAAAGTAATCAATTCAAAGAATGTGAGTGTATAATTTATTAAAGAAAAAATTTAAAAGGCACATAAACTTATGAAGAAATGTTTAAATTCACAAAAAATGAGATAAATGCAAATAAAATATCCTATAATTGGATGTGTTCCATAAGGAGATAGTGAGGTTGTCAAATATTTTTATTAAAGCATTACATAATAATAATAAATATGAAACTAACTTGTGAAAATAGATGAATGCTAGAATTTGTACAGGAAATACTACGAAGTTTTAAAATAATGTTCTCAGAAAACATTTAATATTAGGAAAAAAAATACTCCTAAGATGTCACAAAACTGAGTAGAGTATATGATCTTACACTTTATTAACATATATGTTTATACAATATACACCTGTCGGTCTGCCTTTTAGACATCTCCACATGGATGGCCAATCGTCATCTCAAACTTGACCTGTTCATATCCAGATTTTTTTATTGCCAGCCACCAATCCCTAAATCTGTCTCTCCTCTAGTCTTCCCCATCTTGATAAAGGGAAACTCCATCCTTCCAGTTGCTCAGGTCAAATATCCGGGGGTGTTTCTTGACTTCTCTCGTTCTCTCATAACCATAAACGGTCCAACAGTAAATGCACTGACTTCCCCTTTCAGGCTATCCAGAATCTGACTGTTCACCGTCTCCCACTGCTTCTCTGGCTCTGCCTCCAGCACCTCCTGCATGGATGGCTGCGGAGGTCTCCTAACTGGGTTCCTTGCATCAGCCCTTCCCCCTCCACCCTCTTTTCTCAGTACAACAGCCAGAGTCAGAGCGAGACTTCAAAATATGTCAGATCATGTTACTCCTCTGTTCAAAAGCCTCCAGAGAAAATCAAAGCCAGATCTGTGTATTGGCCTGCAAAGGCCTTTCTGGCTGGCATTTCTGCTCCCTCTGAACTCGTTCCTGCCACTATTCTCAAACTTTCGGTTTCGGCCACACTAGCCCCTTGTGTTCCTAATTCCCATCAAACACCCTCCCTTTCCTTTTCACCTTCTGTTACCCGTACCTGGAATGCTCCGCATGGCTGGTGCAGTCACTTCCTGCAGAGCTTTGCCTAAGTGTCGTCTGCCCACGTGTATACCCATGTTAAAAGATACCCCAGTTTCACCCCAAAATTTCCTGTCCCCTTGGACAGCATTTTTTAAAAAATAGTAGCTATGACCAAGTGATTTCTTTATAGTTTTCTCCTTCACTCTCTCTCTCTCTCCCCAGTAGAGTGTAAGGTCTCAGAGCTGGGGACTTTTTCTTTTTGCTCACTGTTGGGTCTCCAGTACTTAGAACAGTGCCTATCTTATTTGCTAAATAAGTAAATATTTGTGGAACAAATAAAGAAATGAACAAATGAATAATATGTGTCTAGATGAATTTGGTGCCTTTTTGTTTTCTTGTTTATACTCTCCTGTACTTAAATTTTCGAGAATGAGATTTTTTTCTACTTTTGTTATCAGAAGAAAATCTACGATAAATGTGATTCTTTTCTGTTTTTAACTTGATAATTGCTGGTATTAAAAGCCTAACTGAACATATGAATCCTCTAGCCTTTTCTGTATTTTGTTTTTGATAACTCACTATGAAATACAAATCAGATTGATAAAGGACAAAGTTCTTTGCTTTTTCTTAACTTTCATTCCTCTTTTTCATAATATTATTGAAAATATCACATTGTATGCACTTTCTAAGTCTGGGTCAGTATTAGGTTGGTGGGCTAGCTCCTTGTCCATCTTTTCAACTTGTCATTACTGCTGCCACTATTGCTAATACTACTACTTGAATTATTTTGTTGTTTGTGACCTTTAAATTTCTATCTTCCTTCTTCATTTCTTCTAATACGGCGACCTTATTTGAGGTCAGTGTAACTGTGCATATTGGAAGAACACTAATATTTCTAGGGCAGCCCAGGTCTGGGAACCTGGCCAAGTCATTTTCTATATATTATATCTTTTCATCCTTAGAATGAAAATCCTCTTTAGCAGCTATTATCGCTCCATATGACGACGAGGAAACTGAGGCTAAGAGATTAAGAAACTCTTTGGAGAGCACCCAGCTACTAAGTGGCAGAGAACAGATCTGCCTGACTCCAAAGCCCACACTCTCCCTACTTCTTATCATACTCTGGTTGCCTCCCAACTCCACAATTTGTTTGTTTATTTCTACATTTATACACTCCCTCTCTTCAAAAAGGATTTGAAGGAGATGACACTGTTTTTATTGTTACTGGGCTCTGGATTCCGCCTCCATACTGCTTAACCAGGGGCAGTGCTGAAGGTGTTTGCTCTAGGGTAATGCCAGACTGTTTGGTGAGTTTGGTTTGGTAACTACTATACAGGTAGCAGGGCTTTGATCTGGAGTTTTCATTAGTCCTTTGGTGATTATTTTCTTCGGCCAAAAAAAAATTTTTTGAGTTTTTTGAAATATGTCAAGTACATTCTTATTCAGTCTTCTTTGTGGAGAAAAACTCCATTAATATTTAAGAAACAAAGGCGATGGCAGCTAATATCTGTGGAGCAGCACTTTAAATGTTTTTTTTTTTTTAATCTTTACAAATTCCTTGTGTGATAGATTTCATTATCCTTTTTTTTAATAGATAAAGAAATTTGGGCAGAGGGACATTAAGTAATTTCCATAGCAGGGTTCTAACATAATCCTACTGAACTTTAAAGTCTATTTTATTTCTACCAACCTATGTACTCCTGCTGCTTTTACATATGCAAATATTGAGATAGGTTGGCCTGTGGTTCTGACAGCCATGGTCTTTTTAAAAAAGAGCACATAGCAAAGTTTTAGAATTTGAGGCTGCTGAGGAAAATCGCGTAGAGGGATGGGCTTCACAAGAGGCTCCAAGCATTGGTGGGCTGTTGATGCATCTATGACTTTGTGATCTGAAATATGTCTCTACGTGTTTGAAGAAGTATATCAAGATGTTGGTATTCCTCATCAAAATTAACACCACCAAGCCACTTTGACATATAAATATCTGCCTGAGAAAGTTTAAATATTGACATGTGGGGGGCAATATGAGGGCCAGCAAAATGGCTTTCTCAATTCCTTTTCTGATTTTAGCTAATATAATTCTATCGCTAGACTTACAGTGAGGTCGTACATTATTAACGATACCTCACTTATCTAGAATGTGGTCTTCGAAAAGTTGCTTGTACTTGGGAAGAATCAACTTTGTCTTTGATGGTATTTAAGGGGCTGTAGAAGTAAACTAGTTCCACCAGTGTTGGGAAACTGTGAGTCATCGCAACTCTCATGCTTTCTGACTCTGAATGAAGGGCAATGTTCGCATAGAAACCGTGTAATTTGTCACGTTAAGAACAGACTGATCTTGTTCTAATGTTCTTGCAGAACTCCAGATACCCTTATATAAGGAGAAATTTTCAAAAATTAATAAAATGAGGTTCAGCCTTAAGGAATGTGACTAATACATCTGAGATGAGTGACTCAAAACACTGAAAGGGAGAGATACTTGCAGTTTTAGCATTAAACAATTTTGAGATACTTGAGATTCTTAAAAAAATCATAATAACTCATTGTTTTCACATTTGAAACTTGAGAAAAATTCTTTATTTGATAGATTAAAAAGAAAACCAACCACTGGGATATAAATAGACCAAAAATTCAGTCTCTAAAGGATAATATCTTAGTACGATTATCATGTAAAAAAAGGACAAATACTTGATGCAGTTGTTGGTATATTGACCTCAATAACTGATTTTAATCCCATAATAATTTCCTAAGATAATTTTCTAATGTCCTCATTTCCCTAAGTACTTATTGCCACTCCCAGGCATGCGTGTGTGTGTGATCATGTCTGCAGCCCGTGGGGACAAGTGTACACGCAAGCACCCATAGATAATAGCCAGCCCTTCATGGGTGTCGGATGTGCTGAACGTTGGAAACAGGCAATGTTCCAGGTTTGATGAATTTTTTTAAATTGCAAAGTGCAAATTGGCAAAGTGAGTTTTATCACTCAGAACCATAGTTTTGGGAATGAACGAGACACAGTACTATCTGGTCAAATCCCTTATTATAGAGAGGAGTGTTTTCTTAACAGAATAAATCTATCTTTTCATAATTATACACTCAAGTAATTGTCTACCCCACCAGGCTGTGGATTCCACAGTGCTCCAGCGCTCACTGCCCAGCACATAGTTCCTAACTAAATATCTGTTAAATGACTAAATAGGTGAATGAATGAATGGATGAGGAAATGATAGAATGAGTCTCAGAGGTTGTGCAAGCACACACCAGGAAAAGAAACCCAGGTGGCTTCTTATTTTTTTTTCTATATTATAGTTTTTATGGGTTCTCTTTTCAGATATTAATTCCTTTTT
The DNA here is from genome assembly GCF_027409185.1 of Cynocephalus volans. NCBI lineage: Eukaryota > Metazoa > Chordata > Mammalia > Dermoptera > Cynocephalidae > Cynocephalus > Cynocephalus volans. The sequence goes on along the minus strand of NC_084466.1, from coordinate 38,484,257 downwards.
CTCTTTTAATCCTTAAATCCTATTTCTGGATGTGCCACTTATTGTTAGCTGAACTAGACCTCTTTCTTCCCCTATTTTCACCTCTTCCCCAAACCTTTGCTGAGTAACTGGGGGAAAAAATAATTTCTTTTTCAACTCCTCTTTGTCTGAACATGCAGCAATGCATGAGTCACTCTGCACTCCTAAGACACAATAGAGCTTTCCATGGCCTGTATTTGCTATAAATATTTACTACTCTGATCTCTGATATGCTTAATATTAACACAATTGTCTGGGTAGTCTTATATCTTTCATATACATACTAGTCTTAGTATTTATCAAAGATCCCAAACTACTTTAGAGTTCTAAATTTGGTAAATATGGGATCCATTCCAATTAAGGTTACTGACAAAGTTGAAAACACCATGTCTCTTGTTTTATTTGTTTTCTGGAATGCTAGGTGTTGTTCTAGAGAAGGTCAGTCAGTCTGTCTGTCTACTTACCCTCAAGTCCTTTTAACAATTTTATGGGGTAGGAGATGTTATCCCCAATTGTTTTCAGATGATGAAGCTGAGACTTCAAGAAGTGAAGAGACCTTTAGAAAGTACTAGAGCCGGGATTTAAATTGAGATTTGTCTGACTCTTCAATCCAAGTTCTTTATACCACACTATGCACTTCCTCTTCCTGTCCCATGATCATGGAGGCCATTTAAAGGTACCAGGATCATTAAGAACTGCCCACAGTGCCTAACAGGGCAGACAACTTCTGTTTCATTACCCCTTCAGACCTTTAGATCCTGGGAAAGCAGAAAGAACATGAGAGAACAATGGCATAGGAAGCTATTCTCTTGCTATGTCTCTCAGAGCAGTTTATAGTGTCACCAAAAGGGGAGCAAAGAGATAGGACCTCTTCACATTCCTCAGAATCAAGGTTTATTAATCTCCCCTCCACAGCTATAGGGACACTTGATTTTTCCTTAATTTAGTTCAGAATACCAGGTTGAGGTGGGAGGGTCAGGACAATTAGCTAGTTATATCTTAAAGGCATCTAGCTATTTAACATTGCTGCTATAACATATTCTCATACTTCACCCTTCTCATAGAAAACATTCCCTTAATTACCTTTAGAATCCTACCTTTATTTTGAATTAGGGGACACACAGTGAGTGTCTATTTGTGGGATTTACTCTAAAAGGTGCTGGGAGGCTATAAATATGCATATGGACAGCTCTATTCTTTTTCTAGGGGAAGAGAAAGACATTTAACCCTTGCAAGTTAAATGGTGGTCAGCACTATAAACTGGTTTATTCATTCATTCCATCAACACACACTTGTTAAACTTCACTATGAGGAAGACATAAAATATTAGGATAAAAGGTAGACAGTGCTATTAACTTAAAAGATGTGCTGATAAGGAGATTTAGAAGAGACAGAAATTACAGTTGAGAAGAGAACGTTAGAGACTTCCTGGAGAGCATGGTATTTGCACTGGACCTTGGTGGTGTGGGAAGGGAAAGCGCCCTAAGTAGAAAAGTCCATACAAATGTAAGGAGATAGGACCAGGTTACAGAAAGGGAACAGCAAGCAGGACGGTATGAATGGAGGAAATTTGAAGACAATAAGTGGGGAATGAGGCTAGAGGGGGTTAAACTCCTTTGGCAAGACAGGAACCATGTCTGACCAGATTGCTTGATGAGGGCTCAGTACTGCATATACTTGAAGAGGGGGGTGCTCAAACTTCACAAACCACAAGAGTAGACCAGTATGCCAGAAAAAACATAGATGGAGGACTTGGTGATGACAGGAGCAGTCGCAATGATGGTGATGGTGGTGGTGGTGGTGGTGGTGACAGACATCATGAAGACTGTGATGATCTGATAGGAATGAAGGGAGAGGAAGAAGATGCTCATCAGGAAAGGAGATGGAAAACCCACATTTCTCTTACATCACCTCAGTGCTGAGAATCTATCTTAATTCTACTTAAGGAATGATCATCACAGGGCAGATCATGGAATCGATAATTCAGTAGATTTAATAGTTAGCTCAACTAATTAAAGAAGGCAATGAATCTAATGAGGGTGATTGGGCCTCTTTCAAACAAAAGAAGAACCAATTAAAAGACAAGTAAAACTGGTAACAAGGAAACAACCTAAGATATATAATTAACCCATAGAACTTAATGTTATAGGATGGAATTAATAGACAGCATTAATCTAAGTAGAACTGTAAGATTGAAAAGCATTTGGCACTTACATGAATAAGCAATGTTATTAGTATTTAATAATTCCAGAGATAAGTATCATTATCATTCAATAATTTCACTTAAGAGCTGAAACGTACGCTGTATTGCTTTCCCTTATATGGTTCAATGAACATGAGAATCTTATATTTTATGGCCTTGAGTTAATTAGGAGCCACATGAATTCGGTAGTATAACATCATCAAAATAAGAAATAGAATTGGCATGATAATTAATTTGTGTTTTGCTGTTGGGGTCAATATTCTTTTTTTCAAAATTCCCATTAATATTTTTCCCAGTTGGATTTCAGTGTTCTGTGATGGCTTCCATTACTGCCCTAAGGAGACTATTCTTTAAAATACTAGTTGTTATTGTCTAGCAACTCTTCTTCACTCATAGACCTTTTCTTTCTTTCTCTGTTCACCAACTAAATTTCACTACCAAATACATACCTTCAAAAAAATGCACAATTCTCACCCAAGTAATATATATATATCTTATAGATGTTAGTATATATATATATATATTTCTTCCTCCTTTTAAATAGTTGCATCCCATACTTTGGAGTGCTTTTCTCCCTCACCACTTTCTCACATATTCTTTAGTTTTGGCAAACATTTTTGGAACACTTACTCACACACTAGCAGATACTATGGAATGGCAGAGAGGACAGTGGCTTTGGAATCTGACAGGTTGAGGTGTGGATCCTGGCTCTGGGAGGTAACAGCTAGTGACCCTGGACAGTTGTTTAACCAACTTGAACCTCAGCCTTCATTTGTAAAAAGGGATAGACATGCCCCCGTAGCAGGACTCTTGTGAGGATGTGAGATAATGCCTGTCTAGTGCCTGGAACATGGTAGGCACTCAGGAAGGGAGAGCCATTGGATCTATTTTCTTCACTCTTTGGCAAATGCACTAAAGTATTTTAAACAAAATAGTTTTGCACTACTGTGTCCTAGGAGAGAACTCAGAGTAAAGTGTCTTTTAGCTCATCCTCATTTTTGCTGCTGCTTCTTGCTTTCTATTTTAGTTCTGGAATTTCATTTCACACCTAAGTAGACTCTTCCTCTTCCTGGTTCCTCTCACTGCTCCAGCCCATTTACCAGAATGGGTGCTGGACAATGAGGCTGCATGGAAGCAAGTTTACCTTGATGCAGATGGTGTTTCCCTGTCCTTTCTTCCCACTTTACAAAGGTAGGGAAGCAAAAAGTTTATTTTACAAAATCATTTTGTTATCTGATTCACAAGAAGGACATGGTTTATAAGAAGGAGCTTTCCTGCAGTATAAAGGTTCTAAAAGGCATGAATGGTATTTCTGGAACAGTAGAGAAAATTTTTACCTGTTTATTTTTTTGCTGGTTGCAAAATATAATATTATGAAGCTACAACATGAAATAAAATATACCTGCTTGTTTTCTCATTGCTAGCTTATATTTTTAGAGCTTGGCTGTTGTTTTAGATTTGTGTTGTTTTAGAAGTATGTTAAATAGGTACTGCACCCAGAGTTGAAAATGGAAGAAAAAGAGAAAATCACCCCAAAACAAAGAGGAAGAAAAACAAACAAACAGACAAAAAACAATAAGAGAGAATGCAAGAGGGTTTAGGTCGTCTAGGTGCTAGATGTCAGTGAGTCCATAAGGTTTACTGAGAAGTCAGAGTTTGCAAACCTCGGTACCCAGTGCTTGGTGGAGGACATTTACTTAATATGTATGTGTTGACTGGCTGACGGCAGCCGCTTATCCTCTTCCAGGTCTCTGTATAGGAGAGATCCTTCAGCTCCCTTTATTTCAACCTGATAAGGCAAGAATGGCTACCTGCTTAGAACTATTGTGGAGAAAGCTTCCACTCTTCTTTTCACAAATCAGCCTCCCCCGCCCCCTTCCATTTCCCCTTAAAGCAACAGGACCAATTTGCTAAAGCAGGGAAAGGAGACTTAGTATATGTAGTTCAGACACTCCAGGTCTCCCTCTTTGTCTGTCTTGTCTACCTGGAGGGTGGGCACATACTTGTCCGACTCTTGTCTCTCCCATGCAAGGCACATCTCTGTCAGGGCCCAGCACCTATTCCCTAAAGACAGGTTGGGAGCCCATCTGGGCTTCAGGCCCCAATGGGCATACTCCTGGCTGCGGACTTGGACATGCTGCTTCACAGAGTCTCCCCATAGGGGATTTTAATGTAGACTCCAGTAGTTTATGGTGCAGCTATATGAGGCTTGTTGAGACACATGGCAGTATCAATGCCCCTCTACCGTATTCTTTTCCTCCATGTTTCAACTCATATAATGGGTTCTTTTGGTTCTTACCTCCAAATTGCTAAAGAACATATTTATTTCCCTACTTTCTGATTTTGAAGTCGTAGACATTGCTTATTTACTTAGGCCTTATTTACTGACTTCCCACCTAGGAAAATGAGGATTTAGGTCTTTCACACCCCATCCTCCACCATAAAAATGACCTTCTCATGCCCCATTCTCCTAATACATTTTTATGTTGGTAAATTCAATCTTCAGGATTTCATTATTTTGATTATGATAACACAATTGGCAGCTGAATTCCATAGCATGATGTACTTGCTATTTCTTTTCTGCACTACTTTTTGGTTTTGTTGTGGAGTTAATAATTGTCATAATTCAATCCCACCTTATGTCTTCAGCACACTAATAATTCTATCAGTTTCACTTTTGAAGATGTCTCTCCTGGAGATGGTTGACGTCTTGAGTGTGGAATGGCCTTCCTCATTTCTGATAATCCACTGTCACCTTGGGATCTCTCTTCACCATAATCCTGGCGATTCTTTTATGCCAGTTATGTTGGGTCCCCTCCCTTCTGGATGCTGTACCCTCCTTATTCCTTACATGGAGCATATCTTCTGGTAGCTTCCTGCCTAAAACACACAGCCTGGAAAAATCAGGATTGCTCAGAATCTCAAGAAGAAATAAGATTGATTTTTAAAATATGCGTTGGTTATTCAGATAGGAGCAGAAACAGACCAAAAGCAGAAGGCACTTTGACTAGGAAGGAGTAAGCAAGGGATTTCTTTAGGAGAGAGGTGGTCATCTCAGAGATTAGGTCAGGCTAAACCTACTAGATATGGAAGGCTAAGGAGATACACCGCTTTATAAAGATGTCTTATTTGTGTGTCACTAGATCAGAGAGTACAACTGGAGTCCAAGAAATCTGGTAGAGGAAGGAAGGTAAGTGCTCAGATGTTGAAGTGAAATGACTCCTCTTGAGGGGGTCTGATCCAGAAAACCGTTCAGAACCACTCTCTTATCAGCACCACGCTCTAACCAACTGAGCTAACAGGCCAGCACAAGAGCCACTCTTAAATGAGTGTTTGGGGCAATCACTGCTTCAACGCTGGATGGTTATACCAAGTGGTTACATTTTAGGGAAGACTGGGATGATAGGGGGAGAATATGTCAAACATTATGATTACAGGGGAGCTTGTAGGTGACAGTTATTTTAGGTGAGGAAGCACCTATGTTGTACCCAGAGGGCACATACTCAGGAAGCTCGTTGAGTTAGAACTTTAAGAGAAGACACAGGGCTGATGAGACAAAGTTAAGGGGATCAGCGAGGACAGCAATACCTTTTGAAACCATCTCCTAAAATTTCTTAACATTTTCCACAAAGCTGGAAATGTTAAACACCCAGAGCCCTTGGAGAGAAACTTCTGCTCTTCCTGCCATGGTCACTGATTCATTACTCCTTCAGAAGAGAGAGATGACTTATTCCTATAACACTGCATATACAACATATCTCCAAATTCTTGAAGTTGTATATATTAAATATGTACAGCTTTTTATATGTCAACCATACCTCAATAAAGTGGTTAAAAAAAAAGATTGCATGTATAGCTCAGCCCCTTCTAAAATACCTGTTTTCCGGACTAGGCTCCCAAAAGGCAGGTGCATTCTCCCTCACCCTCTTGGTAAGCCTTTCTGGAGCAGGGTCTCTGTCTGGAGACTTATCTCCCTCCAAGGCTGACTCATGAGAGGCCCATCAGGCTTCACTGCATTGCTGACTGAGCAAGTGTCTGATTTATAGACTCTCTCCTTAGGCGAGTCCCAAGGTCTAGATTGAGGGAAAATTGAAGAAGCTTAATTTTGACTGCAGGCCCAAACCATGTTGTTCAACCCTGCTCTGGAAAGAAGACAGGTGATGTTTTCTTCCCTATCTGACTTCTTTGTTCATTTCTCAAAGAGTTCAAAATCCAGGGCCACAAGAGGTGACTTTGTCATTTCAGTGAGACCCCCACACCATGAAATGTATTCTAGCAGAGTTTAAGGCAATAATACCATGGTAGAAGAAATGAAAAATAAAAACAAAAATCACTTCTATAAGTATGATTAGGAAATTATTAAGTAAAAATGAGGAAAAATGGCTCAATTTTCTTTTATAAATTTGTTCAATTCACTGGGGCTTGGAGTGAAGATTCTAACTCTGCTTTTCTTTTTCTTTTATTATTTTGGAAAACCTAGACACATTCCTACCCAGTAGTAATCTCATGAGTCACATTTTTACTAAGAATTTTAGTGTTTTTAGATGAAATGTGTTGGAAGCTATTAGTTGAGCAACAATAATTGCAAGGCACATTGTTCGATTCTCTAAGGAAATAAAATCGTATGCGATAAAGACATTGCCTTATTATCTACATGTTGAACCTATTTATTTATCGAAAACATAGACACATTCCTATAAAACAAGGAAGATGTTATTTCAAAACACGTATATGGAGAGTTGAATAGACCAAACGGAAATAACAATAGTTACCATTTATTGAGGGCTTACTATGTACTAGGCATTGTTCTATGCTGTGAATGAATTAACTCATTTAATTCTCATACGCATCCTATAAGCTAGGTACTATGGCTATCAGTATTTTACAGATGAGCAAAGTAAGGCCAAGAAGGTTTAACTAAGGCACCCAAGTTCATAGAGCTGCTAAGTGACAGAAACAAGAGCAACACAGGCAGCTTAATTCCAGTTTAGAACCATGGCTGTTCTGAAGGAACTGCCACCCAGCAGCCTTTATTTTCCGAGATGAGTGTCTACTTACATAGCTTCCTTCAAAGATAATAGACACGAGTTACTTTTTAAGATGTGAGATTTTCCAAGCAATTTTACATTACTACTTCTGGGTTATACTCACCTAATAAGAAAAATCTGTAAAAACTTTACCTGAATTTAGAGAGTTTTGCCTGCCATCATGGTTAAAAACTCAGATTTAATAGCACTGCAAATACACATGCACACACATATATACATGAAATATATGTATGTGTGTGTGTATACATATATATGTATATATATTCGTATGTACACATAGTACACACACACTTCACCTTTAGAAAATCTCAAATGACTGAACTAATTATGCAGTGTAGTATCTTCCTATGCTGCTATAACAAATTTCCACAAACATAGTGGCTTAAAACAACACTAATTTATTATCTTACAGTTTTGGAGGTGGAAGTTTGAAATGGCTCTCACCTGGCTAAAGTCAAGGTGTGGGCACCCTGCATTCCTTTCTGAAGACCCTAGGGGAGAATACATTTTCATGCCTTTCCTAGCTTCTAGAAGCTGCCTACACTGTTTGGCTCATGGGCCCCTTCCATCTTCAAAGACAGCAATTGCTGGTTGGGTCTCCCACAGTGCCATATCCCTGGATCTTACTCCATTGCTTCCCTTTTCCGCATTCAAAGACCCTTGTGATTACATTGGGCCCGCCCAGATAACCCAGGATAATCTTATTTTAAAGTCATTGTCACTCCACCTTCAATTTTGATTCCCCCTTGCCATGTAATATAAAGTATTCACTGGTTACTGGGATTAGGACCTGAACATTTTTCAATGGCCGTAATTCTGCCACCACAAACAGGAACTTTTCCTTTACCTCAAATGTACCCATTTTTGGAATGTATATGAAGATCTTTAACTTTGCACACTGAGACTATCAATTTGACAATTTAGGAAAGAAACTAAACAATAACTCATCCATTTCAAGTCTGAGGGACAAACAGGCAGCTGGGGCCCTGCAATTGTCCTGAGTTTACCAACTTCTTTGGGCTTTGATAAAAACATACATTTCTGTCATCATCATTTTGATGGTAAAAACATTATTTTAAATCACTTGGTCCTGAAAAATCTCAATATCAGTGGTTTGGTTGATTACATAAAAATATATGCTTGTGCATTCTTTGCACTATTTTGAATGGCTTTGCTTGCAGGTTTATTTCATATAGTTGTTACTGTTATTTTACCAGTACTGAAAAGAATCCTAACAGTGGTAATACATCACTCAGTTAAAATGACCACATACACACACACACACACACACGCACACACCACACACCTCTCTATTTAGTGCTCTGGAAGTCAGAGTCAAAATGGAGGAATTGGTTGATATTAACTCACTAATCTGCATAGATTATAACTTCAGGAGATACACTGAAAGTTAAAATAGCATGCATTTTCTGAGAAAATTAATAAATAACATTCTGAAAGTCTGCATTCAATGAAAGTCTTCATTGGTCCTTCTAATAGGCTCATGGTTTCATTTCCTTTGTTTTGCTCAAGTCAGTAATGCAAATGTTAAGCTCCCTCTATTAGTGCCCCTTAGAAGTAAGTTGATACTTTGGAGCTTTTAAATGGACCTAAATGGTTTTCAGGCATTTTCATTTCTGTTTTCCACTAGCAAGGGAGACCCTAAGGGTGGAGCCATGTCTTATTTGCAGCTCCTCACAACTCCTGTACAGTCCATTATGGGCTTAGTAGGATTTTTGTTATTAACTTGGGAATACAATAGTCGGTCAGTAGTTGTCTCTAGAAATGAACAGGAAATAAACATTGTTTATATGGGAAATTGATGCAATTCCAATATATTCACTTAAAGTACAATTTTTTTTTTTGGTACAATTTTGAAGCCTATTTTTGAGTTGAGGCTCAGAGTACCGAAAAGAGTTCTAGAAGATATCTTTTCACATGGCCATTTTACTTAAAATTAGTGAAGCTGTCTCCTTGACCCAAAAGTTTGGAGAATCAATTAAAATAAATTAGAGCTGACCTTTAAACCATTCATTCCCTTCCACTCCCCAAGCTTCTAATTGTTTTGGGTGCCTGATTTAGAGACAGCCAATAAAATATTCTGGTTTTCTGAGCTAAAAATTAATGGGCAACTCAGGAAATGCTTGTGGGTCATCTTCCATCTCCAAACCTGGTGGATCAAATTGACACAGATGACTCATTTCTCGAGGATCCAGCATGTTAAATCAATGAGCATGTTTGCTCGAATCTCATCTCCTAATGAGCTGAAACAGATAGAACATTTCTCATGCATCCAGATGGGATTATTTTGGAAAGTAAACTAATGCCCATGCCCACACAAAATTCCTCTGCTATCTCTAGCCAGATTCTGTTAGCTGTTCACCAAGATGATTTACCAGCAGTCTAAAGCTGAGCTGCTCTGTAATAATATTAGCTACATAGGAATTCCAGAAGACAAATTTTTTCTATTTTGCTTTGTTCAGTTTAATAACATTATGTACAATATTTTCTAGATACTGAGTTTGTGTGTGTATCTGTGAATGTGGGGGAGGTTTAAGCTTTACGACAGTACTAGAAATTTCTCTTAATAAGGTTATCTGACTTAGGATTGATTATTTATATCAATAATTGCTAATATTTAACATTATTTCACTAAGTTTGTTACCTTTACTATGTAAAACTCCTTTTAAAGTCACTGTGAAAAAAAGTACAAACAACTAAAAAAAAGTGTAAACTAAAAACAGTATAAACAACTCAAAAAAAAAGGTAATTTTCTCTGGTTATGTAAATTGAAATAACTTTTGGAAAGCAGTTTTCTAATGTGTATCAAAAGCCCTAAAAAATATGCTGACCATACAGCCAGCAATTACACTTCTAAGGTTACATACTAAGGAATTAATTAATAATGGCTATGTAGCAGATCTTACAAGAAATTTCAATGTGATGCAATTTATTAAAAACAAACAAACGAAAACCTGAAATAGCCTAAATGTCCAACGGTAGGGAATTGATTCATGTTAGCCTACATCTTTTGAAAAACAAAAACCAAGATAAGATTAGAGACGCAAGAGACCTATTAGGGTAAATGCCAATGAGGGAAAGCAGGGAGGGAGAGTTGTCAGACCTCAGTGCAGGTCTCACCTGTGAAAGAGAGAGGGCAGGAAGATGGTGGGGAAGAGTCTTAGGTAACAGGGCAGTTTTAACACAGTTTTGGCAAGGTTGATAGAGAGTCCTCAAACCAAAGTCTATCAAAGAAGTCCTTTGTCTCTCGGGATTGCCCATGAGAAGAGTGGTCTTTGCTCAAATTCGGTGGTGGGTACAGAGAGCAGCAGTTGAAGCCATCAGTCAATAACGCTCTGAACAGTAGGAGATTTGACAGGTGTATGTATTTTCACAGCCGCCACGTGTGAAATAAGTTACAGCACCACCACATGTGGATTTAATCATTAAAATAAAGTAGATGAATAATTGTTGATCATATTTTTATTTATAATCAAAATATTAATCTATTTAAAATTTAATGAACTTCATACTCCTTACCACATATATAAAGTAATCACATCATTTTTATACCTTGTGCAATTTAAGAAAAGCAGACAATTGAGGTAAGAAAACACACTCACAGAATTATCACTAGAAAGATTATTCAATTACTTCACATTTACCATCATTTTTGCTTTTCTACCCTGTGATGCCTCAGTTCGAATCACAATAAAGAGAAAGAAACTTACTGAATTCAATATCGGGCAGGGGTCAATCATACATAAATGTAAGACTGTGGAAAATATTCTAGTTAAAGTAGAAAGCTCTCACCAGGGCTATTCCTTTATATAGATATATATTGCTTTAAAATATTTTTAAAATGAAATTCATTTTACTTTCTGGGAAAAAAATGATATATGTGTGGTGAATAAATACTGAGTAGAAAAACAGAACTTGTTGATTATTTAAACCTTATATTGCCCCCCAAGGAAGGTAAGAGAATGACAGGGTACAGTAATACCAGGGATGAGTAAGACCCGTTACATCATGAGGAGTCTGGGGAGTTATCTCTCCAACCAAGGCCACGTGTGCATGGAGATCAGTCCCTCAAGGGTTAGGAGAATAGGTGGGGAATGGGAAAATCCTCACCCCAAGGTAGGATTTTATGTATATATGCCTACTCTGTTCCATGTTCCCACATATGCACCTGTGAAGTATATCATTCGATGATGATTAATAATTGCTGTGATGATGACCTTTGTATACATGCCAATTTGCAATTATCTACTTCAAATCAAAAAATAGAATTTTAGAGCTGGAAGCAAACCTTAGATTACACTATTCCCATGATGTTTTGTGAATAAGTGTCCCATGGTCAAATAAATTTAGATATTGCTTGATATTATAACACCCCCCCCAACGTATGATGGCAATTTGTATATTAAAAGATGTGAGCAATCAGGTCATAAAACTGCATATAACTTTGTTTCATACAGCATTTCTAAAACATCCGGAAAAGTAACTCTCTCTTCACATGATACCTGTTAACCCAGTATATCTGTGAAATGCACCGTGGGAAACCAGAATCTCAACCTACCTTTTTGTTTTCATCTGAGAACTCTGAGAGTTTAAATTACCTGTCCAAGGTCACACAGATGGGCACTAGGGGACTGGGGACTAAGACTGAGGGTGCTGGGCTCAGTAGTGATACTGACGATGTCTGTAACTCACTGTCCCTAATATTAAAGTTGATATAGCCATTTTGTCATCTTCTTTAGATAAAGGCAGCTAAACTTAATAGACCTTTAGAACCTTGAATAAAAACAACCAAAATAGCTATTCAGAAAGCATCCAAATTATTTTGAAGTATACCAAAAGGACAAGTGGAAAATAAGATTTGTTATCTTTTTCCTTCCTCCTCAGCTACCGTTTTCCGGATGTGTTTCAGATTATTGGGCTGAAGAACAATCTTCCTTGAGGAACTGCTTCTGAGTAGCAATTTATTAGTTGCTCCTGAAAGGATTTTGAATTATGTTTCTTTTATTGGATACCATACCGGAATGCTACAGTGTGTGCTGCTTTTTCTTTGATGATTTCAGAGTTATCATAGAGGCATCCATGTGGCCAAGTGGAAAGCAGATTAAAAAGCAAGCATCTAAATGTGTGCTTTGGGGTGAGTGTAGATTCTTCATCTCCTAAGGGGGACCGAGCTGCTACGCCCTCAGGTTGCCCCTTCTCCTGACTTGAAGGCTGAACTTATTTCCCAGAAGATTAGAAGTAGATTGATGTAAGGGTGTGCAGGCTGGGGGTCAAACCATAGGCTAACTGGCTCTTCCAGTTGTTGATGTTTTTGTTAAAATTTCCAGTGATCTTGATGCCTCATGTTGAGTAAGAGATCCAAGAATGTAGCCAGGTCGCTGGACTGAAACCAACTATACAAATTCTGAAGCTCTGCTGGGCTCGACCCAAGAAACACAGGTGGTCTTACCAAGCCGCTTCAGTCTTAGCCCAGCCTTAGAATAGCAGCAAGTACCTGGGTGTGTTTATTATTCTCCAACAAATATCTTTCCATTCGTTTCATTTTTAAAACCACCAAAGATAAAGCTTATTCAGCTGTAAAAATGAATTTATGTCTTGATTTGGTGGACTTTTCTTTTGTACTTTTCTCAGTTAAAGGGAAAAGGGAAAGTGCTGGAAAACAGCAATAATTTATACAAGAGCATCAATTAGAGAATCCTTAAGTGTAACCTGACATGTTTCAGGGACAGGGATCTCCTGACTTAATTATTTCTGGACTTTTCTACAAAGACCCTCTGAATGTTTGTTTCCACAGAGATCTCAACAAACACTAGAGGCCCATCAGCTGGAATGAATTCCCTCAGTGAAATGGCTATTCTCTGCCAAGAATCAAAGGTCATCCCAGTGGAGTGTTGCCTTCGTGTTCAGCCGCTACAGAGTGTCTGGAACAGAGTGAGAACAAAAATTATCCTAGTTTGGTGCCCCCTGACTCTTTTGGGAACAATCCCAACAAAACTGCCACTGGGGATTCAGAAAGCACATTTGCAGACTGGGAAAGGGCCAGGCTAAACAGAAGAGAACGGCGATTTAGAGTCAATAAGATAAAGGAAATAAATGACTCAAAGAAGAGTTTTAAGCCAATATTTACACCCATATTGCCATATTTACAGCTTAAACACTATGCCCTGAACATGCAGGAAGTAAGTTTTTATGAGTCTCTTAATGAATGTTAAGTCAATAATATCCCAAACAATGGGCCCCAGTGAACTTTCTTACGAAGGCCGTACAGTGAGTTATTTAAATGGAGTCAGAGTCAGTTGAACTCGGTAATGTACAGTTTTAGAAAAAGTGATTTTCAAATTAGCCATTTCAAACAAGATAGAAAGCCTATTGAACATATCTATTACTAAGGGAAATCATGACAGAATCAGAAGACTTCTGTATTACCTGCCTAAAAGTACCTACACAGCAGATTTTATTGTCAACAGAAGGAATGGTCAAAGAACAAGTACCACCAAAACCATCATCCTAAGGGAACAATAAGCCAAGAAGACAAAGCTAATTAAAAGGCTAATTAGCAAACTAATATATGCAACTATGAAGTCCATGACAGCCAGGCAATTGAGCAGGAAAATGGATTTTACCAATTGGTTGGTGCCATGGAATCAATAGCTGCTTTTTAAAACCAATTCTTTTGTTTCCTTCTTATTTTGGGGTAGGAGATGGTGTCTTAGAAACATCTGATGCACATAGGTCAATTGGCAGGTCCAGATGAATGCTCCATAGGGCAGAAACACTCTGATATGTAAAACACAAGCCCATCAAAAAAATCACTAAACTCTGATCTTGAGATGCTCAGACAGCACTTATGAAACTTAATTTTTTTTGGGGGGGTGCCCCATTGTCCAGTGTCCTCTGCTAGCATTTGCAAGTGTAATAGAAAATGACAGCCCTGTCATTCTTTCTTAAAATGTCAAAGACCACATAAAACAAACTTCATTCAGAGACACCCCCCACTTTTGTACACTATGCCGAGTAAGCTGCATGACAGAGTAGACCTTATATTTTGAGAGCATTCATTCCTGGAAATTCTGACTTCGTGAAAAAAAATCCATCTGATCAAAAAAAAAAAAAAAAAAAAAAAAAAAAAGACGGTATTCTAATTAGTGGTTCATATAAAAATTAGTAGACAATTATTGTATTCACCAACAGTCAGAGAGCATTATATCAAATCAAGACCTGTAAAGACTCAAAATTCATTATCACACAATTTAGACGGAAAGAATAAGTAAAGAGTGTTTTGTATAGCTTCTAGCCCTTTCTTAAAAGGAAAATAATGTAATTATTCAGGCATATGTTAGTGTAAAGTTGTAGAGGTAAAGCTGTTTGTTGGAACTTAAGTTCCAATTGTGGCTATGGGGGGCGTGGGGCTGTGCAGGCCACAGATGTATTAATTAACCTCTCTGAACCTCAGTTTGCTCATTAGCAAAACTTACACAGTATCTGTCTCACAGGTTGTGGTAATGATAAAATATTAGTATATATGAAATTATGTAGCACATTGCCTGGCAACTTGCATTAATTGGATCTGGACAACTGTTTCTTAGTATCTCATAGATCTCTATTGATAGAAACCTGTTGTGGGTTTTCAAACATGCACACTCAGAGAATGTGAGTGGAAAAAAGCAATTAATAATGAACTTCTTAATACTATTATGAAAATAGTATTGACTTCAAGGACTCCCTGAAAGGATCTCGGCTCCCCTGCCCCAGGGTTCCCCAGACGCCCTTTGAAAACCACTGATCTAGGGAAAGTGAACCTGTTGGCCGAGGAGAAGCCCTGAAGTAATACAGTGAAAAAAAAGAAAGGGTCAATTGACTTGAGTTTTCCTCCATTAAGTATTTTTACAAAAATCTTCAGGCAAAATGTGTCATGGTGGGCAGATGCCAAATAAGAGGTGGTTGCTAAGGAAAGACAAATTAAAATAATATGTTGGTGATTCTCAGGAAGATTAAACAAGTTGGCAGACAAGAATAGGTATTTTTGCACCTTAAGCTCTACCCCTTATTTTTTTTCTTGCTCTACCCCTTATTTTTTTTCTTGCTAGCTTTTTCTATCACCTTTTTAAAATTGATGCTCCTTGAAAAAAATTCACCCCTGTAAATATTATTAACTTACTGAAGTACTTGTGATTCTAGATGACCTGATTTAGGGAAGGCTTTTACTCCCCGCACTATAGGTGCAAGAAGTTGAATGGGAGGCGAGCTCTGACCTAGAGGTGAATAAGTTGCCCAGAGTGATCTATAAAGAGGGCTCTGTGAGCTGTGCCGAGGGTGGAGCTGGAGCTAGGGGTGGGGTTTTGAGGGTTAAAGGAGATCAAAGAGGAGTCCAGGCCAGGGCAAGGGAATCAAGGATCTATCCTTCATGTGTAATACACCAGGAACGATGCACATGGGTTAGAAGTGCTCGTCCTAGGAAAGCAAAAGTGTTTTTTACAGGGATCAAGGTAAATATGCATCTAGCATTGTGAGGTAGCAACTGGGGTGTTGTGCTGCAGGTGTATAGACCCTCAGTTCCTCCTGTTAAGGGCTGCAAACTATCTATTCAAGCATGTATATCCCCAATTAAGCAAGCATGTTGCTACGGTGCAGATTCTGTGAAAATTCCAAACTCCAAAAGGTTTGAGGAAAATAGGCTCGTGGACAATGTTATTGCAATCATGAGAATTTGGAAGAAAGGTGGAAAACATTTGGCCTAGTATGTAGTTCACAGCTTCATAAATTACACTCAGCACTGAACTTTCTTAATTTTTAAAGTTCAATTTGTACAATTTTTAAAGTACAATTTTTTAAATACAAAGATGTTTTTAAAAAGGAAAAACTATTACAATAATGTCATCACTCCAAGAGAGTAATTGGGCATCCAATAAAAATAAAGTATATGAAGATATATTTGTATCATCCATTTTCATTTAAAACTATGACGATAATATTGTTCTATCAGGGATTCACTTTTCCAGGGGCTTGTAAATCTTTTTAAATACAAAGTACTGAAGTATTATTAAAATCCTGTGCTTTTTGCTTAGATTTTTTTCTATTACATACAGATAATAGTTTCCCCATTCTTATTGTTCTTTAAGCAGCATATTCCAAAAATATGTTTGGTTGGTATGAGTTCTACAAAATGCTTATAAATGTTTCCCCCAAAAAATTATTGTTAAAGAAGATTGAAAAACCGTGGATTCAACACAAAAGTTTCTTTACAAGAGTACTTTCACAACCCTATGAAATGAATTTTCATCAAGAAATTCCAAGAAAATTATCCAGAAAGAAATGCTTCCAAATTTACTTGATTTGAAACTTAATTTTACAGTGGATCTATCAACATCTCTTAGAACTAGTATTCTGAGTGAAAAAGCTTCAGAAATGCTGCTTTGCACTAATGAACCAAATGAAGATTTGTACATAGTATCTTTGCAAAGCTGTTGGGTTCTAAATTCTGGAGGAGGCTTCTTTAGGATTAAGGAGCATAAAAATAAAACATAAATATGGCAGAATTGCCATTCTTAATGTTTTATTGCTTACCAAAGCGAAGGCCAAGAAAGGAGCTTAAGTGAGAATGCCCGAGGTAGGAGGATGTCATAGTAGAAACTACATTCTTCCTGCTCGCCTATGCCCAGGGTAGAAAGGAACAGGTAAGAGGGAGCTTTTGCTTCTGGAAAAGAGAATGCTCTTGTTATATATACGTGTAGTTCTTTTCCTATTTATATGAGTAGACAATAAAATTTTATTTGTCTGCAATTACCCAAGACCACTTTCTCATTTGGTTTTGCTCAAGCTAAGGCATGTGCAGTGTCGACTGGCAACATTGTCAGTTTCTTGCAACAAGTGAGGGGCAGGGAAGAGTTGTGCAGTTAATGGACTGGAGAAGATGGCTAATTCTCCAGCTTCTTCAGAATCGAGGCTTCATTACCTTGAAATACTTCAAATCCCCAGAATTCAAGCATATCTACAATTACACCCACTTTTCAAGGAGAAATATATGTGATTCTTTTATTGCCTTCATTTTCAGTCATTATGATACCACTCCTTTTTATTGACACAGATTCTCAAAAATTGGCTATCCTTGGTTTGTGCATTTGTCCAAACATTAAATCAACAATCTATTAAAAATCAACAATCTATTAAAAATCAACCTTTCACGGATGATTGGATAAGGAAACTGTGGTATATTATACACCATGGAATACTACGCTGCCATAAAAAAGAATGAAATACTCCCATTTGCAACAACATGGATGAACCTTGAGAAACTTATGTTGAGTGAAATAAGCAAAGCACAGAGGGATAAATACCGCATGTGTTCTCTCACATGTGGGAGCTAAGAGAGAAAGGAAGGAAGGAAAGAAATACCACAGTAGTGCAGTGGTCTTACAGAGGGAGGGAACATTCCTAGGGCTGTAAAGCGGAGTGGGGGGAAGAAGAGGGGGAGGGTGGTTGGGGGACAAATGGGTGGGGACACGAGGTATAAAAGCAATTTCTGGTAATTTGTATCTCATGAACATTCATAATAATAAAAAAGAAAAAAAGAAAAAAAAGAAAATAAAGGAAAGAAAAAGAAATCAATCTTTCAGCACATAATATAAATGCACCCAAATATTTTACTGTGCTCCATAAATATATACAATTATCCTGAGTCAATTAAAAAAAAAATAAATTAAAAAGGAAAAAATCAATCTTTCCAAAATCAAATTGTTCTTAATTTTAAATTGACTTAACTAGAAAGGAACATGTATTGAATATAAAAAGCACTAGAGAGAGTTTATAATTTAGATAAAAAATTGTACCTCCTGATAGTTTCTCAGCTGTCACAGCCTCAGGGATCTCTGGATTCCTTCAGCTATCATAGAAGGACATTAATTCACTACCATACTTCAACAGCTGTATGAACACGTTTGGTCAAAAGTATCAGAGAACACCAACTCCACAAAATGTAGGGGTGTGGAAGAGAGAGAAAGAATTAAGTCTAAACCTAATTACCCAGTTCAGAAAGTTGCCAGCACAAAAGGGCTCCTATCTTCTTTCAACAGCGATAGCATTTGGTTTTCTACATTTCTATTCCTATATACTTGTGTGTACAATGTAAGCTTTGTTGGGCTGTGTCTGGCCAGTGTTTTGCATCCGTTTACAACAGGCAGTAATTGTAGCTGGTACGTAATGTACCTGGGGGTGAAGAGTTGCTGGCTATTGGAGTCTTCTTTTGGGCAATGTTCTAGCTGGCACGACCATGATATTTTCTTCCTCCCTGTTCCTCCAAAGCTTCTCGGTTTAATGACAGTCTTATGTTTTATTTGTTTCCTCTGATCCAACATGTTTATGTGAGGGTAGTTCTAGAACACATAAAAGTCAGTTGCAGAGTGGTAATTATTGAGCAGGGTTTTACATAGCACCTCATGTGGTAAGAAGGTAAATGCATAATCATCCAGTAATATGAAAAACTCTGACTGAAGGACCAAAGGACTTTGTCATTTTTACTCCACCCTCTGTGAGTCAGTGAAATGGATTGAATTATAAACCAGAAACCAGCACTTCAATTTGATGAAACTCATCCTAAAGAGGAAAGTGTCACTACATGTTGGCAGTTTATAAAATGTGATGATTTGCTGTAATCCATTGGAACCGACATGTTCTTAATAATAGCAACATTCTTTGTAAATTAAATAGCTATTATTTTTTTTTAAACCTGTCAGGATATGCTTATGCAGCGATGCACATGTGATCATAGGCGTTTTCATTGTGTCTAAAACACGGAAAGGTATAACCTATTTGGGAATTTGTAAGATTGGGAATTTGTAAGAATGTGCCAGCATCTTGGTTTCTAAAGGCATGGACCAAAACTGAGCTAAAACCTGGAGTCATTTTTCACATCTGAAAAAACTGAGTCCTTGGATTACGGTATATGTCACAAGGTCCTTGTGCATCAGACCCCCTAAATAATCATTTAGCAAGCTCTCATGGAGTGCCCATTCTGTTCCAGGCGCAGGGTTAGGCTGCAGCTAAAGATGACGGATCTTCCTCCTCTATTTCTACTTCTCTGCTGCTACTTTGACCCTCTCTCCTAATACTCTGGCTGTCTTCTTTTTTCTCCTATGAGGAGATTCTCTGCTTCCAGGGAGATGACCCTGGAAGGTCATCTTTGGGCCCTGTGCTTTCAAGGCTGCCCCTGCAAAGGATGCTTCTCTCATAGAGACTTGAGTGAGAAGTGGGTGATGTAGTTGACTGAGCTGAAAAGGAATATATTTTCAGCAAGGTACTAAGTTAACCTTTTTCTTTTTTGCTTTTCTCTTTTCATTTTTGGTAACCCCCATGGAACTCAGGAGAAATTCCCTAGAATTATGTTAGAGAACATTTACTCAATTCTTTTGCAAGGTTATTTAATGGCCTGATGATTGCAACAGGTAGGGATTGTAACATGAAGTCACCCAAGACAGGCTTAAAATAATTTGATACACTGGAGAAATTTTCTGACGTGTCTTATAGATAAACCACTGCAAGAGTCATCTTAAAATCAGGCTTTATCTTGGACACATCTGTTTATAACCTTGGTAATGACGTGTCGGAAGCAGACAAGATATGGTAAACTGGGAGGCCAGGAGTGTAATCAGGGGGCTTATTATCAGCAGACCTCACTTAATGGAATTTTATCAAGGTTCTGCTGAAAACTGCAAATATTATTAGACTTGAAACACCCTGTGTTTGCTGTTTTGTCCATACTATTTGAAGTGAGAACAGCAAATGAACAGTGTAAATCAGAGCTATTGTATACGTAGGCTGTGCCCTGCATAAGGGCACCTGGCGGAGAAGGTAGTTGGGTTATGTTCGAATCCAGCTTGCATTGTGCTCACTGGGACACACACCCTGAGGTGAGGTGACATCTGCCCTGAGGGGTGCCTTTTTCCTATTTGCACAAAGGTGCTGTATGGGGTGGCTCTGGCAGTAGCACTCTTGCCCTCCCTTGGCAGGTTTTTGAAACTGCTGTCAGGCCAATGGAAAAGGGGGTAGGCCTGGCATGGCTGAGATTTGGGAAGTGCTGTCTTACTGGCTAGTGGGAGAACTAACTCCAGCTAGGGCTGATTATTGTTCCCCAAGAAAGTTGGGCACACTCCAATGATTCCAAGTTACTAGGTAGTTCTGGGGGTTGAAGGGCAGTGTTGCTCCACCCACCTTTCTCTCCTGGAAAATTGTCAAGATCCAGGATTTCCCCAGAGCTAGAGTGATTACTGAACAGACTCCAGCCCTGCCGAGAAATTGTAAATTTCCCTCGAAGGCCATGTCTCCTGCATCCTGCCATCTGATTCTGAGCTGTAGTTTAAAAGTCTGGTCCAAGAGGACTGCTAAAATACAGAGCCCAGATTTATAGCTGCTGTCTGCACAGTGTGAACATGTTATCTTGTAAGAAATCCTAGGTTTCCAGTGTTTACTATTATGCACCACTTTTGTGGAATTTAGCTGGGTCTCACTAATTTGTGGAATGTTTCATAGCTTAATGAAATCCTCTTATGTGTGTGATATGAGAGTGTAAAAACTCAAGAATTACATTGCTTCACTCTACATTTTTCTAGCTCCAACATTCCCTCCCCACTGCCACCCCAACGACTAGCAGTAAAATTAAATGTGAGAAGCTATCAGGAAATAAAGAGGCATACAAAAGAGACTTTTTTTTTGGAGAGAAAGGGGCCAGGCAAATGGATTTCTAAATTCTGTTTCTATGATTGCACTCCATTTATAAGCTGAAGGCATCAATAGTTGACATTGCTCATAGCACACCAAGGGAAAATTCTGAAAAGGAAGTATCTCTTTGCTCATTACCCAAATGTAAATTATATGTGCTCTTGAAGTATGCCCTTTATTTAATTTTAATGCATTTTAAATTTTAATATGGATTACTCTACGTGAATCACCCTCTTTGTTTTCAATGCCATTAGCACACAAAAATTGAGGAAGGGATTCTATTTTCTGGTAATTCAAAGTATTTTATGAGGTGTAGCACATAATCTTGTGTCTTCCATATAGGAAGGACTCAATATTTGTTGAAGCAATTTCAATGTGTTAGCTATGATCTACTGTGAGTAGGTAATGACTTCCTATATTTCTAGTTTAAAATAATTCTTCTATTACCATGCACATTTTCAAAAATCCTTGGTTCTCAAAAAAAATCAAGGCATAGTTTTTTTTTTTTAAAGAATATGTTGGCATCTCTTTCAAGGACTTATGCAATCAAGTGATTTAAAGTCAATTTTTCTAAACTAAATCATTTTCTTATCCTGTAAAGACACTCTATAAGGCCTGAATTAAAAAAATAATAGGTAAATCCAGTCATTTCAACAACCTGTGTTTGATGCATGGACTATTTGTTAGTGGACTAGATATAGCATGAGATAAACATTACATTAAAAAACCCCAATAGACAAAAAATTATTTTGGCCATGTTTTGTTGTACTTTTGACTTTGTGAAGGAGAAAAGACAAATACAAATAATGGTATACAAATAACAGTGATGTGAAAAATGCCAGATAAGAGACCCCCAAAATTGACCAAAAGGGCAGAAGGCAAGGCTGGGGCTGGAATGAAGACACCATGGAGAAAAGTGAAGAATACGACACGAGCAAAGACAGAGTGGTAGGATGGCTTATTGCCGTGGGGATAACACAGAGTAGTCTCATTTGATTACAGGAGAAGATACGTAAAGGGAGAAGTTGGAAGATCAGGCTGCAGGATAGGTTGGAACCAGGTTGTCAAAGCCCTTGAATACTGAATATAGGCAGTGCCATCCTGCTAATGTAGAACAGTCACATATTGAGGTGGGGGACATGGGTGCTGGATTTGTCATGTTTGCTGATATTCTGCTCCCACAAGATGCCACTGGATGTGGAATTGCAAAGAGATGCTAGCAATCAGCCCTAGGGAGCTGATACAGGTCAGCTCCAGCACACCAGTGGACAAGTGTTCATTGAAGCTATGAGAAGGGGTGAAATTTCAAAGGGAGAAGGCATAAAAAGTGAAAATAAACAAACGCACGAAAAAAGCCAAGACAGAACCTGTGGCTTGCCTGAGTTTCAGGATAAGGAGGGCCATGTGGTTCTAGACAAGGGGAGAGGAGCTAAAAGTTAGAAAAATGGGAGATCAAAATGAACAAGTTTCATAGAAGCCAAAGGAAGACAGAGAATGCCAAGACTGAAAACATATTGCTGAATTTGGAAATTAAAAGAAATTTAGGGATTTTAGGAGACCAACTTCAGGAAAGTAGTAGGGACAGAAGTTAGAACATAAAGGATTTAGAATTGAGGCAGTGGTCTATGAGTTCATATTTTTTAGCAAACACCATTAGTTCTTATTAAAACAATTCCACTATCTAAAGGAAAAACTGTATAGGAAATTAAAACAATCATATGAATTAATCCAAATAAGCGAAGTTAAAAATTCCACAGCAAAGATTTTGGCAAATTCTATATGTCTCAGCTGATTTAAGATTCTTCAGTAACTTTCACAATCTTCTCCATTTCTTGAATTTCCCCATTCAAAGAAAGCTTCTTCAAGGTTTATCTGTGAGCAGTTGAGTGTAACATATGAGGGAATTTTTATTTTGTCTAATCTCACATTGAAAAGAATTTTCAACATTACCAAGTCTAGAAGTCCCTTTAACAAGACCCCTTGGTGCTGACTGTATTAACCACCCAGCCACTCTCCTGCACCCTCAGAGCCTTTCACTGCTGTCCTCTCTCTAAGGGCAAGAGCCTCAGCCTTCAGCAAGAGTTCTCTGAGTGCTTTGGGCCACAGAGCTGTCCATACACATCCAGATTCTTTTCAGGCTCTTTGCCTAGAGACCATGAGGTTTATGTTACAAACTAAGACATTTTGGAGAGTTAAAGAGTGTGGATTAATAATTACTCTGTGACCACATGCTTCTTTACCTTTACCCCACGAGAAGGCTTACCAGATGAAATACAGGACACCCAGTTAGATTTGGATTTCAGATAAACTACATATAAGTTTTTAGTATAAGTATGTCCTGTGTAATATTTGGGACATATAAGTGTACTTGACCCCTTGTGCTTGTAAGTATCCCCGTGCAATATTTGGTAGTTATACTGAAGCCGAGTGTCCTGCATGTTTATTGCAAAATCTGGCAACACCATCCATGAACCGTTTACCTATTCATGTGAACAACATGCTATCTATACACAAAGCAGCAAAACCGTTCTGTCCCAAAACTTGCTACGAAATTAGCAGAGCCCAATGCAACATGAAAATGTGGGATCTCCTTGTTTAAAAATTATTACACATTTTTAAGATGGTGAAAATAGAGCATCAAGTCAAGCCTGGGACCATGGGTTACTGCACAGATCACATGCCCAGAAGCTAGCCCTGTTCTTACCGTTTAGTATGGTATGTTTTGCTGCACTGAAATTTAAAAGTATCTCCTCTTCCATTTATAAAATAAATAAGCAGAAACCAGCATGCTTTAAACTTTGGCTTTTGAAGAAACATTTTGCATGATAGAAACATTCTGCAGGATAATTACATTTGGAGCTGATCGTGATTATAAGGTACACAAGGGTAGAGATCATATCTGACTTACTCACCCAGGGCTTTGTATAGAGCCTGACACATGGAAGTCACTTAGTAAATATGTTGAATGACTGTCTTATGGATACAAATATAGTATGCATTTGCCTTGAAGTGGCATTAAAATTAAATGAAGGACACACTTCAAGAGCAATTATAACTTCCATCTGAGTACTAAGAGATCAGATGGCGGAGAATGCACCCTAACATTATGTGTATGCAATATGCATGTTGGTGCATTATGTAATATGTATGCAAGTACAGTAGTCCCCCTTAGGCATGGTTTTTTTGCCACATGGTTTCAGTTACCTTTTGTCAACTACGGTCTGAAAATATCACAGCATTTTGAAGGAAAAATAGAGAGACCACATTCCCATAACTTTTATTACAGTAAATTGTTATAATTGTTCTATTTTATTATTGGTTATTATTTTTAATCTCTTACCAAATTTATAAATTAAACTTTACCATATGTATGTATAGGAAAAAACATAGGATAAAAATATAGTATAGAATGTAGAGTTGGTACTATCTATGGTTTCAGGCATCCACTGGGGTCCTGGAACATAGCTCCTGCAGATAAGGGTGAGCTACTGTACATTATGTAATATTATGTGTGTTTCTGGCTCCATCAGGTGCACATATGATTTCATTTGTAGTAAATGCCCACATCTTGATGTTCTGAGCCTGACTACCAGCAACAGATAAGTCCTGACTTTTCCACAGGTTCCTCCCTAAATAACTCTAAGAAGCCTTAGGAGTGCTCATTAGTGAGTTGTGTGTCGCCTCGTTGGTGTTAGTCAAGTCCACTTTCCTCAGAGTCCCAGGAGGGGACAAATGTTGGAAAGTGCAGTGCTGGAGGCTGTGGCTGTCACTCCACATCCTTCCTGTGGTCACTCTGCTGCTTGTGACCATGGTGTCACTGCAGCCATTCTCCTCTCGACCAGTGGCTCTCAAACTGTCTGTGACTGGGTCTTTCATGAAGGGCTCCCACAGCAGAGAGGTTTGGGTCCCCGTGGCATAATCCTCTTGACATCCAGCAGAGCACTCAGGGACTCCAGGGACAAGGGGCACTGGGGCAGTGGTGGCCACACACAGTCCAGGGAGCCTCTGGCATTAGGTGTGGGAGTGACCTGGTACTCTCTGTTTCCTTCCAGAGTCCCATTTTTCCCTTCCTGGAGGGGGAGGAGCTTTGTTTAACTCACATCAGTCTGGACTTGAACCCAATTTTATGGTCAGAGTTCTGGATCTTTCCCAGGGGATCTTAGGCCCCAGGCAAATCAAGCATACATTGGACTTCTGCTTCAGTGGCCCTGAATAATCTGTGATGGTTACTGAGGCCTATCTGCCCATTGCACATGAAAGACATCTAGATGTGGTAGTGTTTATTTTTCTGATGCTACAGAGACAGTGAAAGGAGTCCTCAGCTGGCATTGTAGCTAGGACAAGCTAATGTCTGTGTTAAATATTAAAATTCTAGAAAATTCTTTTTTGGTACCATGCTAACTTGCCCCTAAATGTTTGTATTAACATAATTTTTTTCTAATTTTACACTTTTAACTTTTCCGTTTTCAAACATTTTTTACACACAAAAAAATGATGTCAGGTGAAACCAGCTAGACAGTGACCTCTTATTCTCCAATCCAGCCAGGTCAGGGTGTTACTCAGGTATGAACTCAAGTGTGGGTATTTTGTCTTCCAAAATATGATTTATAAACTCCTCAAAAATGATGAATCTGTTTTAATGGATCGTTTGTTATTTATACAACGTATTTAAAAATTTATCATTAACATTTCATGGCTAACCATACCAGCTCAAGACGGCACCAATTTTTATATTGTGAAGTTTTAGGTTTTCTTGAGTCTATATATTAATGCTATATGTGTGTGTATATATATATATATATATATATAACATATATATATAGTTTTCTGTTTTTAAAAATATGTACTAAATTAAATGATTAGAATAGTTACTAACTGCTAATCCATAATGTCAATGCCAAACAGTGATTTTCAGAGAGAACTGAATCTAAGTGACCTAGAGCTCAGTCACCTATTTCTAAACTAGGTGTACCTCAGTAAAAGATGCACAGGGCAACACAGCAGATTACTTTTCAAGACTGCATAATGAATTTCAAATCTACCATATGAATTTAAGATTATACGTCTGTTTTAGAGGAATGCTTCTTTTCATTTGAAAGAGAAAAAGTCTTCGGCCCTCTTAAGTTTGAGGCAGCCGGATATGGTAAAAATCACACTGGTTTAGGGGTTGGATGATCCTGAGAAATAATCTCAGCAACTGCTAACTGTGAACTCGATGTATTACTGATCTCCCTCAATCTCTGTTACTCTTGTAAACTCAAATGTTATAGGGATTAAAGGAGCAAATGCAGGATCCACGGCTCTAGGAACAAGAATACGTGCTATTGACTGAATAATTGACTTTTCCTCACGTTTGTTTAAAAATGTTTCTTTCCTATAAGTGTTACTCTACCCTTCCTCATTGGTTGCCAATTATTCTTTCCTAGGCCAACCCATAAACTTCGTGGGGCAACCTCAAGAATACGAATGGAGACCCATACACCATATGTCTAGATATTGATAAGTTATAAATCAAGCTACCACATTTCTGAATTAAATACATGCTGTCTTTCACCTTGACAAATCTACAGTCACAATGGCCTGGAAGGCCAGTTTGAATTTAGAATTCTCAGACTCTTTGCATGGTGTGGTGGGATGAGGAGAGCTGGCCCTGCCTCTGGCCCTTGGTCTGTCAGTTTTCTCCTCCCACTCCCAGCTCCCACATACGCCATGAAGATTCTCAAGCATACGTATGTGGATACCCCAGCTCACCCTTTCTAGTTTCTTCCACATTTCCCATAGTCACCTCTTGACAACCACAAGTTGGGTTTGCCAGTGTGGACACCAGAGGGAGGGCACACTCTGCCTTCCAGGAAGACCAGGTGAGAGGACACACAGGCCTGGGGTGCAGATTTAGGGCTACAAAAGCAAACAATTCTGGGATCCCAGGTGCCCAGATCCTCCTAGTTGATGAGCTGTTCATTCTTTGGGAAAGGGAACAGTTGGCGAAGTTCCAAGGCCTGGTCCTCCAAAGCACAGAGCCCAGGGCTGGGCCATCTTCTCCAGATCTAGAGGCAGTACTTTCCAGTCCTTATCTAAACATTTAAATATCACATTTTCCATAAATGAGTTGCAAAGATATTACTAGCCTTTAACACGGTAATATATATTGGGAATTTCCAAGACTTTTGACCATGGACCAGTGTGTGTGTGTGCAAGCTCCCGTGTGTGGAACACATCCGCAGGACAGGGCTTGGCAAAAGCTATTCTAATCTCTAATGACATGTAGTATTTATTCCTCTTCCCAATTGCCTTTTATGTGTGGGGGCTTGTACCTTCACCAGCTTTTCTTTTCTTGTCCTATATTCTCATTAGATGATTTCACCCATATTCAAGGCTTTAATCATTACTTGCATTACAATTCCAAATCTTCATCTCTCGCCTCTCGCCTGAGTTTCATACCTGCTACTAGACATTTCCACCTGGACACACAAATGGCCCAGAAACTTCACATGTTGAAAGCTCAAGTCACCATCTCCCTCCAGTTCTCCCTATCCACCTGCTCCTCCTGTGAGTTCCTTCTCTCAGTAAATGCTTTGTCCAATGCTGTGTCACCCGTTATCTCAGCCAGAATCCCAAAGTCATCTTTGATTCTTTTCTTGACCTCACTTCCTCCCCAATTCATCCCCAAATTTTGTTTCTTCTCTCTCCTCAGTGTTACTCCAGTCTCTCAAATCTATCATTTTTTCAGGGTTCTTATCATTCCTTGCCTAGACCCCTGCGTCTTTCTCTTTCCCCAGTTTTTCTTTTACATTGCTATCAGAGTGTTCATTTATAAATGCTAGGCAGTTATAAAAGACTGAGGAAGTGTCTCTATGTGTTGATATAGAAAAATCTCTAAGGTATATTTTTAAGTAAAAAAAGCAAGGTGCAGAACCAGGAATAGAGTATGTTATGTTTTATGTAAGAAAAGAGGAAATGAAGAGATATATTTATATTTACTTGTATTTTTAAGCAACTAATAAAAGTGACTATCTGTTTACTAGGGGCGCTTGAAATAAATGTTTTGGGGTAGGGATTAGTATAAGATAATTCATTGCTTACCTTTTTGATTGTTTCAATTTTTGATAGGTGAATGTACTAAATTAAAAAATAAAAACTCAAATATTAAAAACATTCAAAACTATTATATAATATTATTATGAATTCTTATATAATAATTACATATTATAATATATAATAAATAAAAAGGTTAGAGAGTGAAAAACTAGACAAAAAATTGCATATCTAATTATGCCATTGCTTTGCTTAAAGTACTTTTTGGATCCACCCTTATCTTCAGTACTAAGTGAAGACCATTTAGAGTGACAGAAATCCTCTTAGTATATGGACTTTCTCCACGTCTGCAGCCACATCTCCCCACATCATCATATATCCCGTGCTAGGGCCATGTAAATATCATCATGATATCATGGTATCTTATGCCCATGCGTTTCCACTATTTGGAATCCCCTGTCCTGCCTAATTTGGTCTGTCTGCTCACCCCAACTCAGTCTTAAACACTTGGCTGAAAATTTTTCCCCCTAAGTTGAATCAAATGATCCTCTTCTCTACAGATCTCTCACTCTATACCTTTCTTTCATATTACACTCACCTTTGCACTATCATTATTGATTTACGTGCTTCCTGATCTAGGCTGTGCACTCATTTAAGATGAAAACTATCTTGTATTCATCTCTGTATCTGAAGAATACAACATAGGGCTTGGCACAGGGCTGGCTAAATGCATCTATTCATGGAAAATGAATGAAAGAGTAAATGAGTGAATGAGTAAATCAATGGGGAAGGATACTTACAATGCATTCATCTCCCCAGTAGGACTGCTGTGGGCCCAGAGAAGAAGACACTGCTTACACCTGACTGTTCAGTGCACCTGACTGTTCAGTGCACCTGACACATAGAGTCTTGATTTTGGTGCAGGTTCACCTAATCCATGTCGTTGCCAGTTCCTCATATCTAAATCAGAACTATTCTTTGAAAATTAGTATCAAGTGTTTTCTTCCCTGATCTGAAGAGTTTAGTTTTATATTTTCATTTCACTTCAGCTTTCGGAGATAGGGTCAATTTCCCTAACGATCTTTCCAATTTTTTGCTGGAGCGATTTCTATTGAGGGAGATTACAAAACTCCCACCTCAGTGTTAGGCTTCGGCCTTGGACTGAGAAGACAGAAGAAAAATATTGTGAGTTTTCTTCATAAATAATGCTCATGTGTAATGATCAAACACGGCATTTCACTCTCCACCTAAAGCTGCCAAAGAGAAGAGGAGGGCAGTTCATCATTATGGGAATTGAGATAGTTCAGGGAACTATTTTTTTTTTTTAAGTTTTAAGAACATATTTTAATCACTTTGGGAATGGACTTCCTTGGAAAGACATGATTTCTCCAAATAATGCCAAAAAAACTAATTTTGATGAGCAAAATCTAAAGTAAAAGAGATCAATAACTAACTTTTGGGTGAGGTTCTAAGTAGCCTGGATTCCCAAGGAGTGGGCAGTGGACTAATCTGGAACTGAGCAGAGTTCGGCTCCTTCTTCTGCTTCCCAGGCAGCAGTTCCCTGACAGGGGGTGCCTCAAGGGCCCCATGAAGATGGTTATGCTCCGTCCTGGGTGGAAAGTGCCGAAGGGACTAGACCCCAGGCCACTCTCTTCCTTTTCCAGGAATCTGGTTTTATTGGATAAAATTTCCTGCTTTAATGTTATTCCACTTATTTGGGCTCTGGGCCCATCAACACCACAAGTTCATAAAGATTTTAATATTGAAAGGAATTCTGTTCATGGCCTACACTGAAAAAAATTATCTTCTTGGACGCAATTGCTTGATCCCAACTGCTTGTTTTTAGCATTTCAGGTAAGGTCTCATGCTTTGCCTACTGTCGTTCTGTTGAGAAGTGAAGAAATTTGATAAGGCCATATTTTCAGAAATGTTTAAAATTGAATTAAAGAACATATACTCTAAAAGATTGTGTTAGTTTTAGGATTTCCAACTGTGGCTGAAGCACCCAAAATTAAATAACTTATCCAAGTGGACTGAGATTACAAGCTCAAATCCTTCTGTCTCTTTGTCTTTCACTCTCTTTCTCTACACACACCCCCCCCACACACACACCCTCTTGTACACAACAGGGATATATTTTGTTACCATTTATAAGCTGAGCAAAAAGCACTAATTTTATGTTTTTAAATATCAGAGTCCTCAAAGTCCTCAGATAATCATAGACCATTTAAGCTTGTATTTTTCTAAAGACTGAAGGATAATTTTAATAAAGATGTCAGCTCCATGAAAGGCAACAGATGAACAGATGTAATGCCCCATTTCTTTCATTTATGCACAGAAGAGCTATTTAGTCCCTTCTGATACATATCTTTCCAGTCTAGTCAAATGCTTGAAGCATTTGTCACTCTCTGTTTAGGAGATGACTTGTGTGTCAATAAAAGGTGCTTCTTCTGGGAGGATCTGGATTAAAAAATTAATTTATTTTCAGTAGGATTTCTAATTAGACCCTCCTGGAGCACAGAAGCTGCAGTAACTGCTACAACAATATCTTCATGTATGACAACCTGCTTGTTGCATAACCTTTATGCTTTGCCAAGGAGCAACTCCACCTCATTCCTGTCATCTCAAATCCTTGGGCTGGAACTAGGGTATATCTGTCTGTGATTTGGCTGTGTGCAATTTCTGTGGTTCAATAAAGTGGCCTATTATTAATCACAGATTTCAATCAATGATTTACTGATAATTCTTCCAGTAGTCCAATATAAACCTCACCTGTAATATTATTTTTGGCCATTTCTTGAGTGGACCCCATAAGAAAACATTTTTTAGGTACTCTCTGGCCACTTCTGTCAGGCTTGTGCTCCCTGTCCTTGGCTGTGATATTGCTGCTATAGGCCAAGATAGCATGGGTAGGAAGAAGTGTAAATCTGACAGCCAGAAGTCAAGAGAAGAAGGGAAATGAACATTCATAATAGGTTTGTTTTGAGGGAAGACAGGAATAGTCATGATGAGTCCCCAAAAGGACATTTACTCAGAAGCAGATTTGAAACCTGGCATGTAAGGAGAGTTCTAGAGTTAAATATAATTTCATTGCATTATCCAAGTGTGGATATATGAGTCAGTTCTGAGAGTTAAATGAAAAGCTTTTCATAAAACAGTTATTAGAATATAGAATCATTAGTTTCTCTGTGAATTCCATTGAATTATTTGGTCTGCATGCTGTGGTTCAGCAGCATTCTTACACATAAATACAGAATAAACATCTATTTATGGACATTAAAAAGATATTATTGATGCTTTAGCATAGAAACTTGCTAGTTTTGTTAATATCCAAAACTTTTTTTCTCAAATTTGTGATTATGAGGTGAGTTTCTACTTAAGCTAAAATTGCATCTATAAGGGTTAAGATATTTAAAAAGATATGACACTGCTTGCATGATGTGAGAAGCTTTGATTTAGGGCTGAGGACAAGAAGCAAGGGGGCAATTTTTGTGTAGCAAGAAATCTAAGGTAATCTTCTCTCAGTGTTTGCCAGCATGAGCATCAGTCAGGCCAAGTGCTGAGCATTCTTCTAGAATAAGGAGGAAGGTTGACAGTGATCCATAACTGGGAACCTCACAGAGAAGAGAGTTGGACTAGGAATTATGAACACCAACCAGCTTTTTGGTGAGCAGCCAATAGCCTTCTTGTTGGAAATGCCCATGTCTTTCCCAAACCATTTGGCTCACCTCCTTACGTAATTGCATCTGAAAGAGAAATATTTAAATGGGCTGGAGGGAGGTTAATGGAGGGATTTCAATTACCAAGGCGCATACTGGATTACTCTAAGTGGCTTAAATCGGCCTTAAGGAAAACTCACAGATCAGGCCCAGCATAGCTTTCCAATGCAATATGCATCCACCCTTTCTGAAGGTAACACTATACTCTTAGGTAATGTAAAACAAAGGTTAGGGCTCAAGATGTAATTTGAGCAGAAATCTATTGGGAAACACAAATCATAATTTCAAATGTGGAGTAAGGCCAAAACAGTTGAGCATGCTGAAATAATGGTCGAGTGGCTCTAGATAAGTTTGAAATGGTATAAATGATTTTAAAAATTTATGGAAATATATATTGAGAAATATTTGGAGGCATCAATAAAAAGCAGTTGCAAAGTTTTAGAGCAAAACATAATATCTTGCATATTCAACCAATAAAAAAAAAATGTAACTGCATTGAAACACTTACGCAAGAAAAGAGATAGCACTAAATACAGAGATACATGTTTCACTGTCTAGCTCTCTCATCATTGGTTGTGTGTGAGCAAAGCCTACTTATCTGAGTGCTAAGGGATTTAGAGGTATCCCTTTGCAGTCACAGAGATAGCTAGAGCTGTACAGACTAAACTATGCAGCTCTCTTTCCTATGACTTATTACGCTCCTCTCCTTTGCATCTTGCCTCTTTGCTTTCTTCTCACTATTTCACTACCTAATAAACTCACCTGTCTTTCTCCTCCTCCTCTCATCTAAAGCCCTACCTCTGTCCCAGGACTGACTTCCTTTATAAAAACAGCACATTCATTTTGCCCACTTGCCAAGGCCCACCTGACCATAACAGCATCTTCCAAACTCCTCTTCAGTTCCTCTTTCAAGTTGTCTTATGTTCTACCTACTAAGGTCCTTTGCTACTTGGTCAAGTCCATCAGGTAACACATATACATTTTATGTATGATTTTCTGAAAAAAGAGGGTGAGACAAGACCATCCAAAACAGTCTATACCTGGAAAATAATTATAACAAATAATATGATAATGATACAAAAATAGGCATATGTGTTAATGGTAAAAGAGGCCAGAAACGGGACCTCATGAGTTTTGGAATATAGTGTAGGTAACATTTACAGATCACTTACTGTGTGCTGGATGCTGAACTTCCTCTTTTTATGAGAATGTCACTAGAGATGAAGGAGCTAGAAGTTGAAGTAACTTTCTTGAGCTAGCTTCATCAGCATGAGCTGGAGCTTATACTAAATCCAGGCCGTTGGGCTCCAGAGCCACATTATAACCTTTAGACTCTAATGCCTCTGAAAAAATGAAGTTTAATAAAGCAGTTGAGAAAGTAATTATGAACTAATAAATATTTTGGGTATAATTCACCTTATGTTATTTTATACCATAAACCAAAATGAACCAGGAAAAGTGTTGCATATTTTTTAAGCCATGGAAAAACACTAGAATCCAGAATATAGGATTTATTTCAATTGTGGAGGAATGATGATTTTGTAATTGTTGAACAATAGAAAAAGTTACAATGTCACACAATTGTCTACAATTTATAGTATTGACTTTTAAACTTCATTATCATTAAAAATAATAAAACAAAACTTTAATAACTTACAGAACAAGAAAATATTTGTGATAAATATGATTAACAGAATTCATATGTCCAATATATAAGGAACTTTAATATTCATAAAAATACAACAATCCCTCAAATAGCTAAATTGGCAAAGATGATTCACATAAGAGGAAATATAAATAATAGTAAATAAATTCGTACTGGTCAGGCCACATACAGGGTGTTAAAATTATTTATTTAAACTAATTTTATTATAAAAATGATATAGAAAAATTAAATATGCTACAAAGACCAATTAGAATGAAGAAGAGACTTGAAGCAATTTCAAATGAGGAATAGTGAGAAGTGAGGCTACTGGAGAAAGAGGAGCTAGAAGCCTTGGAAGGTAGTAGGAGATGACGCTGAACAAGACTCCCAGGGAGTCATGTGTGGGGACTGCCAGCCCTGGAGCTTGGAAGAAGGCTCAGAAACTGGGATGAGGCTCATGGTCATGGCTATCAGACTGCAAGGTGCATCAAAATCACCTGAGTGCGTGTGAGCACACTGATTGCTAGGCTCAACTCCCAGAGTTTCTTGTTCAGCAGGTTTAGATTGGGCCCATTGCCCACATTTCTAAGAGGTTCTCAAGTGATACTGGTGCTTCAGGTCTGGGGCCTGCACTTTGAGAACCACTGGCTTATAGAATCATCTGCAGACATAACAACTAAAGGTAGGAAGTACAATGAAATTCGCAATGGAGAAAAGGAGGGGCGAAGGGAGAAAATGAGACAGAGAGAAGGAGAGAGGAAGGGATGGAGAGAAACAGGCACAGAGAAACAGTATTTAAGGAAGCTGCAATAAAAAGGAAAATTTTCTTCACACCAGAGAATACCTAGCCAGGGCAGATGAGAAGCACTAGAGACAACGACAGGATGGCGCAGATGGCTATTACTCTCAATTTATGATCACCATGCTCTCACTGTCCTTCCCTTCGCTGCCAATCATTCTGAATGATGAATAATCTCCTACAGCTTCTCCTCTCCCTTGCCTTCACCTCTAACTAGCTCATATTTCTTAACTCTTTAAAGTCTATCTCCTGCCTTCACCCTTCCCTTGAAGTTATTGTCTTAAGTAACCTAATCCGTAGATCTGTTCTCAGTCCTGCATCCCTGACATAGCATCAACAGAGCTTGGTGGTTCTGTTCACTCACTTCTCCCTTGGTTTTCATGACATACACCAACCTGGTTATTTTCCCAAATATTGGGCCCCTGACCTGCATCTCTGGTTTTCTCTTTATTAACAACAGGTGAAGAATACTTCCTGCATCAAGTGGAGTGACTTATTCCGGTAAAGAGAAAATAAGGTCATTTCTATACAGTAGATACAAAAAGAAGTATTTGAGAACCCAGGGTATTCTCAGAGGCACTTCTTAGCACTTTTATGATTCAGAGGTAAAAGTGGAAGAAGACAGCAATCCAGTACAGGCAGGGATACTAATGCTCAGACGCTTTAGGAAAGTAGGTATAGACCATCCTACCAAGTAAAGAACCAAAAAACCAAGAGGAGCTGAGGTGCTGGCTGAGGACAAAGGGAACCTGAAATGAGCTGCAGAAGAGGCAACAGGATGGCTTCATGACCAGTGGCAGAAACAAGGACTAGAGTTGCTTTGCATAGGTTCTTCTGTGCTTTGTTATGTGTGCATTTGCATATAAATGTATATATAACAATGCCCACTACATTACATAAGATGTGTTGGTGGGGGAACTTTTAAGTTTCCTCTTTCAGTTATAAGAAATCAAAGACTAGACTAGAAGACAAATGAATATCTTCCAGAAATGGAGACACCAACTGGTAAGATTCTTTTTCTCTCCTTTACAGGATTACATTTTAATATCTTCTCAAAGAGGCCTTCCTTGACTACACTATCTAAAGAGTATTCTATCTAGAGCCCTACCTATAATTATCTATCTTGGCTACTTGTTTTTGTCCTTCCTAAGACTTATTAAAATTTGTAATGATTTTCTTTCTTTGGCTGTTTGTTATTCTTTATCTGCCTATCCCATCAATAGGAAAGTCCCAGAAATGGTGTCTGTGTCAAAGTTGTATGATCACATTTAGCACAGTGCCTGACACATAGTCGGAGGTCAATAAATACTTGTACATTGAATGAATAAATTGGCACTAGTACAAATGGTGGACCAGAGGTAGCTCAGAAGGATTTCAGGTCCCTTCAGTTCTCTACACAGCATCCTCTTAAAACTGAATGGGAAATCCAAAACTTTACAGCCACAATATCTTGAGTAGGGGAATTTGAGAGTAAATCTTTTAGAATAAATTCTTCTAAGGTTTGAGAGTAAATCTTGCATTTGAGAGTAAATCTTTTAGAATAAATTCTTCTAAGGTTTTCCAAAATTCCTTTGTTACACCAGAGGACATAGCACGAATACACAGTGTGAGTACGTAGTATGAGTACATTTTGCCCAGTTTGGTCAATGAAGACAGTAACATTCAGTATTTGTCATCTACTAAATATAGACTGAGTATCTATGGTGTGCCATGCACTGGGCACCACACGGTGAGCAAGCTTGACAACGCCTTGGCAGGTACCAAGCTGACATTCTAGTGGGGAGGATGCAGGCAATAGCCTGGTCAACGAGGAGGTGAATGAAATCATTACAGCTGGTGAGAAATACTCTAAAGAAAAATTAAAACAAATTGATATAGTAGACAGTGCTCAGAGGGGACAACTTCTTTGTGTTAGGGAAGTTGGGAAGGTTTCTCTGAGGAGGTGGTAGTTGAGCTGAGATCTGAATAGCAAAAAAGAAACGAGGCACGTGAAGATTTGAAGACAAAGCCCTCCAGCAACAAGAAAGAGGCCAGTGTGGCTGAAGTGTGGTAAGTGAAGGGGACAGGGGAAAGTGATGGGGACAGAAAGCTATACAGGACCAGATCACAAGCGGCCTTGGAGGCCATGGTAGGGTGTTTCGGTTTTAGTCTTAATGTGATGAAAATCCATGGGGGAGTTTTAAATGGTAAGTGATATGGTCTATTTTACATTTTTAAATAATCATTCAGGTTAAAGATGTTAAGTGTGGTTGGTTGCCCACATGTGTTTTTCTCTTCTTTTTCCAGAGACTTTGCTGAAATAATAATAAAAGGAATAAAAAAGGCATAAACCTTTAAGAATGATGAGAAAAGGCAAAGAGACAGTAGGAGTTAAAATATTACCACATATTTTTGGAAAATGGAAACAGATGGACAAAAGAGTGGTAACTGATGCAGACAGAAGCAGGTAGAAAGTACCTGCAGAGGAGAAAACCAAAGAGGAGTGAGCCAGTTCTCACTGCCCAGGACTTGAAGGCATGAGGTACCATGCAGAGTGGGTGGGCGAGGGTCTGAGAATGGAGTATCGGATGAAAGTTTGTATATGAAGCTGTTAGTTTCCAGATGCCTGTGCCAACTCATGCATCAGACGTCCTTTACGGCAATAAAAGGAGCATGTATTCAACGGAGAACTTGGCCTTGAGGGGCTAAGGAAGCAGGGCACATAGAGAGTGAAGGATGGGTGTGTGGAGCTTGGGGTTGTAAACAAAAGATTGTGGAGCTTGGGGTTGTAAACAAAAGATTAATCAAAAGCCTGCACACTGAGTAGGGGAATTCACAGCCCCCTTATCTGTGTGTTGCCTGAATGTTGGTTTGTACTCCACAGGCAAGAGACTTAAGGAAAATTATCCTCAGAAGAAACTGAGACGTCCCACAGAACATACTTCAGTGAAGCCTACCACTTGGCCAGTCCTGATTGTGGACTAGATCTATTCCAAGCACAATTAAATATAAACAAGTGGATAAGAATCATCAGACATTTGGGGAAAACCTTCAATTAAAAAAAAAGAGCTTAAAGCAATCAGAAAAACATCCTGGAAGAAATAGATAAAGCAAAGAACAACACGATAATTTTTAAAAAATCTTTAATATCATTTGAAAGGTAAGATAATGCATATATAACATGAGATTGAGAAACTATAAGAAAGGAACTAACAAAGGAAGTATTGATGAAACAAAAAATATAAGAAAAGTAATGAAAAATAAAGTTGAAGAAATTTCCCAAAAGGTAAAACAAAAAAAATGATGGAAGAGAAACAAAAGAGACATGACTTGGAAAATCAGGGTGTCTAACATCTAACTCAGAGCATTTCAGAGAGCTAAAAAAAGACCAGAGACGATAGTGTGAAAAACGCAATACAAGAACAGTCCCTCCAATTAGAGGACTTGAATCTTTAGACTGAAAAGTACTATATTCCAGAATTCCCAGGAAGATGAATAAAGAGGACCCACTTCAACACGTACCTTCATGAAATGTAAGGGCATCATGGTACAGACGCTTTTAGAAGCTTTCAGATAAAAAAAGACAGGTTACAAAGAAACAAGATTTAACATACTATTCAATTTTTCAATAGTAACAATGCCAGGACAAAAGGCAATGGAGAAATGCTTACAAAGTACCAAAGAAAATTATTTTTAGATTAGAATTTTATACTCCGCCAAATGATCATCAAGTTTGAGGGCAAAAGAAAATTATTTTCAGACATTTGAGTCATACCAGATCTCAAAAAATTACATCCACAAGCAAAACACAAAAATAAGTACAAAAAGGAAGCTACTTGAGCAAAAAAATAATTTAAATGAACAAAATGATGAAACAGTGGTAATTAATTTAGTAAGAAAATAGTAATATTATTATTTTGAGGTAAATGGGGAAGGAGAGGTGGGGAATAATGGTTCAGGAGAGCTAAGTCTTCACCAACCATAAAAGGAAACCAATAGAAAATGTTTAAAATTTATAAATCAAGAGATAGTAGTTTAATCATATTATTTAGCAACATGGAAATAAACACCAGAAGAAACAAGGAAATCATAGGTAAGAAGGGGTAGTATAAGAAACTTCTGGTTTTCTATGAAGTTTTTTTAATACTGTCATCTATTTTAAAACTATGTGTACATATTACGTTGACTGAAAGTAACCAAAATTGAAAGCAAGAGTTTCTTGTGGCAGGATAGAGACTGGATCGCAGAGAACAAGAATAGAACTAGGTGGCTATTTTGGTGGCTCAGGTTGAGGGATGACAGTGGCTTCCATCACAGCGGTGGTGGTGGAGAGAGAGAGAGCAGTGGACAGGCTCAGGGTGTGTAATGAAGCTGGCATCGTTTACTGGCTGTGGGGCATGAGCAAAGAGACCCATCAAGGGTGACACCCAGGATATCAGGTGTCAGTACCACTTGTGAAGGTAAATGAGCCTAAAGAAAAGCTTGGGAAAAGTACCAGTCAAGATTTCTGTTTTATACATATTTAGTTTGACATTCCCACCCAAGAGGAGTGTCAGGGAAGCAGTTTGATGGTATAAGGGGTTGAATTGTGTCCATCCCCAGCCCCAAAATGTTGAAGACCCAACCCCCTGTATTTGCGAATGTGATCTTATTTAGAAATAGGGTTTTTGCAGATGATTAAGTTAAGATGAGTTTATTAGGGTGAACTCTAATTCAATATGAATGTGTCCTACTAAAAAGGTGAAATTTGGACACAGAGACACACACAGAGGGAAGAGGTTGTGAAGAAACAGGGAGAATACCATCTACAAGCCAAGGAAGGCCCGAAGCTACCAGAAGACAGGAGAGAGGAACGGGATAGATCCTCTCTTCCTGCTCTTGGAAGGAACCAACCCTGATGACACCTTGATTTCAGACTTCTGGCCTCTGGAACCACGAGACAGTCAATTTCTATGGTTTAAGGCACTGTGTATGGCAGCCCCACAAAACTAGTGCAGATAAGTATCCATCTGGAGATCTAAGAGGAAGTGGTGAAGATACGAATTTTGGAATCACACACATGTAAGTGACCTTTAAGCCACACAACTGGAGGAAATCACCTCAGCAGGAGGAAAGACAGAGATGTGGATGGAGTTCAGGAATCAGAATTGAGACGGGGGCACTGCCCTATTTAGAGAATGAGCAGATGGGGAGGAGTAACCAAAGGAGAATGAGAGAATAAGTGGCCAGGGGGATAGAAAGAAATCAGGAGACTGTGGTGTCCTGGAGATCAAGAAAATAAATTTTTTTCTTTCTTTTCTTTTTTTAGGAAGGAGAGGGCAGCTGTCAAGATGACAAGCAAGATGAAGACAGACAAAAAGGGACGACTGCTGAAAACGTGAAACTCATTATTGACTTAAGAATAACACCTTCTTGTGTTTGAAGAGGGCTGAGGATCAAGTAGGGGGTGAGGAAGTGAGGACTGTGACTATGAAAAGCTCTTCTGACATGACTTGCTGTCAGAAAACCAAGTGGTGGCTAGAGGAAGACATGGGCTCAAAGGAGCAGTTTCAAAAGATGGGGGAAATGGTGTTGGATGGGTCATCAGAGGGATGCTAAGTGATGGGAAAGGTGAGGAGCAGCTTTAATTGAGCTAAAATCTTCAATAAAAGAAAGTAAGTGACCAAAGGGAGGCTGGACATAAAAACAAGGAGGAAAAGTGGGTGAGGAGTTGGAAGGCATCAACATCAAAAGAGTGGGGGCTTTTGATAGAAGGAGGAACAGAAATGACTTCAAAACAGCATTGTACCCCAGCTCCAGGCTATACAGAGATGGCTGAGAACAAAAAAGCCTCTTCCTGAGAAAGCTCAGAGGATATGACCCGTGGACAGAAACTCCCACTTGCACTGGCCCCTCCCACGGTGGCTGTGATCATTTCATATTTGTCATTTTTGCTGGTGTTGCTGCAGGTGTTTTGTGTTTTGTTATTTATTTTCTTTTCTCTAAAAGGGTTCTCCAAATTGTATGTTTCAGGACACCAGAAAACCTGGATCCACCCTTGCTTGCAGAGCTGGTGGGGTGGGATTGAAGATAGTTTTAGTTTCTTTAAGAGAGTGAAGAGCATTCAGAGAAAAGATTGAGAAGATAGGGGAATTTGCCAATGACACGTGGTGAGATTCAGAGAGTCTAATAGAAAGACAGACAGAATCAACTTCCCAGGGACTCACAGTCAACATCTGTAGAGAAAATGTGGAACACAGATACTTGAGACTTCCCCTTCACTTCCTACAAGGAAGTTCCATTTTAAAGCAAGGCATGCCACCTCTGACAATGTCCAATGGTCCACTAGTTGAATGGCTTGATACAAAAAGATAAAAAATAAAAATAAGCCATTGATACCTTCATGTCTTAGAGAAGGCAAAGATTTCTTAAGCTGGACAGAAAAAGTGCTAATTTAAAGGGGGTAAAAATAACAAATTGATCTATCTTAAAATTACTAACTGTTCATCCAAAGACACCATTGGGAGAGTAAAAAAAATCAAGCCACAGATTGGGAGAAGCTACGACTTGCGATACTATACTGACAAAAGACTTGTGTGAAGAACATAAAAAAATACAATCATTAAGTATGATTTTTGTTGGGTTTCATTCCAGTCTTTGCCTTATGCATATGGTTTTGTTTTATTACTGGGTATGCTTTGTTTTATAAAAATGGAATCGTAGCGTACACGTTGGCTTGTACCCTTTCTCTTTCTCATCTCCATTTAGTTGTATGTTACAAATAATTGAATCTTAGAATGATAAGGCATGGATGTGATAGTTTAGTCTAAACATTTCTTCTGGGGCCCTGGAGCAGTGAAGGGACGTGCTCAGGATTGTGTAACTGGGGGGTACAGAGAGAGTACCCTGTCCTGACCTCAAATGATGCCCCTTGTCCTGAGAGCGAAGGTCTTACACAGGCCCTGCATTAATCCTTTGCTCTCACCCTGGGTGGAATCCAGATGGGTGCCTGCCTCTTTTTAAAAAATATTTGTGAAAGTAGGTTCATGATTTCTTTCACTAGTTCATTTTTTGGGGGTGTCCAGATTCCTGTAGGGATGAAATTTTGATGAATTATAATACCCCTTTATCCCCAGGATGAAAAAGAAAAACTCTTCAGGAGCAAGAAGGAAGAGAAACATTCACTGCTAAGAAAGGTTCAGGTTGCAAACTTCTCTTGCTTATTTATTGAGGTTAAAAGTTAAACTGGATTAGGACAATCATATTTTTCTGACACATTGACTTGCTTCTTAAGAAAACATATTTAGCTTTTTTTTTTTTCATGAATCATGTCAGTAGAAGAGCCAGGAGTTATGTTCTTATGCTGGGTAGAAATACTGAATGCGCCTTTGTGAGGGGCTTAGCTAGCTGCACGTATTTATTTGGATCACTTTCCCCCCTGGGTTAAATTTTGACTTAAATATTTGTATGTAGAGCAGGAAGAAAGGCATTTGGGCTCATTTTTGTGACTTTCCATAGATAAAATTAGCACCAAATTGATGGGCCTGATGGCAATTGTTCTCCAAGCTGTGGCCTGGAACATTTTCTTGTGTTTGTCACCATTTCTCCCTCTTCCAAATCCCTCCAATTACTCTTTCTCCTGGTTCCCAAGAACTGTCTCACTTTGTGGGTGAGAAGAAACAGGGCTGAGAAGAAAATCAAGAGGTGCCAACCTTCAGAATAGCATGATGTGATAGTAAGAATTCTCTCCTCTCAATAGACCACCAGCCCATAAACCTGCTTTATACCGTTTATGTGACCCTTCATTTCAAGGGAACCTTCTGCTTGTGGAGGTCCACAGAACTTCTGGATGCAGAAATTTCCCATCATCATTGTTCAGGAGTTTCAGATACGGTGCACACATTCCAGTTAGATTTTCATTAGAATATACATACGACTGTTTTCTGGACAGAGAATTAAATTTCACACCCATCTAATAAAAAATGGCCAGATGTTACTTACTGAGATATTTCCCTGTTCATAGTGGGAAAAT
Source organism: Cynocephalus volans (assembly GCF_027409185.1). Taxonomy (NCBI): domain Eukaryota; kingdom Metazoa; phylum Chordata; class Mammalia; order Dermoptera; family Cynocephalidae; genus Cynocephalus; species Cynocephalus volans. The sequence continues at coordinate 38,442,072 of NC_084466.1, read as the reverse complement.
AGGAGGAGGGGATTTCTTGATTGCTTTTATTCTGATTGTGATAATTTAGAAAACCTAGACACATATAAAAGAGAAAGTAAACATTCCACCTAATTCCACCACTGAAAGATGAATGTTGATGTGATTTTGGTGTATAACTTTCTCTAAAAAATGAGATCTGGACTTCTGGGAAGATGGTGGACTAGAGGTGCCCAGGGTGCATTCCTCCTGCAGAAGAAGATCAAAGTGGGCCCACTGCCACCACTGCCACAGTCACCAAAGCCATTGTCTGGTCCCAGAATTATGCATCGCAGAGCAGCTCCCCACAGAGCAGCAGTCTTGTGGGAGGCCCATTGCTGCAGCTGCAGACTCTGCAGACACAAGAAAGGCAGCTGCAACCACTGCTGCCATTGCCACTGCAGCAAATTAACCCTGCTGCTGCCAAAGACACAGCAGATGCAAGAGAGACAGCTGCAGCCACCAGTGTCACTGATGCTGTAATGAGATAACCCCACTGCCACCAAGGATACCCACAGATGTGAGGGAGGCAGTTGCACCTGCCAGTGCCACTGCTCCAGCAGGGTAAGTCTGCTGTCACTGTGACCACTGCAGACATGAGGGAGGTAGTTGCAGCAATAAGCACTGCTGCTGCCCTGACAAGGTAACCACACTGTTGCTGAAGACACTGCAGATGCAACAGAGGCTGTTGTAGCTGCTGGCGCCATGAGCCCCCCCCATGAGGTAACCCTGCTGCTCCTATGGACACTATAAACATGAGGGAGACAGATGCAGTTGCTGACATAACTGCTGCCCCATGAGATAACCCTGCTCCCACCAACGACACCACAGACACCAGGGAAGCAGTTGCAGCTGCCAACGCCACTGGCAACACTGACTCAAGGTAAACTCACTGCTGCTGTGGATGTGACAGCTATGTGGGCTGCCACTGCAGACACTGCAGCCAAGCAGGTGGCTGCTGGAACTACCACTGCTGCAGTTGCAACTGCTACCAGCACCTCTAGACAGCCACCATCATTGTGCAAGCAGCCCACCACCACTGGAACCACCACTGCCACATGGGCAGCATACCAAAGTCACAGGCACAGACACTGCTGCTGCAAGGGCAGCCTGCTACCACAACAGCAGTTGCAGCAGCCAATGCTGCTGTGCAGGTGGACAGCTGACCACTTGACTGCATTGACACAAGGAGGGTCACCAGCAGAGTTTAGGGAAAGAGAGTGATTGAAGAAGAAACTGCTCTACCAGATGACCAGACATCAACAGAGAGATACTAGAAACACAAAAAAACAAGAAAATATGAGTCCACAGAAGGAATTCAATAATTTTCAAGTACCAGACCCCATAGAGGAGGAAACCCTTGAAATGACTGTAAAGGAATTCCTAGTAAAAATCTTAAGGAAGCTCAATGAGATACAAGAACATGCAGTTAGACAACACAAAGAACTGAGCAAAACTATCCAGGATATGAAGGAGGAAATTTACAAAGAGATTAACACCTTAAAAAAGAATGTAGCAGAACTCATGGAACTGAAGGAGTCATTCAACAAAATAAAAAACACAGCTGAGAGCTCAAGCAGTAGGCTAGAGAAAGCAGAAGAAAGAATTTCTAACCTTGAAGACAGTCTCTTTGAAATAACTCAGGCAGACAAAAAAAGAAAAAGAAAGAAAAAAGAATTTTTCAAAAATGAAGAAAATCTAAGAGAGCTAGCAGATAACCTGAAGCACACAAACATCTGAATCATGGGTGTTCCTGGAAGGAGAAAGGAAAAGGGAGAAAGGAAAAAGTGTTGAGAACATATTCAATGAAATAATAGTGGAAAACTCCCCAGATATAGGGAGAGCCACAGACCTTCAGACTCAGGAGGTGAAAGATCCCCAAACAGATTTGATCCAAAAGGGTCCTCTCTGAGACACATTATAGTGAAACTGGCAAAACTTAGAGACAGAGAGAATCCTAAAAGCAGCCAAGAGAAAAGCGTCAAGTCATCTATAAGGGAGCTTCTCTCAGAACAGCGGACTTCTCAACAGAAACTCTAGGCCAGAAGAGAATGGGATGATATACTCAAAATACTAAAAGAAACAAACTGCCAGCCAAGAATACTATACCCAGTAAGGCTATCCTTCAGAAATGAAGGTGAAACAAAACCTGCAGGAGTTCACCACAGCACAGCCAACCTTGCAAGGGAGCCCTGCATCTGGAATCCAAAAAACAATAATCAATACCATGAATACACAAGAAAGAAGAAGAAGAAGAAAAAAGGCACTGGTAGAACAAAAATGTAAATAAGAAAGAGAAAGAAACTGTTTCTTACCACATCCAAAAACAAAGAAGGCAAACAATAAAAGGGAAAGAAAGAAACAGAGATATTTAAAACATCCAAATGAAAATCAATAAAATGCCAAAAGTAAGACAATACCTTTCAGTAACAACCATAAATGTAAACAGATTAAATTCCCACCCAAAAGACACAGACTAACTGATTGGGTTAAAAAGCTAGACCCAACTATATGCTGTCTATGAGAGACTCACCTCACCTGTAAAGACACACACAAAGAGAGAAGGGATGGAAAAAAATATACCATGCAAACAGAAATCAAAGATGAACAGCAGTAGCTATTCTTATATTAGATAAAATAGACTTTAAAGCAAAACCATAAAAAGAGACAAAGAAGGCCACTATATAATGATAAAGGGATATATCCAGAAAGAAGACATAACAATGTATGATTTTTATAGGGTTTGGTCTAATAGTGTCTACTTTATATATCTGGGTGCTCCAATATTGGATGATATACATATAAGGAAAGAGACAGACCCAAATACAGTAATAGGTGGGGACCTGAACACCCCTCTCTCAACATTGGACAGACATCTAGGCAACAAATCAACAGAAATACATAGGATTTAAACCATACTTTAGACCAATTAGACTTGGCAGATATCTAGAGAACATTTCATCCAACAACCACACAATATATATTCTTCTCAAAAGTATATGGAACATTGTCTCAACAAATTTTAAAAAATAGAAATCATTTCAAGTATCTTTTCAGACCACAACAAATTAAAGCTAGAAATCAATAACAAGCAAAACTCTGGAAACTATACAAATACATGGAAATTAAACAAATACTCCTGAATGACATATGGGTTCAAGAAGAAATTAAACAGGAAATCAAAAATTTCTCAAAACTAATGAAAATAAAGACAGCTCATACCAAAAAATGTAGGATACTGAAAAAGCAGGACTAAGAGGGAAGTTTGTTGCAATAAACACTTACATCAAAAGAATAGAAAGATTTCAAATAACAACCTAACACTACACTTCAGAGAACCAGAAAAACAAAAACAATTCAACCCAAAATTAGTAGACAGAAGGAAATAATTAAGATCAGAAGAGAACTAAATGGTATAGAGACCCAAAAAATGATTCAAAAGATCAACAAAACAAAAAGTTGTTTATTGAGAAGATAAACAAAATAGACAAACCATTAGCTAGGCTAACTAAAAAAAGAAGGGAGAAGACCCAAATAACAAAAATTAGAAATTGAATAGGAGACATTTAACCAATGCCACAGAAATACAAAGAATCATTAGAGATTATTATAAATAATTATATGTGAATACATTTGAAAACTTGGAAGAAATGGATAAATTTCTGGACACATACAAACTACCAAGACTGATCCAAGAAGAAATAGAAAATCTGAACAGACCAATAAAGAACAATGGGATTGAAGCAGTAATCAGCAGTCTCCCAACAAACAAAAGCCCAGTTCTAGATGGCTTTCTGCTGAATTCTACAAACCTTTAAAGAGGAATTAATACCAATTCTCTTCAAATTATTCAAAAAAATTGAAACAGAGGCCATTTCCACAAACTCATTCAATGAGCCAGCATCACCCTGATACCAAAACCAGACAAAGACACAACAGAAAAAGAAAACTGTAAGTCAATTTCTTTGACGAACATAGACTTAAAAATCTTTAATAAAACATTAGAAAATAGAATATAGCAACACATTGAAAAAAATGCAACACAGTCAAGTGGGATTTATGCCAAGGATACAAGAATAGTCAACATACACAAGTCAATAGATGTCATACACCACATCGAGAAAATCAAGAACTAAAATCGTATGATTATGTCAATACACAAAGAAGTCTATTATAGTCCATATAGTCCCTCTTATGCTGTTGGTGGGACTATAAATTGGTGCAGACACTATGTAAAACAATATGGAGGTTCCTCAAACAACTACAGATAGAACTGCATACAATCCAGCAATCCTTCTGCTGAGTATATACCCAAAATAATGCACATCATCATGTTGAAGGGATATCTGCATTCCCACATTTATCATAGCTGTATTTACAATACCAGGACTTGGAACCAACCTAAATGTCCATCGTTGGACAACTGCATAAGGAAAATGTGATATATTTACATAATGGAATACTACTCTGCCATGAAAATAAATAAAATACTGCCATTTGCCTGTGGCTTACAATTACATTGTGATTATAATTTCCTAGGACTTATTAGACTTAAACAATTTTCATTCTAGTATTTGGCATTGACAGCCATCTATTCTTTCTGTCTTTATTTCATACAAGATATCCATTTTGTTTTTCCTGGTAAGAAGTTCAAAAGAGGTAGGGCTGAGTAAATAAACAATATTGACAAGCACAATGCTTACAGCTCTATTTAGAGTGATACAGTGGCATCATAACAAAAATCAGTATATTTATACTTCATAAAGTAATAATGTTTGTATTAACTTAATTATTGTTTTTGGAACTTAGGTTACAAAAAGAAATAGATTTGAATTTCCTCACAAGCTAGAATTAATCCAGAAATCTTAGTTTTTAACTGGCAGAAAGCATAATCCCAGTTTCTCTTTCTTTCTTGGAAATATTATAAGTTTTGTAGGTACTCTAGAGAGGAGAGGAGAGAAAGGACATACGGGAGGGAAAAGGAAGAGCAGGCTAGACACCTGATATTTTCCACATCATGTCATTCTTTAATTCCGTGCAATGAACTTATCTGCAGGGTACGGGACATCAGAATTGAAAAATGCTCAAAATGAGCTATGTGTCATACTCTGATAGAAATTCTGGGGGAAAAAATGCATGATATTCAGATTTTTAAAAATCACTTTCTAGTCAACCAAAATAAGTTTCTCTCATCTTTCTTATCACTTTTGGAAGGAGCTTCCAAAACATCTATGGCATGGCATAAGCACACACGATGCCAAAGTTATACCTATTACTCTGACCACCAGTGACCCTGACAATCAGTGATCTGGCCCCTCAGTAATCTTACCCACCAGTGACCCTGTCCACCAGAAACCCTGCCTGCCAGTGACCTTGCCCATCAGTGACCACCCACCAGTGACTTTGTCAACCAATGATTCTGGCCACCAGTGACTCTGCCTATCAGTGACCTGGCACAGGATTCATTCGCTTTGGTCATCTCTTGGTCCTGTAAATCTTTCTTGCTTGCTTTCTCTCTTTTGCTATATTACGGCACATTAATAAAACGTTAACTTGAAATTTTCCTGTGAAAACATTTCACAGTCTATGTGCTCATCTGTACAATTTACTCAGGTTGCAGGTAAAATATTCACTGTCTTCTGTTGCATTGCGTCTAGTCTGGGTTCTGAGGAAAATTTAAGTGTAAAAGGCTTTATGGCGGTATTTATTGTCCAAATGAAGACACCCTTGAAAGTAAAGTGATGGCAAGAATTATTAATAGTTAAGTCAGAATAACAGGAATACACTGGAAGTGTCCCAGGAAAACCAGAGCATAGGATTTCCCTATTTAGAGAAAGATTTTAAAATATCATTTAAACCTCCAAAATTGGGGATATTGTCATAATTGAGTATAAACTCTTTTTGAGATTGCTTATATAGATAGATCTCTTTTAAATACTCTAATATCTTAAAGAGGAAGAGAAAACTGATGCTATACCCAACCGTAATCCGGCTATCTTCACAGAATTGAAGGTTTCCTAAGATATAGCTTCTTTTTCTCTTCCATTGAGGAATGGGCAACTTAAAAGAAAACCACAGAAGATTTATAGGAAGATACCTCCACCTGAAAAGACTTTGAGAGCCTGTGATTATGCTTTTTTTTTTTTTTTGTATGTGTATGTTTACCTATTTTTGATGACTGAAATGTTTGTAAGCCTCTAGTTAGGGACTTCCTGGATTAGAATATAGTGTGTATACAGTAAATACGAAAAGCAGTAATAACTACTGAGCAGTGTACCAAGGTATGAGTAAGTAGATATAATAATAGTCATTCTACGTGTATTATCTTTAATCCTTATAAAAACCCTGTAATGTGCCATTAGCCCCATTTTACAGATGAAGAAAATGAGGTTCACCAGCTTGATTAAGGTCATAAAATTGGGATGAAACAGGACCACTGTCTAAATTCAAAAGCCCCAATCTTCACTATGCTTGTATATGTTGTCTCTTAAGACCTGGAGATTGTTCTTGCCTAATCTCCAACGTCATCTCAAATTTTCTCTGGGATGATTAAAGAGCCATAATTACAATATAATATTATGTACATTTTCCCACAAAAACTAATCTGTTATTTATGTTGTCTGTGGAGCGGGTTTCTTAGTCTACCTTCTATGCCTGCTTTACCAAGATGTTTAACCATAACAAGTGATTACTGTGTGCCAGAGACAGGAGTTACATTATTTGTTCACTTAAACACAGTAGTTTCGAAGGTTATAATGAACTAAAAGAATAATCTTTTCCTAAAACAGGATGCAGCCTCTCCTGAGATGGCTATCCATCTGGGTAACCAGTTTCAGCCACTTTTTATGTATTCTGTCTATTGTACCCACAGCAGCCGCAGTGTCTCCATCTCCCTGAACCCTATTTAGATAACAAGTACTAACAGGCCCCTGATTACTGTGGAAACTGTTCATAGAAGCATAAGTCTGATGAGTGATAATGACACACCAAAGAGCATAAACACCGTGCCATTGATTACACACAACAATGATAACCTCACTAATGAAACCTGCCTCGGTGTCTGTAACCAGGAAGAATGCTAAATCAGAGTCTCTTGCACGAGCCAGGGTTCAGGAATATTACAAACAGTGGTACTGAACATTCTAGCAACTGTTATGTCCATTCCCATAAAGACTGACCTACAATCCACCTGTTGTTATATTCTGGAGCCACTCTGAGGTGAAGGGGTATGTGCTTGTGCTTTGAGGCATTTACAATCCATCTTCCTGAAGGCAAAATTGGAGACTGTTGGCCTACTTGCCAATTTTTTTTCCCCACCATCCCACAAAAGTTGGATCGAAGCATTTATTGGAACAAGTTTCAGATGTATTTCTCTTTCTGACTCAACATTTTCCTGGTCCTAAAGAACAAAACAAAATAAGGTAAAGAGAAAAACCAATAAACCCCACCTTTCTTTAACAATGACTCTCGTTCAAATTCTTGCTCTATCTCTAGCTTTTTTATTGAGTTGTCATACTTTCAAAAACTTCCTTTTATTTAAAAACACTTTTAATGATTTTTTTTTAACTTTGAAACAATCCCAGCCTTTCAGAAAATGTGCAAGTGTGGCATAAAGTACTTTTTCTCCCAGAACTACTTGAGAGCAAATTGCCAACATTACCCCCAAATATTCATTATTTGGAGTAGAGACTTCAATATTGTTTCTTCTTTGTCTTCTCCACAATGCCATATCCATATTTCTGCCACTGGTGCTGCTGAGCCTTATGTTATGTATATCTCAACTATATGAGACAATGCCCAAGGGTTCTCCAAAGTGATTGTCAGACTTTCTGAAATAACCTTGTGGCCTCTACCTATTCATCAACGAATCTTTCTTTAACCCCAATTAGTGGCTGTCCCTCTACAGGATCCCTGTGAAGATCATATAAGATCTCTTACTGTTCATGATCTAATGGTCTTATTTTTTATCCTCAACCTCCTTGGATTTTTTGTAGCACTTAACTTTCTTTTTTTTTTACTTCCCTGGACTGTTTGAAACTCTGTCCTTTTAGTTGGTTTCATTTATTTGTCTAGTCATTTACTGAACAAATATTTATTTGTGGAGCACCTGTTATGATCCAGGTGTTCTGGCAGGCATTATATAGCCAACCATGAATAAAATGGAGAAGCTCTCTGCCCTTAAGGCATTAACACCAAACTGAATTAATCTTCCTAAACCACATGTGGGTTCATGCCACTATGTTCTCAAATACTTTTAATGCCTTCTTCTAAATTAAGAACAAACTTTATAATCCTTTATTCAGCATCCTCCTGTAATGGCAATGTCCTACCAGCCCTGTTCTCCATTACCGCCGTTCCTGACACAAATATATTCTAAACAGTGGGCCAAAGACTCCACTGCTAGAGAACAAAATTATCATGCCAATGAATCCATGAATCCATGTATACTTCAATATTAGACCGAATAAATAATATGCCTTGTATATCTAATTTCTATATTGCTCAAGTTCATATAGATGTTGTTGTAAATTTAACCGAAGTGAATTCAGAGTAACCTGGTCCTCATAAATACTACTAAAAGTACAATAATTATCATGTGGGGTGGGGTACAAACATTTTTGTGGTTTACAAGTGGACCTGAGCTTCCAAAAGTTCTAATTCTAATAAAATTGGACAATTTATTTTCCTCACTATCCTGCCTTCAAGACCTTGCTAAAGCTCAGGGTCCTGTGGTTTTAGCATCACTTGCAGAAATCCTATCCAGGCTCAGTTTTTAATTCAAAAATCTCCTCCTCTAAGGTTTCTTTTCCTGTTGTAATCTCTTCCAGTGCTATCCTTTCCTATGGTTGTCCCAGTTCTATGTGTAAAAGACTACATTTTACTTGTTTCTGTCCCCTGAATCACTGAGCACAATGATGCATATCATGAGCAGAAAAACTATTGTCAATTTGACATAAAGATTGTCTATGACTATTTATCATTAACAAATGTGTAACATAATCACAAGTCTACCTTAGCATTAATAGAAATAAAGTGATATATTTCAAGTCATGTTTATTTTATTAGAAAAACTATTGCATAAATCCATTATTATGCTATTTTAGAGATTTTATAACTCTAGAAGCCACCCTTTTAAATTATTTTTAGCTCCTTTACCAAACGCACAAGAAGCTGAATTAGCATATGTTGATTTTGTATGCAAAATAAATTTCTTCTGCCAGATGATTAATATAATACTCTACCTCTAAACAATATTCCCTGATTAATGTATTTCTATGAAGGAGTAGCTTATAAAAATTGAGGCGGGAGCTTAGAGTTGGTACTGTGTTGTGATAAAAATCCTATCACTATTTACTGTTCAGCTTTGACAGATTTTTAAGTTATTATTGAAGACAAATACCCTATCTCTTTCATCTCTGTATTCCCGACTCTTAGGGAAGCCACACAGCTTCACCCAGAATGTGTTTAAAGCATCTATTAAGTGAACATACACATGGATCTGCCCAGGAAAGGCTCTGTGCTGACTTAGATGTTGGGCCCAGTTAACTAAAATAGGTCCCTGTGTGATAATGACTTACTATCAAGGCCCAATAGATAAGACATACCTTTGGTTGTACTTACATGAGAGAAGTATTTAACCCCTTTATTCCATTTCTTTTTCCCATCTTATTAAAATTATATGATACAAGTATATCTTTTCTCACTCTATTCACAGAGACTTGTAACAAGTTTTGATCAAAAAAATATGCACTTTCCATGGGTAACCAGCATTCATTAAAACTACCTAGTACTTTCAAATCTGTTACCGTTATAAAGGCATATATCTGAGAATAGAAAATTTCATAGCAATCCTTGGAGACTGCTATGGTCTAAATTTCTTGTCCCCCCAAAATTCATATATTGAAATCTAATCACCAATATGATGATAGTAGGAGGTGGGAGCTGCTGGAAGGTGATTTGGTCATATGGGTAAAGACCTCATAAATGGGATTAGTGCCCTTATAAGGGGCTGAGAAGACCAGACTTCTTCCCTTTCTATTGTGAGAACACAGCAAGAAGGTGCCATATATGAACCAGGAAATGAGCCCTCACCAGAGCCCAAATCTGACAGTGCCTTGATCTTGGACTTCTTGGCTCCCAGAACCATGAGAAGTAAATTTCTGTCACTTATTTACAGCAACCCAAATAGACTAAAACAGAGATCTTCCAGAGTTCCAGAATATAATTTTGACTCACATATACTAATCAAGGGAATCTGGTAAGGGACGTTTAGAAATAATTTTTTTCCTTGCCCTTGATCTGTGATTTACATATATTAGAAGACAGGTTATTATCAGTTTAGATTCAGGATATCACTTCTCTGCCAATTTAGAGAATAGTGATTGTGACTTTAACTGGCAAATCATCTCAAAATTATAAGTGATATTTCTTCAGAAAGAACAATCTCTTTTTGTCATAGTGCTAATACTGTGCTGAAGAAAAATCATGAAACCCAAATAAGAGACTTTTCCAGGGCAAGGTGTAGACAAGCAAGGCTCGTGCTCTTTTACAGAATTGTGATCCTAATTCAAAGCAGCTTGGTGAGACGTATGGAAACTATCCCCCTCCCACAGCAGAGCTGGGAGCAGGATTTGGGAAATCCTAGAAGAGAGAAATGGAACTACTGTCAGAACGATGGTCGTATAAATTTGGAAACTAACACCTCATAGCAGTGGGATTAGGAAATATTCCTTAAGGTCAATTGATTCTATCATCAGATAAGCTATTTTTAAAAGTGTTTTTAAAAACCTCCATATAGTCTTACTGGGGTGTGGTGTTTATTTCCTCCTTCCTTTATCTTGGCAGAACATCCCCATAATAGGTTTCCCACAAGGAAATGCCAAATCCTAACATCCGACAGTTATACTCAAAACAAATAAAAATTATTCCACATTTTCCTTTGCAGACCAATCATTATTACTACTACCCATTATATTTGTAAGAATGTACCCAATTGCTTAATACATTTCTAGGCACTTGATCTCAGCTTTGGTAAAAATCCAACCAAAGCTGAGAGTAAAGCTTGATAGTAAATAAAACAACTAGTTAGATGTGCTTCAAAGGTCACTAGGCCTTACCAGAAATGAAAATAAGCTCTATTTCAAGACAGAGCTTGTTTCCTGCAAATCCAGGTATGGGCTGGTAGTTGCAAGAGGAGCAGGAGGTCGCAAGGTGCCCTTGTCCTGCCGTAGAGAAGGTCCATTTCAGGGTTAATCACAATGGTTGAGAAGATGCCTGGAGAGGAGGATGATCTTTCAAGTCATCAAAATTTACAGTCGAACTTAACACTTCCTCTCATCCTGAGAAACTAACAAGGAGCACGGCCATTCCTCAGCTGCAGGTGCGAGCCACAGCGGCCTGAACTGCTGTTATCTTTCTACCAAATCTTTAGACCTCTGTTGTTACCTGTCATTTAACTCTAATCCTAGGAGGATGCTTGATTTTTCTTTGTTAAAAAAAAAAAATGTCAAGGTGGACCCATTCTTTTTAGGTTTCACCCTAAAGTGCCCTCCACACTGGATGATTCAGAGTTAAATGACACTTACCATCTTGAGTTTCCTAGTTCGGTTCATAGCAAGATGAACTAAGTAGAACATTCAGACTTACAGTAATATCAGTGCTTTTCAGCCTCTTTGGAAAGGACAAAAGTACTGACTACCAAGATGTTGCTTTCTCTTTCCTTCACATTCTTCCTTAAAAAAACACCCTCATCAAGTCTGTGGCATTTATTATTATTATTACTATTATTATGTGAGAAATGAATTATACTCACTAAAGAGAGATCCAATGATGTGCTAAAGTGGTAAGATGATTTTCTGTAGATTTTATCTTACATTACCAAAGCCCCTAAATTCCAAAGCATAATGTTTGACATCATCAGTGGTTTCAAAGAGTTGACATGTTTAAACAGATTGGTGTAAGAGTCATAGGTATTTTTTTATGACTGATTATCATTTATTTAAATCCAAGTAAACATCATCTACCAACCTGTGTCAAAAAAAATGTTGATACTTTACTTAATTCTTTGAACAAATCACATTAAACTTAAATAATGTCTCCCAGGGATTGTGCTGAAACACCCGTTTTCTTAAGCAGCCTGCCCTGTGTGAGAAATAAATTCAAAGTAAATAAATAAGACACAGGGCCATTTTATAATTTGTGCCAAGGTAAAATAAGAAAGCACCTCCTAGGTTAAAACAAACAAAAACAGAAATATGTGACAGGTTTGTCTACTAATAATCCTATGTTGTTAATTCAGGTTATCTCTATTTATCTAAAGTTGTTTGATTTAATCTCATCTTATAAAATGTATGTTACACTGTGTTGATGCCAGAACCTACTTAATAAAGTATTCCATTTTTTTAATACTGAAAGAAATTCAGGCAGAAAATACGTGTTAAACATACTAATATTATCTTTATTTTGGCTTATTCATTTATACAATGTTATAGCAAATTAATATGAACCCATAAAAGACTAAATTTTAAGACTGGCATGTTTCATACCTTGTATAATGTTGTTTTACTTTGAAAAAAGTAGCCCATTTCGCCCCTTAAAAATATTAGTGTATTTAGATTGCGTATTTCTTAACTATTTTTTGAACAAGGGTCTGCTTAACTCCTCTGCATCCATCAATAATCAATTCACTGTGAAGCCATTCTAGAATTCTTCTATCCTTTTATTTCCTTTTGTGCTAATCTTTATGCCACAACAGTTGTGTCAGTTGCGTTGTCACACGAAATATAAATCATTACTTGCAGACTCTCTGACTCCTCTCTTAGATTGTCATTTCTGGATGTTTGTTCCTTTGCATATGTCCCCTAATGCCTTACACAGTGCCTGGAACATAGGAGAGTCTCACTAAAATTTTTCAGTGTACAAATGAATAAGCTAATTAATGCCGTTGTTATTTAAGGGCCTGCAATCAAACCATTTTAAAATTCTATGAATAGCAAAACAAAGGCAAAGTTTTGGTAGTATCTACTAAAATTTACTGAGCACTACAGAGATGCATTTTCATAGGCAGAAATATGCATTTCATTTCCTTGATGCTTCTGACCCTTTAAAAAAGCCAAAAGGGTGAAAAATAATAACCTATAAATCATAACAGGAATTTTATTGGGTCATCAGATTGACTAATTCGGTTTTTTTAAAAAATTTTTTAAAACACAAGTAGCCAGAAGAAGAAAAATACTTTTGTCCCTAACAATTTTAAATGTTTGAAATCATTGCTCATGTCTGAGATGCACGTCTTGGGTGATGGCTTATTTTTGTTGGGAGAGAAAATGTACTGCTGTAACAAAGCCATAAAAGGCTATGTGAGACGGAATCTGGAGTATCTAAAGGTATTTAAAATAAATATTTCCTCCCTCAAGTTTAGCAGTTTTCAAAACAGACGGCTTCTATCAAAGAAAATAGCAAATTTTTAAATTTTTTTTAACTTGGCAGGGACATTTACATTTTCTATACTCTCTATTTCCTGATAGGGCAGGAGTTTGTTTTTGTTTTTGTTTATGTTTTTTCTCCTGAATTTTTCATGATTTAGAGTTTCACTCTAAGAGGCAGAGATAGTACGGTGCACTGGTTAAGCATACTGATGGGTTTTATAGCCAGACAGTACTGAGTTCCAATCGAAGATCACGTAATATTAATGGCTAACATTTGTGCAGAGCATACCAGGTGCCAACTTCGGATAATTTTCTTTGCATGAATTATTTCATTCGATTTTCACAATTTAAAAGATTATTATGCATATTTTTCACACAAAGAAACTGATGTTTAAAGCATTAAGTAAATTTACCAAGGATATCCAGATTTTAAGGGAAGAGACTAAATTTGAGTCCAAGTCTGTTTAATTCCAGAGCTCATGTTTAAATGGTTACACTTTTAATGGCCTACTAACTGTGACATTGGTCGTGCTCCTACACATCTCTGCATCTTGTTGTGTTATTACAGGGATTATATAAATTAGTATTTATAGAACTTTTAAGACAGTGCCTAATATAAACTAAGCTTTTATAACCTCAAAATAGTTATTATTTTTGCTTTGAACAGCCAATTATCTATTAAACAATTAGAAAAGAAGGAAAAATATCTGTTTATTTATTTGCATATTTATTTTTCATGTATCCTTCATTCCATCCTGTAATTCTAAATTTTCATCTGATAATATTTCTCTTCAGCCTGAAGAACTCCTTAAGCCTTTCTGGTGGGATGGATTTGTTAGCAGCAAATTATCTCCACGTTTGTTTTCTGAAAATTTCTTTATTTTCATAAATTTTCTTTATTTTCATTATTTGATGCTTTTGTTTTTGAAGGATTTATTTATTTATTTATTTTAACTGAAAATAGGATTCTAAGTTTACAGGGTTTCTTTGTTTTTAATTTCAGTACTTTGATGATTTCACTCCATCACCTTTTAGCCTCCTTTGTTTCTGATAACAAGTCAAATATATCCTTTTTGTTATTCCTCAATACGAGTATATGTCTTTGTTTTATTCTGGCTGGTTTCAAGCCTTTACCTTTGGTTTTCAATAAATGTGCCTAGATGTGTAATTTATTCTATTTGGGGTTTGGTGTGCTTTTTGGATTTGTGTGTGGACTTTTTTTGTTGTTGTTGTTTTTATCCAATTTGAAAAAATTTTGCCCTATACTCCTTCAGATAATTTTTTTTTTCTTTCTCTTCTCTCTTTTTCTCCTGGGACTTTAAGTACATGTATGTTAGACCACTCAACACAGCCATACAATTTATTAAAGTTCTGTTCAATTTTTTTCTATCCAGACTTATAACACCAACGTCACGGATTTGGTTCCCCATTGCAGCCAGCTGCCCAAAACAAAAACAAAAATCCCCCAATTTTTTCCTAACCGTTTGCTCTCTGTGCTTCAGTTTTAATAATTTCTATTGATCTGTGCACAAGTTTAATGATCCTCTACTTTGTATTGTCCAATCTACTGTTGATCCTAACAGTGCTTTTTAAACTTCAGAAATTGTATTTTTTATTCTAGGTGTAACATTTATTTCTTTGTAAGAGTTTTCATCTCTCTCTTGAAATTATTTGTTTCTTCATACATTTTTCTGAAGATTCTTTAATATATTTATCATAGGGAGGGAGGAAGCTCATGAAATACAGGTGCTGTCTCCCTCACTTACCACTGCCACCTCCTTCTGCTGCTGCTCCTGGTGCTGCTTGTGTGCTCGTTTGGTGCAGACTGGTACCTCTTTTGTGAAGCAGCAGCTGAAGAGACCCTGGAACTCACCATAGCATGAAAAGCCCAAGGAAGGAGTCAAGACTGAGACCAATGATCATATTAATTTGAAGGTGGCGGGGCAGGATGGTTCTGTGACGCAGTTTAAGATTAAGAGGCATACACCACTTAGGAAACGAATGAAAGCCTATTGTGAGGGACAGAGATTGTCAATGAGGCAGATCAGTTCAGATTCTGATTTGATGGACAGCCAATCAATGAAACAGACACACCTGCACGGTTGGAACTGGAGGAGGAAGATACAATTGATGCGTTCCAGCAGCAGACAGGAGGTGTCTACTAGAAAGGGAACCTGCTACTTTACTCCAGAACTCTGTTCTTACATACCGAGAATACATCCTCAACTAGAAAACTGCAATTTGGTTCCATCACATCCTGACTACTAAAGTATAATTTTCTCTATTCTTTCATTTTTTTCTCTTCTCCATTCCGTTATTGTACATAATATAGCTGGTGTATGTGCACAAGCACTTTTTAAATTTTCTTATTTTTACTAAATGGCCAATAGTATGTTTTGATTGACATCAAGTGCAAATGGGATGGGGAAAAATATCGATTCTGTGAAAATACCCTCTTCCTCCATTAGTGACATGTTCACTCAGCAATTATCTTTCTATTCCAGTAAGTTATTTTACTTTCACTGTTTTAACAACAAAAAAACCCCCAACAACATAAAAACCCTTGCAAACCTTGTTCAATTAGAGAATTTTAATATTTTTCATTTGTCATTGTAAGACTAAGGACAATTTTATAACTTTTTTGTACATAGCTGTTACATATGGGGCAATCTGTCTTTAAGTAGGGGTAAATTATTCTAAAAAATGAATCCTAGATAGTTTTTCCTTCTAGTGAAACATCTTGTTGTTTGAATAAGCTTTTTGTTTAAAATAGATATATATATATTTGTCATAGTTATTTTAGAGCCCTTGACTACCATTTTTAACATCGGAGTGATCTGCGGGTCTGTTTCTACTGATGGATCTTTTTTCTGAATATGGATCACATTTTCCTGGTTTTGGGAGGTTTCTTTGTTTTTGTTTTTTGTATGTTTAATAATTTTTTTTTTTTAAAGAAATTTATGCTAGGTATTTTGCATGATAAATTTGGTAACAAGTGAGTCCCATGGGATTCCCCTTCACCATCAGCCAGGGTGTGAGAGGCCGATTTAGTCGGGCGAATTTCCGACCCAGGTGGATCTGAGTGCTTGCTACTTTTGGATTGTCAATCACACCCACTAAACAGAACTTAAAGGAAAACCTTTTTATTTTGGAAGACGTCAACTGGGAGATGGAGGGTGAAGTCCCAACTCCTCTCCAATCTACTGAGGGCTGGGGTTTATGTAGGTAAATGTATCAGGGAGACAGGATGTAGTCTTCAAGCATGACGGATAGCTGCTTCCTGACATTATCTATAGGGCCAAGGTCTCATCTGTTTTCTGTTCTGGGATGCTATCTTTGAGAGATGTATTGGGCAAGACAGGATGTAGGGTCTTCAAGCATGATGGACAGCTGCTTTCAATACGATCTTAGTTAATCATTAAGGGCTAACTACAAAGGGAAAACAAAATTAGTTCTATAGTGCATACATGAGTGTGAGTGGTTTTCTATATTTATAATATATCATAGAGATTCTGTATTCTGCAATTTCTTCTGAAAAGTAATAAGGCTTTTTTTTAAGCAAGCAGTTTGATTGCTGGTGAATCACCTTGATTCTGTCAATACTTGGTTGTAGTTTTGGGATTTGTTAGGGTGGATCTATTTCAGTTTCGATCTTTGTTCTGGGATGTAATTCTTACTCCTAAGGCATAGCCCCTATGAGGTTTTAACAGAAAGTCCACGATACTCACCAAGACCTATTAATGTAGTAGGACTTGGATGCCAAATCCTGTCTCCCCAGGACTGGGCAGATGTTGGAATCTCTGCTCAGCTCTTTCAGCCTTTGTGCATTCGATTCCCACTGAAGACACTGTATACTTTATTCTCAATTGTGCAGTTCAGAATGAAGCTAAGAATCTGAAGGTGGTTTGTGTGCAGATTTCAGGATCTCCTCCCAATGGTGACTGCTTCATTTGCACAATTTCTTCCCTCATTTTCTAGGTTTGCTCTGGCAAAGGATTTGTACTCTGTGATTGTGTTCTAGACCCCATATGCTACATGGACTGGTGATTGCCCTAAAAAAGAAAAGCCAGAAAAAAATATATATCTCACTCGGTTTGTCTTCCTTATTTCAAGGACCATATCACCTCCACTTTCTGCCTGCTTTGGGTTGCTCTGCAGTAACTCAAGCAGTTGTGTTTTATATTTTGCCCAGAGTTTATAATTGTTAATGGCAGAAGGACTGTTCTGATGTATGCCATTCTGGCATAACCAAAACCCTGAAGTGTACATTTTCAATAAATTGTTATAAATATTAATCATCTTTTTATTAATGAGGTATTATGAATATTACTTTTTGGCATAGGACCACATCTGGCATAGAAAGTGTTTTTTAATTATAAGCCATCCTCAAAGAGAAATGACTTTGAGCTTATTAGAAGGACAACCAAAGAGTAGGAGACAACTACAGAAGAAAAAATCACAGCACAGAGCTCTACAGCAGTTTGAACTCAGGATAACCTGCTGTCACTTGCACAGCATCCACTGCAGCTGTCTGTGAAGTTCCTCCTAGAGCCAGATGTTGCTTCTGAAAAAGTCATTGTAAAGTTCATAAACTCAGAGCAAAGATGTTTAGTCCTGACCTGGTGTGACTATCAGACTAATGCTTCAGCAGAAAGAGAAATCAAAGAAAAAGACGACTTATGAAACTTTGATAATTTTCTACATTAGAATGAACAAAACTCATTGGCTGCAGGTCATGTTCATATGCTCCTACTTCAGAAGTGTGGAGAAAATTGTGTCACATCATGTGCTCATACAAAATGGGTGGCACCTCACCTACTCATGGCGTTCTATCTAGTGTTTTAGACTATAGTTGCTTTTAGATACAACTATGAAAGTAAATACTGACTCACAAAAGCAAAAAACCCCACAATCAACAAATAATTATCAAATGCCTATTAAGTCTATATAGTGTACCTAAAAATACTTTGTTCTAAAAATTATAAATGCAGTAGAAATTCTGTGAAGAATAACTGGACAGATAAAACCTTTAGGAAGAGCTGCAGCTTGAACTAGAACTTGAAAAGTGAAAGTAGCAACTCAGAGTAAAGGGGGATAGTATTCAGATATGGGCATAAACATAACTGAAATCTGGGAAACAAAATGGCTTATGACGGAAACAAGAGAGAGGATCAGTTTAATTGGGGTGGTGCGTACATGGAAGGACATGAGGTTGAGTAAATCGGGTTGGGTCAGATAAGAATAGAGAGTCAAACTTGCAGAGGGGAGAGAACATACCTAGGGTTAAAGAGTCGGGTGGGAGAAAGAGGGAGGTCGGGGATTAATTGGGTGGGGGACACGGGGAATAATCACAATTTGTGGTAATGGGCATGCTGCTAGTATGGATCTGACCATCACATCTTGGGCACAAGTGGTGATAGTCACCTTTGTAACCCATGAATAACCAATTTAAAAAAATGAGAGTCAAATAAGAGTTTGATCCTGCCAATAGAGTATTTTCAAGTCTAGAAAATAGTAAATGAAAAACAGTATACTTCAGGAAGTATCTTTGAAGGGGAAGACATATTTGTTATGATGACAATATTACACATTCATATTGTTTCTGAAGTTTTTCTTAATAAAAAAGAGAAAACACAACACACTCAAGAAGCAGAGAAGAAAGTTGGAGACAGACTATACTTAATGGGGACTCAGTTGCTATGATATAATGGAGATAATTATTATGATGAAATATGAAGGGAAAGTCACTTTACATAGCATAGCTTCTCCATGTATTTACTTTTTTTAGAAGGATATTTCCACTCTGATGTAGTCATATACTTTTAAAAGCCATTTTATGCAGCACACACTGAAGTTGACACAAAAGAGACATCCATTTTGTGTACTGAATTGTACAGATTTGGCCTTCATTTATTCAGCCAACCACTTATTATTCAACAAATACTAACTGAGCATCTACATAGTACCAGGACTGCAATGGCACACTAGATGATGAGTTTCTTCTTCCAAGGAGCTGACTTTGCAGGGCTTGCTCCTTACCTGCTCCCTCTGCTTCCTTGAGCCCACAGCCTTGCTGTCCATCCTTATCCCTTCAGACTGATACACAATCCAGCCTACTTCAGTTTGAAACCTCAGCTTCCCCCTCTTCTCTCTCTTTCCTTTCCTTCTTAGTTCCATGCAGTCTTGGAGAACTTCCAGTTTAAGACGTAGGCTTTGACAGTTGCTCCTTTTTCATCCCAGCCTGCACAAAGAACAATCTCAAGTCAGTCTCAGCCTCCGAAGTGGGACCCAAGCCCAATATCTTCTTAGGTGTTGGAAAACATAAGCTGGAAATTAACCTATTTTACTTTGAGCAAACTGATGAAGATGTTGATGAATAGATTCTACTTTAAGATGTGCTAAGGGTTTTTTTATGGCATACATAAAAACAATGCTCCATATATTTTCCCCTCAGTCTATTAACTGAGTACCTCCTCTTTCATGTTATCTCCTTTGTTGAAATAAAACAAACAACATAGCTCCATCATGCAATTTTATTATCTTATTGCTCTTTTCGTAGGAGGAACAAGTAATGGTAAAATGAATTCTAATGTTCTCTGTTATGAGAAGAATTAAATTATATTTTGAGATTGAATTTTTTGTGGTACTGTATGACACTAATTCAAGATAGATCCCAAAGTGGTAGGACTCATCATCAGTACTTTGATCTCCTTGTATCTTTGTGTATCAGTGGCCTACATGTATGGAGTCAAGAGAAGCTATGAGTCAGAAGAGTCCAGTGCTGAAAGCAGAGCAGGTGATTCATGGCTTATGGACTCTGTTCATTGTTAGCTTGATTTTTATACATCAGTTTTTATCTGGGATAACTATATTGATATCCACAATTCTAAACATTTCAGTGCCTCTCCTATGGCTTTCCAGGCATATTGATGAAATGAATTTGTGTAGTGTTCATTGACAGGATGTAACATTCAGCTTATTTAGTGATTTTTCTGCTACCAGTAAGAAACCTATCTGCATGTAACTATGTTGATTTGATCCAAAAATCTTAACAAGACCTATAAAAGTGTTCTAAGTAGTAGTGGACATGCCAACAAAAAGATTTATGACAATGAGAAATGGCATTTCACCTTCATTCTCATTTTTTTTTTTAAAAAGAATGGCTTCTGCTATAAATCAAGAATAAATTCCAGAATAAAATATCTATGTTTGGAACATTCAGCATCTTCAGAATCTTAGCTAATACACGGGTTTTATTAATTTGGGGGGAGGGTGGACCTTATTTTTCCTTTTATATCCAGGATCTATTTTTTAAAAATCAACTTGGTTTAGGTCTACTTGACTTGATCGAATGATAAATTTGTTATTCAGTAAAGGCAATAGAAGATGACCAAGGAGTCCTCACAATGAAAGTTACCAGAACTCTCAACCCCTTTGTACCCTTTCAGAGCTCAGGCTACCTCAACCCTGCCTTACTGCCATGAGTGAGGCCATAGGACATGCCATCCTAAAATTGGGGACTACATTTCCAAGCTTTCTAATAATTCATTAGGACAACCTAATTCATAATATATTTTGCAGCTATCATAAGTGGACTTAAGAATGAGAATGCAGATATATAAGTGTAGTATACACATTGGGTTATCTGAGGTCTCTGGGATGCATTCTTTACCCCCATCCACCGGTTACAGGGAAAGGTTTCTAACAGTTATCTTTACACAGTGTAACAACGACCAGCAAAGTCCAGTCTTTTTGGTCCAGGGGTAGGCACCTGAGATCAGCTCAGCCTAGCAGAATCCCCTTCTTGACACTTTTGACTGGGGCACAAGAGATTTCAACCTCAGTCTGCGCTGGTGAAAGATGTAAACACTTGGGCTATGTTTTCTGCCACATTGATCAGGGAGCTAAGAAAATGGTCTGGAAAGACAGAGGGAGGGAAGGAAGAGAGACACATGGAAAAGGAGAAGCAGAAAGATGAGAAAGAAACATTGGCAAGGAGTGGGGGGCTTTGGGGAGGTTTTCCATGACTAC
Source organism: Cynocephalus volans (assembly GCF_027409185.1). Lineage (NCBI taxonomy): Eukaryota > Metazoa > Chordata > Mammalia > Dermoptera > Cynocephalidae > Cynocephalus > Cynocephalus volans. The sequence continues at coordinate 38,420,617 of NC_084466.1, read as the reverse complement.
ACTGTTTCTGGGGAATGACTACTCTTACAGCAAATGCCCATAATGTGCTTTTTTTAATTCCCTCAGACCACTTAGGGTCCATAGGTTTCCTAGTATCCACCTAATAAATCCTTTTTTAAACTTTAGTCATCTCAACTTGATTTATATTATTTGAACTCAAAATTCCTAATACTAGAAGAAAAGTTGTCCTAAAACATAATGTCAAATACATTTAAAGTAGGTGCTCGTTAGCTGTGCCCATTTTTCCTATTTATATCATGCACATTCGTAAGGATTTCGTGTCCTAGACTTGCTAGATGTCCTTCTTGCAGTAATATGTCCTTCCTGTTGCCCATAATGCTTCCTCTTTTCTACCTGACCATCAAAATCCAAGTCAAAACTCAGGTATTCCAGGAAGCCATCATAATTTCATGCAAACCGTTCTGGTTTCTTATTTCTGTTGCTAGCATCTCTCTACAGCCCTGAGACCATACCATATTATTTTAAATGTTTAAAGGTTGCCTTACAATTATTCTTAAGTTGCTTTGTTTGCTTATATTTTTTTCTTTCTCCAAAGAGACAATGAATTATTGGATAAAAGTGCTAACTATTTTACCTTAAAAAGTCCCAGTACTATGAGTTGCATACCATGGGTACCCCATAAATATACGTTAACTGTCTCTAGCACATCCTGAATGAGTCATCAAGATCCCACTTTTATAATACTAGCAGCAAATATTTGAAAACTATTGACTTAAAGAAAATAAGATAGTGATGACATCTGGAAAGGCCAAAATGTTAACCGTCTAAAGTTTACCTGTGACACATTACTTCACTCATAGATTTCCATTTCTACAAGAGAAGCAGTGTCAGAGTTCTAATGCAAATTGTTTTATGCATAATGTGTCTGGATGGCTAACCACAGAGGTCCTTCCTTCTAAATGAAGCAAAGCAAAGTGCAGCTCTCCAAAGAGTCCAGTGCCTTGGACCTAACTCACCATTAGATGCTGTGGATGATAAACTCTGTAGCAAGAGCACACAGTTGCAGAGAAAAATGAGGCCTCATACCTTTGAAAAAGTATTTGTAAAAACACATAGGGGGAGAATATTTTGATTCTACTTTATAATCTACAGTTGGTCATTTAAAAAACCATGCCCTCCTGATGAGACTATTCTTTAATGGTAAATGTATCCTAGACATTTCTTAATTCATTGGTGATAAGGGAATAATGCAAAATATTTACAAAAATTATCAGCATTTTCAGAGAACCAAGAAGAAGCTATTGTCTAAGGCTGAAATACATAGAAACGTTCTCTACTGAGTCTCAATTTTTGCATTGTCACAGCCCTGCAGCTACTGGGATGAGAACATTTTTGCAAATCTAAAATAAATAACTGGAGTAAGTTTGTTACTCACAGAAAAACACAGCTTGTTTACATGAATACCTCTTCTACTTGATTCCTTTGACCTGAGAACTTGAGTGAAATTCTGCAAAAGCTGCCAAGTTCCAAAGCTGGGAACGAACCCAGCCTGGCATGATTTTTATTCTCTCTCTCTAACTATCTAAAAACATTATCCCAAGTAGACAGGGGTTAAAGATTTACAATTTCATTTTTACCAATCAATGTTTGTGCTACTTTTGAGACTGCATGTGTACTAGAATGACAAGTTATTTTGTTTTAGTCATCGGTTAAGTGTGAACAGATTTAACTCAATTAGTGTTCTTGCTTTTTCTTCAGACTGCCTCATCTCCACCTTCTCAGATCTAGTATTCCTTGGATTTTATCTGTGTTTCTCTTTGCCCCAACAAAGTTTGATCTGTCAAATCTGCTTCTACTTAAGCTTACAGATCACCAGTCTTCCACCAGCTGTGGCCCTGATAGAATAACATTTCTGGTAAACTTCCAGGTCAAAGGACCTTCAAGAGACTTGTCAGGTTAGGAAAAGCCATTAGAGAGCAGGGAAGACTGTCACCGAAGGAAGGGCAGAGGAAGACCATCACACTCTCGGGGTGTTTTTCTCTGTCAGGGTAATGACCGCACCTACTCCTTCATTGTTGCTGCCCTGGGACCCTCCAGGACTTTTTTCTCTTTCCTGAAGTCTGTCCCAAGTTCTGGCCACTCTACCCACTGGAGTTTCATTGGCTCCTTCTTCCAATCTTACCTCAATACATTTGGTTTCATGACCACAGAAAGTAGACATACTTGCTGTCTGACTCGGAGGAAATGTGACCGTATTTAAAAACAGTAATTCGTTACCCGTTCCCAAATCGTAGACCTCTTGGCTAACTGGACATCCATCAAAATGTTTAACTGGTTCTTACTTGACCAACCACAAATTGTGATTTCTCCAGTCAGTTTTACATGAGGAACCATCAAACTTCAGGCAAAACGATTTCACTGCAGTCTACCAGCTCTTAGCCCTCCCTTCAATAGTAAAGCCCCCAAACAGTTTCTACTCAATTTCCTTTTCTCTTCTTTTCTGTCTCTCTTTATTTTGACCTGTCTCATGAGAAGATTTTTTTAAAATTAGACATTTCTTATGATATACTTTTGGCTTAGAGTCATAGGGGTAGGAAGAGGTGATACATTTCCTCACCCATCATAAGGGTCAAGGCTGACACTCCTATAACAAGACAGGTTAACAAGAGAAAAGTTTAACAAATTTAATCGAAGTTTTACATGGCATGGGAGAATTCAGAAATAAAGACCCAAAGATTCAGAGAAAACTGTCTATTTTCCTGCTTAGGTTCGATGAAGAATGGACAGCTGTGTAGACATGTGACTGGACAAAAGAGTGTATCTAATGGTAAGAGATGGGGGGAGAGGGGATTCAGCAAGATCTGTCTGTCCAGATTCTTCCTGGCCTCTCGTTGTGGCATTTTTTCTTTCTGGGTATGAGGCAGGACCCCTTTGGAATGAGGGTCTTTAAGGGAGAAGGAAGAGAGTGACCCTTCCAGGTTTTATGGCTTGCTTTGTGGGAGAGGAGTTCTAGTTTCTATGACCCACTTTAGAGAAGAGGAATTCTGGTTTCTATGACTCACTTTTGGGGAGAAAGGGGGGCAGGAGACAGGAGGGCAGGAGAAGGTGAGAGAGAAATCGCTTCTGAGACCTTCCAATCTCCTTCAGATCAACATATTCAGCATGCCAAAGTGCCATACTTTTGGGTATTGTTTTCTGAGCCCCAACAGGGTCACTGTAAGATACGAGAATAAAAATGGTAACATCAGATGTTAAAATAAACTCAATAGTCAAAATATAACTTTAGCTACATAAACAACATCAATTTTTCCTTTTTTGTTTTTTTATTTCTACTTAGCTTGATGCACATGACAGCATCATTTCAATTAAAATATGTTTTTTCTTATTAGTTTTATGGTTCCCACATTTTGTAAATGACCTGCTATTATTTGGTGCATATTGGATTTCAAATTATTTTAAAAATAATAATTATCTAAAAATGTGCTCTTTTAATACATTGTCGACCTATAGTAATTTTTTGTCCCACATGGGTCGTTATACTCTTTAAAATATGAAGAAATAACTTTCAGATGTAGGGAGCTCTTGGTATAAAGTCTGAGTCTTTTAGAAATTCAAATAATCCCAACTTTTGACTGCAAACAAAATAGAGACCTGTGAACGCTTGTGACAAGTCATAGAAATGTGCCCTCTCATCCAAGGAATTTTTCAGTATTTAAAAAATGCTGTTGAGAATGAAAATGGTACAGCTACTTTGTGGAAGACCGTTTGGCAGTTTTTCAGAAAACAAAACGTACTCTTATCATACCGTCCAGCAATTTTGCTCTTCAGTATTTATCCAAATGAATTGAAAATGTATGTCTGCACAAAAACCTGCACATGCGTATTGATAGCAGATTTACTCATTATTGCCAAAACTCAGAAGCAACTAAGGTGTCCTTCAACAGATGAATTGATAAACAATCTGTGGCAGCTCCAGGCAACGGAATATTAGTCAATAATAAAAGGAAATAATAAGTCAAGCCACAAAAAGACAGGGAGGAAACAAATGCATATTGTTAAGTGAAGGAAGCCAACCTGAAAAGCCTCTGTACTATATGATTGTGTCTATAGGACATCCTGGAAAAGGCAAAACTATGGAGACAGTAAAAGATCAGCAGCTGCCAGAAATTCAGGGGGACAGAAGGAGGCATGAATAGGTGGAGTACAGGGGTGTATTTGGGCAGTGAAACTCTTCTGCATGATACTGTAATGGTGGAAACATATCATTATACATTAGTCAAAACCCATAGAATATATGATCAAAAGAGGAAACCCTAATGTAAACTATGGACTTTAGTTAAAAATAATACAGTCAACCCTCCATATGCAAGGGTACGCATCCATGGATTCAACTACTCTTGGATAAAAAATATTTGAATGAAAAAAACAATAAAAAATAATACAAATAGAAAATAAAATATAACAACTATTTACATAGCATTTACCTTGTATTAGATATTATAAGTAATCTAGACATGATTTAAAGTATAGGGAAGGATTGTGTAGGTCATATGCAAATAGTATGCATTTTGTATCAGAGAGGTGAGCATCTACAGATTTCGGTAACTGTGGAGGTCCTGGAACTAATCCCTCACAGATACTGAGGGACAGCTATATATCGATATTGGCTTATCAATTGTAACAAATATACTACACTAGTGCAAAATATTAATAGCAGGAGAATCTTTGGGGAAGTGTTGGGGCAGGGCAGGGGATATATGAGATCTCTCTGTACTTTCTGCTTACTTTTTTATAAATCTTAAATTGCCCTACAAAAAATAAAGTCTATTAATTTAAAATAAAATAAGACAAAAATGAGCTAGCTTCTTCTCAACGATAACAGAGTAAGAAAGTCTTAAGGGCTTTCAAGGACACTTTTGGTAACTTCATGGCCCTTCAGCAGGATGGGGACAGAATACACACACATCTGTAAGTATATCTGGTGTGCCAGCCTCTTTGCTGGGCGTTTTTCCACACATTCTCGCACTGGAGCCCTATAGGGTGGGTATTACATGAGGCATTGAGGCTTAGAAAGATTAAGTAACTTGCCCAAGCCACAGCACCAGGAAATGGTAGAACCAAGTTTTAAATCAGGCCCTTGCGACCAAAGGAAGAAGGGAGGCAGGTCCCCTTCTCCACTCCTGAGGGTGTGGGAAATGGTACAGTGAAGGGGTGAAGAGCAACTTTTCACTATCCTGCAAAGAGCCCACCCTAGTTGTAACTGTGGGCTTCAGAAACCAGCACCATAGCAAAGCCCATGACTACTCTGTCCACCCCAAGATTTCCCTGCTGGGCAAGATGCAGCCAAGATTTGGGGTCTCTCAGGTAAGTTCCTGCATCAGACAGAAAACACAGTAGGGGAAGAATACTTGTGCAGAAGGCCCGCTTAGATGTTCTGGCATTAATATTATATAATACAGAAAACACTTGCACATCATTTATGACCCTCTCAGGATATTTTTATTTACAATTACAGGCAACAGCCCTTGAAAGGTATGCCCGCAGTTCTCAATTACCTGAGCAACTACCATACACTTTTCTTTACTTCTGCTCTCACATTAAAAAAAAAAAAAAGTTTCAGGGCTTACATATTACCTTTGCTAATTTGGAAAGAGAAGGAAAACCTGCAGAATCAAAAGCTCAAATAGCTCACTTTAAAAGCACTTGAGAACAAGAGAAAGTTTTATGTGATTACATTAATAGCAGTGACAAATGCATGTAAAACACTTAACCACGGTCTGTGATGCAAAGAAAACTCATTTAGGTGTCATTCATCTTTTCCACATTAGCAGGATGAGTACTCTGCTTTATCTTCTTCTCACACAGCACTTAAATTAGAATGCTACATTTTCCAGAAGCAAGTCTCTTACCATTTCATTCTAGCACTCTTTTATAGAAATAGTTAAAACTCTGAAACCCAAAATACAAAACAAAATCTTTTTTCCCCCAATTCCATCTCTGTAAAAAAAAAACTTTTTTTGGAAACACGTTCTCTTTGAAGTAATAATAATTTTTATTTACGAATTGGTTATCTCTAGCACTTTTCCTCCAAAGAAAATAAACTATGCAAAATACACTATAATTCCTGATAAGGTATTTCCAAACTCAGAATCATGAAGCATAGGCAGGAAATGGGGGACAATAAAGAAAACAGTGGTGGAGTGTAAAGAAAAGGTGGAAGGACGGGGGAGAAGAAGGGACTGAGGTATTAGAAGTGGCTGCTCTGAACACGCTTCGCCCCAGCTGCCTATAGCCATGGACTTGTGGAGCATTGAAACTTCAAGAAACTTAGTATACACTGTCCCGCTCCTGCTAGTGGCTACCCTCTTCCCAACCATGTTTTACAGATGAGAGAAACTGAGTGGAGAGGTTGAAAAAAAAAAAAAAAAAAAAGAATTTTATTGAAAGTCAGGTGACCTGCTCCTAACTAACCATGACCTTGGCAAGTCACTCAACAGCTTTGACCTTCCTTTTCCATACTAGAAAGAGCAGTAGTTAGGCTTGAAAATTTAATTGTCCCTTTCATCTCTGGCTTATCTGAAAATCAGTCCCGGAGAACTTACTTGTGCAAAGTCATATAGCTAGTTAGAGGCAGGGCCAGGCTAAATCTAAGGTCTCCTGAAGAATCATTAAGGTTTTTATAACTTCCTTCGGGCAGGGTGGTTTGTGGCAGGCGCCCATCTTTCTGAGCTGCCCTGTGTTTCCCCAAACCTCTTTACCATTTTTGTCCTCTGTTTTCAGATTTGCCTTGGAAGGTCAGGTCAGCCTGAACAAGATATCCCAGCACTTGCAGCTGGCTCATTTTCACCATGAAAGTGGGAAGCCTAGAAAAGAGCAGTTTACTAATGGGGGCAATGAGGTAGTGCCTCACTAGAGCAGAAAGAGGAAATCGGGGAGGTGAGGGCTTTGGAGGAAAGGGGTAGAGAATCAGACCCTGTCTCCCCACCCCAGCCCCATCCCTTCCCCTGCAGCTGTACAGTGGGACTCATTGGGCAGGAGGTCCAGTGTTGGTTATTTGTTCTCTCCGCCTTCCAAATACACATTTAAAGACTCCCAGTGGGATTTCTTGCAAACTTGAATTTCTGATGTGGAAAGGAATGTTTCCAGATATTAAACACACACACACACACACATACACACACACACACACACACACACACACACACACACACAACAAGCTCCAGCATCACACAAAGGAAAAAAAAAATACTTGAGTTTGAAACTTTGAAAGAATATTAAATAAGAGACAGAATTTTGGTTATGCCAGATATGAATGCCAGTACTATAGGAAAGAACCTCATAAAACATATCAAGCCCAGGCAAAAATAAAACAAGCAAAAATAGAATATCATTTGAACTATAGCAGGCCTATAAATTCAGCTCCAAAATTACAAGCCAACACACATACCATATTGTACAACTGAGCCTGAAAAGGGGGAAATTAGCAATAAACCAAAGAGCTTTTAAAAGTAACATATTGAAGTAGGAAAAAAAAAATGCAAAGCTACAAAAGTCAGAATAAGTAACTATCTGGGAAGAAACACCAACAAAATATGTGATTTTCATTTTTAAAGATTCTGGATTGCAGAGTGTATCTGAGATAGTGGATGAGTCAATATGGGTGGGTAGGTGCGGTGTATCTGACAAATAAGTTTTGCTTCTCACCAGGACATTTGGATGCTGCATAAATAGAAACCTTTTCATCTTGAGAAGCATAAGGAAGTGCTTTCTCAGAGTGAATATTTTCCTCAAATCACTTGGAAAAGAGAAAGAACATTTATTTCCATGTTTCTCGTATCTAGCAAACTCTATTGACCTTAGGTTGAACTTGAAAACATTGTTCTAGTACAGCCTCTTTATAAATGACAAACTTGCCTTTCTTTACCGTCCACCTATGGTCTTAGAAACATCTCCCGCAGTACCTCCCACGTTAAAAAATGCTTTTCTGTTTTGTGGGGGGTGGGGAAGAAGCCCCTCTGGTGTAAGTGCCAGTGTGTGGATGCAGGGGCCTTTGTGCTGGCTGATCAGGCTGTGGCGTGGCATGCTGAGTACAACAAACTGCAGGTCCCCTTGGCAGCCACTTGTTACGTTCTTTTTACTTGATTGAGCCTATAGCTCACACCTGCCCGGCCCTGGCAAGAACAGAGAATCCTTCCGGCATGTGTGCAAGAAGCAGGGCCCTGTCTAGAAAGTGGCAGCCAGGCAGCTCCCGGGGGCTGCAGGTCGCTGCCTCTCCTTGCCAAGGCCCAAAGTTTGTAGTGCAGGAGGCGGGTTATGTTTGGGGAAGGTGATACTCCCCTCTCCAGTTGCTGCCTGTGTCTTACCTGAAGTGCTCAGAGCCCTTCCAAATTTAAAATTCAAATTTGCCATTCACATCTGGTGTTATTAGACTTGTTTATTTCAAAACGGGGGCGGGGGAAGCGAATATATAGAAATGCTGAAGAATGGAAGGAATTGTCCAAAGGAAAGATCGCCTGCTTGCGTTTTTCAATCCATTTGTTCCTTGGCTGCTACACTCTTTGAGTTTCTCTTTTTTAGCCTCTGACCCACAGTTGGAGCTAGAATACAGATCACTATCCTTAGAAGGAAACTGAATAATTAAAGGTCATTCAATATACCGTCATTCTTTTATATAACCTCCGAGGGAAAGGCACTTAGTGCGAACAATGCCGTACGGTTCAATTTTGTAAAAGTAGAATTATAATTGTAATCCTAGAATGCCACGCTTTCTACTCAGCATAGGCCCCGATGCTCATTCTTAAATAGTTGCCTTTATGTTTATCTGCCAGGGTATGTAATCGGGTGAACATTCTAAGGCATTCTATTTCTCCAAAGAGCTGATGCCGGAAAATCACAAATGTTTGTACTTAACTGCCAAATGTATATACTTATACTATATGTTTGACTGTCAAATATATATATTTAATTGACAAATATATACATATTTAATTGACTTAGATTTCTCTCTGTTTGCTGTTAGGTCAAATCACAAATATAAGATACAATAGCATTTAATTGTTATTCACTTATTAAATAAAATTCTGTGACTAGTGAATATCTCATGAGTATGATATTGAACATAGGAATTCCATGGATTTTGTACAACAGCCCTTTCTTTGCTGCCTGTAGAAATATTGGGGAAAAGTAGGGATATGCATGTGCATATTTCTTCTATTGGGGAATGGCTGGTTGAATAGAGTGGCGGGATTTCTCCACTTTTGGGCAGGGAGGGCTGAACAAAGGGGAACCAGGAGATTTAAACTGTCGTTAACATACTTTAAATTCATCTGAAGTAGAAATGTTTGATTTGATATTACCTGTTGCTTTGTGTCTCCATGGGTTCTCAAGATTTTTCATATGGTGTTACTCATAGAAAATAAAAATATTTATACCACAAACTGAGATAAACAAAAAACACAGGTGAGGGTCCTTTATGCTGCAAGTGACTTGCTCAAGGGCCTGGGTCACTTCCAGCCCCACCTGGCTGCCCAAGGACTGAGGGCATCCTTATTTCTCAGCACGCTAGTTGGAAGCCAGCCCCAGTTCAGCAGCCCTGGCAGTGAGGGTTTGCCTTTCCTCCCCATCTTGATCAACTTCATTCAATGCCATAAGTATTTAATAAAACTCTAAAACACGCTGTCATTGGGCTCACAAATGTCCTACATGAAATAATCAGTGCTGTTCAAGGTATGAAAAACAGATCTGGCAGTTGCATATTTGAAAGCCTTGAGTTTGAATCCTGATTTGGCCACTTGCTAGATGAATGATTTTGTCCTGATAGACCAAGGCTCTCTGATTGTCTCTGCTTCCTCATTTGTGAGATGGGCTATTAACCTTAGCTCAAAGAGGTTGAAATGAGATATGAAAAAGGCTGAGCACATAGAATCCCATCTGTAAGTAGTAGTCTGATATTCAATGGATGATGCTAGGCTAGAGTTTCTCGCTGACACATGGTTTTAGATTTTGAAATAGGAGAGTCAGGGGGAACTATTTCTTTCCACTCCAGCCTTGGGCGTAGAGAAAGGGATAAAGTAGGACTCACCTCTACATGTAGTCTGGCCCCAAATTTGTAATATCAAGCCTGGCTTCCATGGTGGGTCAGGAACCTCTATAGGGCTGACTCCACCATCCTGAAGTCCTGCTGTTTCAGAAGCAAAGTCTGGGTCAAGATTGACCTTGGAGGTGTCTCTGTTCCCTCTTATCAGGACCCAATCTCCATCCCTGATGCATATAAGAATTTCATATGGAACTTTAAAAAAATACTGATAGCAAGGCTGTAGCCCCAGAGATTCTAATTTAAATGGTCTGGCTTGGGGCTTGGGCAATAGTAATTTTTTTAAAATAATTTTTATTGAATCAAAATTGATTACACATATTTTTGGGGTTCAACATTGAGATGTCTTGAGCAAATCAATATTACTAGCATACATATTGTTACAAATCATAATTATTCTTTATGCCCCTTGTCCAATCTCTCCCTATCCCCCTTTCCCTCCCCCCTTCCCCTTCTAGTTACCCTAGATTTCTTCTCTCCTTCTGAAAGAATAATGGTCACTCTGTTGATTTGTTGCCTAGATGCTCTGTCCAAAGCTAAGAGGTATGATCAGGTCCCCCAATATTATCATAGAGTGGATGCTTCTTCTGTCACTCTGAAATGGGCTTTGTGGAGAGAGACATCCTCTTCTTTTCTTTATCTCTGCTGGTGACTCTCCTTGTGTCAATGCAATCGAGTGGATGGCGGACCTTCTGCGTGGTGGTTGTGGCATCTAGCCACTTTCACAGCAGCCATGGTTATTGTGGTGGCTGTGGTGGGCCACCCACATGGAGCTGATGTTTTTGGCATGCTCCTTGGTGCTGTCAGTGTGCCTGGTTGTGGGGATTGTCTGGTCCCTATCTCCAAGCCTCAGGTCCCCAGGTGGGCCCTAAGGCACTGATGACGTATGCTTGGTTGTGGGAGGGGTGTCTGGTCCCTGGCTCCATACCTCAGGTCCTTGGTGGGCCCTGGGGCATTGGCACAGTGTGCCTGATTGTGAGAGTGGGCTCCAGTCCCCAACTCCATACCTTGGGTCCCCGGGCAGACCCCAAGGTGCTGGTGGTGTGATGGTTGTGGATGGGGGTCCTGCCCCTGGCTCCATGCCTCATGTCACCTGGTGGGCCCCAAGGCATTGGTGGTATGCCTGGGCCAGAACTAATTTTTTGTTACTTGCTTACTTCTAACACAGGGGAACTTCCTGTGGGAACCAGTACTTGAGCTGTGTTGTTGAGCTAAATTGCTGCTTTGCTGCTGTTTTCCTAGGGAAGGCTTTTTGTGCAGCTCAGGGTTTAATAGCTGACCTTATAGGTACTTCTGGCTCTCCAGAGACTCAGTGGATCTGGGTAGTGTAATAACTCTGATCTGGGCCTGAGTTTTTTTTATCAAACTGCACCCAATGCCATTCTGCGTTCCCAACCAGTCTCCTCTGTATGGTCCTGCACTGATTGGGGGGCGGATCGGCTGTCCTTGCTGTGCCCTAGTGTTCTCCCAGTGGGCACATCTCCCCCACGGCCCGTGCTGCAAACACTTTCCATGGGATGGGCCCTGCCCCAGACCCTTGCAATGACTCACCTGCCTCTGAATGACTCCCCCTTTTCAGCTGTTCTGGCTCCTTGCTCCTGCATGGGTCCACGGGAACTCTATTCGCGCTCTTGCTGTCCTGGGGGCCACCAAGTTCCTCTTCTCCCCTCCTGCCTCCAAGTAACTCCATCTGAAGGGCACAGCTGCGGCTTCTGCCGGCTCCTGCTCTGTGCGCTCAGCAGCTCTAGCATTAAAGTGGCTGTGGCCTGAAACTCTCCGAGTGGTTTTTTCTTTCTCTCATCCTGGCTTCTCCCGCCTTCATGAGCTCTGTAGGTCTCTGCTCCACTTCCCCTGAGCGGCAGCGGCCCCAGCTTCGCTGATGTTTCATTTTTATAGTTGTAAATTGGTTGATTTGTGGGAGAGAGGGATGCTGGGGACAGTCTATTCCGCCGTCTTGACCGGAACTCCCAATAGTAATTTTTTAACTGCCTCAATTGATAACAATGTGCAGGGAGAGCTGAGAGCCACTGCTCCAGACATTGTAGTTCTAAGTGACCTGGAGACATTAGAGGTCAAGGCCGCAGCTGGAGGTGTCTGATGACCTGAAACTGGAGAACCTTCTTCTCTCAGGTGCTTCAATCTCTGAGGCAGCAGCAAGGGAGAAGAGATTGGGGTGATCATCTCTCTTCCATATAATAAAATCAGCAAAATTAGCTCCACCTGGAGCAAGCCCTAGGCAATGATAAAGGGCACTTTCTTGCCTGCCTTTGGGTTCCAGTTTTCCTAGTAGCTGTTGAATAACAGAATACTGAAGCATTTTAACAGCATAACTCCAGAAGCCTCATTTAAGCTGATATCATTATGGACTTTTAAATCTCTTGCCTACATTTAGTTGCTTGATTTCTGAATTAAGAAGTACTTTAGGATGTAATGACTTACTTAGTTTGCTTGTTCTTTGATAGTGGTTACAGGGCTCTGAAACCACTGAACACTGAGGATATTTTGATCAAGTCATAGTCAATTGTCTTAAAAAGCCAAAGTCAGAAAGAGCAATGTAAAAGCTTTCAAATGATAGGAATGGAAACAAGATGTCTTGATTTCCAGTCCTCTCTATCAATTAAACCACATGATAAAACTCAGAGAGGGCTACCCTGCTCTTTGAGATAGTGAGATGTACATGTTTTTCCTCTCTCTCTCTTTTCTTTTTCTTTTCACTGTTGAAGATCTCTGACCAGTTATAATGATCACATTTATTTTTCCGCCTCATATATGAAACCCATCTCATCTAGTGAAATCTAATTTCCACTTTCAGTCTCATCTAGTCACAACCCCAAATAAACTAAGGGTCCTTTTGCTAGATGCCATAGGAATGGTCTTCTCTCTCCTTCCTAGCAAACAAAGCATCAAACTAAGTAAAAGGTAATGTTAAGTGTCTTAGCAGAGCAGAATTAATATCTACCCTGTTATTGTCAAATAATTAGAAGCTACCTTAAGAACTGTATAAATACTAAAGTTTCATACAAAAATCAATATTTTGGACTTAGCCACCTGCATAAGGAGGGCCACCTGACTCCAAATCAATGTCAAAGGGCTTCACTGTCCTTATACTATCCCCTCCCAAAAGATATTAATATTAATCATCAGGGAGAAAATTGATAACCTATGAAGTCTGATGTAGCCGGGAAGGATCTGATTATCTTCAGTTAATTTGGGCAGAAGAGCATAGGGATAATCATGAAAATAAGCTCCTACTAAATCAGAATGTGTCTCTAATCTTAATGACAGCAGGGCTAAAGAATTTTTTTTTAAAAGATGACCGGTAAGGGGATCTTAACCCTTGGCTTGGTGTTGTCAGCACCACGCTCAGCCAGTGAGCTAACCAGCCATCCCTATATAGGATCCGAACCCGTGGCCTTGGTGTTAGCAGCACTGCATTCTCCCGAGTGAGCCACAGGCTGGCCTTAAAGAAATTTTTAACATATAAATTGCACATGGAGGAAGTTGTAGGAGCCATGAGTGATATTCCCATAAAGGAAAGGACTTCAGAAAGTGAGCTTGCAAGGTTAATTGCTGATTCATTCTGCATAGTGGATTCCTTCATTCCACAGGTCTTTATTGAGTGCTGGGCATTTAGTAGATACAGCACAGTGAGATTATTGGAGGTGTAATACCTCGTTAGGCAAGTGTGGTGACTCTGGGAAGAGGATCAGCTGGACCGACTTGGGCTTAATGTATCCTGAATTTAAAAGGTCCTCTGCATCCATGATACCATGACAAACATAAATTATTTGAAAGTTTATTGGAAAATCACCCATTTATTTTAACTTTCAACGTTATTTTTATGAAGTCGGGCTCCCCCAAATTAAAAATCTTTAAATTTTCTATCCGTAGTTACTAGTTATTTCACTGATATATTTCCTTGATTTTGTGTTAACTTTCTTCTTAGTTATATTTACTAGAAGCTTATCAACATGTTGTAGTGTTTATCAATATGAAAATTAGCAATATACGGAGTATTGTAATATGTTATAAACATATAAAGCATATATTATTAAGTGAAAAAAAGCAAGATGTAGAACAATATGTATATTGTAATGTTATTTGGATGAAAAGCCTATATTATGTATATTTATGGGAAAGGGGGTGAGTTGAGGAACTAAAGAAGAAAGTTAATTTTTTTTTACCATTAACATCTTTTACAATGATGAACTTTAATAATAATAAAAATAACTGTTTTAAATGAATTCAACAGACTCAAGACCAATATCCATACAGGGTTCAGCACACTGGGGTCTGTTTTCAAAGCACAGTGGTCTTAGCCCTGCAGACTTAGGCTTCAGTCCTACTAAACTTGAGTGTGCTTTTGATAACTGGCAGTGTGTCATCAGGGTGGATTGCCAACACACTTACGGGAAGTCACTTGATCAACTTGTCCTTGGCACAATGGTCATTCTGAAAATAGACATACTCAAGTGAAATAAGTTATACTAAAAACTTATTCCAAACGTTCCGTTACCTGAGTATACATCATGTTTAAAGAATTTTTTTTTAATGTGGAATTGTTTTATGTTAAAGTGAAAAGCCCTGCCGGAATTATAGTATTTAGTTTTGGGTCATGTCTTATTATGATCTAAATTACCCTTCTGGACTGGACTCCCTTGCCCTAGTCCATTTAGAGATTTCCAAGTGCTCAGGGCATGTGCCAAAACAGGAAAGATTACTGTGTCTGAAAGAGAAAAGATGACCAGGCTACATGTAGACAAATTTGCTTACGTAAATACACACACACAAAACTAGGAAAAATCTTTTTGCAGCAAATGTGACACATATATGATTACCTTCTTTATTATAAAGTAAGCATTTACAAATTCATTCAGCACAAAGATAAATGGACAAAGGCTTTAAGCCAACAGTTCTCGAATGAGGAAATATGGTGCATTCATTCATTCACTAATTGAATATAATTTTCACTAAGTCCCTGAGACAGGGGCATTGCATATTTGTCATGAAGTCCCTTAGAGAGACTAATTAATGTTGGAAACCAGGAGGAGGAGAGAGCAACCTTGTCTCCTACACATCAGGAGGCTCCATTGTTACTCCAGGTCTTGTGACCACAGAGAGCACCACTTTGGTCTAAGACAAATGGATTTGCTAAGAGTACTGGTACTACCTCCCTACCAGACAGGAGTGTCCTGTGCTATGCTTGCTCAGTTTATAGCTTTCAGACACAGTGAGACTCACTGTAACTGACAACAACGCATAACACCGCGTGGTCCCGGGCACGATACTTTAACCTCTGGGCCCCATTTCTGGTGTGACCATTTCCATGTCTCACATTCCTGTTTACCCCTCCTCACCATCTTCTGGGTAGTTACTACTCAGTAATTTAGGACAGAGATGTGGCTGAGAGTAATACGGCTATAATAGACACAGAGAGAGTGGACAGCTTCATGGACTACTTCTGAGACTGTGATGACAGAATCTGGCAATTTATCGGATGGAAGCTGTGGGTAAGAAAAGGGGAGGAGGGACGGGTGACTCCCAGGTGTTTGGTGTGAGCCCCTGGGGGACTGTAGTGCCGGTAACCAAAACAGGAAAACTAGAAGAGGAACAGTATGAGAAGGACAGGAATTCAGTTCTGAACATGTTGAGCTTGAGGGATTTGTGAGATATCAAAGAAGAGATGTCGCGAAGGATTTGGTTATATTCATCTGGAGTTAAGCAAAGAGATTGGGGCTACAGATACATATTTAGTTGTCATTAACATAAAGATGGGAATCAAGCCATTCCTGGGTGTGGATGGGATTGCTAATGACTTGCTTGTAGTGCTTGGGGATAAGTGAGTCCTGAGTAGCCCCAGTTTTTTATGGATGAGTCAAGGAGGAAGAGCTAAGAAAACGGTCACAGAAGTAGAAGGAAATCCGGGACAGTGCCTTTGTTCACACTGATTTCTTCCCCTGGAGTAACCTCCCTCTCTTCTTTGCGTGGTAAAATACAGCTAATCCTTTCAGACATCTCAAATGTCTCTTTGGTGAAGCAAACTTTCTTGATTCATTCTCCACTTCCCCAAGTGCCATAAAAATTTCACTGCTCTCTTTTCCCTGCTTCTGTACACTTCAAACAAAAGCAAAACTGAAATTGCAAACATGGCCACAGAAGACTTTCCCGTCCCCACCCCTATCATTTTCTGAGTTAATATAGAGTAAGAACACGCCAGGTGATTCTAATTTATCTTTGTTTTCCAGCACCAAACAGCAGATATGTAACGGCCAATAAGTGTTGAATTAATTTTGTTTGCCTGACACTGAGAACTTCATTTCTCATTCTGACAAAGATTTAGGCCTAGTGGGACACATTATTCAGAAAAAAAATTCATATGTTTTTAAGAACTCTTGCTTTAAAATAGAATATATTTCTTATGCAACATTGCATGATAATTAGTTTATTATTCATGCCACACCTACTTGCAAAAAAAAATTTGAGATAGCTTGCAATGAGTCACATGAGTAATTACATCTTTAAAAACAGCATGAAAGCATCCTGCTGTGGAAGAAGGTGATGACATTATCTGATAAATGAGACCAAGGAAAGTTGCTGCAATTGAGATTAAGATACAGTTTTGCACTTCTTAGCAGACAAGGTGATATGTTTCTTTCTTTTTTTTTTTTTTTAACAGCCTTTGCATTTTTGTGGTACTCTGTATAGGTGGAGGACAGTGCAAAGGCACAGTACATAGACCAGCTAAAATTCTGCAGGGCTTAATTATATCCTTAAACTATTTATTTGCAATGTTCTGTATAATATGCTTACAAGTAGCCTGTAAATTAGAACAACAAAAAGATAACTCTCTCACTTGCAGAAAGAGCTAAACAGGCCTTCTCTGCAGAATAAGCATTCTTTTTTAAGGTAAAAATGCTTAAACGTATCTCATAATTGTAGTTTTAGATATGTTGCTCAAGAACATATGACCAGAAAACTGCTGTAAATTAAATAACTCTTGTTTTCCACTTATTAAGACATAAAACTATCTGAATATATTTTGAAGAGATAGCACAAATACCTGCATAAGATTACTTGTTTAGGATGGAGACATTGGTTGGTAAACACATGGGGTTGAAGTGTTTTTGCAGTAGCTGCAGGAGTCTTCTGATCAGGGTTTGGGAAGCTTCAGTCTAGGTTAGTGGTTTTCAAAGTTATTATTGTAATCAGTTTGTTTGTTTAGTTGTAATTGGCTGTGTAGCTCTCTGTTTAAACAACTCGTTCTCTGAAAATTAACAAATCACGGCTCTGAATAAGGTTGGAACTGGAGTCTACCTGATAAGAGTACAGAAAAGACCTTACGAAAAAGCCTATTATCATCCCACCAAAATCATACTAAAAGGAGAATATTATTTAATATCTCCAATTTTGCTGCATGATGACGAGTGGCTTGGCATTTCGTGTTGGCTTCAGTACATTCCTTTAAATATGCATGACTTTAAAATACATACTGCCTTTATTTTTACATCTCTGCAATTGCAAATCTCTTCAAAAGCTTTTGGGAAGTCCTAGAAGATTCTTTAGATTATAGATCAGTCAAACATATGAACTTTGAGGGGAAAACGATACTCTATTTGCTTTATCAAGTCAGATGGGGTTCAGGTTTTTCAAACTCCTACCTAAAGAAAGAAAACTTTGAGGTGAATTTTTCAAGTTTTTAAGTTCCAACTGTTGCTACTGTATCACAAACCACACGTTGTAACTTTCTTCTATGATGGAATGCCCATCTTAATATCTCTTGAATTCAGAAGACATTATTGTGATTAATAATTTCATTAGATCACCTTTATTTTTTAATGTTGGTAGAATGCAGAGAGTTCAAGAATCTCTCTTGGTGTGCTTTAAACAAATACACATACACACCCACACATCACAGCTAAAATCACATACATGAAAGAACGAGATTATCCTTCCTTCACAAGCCAGCATGTCTAAATCAGCGCTCAGTATCATTGTAGGACATCTCCCATCTCATGGATTATCTGTTCTGTGACTTGACATAGATCCTGGACCCTGAGAGTTTGCTATTGACTCAAGCTCCTTGAGGGCAGAGACATCTTCCTGCAGATCCTTGTATTTCTGGCAGCACACAGCACGATTCGAGTTTGCAGAATTTAATTCAATTAAATGTAGATCCCCATCCAAGTACAAGAGAATGGGTGACTTCTTGCTGTCCTCTCCACCCTTCCAATCCCATCCCCGCATGTCCTCCCCACCGCCCACTCTACCCCCACACATCATGAAGTCAAGTTAGATCCCGGCATGCCTCTCCCTGGACTTGCCTTTGGCCTTTTGAAAATGCCATTCCCTTTGGCTAGAATAATCTTCACCACCTTTTGCTTGGCTAGGTCATAGTCATTTTTAAGGTCTATGCTTCTTTGCCTCTTCTCTGGGAAGACTCCCCAAGTCTGGATTAAGTATCCTTCAAAAGCACTCCCGTAATAATGGCATCATAGTTCTCAACAAACTCTATTATAATTGAATTATCCCCACGAGATTGTAAATTTGAAGTGGAAGGAGGAGTATGCTATTTTTTTTGACCTGTATATCCTCAGGATCTTAGCACAATGTCTGAGACTTAGTAGATGCTCATTAAATACGTGGATGGAGAAACGAATGGATGAATAAGTGTGATGTCCAGGAATCCTTTCCCCCAGCATTTATGATTTCATTGTTGGCACAGTGGGATTGTTTTAGGTAAAGCCTTGTTACTGTGTTTATAAGGAAAACTGCTGAAAGTGCTCATAAAGCTGGGAGTGCCACAGGATCAAATCTTGCAGCCATGTCCACATCAAACTGGTCTGTGTAGACAAGGATAGAATGGTGGCTCCTTGCCTTCAGCTGTGCAAGCCAACCTGGCCTTCCTCCTCCAGTTACTCCTTTGTCAACTGGTACAGCTTTGGATATGGGGATGTGGGACTCTTTATTTTCATTCATTCAACAAGTATTGATTAAGGGTCTCTTGTTAAAAATAAATAAAAAAGAGGTGTACTTACCATTTAGCTACCCAAGAATCAGAATTTCATCATCTCAGCAATCAGGAGCCAACAAATGCTGGGCAGACTGAGTAAAGGGAAAACCCTTGCAAACCATTCTGAGAGCGCTCTTCGAGTTTATAAATATGTATTGGCAAAATCCTTTGATCAAATCTCAATACGTTCCTTTCCTCATAGTAAAGAATCATCCCCACCCTCTTTTAAAAAACAGATTAAGGCATACTTTGAGCCATCTGGAAAAAGATGCTGGTTGATTAGAGTTCAATCTCTCTCTTAGAGAACAGCTTACACAAAATTACACTGAATAGAGTTTCAGAATCAAGCTGCTTTTCCCTTTTCCTTTTACAATATGTACTTTACATAAGGCGTAGTGATCTCTCTTAAGACATTTTCCTCTTTTATTTCCTAGTCTCATTTCTGACAGAAATTCTTTTCTTTGCAGAGATATAAGGCTTTTCTTTCATTGCCTCTATTCCCTTGATGACATGAAGTATTCAATCAGGACCAATTTACAGATAATGTTGGGCTCATTTCTTGTGTGTGTTTGTCAGTTTCGTCACCTGTGCCAGATTGTCAAATGCATGCCCTAGATAACGTTGCTACCTTAGTCAACAAGTTTCATCGTGCTTCTAAGTGGAAATGTTCTGGAAATTTTCCTCTTGGCTCCTTTTTTCTTGTCTGTAACCTTCTGGATGACTCTGAATTAGGTTTTCTTTGCCTGGCCAGTGCCTCCTGCTCTGTAGGCACTCTAGTTATGGAGTTAATCCTGTTGTCAACTCTATGTTTAATCAGCTTGTGAAAAAGGTGTCAAATTAATTCCCCAATTCACTAGGTCATCAGCTGGGAAATGCAGAAGGGATAAAGACAAAGTAAATCTTGCACCGGCAGGTCAGGAAAGAGTATGGAGGGTCTTCCTCGGTGGATGGCTCCTGACCTTATCAGGGTGGTCAGCTGAGCCAAAGCTCTTAAGATGGTTCCTGTTTTCCCCTTCAAAGGCAAGGGAAAATCCAAATGATACGAAATACTGCAGAGTCTAGCCATCCAACTTTTCAATGCTATTTGGGTAAAGGAGCTTAATACTTGAAAGTATAGCCCAATTGTGGTGGGAATAATTTTGGCTTTGGTGCAGGGAGGGAATGGCAAGGAGGAAGAGTTTAGTGTGAATCTTGTCAATATTAGTGAACGAAATTATCTTGCTAAAAATAAAGTGAAAGATACAAGGCAAGGTATCTACAGACTAAAGATTTCTAATCTCCAGATCTCTACCCATATATTTATGCAGCCAGACTTGTTTTCTCTCTGTCTTAGTCAGCAGCAGAAGCTGTGTGGGTGCACTTATTACCTCTCCCCCTTTAAGTTGACAACCATAACAAAAAAGTTGGCATGTCCCTGGGTTTTGGCATGAAGTTGGCATCTATTTCTATGATCAGCTAATGATCAGTTAGTGAGAAGCAGCTACGGTTGTGACAAGATTTAGAGGCAAACATTCTGGGTTCTATGATGTCCACAATGGGCTAACTTCATAAGTGTGTGACCCATGGGCAGTCACACAGGGCCTGCACTTAAAAGGCCCTATGCTTGGTTTCATACTTGGCTGCTGCTTTCTTGATGCTGTTAGTAATTTTTGGACAGGGGGCATTTTCATTTTGCACTGGGTCCAGAAAATTATGTGGTCACAGCTGTCTCCAAGATGTATTGTTGAGCATGAAAAAGCACTGCAGAAAAGTATGTATAGTATGTGTAAAAAAACAGCTTTATGCTTTAACCACCCCTACCCCACCCAAAACACACACACACACATAAACACAACACACATACAATCACTTAGGTATCTATTGAGAGGCAATTTTGTGCAGTAGTTAAGAGTACTGACTCTTTAGCTAGATAACCTGGATTTGAAACTTACCATAGGAGAGTTACTGTATTTTTCAAAGCCTCAGTGTCCTAATCTGTAAAATGGGGTGAAAATAGTACCTATCTCACAGGGTTACTGCAAGGATTAAGTGATTTAATAAATGGAAAGTACTTAGAGCACTTCCTGGCCCTTAGAAAGGCTATATTAGGTTATTATTACTTTTTACCTTCAAATCTTGGGTGGTTTTTCTCTGGTCACAGTGAATTCAGTCTAAAGCCACATACAAAATAGTGGTGCTGCACAGTTAGGATTGAGGCAGCTCAAGAAGAGAATGAAAAATCAAATATTCAGAGGGGTTTTCTCTTTTTTGAAATCATTGTTTTAATTTTCAATGCCTCAGCTTTCATAAGAAGTTAACTGTTTTTGTTTTAATTTTCCTGGCAAGATGGCTGACTAGAGGCAGCCAGCCCTCACCTCTAATGCAAAAATGTCCAAAACAACAAGTAGATAAGTCATCTGCAGAGTGTCTAGGAGAAAACAATAGAATCCAGCAAAACAGTGAGGAAACCCTCGCAAGATCTGGAAACTGGAGACAGCAACATAGAAAGACATGGAAAGCACCTGCCCAAGACCATCATGAAGACTGAAGAGACCATGCACTGCTGGGACAAGGTACATGGAGGTGGTGGGAGTGCTGGCTGGCTCTCCACTGCAGACATCTGCAAATCAGGCTGCAAAGTAAGCACATGGCCCTTGTAGACAACGAGTACACGGCCTCATGGACAGCATGGGGAGCTGCTAAGAGCCCACATGACTATATTTTTCCAGGAGAAAGTACAGTCTGAGTCTCCCCCACCCCTTGGTCTTGGGCTGCTGCTGGACATGGCAATTTTGGGATAGGAGCCAAGGGAGCTCAGAGTCCTGCCACCCCAGTCCCAGCCCCACCCCCAGCAGAGAGTGCTGGGAAAGTGAGCAAGCTGCCTGAGTATTTGGAGCCCAGAACGCTGCCCAACTCAATGCCTCTCCTGCCAGTGAACAGCAAGCAGGGACTAAGCCACTCACCTGTGCTGGTTGACTGGATCCATGCCCACCTTACCTGGGAGCTTGCAGTCCTGACTACCATAGCAGACCAGCCTGCATTAGCAAAGAGTAGGGAGAGCATGCTGGCCACTTGGATCCATGACCCTCTTTCCCTGGGGCTCAGATCCCTGCCCAATTCCGTGTCCTCCCCACCCCATCAGACAATGAGCAGGGACTGTGCTGATTGCCTGCACTGGTTGCTTGGATCCTTGCCGGCTTTACCCAGGAGCTCAGAGGCCTGCCTGACACAGTGAGCCCACCTGCAACAGTGGAGAGGGTGTGAGGAGCAAGCCAGCATTTACTACTGTGCTCACCCAGAACCAAATGTACAATAACCAACCCGACTCTCAATATAGAATACTTTTACAGGTAAGCGTCTCTCCCTTCAAAAGCTACTCCAAAAATTAAAAGAAGAAACTACACCAGATGCCAAGAAATCAATGCAGAGATCTGAAAAGCATGAAAAAACAGGGAAACACAACTTCCCCAAAAGAAGATAATTACTCTCTAATACCAGACCCCAAACAACAGAAATGCCTGAAGGGGAATCCCAAATGGCAATCTTAAGGAAACATAACATGACGCAAAAAAAAAAAAAAAAGGAAATCACAATGAAGTTGAAAAACAATGTAGGATGTGTATGAGAAATTAAACAAAGAGATACAAATTATAAAAAAGAACTAAGCAGAAATCCTAGAATTGAAGAATTCATTCAATGAAATAACAAACACAACCAAGAGCTTAAGCAATGGGCTAGAATAAGCAGAAGAAAGAAGTTCTGAACTAGAAGACAAGCTTTTTGAATTAACCCAGTTGGACCAAAAAAGAAAAAAGAATTTTAAAAAGTGAAGATAGCCTATGAGATCTATCTGACAACCTTAAGCATACAAACACACATATTATGGGAGTACTAGAAGGGGAAGAGAGACGAAAATGCATTGAAGGCTTATTTAACAAATGGTAGCCAAAAGCTTCCCAAGTATTGGGAGAAATATGGTCTCCCAGATGCAAGAAACTCAGAGATGCCCAAACAGATTCAACCCAAAAAGGACCTCCCCAAGATACAAAATAGTCAAATTATCAAAGTTAAAGACATAAGAAGAATTCTAAAAACAGCAAAAATGTTAAATCACCTATGAGGAAATCCCCATCAGACTAACAGCAGACTTCTCAACAGAAACCCTACAGGCCAGGAGAACATGCGATGATATATCCAAAGTGCTATAAGAAAAAAAAAAAAAAAACTGTCAACCAAGAATACCACATCCAGCAAAGCTATCCTTCAGAAACAAAGAAGAAATATTATCTTCCCTGGACAAACAAAAACTGTGGGAATTCACCACCACACGACTGGCTCTTCAATAAATCCTCAAGGAAGTCCGTCTTATATCTGGAATCAAAATGTACACTTGTATGACTGATCTATTCAATAAGGGTTCTGAGCTTTAATTTTCTCATCTGAAAAAACATTAACAATGAGTCTACCTTCTGCATGCTATGCACTTTAAGCACAATATCTCAATTAATTCTCACAACATTTTGACATAAGCTTTATTAAAATCCCTATGTTATAATAAAGGATACTGAGTAACTTTCCTGAAACATACTAATAACTACCTTATAGCATTTCCTTGTGCAGTTAATGTGAAAAGAAATGTAAACTTGCATTGTACTTTCCTAAACATTACATGAAGACCTGTCCCCATCAGAGAGAAATGTGAGAAATTTGTCACTCACCAAAAAGTGAGTAGCTATTAAATGACCAATCAGCCTGAGCAATGTCAGATCCTGGAACATGGCCAGCCCACCACCCTTGTTCATCAAGATACAAGTCCTGTGGGCAGGACAATGGGACAACTGCACGCAGTCTAGTGCAATGGTTTTCAAACCTCACTCAACATAAGAATCATGCAAGGGGATTGTGCTTGTTGAAAATGAAGTTTCCTGGGATTTATCTCCAGATATTCTGATTCAATAGGTCCAGGAGGGACATCACAATCTTCACTTTTATTGAGCAATATGGGTGACTTCCATGAAAGGGTTCTTGGGTTATAGATCAATCAAAAAAGAGCTAACTCTTAGAGGAGAAACTTCTAGCCTATTTGGTGGGGGATTATTTTGTTGTTGTTGTTGTTTTCTGTGTCTTTATATCCCCACCTCAAAAAGAGAGAGAATGAAAGAAAAATTTCTCTGTCTCACTTACTTGCTGATGCTTCCAGGACTTGGATATATTATTTGTCTTCTACTGTGAGTGATTTTCAGAAGTTTTCTCCTAAGGGCATGTTTTGATTAGAAAAGAATACGAGGACACTAGGGCGCTGAAATTGAGATGCTTCCAAGAAAAGAACTGGGAGGACAAACTTGCCAATTTCTTCATTTTACCTACACACAGTAATGCTGGGCAGGGCCAGAAAGCAACTTGTTACTCTATGGGACAACTATGGACAGACCATGGTAGTAATTCCTCCAACTTGGAATCCAGCTAGAGGAATAGGAAGACCTGAAGTTTGGGACCAATTACTAAAGTCTGAACCCTAAAAACAGGTTGAAAGTCACCATTAGAAGGTGATAGAGTTTGGATATGTCATACCCCCAATGCTCGTGTCAAAATCTGGTCCCCAACTTGGCAATGTTGGGAGTGGTTTGGGTCATGGGGGCAGATCCCTCATTGATAGATTGATGCCCTCCGAGGGATGGGGTAGTAAGTGAGTTCTCGCTCTATTAGTTCCCATGAGAGCTGGTTGTTTAAAGGACACTAGCACCTCCTCTCCCTGTCTCTCATTTCCTCTCTTGCCATGTGATTCTGCACTCACCAGCTGCCTGCCTGCCGTTTTCCACCATGAGTAGAAGCAGCCTGAGGCCCGCACCAGATGCAGCTGTCCCTGAATTGTGAGCCAAACAAATCTCTGTTCTTTGTAAATTACCCAGTTTCAAGTATTCTGTCATAAGCAACAGAAGTGGGCTAATACAGATGGGGACTCTACATTCAGATTTCTCCAGGTTAAGGATATTGATATTTTCTGTCAAATCTGTACACAGATGTTATTATGACCAGACATCACTGAGGTACCCTGACCTTTGAAATGTAAATAAATTTCAGTTGGACCATAACTCAGGTGAATTTAGCGAAGTGGGAGCCTCTGAATTGCTCTCTCTATTTATAGAACGAGGGTCAGCAAATTTTTCTGTAAAGGGCCACATAGTACATGTTCTTGGCTTTGTAGACCAAACAATCTCCATCATAACGACTCAACTCTGCTACTGAAGTGTGAAAGCAGCTAGAGGAAACATGAACAAATGAGCAGTTTTATTCCAATAACACTTTCTTTACAGAGGTAGATGGTGTCCAGATTTGGCCCATGTGCATAGTTTGCAGACACCTGTTCCAGAAGGTGGAGATGGCTTACTGCTTACCTGCTATCTTAATCTGTTTGGGCTGCTGTAACAAAATACCATATACTGGGTGGCTTGTAAACAGTAGAAATTTATTTCTCATAGTTCTGGAGGCAGAAAGTTCAAGATTAAGGTGCCAGCAGATTTGGTGTCTAGTGAGGGCCCACTTCCTGGTTCATAGATGGTAGTACCCCCTGGCTGTGTCCTCACGTGGAAGAAGGGGCGAGTTAGCTCTCTGGGGTCTCTTTTATGAGGGCAGTAATTCCATTCATGAGGGTTCTGTCCTCATGATCTAGCCGCCTCCCAAAGGCCCCATCTCCTAATACCATCACGTTGATGGTTAGGTTTCAACGCGTGAAATCTGGGGGGATACAAACATTCAGACCACAGCACCTGCATACATCTGGTTCTGAGCCCCTGCTTCTGCTGAATTATCTCAGTTTATTGGTCATTTTATCATCTGGTGAATCACTCCATGTACCTTGGTTTGTAAGGCTAAAAATGAAGCTCAGGCAGCCTGCTCGAAAGCTTCTTTTACACTGAGATCCGATCAGGCACCCATGTCTAACCATGAGACATATCTCTTGTTGGTAACTTGCTTGGCATGCTCCATACTGTTATATAATTCTCAGATGACTCACCCTTTGCAATGTGAAAAACAGGTTGTACCAGCTCATGCTGAAAGAAACAGGAATGGAACTGATGGCTTCTCAGTAAATTCTTGGCGGGGGAGGGGGAGACAGATTGGGTTCCATACATTACTCTGTAAACCACCAGTTGTCAAGCTAGTGCTGCAGATTATTAGGCTGGTTTGCTATCAAATTGTCTTTTCTAACTAAAGAAATTATGGGTTGCTCCATAACACCCGGAATGTAAGAAATGTCACATCTCCCCATTTTGCTAGATTACATTAAATACAGCTTGAGATTTTTATTTTACAAGATTGATAAGAAGTCCAAATTCAGTAATTTTCAGGCCTCTCTTCCCTTTCTTGGCTTATATGAGGACCCCAGTATTTGTGGGGTACAGGAAAATGAAGGGCAGCACCATTCATCAATCTCTCCTTGCTTGTGGCTGCCATAGCCCATGTTTTAATGGTTTGTTCAAATATGAGCAGATCTCAGGCAGTTCCAGTTTTTCCAGCCTCAAGTGACTAGGTGACCTTCACTAAAGCTTCCTAAGTTGCGGGACATAGTTCCCAGTTTTCCAGTAGCAAGGAGCTACTTTCTAACAGGCTCTGATCTATGTCACTTCTGCGAACTGATCCTTCTTTTCTCCTTAGTTGCAAGAATCAAACCAATTTCCAGGAAACTGGTTGCTCCTCTTATCAAATGCTAAACCACCACACCTCCAAACCCTTTCTTTTTCAGGCAATTCAGTTTAATATTCTTGTTGGGTCCAGAATATCAAAGGTACAAATTATCTGTCTCACATAGTGATGAATTTTGTCTTAATGAGACTTCAGTACCTTTAGACTGGGCACATAGTCTCCAGTTTACGATCCCCACCACTCTCTGTGGCTGTTTTCCCACTAGCTTTATTCCTTGCCATTATTGTCTGGTCTCAGAGGGGAGGTGGAATAATTACTTTCGTTTCTTCCTAAAGAGTTTTAGTAGTAAGAAATGATACAATTTGATTTCTCCATAGGGCATTTTACTACCTATACTTTTAAATGAACCACTCTGTTGTAAAGAGTCTTTATTCTAGTCCAGTGGTTCTCAAGGTATGATCCTTGGCCCAGGAGTATCAGTATCTCCTGGGAACTTGCCAGACGTGCATATTTTCAGGCCCTAAGCCGCATCTTCTGACATAGAATCCTGGGAGTGTGACCAATGATCCGCATTTCACAAAGCCCTCCAGATGATTCAGATGCACATGCAAGTTCAAGAACCACGTTCTAGACTATGTTATGCTTCGGGTGTGATAATCGACTAGAGAAAGATCTGTCATTTAGAACTAATAGTAACTCCTTAGATTAATCCTCGGTCCTCTGTTCTTTTGTTTCTGTGCTCTAGTGGAGTGTACATTCTCTCACGATTTTACTTGATGCCCTCTTGTGGCTGTGAAATTTCCCAAATGTATAACTATATTCCTGACCTATTATTTTCTTTCTGGCTTTTTTTTTTTTTTTTTTTTTTTTTTTTTTTTGTCTTTTTCGTGACCGGCACTCAGCCAGTGAGTGCACCGGCCATTCCTATGTAAGATCCGAACCCGCGGTGGGAGCGTCGCTGTGCTCCCAGCGCCGCACTCTCCCGAGTGCGCCACGGGCTCGGCCCTCTTTCTGGCTTTTTAATCACTGTTTCATTCCAGGAAAACTCACTTTAATGTTTTGACATTATTGGAAACTACATTCACCATCTTTTCCCCCACATTATATTTTTTTCCCTTTTTTCCCCTTTATCATCAATGGTTGAATGAGTATGTGCCAAATTTAAGGGGCGGGGGTGAAAAAAAATCTCAATGATCAAGACAAATAATGTTTTAATAAAACATTTTTTAAAGTTAAAATTAATGCAGGAAAATCAATGATGAACAAAACAAAATTTTTTTGAAAGATAGGATTAGTAATCTTGCCATGTCAAGCCATATTGGAACTTGATGCAAAAGGAAAAATCAGTAATATTGATTCTGTCTTTATTTAAATTTTTGATATTTTTAAATCATGGATTTTTTGTGTGTACATATTTATTTTTAAAAACATTGCATTAAAATATCATCTTTCTTGATGATTGTGTTTTTTGGTGCCCACTTAAATTTTGTGCCCGAGGCAAGAACTCACCTTTCTCATCAAATCCCTGAAGGCTGGAGCATTAGGATTTCTCCTATGTCTCACATGCAAACACCGTTCTTTTAGAAACGTGTTTTTTACTCTTCTTTGTTCTCAGTTGTCTCTGTTGATTACAGATGGAGGCAGCAGGCAGGAAAGTTGCTTATGTGCAATGATTTGAGAGGCACCAAAAGGTCACCTGCCTATCAAACTCATCTTCTCCCTCTACTGAAAGGGTATTAAGGCATAGTTGATACTTAGGTCCAAGAGGAAATAAAACAAATTTTGGTTCCAAAGGAGATACAGGGTAAAGTCTTGGATCCCATAGGTTTCTCTTGTACTGGTTCAACAAGTGATGGGACTCTAGGAGAGCGAGTTCTCTGGTAAGAGGAGAGTTGAAATGGTAGGGAGGAGCCTCAGGAGAGGAGAGAGTCCACCATTTGCCTAGGGCTGATGCCTATCTGCTCATCATCTCTTTAGCAATTGCACACTCAGTGTATACTAAACAATCGTGTACTTGCTCACACACTGCTTTGTAGTCAGTCTCTGGATGAATCACAGGTGTATATTTATCTTCTTCCACTTGATTGTACTTTTTGATTTCAGAAATCATGTTTTCTTATATATTTTTTAGATCCTATTCTTTGAAGAGGATGAATTAAGTAGCTATTCCAGAAACATTGTCTATGTTACATTTGACTTCATTCATTTATTCTTTTCTTTATTCAGTTCCCAGTACACTTGAGATTAAATAGAATTGAGGAGATGCCATTAAATTAAGGAACTCAGCACTAAAAAAAAGATGATATCCTAGTTGCCTTTGGTGTCTATTTATTGCTGACTACTACACGGAGATAATCTCAAATCTTCAGAAATTTCTATAGCAGTGAGGTGGTTGCCTCCAGTGAGTAGCATATATAAACTGACTTAAAAATTAAATCTATGTATCAAAGCAAATTGACAGTTAAATCATGTTCTTAAGGCATAGTAGTGTTTCTTTCATATATTTCCAAACCAAATGCTGTATGCATCTACAGCCAAACTCACGGGTCTTTGAAGATGCAAGCATTCTGAGCACAAATTCACCTTTCATGCAAAAATTCCAAAACCCAGATCAAAAACATGTCCTTCATAAATCACCATGTAGTCTCTCTAGTTGTAATATTGCATGAATTAAAATTGTTTGGACTGTTTCCCATTTATAGCAGTTGTTTCAATAGTTTAAAAGTCCTCAAAGCTGTTGGATTTCTACAATTTAAACTCTGAAATTCTTTATATTTAGAGGTTTGCTACATAGAATTTCAAGTCTGACCTGTTTAGAAAGTTACCTTAGTAGGTTGAGATTTTACTACTATGGTAACTTAATAAGATAGAGGTCTTCAGGGTAATTTTCCTTACAACTTTCAGGAGACTTTGCTATTTATCACTTGAGAGCACTGTCTTACATAAAAAATTGTGTATTGGGAGATTAGCCATCAATGGAGCATTTATTTTTACATTCTTTCATATTCTAGAATGAATTTACAAGTGTATTGAACAGAGTTAGCATCTTTTGGTCTATTTTTGTGCTGGTAAAAGGTTGTTTTGCTTTTGTGGGGTTTTGCGCCATCAAGTCAGCAAATATGCCAATCCACTCCGCTTGGCTCAGCAACAGGCAAGGAGAAAACTGTGTCAACTGCATGATGACTTAATTTGTCTCAAGCTGATCAATGGCCATGTGAGATGCCAACAATTGAGAGAAGAAAGCAATTGCCATGTCAATGTGAGTCCCAAAGATTCATCTAGAAGGCTACCTGTACGAACATCTTCCAGAGGATAATGGCCCATTTCCTAGTTCACTGGTGCAGGCAACAGAGAACTTACTGTAGTTCACCTCCAAATCTGTGAGGTCAAGGAGGACAAGTGTATAGAAGAAGGACAATCCATCTATTTTTATGTATCATATCTGCAGAAGACTCCACAAAATGGCACCTGTATGTCTGACACAGGAAGGGCTCACAATGGGATTATGCATCTACTTTGCCATACTGTGAAGCCCACGAGCTGATGGAGGGAAGGTACCCTCTAATGCCATTACTGTCCTGGAGAACATTTGAATCATAAGAAGAAGATGCCAAGGCTTCAGAATATTTTGCACCATAGTATATACAAATAAATCATGAAGCCACTTAGAATGGTATGAAGTTAAAAGGAACTTTTTATTTTAAAAGTTTTTAAATGATCTCCAAGCACTACCACAGCAGAAATGGGAGAGAAGAATTTATTTATTTATTTTTATATGACATGTATTGATTGTACATATTTATGGGGTATAGAGTTTCAATACACATACACAATGTGTAATGATCAGATCGGGGTAATCAGCATATTCATCATCACAATATCATTTCTTTGTGATCACAGCATTTGAGCTCCTCTCTTCTAGTCATTGGAGAACATATAACAAATTATTGTGAATTATAGATGCCTAGCACTACTGTACAGCACTAGAACTTATTTTTCCTATCAAGTTTTGATTTTGTATCCATTAACCAATGGGGAGAGAAGAATTAACGTGGATGTGGATGTGTGCATGCGTATGGATGCTTTCCTTGGTTCTTGGCTATTACTCTGAATGTTGTCCTTCCAGAACTTGTCTGCTCACACAATACCTGCTGAGGGGGAGTCAATTCCCTTTCAGCTGGATGTAATTTGCCACCACATTATTGTGTCTAGTATGAACAAAAAGCAACCAGGAAGATTTCCTGAGGAGTAGCTGGCACAGACAATGGGAAGCTGCTCATTTTAATTTTGGTTGTCATGACATTTCTCCAATTACCTCATTGACCTGAATCACACTTCCTAATACTATTTCCCGCCTTACTGTCTGGAACATACAGACTTGTTTTCTTATTTGGACAGCCCAAGGAAAAACCATCAGCAAATCTGGATGTTATTGATCTCTCAAATGTTGGACAATTGCAGACAATGTCATTTGAATACTTAACCTACCAAGAATAAATTGAATGAGCCTGCCAGTCAAACATTCATTGGGTTTATGTGTTTGCCAAAGAAGCATTCCTGGATGATATATTCTTCATTTTACAAATTGAGAAAGATATACCTATAAAAAATAAATGTGGAGGGTGCAAAGAACACATGGCTAAGAGAAATAATAAAATATAATAATATTCATGTGAAACCAACTGGGTGGGATAGACATGAATTCATTTATGTTCTATAAAGTGATCTTCCCTCATTTCTCCAGGTAGATGCTTAAAAAATGCTGTTCATCATCTTTATTATAGCTGGGGTAATAGGATTAGTAATAACTATCAGTTGTGTTTCAAAACAAAGCAGAGAAAGATTAGTCAAATCTTTTCAATCACTATAACTTATCATTAGGAAGACATTTGGTACATATTCTAGCTTTTTTTGATGATAAATAACAAAGACTTTAGTATACATTAGACAAATACTTGAATCAATTATAGAATAAATATATGAAAAACAAGTAAAAAATGAAAAACTTGTTCACACAGCAAGAGATAAGGCATGGTTTTCAGTAATAAAGAAATAATTAGCCCTGATTGATATCTACATAGCCAAATAGTTTCATTAAATTAGCTGTTTTGGGGAGGTATTAATGGCAAAATAAATAAAATCAAGGATTATAGTAATAATTATCTGCTTACATTAAGAAAACATATGAGAAAATCTTTAATTTTTTTATATTAGCTGGTTGCCACAGTACATTGCTAATAAATGGAGTTTACTAAACTAGTTGCTTGTGGAAACTTTATTTATTTTTATTATGTCCAACCTATAAAAAAAATTTAGACTGGTCTTTCCCAGAAGTGGTGAGGGTACATTGTGTGTTTGAGATCAGATGATCAGGTGTGCAGCCTTTGTGAATAGGCCTGTTCTGCTAATATTTACCAAAGACCACAAGTTCCTGTAGCTGGAAGATCTAGGAGCTAGCCTATTGTTTGAGCAAACTGGAAATTTTTCTTTGGAAAATCTCAGCAATGAAAAGTACACTTGTGTATTTATTTATAAGAACTGTCATGCATTTTTCTCTCTAAAGAAAATGTCCTTAATTTCCAATTGAATTTGTTCGGTTGACAGAAAATTTTTTATGCTGCAGCCTCATGTATAAAACATGAAGAAGGAAAAAACTAGCAGTACTATATGGAAATCTTCTGCAAGAAAGATCTTTTTGGCTTGAGTCATTTACATTAGAAAGAGAAAAATAATCTTACTGAAAGTATTGCTGTACAAAGTGGATGGCTGAAATAATTTTAAGTTTCACCTCTTTAGAGTCAAATTAACATGGCAGTAAATTGAAACAGGCACATTTTAGAAATGGGTTTGCAACCCAATTATGACAACATTTTTTTCATAGAATCTTCTAGTGTAATGTTTTCTAAATATTGGAGAATACTAGAAAACTAATAGAGATATACAACCGACATTATCTGCATGACTTTTAGTAGCTTATATGAAGTCACCAGTATGTATAATTTCTGAGACTATTTTGTTACTTCAGCAGTGCCTTAAAGTACTTGTTCATATGGAGATGCTATTTGAGAAAGGCACTTAGTTTATCAAAGCATTCTTTCCTCAGTCTAGATTCTAGAAGACTACCAAACCCCTTTATATTTTTTGTACTTCTATGCATTTACTAGCCACAGCCTGTTCTCTAGATTCCACAATTACTCCTCCAAAGTTTTGGGAATGGGTAACCTCAAAAAATCTGCAGTAACACCAACAGGTACTCTTAGACTCATACATTTTCCAGAAATTCTGAATGCCACTTATATCTCCCCACCCTCTATCCCCATAGATGTTTTGAGCCAGAAGAGAAACTCAATATTTTTGACCCAGCCTAAAAACACATTTCAGCACTTGGTGGGGAAAACTACAGGAAGAGCCCACAAGACTGTATTGATGCAGGGAAGGGACATGTGTAGAGCCACTGGAAAAAGAAACCTCAATCAGGGTCATCCATTCAAGCTGAGAGTTTCAGTACACCTCATTGCACCTATCTGGGTTCACAGAACACCAGTTAGGGTGCCAACAAGTCCACCCAGGGTCACCCACTTTGGCCAGAGAGTGACACAGGTGCTTACCCCAAAGAGCTTGAAATCTCACCCACAATCTCTGTGACACAACACAGCACTCATAGACAACTCTGATATTGAATACAGTAAAAATCACCACACAGAGACTACACTACTCAGTCTACATGGAGCCAAAACTAAAACACCCTACCCAATGGCCAATATAAAACACATTTACAGGAGAAAGTCTCTTTCCTCAAAAGCCACTTCAGAGTAACAGAAGAAGCAATTGCTCCACCTGATGCCCAGACATCATCGTAGGAATACAAGAAATAAGAAAAAACAAGACAATATGATACCCCCTAGGAATATAATTATTCTGTTACTAGTCCCCAAACAGCAAGAAAACTTTGAAATGACTGAAAAGGAATTACAAGGAGTAATCTTAAGGAAACTCAACGAGACACAAGAAGACTAGGATAGATGACACAATAATAGGAGAAAAACAATCCAAGATCTGAAGGAGGAATTTTACAAAGAGATAGATACATTAAGAAAGAATGTTGCTGAACTCCTGAAACTAAAGGATTCATTCAATAATAATAAAAAAAAAACCACAACCAGGAGTTTAAGCAACAGGGTAGAGCATGCAGAAGAAATTCTGATCTTTAAGACAGTCTTTTTGAGATAACCCTGGCTGTAGTGGATTGAATTATGTCCCCCCAAAGCTCCCTGAAGCTTGAGTTGTGTCCCCAAGTTTTATGTATTAGAAATTTAGCCCCAATGTGACTGTAAAGAGGGTGGAAAATCCTATTATGGTATTTGAAAAATGGAGCCTTGAAGAGGTGATTGGATTGTAGGACTGTGCAATAGTGAATGTATTAAAAATAGTGGTCAAGGGCATGGTTCTGAGGGCTTTTTAAAAAGAGGACAGTCTGTCTTTCTCTCTCTCTGCTCTCTCTGCTTCCACCATCTTGCAATGTGAGATGACTGGGTCACTGTTGCCACTATGAGATGAACTTTGGACTTTCCAGCCTCAGAAACTGTAAGCAATAAATTTCATTTTCTTTATAAATCACCCAGTTTCGTGTATTCTGTTATAAACAACACAAACGGACTAATACACAGGCAGACAAAAAAGAAAAAAAAAAAAAGGAAAAAGAATTTTAAAAAATAAAGAAATCTATGTGTACAAACATCTAAATTATGGGTGTTCCAGAAGGGGTGGAGAAAGGAAAAGGCACTGAAAATCTATTCAACAAAATAATACAGGAAAACTGTTAGATACAGACTTCCAGATCCAAGAGGATCAAAGATCCTCAAACAGATCCAATCCAAAAACATCCTCCCTGAGACATATTGTAGTCAAAACTGTCAAAAGTCAAAGACAAAGAGACAATCCTAAAAACAGGAAAAGTGTCAAGTCACCTATAAGGGACTCCCCATCAGACTAACAGCAGATTTCTCAGGAGACACCTTACAGGATAGAAGAGAATGGGATGATATATTCACAGCACTAAAAGAACCCCCCCCCAAAAAAAAAAGAACTGCCAGTCAAGCAAACTTTATCTAGCAAAGCTATCCTTCAGAAATGAAGGGCAAATAGTATATTTTCCAAACAAGCAAAAACTGTGGGAGGTTGCCACCACATAATCAGCCCTACAAAAAATCCTCAAAGGAATCCTACATCTGGAAGCCAAAAGACAATAATCACCACCATGAATACATGGGAAAGACTAAAACCCACTGATAGAGCAGATACGCAAATGAGAAAGAGAAATAAACTAGATTTTGCTACCACAAAAAACCAAAAAACACTGAAGAGAAACAATAAAAGGGAAAGAATGGAACAAAAGATATATAAAACAACCATAAAAAGATCAATAAATTGCCAGGAGTAAGACAATACATTTCAATAATAACCTTAAATGTAAATGGATTGAATTCCCCACTCAGAAAACATGGACTGGATGAGTGGACTGAAAAATTAGACCCAACTATATGTTGCCTAGAAGAAACTCATTTCATCTGTAAAGACTCACACAGACTAATAGTGAAGTGATGGAAGAAGATATACCATGCAAGTGAAAACCAAACATGAGCAGGACCAGCAACTATTATATAGGACAAAATAGACTTTAAACCAAAAACTACAAAAAGAAACAAAGAAGATCATTATGTAATGATAAAGGGATCTATCCAGCAAGAAGACATAACAATCATAGATGAATATTCACCCAACATTGGAGCACCCGGATATATAGTAAATATTATGAGATCTAAAGAGAGAGCTAGACCCCAGTACAATAATAGTTGGGGACCTTAATACTCCTTGCTCTATATTGGACAGATCATCTGGGCAACAAATCAACAGAAAAACACAGAATTTAAATCACATGTTAGACCAATTGGACTTAACAGACATCTATAGAGCATTTCATCAAATATAGAATATACATTCTCCTCATCAGCACATGACACATTCTCTAGGATACACCACATGTTAGGTCACAAATCAATTCTCAACAAATTTTTCAAAATTAAAATTATTTCAAGTATCTTTTCAGACTACAACAAAGTAAAACTAAAAATCAATAACAAGTGAAACACTGTAAACTGTATAAATACATGGAAATTAAACAACATGCTCCTGAACAAAATATGGATCCAAGAAGGAATTAAACAGGAAATCAAAAAATTTCTTGAAACAAATGAAAATAAAAGCACATCATACCAAAACCTATGGTATACTGCAAAGGCAATACTAATAGAGAAATTTATTACGATAAATGTCTACATCAAAAGAATAGAAAGACCTTAAATAAACAATCTGTTACACCTCGAAGAACTAGAAAAATAAGAACAACCCAATCCCAAAGTCAGTACATGAAGGAAATAATAAAGATTAGGGCAGAACTAAATGAAATAGAGACCAAAAACATGATACAAAAGATCAATGAAACAAAAACTTCGTTCTTTAGAAGATAAACAAAATAGACAAACATTAGCTAGACTAACAGAAAAAAAAAAAAAGAGAAGACTCAAATAACAAAACCCAGGAATGAAAAAGGGGACATTACAACCAATACCACAGAAATAGAAAGAATCATTAGAAACTAATATGAACAACTATAGACCAACAAATTCAAAAATCTGGAAGAAATGGATAGACACATAAAAACTACCAAGACTGAACCAAGAAGAAATAGAAAACCTGAACAGACCAATAATGAGCAATGAAATTGAAGCAATAATCAGCAGTGTCCCAACAAAGAAAAGCCCAGGAGCAGATGATTTCACTGCTGATTTCTACAAACCTTTAAAGAGAAATTAATACCAATCCTTTCAAGCTATTTCAAAAAATCAGACAAAGGCCATTCTCCCAAACTCATTCTATGAGGCCAGCATCATCATGATACTAAAATCAGACAAAGACACACAACAAAAAAAGAAAACTTTGTCCTTAAAAATAAATGCAAAAATTCTCAACAAAATATCAGCAAACAGAATTCAATAGCACATCAAAAAGATTAGACACTGTGATCAAGTGGATTTTATCCTAGTGATTCAATGATGGTTCAACATAAGCAAACCAATAAATGTGATATACCACATGAACAAAATCAAGAACAAAAATCATATAATTAGCTCAGATGCAGAAAAAGCATTGAAAAAATTCAACATCTGTTTTTGATAAAGACTCTCAACAAATTAGGTAAAGAAAGAAAGTATCTCAACACACTAAAAGCCATATATGAGAAAGCCATTGCCAACATCATATTGAATGGGGAAAAGCTGAAAGCATTTCCTTTAAGAACAGGAAAAGGACAAGAATGCCCACTCTCACCACTCCTGTTTAACATAGTATTGGAAATACTAGCCAGAGCAATTAGGCAAAAGAAAGAAATAAAGGGCATACAAATTGGAAAAGTTGAAGTCAAATTGTCACTGTTTGTGGATGACATGATCCTATATATAGAAAAACCTAAGATTTTATCAAAGAACTCCTAGAGCTGATAAACAAATTCAGTAAAGTTGCAGGATATGAAATGAATATGCAAAATCAGTAGTGTTCTCATACACCAACAATGAACTAGTGGAAAAAGAAATCAAGAAAGCAAGCCCATTTACAATAGCTACCAAAAAATGAAATACCTAGAATGTAATTTAACCAAGGAAATAAAAGATCTCCACAATGAGAACTGCCAAACACTGATGAGAGAAATTAAAGAGGACACCAAAAGATGGCAAGACATTGCATGTTAACGGATTGAAAGAATTAATGTCATGAAAATGTCCTTACTATCCAAAGAGATCTAAAGCATCAATGCAATCTCCATTTAAATACTAATGATATTCTTTACAGAAAAAGAAAAGAACAATCCCAACAATCATATGGAACAATGAAAGACCCCAATAGCCAAAGTAATCCTGAGCAAAAATAAATAAATAAAGCCAGAGCCATTATAGTTTCTGAATTTGAAATATACTACAAAGCTATAGTTACCAAACCAGTATGCAATGGCATAAAAACAGACACATGGACCAATGGAACAGAGTATAGAACCCAGAAATCAATCCTTGTGCTTACAGATAACCAATCTTTGACAAAGGTACCAAGAACATACATTGGGGAAAGGACAGCCTCTTCAATATATGATGCTGGGAAAACTGGATATCCATGTGTAGAAGAATGAAACTAGAACCATACCTCTCACCATATACCAAAATAAACTCAAAATGGAATACAAGCTTAAATATAAGACCTGAAACAATAAAATTCCTAGAAGAAAAGACAGGAAAAACATTTTAGGACATAGGACTGGGCAAAGACTATGAATAAGACCTCAAAAGCACAGGCAAAAAAAGAAAAGAAAAAAAAAAGAAAGAAAGAAAGAAAGAAAAGAAAAGGTAAACAAACAGGATTATATTAAACTAAAAAAGCTTCTCCACAGTGAAGGAAACAATCAATAAGTGAAAAGCCAACCTACAGAATGAGAGAAAATATTTGCAAACTTTGTATCTGACGAGGGATTAGAATCCAGAATATACAGGGCATTCAAACAATTTAATAGTAAAAAACCAAATAATCTGATTTAAAAATGAGCGAAGGAGATGAACAGACATTTCTCAAAAGAAGACATACAAATGGCCTACAGGAACATGTAAAAAATGCTCAACATCATTAATCATCAGGGAAACGCAAATCAAAACCACATTGAGATATCATCTCATGCCAGTTAGACTGGCTATTATCAAAAAGACAGAGAATAACAAATGCTGGAAAGGATGTGGAGAAAGGGGAACTCTTATACACTATTGGTGGGACTGTAAGTTATTACAGCTATTATGGAAAACAGTATGGGGTTTTCTCAAACAACTACAGATAGAACTGCCATACAATCCTGCAATTCCACTGCTGGGTACATACCCAAAGGAATGGAAATCATCTTATTGAAGGGATACCTGTACTTCCATGCTTATTTCAGTTCTATTTACAATAGCCAGGAAATGGAACCAACCTAAATGTCATGTCCATCAATGGACAACTAGATAAAGAAAATGTGGTATATATACACAACGAAGTATTACTCAGCCATAAAAAAGAATGAAATTCTGTCATTTGCAGCAGCATGCGTGAGCTTGGAGAAAATTATGTTAAGTGAAATAAGCCAGACACAGAGAAATCCCTCATGTCCTCACACATATGTGGGAGGAAAGAAAGAAAGAAGGAAAGAAGGAAGGAAGGAAGGTAGGAGGGAAGGAAGGAAGGGTCATAATAATATGATGAACTTTCAGAAGGAGAGAACAAAACTGTAGCTTCTAGAGCCAGAAATGGAGGAGTGA
The DNA here is from genome assembly GCF_027409185.1 of Cynocephalus volans. NCBI lineage: Eukaryota > Metazoa > Chordata > Mammalia > Dermoptera > Cynocephalidae > Cynocephalus > Cynocephalus volans. The sequence goes on along the minus strand of NC_084466.1, from coordinate 38,381,544 downwards.
GAGTGGGTATACCAAGAAATGGGCTAACGGACACAAAACAGCTAGTTAGGAAAAATAAGCTCTGTTGATGTAGTAAAGCTAGGCACCTATAATTAACAATAATTTACTGCATGTTATTAAATGACTAGAAGAGAGAAGATCAAATGTCCTCAACACAAAGAAATGATTACATTTTGTAATGATGAGTATGCTAATAATCCTGATACAATTGTCACACATTGTACACAGGTATTGATATTCCACTGTACCCCACAAATATATATAATCAATTCGTTTCAAAAAATTTTTTTTCAAAAGTGATCCGGAGATCTTCAAATAAACCTGTATCCTCCAAAATGAACCTAAGTTTTGTGAGCAGGTCTTGGCTAGCTTAAGCAGCAGTGCAAGAACTCTCTGGAAATGAAACAAAACAAAATAAATACAATACTTTGCCAGCTAATTGGCTTTCTGGTTGTTGATAAGAAATTTTCAGTTTTCATGCATTTCTCCTCTCCAAAATGCTAAACTACTCTGGTTTTAGTTCAGCCATTAGTATGCCATTAGTATGGAAAAAGACATATGTATCTCAGCCTGTGTAAATACGTTCTGAATCAATTAAGTGTTTTTATTGAGCACCTTGTATTGCTAAGCACTATGTGAGGTGCTCTGGTTTATACAAAGAGGCTGAAAATCCAGTCCTCAGTGTCATGTTTACAATTCGGTTGACAAGTCCAAATGAAGATGCCAAAAAAGTGATGTATTGCTAAATTATCTAGTATTAAGTTTAGCATGATAGATGGTCACGGAATAATAAAAAGGATGTGTTAGAGCTGAATTGGGGAAGATTTGATGAATGAAGTAATACTGGAGCTGTTTCTTGAAGGGTGGTTTCAATGGGCAGAGTGGTATAAGGTCAGACTTCCAGAAAGGGACAGTGGCATTCAGCAAATGTCCAAAAATGGGACAAGCATCATAGAATTGGAGAATAGGGAGGGGACCTATTTAACTTTCCTTCTATATTTATAAATGTGAAAAAGTCATACCTTTCCCCAGACATGAAAGTCTGTCCTAATCATGTAAATTCCTTCTAAGGTAATACATTATTCAAGATATAAAATTGTCACCTGAAAGAGAAGCATTCTTTTCTTCAGCTTTTATGGCATGTAAATGCAATTTTTTTCTTTAAGGCCAGAAAGTTGGCGTGTTAAATATACTAAACTTTCTTCGTAATGTTGTTAAGTAAAGTGAGATTTAAGAAATGTAATCTTAACTGAGCAGAACCCAATACTTAGTAACCTATTGCTCCAAATTTTAAATACCACGGTGAAAATAAAAACATATATATTTTTTATAATGTCAAAATAAGCTACCTTGAAAATACCTTAAACTTCTCAGATATCTAAAGATGCAGGAAGATAATTACGATACAGTTTAAATCTAGTTCTCCCACAGGGTCCATCGTGCACATGCTATGTCTACAAGTTAGCATATCCCAGGTTTGGTAAAACCATGGCTACCTTCCTATGGCCAGAAACCAATCTTTTGCACAGGAGTGGTTCCAAAACAAGCCAAAAGGGCTGGCTTCCTAAAACTTTCTTATGATTGATGTTGCTAAGGATATTATGTGTCACTGAGTTTTAGAGTTTGAAGGAACCACGTACAAATCATCATCCAACCCTTTCAAATTACAATGAAGAAAGTATAGTTGGATAGAAGCAGCAACTCGCCTCTGCTTTCCTGTAGATTCTGACTATGCTGAGCTTTCTTCTGAACCTCCTTCTTATCTGAAGACATCCTTCACTCTGTATCCTAACACTTGGAGTGCTTCTGAATGCTGCCAAGGTGTCACAGGCCTTCTGGGATCGTGGAAGCCTCTCTGTGCCTGATGACACTGGGTAGATTGTAGACCACAGGGCTTCCAGGTGGCCAACTAAGAAGAGAGTTGCTTAAGTACATGCACCAATGAAGGTGCCCACGGTTAGTGCGAGGTCAGAGGAGGGCCCTGCTTTACTCTCTTTCTATGTGAATTTCAGTCCTTTGATGAAAATTAAGATTTAAAAAATCTTAACAAATAGAGATGTAGGGAAAACTATTATTTAAAAATTGCAAGCCAGGTTCTACCTTTAGAAACAGAGGCTCAAATTTATGTAGCAAACTGGGAGAAACTCCATAATAGGCAGTTTTTGTAACGTAAAAGATAGTGCAGGAGTTCATCCTAGTTCTTAAGGGGAAACTTGAATAAAGTAAAATAAATTAGATTCAGATATTTCAAACTAAAAAGTTTTCTGATTGCTAATGTAAATTCAGTGTATGCTTTACCAGTTGCTACCTTTGGGCCAGCGCTTCTTTTCTCCGTGCCACGTTAGACTCTTCCAGCATGTTTATTATTAAGTGGCCTTGAAGAGTGACTTTTTTGTCTAAGGTTCTATGTCTTCCTGGGAAAGAAGGAGCCATTTCAGTGAGGACTTGATCTTTATCTTATCCTGGAAGAGAAAAGAAATTTGATGGTGTGCAACCTGGACTAAAAGACTGCTGTCTGTTTAAGACCAAATAAGCCAGATTTGGGGAAATGTATTAATGCTGGAGTGCCATAGATGAGTCAGGTTGAGGCCATAGGACCAGACAGCTCTTCTAATGGTGAGGCCTGTGGTTTCCTTGAAAGGTGCTGGATGACCCACTGTGCACCATCCTGGGAAGAGGTGAATCTTGGGACTGCAAGCAAGAATTCAGGATCGTGGGCTTTAGACTGGAAGGTTTAGGGGAGGGATGGGGATCTTTTCTCCTCTCTTTGAAACCTCACAGGATCCAAAGAAAGCAGACATGCTAGAGGGCATACCACTTGAAGGGTGATTGGCTGTCCTTTTCCAGATGGTGCCAGACTTGGAGGAAGACAGAGAGGTATCATTTAGGGACTCCCTGAAGAATATTGTCCTGGCCTTGGGGCTGAGGGCTCTGAGAACATCCAGTGTAACTTGTAATTTATTCTGTATGTTTATAATCCCTTCTATTTTCCCTAAACTTGCAATAAAGCCTGATTAGAAGTTACCATCTGGTCTCTTCTTTGCTCAAGGGAAAGAGCAGTGTCCCCTTTCAGAGGCCACAGGGCTGGTGGTATTGGGGGTCATCAGTAGAGGATAACTGTGCCCAGTGCAGAGCAGGTGACAGGGGGTGTGAGCACAAAGATGGCAAAATGCCAGCATGATGAGAAAATACATGAAGAAGAAAAAGAGCAAATATGTGGGAGCACCATTATCTCTCAGAAATGGCCCAAAGACACTCTGAAGTTGACTAATTTATGAAAAACAAAGGTAGGACTCAAGCTATCATTTTGGGAACTTGAAAAGGAAATATGACTTTGTTTTATATTCACACATATCTGAGGCTTGTACATTTAATTATACATATTTGTGTAATAAGTACTAGAGACTGCTCCCTTCCTTTTTACTGGTGAACATAATAAATCATTATGTAACAGAACATTTTCCAGAATCTCTTGAATGGTTTCCTTAGATAAATAAGTATAGGTTGACTACTGGGCAGTCTTTTCCTAGGGGAAGAGTATAAAGAGAATCTTTTGTGGCTTGACCAAGGCTAGTTCCTTACCATGTTTCTTAATCAGCACAGCTGGTCACTAGAGAGGAGTCTGATAAATTTGCATAAGGAGGCTATGGACTTCTGAGAGAAAAGGACCTGAGAAAGCCCCTGCTCACCTCTTGGGGTGGATCAGGACAGGCAGACCAAAGTTTATAGAAAGGACATCAAGAGCTTCCAAGGGAAACTTACCAAAAGGAATGGGATACGTAGGGTGGTGACCCTTGGTGAACAGAGGAAAGCTGTTTTGAAAAAAAAGAAAATGTGGCTGAGATTAGAACTTACTTAGGATCCAGCTCTCCTGGAATATTGTTGTGGTTTAAGAACAAAGGCTAAGCATTTGACATGGGGCACTCTTTGGTTTGGGTATGAGGGTGTCATTGTAGGATGGGCCTGCTTTTGTGGCAAAGTGCAGAGCTAGTTTTAACAATGACATTCAGTGGGGTGCAAAAATAGAGCAGTAGTGCAGGATCAAACTCATTCCCCCATGGGACTGAGTAAGCCCTGAGCTTCTTAAACTTAAAACTTATGTGTGTGGGAGGGGAATGCTTTCCAGGGGAAGTCTCAAGTGAGATGCTAGACTTCCCACTAACAAGTCATATAGATGCTCATTGGAAATACAGAAGAATATGACTGCTTTGTACCCTTGTGTTAATAGATCAGTATACGTTTATTTGTAAAATTAAAGAGAAATCACAGTATTATATTGTGTAGGGTAATCTCAAATCACAATGCATGTTGTGATTTCTCCCTTATGTTTATTAACTTAAATAAGAGGTTCAGGGAACTTCGGGTTAGTAGAAATCTTAGAAACCTCAAGGAAGATTTGGTTTCTTCTGGGTAGTCTATGAGAGTAAGTCACAGCACAGAAATTATTTTTCATGACTCACAACAGACTAACTTCTAAATCTCCCTTTTAAAGTGATTTCAATAGAAGTCTGAAAGATTGATGGGCAATTTGTCAACCTATGGCTTCTCGTTATACTTTTGATTCAATTTGTTAGTTTGGTGCATTACATAACTTCATAGTTTACAAACCACCTTCACATATATTACCTGATGTGTGCCTTACAACACTGATCAATATGTAAGCAGTGATTACAAACCCCATTTAATACATGAAGACACCGGGGCCCAAAGAGATTAAATGATATTACTATAAATGAGTGCAAGAGGGTTTAATTTAAAGAATAGATACTTACTGATTACAAAGGGGAAAATAGTAACTTTACATGGAGAACCTGGCAGACATCACTTTAACCACGTGATCAGAGTCAACAACACCAATAAGGAAACGCACCAACATCATGTACCTCCTGACCACATGCACTAGGAAGAGCACAGCTTCCTCTGCAGGACTCTTGCCAAAAATACAGAACCTGAATCATGAGGGAACATCAGACAAAACCAAATTCAGGGGCATTCTATCAAATAATTGGCCAGTACTATTCAAAGGTGTCAGGATAATAAAAGACAAAGGAAGACTGAAGAACTGTTCTAGACTGTAGGAGACTAAGGAACCATGACAACTAAATGCAATTTGGGAACCTGGATTCCAGACCTGAAAGAGGACATTAGTGGGACAATTGATAAAATTTGAATAAGATCTGTAGATTAGTTAGTAGTATTATTTTAATGTTAATTTCATGACTTTTCTAATTGTGCTATGAGTGTGTAAGATTTGGGAAAGCCATGAGAGGGGTATACAGGAATTCTGTGTACTGTTTTTGCAACTTTTTTGTAAGACTCAAATTATTTTAAAGTGAAAGTTAAAATAAATAATAAAGAAATAGGTTTTCTCTTTTAGCCAAACCAATTTTTATCTTCAATGACAATTTACATAAGCTTCAAAACTCAATGGTTAATCTAAATAAATGGGTCACTTGAAGAGAAATCACATTTCCTTTGACCAACTTATTTAGATCAGTGGTGCATTAAGCTAAATAATGGACTCGTGAATGCTCTTGTTGGGCTCTTCTGTGTCCTACCATGGAACTCTAGGGAGGCACAGAAAACGCTGCTAAAGTCTACAGACCTTGAATTTGTATAGATCAGTTTTTAAATTTCAGCCCTGCCATTTTCTACTTAAGTGACCTCAGTTTTCCTATCTGAAAAATGGGGATAAATAATAGTATCATAGGACCGTGGTTGATTGAAGGCATCAGTGCATGATAAACCCTTAACACTGTGCTATGTACATGTTCGAGCTTTTGAACTATAATTGAATTTAAATAAAAAGGTGAGAAAAAGTAGCTTCATGGGCTAGTTACCACTTTTTGACAGAACAGCTAGCTGGGTTCATATATCACCAAAGTAAATGAACATGTTTACTCAAAAGCTGTTTAAAGCATGCCCACTACTATTAACACAAAGAGAAAGGATGTCATTTACACAAATTTTTCAAGGTATTTTGAAGATAAGTGAATTGTAGCTAAAAGCTCTCCATGAAAAGGATCTCAGCTGTCACCATGGCATCTAGAATCGGTTGGGTACTGTTCCTGGAAGAGAAAGTGGAAAAAAGAGGCTCTGCCTGGAGCTTCAGTGCCCTTAATAGAGAGTCAGAAAGAAACCATGAGCACTTCCAGAGTCCAGCACAGCCTGCCCTGAGTGGGCGGACAAGGCTTTAAAAAACTTGGAAAGAAATTTTGATGGGGATTGCATTGAATTTGTATATCACTTTGGGTAGTATGGACATTTTCACTATGTTGATTCTTCCAATCCAAGAGCATGGAATATCTTTCCATCTTCTTGTATCCTCTCTAATTTCTCTCAGCAGTGGTTTGTAGTTCTCATTATAGAGATTTTTCACCTCCTTGGTTAACTCAATTCCTAAGTATTTTATTTTTTTGGTGGCTATTGTAAATGGGCAGGCTTTCTTGATTTCTCCTTCTGCATGTTCACTATTGGAGAAAAGAAATGCTACTGATTTTTGTGTGTTGATTTTGTATCCTGCTACTGTGCTGAAATCATTTATCAATTCCAACAGTTTTTTTGTAGAGGTTTTAGGCTGTTCGATATATAGGATCATGTCATCTGCAAACAGGGACAGTTTGACTTCATCTTTTCCAATCTGGATGCCCTTTATTTCCTTCTCTTCTCTGATTGCTCTGGCTAGTACTTCCAACACTATGTTGAATAGGAGTGGTGAGAGTGGGCATCCTTGTCTAGTGCCTGTTCTTAAAGGAAAAGCTTTCAGCTTTTCCCCATTCAGGATGATATTGGCAGTGGGTTTGTCATATATGGCTTTAATTATGTTGAGATACTTTCCCTCTATACCTAACTTATTGAGGGTCTTTGTCATGAATGAGTGCTGAACTTTATCAAATGCTTTTTCAGCATCTATCGAGATGATCATATGGTCCTTGTGTTTGAGTTTATTAATATGGTGTATCACATTTATTGATTTGCGTATGTTGAACCAACCTTGCATCCCTGGGATGAATCCCACTTGATCGTGATGAATAATTTTTCGTATGTGTTGCTGTATTCTGTTTGCTAGTATTTTAGTGAGGATTTTTGCATCTATATTCATCAAGGATATCGGCCTGTAGTTTTCTTTTTTGGTTATATCTTTACCTGGTTTTGGTATCAGGATGATGTTTGCTTCATAGAATGAGTTTGGGAGATTTGCGTCCGTTTCAATCTTTTGGAATAGTTTGTAAAGAATCGGTGTCAATTCCTCTTTGAATGTTTGGTAAAATTCTGCTGTGAATCCATCTGGTCCTGGGCTTTTCTTTGTTGGGAGCCTTCTGATAACAGCTTCAATCTCCTTTATTGTTATTGGTCTGTTCAGATTTTCTACGTCTTCACGGTTCAGTTTTGGGAGCTTGTGTGTGTCCAGAAATTTATCCATTTCCTCCAGATTTTCAAATTTGTTGGCGTACAGTTGTTTATAGTAGTCTCGAATGATTCCTTGTATTTCAGATGAATCAGTTGTAATATCGCCTTTTTCATTTCTAATTTTTGTTATTTGAGTCTTCTCTCTTCTTTTTTTTGTTAGCCATGCTAATGGTTTGTCAATTTTATTTATCTTTTCAAAAAACCAACTTTTTGATTCGTTGATCTTTTGAATTGTTTTTTGGTTTTCAATTTCATTCAGTTCTGCTCTGATCTTAATGATTTCTTTCCGTCTGCTAACTTTAGGATTGGATTGTTCTTGTTTTTCTAGTTCTTTAAGGTGAAGTGTTAGGTTGTTCACTTGCCATCTTTCCATTCTTCTGAAGTGAGCATTTAATGCAATAAATTTTCCCCTCAATACTGCTTTTGCAGTATCCCACAGGTTTTGGTATGATGTATCATTCCAAAGACATTTTTCTCAGAAATGGAAAAAACTATTCAGACATTTATATGGAACAATAAAAGACCACGAATAGCCAAAGCAATGCTCAGCAAAAAAAATAAAGCTGGAGGCATAACACTACCTGACTTTAAGCTATACTACAAAGCTATAATAACCAAAACAGTATGGTACTGGCATAAAAACAGACACACTGACCAATGGAATAGAATAGAGAATCCAGAAATCAACCCACACACTTACTGCCATCTGATCTTTGACAAAGGCACCAAACCTATTCACTGGGGAAGGGACTGCCTCTTCAGCAAGTGGTGCTGGGATAACTGGATATCGATATGCAGGAGAATGAAACTAGATCCATACCTCTCACCGTATACTAAAATCAACTCAAAATGGATTAAGGATTTAAATATACACCCTGAGACAATAAAACTTCTTAAAGAAAACATAGGGGAAACACTTCAGGAAATAGGACTGGGCACAGACTTCATGAATACGACCCCAAAAGCACGGGCAACCAAAGGAAAAATAAACAAATGGGATTATATCAAACTAAAAAGCTTCTGCACAGCAAAAGAAACAATTAAAAGAGTTAAAAGACAACCAACAGAGTGGGAGAAAATATTTGCAAAATATACATCTGACAAAGGATTAATATCCAGAATATATAAGGAACTCAAACAACTTTACAAGAAGAAAACAAGCAACCCAATTAAAAAATGGGCAAAAGAGCTAAGAAGGCATTTCTCTAAGGAAGATATCCAAATGGCCAACAGACATATGAAAAAATGCTCAACATCACTCAGCATCCGGGAAATGCAAATCAAAACCACATTGAGATACCATCTAACCCCAGTTAGGATGGCTAAAATCCAAAAGACTCTGAACGATAAATGCTGGCGAGGCTGCGGAGAAAAAGGAACTCTCATACATTGTTGGTGGGACTGCAAAATGGTGCAGCCTCTATGGAAAATGGTATGGAGGTTCCTTAAACAATTGCAAATAGATCTACCATACGACCCAGCCATCCCACTGTTGGGAATATACCCAGAGGAATGGAAATCATCAAGTCGAAGGTATACCTGTTCCCCAATGTTCATCGCAGCACTCTTTACAATAGCCAAGAGTTGGAACCAGCCCAAATGCCCATCATCAGATGAGTGGATACGGAAAATGTGGTACATCTACACAATGGAATACTACTCAGCTATAAAAACGAATGAAATACTGCCATTTGCAACAACATGGATGGACCTTGAGAGAATTATATTAAGTGAAACAAGTCAGGCACAGAAAGAGAAATACCACATGTTCTCACTTATTGGAGGGAGCTAAAAATTAATATATAAATTCACACACACACATACACACATACACACACAAACCGGGGGGCGGGGAGGAAGAAGATATAACAACCACAATTATTTGAAGTTGATACAACAAACAAACAGAAAGGACATTGTTGGGGGGGAGGGGGGGAGGGGGGAGGGAGGGAGGTTTTGGTGATGGGGAGCATTAATCAGCTACAATGTATATCGACAAAATAAAATTAAAAAAAAAAAAAATAAAAAATAAAAAATAAAAAATAAAAAACTTGGAAAGGCTCTTCAAAGAACAATTAAAAACAACCTCCCATGGTGGGAGGTGAATCTTGCTGGGAAGCTCCTGCTTTCTTTCCCCAGGGTAGAATTCCCAGGCTTCTGGATCCTGGTGGAGAGCCCTTGGCAGTGGACACCAAAGTATGTTCCCGTTCCACGTTCCCAGGGCTCAGAGTGCTGGTTTTGAGTACACAGGGTGAAGAACATCTGGCTCTCCTGAAGCCGAAAGAGATTTGAAGTCAGCAGGTGGGGATTGGAGGTTTAAGAAAATAATAGGGTGAAGTTCATTTTGTGGAAAACCCTTGGCCACGGGTCGTATTTATTTCAAATTTTATACTGCTGAGCTCCTGTGGGCTTATTACAGATCAATTCATAAACAAACCCATGCTAAGTTGTGTCCTGGGGATAAATGATAAGTTTACGTGACTTTGGGGTTACGTGTTAGAGGTAAGGAGAGCCAGAGCTGAGGACTCAGTGTGATAAACTGAGATTCCAGGCTACACCCCTATTTGGGCAAAAGACTGATGAAAAGTCCACAAACTGTACACAAGTTTTAAGGCACAGAATTAATATATTTAACTTTTCTAAAAAGAATTATGTGAACTAAAGGAGACAAATAATTCCACAGAGCATCCAGCTTTCTTTGAGTGTATAAAAATATGTAATAAATATTTTGAAGAACTTATGTGCTCTATAAAATAGCTTTAATATGTATTGAATACTTCTAATAATAACAGCCCCAAACTCATCATCTTATTCAATCATCTCATAAATATCTTTGGAGTGCCTGCTATGTGCCTGAACTCTATAGAAGCCAGGATTTTAAATAATCTATGATAAATTTTTTTGATGATTTGATAATTTTCTATTTATAAGAAAGCTTTTTATGATGTAATGAGCTTTGATAGGTCTCTCTCCCAACTTAAAATCCATACCTTTATGGCGATTCTGTGTGCACATAGGCTGTTATCTTTGTGTGTTTGAAGTGGTGGAAACTTACTGAATTGAAGGATGAGTAATTATGGGATGGTGATGTATGACAGCACGGCAGCAAAAAAGGAGGCCCTACATTCCCAAATTATACACGAAACAAAAAGATGTTCATTTCTCACCCTGAGTTCATTGTCAATGAGATCCTGGGAAGAAAAGTCGTCATTACAGAGAATTGCAGTGATTCCATGAGATCAGTTAGCCTACATATCCAGAGTGTCTTTGTGCGACACAAAAACATCACAGGTAGGCAAAGATACAATTGAAAGAGAAGAATGAATGGAAAATAAAGGAAAAGTTATATTGGAGAGGGAGAGAATTAGACAGAAGAAGATAGAGATTGAACTCGGGAGAGAAAAAATAAAAGTGAATACACATGGAAGTACAGAGAGCTCCCTCCTTCCATCCTGTGTCCCCACTCCCCCACAACGTTGACCCAGTGGTGCTTGTAGCATAAGCTTTCCTCCCTGCTTTTTTCCATCCCTCAGACTCAAGAGAGGTTCCTGCCCAGACACAACAGTCAGAAGGTCTAGATAGGGCACAACCCTAAAACTTGATACCAAGGTCAGGGAAGGATCACACCATGAAACTGACTCTACATGAACAGCAACTGGATGACTTCCTTGTCTGTGATGTAACCCACAGTGGGCAATGGTTTGTTAACTGAGTTGCTGATGGGAACAGCATTCATTGTATTGTGACATGTTCACACGGGATAATAGTGATTTGGGTAACTAGTAAAATAGTAATTGGACAGGTCACAATTTATTGGTGTTTATTCAGCCTAGTCCATGGGAAAAGAGGAACTCCATCTGACAAAAACAGTTATCTCAACCATTACAAAGATGAACTTGGTACTTGAGACCAAGATTCTACTGATCTTTCTTTCTATCTATCATCATCATCTTCACATTCTGTATATGAATTGTATTCAATTTCCTCTTGTCACTATAATTCTGTGGCATCCAACACTAACTCAGTGTTCCCTGACAATCTTTCTCTTTGCCCTTTCTGGCTCTTCACAAAAGCTTGTTGCTCTCAGCACCTTCATTAGGTTATGACTCTCAGCACTTGTGCTCCTGAGCCACCGTCCACTCTGGGAACACTCCCGCTAATTCCTTAGCCCTACGTATAAGGACTCAGACTTGAGCACCCATTTTGCTAGACTTCTCTGAGGTATCTAACACCACTGTTTCTGAACCTTTCTCAGAATTTGGTTTCTAGAATACCGCTCTCCTCTGACTTTTCAGTTTCCTGTAGTGGACTTCGTTGCCCACCTTCCCCATCAGTGCTGCTTGCTAGGGTTCTGACCTGGCGCTCTCCCCACAGCACAGTCTCACTGGGACATCTCCTCCCTTCCCCCACTGAGCTCACTAGTGTGCTCAGCACTCTCAAGCACGCACCTCCAGGTCAGTTTCTTCTTCATCCCTGCAGATCAAACTAAGTAAAACTCAACATGTTTGGAAATAAGCCCTTACTTTTCCTCCATGGTAACGTGCTTTTACCATCCTTCTGGGTTTGATGAGCAGTATGTCCATCCACCAAGTCAACCTGGGCCAGTCCTGGCTTTCTTAGACTCATCTCTCTCTTTCATCCCTCACATTCAAGCTTTTATCTTCTTAACATTTCCAAAACCTGTCTTCTCAATTCCATCCTCATTTCTGTGCCTCAGTTCAGACATGATTCACCTTTTTATTTTGGAGAATTTTAGTAGTTTCCTAACTGATGCTCCTGCCTCTATTCCTGCACATCGCTAATTGTTTATCCACGCTTCAGCCAGAGTGATTGTTTTAAAATTCAAATCTAACTAAATGTCTTCTCTCCTGAAAACCCGTTAGTGTGTTCTTGTTGCTTAATGGTCCTTGGAGGCCCTTAGCATGACGTGTAAGGCCTGATTAACCCACCCTCTACCTGACTCCCAGCTTTCCTACTTCCTCCTCCCACAGTCTATGGTCCAGCCTTAGGACCACAAAATAGTGGTGAATGGAACAGCCAGAGTAAAAGATCCCATAGGCTTTTCTCATGTCTAAAAAGGTAGTCTCAAATGGCTAAGATATTTCATTTGCCTCCATCAGCACAGCGTACACTCTAATTTATACATTGTGTTAAAGTTTGTCATTACTGGATGTTCTTTTTTTTTTTTTTTATTTGTAATAATGTAATGTATATTTTGTTTTTTTTAATTTTTTTATTTTTTTTAATTTTATTTTGTCGATATACATTGTAGCTGATTAATGCTCCCCATCACCAAAACCTCCCTCCCTTCTCCCTCCCCCCCTCCCCCCCAACAATGTCCTTTCTGTTTGTTTGTTGTATCAACTTCAAATAATTGTGGTTGTTATATCTTCTTCCCCCCCCCCCCCGGTTTGTGTGTGTGTGTGTGTATGTGTGTGTGTGAATTTATATATTAATTTTTAGCTCCCTCCAATAAGTGAGAACATGTGGTATTTCTCTTTCTGTGCCTGACTTGTTTCACTTAATATAATTCTCTCAAGGTCCATCCATGTTGTTGCAAATGGCAGTATTTCATTCGTTTTTATAGCTGAGTAGTATTCCATTGTGTAGATGTACCACATTTTCCGTATCCACTCATCTGATGATGGGCATTTGGGCTGGTTCCAACTCTTGGCTATTGTAAAGAGTGCTGCGATGAACATTGGGGAACAGGTATACCTTCGACTTGATGATTTCCATTCCTCTGGGTATATTCCCAACAGTGGGATGGCTGGGTCGTATGGTAGATCTATGTGCAATTGTTTAAGGAACCTCCATACCATTTTCCATAGAGGCTGCACCATTTTGCAGTCCCACCAACAATGTATGAGAGTTCCTTTTTCTCCGCAGCCTTGCCAGCATTTATCGTTCATAGTCTTTTGGATTTTAGCCATCCTAACTGGGGTTAGATGGTATCTCAATGTGGTTTTGATTTGCATTTCCCGGATGCTGAGTGATGTTGAGCATTTTTTCATATGTCTGTTGGCCATTTGGATATCTTCCTTAGAGAAATGCCTACTTAGCTCTTTTGCCCATTTTTTAATTGGGTTGCTTGTTTTCTTCTTGTAAAGTTGTTTGAGTTCCTTATATATTCTGGATATTAATCCTTTGTCAGATGTATATTTTGCAAATATTTTCTCCCACTCTGTTGGTTGTCTTTTAACTCTTTTAATTGTTTCTTTTGCTGTGCAGAAGCTTTTTAGTTTGATATAATCCCATTTGTTTATTTTTCCTTTGGTTGCCCATGCTTTTGGGGTCGTATTCATGAAGTCTGTGCCCAGTCCTATTTCCTGAATTGTTTCCCCTATGTTTTCTTTAAGAAGTTTTATTGTCTCAGGGTGTATATTTAAATCCTTAATCCATTTTGAGTTGATTTTAGTATACGGTGAGAGGTATGGATCTAGTTTCATTCTCCTGCATATCGATATCCAGTTATCCCAGCACCACTTGCTGAAGAGGCAATCCCTTCCCCAGTGAATAGGCTTGGTGCCTTTGTCAAAGATCAGATGGCAGTAAGTGTGTGGGTTGATTTCTGGATTCTCTATTCTATTCCATTGGTCAGTGTGTCTGTTTTTATGCCAGTACCATACTGTTTTGGTTATTATAGCTTTGTAGTATAGCTTAAAGTCAGGTAGTGTTATGCCTCCAGCTTTATTTTTTTGGCTGAGCATTGCTTTGGCTATTCGTGGTCTTTTATTGTTCCATATAAATGTCTGAATAGTTTTTTCCATTTCTGAGAAAAATGTCTTTGGAATTTTGATGGGGATTGCATTGAATTTGTATATCACTTTGGGTAGTATGGACATTTTCACTATGTTGATTCTTCCAATCCAAGAGCATGGAATATCTTTCCATCTTCTTGTATCCTCTCTAATTTCTCTCAGCCGTGTAATGTATATTTTGAAATTGCACTGGATGTTCTTTTGATAGCCTTCTATCTTATCTACACTGGCGGGTGAGGTCCCATGTGTTGATCTCACGCAATATCTGATATTTGCCCACACTGAGGAAAGAAGCCTGCTTCATGTTCTGACAAAAAATGGAAATATTTAACACCACATTGCCAAAATCTGAGAATCTCTAGCAAAAGCATATGTCATTAATTTCAGCTTTTGATAATCCAAGAAGTATGGAAAATTCCCACCCCCTACTCTTTTGCAGGATTCACCACTCTGCCAAGTTTGCAGCTCATCAGGATATTTACAAGCTAAATTTTGAGCTGTGGGAAAAAGAAATCTTCACATCTTCAGATAGAAGCTTTACAAACAGCATTCAAATAAGGCAGTGTGGTGAGGAAGGCAAAACACCGGATTACATTTCCAGCTTTCTAGGAACGAGGGCTATGATCTGAAACAAATTTCCAAAACTTCCTAGGACTCAGTTTCCTCATTCATTAAATAAGAGTTTTGGCTGATATCTAAAATTATTCCTAGCATTAAAACAAAACAAAACAAACAAAAATTTGGACAATTTCATTTCAAATTCCTGCTCAACTAGGTGACTACAGAATGTTTCCTTCATGGGGAGGGAAAATAAAAATAGGCTATTATACGAGTATTTTTCAAAATTAAGTGGTCCTTCTTTAGGGCCTTCAGCCCTTCATTGCCTACAAATTAAGTTATGTCCATTTTGAAGTAGTTACTGAAAAATTGAGGGCATTTTTTTTTCTTCACCTATTGACCCTGCTAGTAACAACCCCCGTTCACAAATGCTGACAGTATAATGTGCAGCCTGAAGAGAAAGTCTTCTGCTTGCTTAAAAACAAAAAGCAGCTTTCATCTGGGTAAGAAGTATCCTAGAGCATTTCCTACCCCGACTTTAGTGTACTAAGATGAATGTTTGAGAAATTTTAACCAGGTAATGGCTGACCCTGATGAGCAAGGAGTCAGGACCAGTATGAGTTGGGAAAAGAGGGAAAGTTTGCATAGAAGGTGACCTAAAGACATGATTTTTCTTTCTTTCTTTCTTTTTTTTAAAAGATGACCAGTAATGGGATCTTAACCCTTGACTTGGTGTTGTCAGCACCACGCTCTCCCAAGTGAGCGAACCGACCATCCCTATATAGGGATCTGAACCTGTGGCCTTGGTGTTATCAGCACCACATTCTCTCAAGTGAGCCATGGGCTGGCCCTAAGACATGATTTTTCTATAGAGGGTATGGCCATGTCACTTCAACATCCTCAGTCCTTAATCACTTCCCCAGAAGAAGGCAGAATTCTTCTCTTTCCTTTCAAAAATATAGCAGACATATAATGTTTAGACTAGAACCAAACAGAAACCAGCCTCATCCAGATTGGAAATCATGACATGCTCTGGGTGACTATGTTTTCTCATTAAAACACGAATTATGAATCAGGAATGGAAATATATCTGAAAAACAATCTATACATTTGGAAATTGATACACAAACCATATATATGGAATAATGTTGTAAATTAAGAAATACTTAGAACTGAAACATAAAATTACTTCATATCAAATTTCTGGGAAGCAACCAAAGCAATAATGAATTTCTTAGCTTTAAATGTTATATTACAATGGAAATTAATGAGTTATGTGGCCAACTCAAGAAGGTAAAAAAAAAAGTACAACTAAAGAAAAGTATAAAAGAAGAGAAGACACAAAAGAGCAGAAATCACTGAAAAATTATTTACTGCCTTAGAGAGAAACACCAAATCAATAGCTTATTCTTTGAATAGCTAATAAAATAGAGAAATACTTGGTGATATTTCTCAATAAAAAAATAAAGAAACAGTAAGCAGTATTAACAGGAAAAAAGGAGGCATATCTGCAGATGCAGACGAGATAAAATTAAGAAGAAAATATTATCGATACCTTTGTGCAAATAAATCTGCATACTTGAGTGAATGAACAATTTCCTGAAAGCAAACATAACTTATCAAAACTGACTCATGAAAAATATAATACACCTGAATAGTATACCTCTTACACAACCACACACATATATATAAACACCAAGTACTGCCCAGACTATTTTATAAATTCTATCAAACATTAATAAATCAGATCATCTCTATTACATCCAACTGTTCCAGGGAACACTAAAAGAGAAAAAGATCCCTAACCCTTTGTTATGGGTTCATATAGAACTTGATCCCTACACCGGAAAAGTACCATATGAGACAGAAAAATTATATACCAATCTTCTTTGTCCTCACAAATGTAAACTTTCTTTTAAAAGATTCAGCCAAACCTAGCAATGCATTTATTTGAATACATTTCACCATGTTACAGATTAAAAAAAAAAATCAGATCATATGATTATTTTAATGAATGCAGGAAGAAAATGGTTAAAATGTAGCAACTTCTGACTTGATCAATATTCTTAGCAAACTAGGAATAAGTGATTTTCTCATGCCAATAATGAGTCTTCCAAAAAATCTATAACACATCCCACATTACTAAAAAAAATTTAAAGCATTCCCTTAAAATATGGAAATATGGGGCAAGAAAAAGATGTCCACTATCACCACTTAAACTGGGGTCTCATCCAGCACAATAAAACCAAAAATAAAATAAAATAAGAATGAAAAAGAAAAAAATTTAAAAGTCTATCATTATTATTGATAAGATATTGATGATATGACATAAAGAATGCAAGAGAATTTACAGAAAATTAGAACAAATAAGGGAATCAGAGAGCTTGCAGGATAAATGCTCATTATTCAAAAGCAATAATTTGCTTTTACATTATCCAAAAACAGAAAATGTAATTGAAAAATGTAATATCAACATCAACAAAATATAAGATAGTTGGGAATAAATCTAACAAACGTTAGATTTTTATAATTAAAAAATAATTTTAAAATTGTTGAAGGATATTAAAGAAGCTCTAGCTACTTGGAGAGATATACTGTATCCAGAGGTAGGAAGAATCAACGTTGAAAATGATGTTGATTTTCTCATCTTGTCACTACAAGCATGACCGATAATATGATTCATTACATTACAAAAATCAGTGTGCCAAACACTTACATTGTTTTATTTTATATTTAAAATAGTATTAATAAAAGCCAAATGAAATTGTGTCCATTTTTAAGTAGTTACTGAAAAATTGAGGACACCTTTTCTTTTTCATCAGCAACTCACCCTTTAAGTAACACCATTTCACAAACAGACAGTATAATTAATGCACAGCCTGTAAATAGTATGCAACACTCTTTAGGCAGCTTTCATTGGGGGATTTTTATGAGTCAGGGGAGAATCTTGGTAGCCAAATTATAAAGTACCCTTTGCGTTGGCTCAGTCTCCTAATCTGTTATGCCAAGTGCTCACTCCACCTCTGCTCTAAAAGTCAGAGGCAGAAGCATGTTGTTTTTTGTTTTTGTTTTGTTTTTGCTATATCGAGTAGTGACAGAAGCTGAAAATTATCCACTGCTCTGCATGGAGCTGGATTTCTACCTGGTAAGGAGAAGAGGAGCTTCTAGACAAGCATGGTCCACCTTAGCCTTCACCCCACTAGCCTAGAGAACCCTGTCCTATTCCTTCAGCTTCCCAAAAGAAGCCAGGGGTCAAGGCTAAGATGGCAGCAGGGCAGAGCCAGGCTTCATGGATAGCTGGGAGAATCGAGCTCTTCTGCTTGGCTCACAGATACAGCAGACAGGCAGTCCCCTTGCTCAGGACTGGGACTTGTCCCCATATTAACAGGCCCATGAGTAGTGCTGTCAATTGGCTGTCACACCGACAGAAATTCCATCCCAGAATCCAGCACTGGGGAGAGTGTCGTGAGCATTTCACCCTACTACTTTGAAACATCTTTCCTTTCTCTTTTTTCCTCTCATTCTCATCTGTATGACATCTTTCCTGTCCTTTTCACTCTATTTCACCAGTCTCTTTTTTCCTCATTTCTCTCTCCTTCTTGTCCTTATTTGCTCTTTTTCTCTCCTCTACTCCCTCTCCCACCCCATTTTCTCCAGTTTTTGGGTATGTTCCTGATCTTCCACCACCAATTTCCCTAGGTTCTCCTCCTCCCTGACTCCATCCCAGCCCTTCTAGCATTCTCTCTTTTAAAACGTTTCTATCACCTCGTAGCAACAAGTAGGCTGTCATTCTAACCAGAAGAAATAGAAGCTCCTGGTGCAGTGGATGCACATTAACAACAAAAACATCATCCAGATGAGGCGCTCTGCTGTGTTTACCTCCAAGCCTCCCCCTCTCTTGGCAAATGTGTTTCTTTGTTTTCTTTTTTGTGTAGGCTGATAACATTTCAGATAATACCCCAGAGATTAATTATCACGAATTAGCCCAATTCCATTTTTACTGTTATGTTTTTTATTATTTTATAGTTAAATATTGGCTTAGCCACAAACCCAGAATCTCTCAATAGAGCTCTATATCTGAGTTTTCACCGACTATTATACAAATAACCAGATACTCATGTGTACTCACGTGCACCTCAAGAAATTAAAGGTCAATGATTTCAGCTCTGTTGATTTCACAAGGAAACCATGTCCTGGCTGATAATTTGGTATCACTTCCATCTTTGTATCCTTAGTACCTAACATGGTCTCTAATATCTAAGTGAATCTCAATAAGTGCTGGTTGAAACAAATATTGGTTTTCATCCAATGTATCCTCCTGGGATCCTTAAATACATAACTGAAAGGGTCTTATATGATTACATATTTCCACTCGTACAACAAATAACAAAATTTGCACGTAAAAGATTAGCATGACTGAATTATTTCTTGGCATTTGCAAGCCACTCGCTAGTTTTTAGGAACTGGCTATTCATCATTTAACTCTGTAAAGAGGGGATATTTACAAATTTACTGATGGAAAACTCAAGGAAGAAAAATGTACATAGATCCTCACAATGGGCAGTTTCTCCCCAAGTTTAAAACAAATACTGAAGACGTAAATGAAAATGATCTGTTGTGACATACACAATCTTAACTTTTCTAAGAAAGAACATGAATGGATGGCATGAACAGGAAAAAAATGTTGAAGCAACCCAAGTGACCTCACGAGGTCTCTGGGTTTTCCCAGTTCACTGGAGCACCCAGCGTTCTCCCAGTTTCCCTATAGATACCTAAAGACATAGCAACTGAAGAGCAAAGTCCAGCAGAGCTGGATTACCCAGTGGGCACTGTTAATACAGGCTGGAAGCACCAGCAAAGCAGAAGCACAAAAATTACTTTTTAAATTGATATTTCAAAAAGAATTTCAAAATAGGCATTTCTGGTGTCAGAATTTTTTTGGTTATCTTTTCTCTTATAGTTTATGAATGTTTTCAAATTCTGATATATATATATATATACACACACACACACACATATATATACACACACATACACACACATATATATGTGTGTGTGTGTGTGTATATATATATATATATGTAAAACAAAGGTCGAGGGAGCTATAACACATGATGGTCAGGGCTTCTAAAAGGCCAACTTAGGTAGGATCCAGTAGTAAAGCTCAGCGCTTTGCTTGATTCCTCTTAAAGTTTTTACTAAAATTTTTGTGTTTTGAGCAGACAATCATACACATGAACAAAATGAATAAGCCAGGTATCAACAAACAGAGTAATTAAAACAGCCACAAGTACTCATCTTACCCATGTTGAATACTGCACATAATCATTACAGCACAATTAAAAGAATTAGACACAAGGGTAGACGGAGGTGGGTTCCAAAAGCAGCCTTGCTCATAATTATGCACAGGACCATTTCTGACCCTTAGCTCTCTTCTCCCCACCCCTCCACCACAGAGTTGAGACTGGAGATGTGTTAGCAAGGGCTAATCCTGAGTTTCTCACCAGACCAGGATGGTCAGGAGGAAGAGCACAGTATAGAGTCGTGAAGAATATGGGCTCAGGCACCAGACAGTCCTCACCTGGAGTCCCAGATCTCTTACCAGCTGTGCAATTCTGGCAAGCTTCTTAAAGTCCTTGATTGTGAAGTGGAGACAATACTACCAACCTCATAGGACTGTTGGGAATATTAAAAAGATAAAAGATGTAAAGAGCTGGAAAATATGTGAGAACTGACCTGGAACAGTGAGTGGGTGTCCAATAAAGGGTAGCTGCTGCCTCGCAGTAATCACTTCTCAGTCATCAAGACAAGAATCTTTCATTTATTCAACCAATATTTGTCGTGCAATACCATGAGCCAAGCACAATTAGGAGCTGAAATGAGCTGAAGACTGTTTCTGATGTGGGGAAAAAGGTGGTATGGAAACTGGAATGGAGGAAAAGATACGGAATATAACAGAAAGTTGCTCTGAGCTATTTGACAGAGAGAGCTAGATATTCCTGCTTCTGCAGAGATAGAAGGAATTAACAGAATCAGAGAGTCTGTAAAGTTGATGAACCTGAGATCAGGCAAAGTTAAAATGGGTATTTCCATTTCATGCATGGTTTCCCTATTTTAAATTCCTCCTCTCACAGGTGAGTTAGCTCCCGTCATTTAGATGCTACTAAGTTTGCTTGGACCTCAGCTCCAAACAGAATGGACTGGATAAGAGAGGGAAAGCAAAGTTGCTCCTGCCCCTTCCCTACAGCAGAGGAAAGTCTGCGAGTTTTATTTTCTTCCTCCTCTATCCCCATTATACAATAACCCCACTCAAAAGAGAACAGTCTAGTTGAAATCAAGAAGTACATACCTATCTCCAATACAGCCAGAAAACTGACCCGTTAGAGTTTTTTCTTCAAGTTTATAATCCAGTACCACAAGAACCTATAGACTGTGTCAGCCATTACAGCCTTATTGTGAATTCGTTTATTTTATTACTTTCTCCATAGTTCCCTTAGCCAACAGCTGATGTAATGAATTTTTTTCCCCAGGGATGACAGCCTTTAATTCTCCCAGAGAGAACCTAAAAGCTCTAGTTACCTCAGTGTGGTAGGCAGAATAATGGCCTCCAACAATGTTCACGTCCTAATCCCTGAAACCTACAGATAAGGTACTTTACGTGGCAAAAGTGATTTTGGAGAAGTGACTAAGTTAAGGATCGTGAGATAGGAAGGGTATCCTGATTACGCAGGAGGACTCAATCTAATCACTTGAGTCCTTAAAAATGGAGAACCTTACTTAGCTGTGATCAGAGAAAGAGACGTGACTCTGGAAGTAGGGTCAAAAAGATGCCGCGTTGCTGGTCCAATCCGTGGCTCACTTGGGAGAGTGTGGTGCTGGTAGCACCAAGGCCAGGGGTTCGGATCCCTATATAGGGATGGCCAGTTAGCTCACTTGGGAGAGCGTGGTGCTGACAACACCAAGTCAGGGGTTAAGATCCCCTTACCAGTCGTCTTTTAAAAAAAAAAGAGATGCCACATTGCTGGCCTTGAAGATGGAGGGTGGGGGCTGTGAACCAAGGAAATTATGGGGTCTCTAGAAACTGGAAAAGGCAAAGAAATGGATTCTTCTCTAGAGCCTCCAGAAAGATGTGGCCATGCCAACACCTTGATTTTACCCCAGCAAGACCTGTACTGGAATTCTGAAACTGTAAAGTAATAAACTTGTGTTGCTTTAAGTCAATAAAGTTGTGGTAATTTATAACAACAGCAGTAGAAAACTAAGGCACAGGGGGGACAAGAAAGTGAGGACTTTAGGCAAGGAGGGAGGAAAAAGAAGGGTCAAGGCAGAGCAGTGGGAAGGTAACTGGAGTCGCCCCCTTCCTTGGTCCCGAGACTACACAGTACGATCACCATGCTCTGACTATGAACAAACAAGATCTGAGCATTGAATACAGTAAGTCATGTACACGTGTTTGCTCACTTAAAAAAAACTTGATTCTCCATTCTGAGGTATTTCTTCTCTAAAGATGCCCATCGTATATATCACGGTTGTCATTTATTACCTTCCTAAAACAAGTGTCACCATCTTGTTTCTTTTCTGAGTTATTTCTAACCCTTTACTTCACATTAGAATATAAACTCCTTTATTCCACATTAGACTGTAAACTCCAAGAACAAAAGGACTATGTGTGTCTCTTCATCATTGTATTTCCAATGCTCATTTATGGCACAGTTGAATGGGGACATTTTTCATCTGTCTTCTGAGCCTGTCATCCACTCCAGGACTCTCTTATCCTCTTAGCCCACACAGATGAACATTCTATTCTAAGGAAAAAAGGTGTGAACAAAGAAGGAAGTTTGCCCTTCAGTATTTCATGGTCAAGGAATTGATTTATTCACAGCAGCTAAATCATTTATTAAAGTTCATTTTGCTTTGTTCTTTGGGTTAACCTTAGTTTTCAGAGATGTGCACCATTGAGTGTTAACTTTTAATATGATCATCGAACAATTTTGAGAATCAAAACACTAAGATAGTCACCATACAAGGGTAGGAAATATCTGCTTTTATTCAATGAATCAACTTGATATACAAACTCCTTGAAAATTACAAGGAAATTAATCCTAAGGGGTGCCAAAGGCCAGTAGATTGGACCAGCCAAAGGTCATATATAAAAAGTTTGGGTGGAGCTAGAAAAAAAAAAATCTAGGACTCATGATTTTCAGTTTAGAGGTTTTTGACATTTTTCCCCCTTGCTTTCCTTAAGTACCTTCTCTCCCAAGCAGGCCCATCTGAACGTGGGTGAGACCCAGACAAATCTTGTTTTGTTTTGTTTTTTTTCAATACCTCTCCCCTACTCCTCCAAAAAAATATGCTTACATGGTGAAATCAGGTGAAAAGATTTATGAGCCTCCATTCTTACAAGCACCAATTGGTCAAGTGGTGAGGTGGGACGGGGACCTCCCTCCTCTACTGCCTCCCTCGGCCAACCTGGGCATGTGCCACAAGGCCCCTCCCAGCATTGCCCAGGAGGCCCATGTTAGCCTCTTTAAAGATGCCCACGACAGTCAGCCCCCGTCCACAGGGATCAAGTTTATTGCCTTTCCCTTCTTTATCTCTTCTCTCCATTTCCTCCCCATCCCCTTATTGGAGTCTCATGTTTTCCTTCAGACCATGGTTCTGGCATCTCCCCTAATTCAGCTCTTGGCCTTTCTCTGTTCTAATATTCAGAAATGGATTCTGGCCCTGTGCACTGCTCCACCTCTTGCTTCCTAGACAGGACTTGACATTCACCCCTGGTTTCCCAGCCAAGAACTGGCCTGCTCCAAGTTTCAGGCTCATTAACTCAGCATGTGACAGGCTCCCTGTGCAAGGACATCTCTTTGTTTTCTTATTTATTTATTTTTACCTCCTATGATAATCAGTGGGTGTGGCAATCATGACAGAATTCTTCTCTTTTTTCTTTTTCCTTCTTAAAATGTTTTCTTTGAGAAACAGAAAATAGAGTGGTAGCAACTAAGGACTGGGGCGACAGAGGAGAGTTGTTTAATGGGTGTAGAGTTTCAGATTTGCAAGATCTGGAGAACTCCAGAACTATGCATACAACAATGTAAAAGTACTTAACGCTACTGAAGTGCACACTAAGAAATGGTTAAAATGGCAAATTTTATGTTATGTGTGCTTTTTTATCACAATTTTTTAAAAAAGGAAATTTGAAAAACGTTTTCTCCTGAGCTCTGCTCTTTATGCTTTTGGATTTTGAATTAGGTGCCAAATTTAATCAAATGTTTATTCACCTGAATTCTTTTAGAAATAAAACCTAGCAAATGAACCTATCTTTGGGTTTTCCCAAATTATTATTTCTCACTTCAGAAACCTGATCCCAACAATATGGAACTATATATTCCACAAATAATAGTTGAGCACCAACTAAACACTGCAAAACACAGCTAAACACTGCTAAACACTGGCAGAAATTCAAACATAGATTGCACACAAGCCATTACTTACTAAAGTTTATACTCTTAAACAATAATAACAATAATAGAGCTGCCACTTATTATGGTGACTCTGTGCCAGGAACTATACTATGTGTTTTGTATTTTGTATATATTATTTCTTTCTTTTTTTTTTTTTAATAACTGAATGAAGTCGGTAATTTTTCTTCAATTCCATAGTCTTTTAGTGGTGATGATATGTACCTACTTGGAAAGTGGAAACGGGATTAACATAAGTCAATGACTACGTGCCAGAGTGCCAAAGAATCTTACACATGACATTTTTTTTCTTCATTTTACAGATAAGGAAATTGATGCTCAGCCAGGTTAAGAGAATTGCCAAAGGCCATTTAGCTAATAAGACACAGAGATGGCATTTGGAATTGGCATCTGGCTGCTCCCCAAGGCTGCATGAATCTTTTTTCTGCCACTCAGTGTGGTCTTCCTGTATGGCAATAATACAGGGTGGAGAATGGTTAAATGTGTTAGGAATTCTATTGAAATAATGTAGGAGGTGAGAGAGCAAGAGATGGACCTTTAGCTGGAGTTGGTGAGGTAAGAAAAGCAATCGGAGAATATGGAACAACATAAGCAAAGAAGCAGCATGAGGAACGCAGGATTTATGATTAGTAAACTAGCAGTAGGTTGGCTGGAATCTTCCAGGCAACAAGTAGAGCAATAGGAGACCAAAATGGAAAGTCACACAAAGGCCTGGGCCTGCAGGATCCTGATGTTATTCTAAGGGGTTTGGACTTCAATATCTACCTGGTAGAAAACCACGTAGATTTTGCAAGCAGAGAAATTACAGGACCAAGAGCTGTGATTTAGGTATGTTCATCTAGCAAAAGTGTGTGAAATAAATGGGGAAGAGGGGGTTGAAAAAATGTGAAAAAAGAAATAGCTAAAACTTCTCTCTCTTTAATTCTATCTCTTTTTAGGTCAACATTTATTTTGACATTGGGAACATGTCCTCAACAAAATCTAGGATTCAATAGTGTATTTGCCTGAAACTACTTGTTTTTAAATAAATTAAATATGATTTTTTTTTAACCTTTCCTCCTAAAAGTCCGTAGGTTTAAAACATAATTTGAAGTTCATTTTCCAGGGATGAATCCAATTTGGCTTTTGTTGTTTCTGTTCGGATATTATATGATTTTATTTTTTTATTGCAAGCCTTTAGAATGGTTCACAGATGTTGCTGCTAAAATAGATCCTCCTGGAACTATTTGGTTTGAGAAAATCTCTGTTGCCATGGATTAAATTAATAGGAGACCTCTTGTTTAAAATTCAAGGCTGCATTCACATTAGAAAATACAGTCATGCATAGAGTAATGATGCTTTGGTCAATGACGGACTGCATATACTACGGTGGTTGGAGCAATAGGCTAGCTTTACCAGTCTAGGTGTGTGGTAAGCCATGCCGTCTAGGTTTGTGTAAGTACACTATGATGCTCACACAATGGCAAAATTGCCTAATGATGCATTTCTTAGAACATATCTCCATCGTTAAGTGACGCATAACTGTAATAGTATTTTCTTAAATTTATATAAGGCAGTCACAGGGACAAGTGACATTTGGAACACTACCTTGGGTCCACATCATTGTCCTTAAGGTTGAGTGATGCTGACTTTACATAGAGACCATCTCTCCCAAGAAGAAAGGGATCAACTGGCTAATTTTTTATAAATTAAGAAATTTATGATCCTATTTGGTCAGCTGTACTGGAGAAATAAATACAAGTATCATTATCAGAGGAATATCTATGGCTTAATGAATATATGTGGATATGTTGAAATTTAACAGCCAATTTTCTCTTAGAAATAATCAAACAAAATATTATCAGATTTAAATATCAATTAAACATCAGCTGAGTCCTGCACAAACTAACATAGACACCACCCAAAACATACTCTTTGATCTTCTCTTTTGTCCTTCCCTTAGCAAGCTCAGCCATTGCCACTAAGGTCAAGTCTTCATTGTCACCCACCTATCAAAGACTTGCACATTTATATCTCCAATTCTGACCCATCTCTCAACACCCAAATTCATAACATCCGATTATTCATCTTCCCATTAGGCGCCTGACATTCAAGATGTCGAAACCAAATTTGCCATTTTGTCTCCAACACTGTTGTATCCGGTGCCTAAAGTAGAATCTCTACATCAGTGGTTTCCAGATTGTGCTGCAGGAACACCTATCCCCAAAAACTTAAATTAAAAAAGAGATTTAAGTCTGGGAAATTCTACAAACTATATCACACTTTTTCAGAGATTTGCAATGAAAATTAAACTTCAAAATGCTCTTAGATCTCCTGTAGGAGAAAACATGTTTATTTTGTTTATCTTGGTATTTTATATGTCAGACCCCTTTCTTGTATAATACCAATTAACATTCTGAAAAACTAGTGCTTACAGAAGACACTTTCAGAACAGCCACTATAGATCATTTTCACTCCTCCTGTCCTATAATCACTACATAAAATTCATCTCCTTGTGTAGTTATACCTAAGAGTATATCTAGAACCAGACTGCCTGAATTCATTTCCTGAATTCACCACTTATGAGTGTGAGATCTGAGCAAGTTACGTAATCTCTCTGCTTAGTTTCTAGATCTTTACAATGGTTGACCTTTCTTTAAAAATTGTAAGGATTAAACGAAGTGCAGTAGACTTCCCTTACCCACGGTTTCACTTTCAGCTATTTCAGTTACTTGTGGTCAACCATGGTTTAAAAATATTAAATGGAAAATTCCAGAAATAAAAAGCACATAAGCTTTAAGTTGTGTGCTGTTCTGAGTAGCATGATGATGAAATCTCTCACCATCCTGCTCTGCCCCACCTGGGATGTGAATTATCCCTTTGTTCAGTGTGTCCACACTGTCTATGCTCCCCACCTGTTAATCACCCAGTAGCCATCTCAGTTATCAGATTGACTGTCCCAGTGTCACAGTGCTTGTGTTCAAGTCACCCTTATTTTACTTAATAATTGCCCCAAAGCACAAAGTAGTGATGCTGGCATATTGTCATTATTGTGCTACTTTATTATTAGCTATTGTTGTTAATCTCTTACTGTGCTTAATTTATACATTAAACTTGATCATAGATATGAATATATAAGACAAAAACATAGTATGTATAAGATTCAGTTCTATCTGCAGTTTCAGTCATCCACTGGGGGTTTTGGAACATATCCAGGGCCGGTAGGAGGGGGGCTATTGTAAGGCATGCAATGCACTTAAAATAGTGCCTGGAGCATCATATCTACTCAATAAATGTTCACTTTTGTCACTATTATTGTGCCTCTAAAATGTCTCTCTAATAGTTTAGGTACTTGTAATTCCTTTCCTGGACCATAATAGTAATAATAGCAATTTACACTTAGTTTGGTTCTTTCTAAATTTCCGCAATGCTTTCTTGTACATTATCCAATTAACCTAATAAATACTTCATTTACCCTGTTCACACACTCTCTGCTTTACAACTCATTCACCACGTTGCCATTTAATTATTTTTAAACACAGATCTAATGATGCCATTCCTACACTCAAGAACATCTAATGATCGTCCATTATCTATGCAGTAAAAGGAAATAACAGCTCCTCATCAAGGTAGACACACCCCTGCCTTTGCACTCCCTACCATATCATTTTCAAATCTAGCTGCACTGCACCACTTCTCAAGTTTAGAATACAAAATGGCACTCAGACCACCTGGCCTGGCTGGTGCCGTTTTTGGTTTTGCCTTGAAGACCCTTCCTTTCTTCTTCCACTTGTTAAAAATCCTACTCATTCTTTAAAGTCCACCTCACATTTTACCTACTCCATGAAATATTTCACAGTTCTACACAGTGAACACTCTCGTCTTGATTCTACATTAAAATATATGTGTATATATATATATATATATCGTATGGTATTATGCTACTTCTCATACAATTATACAGAAACTGACTCTTATGTTAAGTTATGAGCTCAATGAGAGTTGATGTCTTATTTGTTCTTTCAAACTTTACAAACAAAA
This sequence comes from Cynocephalus volans, assembly GCF_027409185.1. Taxonomy (NCBI): domain Eukaryota; kingdom Metazoa; phylum Chordata; class Mammalia; order Dermoptera; family Cynocephalidae; genus Cynocephalus; species Cynocephalus volans. The sequence continues at coordinate 38,353,319 of NC_084466.1, read as the reverse complement.
CACAAGGTCTTATACATAGCAGATGCTGCTATAAATACTTATTGACTAAATGTGCCTACATAGAGGGTTACTTACTACTCATTAATATATACCACATCTTAAGTAAATATTGCACCTAAAAGAGTAATTTGGTTAGTAATTTTCTCCTTGACAAAAGTTTGTACTCTTTGCAAAAGAATTCACAATGGGATCCCTTTAACAGAGAAGTGAGCTAGTGCTTTAAATAAAAACACAATCACATGGAACTTTTGCAAAACACGCCTACAACACACACCTGTATCCACCAACCTCCACAGGATTCTGACTCCTTGGGATATGACCATGTTTTCGTTGGGATTCTCTTGGAATTAATATAAAGGCCAATTAATATGCTGGCCCTATAAGAATATCATATCTTTATTTTTCCAGTGGAGACTTCCTGGTTGGCTCTCAGAGAGGTGATCTAATCTATAGTCTCACTCCTTAATCTAAGTTCACTTTCAGGTCAGATGTCCCCAGTTTGTTTCTGATTGAATGACCTCATCTCCTTCAAGGGAGCTACTCTTCCTTCAAAGGACTACTATTGGAAAATCACGCTGGACACTTACCTACTACAAAGGCAAATTTTCCAGCTGCGAGGACAGTAGCCCCACTGTGCATTGTTCTCGACACCTCCTTCCCTGGCTGTTCGTTGGTCTTGGAAATACTGGCTAGAAGTAGGAGGAATGACTCTTTCATAAACCTTCCATTTTCCTACAAGTGCATTTAATTAATCTGTCTCCCAAAGTAGTTTAAACGCTTCTGTTTGAAAAGCATATTTTCCACTTTTTCTTGCCTTATGACTGCCACAAGACTTAAGTTTCAGATTTAAGTAGGAGCCATCTCTGTGGTATGAAAAGTTCAGGGCCAGTGTTGTACATTACATTCTCTCTGTTCATCCTAATTTTCACTGATTCAGAGCTTTCATGCACAATCTAACGTTCAGTACTTCTTAGCCATTATTGCTTCCCATGACTTGGGTAGTTTGACTCTATTTTGTAGGTTAATAATAAACTATTATCTATCCTTGCTATACCTCTGCCAAGAGCTTTTTTCCAGAAACTACGTTACAGTTATTATCTAATCTTTATGAAACCATGGAGGAAGTTTCCCCATCTAACACGGTAAATGATTAAGGAGCAGACAGTTACAGAACCTGCTTGAGGTGACAGGGCATTTAGGTGATGGAATAATACTGAGTGCTCTGCACATTCATTTTCTAATTGTTCACTTTCTATAGTTCAATCTGCAAACCTCAAAATATTATCTGCATTTAAGCTTATTTACAGTTGACTCACTTTCCTTATAAATCATTGAGTGGCTAAATAAAATGAGAAGATGCTTATGAATGTACTGAATAGAGTTAAGACTTTTATTTAGAGAGCTATATGCTGATTCTATCTTTACTGTTCCCAAGTCTGGCAGGTATTCACGTACTTATTGAAACAATTGCTTGATTAGTAAAACAGTTACAACATAGGTGTAATTATGTATGTAAAGCTATTTAGACTTTCCCTGAATGCTATATAATTTACCAAAATAATTTTGAAGGACATATTTTACCTTTTATTAATTTAAAAAATATTTTTCTAGACTGTGTTTGTATTCATTTCAGTAGCACACTCTACCTGTTACTAACAAGAATAATTTGTTATTGACTAGCAACTAGATTGAAGAAGTAATGAAAATGCACAATCTGGGGGTGTTTTAACATTTCTGATAGCTACTAATCATATCAATATGTGCATAAGTGTTAAGTGTTTTCATCTTTCCTTTTTTTTTATTTTATCATATTCAACATGCTCCCTTTTTTCCAGAAGCTTAAAGAGCCTAAAATCACGTTGCTTCTTAAGGTTTATAATAATTCAATTCTTTTCTGTTCTCCAAGTACTTGTAAAATTTAAATACTCAGCTAGATATTAGAGCATATGCCCACTAGAATATACATCCTACAACAGAATGTAGCTCCATGAACAAAGGGATTTGATCATTCCTGATGGATCCCAGTACCTAAAAAAGTGCTTGGACTATAGTAAGTGCTTGATAAATAAACTTGTTTGGGGGAGGAAGAGATGGATTCAAGGTTGAATATGATGCTTTAGCTTCTAAGATGTCAGGAACATTTGGAGATGGATCTTGTATTGATATTCAAGAGCAAACCAATTTTCAAAACAAATATTTTATTCTTTTTTTAAAACAACAAAATTTTGGTGTGTGCAGTTGTCTGATAATTGGTGTGTTTGATTTTATCATATAAAACATACATGATAAAGATAGGAAAATTTTAAGTCTTTTCATATGTATTTCCATTCCCTGTAAATCTTGTTACTCTGGACCTTTCCACTCATCATGGCAGCTGCCATAGTGCAATAAGGTCATTGTTCAGTGTGGAGAGTTCAAAAAGACTTCTTTTTAAAACTCACTGTGAGACAATACATTTGAAAATCAATCACTGCCAAGAAAGACAGACTTTTCTAAACTATCTTAGCTCCTGCATACTGTGTAAACAGCTAGGCCAGTAACCCTGTTCTCTTCTTTTTCCAGTGTCCACAGAGAGACCATTCCCAACCTTCCTGGCCATCAGGTGTGACCATGTGGCTAAATGCTAGCCAAAGGAATGTAAGTTCAAGTGCTGTATGCCACTTCACACCAGGTTCAAAAATATCTCACATATGCTCCCTCTTTCTTCCACGTGTCTGGGATGAAGGAAATCCTCCCAAGATGACCTTGGAAACTACATGTTGAAACTGCCAGACTTAATCCCTGAATAACTGCATGGAGCATTGGTGGCTTATTTTTCAAGATGGCAGCCATCAAGTCCTTCCTTACCTACAGGCACATGCCTTTCCCCATCAAGAGATGGGGTTCATTCCTCTCCTCCCTTTAAGTCTAGGCTGACCTTTTTGACCTGATTGTTCAATAGAATGAAGTGCCATTTTGAGACTACCTTGAAGCCCTCTCTAGGCTTCTTGGAACATAACCACTCTACTGTTAGGAAACCTAAGGAGCTTTGTCAAGAAGTCCCTAAACACCAGTATCAACTTGCCAGCCATATGTATAAATTATCCCAGAAGGATATCCTCCAGCCCCAGTTGAGCTGCCCCAGAACTTCCCAGTAGAGCCATTTCCAAATTTTGAATCCACAAAATCCTGAAATATAATAAAAACAAGCATTGTTTAAAGCTGCTTAGTTTGGGGGTAATTTATTATGTATCAATAGAAAACTATAACTGCCTTCCCTCTATCCCAATACCACCCTGGAATGTACCTATAGAAGAAGTAAGCTGCTTCTTGAGCGTACATATTTAGGTTTAATTGTTTTTACAAAAAGAGAGCTAGGTATGTCTTCCTCTTCCAGTACAAGTATTGTAAGAAGAGAGAAGTGGAGAAAGGAAGAGACAGAATGAAAAGCAAACTGTCCCATCTGGATGAAGTTGAAGAGGTGAAAAGAAGCTCTGCGAAAGACACTCGGGGCAGAAGGGGTTCTGTCTGCCAAGCTTCCCCTTAGGATCTGAGAAGAAACCCCCGAGCAGAATGTCTTTGCCTTCTTGGAGCCCAGCATAGTATTGTCTGCAGGGAGAGAGTCTGCACACATACGTACACAAGAGCCTCAAGCCACAAGTGGAATCTACAGAGCTCTAAGCCTCCATGTGTCCTCAGAACGGGAGTAGGATGCAGTTAGCTGAATGCTGGAATGGAAAACTTTGGTTAGAATGGCCCTGGTCAGGCAAAAGCATGCTAAAGCCATGAGCTGGATTGTTTACTGGGACAAATTTGGAATCATAAAGGAGGTGAGAGGAGCCATGTCTTTGGAGAGTATGGTTAGGCCCCGTCATGCTGAGAAACCATCTTACAAGTTACATAAGCATCAGACCTCAACAGCAGACTATAAAGGGACACAGGGCCAGGACCAGTCTCCAGTCCAGACATAGTAAAGCAATTCTGGACCCAGTCTCCCCTCTGCCACCATGAAGTCACTTGAACCTCACTTCCCTGTGTATCCCAACACTATCCTTGAGAGGAGCAGAACAGAGAAGGTCAGAAGAAAGAGAGTGTATACTTTTTTTCCAAGTGAAACTGAGAGTTTGTCTAAAAAGATTTTAAATTATTTAACCAGAAAACATTTATTGAATTGGTCTTTAATATCATGTCGTTGCCTAGCATTGTGGGGGATTAGGAACGAAACTAGATCAGTTTAAAAAAAGATAAAGAGAGCACATTTTCTCTACATATTGGAGTGTAGTGTGAGTGCATTTGTGAGCCCACTGGTTATACGTATGCAGTCACTTCTATTTTCTAGATAAGCAAACCAAATAATCAAACTCAGAATTATATCCACAACACAGCAGACACTATACCTCTTTTCAAGCTCAGGACACTGCTTTTTCTGCAAATTCTTCTGCCTCCTGTCCCCATACTCTATATTTATTATACTGCTTGTGACTTAGACCTCAGATGCAAACCCTGAACTTAATTTTGGGATCTAGATGTATCTATAAGGTGGAGGGAGAGAAAGAGCAGATGGTGTTTTCAAAGGGTTTACCACAACACACACACACAAAGTCACATAAATCCAAACAGTAAATATTTTCTATGTATTTACACACACACAGGCAAACATTACAGAGTACATGTGTGCATGGACACAGAGTTGTGTAACAGTACGTAAAGAATCTGTTTTGCATACCTATCCTGTGGAACTGTGGACACCTGATAACTTTTGTTAGCTTCAGGGTACTTGTTCTGTGCTCTATGGAGGAATGTCTAAAGAGGAATGTGGCTTATTTGCCAAATACTCTAGTCACCTGAGGTCCAACACTTCGAGGAGGACCAGAAGGCCTCTACACTGCCTTGCCCTTGCAGGGACAGCTTTGGGGAATCTAAAAGAGAGTTAGGGGATCGTTGGCCTGCCTCTGAGAATAACAAATGAGTGTTAAATAGCTGTTAAAAGTGTGGTATCTTGCAGCACCATGTAGATTATCTTCCCCAAGTAACTTTATAAGATCTTGGACCTTCTTATGTAAGAATTATATGGTCCTGGTGGGCTCAACAGTGCAAGGGCGACAGTTTATGTGGTGTTTTCTTTCATACCCTGAGAGGGTTCCAGCAGTTCTTGGTTATATGAGAAAGTGAGAAACAATGGAGACCCTACAGAAGATTTGGCTGTAGAGAGGTGCTTTTATCATCCATTACTCAAAGGAGCCCACACAGACGGGAGCAGCTGCTGCAGGAGCCGTAAGGGGGCACCAGAGGGAGAGACTAAGGAACCACAGAAAGGGGTTTGCTAGAGAGGATTTCTTCCCTACAGCTCTCTTTCAGAGGGAGTTCCTCTTAATAACAAGGAAATCAAGCTACCTTTTATATGGAGCAGAAAGTGAAGTTTCTTATCAAAAAAAGTGTGGAGTTAGTAGCTCAGAAACTCCAAATTAGAGTTTATGTCAACAGAGAGTCTCTGCCTATGGCTTCTCAGCCTTGAGAGTGAATGAAGGAAAGAGCCCTGCAGGAATATAAGGCAGTGAGTGGTAAACGACTGTCTTGTAACCTTCTATTAAAATCAACAGAACTTCAGTTAACAGTCCTTCTCTTATGCATTTGAGGCACAAACTGAAAAACTGTTGAGTTTGATCAGCTTATTTGAAGCAAGTTGCTAGAACCTGTAAAAAAAAAAATTTAACAACCTCATTCCTGAACAAAGCTGAAGAGCAGCAGGCACCCCAATCTTTTAGGAAGCCCCAACAATCATGGGGAAAAGACCAGCATATGCGAGGAGTGTTCAGTTAATCTGTTGAGTCTTACTTGATTTCTAAGGTTTAAATAGGTATGAAATTCATCTGCTAGAAGTACTCTCTGTGTCTCTGATCTTCGTTCTTAGGTATAACTACAACTACTCAATCACGCTGAATCTCTGTTCTCTAATTTATTCACTTTGCTGTTTTTGATCCTCACACATTGTAAACATTAAGCAAGTCATGCCCCCTAATTCTTTTTTTTCAGAAACATGTTTTTCCAATGCTAATTTTACTTATAACTCCCTAAGATGACATGTTCATGCTAAGTACAGTTGTGCTTTTGCAACTTGATAGGCAGTCTAACCACTTGGCAGGCCTCCCTCAATCTTTTTTTTTTTTTTTTTTTTGTATTTGGTATCTTTGTATGGAGTAGATTAGGTTTAGAACGACAACTTGACTTAGGGAGAAATTTAGGACCAAGAGCAAAGTCCCCTTTGAAGTGCCTTAATCACACAGCAAAGAATCTGAATCAGATCTGGAAGATTTCTTTATTTCTATCTCAAAAGTTCTAATAAATTCCTATCCATATTTTTGATAAAGAATAAAGAAACTGGAAACAGCAGGTCTTTGGGGCTATGATGTTGGGACTATTTAGTGGTTGGATTCTATAATTAATTAGTTCTTAAGCCCCAGAGACAGTGAACTTCATAACCTGTTATCAAAGACGAATGTTCTCTCAAAGTGTCCTTTTAAAAAGGAGCAGTAAGCAGATTCAATCATTTTTCATGTGACTTCCTTTTTACCTTTCCTTCTGCACACCCATTGATGAATCATATGTAGAATGGAAGTGTGCTTGATCCATTCAAATGACTTCTGTTGACATTTTACTCCTCAATGTTCAAGGGAGAAATTGAGAATATTGCTCATCCATGTTACACATAGTAACAAGACTATATAATATATAAGATAGAGAAGAGTAGGTTTTAGAGCTAAATAGAGAGGCACTTTTAGGGTTTATAGAAAACAGAAAGAGAAATTCTGGCCCAGATTGGAAAAGTAGAGGGAAAAAATATGGAAAACAAGAGGGAAAGAATTTAAGTTTCTCTTCACTCTGGTGGTAACTTTTGAGACTTTGCAGTCTTTGATGAAAAGTAGACTACACAGGCAGGAGCCACTGGGTAATGTATGCCTTCCTAAAAGAAAGGAAATGAAGTTATCACAGGACCAGACTGGCAAGGAAGGTGAAAGGGCCACCACCAGTGTAGAGAAGAAAGCTGTCAAAAAGGGAGGTTAAAGAACAATCCTGGCCACTTCTAAGACTTTGTGAATGCAGTTTGGTTTTGGGAAACTGGCAGATTGAACACAGAAGTAAGTGTATCTAAAGTCATGTGCTCGTTTGAGAAAACAAATGAAAATGTCATTGAGAATGGCAAATACATTTTGCAGCCTGAGATTTCTCAGGAATCCTCAGTGTCTGAACGTAACCTGCCCATTTAATAAGTGTGTATGTTTCAAAAAGTGATGAATAATGGAAATGTTCAACAAAGCAAAATTTAAGATAAATTCCCATATTTGTTAAAAAGAATTGATTCCTTACTACCTGCCTGTTATAAGCACTTGGGACTCAGGAAATCCTGTTCCTTCATGTAGCTTATATTCTTATTGGGAAATACAGATAATTAAAATATAATATAGCAATAAATATACAATACGTAAGTTAATGATAAGTGCTATGGAGAAAAGCAAAGCAGTCAGAACAGTTCCCACTGATAAAGTTACATTTGAGCTCAGATTTGAAGGAGATAAGGGAGCAATGCACAGGGATAAATGGAGAGAAAATATTCCAGGCAGACAAAAGAGCAAGTATAGAGGCCCTAAGGTAGGGGAATGTTTGGCACATTCAAATAAAAGTTTAGAATAAGACAGATGAAAGAATATGTAAAGTGAGGTTACAAAAAACAAACAAACAAACAAACAAAACAACTGGGAGTCATATTATGAAGAATCTTGTAGGTCATGTATATAATTATGTATTTCTACATAATAAACTGCACCCAATCTAGTGACTTAAAATAATAACAATCATTTATTTTGTTTACAAATCTGCAATTTAGACAAGGGTTTGTAGAAATGGCTTGTATTAGTCAGTTTCTGTTGCTTATAGCAAAATACACCGAACTGGGTCTTTTATAAAGAAAACAAAATTTATTGCCTACGGTTTCAGAGGCTCGGAAGTTCAAAGTCTAGGGAATACGTTTAGTTAAGGATTTCTTTGGTGGTGACTTCAGTGACAGCAGGGTATCACACTGTGAAAATGGTGGAACAGAGAGAGACTAACTTCTCATGTGCTCTTCTTTTAAAGCCCTCAGAACCACACCCATGACCACCATTTTTAATCCATTCACTATGGCATGGTCCTACCACCTAATCACTTCTTCAAAGCCCCACCCTTCAGTTACTGTAACAAGATTTCCCACCCTCAACAGTTACAGTGGGAATTAACCTTCTTATATATGAACTTTGGGGACACAATTCAATCAGTCTACATCATGGCTCATCTTTGCTCCACATGGCATTAAATGAAGCACCTTCACTACCCTCTGATTATTGCTGGTACAAAGGGAAGCTCTTCACTGTGCTGTCTTTATTTTGTGTCTAACCTCTTTCCTGAGCTCAGTTATTAGATCTAATTACTTTCCTGACTCTCTTGGGTTTTCCAGTTAGTGAATCTTATCCTCTGTAAATAACAATAGTTTTGTGTAACTAAGAGGTATACCTTTTATTTCTTTCTAAATAAGAGTGGTGAGGGTAGGCATCCTTGTCTTCTTCCAATCTCATTCAGGATGATATTGGCAGTGGGTTTGTCATATATGGCTTTTATTGTGTTGAGATACTTTCCTTCTATACCTAATTTGCTGGGAGTCTTTATTGTGAAGGTATGTTGCATTTTGTCAAATGCTCTTTCTACATCTATTGAAATAATCATATGGTTTTTGTACTTGATTTTGTTGGTGTGGTGTATGACATTTGTTGACTGTGTATGTTGAACCATCCTTGCATCCCTGAGATGAATCCCACTGGATCATGGTGTATAATCTTTTTGATGTTGCTGTATTCTGATTGCTAATATTTTGTTGAGGATTTTTATATCTATGTTCATCAGAGATATCGGCCTGTAGTTTTTTTTGTTGTTGTTGTTGTGTCTTTGTCTGGTTTTGGTATCAGGGTTAGGCTGGCCTCATAGAATGAGTTTGGGAGAATGGCCTCTGTTTCAATTTTTTGGAATAGTTTGAAGAGAATTGGTATTAATTCCCCTTCAAATGTTTGGTAGAATTCAGCATCCTGGGCTTTTTTTGTTGGGAGAATGCTGATTACTGCTTCAATATCATTGTTTGTTATTGGTCTATTCAGGTTTTTTATTTCTTCTTGTTTCAGTCTTGGTAGTTTGTATATGTCCAGAAATTTATCCATTTCCTCCAGGTCTTCAGTTTTTTTGGTGTATGGTTGTTTATGATAGTCTCTAATAATTCTTTGTATTTCTGTGGTATTCATTGCAATATCTCCTTTGTCATTTCTGATTTTTGTTGTTTGGGTCTCCTCTCTTCTTTTTTTAATTAGGCTAGCTAATGGTTTGTCTATTTTGTTTATCTTCTCAAAAAAACAACTTTTTGTTTTATTGATCTTTTGTATTGTTTGGGGTGATTCTATTTCATTTAGTTCTGATCTGATCTTAATTAATTTTTTCCATCTACTAATTTTGGGATTGGATTGCTCTTGTTTTTCTAGTTCTTTAAGGTATAACATTACATTGTTTATTTTAAATCTTTCTATTCTGTTGATGTAAGCATTTATTGCAATAAACTTTTCTCTTAGTACTGCTTTTGCAGTATTCCACATGTTTTCATACGACATGTCTTTATTTTCATTAGTTTTGAGACATTTTTTGGTTTCCTGTTCAATTTCTCCTTGGACCCATATGTTGTTCAGGAGCATGTTGTTTAATTTACGTGTGTTTGTATAGCTTGCAGAGTTTTGCTTGTTATTGATATCTAGTTTTAATCTATTGTGGTCTGAAAAGATACTTGAAATGATCTCAATTTTTGAAAATTTGTTGAGGCTTGATATGTAACCTCACAAGTAGTCTATCCTGGAGAATGTTCTGTGTGTTGGTGAGAAATATGTATATTCTGTAGTTGTAGGATGAAATGTTCAGTAGATATGTGCCAGTTCCAATTGGTTTAAAGTATAGTTTAAATCCTGTATTTCTCTGTTGATTTGTTGCCTATATGATCTGTACAGTGCTGGAGAGGGGTATTCAGTTTCCCTACTATTATTGTACCGGGGTCTATCTCTTTCTATAGGCTTAATAGAGTTTGTTTTATATATCTGGGTGCTCTGATGTTGGGTGTATATTCATCCATGATTGTTATGTCTTCTTGCTGGATAGATCATTTTATCATTATATAGTGGCCTTTTTTGTCTCTTTTTATGGTTTTTGGTTTAAAGTCTATTTTACCCAATATAAGAATAGCTTCTCCTGTTCATTTTTGGTTTCCACTCATGTGGTATCTTTTTCCATACCTTCACTATTAGTCTGTATGTTTCTTTACAGGTGAGGTGAGTCTCTTGTAAACAGCGTATAGTTAGGTCTAGCTTTTTAATCCAATCAGTCAGTCTGTGTCTTTTGAGTGGAGAGTTTAATACATTTACATTTAGGGTTGTTATTGAAAGGTATTGTCTTGGGCCAGCCCTGTGGCTCACTCGGGAGAGTGCCGCGCTGGGAGCACCAAGGCAGCAGGTTCGGATCCTATATAGGGATGGCCAGTGCGCTCACTGACTGAGCGTGGTGTGGACAACACTGTGCTGAGGGTTGCAATCCCCTTATCGGTCAAAAAAAAAAAAAAAAAAAAGAAAGGTATTGTCTTACTCCTGGCATTTTATCAATTTTCATTTGGATGTTTAACTTATCTTTTGTTCCTTTCTTCCCGTTTTATTGTTTGTATTTTCTGTGTGTTGATTTTTTTAAAGTGCTAAGATTTAGTTTCTTTCTCTTTCTCGATTGCATTTTTGTTCTACCAGTGGGTTTTGTTCTTTCTTGTGTATTTGTATAGTGATTATTCTTTTGTGATTCCAGATGCAGTACTCTCTAGAGGATTTCCTATAGGGCTGGTCATGTGGTGGTGAACTCCCACAGTTTTTGTTTGTCTGGAATATATGCTATTTCTCCCTCATTTCTGAAGGAAAGCCTTCCTGGGTATATTATTCTTGGCTGGCAGTTTTTTTCTTTTAGTGTTTTGAATATATCATCCAATTTTCTTTTGGAGTAGAGTTTCTGTTGAGAAGTCTGTGCTTAGTCTGAGAGGGGCTCCTTTATAGGTGACTTCATGCTTTTCTCTTGCAGCTTTTAGGATGCTCTCTTTGTCTTTGACCTTTTCCACTTTGACTATAATGTGTCTCTGGGAGCACCCTTTTTGGATTGAATATGTTTGAGGATCTTTGAGCCTCCTGGATTTGAAGGTCCATGTCTCTCCCTATACCTGGGAAGCTTTCCATTATTATTTCACTGAATATGTTTCCCATACTTTTTCCTTTCTCTTACCCCTTCTGGAACTCCCATGATTCAAATGTTTGTGCACTTAAGTTTGTCTTCTAGCTCTCTTAGATATTCTTCATTTTTTAAAATTATTTTTTCTTTTCTTTTTTTTTTTTTTGTCCACATGCGTTATTTCAAAAAGATTACCTTCAAGACCAGAAATGCTTTCTTCTGCTTGTTCTAGCCTGCTGTTGAAGCTCTCAGTTGTTGTGTTTTTTTATTTCATTAAACGAAACCTTCAGTTCTATTAGTTCTGCTGCATTCTTTTTTAAGGTATTAATCCTTTGTAAATTTCCTCCTTCATATCCTGGATTTTTTTTTCTTGTTTCATTATGTTATCTAACTGAGTCTTCTCATATCTCATTGAGTTTCATTAAGATTCTTGATCAGAATTCCTTTTCAGCCATTCCAAGGATTTCCTGCTCTGTAGGGTCTGGTACATGAGAATTACTGTATCCCTTTGGTGGTGTTATATTTTGTTGGCTTTCATATTTCTAGATTGATATCTAGTCATCTGGTACAGAAGTTGCTTCTTCTATTAGTCTGGAGTGGGTTTTGAGGAGATAGACTTCCTTTTCTTTTTCTGGCCTCTGCTGGTGACTCTCCTTGTGGCAATGCAGTTGAGTGAGCAGTGGGCCACCTGCACAGTGGCTGTGGCTGCTACTGTGGTGGTGAGCCACCCTTGCGGCAGCAGTGGCTGTGGTGCACCACCCACACAAAGTGGTGTTTCCGGCATGCTCCTGCCTTCTGCTGGGTGGTGGGGGCTGTCCACGGCTCTTCTACTTAGAAGCTTTTTGAGTTGAAGTTTTAATTTATTTTATTCTTTCTTGTTTATCAAATAAGGTATTTAAATCTCTGAGCATGTATATCTTGTGGATGCCCTATAAGCATCCATCATACAGGAATTTATACACAAACAAAACCAAGTTCAAATGTCAGTTTTTGAAAAATATACCTAAAAGCCTATATTCAAAGGATGTGATTACGCAAGAAAGTGTGAACAATTTGAGAAGTACAGTGAAATTTCACTTTAATATACTAACTGGAACCATCCAGTTGGATTTGTGTGTTGTTTCCTCCTTTTAAAGGTAAATCATATGGGGAATAAACCCTCACATGAGATAAACATTACAATTAAAAAAATCTTCAAGGTGATTACCTGGGTCAATGGATATTGTTTCTAAATTCCCATACTTTTTTCAGTTCTTTATAATGATCAATCCTATTGAGAGGGATGTTCTCCAGTATTGTAGGATTATCATCAGAAGTTACATTATTTTACTATGCTAGTGTTAGGAAATGGCATGAGTAGTATATTTTTACAAAAATTGGAGTAATATTTACAAGGATTTTGACAAAAAGAAGTTTCCATTTAATTCTTGATTATAAAATAGTTTATTCTCTGAGCATTTAAATTAAAACTGATTTTATAGATTTTATTATATACCCATAACAAAATAATAATTATGTCTACATTTACTGACCACTTACTATATGCCTGTTAATACTCTACCACTTTTTAACTATTTGCTTATTCTTCAATACAACGTAATGACAAAGGCAATGATGAAAAAACTGAGGCACAGATTGGTTATGTCACATAACCAGTAAGTGGCAAAGCCAGGACTCAAACCCAAACTGCCTCCAGAGTGCATATGCTTAATTCTTTACTACACTGCCTAGGAATGGGTAAAAATTTTGAGACCAGAAAACCATAGGAGAAATCCCCTTTATGAATTTACCATTGGCTGGCATGAGGAAGGATAACTCGACCCAGCAGTATGGCAGCACAATTCTTTGCAAAGCTGTCTCACCACTGTTGGTGACAGAGTGGCTCCTCCAGCCCGGAGACACAATCCCTTAAAGAAGGTCTGTGACACTCTCTCTGCTATCCCAGAGAGGAATTATGTCCATTATAGCGTTAGCATTAACACCTAGGCTGTTTTGGGGTTATTTTCCAAATCATGTATAAATTTTCCCATTCAAAGAAATCCAACTTAAAGGAGCCCTCACCTCAGTATAATGCCACACCCAAAAGAAGTATGTGGTTTCATTTGTCTGTGGCATCAGTATTGGGAACCAGGTGCAGATCACAAGATGTGCCCTCAACACAGGCCACCCTCAAAGGGTGTTTTCCTTCACTTCCATATGTTCTTTCCATCTTGGCATGGGATGGGAACTTTGGGTTTGCTTCTGGAGCATACTTTGCTTTTTTTTTTTTTTTTTTTAAAGTAATATTCATTTCCCCATTTTCCTTGGCAAAAAATAAAACAACAGTAGTAGCAATAACACTTGGCACCAACAATGAGAATCCAGGGAAATATTAAAAGTGGCAACTAATTAAACTACTGCACTGGATAACAGCATTCAAGGGGACACTCGGAATAGTCACTTAAAAACACCAATCCATACATAACCTCAAACTTTTCCATTTTCATATATTTATCATGAGTTTACCATACTTCAGTAAAAATGAGACAAAAGATGATAATCTTATTCTGGGATGAACTGTTAGGTATTCCACAGCACAAGCCTTTGAGGGGACCAAATTATCTGTCACTTTTATCGTGTTTTCTACCTTCCCTGCCAAGTGCTTATGAGTTTCTCTTAGTTCTTGTACTTGCACAGTCACGCAATGTCGTCTTTAAAAAGGAAAAATAAAAGAGCTTGAATAAAACAAACAGTTGATATTGATCTAAGTCACTACAAAGGAAAGTAATTAAAGGATGGATCATTATTTCTCTGATGCAACTTTTAATCGCCCCCACAATAAATTCTCCACCCTGATTATCCCGCTACATTCAGAGATTTAGGCTATTGTGTTAGAGGTTTCATGCAGTATAGTTCAATTGAATTACCTCATGAATGTGATCAAGGCAGGTTTATTTGGTTGCTGTTTTAATAAGTACTGTCTTAGTCATGAGCTCTGGTTTTTTGTTTTTTCTTTTTTTAAAAAGACTCTGGACAAATAACTTCAATAACAAAAAAGAGCTTATAGAAATGTAGGTGTGTCAACAAGAAATGAGTTTCCATTGACCGTTAGGCCAATTGTGCCTTGTATTTACGCTGCTGAATTCAAATGAGAGGGAATAAAGTCTTCAAATTTCAGCTGTATCTTTAGTAGCTTTCCTATATTCTCTATGTATAGGAATGCCTGGTATATCATACACACTACATAAGAATAAAATGGAATAGCTTAAGTTCTTGTTGAAGGGAAATTAATTTTATACCAGTATGACAAGTCTTCAGAGTGTATTCCTCATTTTTAAAAAATAGAAGAAAAATATGTACAAATTATTATTTTTATTGCATGGATTTGCTGCTTATTGCCTTCTCTAAATTTTGAGCTACTCATAATTTTGGAATAATAGCACTAGATATTGTAATATAGTATTTTGTATTTAGCATGGTATCATCTCTAATTTCTTCATGTGAAAGTCTTTTCTTTCTATTTTTGTCACTAAATTATTTCATTCTTATTTTAAGCACAGACATGTTGTGCCATTTATTATTTTTTGGATAGGTTTTTCCTCCTCAATTAGGTTGTAATCTCCTTGCAGAAAGGGAATATATCATTTCCTCTGTATTTTTAACCATCTAGCTCAGTCCTGTAAACTGAGTAGATAAGGAAGATACGTTTATTGATTATAATTTGAAACTTGCTCAATGAAATTTTTTTTTAAAGTGAGAACATATTAATGTGATACATGTAACATAGTATTAGAACAAAGAGGATTGATATTTATGAAACATGTATGATATACCAGGCACTATGTATATGTTAAGTACTACAATCCTTGTAGTTATTTATTAGTGCCACTTTTCAAATGTGGAAATGGAGACTCAGTGAGGTGAGTTTCAGGAACTTGGCCAGTGTCAAACAGTTTAAGAGCTGCAGAGCCAGCTCTTAGGTCTGGCTGACTCTAAAGCATGACCTCTTTCCATTATGCCAGATGCCTTTCATGAAAACATTAAAACACTGCCTCTATGCAAAACAGATCTTACATTTGGTTTGTAAGAACCTAATGTTTCTTGTGATTTCTTCTCTTCTCCCATTGAAAGTTAGAGAGGAAAACAACTTGTCACCATACTGTGCAAAGTTAGGTGTGCAATATAGACTGTTTAAGGATAGATTTTAAAAACTGAGAAAAGAAACTTCTAAGCCCAAATCAGGGAATTTGAATGGGAGATGACTTAATGAGGAGAGGAAATTTCCAGCAAACAAAATTGTGACAGTATGAGGAAGAAAAAATGATGGTATATGAAGGAACTGATATGATGTTACTACGTGGGTAAAACAGAAGGGGGGAGAAGAAAGGATATATATAGACATCCATAAAATATTTCTTGGAAGCATCCATAAGAAATACTGATTGCTCCCAAATAGACGCACTGAGTGCTGGGAGACTTTGAAATAGAAAAGAGACCTTCCACTATATACTCCTTTTATGCTTTGAATTTTGTAAAATGTGAGTTCTTTAAAAATAAGTTAAATAATGAAAACTAAAGAAAATGAAGAGAATGATATGGTTTTGTAAGTGTCTCTTGAACTGAGAACTAAAAGCGTATGTTTAATAATAATAGTAAAAACAATAATAAGGAGGTTTTATATATATCTGAAATACATAATTTACAAAGTGTTTCTGCATATATTATATAATTTAACCATAATTCCATAATGGCTTCCCTTATAAGATAGGGGATTTTTGCTTCATTTTACAGATAAAGAAACAGGTTAAGCAATTTGACCCAGGTCACACAGTTAACAGATGGCACTCTAATGTTTTGACTCCAGTTCATGCTTCCATCATACAAAATATAGCAGGAGATACAGATAATCCAGAAAAATACAGAAGAGTGCCTCTAACCTAGTAGAATAGGAAGGCAAGTAAAGCCCAGATTAAAGTAAAGCTAACAAAAATTCAAAAGACTGAAAATTTAAATATATTCTAAACAAGAACAAGAATTTTATAAGCCAACTGCTTGCGAAAGATGCCAGAGAGGAGATGGACTTGGCCAACTCTAATTTGCTTTGATTTTCTCTGTCAACATGATTGGCTGGAAAGAAGGAAGACACTTGAGCAGAAGTGACTGAAGCCTGAGATTAGCTGAGGGATAAAAAGAGAGTACATAATTACTCTAATGAGCTTGAATCTCAGTACCCGTACAGATTAGATCCAGGATACAAAAAGAGCTTGTGTTAGTGATCCGTGGAGGACAAGAGAAGTGCTGAAAGGCTGAATATATGTACATACCCGATCTTTAAAGGGATGAAGAAAAATAGATCTTGCAAACCACATGCCATATTACTGAGCTTACTGTTGATTCTAGACACAATTCTAGACAGGATTAACAAAGAAATAGCTTAGAAACCTTAAAAATGCCCTAGTCATAGAGTAGAATCAATGCTTCAATTAGTTGATGTATTAGATTGCTAGGGCTGCCGTGAGAAAGAACAACAGACTTTGGCTTGAACAACAGAAATTTATTTTCTCATTATTTTGGAAGCTAGAAGTCCAAGATCAAGGAGTTAGGGTTGGTCTCTTCTGAGGCCTCTCTCCTTGGCTTACCCATGGCTGTCTTCTCCTTGTGTCCTCACATGGTCTTCTCTTTGTACCTGTGTCCAAAGTTCCTCTTCTCATGAGGACATCAGTTATGCTGCATTAGACCACCCTAATGACCTCATTTTGACTTAATTACCTCTTTAAAGACCATCTCCAGATACAGTTACATTCTGAGGCACCAGGGGGTTAGGACTTTAACATAGGAATTTGGGGAGGATACAGTTCAGCCCATAACAGATTAAGTCAGACTTCTTTTCATTCTTAATGATGATACAGCCAAAAAGAGGAAAACTAAATACCACTGGTTCTTAACTAAGGTGGAGGATTGGCGTGTTAGAAGCAACTGGAGTGTTTTTCCAAATTATATCCTCTGTCCCTGTCCTACACACAGTGATTTTGATTTTTCAATATTCTCCCCAAATCCCTGAAACACAAACATATGATAACCTTTGAAAAACATGATTAAAGGAGAGCCAAGTATGTGGTTTCTTACTCCTCAGACTCCAGGGTAGCGGTAATGGGCAGATCCCATGTGACAGAGACCAAGTGTCTGAGATCTGCCTGTAGGTGAGAGAGGAAGCTCCGTGAACTGCTTATGGCTAAAAGGGGGCTGCAGAGCATGAAAACGGGGAGTCCTGATAGGGCCTGTAATAACCGCAGTGACTCAGTAAATGGACAGGAGTCTTTTTAAGGTAATGAGTTCTTTACAGAGGATGGAGAGGGCTGGGGAGATTTATGTTGAGGATAAGAGGTTGATCTAGATTCTATTGCAAATCTATTGGTTCTATTATTGATGATTCTAATAACATCCTTGCTTTACTTCTCAGGCTCCATATTCTCCTGGGATAATCAAATTTAAACCCATGGCTTCAACCAACAACTGGTTACTGCTGTTTCTCAAATATCTCCAGCAGGTCATTGCTCCCGATCTTCAACTCTTTCGTGGCAACTTCACCTGGACATCCAGAGGACTTTCAGATCCAGCACATCTAAAATGGAATGAATCATCTGACCCCCCAATTTCCTTCTTGCTTCTCTCTCAGTGTTTACCGTGTTGTTGGATTACAACATTGTTTCCCAACTTCCGCGCCATTAACTTGGAGATTCTTCTGGATTTCCCCTCTTTCACACTCATAATCTGTCACCAAGTCCTGTCATTTCCTAATCATCTCTTGAACCTGTTCCCTTGGTCATTTCCATATCTCTGATATTTATCATCTCTTGCTAGATAACTGTAATAACCTGCTGCAGTCATAGATTTCATCAGACCAACCTCCACATCATAGCCCAAGAATTCATTTGAAAACAAACCTCATGGTGCCCCTACCCTGCCACTATAGTTCACTATTGCCTTCAAGATTAATAAACAAAATTTACCCCTTGGTGTGGAGTGCATTCTGGAATATTTCTGCTTTGGTAGCCTCATCACCCACCCCTCCTTCCTAGACATGAGATTACATCTAGCAAGTCACATTATGGTCTTCATACTTCCTATCTCACGTCATATTCTACCACAACTCTGTGCACATGTAGCTCCCTCTCTCTTGACCATCTTTCTCATCTCTCTTCTATTCAGATCAGACATCACTTCCTTTTTGCATCTTTCATAGCTGTTCTTTCCTTCTAAGGAATTGGGAATCTCTTTCATGCTTCTGTGGGCACCCTGCACAAAACTCTATGATTGTACTTTTCATTCTGTCTTTTAACAGCCCATGTATGTATATATCTTCTTGAAAGATGTAGGCTCCTTAAGGTGGTACCATGTACTGATTCTCCTTATAACTTGGCAGCCTACATAATGCCTGACTTATAGTGGATTTCAAATATCTGTTGAATGATCAAAACATATTCTGCCTAGAAAAAAAGTAGCCAAAATAATAGTAACAACAATAATAATAAAACACTAGGAGAAACTTGTAAGAAAAGATTGATTCCTGTTGCAGAGTGTTTGAGTGTTAATGCAGTTCATGCATCTCTGACATGCGTGTTAGATCTCCTGAGACCGGACCTCCAAACATTCTAGCTAGGACTACTCTTTCGAACCACTACTGCCAGGATTCAGGAAAAAAGAAACAAATGAGGCTTGGGGAGGCTCCCTGGCCTTTTATCATCACCCGGGTCATATTCAGTACCCTTGACTGGTCTTCTACATACCCAACCTCCACTCTCATTGGCAATAACACAAGATAGTGAAGAGCATGAAGGGGGTGGGGGGAGAGCGAGTTTATAAACAGAGATGGAAAGGGCTCTGTGGAGAAGTCCAATATCAGCAAACAGGCAGCAGACATTCAGCTTTCTAGAGAAGAAGGGGCTCACACACCCCAAGGCTCCCACCTACAAGGGGAGTTCAAAAATGATTTCACAAAACCAAGTCACAAATCCAGAAATGCACCAGAAGGGAAAGACTGCACCTCAACCTGGCAGGGCAGGAAATCCTGAGACAAATTGTGGCGTATCTCACCTGAAAGTGGGAAATTAGTGACATTAAAGAAAATTACCAAACAGGTAACCCAAGGGAGGCTGAGTACCTGCAGGAAAGCAGAAGGAACAAGTTTATGCTGTGACAGCCAGGTGTGTGGTCGATGTGGACAGAGTCCTTAATCAGGGTCTGGAAAACTATGACCTGTGGGACAAATCCAGCCCGAGGCCTATTTTTGAATAGCCTGTGAATGAAAATGATTTTTATGTTTTAAAAATATTATTTTTAAAAATAAAAAGATGAGCATGCAGTAGTGCCCATAGGACTGCAAAGCCACATTTACTATCTGGCCCTTTACAGGAAAATTTTGCTGACCTCTGTATAGACCTCTTCAGCTGAGCCTTATATCGCACTCACACACTCACATCCAGAATAGTTTATAGAAATGCACTCATTGGAATGAGATTGTTTTTGAAAATTATGCTCTGATTACATTATTATGGCCAACTTAGATTTCTCCATGTTAAAGATCGGAAAGCAGACTTTATTATCTTGCTTCTAAGGATGGTGTCTGTTTGTAGAGAGACTCCAGGCTCTAGCAAGGGGAAAGCATAGGACAACAAGTTAGGAGATCTGCTTTCCAGTGACAACATCAGCATTGGCTGAAGATCTTAGGCAACTCACTTGACATCGCTGAGTTCTAATTATCTAATCTGCAAAACAGGGATAATGTTTGCCTTACCATTCTTCAGTGGTGGTTGTGAGGATACCAGTGAGATGATAGATGTAGGACACTTTGCAAAGTTGAAAGTGAGATACAAATAGAGGTATTATTATAGATGATGACATCATCAACCCTTAATTATTGCTACTTTGGGGGAAGATGAAAGACATGGATAAATTAAGTCATTAGTTATTAGTGGAACTTTCTACTCATTTCTTTTTAAATCTCTTTCCTCTTTAAATCATTAATAACAAGTGTCAGGACTGATTGAGTTTTAAAGTTTTACCCCTTAATTCAGTAAGTTTTTGTATTTGTTGACCATGTATTTTGTGCTCAGTACCTTTGGGAGGAGGGACATGTGACTGGTTTGGGCCAATGAGCCTAATAATCAGACTTGTTTGTAATTCTCTCCCCTTGAATGTGGGCTGGACCTAGAGACTTGCTTCTAATGAACAGAGTACACCAAAAGTGATAAAATGTTACTCTTGAGATTAGGTTTACAAAAAGACTGGCTTCCGTCTGGTTCTCTCACTAGCTTTGCTCTGATGGAAGCCAGTTGCCATGTTGGACTACCATATAGAAAGACCCACGTGGTAAGGAACTGAGAGTGGCCTCTGGCCAAAAAACAGCAAAGAACAGAGGCCCGCAGTCTAACTGTCCATGAGGAATTGAATCCTGCCAACAGCTGTATAAGTAAGCTTGGAAGAGGATCCTTCCTCTACTGAGTCTTCAGATGAGACTGCAGTCTTGGCCAACACCTTGCTGGCAGCCTTGTAAGAGACCTTGAACAGAAGACCCCGCTAGGGAATGCCCAGATTCCTAACACACAGAAATAAAAGTTTGTTGTTTTAACTCACTACATTTATATAATTAATACATCCTGCAAGATTTTTGGCCCTGAGGGGAAAGCATTGGTAGCTGACTATTATTTCTCTACCTCTGTCATCCTTTTTCTCATTCACTCCATAGTATTATTTAAGAACCCAAAGATATTATGTATCTTATACCAGGAAAGATGACTCAGAGTAAATGTTAATCTGGCCATGAATATATTCTAAAGTAATGCAGCTCTGCTCATAGAGAAAATA
Organism: Cynocephalus volans; assembly: GCF_027409185.1. Classification (NCBI taxonomy): domain Eukaryota; kingdom Metazoa; phylum Chordata; class Mammalia; order Dermoptera; family Cynocephalidae; genus Cynocephalus; species Cynocephalus volans. Next base: position 38,332,184 of record NC_084466.1, on the reverse strand, counting down.
GCCAAATTTTCTGACAAAGAAAAATTATTTATTAATTCTTTATATAATTATTGATTGATTCCTTCAAGTGGCAAGCAATGGATTAGGCACTGTGGATCAAATGATGAGTAAGACCTGGTCCATTCTACCAAAGACCTTATAATCTAGTGGTAGAAACAGACAAATAGCCAGGCAGTTACATTGTGGTGTGACATGTAAGAGCTGTAATATGACTAGGAGTGAGCAGCACACAGAGGGGCAGCTAATCCGGTCCTGGAGGCCAGGAGGACTTCCTGGAGGAGGTGATGTCTGAACCCATCCGTGATGGACTAGTGGGAATCAGCTGTGGGGAGAGTGTGCCAGGCCGAGGGAGGAACACATGCAAAGTCCAGATGGTTAGAGAACATGTGTCAAGGAAAGTGCAAGCAATCCAGCAAATTAAGATGTAGAGAGAGCAAGTGTTGGGAGATGAGCTAGAAAATTCAGCTGGTGAGTTCTCAAAAGTTCTGTACACTATGATAAGATGTTTGAACTCTATTTTGAACAATATGAAGCATTTTAAGTAGTTTACATCAAGTGTAAATATAAATATAAAAATGTGAATGTAAAATCTAAACCTAAAAAAACTAAATGTAGAAGAATATTAACCTGATGGTGGTGTTGGGGGAGTGGTATGGTTGGTGGAAATGGGGAGGATGTTCTGAAACAAAATCGCAAAAGACCAAACTGAAAGGTGGATTTGATTATATCAAAATCAAAGATCTCTGCACAATGAAGGACCCTATAGGCAAAGTTAATGAAGAGCCAGAGATATCTAAAACAAAAAAAGGGATTGTATCTAGAATACATAAGAAACTCCTGAAAATTAGCAAGAGAAATGTAATAAAAAATCAAAAATGAGGAAAGGATAAAAATGGGCAATTCAAAGAAAAAAAAATGACACTGAATTGCTTAACCTCTCTAGTAACTGGAGAACTGCACATTTGCACATTAAAACAACTAGGAGATTCTCCTCTTCACAATAAGGCGGGCACAGTTTAGAAAGTTGAATGATAGGTTGTAAGTATGTAGGGAAATGGAAATTCTCAGCTACTGCTGGTGACATTGTGGGTTGGTGCTGCCCTTTTGTACAGCGGACTGTCAGAACTCAGTGAGACTACATATGCTAACACCCCTGATACAGCTTGTGAATTCTATTTCTGGTACATGTCCCAGAGAATTCTGCATGTGTTCATGGGAGTCATGGATGGAAATGATGATTGTGATAGATGGTGGTCATGGTAACAAAGAGTAAAAAGTAACCCAGGTGTCCATCACTAGGGGCATTGCTGTGGATTGATGTCCCCCCAAAACTTAGTCCCCACTGTGACATTGTAAAGAGGGTGGTAAATCCTATTATGGTAATTGAAAGTGGGGCCTTGAAGAGGTGATTGGACTATAGGACCATGACATTGTGAATGGACTAACAATGGTGGTCTGGGACATAGTTCCAAGGGCTTTGAAAGGAGAGCACATGAGAGTCTCTCTCTCTCTCTCTCTGCTCTGCCATTTTCTGCCATGTGAGACCCCTGCATTGCTGTTAAGCACCACCCAAAAAGACCCTCACCATAAGTGTTCCCCAGACTTTGGATTTCCCAGCCTCTGACACTATAAGCAATAAATTTTGTTTTCTTATAAATCACCCAATTCCAGATATTTTGTTATAAGCAACAGAAACGGACTAATACAAGCATACAATGCATATAATGTGGTACTTGCTACTGATGGAATATGTAGCAGTGAGAAGAAACTAACTAAATGAAAGTTCACAAAAATAAAATACCGAGTGAAATCATTATAAAACAGAATGAGGTTTACAGCATGCAACACCATTTGTTTCCATTTAAAAACATAATTTATACAATCTCAACAACACTGCATTTTCAAGAACGCACCTTTATCTAAGCAAAGATAAGGGGAGTAGAATGGAAAAACATACCTGTTAAATATAATTGCAAGTTGCTGTCAATAGCAATGGAAGAAAATACGAGAGGAATAAAAGGGAAAAACAATAATAAATAATAAAATGATAGAATAAAATAAAAATTTTGCTAAGGTGAATAGTGCCCCTTCAAAATTTATGTCCTTCGCAGAACCACAGAAGCGAGCATTATTTGGAAATAGTGTTGTCACAGATGTCATTAGTTTAAATGAAGGCATAGTGGAGTAGGGTGAGTCCTTAATCCACTATGACCAGTGTTCTTATACGGAGAGAACAGGGGACATAGAGACAGACACACACAGAGGAAAGGAAACGTGAAGACACACAGGCAGAAGGCCACATGACGACAGAGGCAGAGTTTGCAGTGACGCATCTGCTGGACAAGGAATGCCAAGGATTGCCGGTGCCACCAGCGGCTGGGAAGAGGCACAGAGCATCCTCTCCTAGAGCCTTCAGAGAGCGTATGGCCTGCTCACCCCCTGATTTTCAGTTTCCAGCCCCCAGACCTGAAAAATAAATTTCTGTTATCTTAAGCCATTCAATATGTGGTACTTTGTTTTGTCAGCCCTAGAAAACTCAAACAAAACAAAAAAGGTCCTGCTTAGATCTGTGATAACAGCCGTGAGCTGATGTATATGCACCTGAGTTACTAGAACAAATAGTGCACGGCTACAGTGGGATTCTTTTTTATTCTGGAATTGGAGGATGTCTTAGTCAGTTTGGGTTGTTGTGACACATTACCATAGACTGGGTGGCTTGAACCACAAATATTTACTTATATTACTCACAGCTCTGGAGGCTGGGAGTTTGAGGTCATGGTTGGGCTCTGGCAAGGGCTCTTTTCCAGCCTCTTTACCAGATGGCTGATTCTCCTTATATTCTCACATGATGGAGAGCAAGTGACCTAGCTCTTGGGCCTCTTCTTACAGGGACACTAATCCTGTTCCTCAGGACTCCACCCTCATGACCTAATTACCTTCCAAAGGCCCCTCTTCCAGATGCCATCTCACCAGGCATTAACTTTCAACATAGGAATTTTGGGGGACATAAACAGTCCATACAAGGGACAATATCAACACCCATATGAGAAGCCAAAGCTATGCCATCTAAGACTTGTACTGTATAGAATTTTCCAGAACTACAGTCTGATTTATGCAGGCTCTGTGGCTGGGTAAAGCAGCTGTCGTAGAAGGGTGCTTCTTCTTGTGTATTTAGAAACAGCCAGAACTTGCTCAATCCGAGTATGAGCAGAAAAAATATTTGGACCAGTTTGTGTCAATCATTTCTACAAGAAGTTCTTAGGTCCCTATCAATGAACTTTATTTCTGGGAAATGGGTATTTTAAGTTCTGATGAGGAGCAAAAACACTGGAACTGGCCCCAAACCTCAGTGAACTGTCAGCACTTGAGGAAAGGTAAGTGAGCCTCTCAGATTATGCCCTTGAGTCTGACTTGTTCCTAAAAAGAGTGAAAGCAAAGTGCCCCAGGAACAATGATCTGAGCATCTTCTTCAAAGTGAGTGCCAACTTGACTTAGGAAGCAGAGGGCGCTGCCCTGTGACTGACCTCCCTGTACCTGTTAATACTCCCAGCGGGCCCTCTCTTCCCTGCTTCCACCCCCTTCCACAGCCTTTCAGGTCCTCCACCTTAGCTATAGCACAAAGAGTCCTAGGACACATCCTCTAGAACAGTGGCTCTCCACTTACATGCTCCTAAGATTCCCCAGGTGATTGCTTAACTGCTGATTCCTCAGTCCCCACCCTCCACCCCCACCCCCAGAGATTCTCATGTAAGAGCTAAGTTGAGGCCCCAAATATTTAAAATTTTTTAATTAAAAAAAACCTCAGGTGATTCTAATGGAACTTCCCTGACAATACTTTGAGAAATAGTTTTCTAAATCTTCCAAACTTAATGTCCCTCCAATCCAGGTGGTGTCCTGTTAAAATGAGGATTCCGATTCTCTGTAGATCTAGGGTGGGACTTGAGTTCTAGCATTTCTGACAGGTTCTCAGGTGACGTGGATGCAGCTGGTCGGCTGACAGCACTTGAGCTGGGAAGCTTTTCATATCCGGGGGCCCTGGTAGCATCACAGAGCAGTGGATTCAGAACCTCTGGGAGTAGCACCCAGCATCAGTCTATTTCTAAAGCTCTCCAGGTGATTCTGACCCAAAGCTAGACACTAGGCCCACAGCCCCAGTAGCCACTTCCATGTGCCAATGGTGGCTTCTAATGCACACAGTCTCCCCAGGCACAGATTAACAGTAACTAATATCTCAGAGGAAGAGATGGCCAACTTCAATGGAGTGAAATTTAAGAAAAATAAAGCCGTGGTACAACTATAATGTTTTTTTATTTAATAAAACCACTATTTTGCAATTGTTTTCTTTTATCTGCCTTCAAGGACACTTGAATTACTTTATATTATTTTAATTATATTATTTCCAGCTAATTAAAAACTGACAGCTGTAACCCTTATTATGTTCTTGTCATTTGAGAATCAGAGTTTATTTTGATGTTTTTCTCCTTTGTGTCTGGATTTACTCCTGATTTCCAAGCTGCTGGGTAGTGGTTCAGAGATACAGCTGGACAGTCCTCTTTGTGCCACTGTAGGTTAACAATTCAAATTTAAAAGGCACAGGGGCACTCACATACCCCCAATTTCCTTCTAATTCCCTTAATCTACTACTCGTCTGTGGCAGGAACTACCTCCTGGCTGCAGATTTCTGAGTGTTTGTTCTGCCCAAACCTAGAATCCAGCTCTCAAATTTTTTTTATTTTTTTTCCTACCTCTTTTGTGAACTTTTCCTCTCACCAAATGATTGAGTAACAAGCAAATAATTTATGTGATTAAATTCTGATTTTTATAACTCCCACCTGCTTTTGTGGCAACTTCAAAGGGGCTTCTCCAGGACATTTGCTTACAGGAACTTACCTTATTTTCTTCAGATCCTGATTATTAAAGGGGACAATATATGTGGAAAGTACGGTACTTTATAAACTGAATTGTACTAGGTCCTCTTATAGCTAAGAGTAGTATAATTCAAGAGAGGCCTTTTTCTGAGGTAATCTGGAGAAGCATTTGGTCAGATAATACACTTAGGTAAAGCAAGAAATTGTTTAAAAGTGATGTAAATGATCACAATGTTGTATTTTAACATAAAACATTTGTAGGCAGAGCTGAAAGTCAGCCAGCATGCTCTGGCACGGCCCTGCAATTATTTACATTTGAGCATCCTTTCTGATAGGACAGGCACTTGTTCTGATTGGTCGATGTCAAAACCATGCCAGTTATTCAAGTATTTGGATATAATCCCTCTATGTTCATCAAACTTTTGACATAGAATTGAGATCATTTCTTTCAGTATGGGTCTTCTGATAGGAATTCTGAATCTTTTTCACAAACCACACGTCATCCTTAATTTTCAGTTCCAGTTTCTTTATTGTGCAGTGAAAATTAAAACTCATTTGCAATGCAAAGTGCAGACTTCCACAATTTTAAGGTTCCCCCCAATCTTTTAAAATATTTCACCTACACCTCATTTAATGGCAGTTTTTAAATCTCATCATAATGTATTGACAAGTAGTCAATCTGGTTTCCATAGAATCAACAACATTTTTCACACTCATGTTTATATTCATATAAATGGTTTACATAATATTCTAATTAGATTTATGTGATTATAAGAACTAGCACAACTGCAATAAAATGTTTGGAAACAAACATAACTGATCCTGATAAACATAAATCAGGTGGTAGGAGTGGAAGTTTGCAAGCGTTTAGACTACAAGCCCCAAGGGTTTCATCTACCAAGGGCATTGGTATTAAGTAGAAACCCATGAAAATGCTGGTATACCATCATTGTTGCCCAAAAGACCAACAATTTAATATGGTTCAACCAGTATGTTTTACAGAGTGATGAAAAGCTGGTCTGGTGAGTCAGTTAAGTGCAGGTCAGCTAAGGCAGCTTCTATTATAATATTCAAAGAACAGAGCTGCTTTTCAACACTGAGCTTCCTCTTTAAGGTTTTTTGAACTGCACTTATTAATGGCACTTATTCTTCTGCCAAGCATTTCACAAAAAGCTTTCCGCTAACACCAAAAAGAGTCCAAAAAAAAAATTTTTTTTTTAATGCTATGGTTGATTAAGTTTGGGAAACACCACATACCATCTCGGACATTCATAATGCTTATTAGCATATTAAAGGCTCTGAGAAGTACCGTAGCAAAGGCCTTTGTTTAACTTTGTTTGCTTTAGGGTTTCATAAATCTTTTTGAGCAAAGTAGGCCGTTTCATGTAACATCTAATCCCAAAGAGGTAATGTTTACTGAAACAAGCACACTTTAGTAAACAGTACCCAACCAGCATTAAGAAAAGTATTATTCTCTCTTTACAGTAGATTAAATAAATACCATCTTAATATCTGTTAGAAACAGCACAATTTGTCCAGGTGTCCCAAGGCACTATACAAATTTCATTTAATGGTAATGTCCCCCCTTTGTTCAAATAGAGAAACAAAGGTATAAAGAAGCATTAGTTTTCTTGCCAGAATACACAAGATTGAGACAAACTGGAACCAAAGCCCACATGTCCTAACAGTGATTTCTAAACTGTATTTACAAACAGAGCCAAATTACAAATTGTAGCCACTGGCCATTTCTAACTCGAGTATCTACTTAAGACTAAGGTAAAAAGTGTACTCCTTGAACCAGAAATAGAGGATACGACTTTGGAGCTCATGGAGAAGGTAACATTGACCGATTTGGTTGTTGGTGACTTCCATCAGTAATTGAAAGCAGGGACTCTGTAAAATCTCCAACAGCCGCAGGGATTCAAGGATCTATGGTCTTAGCTCAGAAGCTCATTGAAAAAAAACAAGACATGAATATATGGCTCTCTGTTGGCAAGATTCCGACCTTGAGAGAATGAATCTCAGTCATTTATAAAGTTAAATAGATTTATGTGTTCTGAAGCTTGACAGAGTAATGGGTGTTTCCCAGCATTTTGGAACTGCATGCTATGTGACATGCTAATAACTTTTAGAGCATACCTGCCCACCCCCTCTTCTAGGGGGTGATGTGAGACTTAAGAATCAGATTTATAGACACCCTTGTTCCATGAGTATTATCTTTGAATAGGCTCCCCCAACACAGGGCCTCAATGCCTCTGTCACAAACAATATCTGTTATTTCAGAACACTGCAATGCTTTACCTCAAGGCCAAGCGAGAGTTGTCAAATAAAGATGAAGAGCCTTTTGGCAAAAAAAGTGCTCTTAAAATGTTTACCTTCTCATACCTAATGGTTTTAGATCATATCTTATTAGCCTAGGAGACCATTATATAAAGTACAATTAAGATCTCCTTGACATTTTCTAGAAGTTCCAATTCAGCTTTGCTAATAGCTACAACTTCATTGTTTTCTTCTTTTTTTTTTTAACTTTAATGCCACACTGTGTTGGAAATGCAGTTTACAATAATGCGGACTACCCAGGGAGCACTTGCAGTAATTACACAGAATGTCAACAGCCTCTCAAGCTGGGTCCTGCGTTGATTGCTTTTTGTGACATTCTCATTTGGTCAACTTGTTGAAATTACACCCTTACCTGCAGGCTCCTGTCTCTCCAAGACGGTCCAAAAAGTGTTTTTGTGTTGATCCCTTCTCTTGAGTTTAATATTCCCCATACTATAGAAGGAAGTTAGAGCTAGGCCAAAGAATAGGATAACTGTTCCCGTAGCCAGCATCTCATCCATACTGTTAGCAACTTTTGTTCAAGAAGCATCTATTGAGTGCCTGTTCTACATTCAGCTCTGTCCTAGACACTAAGAATATGAAACTAATAAGACCCTCTCTTGCTATCACTTTTATGTGTTGAAGTAGGAGAGTTCGGAAACATCTTTCTACCCACAAAAAAATTACTGCCCAGTAAAGAAATCCCACAAGAGTTAAAACTTGAGCCATAGAATTCTATTTACCCCCATTTTCCTTTACATTTTTTCCTCCATGGGTTCATGCTATCCAGACCTCTCATTATCAATAGGCTTTATGTGGTTCACGATTTGGTAAATAAATAATAGTTAATATTTATACAGTGCCCGCTCCATATCAGCCTCTTTTATAACCTCTTTTATAAGCCAACTCATTTAATTATCACAATAAATCTATATGGCAGATATTATCTCCATTTTGTGTATGAGGAAACTGAGGCACAGAGGGAGTAAGAATCACCCAGTTAGTGACTGGAAAATTTGAAGTTTGAACCCTGATTATTTGCAGTCAAAGAGCTTGACACCACTCTGTCATTAGAAAGGAAGTCCTGATAAAGGATCAGTATGGTAAATCAAACAATGTTGTTCCCAGAAGATGATTAATGCATATCATAAAACCAGGACAACTGAAAATAAAGAGGATCTGGATGAGAATAGAACAAAGACTTTTTTCCCTTAGCCATGGCTGCTTAAACACGTAAGACACCGATTCCTCTCTAAAGACCCATAGGGATTAAAACAAGTACAGCCCTATATGTGATTTGTAATTTGTTTTACGTATGCTAATGCTTAGTTAACAGCTTAGTGTACCTCTGCTGTTAGGTACACCCATCTAACCACTGCTGCCTGGACTCTGGGGTGTGAGGGAAAGCCGCACCTCTTACAGAATCTGATTGAGACAGGCTCCTCCATTTTATATACAATATAATATTTGATAATAAATTGAAATAGGAAGCCAGAAGAGTGCAAATTACATGACGTTTCCAGTCGACTAAGGAGAGAATGCACCTTCGGAAATGCCTGCCAGCAGTTATTTCTGAGACACGTGTTATTTTTCAGCCCATTCAGAATACGGAAAGGAGAGAATAGGCAAACAGGTTAAGTGCTCAGGTTAACGTGAGGTCTCAGAAAGTGCGAAACGGACGTAAGAAAGTGTCAAACCATGGATCACAGGGGTCCCGTTCCTGTTATCCAAGAAGCAGTCGTTCTCAAGGCCAGGATTGCTGGGGTTAGGTTTCTTCCTCACAGTATCGAGCATGGTCTGTACTTGCTTGACTGGTTAAGGAACAGGTTTGGTCCTGTCACTCAATTTCTTCAGGGTTAAAATGTAAAAGAACGGTAAAACTGTTGTGCTTATTTGAATTGGTTCTTATTTCATTCTCATTGTCTTTGAATAAAATTTATTATATGCCATTTATGTTCTTCCTAAGCCACTTAATTATCTTTTTTTCTGACTAAAATCCATTTGAGACTGGCTGAAATAAGCTCCAACTTTTAGTTTTGATTTTCTTGGCTACTGAGTTAGATTTTCTGGTCAAGCTTTAGATATTGTCATGCTGCAAGGTACTGGTTATAAAACTTTTGTACCTCTCCGTAATTGTGTTGGCTAAAAAACTTGATAATGCTCTATCAGTATCTTTTAAAGAGTCATAGATATACAAAAAGAAGATGCAATATGTTTAAGAAGGTTATTTTTTGCCATATCTTTATATGAGAGGTTTTTTCCTAGCTGGTTTTACAATCTCAGATCTATGCTGAACACTGAGCTTATAAAGTTTTAATGCAACCTCCTAAACTTTCTATAAGTTAATATAGCATGGATATATTCATGATATTAAAAAGTATAAAAATGTGGGGTCTTATGAATAAAAGAAAAAATAATATACTGCCTTCAAATATTTATTCAGGTGAGATGGATTAACTGAGAATAAGTTGTTGCCTTTTACTCTTGAATAAACTATATAGTATGTGGGACAAATAGATAAAATAATTATAAGAAAATATGATATCATGGCATCACTGAGATGTGCTATAATAGTATTCGTAATAACAATAAAATAATAAATAGCTGTAAGTTTATCAAAAGAGCAGATCAAGAATTGTATGTCAAAAGTTATATATCTGTTATGTTTGTCAAAACTCGACCTATATAATTAAGAGCTGTGCATTTTACTATATGTTAATTATTTCTCAAAAATTATACATTGTTTAGAAACATCAAATGGTAGGTAGAAGCACATTGGTGAGCATTTCAGTAAAAAATTTCAATTTTATTTTTTAAAATAATACATAGTAAAATTAACTGTTGGATGAACGATTATATGACTCAACACATGGATCGATTTCTCACTCTCAAAATACTTCCTCATGCTGTCTATCCATTTATAGTCACACTTTCCCTACACATTTAACCCTTGTCAATCACTGATTTGTTCTCTGTTTATATAGTTTTGTCTTTTGGACGATGTCATACAAATGGAACCATACTGTATATAAGCTTTTGAAACTCACTTCTTTTACTCAGCAAAATGCCTGTGAGATTCATCCAAGTTGTTCTATGTTTCTATAGGTGTGTGTGTGTGTGTGTGTGTGTGTGTGTGTGTGTGTGTGTTCTGGTTAGTTCAGAAAAAGGTGACTTTTTTTATTGAAACATAATTGATTGTACATATCTGTGGGGTACAGAGTTGCATATCAATACCTCTGTGCAATATGTTATGTTCAAATCAGGATAATTAGTATATTCATTATTACATGATGTAATTGTTTTTCCTGGCCCTTTATCCATTTCTCCTTTACTCCCCTGCCCCCTCCCCCTTTCCCAGCTCTGATAAACTCAGTTCTGTTCCCTCCTTTTGAAAGTTCAACATATTATTGTGATTGTTGTATCTTTCTTTCCTTTTTTATTTATTTGTTTATATTTTAGCTCCCACTTAAGAGTGAGGATGTGGTATTTATCTGTGCCTGGCTTATTTCACTTACCATAATTTTCTCTAAAGTTCATCCATATTTCTGTGAATGACAGGATTTCTTTTTTTATGGTAGGGTAGTATTCCATTGTGTAGATATACCACATTTTCCTTATCCAGTCATCCAATGATGGACATTTAGATTGGTTCCAATTCTTGGCTATTGTAAATATCTATAGTTTATTTCTTTATACTAGGCTTGTTCAAAAACATCATGGAAAAAATAGGATTAAAAGATAACATAAATCTTTTCAAGAACTTTTTGAAGATTGCTCATATTGCCATATAGCATTCCATTGAATGAATGTACCATGATTCATTTATCTATTCAGCCATCAAAGGATATTTAGATTTTTTACTGTTTGAGGCAAATATGAATAGAGAGGCTATAATCATCTGTTAATAGGTTTTTGTACGACCATAAGGTTTTATTTCTTTAGGTTAAATACCTAGGAGTAAGGTATGTGAGTGTATGTTTAACTTTATAAGAAACTGCAAACTATTTTCCAGAGTGGCTACTCCATTTTGCATTCCCACCAGTTCCAGTTGCTCTGCGTCCTTGTCAGTGCTTGATATTGTCAGGGTTTTTTATTATTATTATTTTCTTCATTCTAATACAGAGGTAGTGGTAGCTCATTGTGTTTTAATTGGCATTTTCCTAATGGTGAAGATGTTGAACATTGTCAAGGATTGTGAAGGGTTACCATACTTCCATGCTAACAAGTTAGCCTGTTGTAGTTTTATGAATGCTGACAAAAGACCCCTGGATCAGAGACAGAGGACAGTTGCTTACTCACAGCAGTAGCAGTAGCTAGAACATCAGCATTTACAGCAGTTCTCTAAGCCTCATTTCCACAGGGTAATGTGAAGAGGGCCAGGTGATGCCTGCATAAGCAGCTGATAGAGTTACAGGAGAGGAACCCTGAGTTTAGAGAGCCCAAATCTTTTACAGTGGACAACACTCCTGCCTACCCTTCCTGTGAAGGGACATACCATCTCTCTCTTCCAAGGCTGTTTGCTACACAAATATCGTTGATCATATGGAAACAAAAACAGCCAGTGCCTCTGATCCAGTGCTTGGGAATAGCAGAGAAGAAGATGCTTGTTCTTATGGAGATTATAATACAAGAGAAGAATCGGGAAGGGGAGGTCCTGGAGGAAGTTTGGCTAATAGTATGTTGTTAAAATAGCCAAGTGTGAAATGATGAATAGGGGCCTGGGGAGGGACAGTTAAGAGGGAGATGATCAGATGTCTGTGACAAGGAGGCATTTAAACAGAGAAACAGTAGGATTCACATCATTAAGTAAGGAGGAGAGGAAAGAAAGAACCACCCCCAAGCTCCAATTTTGTTTTAAATAAAGTTTTATTTATAAAATAAAAAAACTTCATATTTTAAATATCAAGTTTTTATTTGTAAATAGTTTTTTAACAAAATAAAAAACTTTAGGTATATTTCACACTTAAAGCCTATATTAGCTAAAGTCATAAAAATTTGATATCAAAGGTATTCTGCAGTTCGACCTCAAATGTAAGATTGTTCAATTTGTGGCTTTGAACAAATCATTTTTTTTTTTTCAGTTTTATTTCTATGTGCAAAATTGAGGAAAAACTATATGTTTCTATTCCTTTTACACGAAGACTGTGGCTCATTCAGGTAAGGGCTGCAAACTTTTCATGCTAGGTAGAAGTTTCTATTATAGCATTATGAGAATCTTTAAAATTAAAAGTATTTGCTTTTTGTAAAAATGTAAATGTTTCCAGTTGGAATTAGTTCTCAGAAGTAGAGCACATGGCCTGAGGCATTGGCTCCAATTCTGGTGGAGAGAGGGGAGGAACCTCTCTCTCTTTAAAAATAGTGACAAAGACAATGTCTCCTCTCTTGAAAAATAAGCATTGTTTCACACAATCCTCAAAGCAACCTTCTGCTTAGCTGGGAGTTTTTATGTATTTGTTCATTTGTTTGTTTTATTTTTTAAAAGTTTATTGAGCCATATAGCATGGTACTTGCTGCTGAAGTCCTAGGCTTTTAGCTGGGAGTTTTTGTTAATCTCATAAGCACCATGCTCTAAGCAAGTGAGCTAACCAGCCAGCCATTGTCAATCCCATTTTAGGAAACCGAGGCTCAGAAGACTAAGGACTGCCCAAGGTCACACAGGTTGGCAACCTGCAGAACTAGCTTGTGAACTACATTCTTCCTTCAAAAGTCTTTCCACCCCACCATAAACACCTCCTTCCTGCAACAGGGGCCACACTGTCCCTTGTAGACTTGCAAGGAGATCCATGGGGTCAGCATTCTGAGGTACACTCATTACTTTTATTTTGTTGTACTTCCTAGTCTCAGTTCTGTTCTTTGGAATATCTCTGGCATTCTGTGGGCTCTTTCTCATACAGCATTCTGCTTTATGTAATAATATATTCGAGGAAGTAATTTTTGAAAGGAGACAGTAACATTAACTACTAGCAGAAGGCTACTTTCTTCAACCACAGCAGGAGATCCAGAGGCTCTTGGAGGACCTAAGTGGTGCAGGTTCAGTCCAAGGAGGGGCAAAGATCAGGCTGAAATCAGATGGGTCCACACACTTAGAGTAGATCAAGAAATGTGGGTTCATTTGGGTCCATCTCTCCCTTCTGTCTCCATGCGTTTTAAGAACCAGGGTCCAAGAGAAATCTTGCCAACTTGGCTAACTTCTATTTTAGAGTAATTTTCCAGGGAAGGGGCTCATCATACTGTTTCTGTGCACAGAGTGTCATGCTAGAAAACAATCCTAGTCATGACTCTGTTTGAATTCCTACTCTGGGCCATCTACTTTGCATCATACATATGACCTTAGTTAACCCTTCCAACTACCCAGCAAGACAGATACTATTTTTCTCATTTCATACAAAAGAAAACGGAGACTCAGAGAGGTAAAACATTATTGCAAGCTACTGTCATTGCTGAGAAGTAAGGATCCCCCTAGTTCCAGAGCCAAAGTTCCTTCCGTCCACCATGTTGTCTCTCTTCAGCTGCTGCAGCATGGGACTACCAGGTTAGCAGTGTCAAGATAAAGGATAATTTTCTGTTTTGCCCATGACATTTCCAGCATTACCTGCCTGCCTTCCCTGTTCCTAGGTACCCAATCTATTCTCCTGCGTTTTAGAGGAACCTGATTCTGAAAGGCATCAATATCTTGGATAAGTCTAAGTAAACTGACATTCCCAGGTTCTCTGCCAGTGAATAGCCCTGCCCACCAGACAGAAGAAGGACCCTGGGACTGTGCTAAAATTGAATCTGATTTTCATTGGAGGATGCTCCAGATTTCCAAGGCTGGTGCAACCTCTGGTTGGGTGACTCTTCTAGGGTTCACTGTAGCAATCAGTACAGAGAATTCTGAATCCCCAGGGCAGTTTTACCTGTGCTCAGTCATTTCTTTCTCTTTTTCATCACATGATAACCATTGTTTCCTTCTCTCCTGCTCTGGGTCCCTGTAGAGATATCCTTTGACACAGCTGCTGCAAACCACATAGTTATGTTGCCAGTACCCTCAGAAGCTCCCTCACCTGTGCCCATCGATCATGGCCACACTCCAGCTGGTACTGCCCAAAGTGTCTGTTCCAAAGCTACTAATACACAGAGTGATGATCTCTCTGGAAGCCTGGCTCCATCTTCCAGAGTTCCCAGCAGTCTTTTGTCATTGCCAACACTGCTAGAACGGAGCTGCCACTCTGCAGTCTTAATATCCAAGCAAATTTTAGTGAATTCCCCCCACCTTTTTGTTTGTTTTCTGTTTTCTGGTTTTATTATTGCCACACCAAGCCTTTTGACCAAGGACTCTTTAGGAGCTAGGCCGAATATCCGGGTGGCAGATGTGTTGTGGGTCTCACAATGTCTTCTCACTCTCCAAGGTCAGCCCCATGTCCTCGATTCATTCTTTGCCACACAGGATGAGTCTTTTCATAGGATTCCCCTTGGTCCTTCACTCAGCCTTAAATCTCTCGCCTGTTATCCTGCAGACATGACCAGATTGCCAAATCCTAAGTGCACACAACGTCACTGGATATATATATATATATATTCACACAAGGTTAATTACTTTTCTTATTTCTATTAGTAATCAACAACATTCTCAATAGGCTTGTTATCTATATTTTTGAATTAATAATAGTAGCTAATATTTATTTATCCCTTCCTAAATGCCAGGCACTGTGGTGAGTGCTTTATAGACAACGTCTCACTGAGTACTCTCCATAACCTCAGATAGGAGGTGCTTTTGATGTTTCCATTTTACGGATGAAGAAACTGATGCCCCAAGAGATTAAATATCTATCCAAGACCACACAGTGAGAGTAGCGGAGCTGAGTTTCTGACTCCAGCCATCTGCCTCCAAAGCCTGACACAGTATGAAGCACAAAGCTCCTTCCTATTAACGGTTCCACATAAAGTCTGCAAGGGGATCCTCTACACTGTTTCATCTAATTTTAAATATTGCTCTAAATTGGCATCATTATGTTTTTTCTAGGCTCAGCTTAGTCTCTCTCATATTGTTTCTCAACTTATGACTTTTTGCAGAACAAAATATTATTAAGGGCAAAGAAAATGTTCCATAAGGAAGCTCACACAGTCAAATGTTATAAGATGAGGTCTCTCCAGACTTTTAGATCCAACCTGTCCCTGTCTTGGTTAAATACGCTGGAAAATGCTCTCTCAGCTGGAATAAAATTTCCCTTTTAAAAAATCACAGAAAAATCTGGGCAAACAGTAAAGCATTATTTCTCTCTAGGTTACTAGTAGAAACCCCAGGACAACCTGAATTCCCTTGCCCTGGAGCTCCATGTGGGAAATTATTCAGTTTGGGACTCAAGGGGGACTGCTGCCCCCTTTAATCTGAGCCCGGAGAGGGGAAGTCCCACAGCTCCACTGCCCAGGTCTGCAAATCTTCCAGCTTGTTGTTTGGCTCTCCGTGTGTGTTAATCATTCACCTCAACATTTCTTAAAGAGTATTTATTCCCAAAATAGAGATGTGGAAGTCAGCCTATACCACTGGGCAATAATTCCATCTCCTGTAACTTTCCCATAGGAGTAACTCTGATCAATGTCACTGTTGTTGAAATTACACAAGTGAACCAACTTTAGAGTGAAATGTACCCCCCAACTCCCTCCCTCTTGTTTTTGTGTACTTTGTAACCTGAGGAGAAGTTTCCATGAGGAAGCAGAGTTTATGTTGAAGTTAGTGATGTATGGAAGATCTCAATCATAGAAGCTGCCTTTAGACTTTAAAAAATAACACAACTCTGTTTTGTCCACGATTGGCCCATGCAAGTAGAATGCTCTCTGTTTTCCCTTGCGGAGACATTGGCAAGTTTCATTCCATCACATGAGGATCATACAAGATGCCCACTGTCCTCCGTTCTGACGTCCCCTTGGCAATAGAGCTACCTAAATAACATTGCCCAGGAGAGATGTTCATACCTTCCCAATGATGCGTATTCATGCTTCACTTTACTTAGGAGCAGATTTCCTACTGTATTGATGCCTGCCTAAATACAAGCTGTCCTTACACACAGGAAACTAAATGGAGACTTGAGTTAATTACCCAGTAATTCTGCTTAGTATTTCAATTTTGAAACAAAAGAGAGTAGGCTTTTAAAAATGTGTTTCTAGAGTAATTTCTTCAAAGCCATGTCATCTTGCATTTGTAGCTATCCCTGAGATTAAAATTATTGACACTTCTTTTCTCAATTTTATCTTTATTCCCATTTTAATTGTATTATGAAATTAGTATAATAGTGTGAACATTCAGGACCACACCATTTAACAGAATTGAATCAAGAAGAAAAACATTTCACCTAGCAGTTTTTGACATTTGACAGACAATGCTTACATTTATTTGCTTTCTAAGAGAATTACCTGATGTCTAACTCGAGATCTAATTTTGAGTGTCTTACTGTGGCTGCTGGTGCTTAGACTCACAGGATGCATTGAATTACATTTAATCTTTATTTCTGGAGCCAAGTTAGTTCTAAACTGGGAAGAAATTTTGATCAAAAGCACAGTTTACTTCTGTAGAGATCAGGAACAACTAGTGGACCCCACATCCATTACACCAAGGACATTTTCCTTCTCTTATGTACAAGGTGAATTTGCATAAAGGGCACTTGGAGGACTGCTAAGAAGGGATATTGGGTCCCTTGTTTATATTAAATAAGCATCATGTGCTGAGCTCAGTCCCTGATACAGGAAAATAAAGTTTAGCTGAATGAATAGGTAAAGGCTAAAATCATCTAGAACAACAATCACTAATTTGTTTAATTTGTTAGATTTTTTTGCCTGTTGGCATTTTTATTCTATTTATTCAGTTAAATGCTGGCTGTTGTTCTCATTGGGAGCTAATATTTCCGTGACAATGCTAGAAATAGTACTAGTTAACTTAACTGGGTGCTCCAACGTCTCTGGCTCAGTGCTTTACCTGTAACCACGTACCGCATCCTTCCAACCTCCACACAGAGGTGAAGTAAGGTCTATTATTATCTTTATTTATAGAGGAGGAGTTTGAGTCACAGAGGCACACTTAAGTTTTGAGTGCCTGTTGAGTTTCATCGATGGGGAAGTTGGGACCAAAGGGAAAGGGAACTGACATGTACTGAGATCCAAGTGGGTCTATGCTTGGCGCATTACATGCACTCTTTAATTTAAACCAAAAGAATACCTAAAAGAAGGATTTGTATTTTAGGCAAGATGACTAGGGCCCTGAGAAATCAAACCATTTCCTAAATATACTTAGCTGGAAAATGAAGTAACAAGAGAGAAATGCAGGATTCCTCAGAATCTGCCTATTCAAGATAAATGAGGGACCCAGTTAGCCATCCCCCAGTACCCTGAGTATGATTTTACCTTAACCATAAAGAGAAGGAAAAGGTCCCTGATGTAATGCAAGTGGAGATCTAGGTGTCATTCCCGATTTCTATGGCAGTAGATTGTGCTTATGATCATGAATTTTTCCTCTGCTTGGGAACCAAGTTGTCTATAGAGATAAAGCTTAGATACATTTGTATTAGTTTCCTAGGGCTAATGTTGCTTAAACATCAGAAAGCTATTGTCTCAAAATTCTGGAGTCTGAAAGTACAAAATCAAGCTGTCAAGTGTTAGTGTAATCTGAGGGCTGTGAGAAAAAGAGCTCTTCAGTCCTCTCTCCTCGGCTTGTAGATGGCTGTCTTCTCTCTGTGTCTCTTCATACTGTTTTCTCTCTATTCACCTCTATTTCTGTGTCCAAATTTCCTCTCTTTATGGAGACACTAGTTATACTGGACTAGAGTCTATCCTATTACCCTCATTTAAAATTTATTACAACTGTAAAGACCCTGTCTCTAAATAAGGCCACATTCTAAGGTACTGGGTGTTAGAGAGGAAGGGACACAATTCAACCCATAACAGGATTTAATCTCAGACTCTTTAGAAAATGACATGGATTAGACCTGTGGTGCCGCCCAGGCTTCTAGATGCTTATGAAGTAGGTCACTTGGCATTTAATCCTGATGTTCAGGCTTGGTTGCGAAAGCAAACACCGGCTAATGAATGAAAACAAGAGAAACACGGAGAGTACCTGATTCTAGATACTATAACTTGAAATACTGAATATCTCTTCTAGCTGAGAGGTACGCTGCATCTCTCCTGCACATGGGACCCGGGAAGGACAAGGACATGTTGCTGAGGCTTCTTCCAAACTTCTAGTCCCATTGACATGGTGGTTGACGTCCTTCCACACTCTACAGCAGTGCTGAAGTGGGCGTCTACTGTGATGGAGGGAGCTCTGCTGGTCTTCTGCCCAAGCAGGAGGACCTGAACTGGTTTCTTTCCTTGTGTTCTTCAGACAGTCACTGTAACAACTGGTTTCCACGCTGTTTGTGATTATCTTTTGAACAATGATCAGCTGCACTCCCTCTTTTCTTAGAATGTTCTGCCATCATATTTCACCTGGTCAGCATGTAAGAGAAATATAATTTTGATATTCATCTGACCAACTGATGTGGGACACCAGGAAAGAGGCAGAACCGAGGAGACACCTTTAGTACAAAGACATTCAGGTGCAGATTTAACTGGGATTATTTTTAGTGTTCAAGGACATGTTCTGTATAATACGATTCTGAAAGCTCACAACAACAAAAGAAAGATCTCTGAGACCAAATTGGTGGTAAATGTCTTATCACTATCTTGGCTGATAACACACTTGCTGCTTATCATGGAATGTAGGCTGTAATGGTAATGGGGTAAGTGAGGAACTGAGAGTAAATCAGAACATGCTAAAATAGATGAAGGGTTATTTTTTTTTGCACATACATGCACCTACATGTGTGCCACATATGGGGCGGGAGTGGGATGGGAGAGACCAAAAGAGTGAAAGAGATAAGAGGAACCTTTAGAAGTATTTTTTGAGACATTCATGGCCTGCTCATAGAATGCACAAAGTTGTGATTAAGTCCACAAAATCTTTAAGAGTCTACAACCCAGGAGGATCTCTGTTTATTTTTTCTGCAGGACCCAAGGAGCCATAGTTACTAAAGGTAGGGACTTTCTAGTAGTGGGAACATAGACATAGGCTTCTAAGTCCCCTCAGAGTCTGACCTCTCTCATTAACTGATGCTCACTTTCTTAGGCCACATGTCTTCTCTGGAGATGCATCTTTACCTTGTGATGGACAGGAAGAATAATCTCGTATTTTACATTAGATCCACTCCTGACTCAGATGGTGAGGCTTTATCCCTGGGTGCCTCTGGTGACAAACCATATCAGAACACAACCCAGTGTCCTCACATTCACATGAGAGATGTGCACTAATAGTCACAGCTGCGTTGATACTTCCCAATCTCAGAGTTCTTTTTTACCTTCCTGTAACATTGCCAATGTGGACTGTGCCTGTTTTGTTTTCCCTTTATGAATCTTGAGATATAAGGCCTGCTGACTGTCTTAGGAGGTATAAAAATATGGTGAGATTTGGATGGGAAGGCTCACAGACCAAGTGCTAAGGACCACAGGACTCAGGCGACCAGGTGTTAGTGTCTGTGTTACCCTCATCCTCCCAGCTCTTGACCATCCAGGGCTGCCAGCAACTACCAGAAGATGTAACCCAACATGCAAACACCTGCTTGCCAAGAGCCAGCCCAAACTCTTTTCTCTCCAGATCTCTCCACTTTTAAAGTGGCTCATTTTCCAGCCTAACTTCTCAGAATTGCCTAAGAGAGCACAAGCTGCTGGTTGTACTCTTTCAGTTGTTTGTTTTAAAGCAATTAGTTAAAATAAGTATTTTCCCTTTTTATACTGTAAATTCCAACACATACTTTCCTTTTCAAAAAAGGACTCCTGTAACTGTACAGGTATTATTATTATTATTATTATTATTATTGCTTTCTATTAATAATTGCTTTCTATCAATAATTTAACCATCTTATATTTTAAAATATTTGAAAGCACTCCTGGAGTATGAATTGATTCAGAGAGAGATATACATCCCAATTTTTTTTATCAACAGGGTAAAAATATTTTACTACTTACCGAATTCTTCAGCTTTCAATGGCTTTTTCTAGCTAATATAATTTTTTCCCAGAATCTCTGGTAAGGCATGAGAGTATAAAAAGCTATGAGGTATAGAAAAAATTATAGCAATGAGATATAATGATGTATATAACCAGTACAATGCTAAATAGTGGTTCATGGGGGTTTTTATGACATGCTTTTAAATCTATGTTTTTCCATCTTATCTCCTTACATATGTTCTGGGGATGTTAGGGACTGTGGTTTATTATACTTTAAAGAAACTTGCCCATCATGGGTGCAAAAGAATGCACATGTATTTTCTTGTGTATGTTTTATCTATCCAATAGAAAAGAACCTAGTTTTGAAGGGGATGATACTATTTACAAAGGAACTATACATTGGATTTCCCTAAGAGAGATTTTTGATAACAAACACCACTCCAGATCTGGGCACAAAGCCCTGAAGATGCATAAAAAGAAAGTCTTTGGCATAAATTGTGATGAGCTGTAAATATTGAACAAAAGTAAAAATTTTAAGTAGTAACTTTTCAACAATATAGAAAATGCAGGAAAAGCATCGCTAACTTTCAGAAGGAAAAATGTAAGGATTTAGGGGAAAAAATTACTATACTTTTATGATTGCCTTTTGAATCAGGAATTTCTATCAGAGTATTGATAATCCAAAATATTTACATAGTAAAGGCCAAAAATGTTTTGATCCACAGATTTCCTTATATTTGGGGTTAAGTAATAGCCTGTATATTATGTAATGATAGCAGTACATCTTGTCCCTCAAAGGATCAACACCAAGGTTAAAGAAGTCATATTAATTTTATATTTTTAAAAAATTGTGAAATCTAATAAAGTCTGAATTAACTACATATGAAAAGTGAGAATAAATCACAATTTATTTTTGTTTATATTGTGATCATAATTGGGGGACATCTGAAAGCATGAACAACAAAAATAGTGATAGGATCGTAAGGCTGTAATTGCATGTTTTGATACCCATGTCACTTTTCCTCTGCACACTATTCCTAAAGCAGGTTGCAATAAAATTGTAAAAGCAACCAATGCCAGACTTGCCATTAGTGAACTAACGGTTGCTTCATTCATTGCTCGCTTTTTAATTCTATCTCTAAAAGCACATGCCATCAAGGCATCTCTACAGAATGAGCAGCTACAAGAAGAATATTTGGAGCTAAAAGAAAGAAAAAGAGAGGTGTCCAGGAACTATTGCCCCAGACAAGTCTGAAATTGTCTTAAAAACGGATAATTAAAAAAAAATTGAATCTAAACTCAGCTTATAAAACACTCCTTGGAGCAGTAGAACATGAAAAAGTCAATTAAAACGCAGAGGTTCCAGGGACACCACTGGCCACCCCAGTGTTAGTTGCCCCATGCTTGCTGAACCCTATGCGAAGCTGTGCACATTTCTGTAACAAAATGAGTTTTGATGTCTAAGCACATGCCTACTAAAGGGAATCAGAAATGTGTTTCATGCTGAAGGTAAGAAAACAGTTTTTAACAATTTGAGATTTAAAAATTGGCCTATAAGTGGGAAAAAATGAATTATAGAGATCAGATATTTCAAGGAGACATTGACAAACTGTGCTGATGGCTTTAATGCTTCTGGAGCTTATTTTAAATTAATTTCTACCAAAATGCGCATAAAACTCACTTCAGGTGGCACCCTTAGCTGCTAAGCAACAGCAGACCCCAAGAAGGGTGACAGATCAGAAATGCTTGTGTTTCTCAAGGAATGTAGTGGACGGGGAGAAGCCACCCACGCACGACACACATCATCATCATCATCATCGGGACTTCAATAAAATCCTGTGTTCACTTTGAGGTCCCATATGTGAGATGTTACTTAAGAAAAAAATAAAATAAAACCTAACTTTATAGCTATCACCTGCCATGAAAGCCTGAAGAAGAATGAAGCATATAAATGATTTTTTGTATTATTCTCTATTCACTGAGATAGATGTGAGAGGATAATTAAGTCAATGCAATTTAAATAGTAATGGGAGGAAGAATGAGGAAGCCTGAGAAAAAATATACTTCCTCGAGTAGTTGTGAAATTTGGGGCTTTCAGTAAAGGAGCCTTATTTTTTAGAGGTTATTTAAGAAATAGCTACTCAGTTGACTTTATGGATTTTTTTATACACTTGAAAAAGATGAAGAAGACCCTTTGAGTTATTTTCAACCCCATATGACAAGTAAGGTTTAAGTAGAGGTAAAATTTATAACAAAACACTGTAGAAAATATATACATATGCAAATGTCCCGCTGGCTCTGGTAACACTCATTAGTATATTAAATATAAGTCAAAATTATGACTTAATATTGCTGGTTTAATAGGAACACTCATGGAAGATATATTACTATATAGAAGGTTAAAATGCCTGCTTTGCATGCACAATTTAATGCATTGTTTAGGGAAAATTCAACCACAGTCAATCTCAGCTGATTTAGATGTTGTTATTATCATTTGAATGAGTAGCTGCAAATGCATATTTGAAATCAAGGGGGTTTGCCAAAAGAATCAGTGGACAACTGAACATGCTTTGAAATAAAGATTGAAAAAATTCTGAATTATAGTGTTGCTTCTTATTTCTGAAGGCGCATTTGCAGGCCAAATCTTATCATCATCATCATTCATTCAAGAAGTGTTTATTGATGTTTAGCATGTACTAAACACTATTTGCAGTGCTGGAGATCCAATGGTGAACAAACCAGACGACATTCCTATTTTAGACTTGTAGCTTAATTGGGAGCTTAAGTAATTGTGAGGAAAGGCACCCAACAAGTAAGTAAACTAATAACAGTATTTTAGGGTCTCATGGATTCAATGAAGGAAATAAACAAGCTGATTTGATAGAGAGCAATGGAGCGGGGTTGAGGGAGGTAGAGTTGGAGGTTACCAGACAGTGCAGTTACAGGTGGCCTGGTCAGAAATCAGGAAGGCGGGATTCTCACCCAACTTGTGCCACCAACTGGCTGATTGACCTTAGAAAAGGAACACCTGTGGACCGAGTAGGTTGGCTAAACTAAATAATTCCGGAAACTTTTTATAGCCCACGGTAGGCAGAATGGCCCCCCTAAAGATGTCCACACCCAAATCCTTGGAACTTGTGAATATATTGTATTATATGGCAAAAGGGACCTTACAGATATAACTAAGGTTAAGTACTTCGAATTGGGGAGATTATCCTGGATTACCTGTATGGGCTCACACTGATCCCATGTGTCCTTAAAAGCAGAAAATGTTCTCTTTTGATCATCGAAGAGAGATGCAGCAGAGAAATGCAACAAACCCTTTCTAAGCATGAGAGGAACTCAATCCGCTGTTGCTGGGGTCCACACAGAAAGCATGAGAGGGAATGCATGCAGCCTCTAGGAGCAAAAACTGCCCCTGGCTGACAACTAGCAAGGAAATGGGTACCTCAATGCCACAACAAGAGGAAATTGAATATAATTCACAACATGAATGAGCTTAGAAGCAGATCCATCCCCAGATCTTCCAAAGGGATTGGAGCTCTGCTGACACGTTGATTTCAACCTTGTGAGACTTTACGCAGGGGACCTAGATGAGACAAGCTGTGAGATAATAAATGGGTTTTGTTTTAAACATAGGAGTCATCCTCTAGTCCTCCCTGTTTTCCATCCTTCACAATCTCCCACCCCAATGTCCAAACAATCAGTAACTCCTATCAATTTTACCTCCAAAGCATGCACAAGTATTGACCCCATCTTTTCATCTCCACAGAAGTCTACTTCATTTCTCACCTGAACTGTTCCCAAAGTGTTCCCTCTACCCGTTGTACCTCACTCTGTTCTCTAAACTGTAGCCAATTATTTACCTTTTTAAAAAAGTGTAATAATTACATTTCCTTGCACACAATCTTTCAGTGCTTTCTCATAACCAACAGATTCAGGTTCCGCCCCCTGTAATGCAAAGACGTTCATGGCATGGCTCCTATCTACCCCTCCAGCTTTTTACCCCAGTCTCTCTGTGTTATTTTTTGTGCTGTCATGATGAAGTGAAGCTTCCCTTCAGTACCACTCTCACACCCAGGCATGAGGATATCTGTCCTGAGCTATGCTCTTTAGAGGGGGCCCAGTACTAGTCCTCCCTGGTCTTCCTCACAGGTGAGGAATGTATGCAGCTAAGCAGAAGAACTAAATCGGAGCCCAAGCTTCCTTTTTGTGGAGCACACTACAAATATCTGGTATCTTGAATTCCCTGGACAAATGGCTCAAAGCCCTTTCCAGTATTTGCATGGGTCTCTTCCCTGAGTTTATGCTTTGAAGGATAGAATACACCTCAGGGCAGAACACACCTCTGGGCAAATCTGAGGTGGGCTGGCCAGGAGGCAAACATTAGCATCGTTGCCAAACAGGGGGGAGGGCTGTGGAGCCAAAGGTAAGAACAGAAGAAGGTGAGTGTCTTAGTCTGTTTGGGCTGTTATAACAAATTGCCATAGACTGGGTGACTTAAACAATGGAAATTTATTTCTCATAGTTCTGGAGGCTGGGAAGTCCAAGATCAAGGTGCCAGCAGATCCAGGGTCTGTGAAGACTTTCTTCTTGGTTTCCTCACTTAGTGCAGTGGGGAAAGTATAAACTAGGATAAGGGGATTAATTTTGTCACGAGGGTTCCATCCTTATGACTTAATTACCTCCTAGAGGCCCTGTCTCCAAATACCATCGCATTGGTGATTAGGCTTTCAACTATGAATTTGGAAGGGACACAAACATTGATCCCACAGCAGTGGGCCATGTTCCAGGGACTGGTTCTCTCCAAACCATCACTTTTCTAGCCTGGAAGTCCAATAAATTCTAGAATTCTAAATTATAACCCAGGGTATTATGCAGGTATATTGGTCAGGGTAAGAGGGTAAGACTTGTTTTATGTAGCACTTTTTTAGCTTGATTTATAACTTCCAACTATTTAGACACAAGGTATGCAACCTCTCTTTGCACTCTTGATCCCTGCAAATGTTAAGGGTGTTTCCCCCTCCACATACCATGTCTTCATGGTGTTTCATCCTGTGTTCCAGGCTCTTCTCACTCCCTGGACGGGCCTCCCCACCATTCTTCACCTGGGTAACTCTGATAAGTGGTTCAGGACTCACATCAGTGGTTGCCTCCTCTAGGAAGCCTTCAGTGACTCTCCAGTGCTCCCTCCCATCAATGTGCACATAGGTAAGATTATTAATTAAGTCTCTGCTACACTCTAAGATGAACAGAGACAACATTTTATCTATTTTGTGTCTAACTACCATGGTGTCTAGTACATGGTATGGGTTTAATTAAAGTTTATTGAACTGAAAACTGAAAGCAAATGGTAAATTCTTCATTCAGAATATATTAACCAGGCATTTAAGGAATAACAGCACAAAGGAGAAAAAACTATTGGTGGGTGTGGGGCAGATGTGGCAAATTCCTCAATCCAGGTCATACAATAATAATAGTTGACATTTCTTGATCATGAATCATTTGCCAGAAATTGCACAAGTATTTTACATGGGTTGCATTTAATCCTCCCAACTCTATGAGGTAGGAACTATCGTTATCTTCATTTTATAAATGAGGAAACTGAGGCACCCAGAGGTAAAGTGATTTGCCTAAAGACCCAAAGCCAGTAGGAGATCGAGCCTGGAGGGACTGCAGAGCCTCTGGGGCTTCCTGACGCCTCCCACATAAAAAGAGAGCTAGACCCGTCATCCCTTTTTGACAAAGAGAAGATACAAATGGTAACTCTCAAGGGCATGAGTAAGAGTGAGTTGAAAATTAATTGCATGCTCTTTAGGAATAAACATAGAAACATCTGAAGTGTGTAAATAACAATAAGATTTTAAAGTAAGAAAGAAAATTTGGATTACAATAAGAAAACTATAATGTGCTCTGCTGACAGTGAGCAGGGGGTGTGTCCCAAAGGAAGCTGGGAGGTCTTGTCTGGAGGCCCTTACTGCAGTAGAGTTTCTGGAAACTTCTTAACACAGGATGTGAGATGGGAATGTATGGGGGTTGAGTTGGTCTTCAAATCCAAAATGTAATACCAACACAAGTTTTACATTAAAATGTTTAAAGATATAAATGGGGCTTCACAACAGTTTTTCATTTAAAAGCGGAGCTGCCACGTTTCTTAAAATGCTATTTAAGGCCATTTTACAGGCCAACTAATTGGACTAGATTATTATTTTTTAACTTGAACTCAGAAAAGCAACTATTTTGCCATTTGGGAAAACTATATTCATGCCAAATGAGCAGTAATATTTGTAGCAGGCAAAGAAAAACAAAAAACAAAACCTCACCCACAGATTCTTTTGTACAAGAAATTTCTCTATTATGTTATAACTGAACTTAATATTTATTTTTGTTCCCCATTTGGCCATTGGTTGGAAATTTTATCTAAGACTATACAGTGTGTTATCCTATCCCCACTTCACCTATTCCTTCCTTTCCTTGGGCTCAGGTCTAAATTTAGCATGGTTTACACAGCGCTGAGGCACAGGCACGGGCTGAAGGGAGGCATGACACCCAAACCGGCATATCCTGGTAGGTCATTGCTGCGTCCCTCGTCATTCCCAACCTCAGACATCCTTCTGGCACCTCCACTCTTGCGCTATATCCATCCTCCTTGGGTGCACAGGATCATCCCATTTTTCCTGCAGCAGGGAGTAGGTTGGAGCACTTGATGAAGCTGTCTGGGGCCTGTCTGCCTAGCACCGCTTCTGCTCCCTGCCTTGAAGGCTGGGAATGCTGGAGATTCACTCCCTTTCCAAGAGCTGGGGACTCAGATCCACTTTGCTCTTGGACCTTCCAACTGTATCCAGATTTCTATGGTGCCCTCTCCCCCTGGGTGTTGGGCTAAGAAGCAGCCGGTCACAGGACCCCTTCCCAGAAACCAACAATGTCTAAACTCTGAATCTGCTTTTTGAACTTCTTCCTCATCCCGGATCATCTTTATCTAGCCTGAGGCAGGAAGTCTTGCTCTTACGTCTTTATGCATGGTTCTAAATCTTTCCTCTCAGTCCAGGATCTGGGTTTATGAAACACCAAAGCCAGTAATAGACATTTTTGACTTTCTAATGTCTTCTCTCCCTTGATACCGTGTACAAGAACTTTCCAATATGCCTGGGCTAAAGGAGCATCCATGGGGTGGAAGAGAGGGGATACAGTAATACTTACAAAACACTTTGCCACTGCCATAGTTCAGAGAAAAACACCAGAAAGGGAACTGGGAGATTGGGAGTTTACACATATAATCATGGGCAGGTCATTTCCTCTCAGGGACTTGTTTTCTACATGAATGCAATGAGAGGTAAGTGTAGACTTTTTTTTCATGTTCTCTTTGGGTTCTAGGAAAGCTATATTATCTGGTTTTGTGAAACATTTCCATCTAGTTCATCTTTGAAACTCTGTGATCATATATTCATGGTAGTAATGGGTAGTGACCCCACTCCCAACCATTTGTATTACGTAAAAATAAGATTCCTTATAACCAGGTTCAGAACTATTTAATTGAGGCTAATACCTAATTTCCATAGCTAAAAATGTCATGTAATAGACCTGTCTGATATAATTTAAAAGTTTGGTTCTCTAAAATTTGTGACCTTAAAAGTAAGGCTTCTCATCACTCTCTTTTAATATGTTCTAATTAATAGCAATAGTTCTTATTTACTTTCTACGAACTTTTTAGTTTCCTTTTTTATTAGAACTGGGGGAAAATATTTGATGAGGTCAGTGAGTACCTGATAGAGAGGTGTTTTACAAAAGAATTAAAATTATATTCTTATGAATATTTGAAAAGTGACTTGTTTTCAAGAATTACACTCTTTTAGATAAAGCTTCCAGTTTAAAAAATAAGTAACTTATAATAAAACTCCATCAGACAGGGACAAGTGTACTTTTGACTAAGTATTCCAAAATTCAGAGAAAAAAACCACTTACCAAGTAATATAATTAAAGAATAATGGCTGACTTCTAGGCCACCAAGAGAAATAGAAATGAAGTTATAAATATCACACAATGCTCTAAATCACTGTGGCAGAAAGTCTATTTACGTTGCCCACTAGATCCCTTGTTACTAACTTTTTCTTACTAACATAGTTGGTACGTTACATATAACAAATATTCTATGAAACACCAAGGCCATGTTTCCAGTTTTCAGACGGTATGAAAAGAAAATTCAAATGAGTCTAATTTCAGCTTGGATTCTCTTTCCGTTCCCCAGACTTACTGACAGAACTCTAGGGGTAGGGACCAGCCATCTGGGTATTAACCAGCCTTCCAGTTGATTCTGACATACACTAAATTTTGAGAACCTCTGTCTCAAATAATCTTTTAAAAATATCTTCTTTATGTATTACATACATATTCTTTTACTTCTCTCGGTCCAAAAATACGTTTTGTAGCTTCAGCTTAAAAAATAATAACAGTTACATCAACAACAACAATAAAAACAGCTAAAGCTTTTAAAGCACCTTCCTATGCTTCAGGCCTTGATTGTAATGCGTAAGTCTCATGCACACTTACGAGGTAGCAAACATTATTTTACCTGTTTTATACTTTACAAAACCAGGACTTTATTAAATTTTTCCATGGCCAATAAGCTAGTTCTCCAAATCCTGGTAGCCTGGTGCCAGAGCTGGGCTTTCAACTACTACATGGCACTGATTCTGTGCCAAGCTCCCAGCTGACAGTAGACCACTCACATTTTGGATCCCAGCTCTGTCATGGGGGGTAGGGGACGAGTAAGCAAGTCATGAAAGCTGACCCAGCTCCACATTCAGATGAAGAGAGAGGCACCCTCCCAGGAAATGTGTCACAGGGGGCCGGACATTAGGGCCAGGTTTTTCCTTAAAAATTATCTTTGGACCTTTTCTTATGCAAAGATAAAACTGTTTAGTGTTCTCCACATAAACTTCAGTGAGTGCCAAATCTGTGATTATTTTCAGTTTGGCAGTTGTCATACTAATCAGCCATATCTGGACTTAGACAATGGCAACCATCGTTTTTTGAGATTTATTTTCTTTTTTCTTTCTTTTCTTTTTTATTTATTTTAACTTCTCAGTATACATTGTAGTTGATTTTCATGACCCTTTACCTGTTCCTCTCCCCGCTGCCTCTCTTCCCTCCCCCCACACATCATATCTGTTCACTTGCCTTAACAAGTTCAAGGAATTGTTGTGATTGTTGTGTCTTCTTCCCCACCCCCACCCTTTATTTGATCGTGTGTTTATTTATTTATTTATTTTAACTCCCACAAATAGGTGAGAACATGTGACATTTCTCTTTCTGTGCCTGACTCATTTCACTTAATATAATTCTCTCTAGGTCCATCCATGTTGTTGCAAATGGCAGTATTTCATTCGTTTTTATAGCTGAGTAGTATTCCATTGTGTAGATGTACCACATTTTCCGTATCCACTCATCCGATGATGGACATTTGGGCTGGTTCCAACTCTTGGCTATTGTAAAGAGTGCTGCGATGAACATTGGGGAACAGGTATACCTTCGACTTGATGATTTCCATTCCTCTGGGTATATTCCCAGCAGTGGGATAGCTGGGTCATGTGGTAGATCTATCTGCAGTTGTTTGAGGAACCTCCATACCATTTTCCATAGAGGCTGCACCATTTTGCAGTCCCACCAACAAAGTATGAGAGTTCCTTTTTCTCCACAACCTCGTCAGCATTTATCATTCACAGTCTTTTGGATATTAGCCATCCTAACTGGGATGAGATGGTATCTCAGTGTGGTTTTGATTTGCATTTCCCAAATTCTGAGTGATGCTGAGCATTTTTTCATGTGTCTGTTGGCCATTCGTATGTCTTCCTTTGAGAAATGCCTTTTTAGCTCCTTTGCCCATTTTGTAATTGGGTTGCTTGTTTTTTTCTTGTAAAGCTGTTTGAGTTCCTTGTATGTTCTGGATGTTAATCCTTTGTCAGATGTATATTTTGCAAATATTTTCTTCCACTCTGTTGGTTGTCTTTTAACTCTGTTAATTGTTTCTTTTGCTGTGCAGAAGCTTTTTAGTTTTATACAATCCCATTTGTTTATTTTTCCTTTGGTTGCCTGTGCTTTCGGGGTCCTATTCATGAAGTCTGTGCCCAGTCCTACTTCCTGGAGTGTCTCCCTTATGTTTTCTTTAAGGAGTTTTATTTTCTCCCTCATCAACTTCAATAGAGAACTTATAAAATGAAAGAAAGGAATGAATTGAGGTGAGATCTAGGAGGAGAGGGAGAAAGGGAGACTGTGCAGGAGGGGAAGGAGAGCAGTCAGATGTCGAAGGTTTATCCTGTCTCTCATCATTGGTGTAGGAAGTGTCACACGTGAGGAACCAGGAGTGGGGAGGTAGCTGAGACCTGCCTGTCAGAGTCTCATGGCAAAGAGTGAAGCAGGGGGGTGAGGCTTGCACTGGAACTGGACGTGCAGGTCTGGGGAGAACTTGCCTACTGCACCTGGTGGAGGAAGTCAGTGGGTACATGGTGCATGTGGCCAGCGTGATGGATCCTGAAGGAGAGCAGGGAAGGCAGCAGGTGGATCGTGGTCAGAGGCAATGTCTAATAGAGATCCCAGGGAAGTGTGCTAATGGAGCTGGCTGTCACCGGCTCTCTCTGAGAGCTCTCCTGGGGACCTGCCTTCTCAGCACCAGGCAGGGAGGTCTCTTTTAGGGGTCCGGCCCATGGCAGTGAGAAAGAGCAGACAGAGAACTACCGTTGACTGAGCGCCTACCATGCAAGGCATTCTGCAGCTCAATTTACAGATACTGATCCAGTTGAACTTCCCCAAACACCTGGAAGGTAGTGTTATATCCCCCATTTTACAGATGAGGACACCGAGGTTCAGAGATGTTAATTAACTTGTCCAAGATCACCAACTGATAAGTAGTAGAGCCACTCAGCTTTCTCTGACTCTGTTTTCTTCTATCAGATGCTCTTAGAATTGCAGGAGGAAAAGAGAAGAATAGGGAATTGGGGGAAATAGTGCTGCCTCTAAGGCTAAATGGGAAACTCTTGAAAGAGGATTTCCCCAGTTAGTTGAGTTACTGTTCTTTTAAGTGATCTTTCCAGGAGCTTGATTAGGTCCGTGGTTGGGAGTCATCATAAAAGTAGCATAAGCATTTTAAAAATTAGGCTTAATCACTAAGAGAAAATCCTCTTTTGTTTGTAAAACTGATCAGTGTTTTCCTAGAGCATCTGTCTGGGCATTAAAATGAGATCATACTGATGGTAATAAATCTTTTCTTTAACTTTCATACTATTCACATATTATTATAAGCTCTCTTTAGGCCACCTCTAGTTATTTTAAGGAGTCTCCTTGTGTGGGCTAACAAGCCTTCTCAGCCACCATGTATCATCCACCAGTTTCTTCTTTCACGCTCCTGGTGATGTCAGCTGCTGAGTCCTCTCAGAACTGCTAGCAGAGTTGTTTGAATTCGGTTCACAGTTCTCACTGCTGTCCATGCCCACGTGGAAAGCGCAGCTGCTGAGCATATGGTGCTCTCAGAACTGTCAGTGTCACTGGCATTGACCACTTCTAGGAAGCGTGACCATGCCTGCAGTTGGCCACTAGAGCATTCTTACTAGACCAAGTGCCTGGCTAACATCTGTCTGAGGATGTATCTCATGCTCCCATGTGAAGAGATAGCTTTCTTGTGTGGATTTTCCCACTGTTTGCCACATGTGACCAGAAATGTCGAAAATCAGTTATATATACAGCACAGGTTCAGACAGGGACACATACCCACACACACATTTCATATATGCTAAATGTCATGACTACACTTACCAAGGGGAAAGGTGGTCCAGTGTTGTTAGAAGATTTAGGTTCAAGAAAAAAATCAAAGTTATATAAAATAAAATAAAGTAATAATGACTATACTTTCCGATCATGCAATTGTACTAATTTATTTTTAACATTGAGAGACTTGACCAAGATTTAGGAGGATGAGAAAATCCTATTGGGGCACAAGAGAATGTTGTAAAAGAAGGTACATTTGCTCCTCTTTTAAGTAGTAGGAATTAAGATATGTTTTCCACAAGAGGCATAAAATACTTTGTTTCTAAGAGATTGGGGTATCCCTTGGATGCTGTCATTAGTTATTAGGGCCTGGATGTCCTAGAATACACAAATACCCAGTTGGCCCAGCCAGCCCCCTCAGCAGGCCCCCAGATGCTGGTAAAGCAATGACAAACAAAGCAATAAAGATGCAGTATTGTGTCTTGATAGGCTGAGTCTTGGCCTCTCAACTCCAGTGCTGACCTCTAATGAGCTGGACAGGACAACACAGAAAACTCCTTTACCCTAAACTAGGAAGGCATATGGATTATGATAAGTAAAAAAAGCCAGACCTAAAAGGCCACATATCATATAATTCCATTTATATGAAATGTCCCAAATAGGCAAATTTATAAAGAAATAAAGTAGGTTAGTTTTTGCCAGGGGCTGCAGAAGGGGAACTGAGTGCTGCTGGGTAAGAGGTTCCTTTTTGGAGTGATGATAATGTTCTAAAATTAGATAGTGGTGTTGGTTGCAAAACATAATGAATATACTAAAAACTACTGAATTGTTCACTTTTATTTTATTTATTTATTTATTTATTTTTTTTTTTAATTTTTATTTTGTCGATATACATCGTGGCTGATTATTGCTCCCCATCACCAAAACCTCCCTCCCTTCTCCCTCCCCCCCTCCCCCCCAACAATGTCCTTTCTGTTTGCTTGTCGCATCGACTTCAAGTAATTGTGGTTGTTATATCTTCTCCCCCCCCCCGGTTGTGTGTGTGTGTGTGTGAATTTATATATTAATTTTTAGCTCCCACCAATAAGTGAGAACGTGGTATTTCTCTTTCTGTGCCTGACTTGTTTCACTTAATATAATTCTCTCAAGGTCCATCCACGTTGTTGCAAATGGCAGTATTTCATTCGTTTTTATACCTGAGTAGTATTCCATTGTGTAGATGTACCACATTTTCCGTATCCACTCATCTGATGATGGACATTTGGGCTGGTTCCAACTCTTGGCTATTGTAAAGAGTGCTGTGATAAACATTGGGGAACAGGTATACCTTCGACTTGAATTGTTCACTTTTAAATGGTGAATTTTATGTTTTGTGAATCATATCTCAATAAATTTTTAAAAATAAAATAAAAAGACTTGGTTTAAAGCAGACCATCAAAACTATTTTGTTTCCTTCACTCTGCCCCCCACCCCAAACTCAGCCAAAACTCAGCTCTGCCCTGACAATAGAAGGAAAGGCTAGAATCATATCCTTCTACCAGTGTCAGAGAAAACTGAGATCAGAAAGAAAATGAGCAGCAGCAACAAAAAGAAAGCAGACTAGGGCTGGCTGGTTAGCTCACTTGGTTAGAGAATGGTGCTAAGACAAAGATCAAAGGTTCAGATCCCTGTACTGGCCAGCTGCAAAAAAGAAAAAGAAAAAAGAGAGAGCAGAATAAAAAAGAGCATGATTGCTTCTAGTGTCCACGACCAAGGTGGCCTGGGCCGGGCAGAAGCAGAAGTCTTGGCTTGGCTACCAGATGGGAGGAAGAGAGAAGTGAGATCAGAAGAGCCTGCACCCTCCCAGGAGTGAGCAGGCCTTGCCCTTACCTGGAAGGGACAGAAAGAAGGGGGACATGCAGATGAGTTCGACAATGCTTGTCCCTTAGAAGATGTGTTCCACTCAGTGCCTTGAGATCAGACAGATCCAAATCAAAATGTCTTTTCCTTAAAGGAGGAGTAAAGGAATGAGAAGGTAGAGTTGACTTCCTCTCCTCAGAGTCCAAATACGTGTCCCCAACAGCAGGTAAGATAAATGAATAACCCCCATGGGAAAAAAGGTGAAGAAATTGAGACAAAAGGAAAACTCACCTCCAGTATTTTCTGTTACCTCTAACCTTTCTTTGTATTCAAGAAGTTATCAGTGTTATAACACCCAGTTCAAAGGTCTGGGTTCCCTTATTGGCCAACCGCCAAAAAAAAAAGCCCTTATTGGGCTGCATGCATCAGGGAAGGTTGTTAGCAGAAAACTAAGAAAGCTCTGGTCTTGAGTAAGTCTAGGCCCTGAGGAAAACTGGTAAAATTCATAGTATAGACAATGTATCAGAAAGAATCCATGACAAGTCTCTAGCCCACTCCATCCCATATTCTTCCGCTAAGTAAAGACTCCACGAGCTGGAGGGAAGGAATAGACTTGGAAGGGAAAGAAGAAGAGTTTAGATGCTGATTAGTCCCTGAAAAGGACCGTGAGCTTTAGCATCTTCCATTTTCGAGGCACATGAAGAATGAAAGACTTCAGAATGAGTCTTAGAAAACCCAGGGAAGAGACCTGGGCTCCATTTTACAGGTTTACTCCAGCAGATGTCGTAGAACACTAGCAGGGGCTTCCTCCTGGGTCTGGGTGGTGAGGGTCTTAGCCTCGCTGTACCCAACACCCCACCATGGCTTGGAAGAAGTTGGTTGGTTCCAGGAGCAGTGCATGTGTAGCTCTCAGGGACAGTAGAAAAGACTGGACCTAGTGGAGAGAGATCGGTGTAGACCAATGACAGAAGGACAAAGGGGAAAATTGATAGCTCAGGAACAGAACCTTCAATAGGTGATCGATGCTCAGTCCACATCTTACTCACACTACCAGCAGCATTGACTACAGCTTGGCATTCCTCTCTTCCTGAGGCACTTTCCTCACCAGGTTTCTAGTCCTCCACACCTTTGGCTCTCCTACCTCCCTGGTCTCTTCTCAGTCTTCTCTACTGAAACCTCTTCTACTCTATCTGGAAAGCCCCAGGGCTCAGTCTTATCCTGCTTTCCCTTTTCTATCTGCATGTCTACACTTACTCCTCTGTGCTCACCTGAGTATTCCCATGGCTCAAATGTCACCATATCAGAGGCCTGTTTAAACCAACCATTTGAAATAGTAGCCCCCACCTAGGGTTTCTCTTCTCCATACACTCTGAGCTACTTTTCTTCATAGCACTTATCATCACCTAACAGCAGGTACATAAAAATTTACATACGTATAAACGTATCTACTTATTTCTGCGAAAGCACAAACTTTGTTTTATTCGTTGTCTTAGACTAGAGCCTGAAACGGTGCCTGCCACTTAGTAAGTGTTCAATCAATATTTCTTGAATGAACAAATGAAAGAATGATGTCAGAGGACTCAAAGCCTTCCTCCTCCAAATTCTCGAAAAAAAGAGGATGGAACCTCAGATAGATTACAATTGATTTCCCACTATTCCCGGTGAAAAGGAACTTGCATCAAAATTAAAGAAAACAAAGAAAGTTAGATTTCTGGAAAATGTGTGGCTTTATAATCTCAAAGAAAATTAAAGGAGTTCTCAACTTTTTACTTTTTTAGTCCCAACATACCTAGTCCCAACAAGCTTTCATCTGAAACGGTGGCTAGTTCTAAAATAAAATTGGGAGGGGCAAGGAAGTGGAAATCCTGTAGACTCTCAGATTCCTTGATGAGGACATGTAGTTTGAAAAAAGCTCACTGATTTTGAGACAACTTGTTACACCGCTTGAGGACACTGGTATCAGGGTAGCAAGATAATTAAGATATCAGTTAAGAATAAAGGCACGCTCAATATTTCAAAGTGTGCAAGAAAAAAGAAAATAAAGTGATGCTGATTTTAAGACATAAAAATAGACAAATTAGGATGGCATTGAATGAGAAATTTCACATAATAGAGAATTCCTTTGTGAAATGATTTTAGGAGGGAAAACATCAAAAGAAGGTAAACATAAGAACACCTAAGGGCATATATGGGTAAAATTTTAATATACAGTGTCTCAATTTTAGCATGATGATGAAAGGATAAAATGTTCACATTTATTTAATAAACAAGTATTCAGCAACTTCTCAGGCTCCATAGTGGGACCAGTGCTGAGGAAACTGAGGTGCCCTCAGGGGGTCACAATCACACTGGAAGGCAGAGAAGCCCACAACAACGCCAGTGCAACACCGGGCTACTGTGGACGGCAGCTATACACACAGGCAGAAGCATCTACCCCAAACTTGGGGGGAAATGGGTGTTGAACTTACCAGCAAGGACAAGGAGGAGTTAGCCCAACAGAGAAAGGGGTGGTTAAGGTAGGCTGGGGGTGGAGGAAGGTGGTTTACAGTATTCAACCTGGTACAAAGGCACTTCGAAAAGAGAAAGCAGATGGTTTGGGAGCCGAAATTTCTGGAGAGGAGCAGGCTCCCGGGTAGTCTGACACTGTGGCTGAATTCCTCCTGATCAGGTAGCCTGCCTGCCCAGCCTTCTGCTCCTTTCACAGGCAAACGGGAGGAAATGGCCAGTCTTCTGACACAAGGGGTATTGGAGTAGGGGGTGAAGGGTCAGAAAAAGACAGAAGGAAGATACTAGAAACAGATAGATATTTTGGAATTCTAGGGGACCGGATGTGAAATGTGACTTCAAGGGATGGAAGTTTGGGAAAAATCATGGTACCCACTGAAATAAGAAAATGGATGGATATGGATACTTATGGATACTTACTATGGTTCAAGCAAGAAAAGGCCTTCATTAGGCAAACTGAAGTTTTCTGTGCAGAGGGTTAAAGCTACAGGGTGCAGGGGATGTTAGACACTCCCGGGGGTGTGTGGCATCTTAGCTGACTCTGGGCTTGGTGGATCCTCCTCTAAGCCATTCTGAGGTCACAGCTTGAGGAAGGTGAGGCGACACCACCGCCTTGTATCTTTGGCAGGTGATGACACTGCACAGTAATGTTTAAATACATATGGATGTGCGTTTGAATGACAGTGACTCACAGGACCAAGAACTAATTGAATCTAGGCAAGTCCATCAACATAAAGGACAATAATATCGCAAGGGGAAGAATGGGGGAAGTGTATCGTTCCTGCGAGTACACTTCAAAGGGAAGGAAGACAGAAAGAGAATTAGGAAAATAGAAAGAAACAAATGGAGGCCTAATGTGAGGGGTGACGTTGGCAGGAGCAGGACTTGGAAGTTGCTATAGAAAATAGGGCAAAGTCCATCAAGCCTTTTCGGCTGCCAGGTCTCCGCCAGGACACCTGTTTTATGGCCCTCTGGAGCGAGAGGCAAATGGAAGCAGATTTGTGTGCCTGCCCCACAGAAAGATTAGGAACGATGAATATAAAATTGATCTACAGTTTTAGGGAAACAACAATTGTATAGCTATAGTGGAGGAAAGATTTTTGAACGCATAAAAGCAACCTATGTAAAAATGTACCGACTACCCTACTTCTCTGCCTTCACTCTCTGAAATCCGTGTCTCCAGGCAAAACCCCTCTCCTGAGTCCACATCCACAGAACCAGCCATGACCAGAGACCTCCACCTGGATGTCACACAGCACCTTGGAATCCAAAGTCATTTCCTTACTTCCCACTCCTGTTCACCAGTACGGCTGTCTTCCTGTGTTTCTTCCCAGAAAATATCACCTTTATCTAGTTGTGTAGGTTGGAAACATAGAAACTGCTGCTTCCTGACCTGTTCACTCTCACAGCCAGTCCACACCCCAGTGCTTTTCAAGTCATTTAATGCTTATAACAGCCTTATAAAGTTTATTGTTTTATACCCATTTTAAAGACAAGGAAATTGAAGCTCAGAAAGGTTCAAGTTACATGCTTAAGTATGGCTAAACTAGATAGTGATTAAGGAATTACAGGACATGCAAAACAGCTTCCATCTCACTCAGAAATTTTACTTTACTCTGAGTAAAACTCCTTTAAATGCCCTGCAAGGCCTTCTAATAATTAGCCTGGGCACCCCTCCAAGGTTATCTCCTGCTTTCACCGTCCTGCTCCCTGTTCTAGAGTCTAACCATTTTACTGCTCCAGGAATTCACAGTGAGGATCGTGGCTTGGCACCTGCTGGCTCCTCTTCCTGGAAATATCTCCCCACTGTTGTCCAGGGCTGCTCGTTCACTGTATTTCTCTGTATTAGAGACTCTGAGTGCCCTCCCTGAGAGCAGCTCCCACCTGGTGCACCCTGTCCCCTTCCCAGCTGTATTATTCTCCAGCACATTCATCACCACCTAAAGTCTATGCTGAGCACAGAACTGTGTTCGCTCTGTATCTCTAGTACCTAGAACATTTGTTGCTATGGAGTTGACATCTTATAAGTATTTGACAAATGTGTGTTCAACCTGGCAAATGCTTCTTGGCTCTGACCTGTCTCCTCTATGCCCACTCTTCTGCCTCAGATCATCTCCATCTGGCTCTCCAGGACTATTCTATATCTTCTCCATGCCCACTGTTCTGGCTCAGGTCATCTCTATTGCTCACCAGGACTATTGCTATGACTCCAAAAGACCTACATAGTCTCCCCACTTCCAGTCTCTGTTCACTCAAAGTCACGATTCATTGTTATCTAATTTTTATACCAATGCCAAAGTCACCTTCCTATTATACACATCTGTCATGTCATTTGCCTCTTCAGAGATCTACAAAAGCATTCACTGCCTACAGTAAAATCTGCAATTCTTACTATGGGATTCATAGTATTTTATCATTTTGCTTCTAATTACTTTTACAAAAAATTCTCTAAGTAATATCCTGTGTTCCAGACACACCAAGCAGCTCATCAGTCTCTGCAAACATCATAGACGTTCAGATTTTTTGCATTCTCTGCCCATTGAAATTCTTCAAGAAGACTCTGTCACCATCAAAAGAAGAGCTTATGTGATAGTATTTAAAGGGGTGGGGGAGAGTAACTGTAATTTTCTTAGGGCAAATGAAAACTAGCCCATGGATGAATGGAGTGAGAATGGGGAAAAAAATATGGGAGATAGGAAACAGCCTAGGAACACAGTGACTATAAGAGTAGTGATGTTGAAAGAAAGTAGTGTTTATTGGCTGGAAAGTTTTTAGTTTTATTTGGTATTAGAATAATTACTTACTTTTCCCACCTTGTTCCAAAAGGTTTAAGGTTTATAATGGCTGTAGTTTCTTGACCACAACATACTCTGTTTCAGTACTAGGCTAAAATGCTCTTTGATGCATTAACTTATTTAATATTCATAACCTTATGAGGAAGGTGATGTAACTCACATCTTTCAGTAAAGAGAAGTGAAGTTGAAATGACTTGCTACAGAGGGTAATAGGAAAATTGATTTTGGAACCAGGAAAATCTGAATTCTTGTTTCATTCTTCTTATTGTACCACCTGACATTCTTGAAATTCGGAGTAGTGTCCTGAGTAGTTCCTTCTTTCCTCTGTTTTCTGGCAAGGTCATAACACCTATGGCTACACACAGTAGCATACTCAAAAGTGCTATACTGTATTATATGACACAGCATAGAGGCTCAACACCAGACAGGGACCAGTTTGCACCATAAGTACCTAGGAATTTCTCCTTTTAAAAGTTCTTTTTACTCAGAGTTTTAGTTCTTCTCTTAGCAAAAAGAAATAACAGCTTTTCAGCATTGTATTCATACTAACAAAATTTTAAAGCAAAAATTCTGAAATATATACCTAGTGGAATGATTGACATTTGGGGGACAGAGTATAGTGTGGCTACAAAGTGAATGAGCTTTGCAGTCAGTGTCCCTGGCTTCAAGTCCCAGCTGTGCCACATACTCGCTCTGAGACCCACAGAAAGTTTCTTAATTTCTTTCAGTTTTCTCATCTACAAATAACAGCAATTATCTCACAGGATTGTGAGTGGGCTTCAGCTGTGAGTAGGCCAGCTCTTGGTACCAGGAGTAAAAATAGCGATACTGGTAGCACTACTTGTACAAGTGATGGAGTATGGAGCTCATCTGGAACTTCCTTTTCTTTCCTGGGATTCAGACATGTCTGACTACGTTTGGTGAATTGATGATGTTATCTTGAGGAATCTATTGGGGGGATAAACTCACAATAAAGAAGTGAACCAGGTAAACACCCTTAGTCACTGGATGTGATGATCTGAAGATGAATTCATTATAAATGTGGGCT
The DNA here is from genome assembly GCF_027409185.1 of Cynocephalus volans. Taxonomy (NCBI): domain Eukaryota; kingdom Metazoa; phylum Chordata; class Mammalia; order Dermoptera; family Cynocephalidae; genus Cynocephalus; species Cynocephalus volans. The sequence continues at coordinate 38,292,043 of NC_084466.1, read as the reverse complement.
CATCTTATAATTCAGTGTCCCTCACAACTCTCAATCTACAGCCAATAAACTTGTGATCGGTGGGAGTAGGAGGTAGGCTCTATGAGAAATCTAAAAGACAGTTTCAAAACACTATGAGACACTGAGGCACAAGCAGTACTAGTATCCCACTAACTAAGAGTAATATGAAAAGGGAATAGTGGCTTTCTCCCTGCAGTGCCATAACACATTGGGTAACTTCAGTGCCTCAAACACTCTGGCTGCATCAGTTGTGAAGGAGCTGGTATTAGCAAGGAAATTAAACGCCCACGTGAAGAGCAGCATCTGGCAGATCAGGGGTACCCAATGAGAGGACAGGAGGTTGGTGCCAAAGGAAATTATCCTTAAGTAGGAAGCAAGTGAGAACAATGAGATACTCTTTGGAGACCCTCAGAGATGGACTCTCAGGTTTGCAGGAAGTTCCACTCAAATAGTGGGAGTATGAGTGGTGAAATGCAGCTGGATAATAGCCAGGGAAACCTAGTCTAGTGAACGCTATAGCAACCACCATGTGAGAGAGCCGAAGCTAGCCCAGACTGTGGTAGACTGACGAAAAAAGGCCAGATTCTTCTCATCTACTTGTAATATGACTTTGCAGCTCCTTCCATCAAAGATAACATTTATTTTCTTCACTGCTTGAGTCAGGAATTGGTCACGTTACTGGCTTTGGCCAGTGGCACATTAACAAATGTGATGAAAGGACTTGAAAAGTGCTATCACTGGGAGTAGCCCTCTTTTCTGTTCTTGATAACCCTGCAGTAATCACCATGTGAGAGAGCCTGGGCTAACTCAGTTACCTTCCTTGCCACTGCCAATAACCGACAGACAGCAACAGTGTGAACGAGGACACTGGCTGCCAGCTGACTGCAAAGCATTATCAAATCCAGCCAATACCAAATGGAACAGAGATGAGCTGTGCTGGCTGAACTCAGCCCAGCACAAATTGCTGACCCACTGAATTGTGAGCTAAAAAAAAAAAGTGATTGCTTTAAACCACTAACTTTGTGGTTGATTTACAGTCAAGGCTAAACTGACTGATATAAATCCATCCATCTACCCATACATCCATTTGTTATTCACCCTTTTTTTCCAGAATGAATATGAGGTCGTTTACAACAAAGGACTGAATATTCAATAAAGTCAATGTAAGAGAAATGTTAAGAGATAAAGCATATATGCCAATCATGAGGTCTGTATGACTTTTGTTGATTAGTATTATATTTAACTCTGAACTTCCCGGCATCTAAACAAGAAAGTATGTATGTGAGTTTCATAAAGACAGGTCAATCACAAAGTTCCAGTTACTAGGTTACGTTAGTCACTTTGGGCTGCTATAACGAAGTACCATAGACTGGGTGGCTTAAACAACAGTTTATGTCTCACAGTTCTGGAGACTGGAGGTCTAAGATCTGGGTGCCAGCATGGTCAAGTCCTGCTGAGGACCCTCTTCCTGGTTGCAGACTGCAGACCTGCATTCTCACATCGTGGAAAGACAGATAAAGGAGCTCTCTATGGTCTCTTTTATAAGGGCACTAATCCCACTCATGAGGGCTCCACCTCCTAATACCATCACATTGAGGGTTAAGATTTCAACATATGAATTTGGGGGGACACAAACATTCAGTTCATAATATATGATAAGCACTTTACATATGCTGTTGCTCGTTTTTACAGCTTTGTGAAGTATTATTACTCCTGTTTTATGGATAAGAAAATCAAAGACTTAAGATATTTCTCTACTGAGCTAACATGTAAAAATAAATTCCATCTTTTATGGGAGGAATTGCAGATCTAAACCAAGGACTGTCTGATTATAAAATCCGTGCCCTTTCCAACTCAAGGCAGACAAGCTACTTTCTAAAACTTTATATGGAGGACAATAAAGGATACCTTGAACATCCTAAATGTCTCTTCTCTTTATACAATTCGCTACTGCCTCAGGATTTCATCATTTCCCACATAAACTGTTGGGCTCAACGTTATAACCAGCTTCCCTCAGTCTAGTCTACCCCCCTCGTACCTATCTTCTATATTTCTTCAGGAATGACCTTTGTATAGTTAAAATATAATTGTGTCCAGCTCCTGAATAAAATTTTTCAATGGCTCCCCATTCTCTTGAAGGTCACAGACCTCTGTCCATGTCTGGAGTCTCGTTTCCCAGCATTCACCACTAGGCTTTCCCTGTTCTCCAGCCACACCGACCTACTCACTGGTCCCTGAGTAATCAGTTTGCCTTCATGCTCTGTGCTGGGAAAATGGAACAGTTTGGTCAGGGCCCTCACCTCGGGTCCCGTTGGGTGTGGTTCAGCAGCATATCCATTGTAAGCAAATTGTGTGTGTGTGTGTGTGTGTGTGTGTGCGTGCGCGCATGTGTGTGTGCTGTGAAGTTAGTGCACATGTGTGCCAACATATCTTTTTAGTTTTGTTGCTATTTTTGTGTTCTTCGGGGAGAAAGAGAGAGAAAGAGGAGGCAGAGAGAGAGAGAGGGAGAGAGGAGTTTTAGTGAAGCAGGCGGGCAGGTGTTTGCCCCGGGTGTCCGCCCTGCGCAGCCATACTTTCCAACCTATGGCTCCGAGGACCTTTTGGCCAGTTACCTAGCTCATAGAACTGCATGAAGGGGTCTAGTGACCCAACCTGGCATGCGATGGGTTTGTGATCCAGTCTGTGAATGGGCTTGAGGGGTCTGTGAGCTCCAGACCCAGCCCTAGCTCAACCATCGGCCCAGTCGGTGCAGGATTACCAGCAGGTAAAAGAGCCCAACAAGTAGTGTCATCGCCTAGCTTTACAATTGGCATCACAAACAGGATTAAGAGCTAGACAATTGGTGCTGGGAGAATTCCAGGACATCAGCCTGAGCAGACCACCACACTCTGTATTCCCAGTTGCCTTTATCATTTCTCATTGTGTGCCACACTCAAGTCTTCCCAGTTAACACTCCTTCTTGTAGACAGCTCAGAAATCCTTGAACTTCCCAGGTTGATTGTGGCCACCATGACACCCTGGATGTATCCCAATTAAAACTCATCCTATATATCACGTCATACTTTCTTGAGTAAGAGCATGTTTTTTTCATCAGTTTGTCCCTACCACTTAGCCCAGTGCCTGGCAGAGAGAGTAACTCAATAAATATTTGTAGAGAGAAAGAGTAATTGTCTTCTTCAACAGTATTCCCAACAAATGCAGCAGGCCCTATGTGGCTGATCTGAAAAACAACCTCAACCCCTCTGTAAACTACTGACCTCTGGAAGTGATCCAAGTGTCTCAAATGTGTAGACTGTCAAGATTAAATACAAAAAGAATAGATTTTAGAACACCTAGATTGATGGAAGGAAGTAAACAAGCAGGGGAGGATTGATTTATTTCTCATTTATAATCTTTCAGAGGAAGGAATGGAGGGAGGAAGAGAGAAAGGATGGAGTCCTGAATTACAAGCTTTCAGCTTTGGGCCCTTCTGCACTAACACCACCACATATGCTCTTTTATGACCATCATGGTCACCTCCCCAAATACCTCAAACCTGTCTTCCCACTAGGGCCTCTCTTCCAAGCCCTCGTGGGAAGGTCCATGCTCACACCATCCATCCAGGGCCACACAATCCCTAGTGACTTGCCAGAGAGAACTGTGGTAGAGCATGGAGGCCTGTGGGAGATCAGGAGGGCTGAGAGAGAGCACTGAGGACAGTGGAAGAAACCAGATTGTAGGAGAAGGCAGGTTGGTAGGAGAAAACAGAATTGTGGGAGCACGCAGAGGACTGTGGGAGAGCGCGGAGGACTGTGGGAGAGCGGGGAGGACTGTGGGAGCGCGCGGAGGACTGTGGGAGCGCGCGGAGGACTGTGGGAACAAACAATTCTGCGTGAGAGGGAATTGTGGGAAGGAAAGTGTTGCGGAACAGAGAATTCACCCCGTGCTCTTCTACCCACCTCAGTCTGTCTAAATCATGACCCTGTTTCCTAGACCACACACCTTCGCTCCTCCATGGCTGCCCCCTCCTGCCCCACAGTGCCCCTCCTGCCAGGGCCAGACTCGCTGGATACCGGCTGACCCCTGCACTCTGGCATGGTCTCTGAGAATTGTGGGACAGCCGTGGAATTGTCAGAACAGAGACTTTTGAAAATTGTGGGTGAGCACAAAAAATTGTGGAAGAAGCAGGGACTTTAGAGAGACGTGGAATTTTGGTAGATATAGACACAAGCCCTCCTGCGGGTCACCCGGTCCCTCCTTCAGGAGCCAGGGCCTGTCCCTTAGGACCACGCTCCTCACACTGCCCCGCCGCGCGCCTCCCTGGCCCGGGCTCCATGCCCCTGCGCTTCTTCAGCCACGCCCACAGGTTGAAGCCACAAGTGTCTGTCCCAGGTCCCCCTTTACAAGTGGGCCACGACACTCCCTTTTCCTGAAACCCAGGAGGCACTGGGGGGTTGTCAGGGAGAGGAAGGTTAGACCCACTCAAGCCCCAGAGCTTGGCTCCAGCGGCATTTGCAGAATGAGATGAGGCTTGCGAACCCATGATCCTCTTCTAAAAAAATGACTTTCTTCTGGTTTCTCCCAACTCCAAACATCCATTCTTGAGCTGTGACCCAGTATTCAGTGGGTAAAGAACCAGTGGATGGGTTGTGGAACCATGCTCCTTCCAGGCACTTTTCATGTCCACGAAACCGTGTTTCTTCTAGCGAGGTTTCATGTCCTCTGACCCAACCCTCGGACCGTGTTCCTTCCAGCTCCTCAGCTGACCTTAAATGCTAGGCAGATGCGTGGAGAAAGCCCACTCTTCTACTTCCTGGTGTTTCCTCCTGATGACCTTGCCTGGGCACCCACTGGCCTCCTTCTGTCTAGAGACTGTCAAGACACTACCACATTTAGGCCAATCCTCTGCAGCCCTCTGCTCTGAGAGTACTCTGCTATCCTTATTCCTTCCATTTACAACTCTGGGTCCACAAGAAAAATGCCAAGGTTATCACCAACTTTCTTCCTTGTTCAGAAGTCTCTGAAAACCCTTCCTGGGGAAAGGCACTTTTCATTAGCCACTCAGCCATTCATTCATTCAAGACCATATTTATTGAACACTGTGTAGGTTCCAGTGACAAATAAGAGAAGCCGCAAGAAGCTTACAGCCTGAAGTTGCCCCACCTTGGGTTGTGATAGAACAAGATTCAAGATTATCACTATCATAATATTACTTTCAATCACTTGCTTTGATAATCAAGGAAAGAATGGTGTAGTTACAGCCTGCGAGCGGGAATTGAACTGGATCCTGTCATGGGAGAATATCATGAAGGTGAACCTCATCTGTCATGTCTATCAGGGCAGGAAAAAGGTTGAAAATTCTGTCTTATCTTCTCTATCACTCCTCTCACTTAGACGTTTTACATAACTAGGTCAATGACCACTGGAAGTTACTTTCTCTGAAAAGGGTGTTTTGTACTGAGGCTGGCTCCATGAGCTCTTGGGAACTAGACAACCGTGTAAAAAATTACTATTCTACCTTCAACATAAGAAGCTAGATCGGCACTCCCTTAGCATTTTAGTTTTCTATTGCTATGTAACAAAATCCTACAAGCTTGTGGTTCAAAACAAGCAAATTTATTATTTCACAGTGTCTATGGATCAGTTGTCTGGGTATGACTTAACTGAGTCTTCTGCTCAGGGTCTCCCCAGGCTGAAATCAAGGTGCCAATGGGGCTATGATTTTATCTGAGGTTCAGAGTCATCTTTCAAACTCACTGATTACTGGCAGGGTGCAGTTCCTTGCGGTTCTGGTACTGAGGCATTCAGCAACCAGAGGCCCCCGCTGCTCCCTGCCACGTGGCCCTCTCCACCACACAGCAGTTTGCTTCTTCAAGGCCAATGGAACTATCTCTCTGACTTCTTTTGAGGGCTCACAGTATGGTCAGGCCCAATCACAATAATCTCTCTAATTTAAAGTCAACTCATTCAGGACTTTAACTATATCTGGAAATTCTTTCACAGGACTACCTAGATTATTGTTTGACTAGATAGCTGGGATAATGTGTATACAGCAGGGGTAGGGAATCTTGGGAGCCATCTTAGAATTCTTCCTTCTACACTTAATATGGTAGACTTTTTCCTATTTTAATGTTTGATATTTCTGTGCTGCCGCTGAGATTCTTGAAGATCCAAGAATTACCTCTCATAATCTTCATTCTGGGGGAAAAATTATCTATACAAAACTAATGCAGAAGATACTTACCTCTACTTGGATATAATTCAAATTGAAGAAACTTGTTTTTTTAAATAGATTTCCTATCACAATTTAACTGTGGGAAGTCGTGTGGGAAAGTAAGACTAGTTAGTTGTGAGAAATGCAGATCATGAAAGAGACTCCACAAGAAGAGGTCAAGGTACCACTAATTAAGAAAAGATTTTGTTGAATAGCCAGTCACCTGGATTAAATTAACTCCATTTCCTTGGATACAAGGCGCCTGTACTCTGACAACCAGTCTGTTCTAGAATCCCTCTGTGCCTTTTCAGTAACCCACAGAAAATTTGGTATTCAATAGTTGGAGTCCATAAATCCATTAAAAAAATAAGAATGCACATTACTCTTTGGGAGGTCTGTTTGTTCTAATGAGCAAAGAATAAAATAATTATCTCACACAATGCTGCAGGTGTAGCGTGTAAGAGCAACTTCAACAACTGTATGTGCAATTGATAATAAGTCTCCAGTGAAAGAACATTTTTAGATCTCCCTTTTCTCATAGTTTCTTTTCTTGCAAAGTAGCTGATGCCAAAATTAGCTCAATTGTTTTTTTAGGGGCCTTCAAAAACTGCAGTCACATTGGTAGTTCTTTTGTTTAATATATTCTCTCCGTATGCTGCTGGCTGGACTGTTCAGAGAGTACAAACCTTTGTGTCTGCCCTTGGGAAAAGATGCATGGCCTCAGTTTTGAATCAGGAAGTGCAGTTTCTCATCTTGACTCTGCCTCTGACTTATGTTCAATTGCTTTGGTTCCATTGTCAGATGCCAATAGAGCTGAAGATGTCAATAGTGTTCCAAAGATAAATTTATTTTTGTCCACAAGTAATTGTGAAGTCGCTGTATTAGGAACTATGCAGTCTAGTTGAGTAGCATTCTTCAAAGATGCATCTGCTTGTCACAAAGACGTTGTGAGACACATGCAGAAACACATTCCTTTGCAAATGATTACCCGTCAATAGTTTACAAAATGCCACCCACTTAAGTAAACAAGATAAAACCAACTTTGCTCTGGATTCGAGAAAAATTAAAAACAGGAGGTTAATTTTTTAAATGAAAACGCTTTTTATTGGACTAACCAACAGGCAAATTGAAAAGCTATAAAATTAATTAATAACACTTCTGAGTTCTAGAAACACTGTTGCTAACCGTCTTACTTCTCATCCGCATCCCTTAGCAGATGATTTTGACTTCACTGAGAAAATGGACCACCCCCAGCCAACTTCCCACACCTTCACCACACACTTACCTGTAGGTGCTCCACGAGTTGCTGTTGGAAGAGGAATGAATGAATGAATGCAGATCCCTATTCTTGGTTCTTTTACTCTCATCAAGTAATGCTCCCCTTTTGCTTAACTAAACCTTCTGGAGAACAAGTCCTCCACTGTGCTTTGGCTGCATTCTCCAAAGTAGTTCTTAGATTCTCCCTCATCAGGGCCCTGGCTCCATCAGCCAGTCCTTCACTCCTCATTCTTTCCATTTTTCCATTAACAAGTAAACATGCTTCAGCTCTCTTTTCTCCGATTTCTCTGTGTGTGTGTGTGTCTGTGTAAACACACACACATATATATACCTATTATTATATACTGCAATGGGTGAAATGGATTTCCCCAAAGATTATGTCTTGGAAACTTGATCCCCACTGTAACAGTGTTAAGAGGGTGAGAAATCCAATTATGGTATTTAAGGGATGATTAGATTGTGAGGACTGTGCCCTAGTGAATGGGTTGATCTATTCATGGAGTAATGGGTGTGATTTTGATGGCCTTTAAAGGAGAGCAAGTGAGAAGTTTAGCTCTCTTGCTCAGCCCATTCTTGCCATGTGACACCCTGCGATGCTGTAGAGAGTCACCACCAAGAATAAGGCCCTCACCAGATGTGTTCCCTGAACCTTGGACTTCCTAGCCTCTGAAACTGTAAGAAATAAATTTCATTTCTGTATACATTACCCAGTTTCAGGTATTCTTTTATAAGCAATAGAAATGGACTAATACACACACACACACACACATAACTTGTATACGCACAATACACACACATCACAATTTATTTAGACATTCCTTGTAGATAGCCATTCGTTTGCTTGTGCTTATAAACATGTCCCTGTCTTTTTGCACACGTGTGACAGTTTCTCTAGGGCACCAGCCCTTAAGGGTACTATCTCAGACCTCTTAAAATAGAATCTCCAGGGCTGTTTCTTAAGAGCTTCTCAGGTAATTCTAATGAGCAGCATCAGTTGAAAACTACAGCTCTAGGGTAAGTGAAAAGGAGAAAATATGGATAAGAGGGTACGCACATTTTCATCTTTATTAGATATTGCACAATTACTCCCCAACATAGCTGTACCCATTTTCCATCTTTGCAGTATGGTAAGAAAGATTTTATTTTCTGCTTACTTGGTAATACCACACGGTATTATCAGACTTTTTTATTATTCCCAATTGAAGTTGTATTTCATATTTTGATTTTTATTTAAATCAATTACTGGTGAAGTAGAGCATCTTTTCAGGTATTTTTATATTCTGTTTTTTTTCCTTCTGTAAATTGCCTGCTCATATATCTTGCCTATTTTCTGTTGGTGTGTTTGTGTTTTTCTTATTGGTATATAGGTGGTGTTTAAATTTTATTCTGTGTAATAATCATTTTCTTTTCTATATATAGATGGTGTCTTCTCCCAGTCTTTTCAATTTGTGAGCTCTTCAGTGAAACTGTCTGGTTTCAGTGTTTATCTCTACTAATGATAAATTGTTCCTCTTTTCTAGAACAGGCATTGATTAGTCTTAGACTTTTTCTCTTTCATGTGGATTCACAGCAACAATCTGTGAAGACTAATGAAAATATTCTGTTGGGATTCTGTTTGTAATTGCATTGAATTTGTAGACTAATTGACATCTTTAAGCTATTGAGTCTTTCCTTTCTGGAAAATGGTGTATCCATTTATTTAGGTCTTCTTTCATATCTTCAGTAATGTTTTTAAACTTCTTCATAATGATCCTTCACATTTTTGTTGCTTTGCTTCCCATCGATTTGTCACCTTTCTTCCCCTGGGTGATGGAGCCACAAAAGGATTACTCAAAGCCCATCTCTTCTGAGCAGTGAGAGACCCTGAAGGGGTTAATTTCCCAGAACCCTCAAGAGCGAAGCATCCCTTCCTTGGGAATTTAACCATAAATTGGGGTTCTCTCCCCACATTTATTTTCCAGACAAGGAAGTTATAGAAAAAGAACATAGGTGGGGTAATAGTTTAACAATAGAGGCTGCTAACAAGCAAAGTCACATTCCATAATGCAATTTGCAAAAGGTTAAGTTGATCCACCAACAAAAGCTTGATCTTAGCAAACACTTTTTCCCTACAGCAATTTCCCAGTATTTTTACATATCAGTCAGTAACTTGTCTGCCCTTGAGGCAGCAACCTTGCTGCGTTACAATTCTCTATCTTACAACAGAGACTTTTAGCCTGGAGAAAGTTTCTGTCTTTTGCAAGGTTAACATTTTATATGTGCTATTAAGAAGCTAGGCTAAACCTTAAACTACAGGGAACTAGACTCTGTGAAATAGATTTGCTTTATAAATTCAAGTATACTCCACAATTTTAATATCATTCTAAAATTTATTCCTTGATATCTATCTAGAGCTTTTATTGCTATTATAAATTGGGTCTTTTCATTATAATTTTTATTTGGTTATTACTGACATTGAAAGCTATTGATTTTTATCTGTTGATACTTATCAAGTAATCTTGTAAAGTCTTTTTTAAAATTTTTATTTTATTTTGTCAATATACAATGTGGTTGATTATTGTGTCCCTTTACCAAAACCTCCCTCCCTCCTCCCTCTCCCCACTCCTTCATGACAACCTCATGTCTGCTCACTTGTCATATCAACTTCAAGGAATTGTAATTGTTGTGTCTTCTTCCCTCCCCTCCCCCAGTATATTTGTGTATTTATTTATATTTAGCTCCCACAAATAAGTGAGAACATGTGGTATTTCTCTTTCTGAGCCTGACTTGTTCTGCTTAATATAATTCTCTCTAGGTCCATCCATGTTGTTGCAAATGGCAGTATTTCATTCTTTTTTATAGCAGAATAGTATTCCATTGTGTAGATGTACCACATTTTCCATGTCCACTCATCTGATGATGGACATTTGGGCTGGTCCCAACTATTAGCTACTGTAAAAAGTGCTGCGATGAATATTGGAGAACAGGTATACCTTCGACTTGACGATTTCCATTTCTCTGGGTATATTCCCAGCAGTGGGATAGCTGAGTCATATGGTAGATCTATCTGCAATTGTTTGAGGAAACTCCATACCATTTTCCCTAGAGGCTGCACCATTTTGCAGTCCCCAAAACAGTGTATGAGAGTTCCTTTTACTCTGCAACCTCACCACCATTTATCATTCACAGTTTTTTGGATATTAGCCATCCTAACTGGAGTGAGATGGTATCTCAGTGTGGTTTTGATTTGCATTTCCCGAATGCTGAGTGATGTTGAGCATGTTTTCATATGTCTGCTGGCAACTCATATATCTTCCTTTGAGAAATGCCTATTTAGCTCTTTGCCCATTTTTTAATTGGGCTGATTGTTTTTTTGTTGTAAAGTTGTTTCAGTTCCTTGTATATTCTGGATATTAATCCTTTCTCAGATGTATATTTTGCAAATATTTTCTCCCACTCTGCTGGGTGTCTTTTAACTCTGTTAATTGTTTCTTTTGCTGTGCAGAAGCTTTTTAGTTTGACATAATCCCATTTGTTTATTTTTTCCTTTGGTTGTCCGTGCTTTTGGGGTTGTATTCATGAAGTCTGCGCCCAGTCCTACTCCCTGAAGTGTTACTCCTATGTTTTCTTTAAGAAATTCTATTGTTTCAGAGTGTATATTTAATTCTTTAATCCATTTTGAGTTGATTTTAGTATGTGGTGAGAGGTATGGGTCTAGTTTCATTTTCCTGTATATAGATATCCAGTTATCCCAGCACCATTTGCTGAAGAGGCAGTCTCTTCCCCAGGTATAGGCTTGGTGCCTTTGTCAAAGATCAGATGGCTATAGGTGTGTGGGTTGATTTCTGGATTCTCTGTTCTATTCCATTGATCAGTGTATCTGTTTTAATGCCAGTACCATGCTGTTTTGGTTATTATAGCTTTGTAATATAGTTTAAAGCCAGGTAGTGTTATGCCTCCAGCTTTATTTTTTTTGCTCAGGATTACTTTGGCTATGTATGGTCTTTTGTTATTCCATATAAATATGTGGACAGTTTTTTCCATTTCTGAGGAAAATGTCATTGGAATTTTGATGGGGATTGTAATGAATTTGTATATCACTTTGGGTAGTATTTTCACAATGTTGATTCTTCCAATCCAAGAGCATGGGATATCTTTCCATCTTCTTGTGTCCTCTTTAATTTCTCTCAGCAGTGGTTTGTAGTTCTCATTAGAGATTTTTCACATCCTTGGTTAACTCAATTCCTAAGTATTTTATTTCTTTTTGGTGGCTATTGTAAATGGGCAAGCCTTCTTGATTTCTCTTTCTGCATGTTCACTATTGGAGAATAGAAATACTACTGATTTTTGTGTGTTGATTTTGTATCCTGCTACTTTACCAAAATCATTTATCAACTCCAAGAGTTTTTTTGTAGAGGCTTTAGGCTGTTCAATATATAGAATCATGTCATCTGCAAACAGGGACAGTTTGACTTCCTCTTTTCCAATCGGGATGTCCTTCATTTCCTTCTCTTCTCTGATTGCTCTGGCCAGTACTTCCAACACTATGTTGAATAGGAGTGGTGAGAGAGGGCATCCTTGTCTAGTTCGTGTTCTTAAAGGGAAAAATTTCAGATTTTCCCTATTCAGGATGATATTGGCAGTTGGTTTATCATATATAGCTTTAATTATGTTGAGATACTTTCCATCTATACCTAACTTGTAGAGTCTTTATCATGAACGAATGTTGAATTTTATCAAATGCTTTTTTAGCACCTATAGAGATGATCAGATGGTCCTTGTGTTTGATTTTATTGATATGGTGTATCACATTTATTGATTTGCGTATGTTGAACAAACTCTGCATCCCTGGGATGAATCCCACTTGATCAGGGTGTATAGTTTTGCATATGTGTTGCTGTATTCTGTTAGCTAGTATTTTATTGAGGATTTTTGTGTCTATATTCATCAAGGATATTGGCCTGTAGTGTTCTTTTTTTGCTGTACCTTTACCTGGTTTTGGTATCAGGGTGATGTTTGCTTCATGGAATGGGTTTTGGAGAATGGCCTGTATCAATTTTTCAGAATAGTTTGTAGAGAATTGCTGTCAATTCCTCTTTGAATGTTTGGTAAAATTCTGCTGTGAATCCATCTGGTTCTGGGCTTTTCTTTGTTGGGAGCCTTCTCATAACAGCTTCAATCTCTTTTATTGTTATTGGTCTGTTCAGATTTTCTACATCATCTTGGCTCAGTTTTGGTAGTTTGTGTGTGTCCAGAAATTTATCCATTTCCTCCAAATTTTCAAGTTTGTTGGCATACAGTTGTTTATAGTAGTCTCTAATGATTCCTTGTATTTCAGAGATATCAGTTATAATATCACATTTTTCATTTCTAATTTTTGTTATTTGGGTCTTCTATCTTCTTTTTTAGTTAGCCATGCTAATGGTTGGTCAATTTTATTTATCTTTTAGAAAAACCAACTTTTTGATTCATTGATTTTTTGTATCATTTTTGGGGTTTCAATTTCATTAAGTTCTGCTCTGATCTTAATGATTTCCTTCCACCTGCTAACTTTGAGTTTGGATTGTTCTTCTTTTTCTAGTTCTTTGAGGCGAAGTATTAGGTTGTTTACTTACCATCTTTCCATTCTTCTGAAGTAAGCATTTAATGAGATAAATTTCCCCCTTAGTACTGCTTTTGCATTATCCCACAGGTTTTGTTATAATGTATCATTGTTTTCATTAGTTTCAATAAATTATTTGATTTCCTGTTTGATTTCTTCTTGGACCCATATGTCATTAAGTAGAATGCTGTTTAATTTCCATGTGTTTGTATAGTTTCCGGAATTTCGTTTGTTATTGATTTCTAATTTTAATCCATTGTGATCTGAAAAAATACATGGAATAATTCCAATTTTTTTGAATTTGTTGAGACTTGATTTGCGAACTAACATGTGATCTATCCTAAAGAATGATCTATGTGCTTATGAGAAGAATGAATATTCTTAGGTTGTTGGATGGAATGTTCTGTAAATATCTGCCAAATCCAATTGGTCTAGAATGTTGTTTAGATCTTGAGTTTCTCCACTGATTCTTTGCCTAGATGATCTGTCGAATATTGATAGTGGGGTATTCAGGTCCCCTGCTATTATGGTATTAGCGTCTATTTCCTTCTTTAGGTCTAATAGAGTTTGCTTTATAAATCTGGCGGCTCCGATATTGGGTGCATATATATTTATGATTGATATGTCTTCTTGATAGATGAATCCTTTTATCATTATGTAGTGGCCCTCATTATCTCTTTTTATGGTTTGTAGTTTAAAGTCTATTTTGTCAGATATAAGAATAGCTACTCCAGCTCATTTTTCATTTCTGTTTGCATGGTAAATCTTTTTCCATCCTCTCACTCTTAGTCTATGTGAGTCTTTATGGGTGAGGTGGGTTTCTTGAAGGCAGCATATAGCTGGGTCCTCCTTTTTAATCTAGTCAGCCAGTCTGTTTCTTTTGATTGGGGAATTTAATCCTTTTAGATTAAGAGTTGTTATTGAAAAGTGTTGATTTACTCCCATCATTTTATTGATTTTTGTTTGGATGTCTTAAATGTCTTTTGTTCCTTTCTTTCTGATTTACTGTTTATTTTCTGTATTTGTTGGGTTGTAGATAAACTTTTTTTTTTCACTTCATTGTTGGCATTTTTATTTTACTAGAGGGTTTTGATTTTTCTTGAGTTTTTATGGCAGTGGTAGTTATTTTTTAGGTACCAAACCCAGTACTCACTTGAGAATTTCTTGTAAGGGTGGTTGTATGGTAGTGAACTCCTGCAGTTTCTGTTTGAGAAATATACTATTTGCCCTTCATTTTGGAAGGATAGCCTTGTAGGGTAGAGTATTCTATGCTGGCAATCTCTGTCTTTTAATACTTTGAATATATCATTCCATTCCTTTCTGGTTTTTAGGGTTTATGATGAAAAGTCTGATGTTAGTCTCATTGGAGCTCCCTCATAGGTGATTTGATGCTTCTCTCTTGCAGCTTTTAAGATTCTCTCTTTGTCTTTGAGTTTTTCCAATTTGACTATAACATGTCTTGGAGAAGAATTTTTTGGGTTGAATACATTTGGGGATCTTTGAGCTTCCTGAATCTGAAGATCTGTGTCTTTTCGTATACCTGGGAAGTTTTCTGCCACTATTTTGTTGAATATGTTTTCAATGCAATCTCCTTTTTCCTCCCCTTCTGGAATACCCATTACTCGTATATTTGAGCACTTAAGGTTGTCTGATATCTCTCAGATTTTCTTCAAAGTTTTAAATTCTTTTTTCTTTTTTTTTTTTGTCTGTCTGTGTTATTTCAAACAGCCCATCTTCAAGGTCAGAAGTTCTCTCTTCTGCTTCTGCAAGCCTGCTGGTTAAACTCCCTGTTGTGTTTTTTATTTCACTGAATGTATTCTCTAGCTCAGCAAGCTCTGCTACATTCTTTTTCAGGGCATTGATTTCCTCATACATTTCTTCTTTCAGATCCTGTATACTTTTCCTCATTTCATCATGTTGTCTAGCTGAGTTTTCTTGTATCTCATTTAGTTTCCTTAGAATTACCACTCAAAATTCCTTGTCAGACATTTCAAAGGCTTCCTGTTCTGTAGGATGTAGAGCTTGAGAGTTATTATGCTTTGGTGGTGTACTTTCTTGATTTTTCATATTTCTGGTAACTTTCCTTTGATGTTTAGTCATTGTGGCGAGGGATTTCACGGTCCACTGGTTCGACATTATTGTGTGGCTAGGATCCTGCTGGGGCTGCCAATTGGGCATGGCTGCTTCAGTGTCTGCTTGGTCACCGACTGGCGCCTTGGGTGCATGGTTGCCATGGATCTCAGGCCTCTCTGAGGAGGTGCCTCTCTGGTCGGCACACACTCGGCCAGGCTGGGAATAGGGTCCGGAGGCAGCAAGGCATTCCTACTAGGTTGCGTGCTAGCACCATGGGGCATGTGGTCTCTACGGGACTTGGACCTCTCCGGGGTGGCACCTCTCTGGTTGGTGTGCACTCGGCCTGGCTAGGGATGGGGTCTGGTGGTGGCGAGGCCTACCTGCTTGGTCGCATGCTGGTACTGCGGGGCACATGATTTCTGTGGGACTCGGGCCTCTCTTGGGGGGGTGCCTCTCTGGTCGGCACACACTTGGCCAGGCTGGGGATGGGGTCCGGTGGCAGTGAGGCCTACCTGCTCAGTCATGCCTGTAAAATCTTATTGCCTTTAGAATGTCTCAAGTTTTTTATGTATACAACCTTACTGACTGCAAATGCCAATTTTTTCTGCTAATATAATCCTTATATCTCATTTCTTTTTTTCTCTTTTTTGTTTGTTTTTAACTGTTCAAAATGCTGAATAGCAGCAGTGTGTAAGTACACTGTGATGTGTCACTCAGATCCCCCTCCAAGGGCAGACTTGTTGCCCCAGCTGTTGGGAGCACTGTCAGCAGTCAGTCTTCAGCTAGTAGCCCCCTTCAGGGATTGCCTTAGCTGCAGAGAACCATTTTGTCCATGCTCACTCTTCTGGGATAGCTCATGTCCAATAATGACAGATCTTGGCCCAGCTTTGGGACAACTCCAAAGAACCATTCTAGCTCCATAGTTCCCCATGGTTGGCTGAGGCTGTTGTGGAACTATTTTGTAACTGAACTTTTCCCTAGCCCAATCTTGGTTCCTTCTCCACCTTCTGATTGGTGTTGATCCAAGGACACTTCTTAATAAACACCTTGCCTGCTAAACTCCATCTGAGAGCCTGCTTCCCAGAGCACCAGCAGTGACATAAGGATTGTGGGCATCCTTGAGCTTTGGAGGGAATGCCTTGCTATCAATCTGAGTTTGGGATTACAAGCAACAGAGAATGTCTCTGGGTTATTTGAACAGAATGTAAGCTCCCTGAATGTGGGAATATTCATCAGTTTTATTCACTAATATATTCCATGCATGTATAAAGGAAAAAAAAAATACATTGAAGGGATATAGGGTAGCTTAGAAATGACAGAGAAAACCAGAGACATGGACTTGGAAGAGCAGAAAAAAATAAGACTTGAAAGCCAGGACCACAGCCAAACTCAAACACACGGTGAGGACGTTGCTGGTGCGATGCACCTCTCCCCTCCTACCACTGCCTCTAGAAACCACAAGCTGCTGCCTCCCTGCTGAAAGGAATCCTCTACTGTCCATGTTTATGCATAGCACTTTCTTCAGAGTCAAAGTCCAGAAAAGAATGGCAGGTGTCTTAATCCTGGCTGCCAGAGGCATGGACTTTTCAGCTTTGGAAGTGGAAGATGGGTTCTGTCTCTTGCTAGGATTTTTGAAATCAGGAACTCCCCAGACATTAAAGGGAGTTCAGAAGCTGGGCAGCCAAAAACATGAAAAATATCCATTGCAGCTTCTAAAATTTTACTCACAGGCAGCAGTGTGCTGGTAAACGTTTAACAACTGGCACTTCAGGGGGAAAAGCATTGATCTGTGGCATCTGTCAATTTCTGGGGTGAAAATGCTCCCACCATGACTAATTTCAAGATACCAGTGTGATGTTTCTGTACAGAATTGGGAAGAGATGAACTCAGTCCTTTCTCATGAGCTGTAACGAGCCCACTCCAGATCACCTGCTGCGAAAGTATGATGATTGTTATAAGCTTGATTTCTCCTTTGTGAAAAAATGATGAGAAATCTCACATTCCCCTTCAGTTATAGTCTTTCACAGCTGATTGTCATGGAAGGGTTGTCTAGACCTACTAAACAACCACCTCAAATCATTCTACTTCCTTGGTGATTGTCATAGTGTCTGATAAATATAATAGTTCCTCAAAAAAGACTTATTGAACTTTTAATAATTGCTTCTTTAAAAAATTCTATTAATTTTAAACTCCCCAAATAAAACTAGAAAATGCCATAGATGGAGGAAAATAAACAAGGTAAACTTAATGCTATTGATATACTGCTGAATAAGGACAGTATATTGTGTCAGATAGGTCATTTTTTATTGGATGTCAGAATCCACGATGCGGATTCTGACTAAGACTGTGTTACCACTACGACTATGCATAGAATCAGTGTGATTCAGATCCTCTTTTGAGGGGGACACAATTGAGCTTTGTCACTTACTCATTGTGTGTGTCTAGGCATTTGCTTGACTTCTTTAAGCCTTAGGGTCTTTACCTTTAAGATCAGTATAGTAATGTTTGTGTTAGAAGGATACATAAGGCTTAAATAAGATAATATTTATCAGGCACTTAGCATGATACCTGGTGTGTAGTAAGTGTTCCATGTGTGGGAGCTAAGAGCTGTTAGAGTATTTCCAAATTCCATTTAGACTTGTGGGTACGGTTTGCTGCCATCTTTCCTAATCAAATTCTTTTTAAAATATGTGTGATCTCTTTAGACTCTTTGCATTTTATATTTAACTCCTGATTATCTAGAAGGGCAAAAACAGAGAGAAACTGTCTCCACACCTACTCCTTCCCTGCCACCCCACAAACCTTTGCTCTTACAGATATAGTTTCACTTCTTTCTCCAGAACAATAGCTGCTTTACAAAGTAATGAAAACCCCCAGAAGATGGCCAGAAGGAAAGAAGGATGGGAGGGCTAATTTATAGGTAACTGGCCCACAAGCAACAAATTTCTGATTCTAATTGAAAGTCCCTAGGAGGCAGGTCTCCACAGCAGACGCTAAGCTATGCACGAGGAAAGGAATCACACAGTTTCCCTGGAGGTTGAGTTGCAGCCCACAGCCATAAAATATAGCCCTTTGTGTGCTGAATGCTGAGGGACACATTAAGACAAGAAATGTTTATTTATAGGCATCAATAAAGTGGAAGTATAAGCTGTATGAATAGAATTGGGCTGGTCAAGGACAGCTAATTCCTGCAAATACCTTGTTACTCATTGAATGTAAATAATCTACTTCTGTATTTTATCATGTTTACACAGTGATATTTTGTGGTGGCTGCTTCCAGGTTGATATGTATTTTTAACCTGGGAAAGTCCAGGGCTTATTCGCTTTTCTGTTGAATAAAAGGTCATTGGTAAAAATCAGGAAACAATCTATAACAAAAGAGAGATGATAAGTTTTGCCAAATATGTATTAATTTATTTCAATAGTTTCCTTAAAAATCTATTGTCTTAAAACAAGAAATGGCTTCTCACATTGCAAATGAAACATCAGGATTGTTTTGGCTATTTGGGGTCTTTTGCAGTTTCACACATATTTAAGAATTGTTTTTTTTTCATATCTATAAAAAATGACATTGGAATTTTGATAGGATTGCATTGAGCCTATAGATCGCTTTGGGGTTTATAGACATTCTCACAGTATTAATCCTTCCAATCCATGAACACAAGCTATCTTTTCATTTATTTCTGTTTTCTTCAATATCTTTTATTAGTGTTTTATAGTTTTCAGTATAAAAGTCTTTTACCTCCTTGGTTAAATTTGTCAATTAAAAAAAATTAGATATTATAACTAAGCAACAACAACACTCCCAAACAGTGCCCTCTGCTTTTATTAGGGTGACAGAGAGGTACATTTGTGTGGAAGTACCGGGTGAAAGGGAGTAAAATGAGAGAACTAAGCAGAACCTCAATCTTCAGATACCATTTTTATTTAAATAATCTATTGTCCAATGGAGTAGTTACCATGCATTATCCATATTTTACAGGTAAAGAATCTAAAGATCAGCAAGCCTGATTTATTCTCCTAAGACTAACACAGCTAGTAAGCCTCGGGATCGTCACCAAGCCTAGGTTTATCAGTTGAATCCTGAGCTTCCCTTTACAACAGGACTATTTTTTATTTCTTCAGAAAAAACGTGTGTGTGTATTTTCTTTCTTTATTGTATACTCAACACGTGTATTAAATGAATTCATTAGCATTTATTTGTTAAAACATAGGCTTAAGTTCTAGGTCTGTCTACTAGCTGTATGACCTTTGACAAATCTGTTAAGCTTTGTGGACACCTGTTTTCTTATCTGTAAAATGGAATAATATTGGTAGCAGGATTGTTGTGTGGACAAAAGTAACAATTATGTAAAGCCCAAAGCATAGTGCTTGTTACATGATCAATGCCCCCCCAAATGTTGACTCTTGTTTGTAAGTGCATTTTGTGCTCAAAGCTTTGAGTAAGATGCTTATAATGGATAGAAAGATGAAAAAAGACATGATTATTGTCCTTAAGGAAACTGGCCAGAAAAGAGAGGAAACTTTCCTTTATGTATGGTAAAGGGATTTTGTTTAATACAGGAATGATATATGTGGGGGGACTGGATTTTGTATGCCAAAATATATAGGTACTTTACACACCTGAAAAATAACCAACATTTTTTATGGGATTTCTACACTGAAAACTCATCCTACTGGATTTTGGTCATTAACATTATTACCCCTAACTTTCTGTTCAAGGACAGGGAGAAAACTGTGTCTTCCCAAGTGACAGAGTACTTTTGGAAGCTACAAAGAACAATGAGTGAATTTATTCAGATATATAAGATCTATTTTGTCATGCAACCTAGCTAATGCAAATATTCCTGGCAAGGCATTAGCAAAATTTTTAAAAGTTTTTATTTACTCTACTGCTGCCTCGGCCAGTTCTCAACCACACCCTGGAAGGATGATCAATGCTCCTAGAGGAAAGAACAGAAGTTTACAGGAAAAAAAAACAGGGTTCTACAATTCTCCCAACTCATGCTTTTGCACTTTGAGGCTTATTCCCGTTTGCTCTCTCTCTTTTTTTTAAATTTTGGTATTTGATAGCAGTTTGCATCCTAATAGCAGACTGAGTAGTGAACACTAAATAGGTTTGATTTGCCCAGAATCCTCAAGGAAGTTATATACCCTCAATAAAGCAATTGTAGAAACTTTCTTTCAACATTTTCCATGTGGGTATTAGATTGTGTGGTCTCTTATGCATGAGTGTATTTTTAAAATTCCATCTACTTGACTGTGTATTATTCCTTGTTGAATAATATGCCCTTTACTTCTTAGGCAGAGTTTCCTGGAGCAAAACCATAAATTAGGTAAAGATTATTTTCCAGGAATTTTATCTCTCCTTTATACCTTTGCAAACTTCTTCCTCTATCTCTTGCATGTCTGTAACTCCCAACCACCCCAACTGACCACAACAACCAGTATAGACACATTTATACTAAGGTATGACTTTTGCCCTTTGAGGCTTATTTAATAAGGGATAGGAAGCCTTAGGCAAATAAATGAAGTCTAATATGTAATTTCAAACAGCAAGTGAACAAATCAGGAATATATTTACTTGGGAGGTGGGCTAGAGGGGGTATTTTAAGCTATTAATGTGTGTATGCTTCAGCCAGGTACATCTACTTCAATAGGTGTGATCTCTTTTCTCCCAGCATCTTAAAAGCCCATATTTGCAAGCAAAAATACTGCCTTCACTTTCCAGGAGATCAAAGGGGAGATGGCCTCCTTACTAATTGCTAGGCAATGATGATGATAAAAGAGTCTTTGCTTTAGATCTGACCGAGAACCTGGGAGTCCTAATGACAGTGTGTTCTGAGAAAGATAGAAGCACATTGAGCCACGTGGGTTCACTCCTTCACTCAAGTTCATGAAACAGACCAGTTCTTCCTGCTGCCTTGGAGGAAACCCAGAGGGGTGGAAGGTGGCAGGAATTGATCTCCGTGAACGTCCTCCACTACTGAGGAGTGAAGTTCAACCCCTATGAACTTGAGGAGCCGTGAATGACAACAAAGCCCTTCCTGAAGGTTGACTTTGTGCCAGGCTCTGTGCTGTGCACCCTGTATGCGTTGTCCCGTCCTCAGGACACCCGGGAAGGCAGCATTATTACTCCCAGTGTTAAGATATGTCTCCCTGGGCAAGGATCTTGCAGGCATCACTCTCTTGGTAACTAAATAACCAATATCTAAAACTACCGCCATCTGGTTTTAAAGCGAATGCTCTTTCCACTGTGCTAACATCTTAAATATCAGACTTCAACAAAGACTAAGACTGTTCCAGTATATTTTATCAGAAGTTTCTCTCTTAAGCTCTTTATCGTAAAAGCACACACAGTGATAACATTCTACCGATTTCATCCGGCACACATGGGGAAGAATCCATTTCCCATTTTTGGTGGGGTCTTTTTCCCCCTCTCATCATGGAATCAAAAATGCCATCATCACACTATTTATGAACAACGGAGACCACTCGTGATCTTCTTTACATTTAACTCAAACATGTCATAATTGTGAACTAATGCCAACAGGATAATGGTATTTCCTTAAATCTACGGCAGAGTATGCTCTCATCAATAATACATTCAAAAGACGTGGGAAATGTGACGGGCAGCTCTTCTCTAGTTGATAAGGACGTGCAGCGATGCCAAACCCCAGTGCCTGTGTGGAGCTTTATGGAGCAGGTAACCTTGAGACTTACCTGTATGTAAAGATAAAACTGCAGCTTCTGGTTAACAGATTTACAGAGCTTTACAGATACTTCGGTTTCATTATTTGTGCTTTTATCTACTCCTGGACTTTATTACTGGTTTCTGTCCGGTGATGGTTTCTATATACACTTACTGCCAAGAGATTAAACAGTGAAAAGAAGTCAAAAGGTTTCCTTTGTCGTCTTTGATGTCTTAAAGGTTTTAATAGAGGCACACGTTCCACCAGTTAGAGATCCACAGAAAATGCCACCCTCTTCGCCTGCATGGGTGACAAGCATTTTACAAATCACGGTCTCCAGATATGGGACAAGAAAATGTCAAAGTAGCAGCACCTCAAGCATATGATGGAAAATAACCAGCCCCTGATTAGCAGCTCATTGCACACACAGAAAATCTAACTTAATACTTCATATGATACGGTCAGCACATTGGTAAATAAATAATCACAGTTACATATTTAAAAAAGAGACTATTCTGGTTTTATGTGAATAAAGACAGCCACATTAGTGTAAAGTTAAAAAAAGAAGGAAATGCAAAAATTTTTTAGGCCCTATCTGGGCTGAGTGACTCTAATATTACAGAATCCTTCACAAAAGACAGGAAATGACAATGTTAGAGTAAAATACATTAATATTGGGAGAAGAAAGAAAACATCAATTAATGGTGTGAGGCGGTGGCCTGTCCCCACTTGCCCTAGCTAAGAGGAAGTATCGCTCTTATGGTGCCTACTTTCACAGGGGTAAGCTACTAATCCACGCTAATGCTGCGACCAGGTGGGAAACATTTCTGACTGCAAAATGAAATTTCTCATTTACAGTTCTACCTACTCAATAGGACCTATAGTCAACACATTTTTTTTTTTTTACTTGAAGGAAACAATTTATTTTCTAATTACAGTGAATTCTGTATACCAGCTGCCATTCCAAGTTTCAAAATTCTTTACTATATGTATTTTAAATCCAACCATAATCAAATAATCGAATGAAAGCCATTTCTAAATAGAGACTTATGTATGAGGTATAGTATCAGTTCAGGGCTTTCCGAATGTGAATTGTTTTCAAGATTTTCTGCTGACAAATGCAAAAGTATTAAAGTTAAAGAAATATATACATATATATATATATATATATTAAATGGCATAAGATTTTGTGGATTGAAATAATGAGAAGGTAATCCGACAGTAATCAATATGGTCAATGCAGAGTGTCAGAGCAGAAACTTTTGGATAAAATGGCACCTTGTATTTTTAATATTGTTTGAATTTTTCACATAAAGTGCTTTGATATCTTAATTGAAAGGTCTATTTTCTAATTTTTGAATATAGGAATTTCATACTTTATCATAAAGCATATAGATAGGGAAATTTCAGTGAAAGATTATGGAATGCAATTTGATACACCTTCCATTTATAATAATTTTTTGACCTATGAATAAATTTTTAATTACCAATTATTTTATTATGCGTTTTTCTTTAAGAAAACTTAATATACTCATATGTATGAGTACATTTACAATATGATGTAATTTTAAAAACTTACTAGAACATTCATTTTTAGGAATAAAAATATCACTAACTCCCATTGCCTAAATAGTAAATTCTGAATTCCATAATTTAGTCTTTAGATAGCTGTGATCAAGTTCAAAAGTATACTGTCAACTCTGCTGCTTCTTTTCTCCTTATTAAAATCTTATCTATAAATTGGATCATTTATGTAGCCATCAAATATTTTTTGAGTGTTTACTATATGCCAGGCCCTGTGAACTCAAAGATGAATAAGGCACAATTTCTGCTCACAAACAGCTCAGGGTCTATCAAAGAAGAAGATATGTAACCAGCTGCTTAGACTGAGGTGTGTTTAAGGCCCAAGAGGAAATGCCAACCACTTTCTGGCCAGATGGTTAATGGATTCAGGGAAGATTTCACATGGGAAGTATATTAGTCCATTTTCTGTTGCTTATAACAGAATATCTGAAACTGGGTAATTTATAAAGAAATGAAATTTATTTCTTACAGTTTGGAGGTTGGAAAGTCCAAGGTCCAGGGAATGTATCTGGTGAGGTCCTTCCTCTTGCAGGGTGTCACATGACAAAAATGGCCTTAACAAGCCAGCTAACTTCTCATTTGCTCTCCTTACAAAGCCATCAGAATCATGCCCGTGATAACTCATTACTCTATGAATGGATTAATCCATTCAGGATGGGACATTCATCACTATCCAATCAACTATCAAAGGCCCCACCTTTCAAGTACCATAATTGGATTTCTCACCCTATTGACATTGTTCCAATGGGGATCACATTTCCAGTACATGAACTTTTGGGAGACACATTTAACCCAGAACAGAAAGTGTCTTAGTCTGTTTTTTGCTGCTATTACAGAATACCACAGACAAGTTAATTTATAAAGGAAATAAATTTATTTCTGTGAAAGTTTTCAGAATCAAGATAGAGTCACTGTGTCAAAAAACCCCTAACAGAGCCAGGGAAAGGTCATGAAGGAGGGCAGTTCTCATGCACTTAAAGCCTGATAACAAGAATCATCACAAAGGACTTTGCAAAGCTACTATCTTGCACAGAGGCCATCCCAACCTTAATGAAAGAATACTTCTGCAAAGCCATCTGCCCAGCAACTGCCTGTCCAACTTTGGACTGGAGTCACCCTTGTTAATGATCCATGTAGCCAAGAATAATTATTCCCAAACAATGATGTAATCCTCTATCACTTTTCCTTTAAAACCCTCTGTCTTCCTTTACTTCCCTGAATATGCACAAAATTTACTATAGCACACATGTTCCCATTGCAATGGCCTACTCTTGAATAAATATCATTTTCTTTTAGAGAGCCTCTCTGTGGTTGCTATTTAGGTTGACATTTTTCACAGTTCTGGAGGCTGGGAAGTCCAAGGTTGAGGATCCGCATCTGGTGAGGGCCTTCCTACTGCATCATACCATGTTAGAAGGCATCATATGGTGAGGAAACCAAAGCATATGCATGCGTGTGTGTGTGTGTGTGTGCACGCACGAGATAGAGAGAAAACTGACCTGAATTCATCCTTTTTATCAGGACCCCACTCCCATAATAATAGCTTTAATCCATTTATGAAGGCAAGGCCATCCTGACCTACTCACCTCTTAAAGATTTCACCTCTTAATACTTTCACAATGAAATTTCAACATGAGATTTGGAGGGGCATTCAAACCATATCAGGAGGTTAAGAATAAATTACAACTCATCAAATGAATGTACAGAAAAGTATGTTCTAGGCAAGGGAACAGCATGTGCACAGACAGAAAAGTTTGAGAAGGGAATGTGCGTTTGTTCCAATACAGATGTTTGACTACTGCTGGAACACAGAGCGCAGGGATTTGTCATCTTCCACATGTCCATCCAGTAATTCCTTAACTCATGATTATTCTGTCATTTCTGCAGATTAGAGAGGATAATATTTGTTCCTTATGGGGACCTAATTTGACATTACCTCGGACCAGGGTTTCTCAACCTTGCCACTATTGACAGTTTAGACAGAAGAATTTCTTGTTGTGGGGGACTGTCCTAAGCCCTGTAAAATGTTCAGTAGTGTTTTGGGATTCTAGCAACTAGAATCCTCCCAATAGCACCCCCTTCCCAGTCATGACAGACAGAAGTGTCTCCAGTAATTGTCAAATGTCTAATGGAGGGAAAAATCACCCACAGTTAAGAATCACCATCTTACATCTATGTGACCTCATAGTCACTTTAATATTGGTAAGGGTTACGGCTGTGTCAGATAAGGATTATAAGAAAAAACAGTCCATCATGTTCAAAAGATTTTAAGGATATATGAAGAAACAATCCATCATGTTCAAAAGTTTTTAGGACTATATGGATAAAATTAAGTGTAATAAGTACCAAATAAATACAAACCCAATCAAATAAAACTGCATTTGGAGTATATGTGTACATATAGACTTTCCTGACAACGTGGGAGAATAAGGCAATAAAACAATTTAACCCTATGATGTGGGGCACATGACTACCCTTATTAAATTTTAGATTTTCTATTCTATGTTATAAATAGGGCTCCTTGTTCATAACCCTGTAGGCTTCCCATCTGTGTTGAGTACAATATATCAGTGTCTCAAATGAGAAATCTGGTCTTATGAAACTTAAACCATCTAAGAAGGTAACCCTCAGACTACACTTGTATGAAACTTCATAACTGTTTCCTTTTAATCCAAATTTTATAATTAAGTATAGAAATATTTGGGAATCAGAATCACAGAGTTAATACTTGTGTGTAAGGAATTTGTGCATATTTGCTAATTTATACACTAGTAATAACTAAGAGAACTTGGCCTGTTAAAAGCTAATCTTGTGAATCTAATTTAAAACATGTAATTTAAGCAACCATTTAAAATTTTAAAATTTTAAGTTGAAATCTATCAAAATTTATAGGCAAAATTGGAACATTTAGGAGAATTTAAGAATCACCATATTTAGAGTTTAATACATTTACAAAAGCATTTAATTCTTGGGACTGCTTGTTGTCAATCCACTAAAGTTCTTAAAGGAGAAACAGAAAAGCTACAAATTCAGTTTTTAATGCTGAAGGGAATTTGTAGCCCCTTATTGAACAAATGTTACATTTGCTACATTTATAAATAAAATAATATTTGTAAGTTGAAGTAAAAGGTTAAGGAAGAACTAAGCTTTGGATTTTTTACTTTAATGATTATGTATTTATTTTTTTAAAAAATATCTTCTAAGGCTGTCTGGTTAGCTCAGTTGGTTATAACAATAAAGTCAAGGGTTTGGATCCCCGTACTGGCTAGCTGCCCCCGACAAAAGAAAAAAGAAAAAAAAAAAACTTCTACGAAGTCTTTTTGGACTAAGGACATAATAAAACCTCAAGGAAAAAACAAAACCCACAAAGAAGGATAAGGTACTTTATAACGGGGATCAAACTTAACATTACCAATAACGGGACAGGCTGGTATCACGCTCCTCCTGATGCAGTGCACTAGGGAGGGCACAACACTTCAGTAGTGTTTCTGATAAAAAATGTTTAATCTGAATCTAATCATAAGAAAACAAACAAATGTAAATTGAGGAACACCTTCAAAACTACTGGCCTGGCTTCTTTAAAATTGTCATTATCATGAAAACATCACACAGACAAAGAAAAAACTAAAAAAAAAATAAATAGGGAAAAAAGAGGCAGAGGGGGGTTGGAACTAGTAATTGTGTGATCCTTGTTTGGATCTGGATCCCAAAACTAAAAATCCATAAAGGTCATTATTGAGATAATTTTACAACTTTGATGAAAAAAACTCTTGTTCTTAGACGAAAGATGCTAAAATATTCAGGGGAAAAGTCTAAAGATGTTCACAATTTGCACTTGAACAGTTAAAAAACATGTATATACAGTGTACTGTGAATCTAACCGGATAGTATAACAATGTTTACTGTTCTAGTTTTTGAACTTTTCTGTAGGCTTTAAATTTTTCAAAATAAAAAATTGAAAAAAACTCTAACTCACATTAAATCCCAGTTTTGCTCCTTTATAACAGTTGTGAATCTCAGGAGAAGTTGACCCCTCTCTGGAAGAGAGGTTTGCAAAGGGTTTTCCTTCCTGTTTCCACTTCTGGGACAGTTGCTGAAAGTAAGTCTCTCACTTCCTTTTTCATGCTTATACCCAAGTGTGAGGTTTGATCATTCTGGAAGCTGCTAGAATGGAATGGGGTGACAAGATCCAGGGAAGCAAAGCAGGAACCACTGGATAAGTCAATCCTAAAACACTATGCTACCGTTTGTTTTTGTTTTTTAATTTATTTTTATTTTTTAAATTTATTTATTTAATGTTCAGATGGAAAATTATTTTCTCAACATACAAATGAAAGAAAACATCACAAATTGAATTTAAAATCAGTTGATGAAGAACTGATTTAACACACAAAGATTAACATCCTTAAGGCATAAAGAGCTCTTAAAAATGGATTAGAAAAATCTTAACAGGAATTTGGTGAAGGACATGAGCAAGTAAGTCACACGCCCAAAAGAAACACAAGTGGCTAAGTACATTCTGACATGTTCACAGAAATGGAAACTAAACCAGAAAAATAAAAATTTTCATTTCTCAAACTGAAAAAAATATGATACTGTATATAATACTGGTGCTATGAGAGAAACAATGTCAAAATCTTCTAGTGTAAATTGGTAAAAATTTTTTGAAGAACAAATTGGATTTGTAAATAGAAGTCTTTAAAATGTTCATACACTTTCAACCAATTATCTTACTTCTTGAAACAGTAAGCAAATAATCAAAGAAAAAATATTTTTTTAATGTGGAAGGCAGTTATATAAAGGTAAAAAAAATGGGAATAAACTAAATGTCCCATGAGAATGGCTAAATAAATTATGGACCTCTGTATTAGTCTATTTCTGTTGTTTACAACATAATACCTGAATCTGGGTGATTAATAAAGAAAAGGAAATTTTTTGCTTACAGTTTCTGAGGCTGGGAAGTCCAAAGTCCAGGGAACACATCTGGTGAGAGCCTTGGTGGTGACAACAGTGATGGCAGAGTATCACATCGTGAAAAATAGCGGAGCAGAGAAAGAGAGACTAACTGCCTCATTCACTCTCTTTTTAAAGCCCCCTGAACCATGCCCATGACCAGCATTTTTAATCCATTCACTAAGGCATGATCCTAGAATCTAATCATCTCTTCAAGGCTGCACCTTTCAATTACTATAACAGGATTTCCCACACTCAATAGTTACAGTGGGGATTAAGTTTTGGGGGGACATTCAATCCAATGCAACTTCCATAAAATGTAGTATAATGCAGTTATTAAAACAATAATTTTGAAGAGTATTTAAGACAAAAAGCAGGATGAAAAACTGCACTAAAAATAACTAGGTACGTTTAAACTCCAGATATACTTCCCAAAAAATGACTGAAAAAAATTTTTTATATGATTTTTTTTTTGCTAAAAGGGAAATTAATTTAATGTAAATGTATATATTAATAAAAAAGAAAGATCTCAGATCATGTTTGCACCTTAGGAAACTAGAAAATGAAGAGCAAACTAAGCCCAGACCTAGCAAAGGGAGTAACTAATAAAAATTAGAACATAGAAGAAACAGAAAATAGAAAAAAGATAGAAAAAATCAGTGAAACCAAAAGTTGGTACTTTGACAAGATCCACACAATTGACAAACCTTTACCTAGATGGACTAAGAAAAAAGAGAAAAGACTCAAATAACTAAAATCAGAAATGAAAGAAGGGTCATTACAAACAACTTTAAAGAAATCAAAAGGTTATAAGAGAATACTATGAATAATTTTTTGTCAGCAAAATAGATCATCTGGATGAAATGAATAAATTCCTAGAAACATGCCACCTACCAAGACTGAATTATGAAAAAAAAAAAAACCCAAAAAGACAAAAAACAAAGTTTGAACAGAACTATAGCTGGTAAGAGGAATGATTATCATTTTTCAGCTTCCTGATGCAGGACTCCCTGGAGGATTTCTTGCAGGGCAGATTGTGTGGTGGTGAACTCCCGCAGTTTTTGTCTGTAAAATACACTATTTCTCTCTCATTTCTGAAGGATAGCCTTGCTGGATACAGTATTCTTGGCTGGAAGTTTTTCTTTTAGTATTTTGAATATATCATCCTATTTCTTCTGGCCTGTGGAGTTTCTGCTGAGAAGTCTGCTGTTAGTCTGACAGGGTCTCCCTTATAGGTGACTTGATGCCTTTCTTTTGCTTCTTTTAAGATTCTCTTACTGTCTTTGAGCTTTGCCAATTTGACTATAATGTGTCTTGAAGAGGATCTTTTTGGATTGAATCTGTCTTTGGCTCTTTGAGCCTCCTGGGTATGAAGGTTCATGTTTCTCCATAGACCTGGGAAATTTTCAGTTATTATTTTATTGAATAGGTTTTTCATGCTTTTTCCTTTCTCCTCCCCTTCTGGAACACCCATGATTCGAATGTTTGTGCACTTAAGGTTGTCTGCTAGTTCTCTTAGATTTTTTTCATTTTCTAAAATTCTTTTTTCCTTTTTTTTTTTTTTTTTTTTTTGTCCTCCTGGGTTATTTTGAGAAGACTATCTTCAAGATCAGAAATTCTTTCTTGTGCTTGGTCTAGCCTGCCACCTAAGCTCTCAGTTGTGTTTTTTATTTTGTTGAGTGAATCTTCCAGTTTCATGAGTTCTGTTCCATTCTTTTTTAAAGTATTAATTTCATTGTAAATTTCCTCCTTCATATCCTGGATTTTCTTTTGTCTCATTTCATTATATCATCTACCTGAGTCTTCTCATATCTCGTGAGTTTCCTTAAGATCATTGCTCAGAATTCCTTTTTGATCATTTCCAGGGTTTCCTGCTCTATAGTGTCTGGTATTTGAGAATTTTTATATTCTTTTGGTGTTGTCATATTTTCTTGGATTTTCATATTTCTAGTATCTCTAAATTGATGCCTGGTCATCTGGTAGAGCAGTTACTTCTTCTATTACTTTGGAGAGGGGGTGGAAGAGAGAAACATCCTCCTCTTTTTCCTGTCTCTCCTGGTGACACTCCTTGTGTCAATGCAGTTGAATGTCTGGCAGGCTGTCTGCACCGTGTCTGTTGCTACTGCTGTGCTGTCAAGCCAATGTGCAGCAGTCATGGCTGTGTTTGTGGCTGTGGTGGGCCAACCACATGGAACTGGTGTTATTGCCATGCTCCTTGCCTGCTCCCGGGCAGGGGATACTGCCCTTGGCTCCTGCCTAGGCCCAGAAGGCATGTTGTGATACTTGCCAAAGACTATGCTACCTTTGGTCTTCCAGTTATGGGAATTGATCAATTTCCTCACTGTTTAAGGCAGTTGAAGTACTTGCAGTAATCATCTAATACAAGCCCCAAATTGAAGCTGCATCCACCCTCAAGTGCCATATCCCTCATAAAACTGACCTCAGTGTTTCCATTCCATACTGTAACTGGCACCAGAATTTCCATGAGGAAGAAACGACCTTGGCTTGGCATAATATATTGATTGGCCATGTAGGGAAGAAGGTAAGATTCTGAGATCAGGAAGATGGATGTAGTCTAAGTAACCAAATAGATGGATGTATTAGTCAGGGTACTCTGGAGAAAAAAAACCAACAGGATGTGTGTATAGACATATACATGTATATAGAGCGATTTATTTTCAAGTACTGGCTCATGTGATTGTGGAAACTTGCCAAGTCCAAAATCTAATGGGGAAGTCTGGAAGGGTGGAAACCCAGGGAAGAGTTGATGTTCGAGTCCAAGGGCATTTTTCTGGCAGAATTACTTCTTGTACAGGGGAGGTCAGTCTTTGTTCTATTAAGGCCTTCAACTGATTGGATGAGGCTCACCCATATTACAGAGGGTAATTTGCTTTATTCA
The DNA here is from genome assembly GCF_027409185.1 of Cynocephalus volans. Lineage (NCBI taxonomy): Eukaryota > Metazoa > Chordata > Mammalia > Dermoptera > Cynocephalidae > Cynocephalus > Cynocephalus volans. The sequence goes on along the minus strand of NC_084466.1, from coordinate 38,260,790 downwards.
AATCTACCTATTAAAATGTTAATCTCATCCAGAAAAATGCCTTCATAGAAACATACAGAATAATGTTTAACCAAATATCTGGGCACCATGGCTCAGACACCTTGACACATAAAATTAATCACCACAGTGGATAAATTGCTTAGTGTGAGAAAATAGTACACCTGGACTCACCCTGAGAGAAGGTGGGCAGGGGAAGAGAAGAGATAGACCAGTCAACCAGAAGCTTTCAAACTTCATTTTTACATTGTGCCCTGTCACAAGCATGTACACATAACTGGAACAAAACCTGCCCTTTATCTGCTCTTCTCTCCCATTTTATTGCATTGCTTTCTATCCTATCCTGTACCGCCCATTGCATTCTTTGTTTAATTTTTGAAAATGTTCATCTTCACTCACTAAATAGATTTCACCACCACTAATGGGTCACAAATCCACAGTTTTCAAACTGAATACACAATTTACATGTGTGTTGGCATATGTATAAATCAAGGAAGAGGCACAGGATGGGGAACAGAGACAGCATACTTCAGACCTTGAAAGGATCCATAAACCAAGATAGTGAGGCGATTGTGATAACTCAAGTGCCCATGCCTCCGTTCCCTGCAGTGTTGTACACTCTCAAAGCTCATGGAAATCTTGGGGAGGCCTTTGGTCTTTCATTGGGCATGGACTTAATGATCTGAGTATCTACATACAATGTACATCTCAGGGGAGCTGGGAGCTCAGATGACTTCCTGTGCTACAGAGCTATTCTCCCTACTTTTCAACTTCTATAACACTAGTCAGTTCTAGTGGAGCTTATCCATTTATAGTTTATACTATAGGAACTGTGTATTTATCTATCCACCCTAATAGGCTGTTACCTACTTTAGCTCAGGGATTATGTCTTAGGTAAATGTTTTATGCCCCCTACCAATTAGTATATCTTCACAGCATATTAACTCAAATATGTGCTTTTCCTTATTTTAAGCATAAGAAAATTATTAATAACCTACCCATCATGACATGGACTTATTATGAGTGGTTGAATATAATAAATTGACTTTATTCAATTTCCTAAACATTCCCCACGTTTTAGATATATCAAATATACCTCACTTGAAATATATAATATTGACACATATATGAAAGAGTCAACATCAGTGCTCAAATGACTATTTGGATGCATGCTGAACATATTACAGGGCAATGGCTCCAAGTCATCCATGAAAGGTGAAGTAGGGTCTACAGAGCCTAATTCAGCAACAGAATGCACTGGCCACACTAACGTAAGCCCCCAGGACCCTGAGCACGAGCAGTATAACCACAGATATATCTGCTTCAGGACCTGGGCTTGGTCAAGTTGGAGTGCAGAGGAGTCTGAGGCAGCAGCAAGGCCACCCTTGAGATGTCGGAACTGACCTGTACCTTTGGGTTAGACTGAAAGTTCTAAGGGACCTGGGCATCCAAGTAACTCATGGCACAGACATTCAGTGCCTTGCAATGCTCTTCAAGGTAATGAATTACAATATGTGTGTGTAATCAGTAGCTATGATAAGAGAAAAGAGGCTATCATGATGGTTGTACACCTCTTTAAACAATGTTCTCTTGAGTGAACCTCTTTTTAACATACTTGCTTAAGTCTGATGTTGCTGATATCATCATGGCCTCATAAAACTGGGTTTTGTGTGTGCACAAATACACACACACACACACACACACACACACATTTAACACAATGAAACTGTAAAAGAAAAAGGATCATGTAAAAGTTGTTTCTGTACAAGGAAAATGCAATTTATTCCAGAAATAGGTAATTACTCAAGTGTATGGGCTGTGTAGGCATTCATTGGTGAATTTAGACTAAACAGGAAGTGATGTAAATAATACTTATTACACTAATGGGAGAGAAATATATTATATCCAGACAGCACACAGACAAAGCACAAGGAGCTCACTGTGTTGAAGGAAACCACGCAACTTTGGTGGACGACAATGCTTTATACAGTGCGAAAACCCTCAGTGGCCATTTGGGACTGAAATAATTTTGGAGGGAGTATATGGTTTTGTTCTAGCACTGAAATATTTTTTCTTTTTTGATAAAGCCCCAAGGTATCCTAATCTTAAGCATATTGCCTCTTCTGTACTTTTAACTGTTTCATGCTGTTGTTTTGTAGTCATTAAATTGGAGAGAATAAAAACAATGACACTACCAAGATTTAGATTAGAAATCATAGCTATGGTGAAACACCTAGACTAAAGAAGAAGTTACTGAATTATCTAGCACCTGCATATTTCCAGCTATTGTTGAAGTATCCAGGAGTCACGTGCTAGAAGCAATATCAACATATAAATTACCCTGGGAGTAAAACAACGTCATGTGATCTATTCCATGAGATTTGTCTCATTGGTCTATTCATATGGCAAAGCCTCCGGGGTGAACTGAAAAACAAATAAAAAACAAAGCTGGAAAGCTGGTTGGGCTGCTTGAATGGCCTAAAGAGAACTCTCAGCAAATCAGGCCAAAGACATAGGAATCTAAATTCAATTTATCATGTTGTTACAGTCATATCCAAAATGAAGTAACTGAATGGATAAGGTTCAGCCTTGTGAGTTACTGTTTCACAAGAGTGCAGGACAAGACAGCCTTTTCTAATTTATCGGCCCTGCCTTAGCTGAATGTTTCTAAAATGGCCGGACTAAAATTTTTACAAATAACTTACTAAAAATGTAATAAATTAATGATTTTTTGCCTCAATTTTCCAACAAACTTATAATAGTTTAATGAGTGATTTCTTTTCTAAGGCTGGTGTTGTGATCACCAGGAAAGTGCCTGGAAAGCTCTCACTGGGAGAGGAAATGACTCCCCCAAGACCTCTTTGCAGTGCTCAAAGCAGTGCCACACTGGGTTTGCGAATGTCAAAGCCTCCCAACCGATGTGAGAGGAGTGGTCTTTGATGGGAATGGGGTGAGGTGGGCAGTCCCCAAAGCTCTCTCCAGTTTCTGTCAATGTAACAGAATAATTGCACAGAACTCGGTGTTCATTTGGAAACAGATTTGAGTAATAAAATGAGCCAAAATCTATTTCAGTCTCTGATTTTTATGAGTTATTAAACTACACTCTGGTTTGCGTGAGTATGAAATGAAGGATACTGTTTTGTTGGGTTTATTTATATTTATCTGTACATACATAATCAAAGGTATTTGTTAAAGGTTTTTATGATACTCATTGCTACTAATTCTCTCTTTCACCTCAAGCTCTGCTCCCTTCCTCCCATCCTTTCTCCATCTCCTTAACCCCTATCCCTTTATTGGCTAAGGACATCAATCCTGGAACCAGACTCACTGGGAAAACTGCCTATACTCAGTGCCTCACTTTTTCATTTGTAAAATTAGGATAATAACAGAATTGAACTCAGGATTTTTGTAATGAATAAAGGGAACAAATATAATCTTAGATCACTGTCTTGCCTCTGATAAGTACTCAACTATTTTTGTAATTATTATCCATTATCTATCTTTGTTCTATATAATTATTAGTAGTATTTCTAACATTCCCTTTGTAGAATGGATTTTTCTAGATCTTCAATTGAAAGATACTATATAGTAAGATACTTAAACAGATTTTTCAAGTGCTTATTTTAGCATTTTAAAAGATATCCTAATCATCGATGGTCTTATTTTCCAAAGACTCTGTAATCCAGTTTTCTTAAAAATCTACCGAAATCAGCTAGCTTTAGCATGTGCTAGATGGATCATTCTACACTCAAATGATACACAAAGTCTGAAGGAATTATAATTCATGGGGATTCAATTCTGGGCTCTGAAAGATGTATCTTTTATACCACTTTATATTTCTGGACTACTTTTTAGTTTTATACTCATTAAAATATTAAGTTAGAAATCCCTTCTAAGGTGCTGGTTGTTATGAAATAAAAAACCTCGTTCATTTTTTTAGTATAGATTCTATCTTATTCTGTGTTTTAAATTACTATACACAAATGGTAAAACTTTTCATAACAAAGGTTTAATTAGAATGCTTAATAACTATGATTTCCAAAGTGTCTGAGTCAGTCTTAGTAATAATTATGGAGTTTTGTTCCATACAAAATGCTTTATTTAACCTTCATGCCTTCATTCAGATAATTATACAAATGCATACAGTTAAAGGTTTAAACTCTATTTCAGTTCACAGCTCAATTCATAGGAAAGTTGAATACAGAAAAGCAATGCACCAACAGAATATGTCTGAGACACCATTAAAAACAATAACACTTGTTCATTTAAATCTCTGAGAATAGACTGGAATAATCATCCTCTGAGAAAGTCTCATTAGGAGGGTCTCCCTTTACGTTATCATAGGGCAAAAAAAAAAAAAAGAAAAAGAAAAAGAAAAAAAGAAAAAATCACCATTTTACAGTAAAAGGAAAAAAGCTCTGAGTATATTTACAATACATACACTATACATAAATACAAGAACAACACTTACATAATATTAATAAACTTATAACAGGGGTTGCCTAACCACTACAGAGTATATAAAAGCAGAGGAAACTACTGGGAAATGAGATCTTTAGAAAAGCTGGAGAAATAAATTCATTTGTAATTAAAACTCTGAACAGAAAACCAAATGAAGATTTAAGAACTCAACACATTTGCTTGCCTGTGTCATTGGGGGTGAGGGGGAGGGTGTGGGTAATCCTTTGCGTAGGACTTCCTCTGGGCACTGTAACTTTCTGGGATCAGAGACCCAAGAGTCTTTTGTAAAATTACAGCTTTAAAATGAATCAGATGCAGCCCATCCATTCATTCACTGTTCAGAGGCTTCAAGCCTAGAATAACTGTTTTGTAAACTAAAGGATGTTTTTGTACTTTTACATAGAAAGATCTTGTGATCCAATTGCCATGTATAATGAGCTAAGTGTCAAGGAAAGAAAAAAAAGATTCCTGCTTGATTTGGCCACAGATGATATTTTTCTTTACTCCCATGTATTTTTCCAAATATAACTGAGATTTAGTCAAAAGAATATGACGTTTGAATTGACCCCCACACACCAAGAGCAACGTCTAGACTACGACTAATTATAACTAAGTCATTTTAAGTGGCAGGTGGGTATCTTAAAGGTGGTCTGTTCTCATCGTTTCACAACACAAAGTTCTGAGCACATTCTTCTATGGACAAACATGAATTTGCTGGTTTTTCTTTTTTTTTTTTAAATGAGCATGTATGGTACACATAATTGCATTATGATGCAGGATGACATAATACATAAGACGATGTTTTCAAGCTGGTTTTATAAGTAGTTATCTCACATCCACAGAGAGTGGTTTTGCCATGTGATGCAATGTGTCCCACATAGACATGAACAAGACAATACAGCCTCCATCCTGTGGGGGGACAGTGATTTTTAAAAATGAATCTTGAAACACAACGGATTGTGGACAGACAAGCTGATAGGAAAGAGCCTTGAATATAGGCACCAGTGCCCCAGTTCAACGATACCTATCCAATGTAATAAAGTTTGAGGAACAAAATATATACTGTAGTCTGGATGCAATCACAAAATTCTTCCATGGGAAAACTAGAACACAAGTTGAGCAAAAGCATTCACCATAATGTTTTTTGCTGTATCTTTGGAGCATGAAATTAGCAGAAAGGGAAGATGCTGGTATCTCCCTAAGATATCTTACTTTTTGATTGCTCGGACACTATTACCACTAGATTTAGATCCAAATTCCACCTTCACATTCACCTTCATGTCTCAACAAAAATGAATCTCTGTGAAAGTCTTGGTTAAACTGCTGTGGAAAAAGTAAGATATAAGAATTCACACAAGGAGTCACTGGTTCTTGCTTTGAACAAAGGGCAGACTCTGTTGTCTCAAATGCTTCAAATTTCTAGAGACGAAATCCAGAAAGAAAAAGTACTGATATGACTATTTCCACAATTCATCTCTTTTCAACTCCCTTAAAGTTGTGGTTTTGCTGCTGAGAAATTATTGCTTGTGAAACCCAATTAACTGAGAAGAGCCCCAGTCTGCTGTAGGTTGAGCACACGGAACACTTGCTTTCAGCACAGAAGAGAATTTGTTTATACAGGTTTTATCTTTTCCCCCAGCCAAGTAACAGGGAGAAAGATCATAATTCAGGAGATTCATTTTCAGAAACAGAAACACTATGAGAAATAACATTCTCTTAATGTTTTCTAAGTCCATTAGTACTTCCATGAATCAATAGTGTCAGAGACCTTGTTCTACACAGAAAAGCGGGAGGGATTTCATTTCTCTGATGTTGAACAGCTTCTTACATAAAATTAAACTAACAACAATACTATAAACAAATTATTTATAAGACTATTTAAAACATTCCAAGACAGTGCTGTTAAATGAGAAATCTGAAAAAGAACTATCCGTTCTCTCTCCTTGATCACCATCTGAATGTTTGTGATTGCCACCCTATTAACAACTGTAAGAGTGAGCTCTGATATTAGTGACTAGTTCCATGGAGGTGAACACTTCAAATGCACCTTGGGCAGATTCTAGCAAGTCTATATTGGTGGAAAGGCATTTACTACCCATACAAAGAAATATGTAGAATCGAGAAAACCAACTTGGGCAAAAATGCTAAGTAGGAAAGAGTTCTGATGATTCGGGAGCTCTAGGCCAAATGTTTAGGAGGAAAGTGACAAGTTCAGGGAGATATCTGGTTGTTACTGTTTATTTATACTGAGCCCTCATGCACCACTTTCCAGGAGAGGCCTGATCTTGAAATATTCCGTATCACTGTCAGAGCACGTGTTATATCATGTCCCGATATTTGGAAAATATGATGAATACTCACGCACGGTGCCCATGATAAAACAACTTAAAGTTAGAAATATGCAAAGGTGGCTGCTGGGAACATACATGCAGCGTGGTTCTGTGGAAACGCTTCAAAGCCAGAGATAGGTGGCTTCACATTCCTACCCTGCTGTTTACCACTTCTCTGTCCATGAACAATTCAGCCACCATGTCCATGCCTCAATTTCCCATCCATGATATGTAGAATGTTATACAAATTAGAGGTAACGTATCTAAAAATCACCTAGCATAGTGCTTGGCACATAGTGAGTGTTAAATAAAGAATACCTATTATTTTCATGGTTTGCTAAATTTTTGACCTTTCGAGATACTTTAGTATGATCAGACAACATGCAGAAAGAAGCCCAGGCAAGGTATTTTACTTCAGTGAGATAAAGGAACCCAGCAGCTTTTCTCTGACACTTGATTATTTTACCCCCTAGTTCCTATCCTGTACATTTCCTTCTCCATTTCCTCCTTTCTGAAACTTGGAGGAGGAAATAGTAGATGGCTTTCTAGGCCCGTGGCCTGGATCTGGAGAACAATGTCCATCGTGGTAGTCTTCACTGTCTAAAAACCTCAATGTTTAATCACAGTCATACTCTAAAATTTGCTCTTACCAAATGTTTGGATATGAAAGAGTATAATTTTGCTGATAGCCTCAATAGCTTGTTTGGGTGAATTTGTGATCTGAGATTTCAGGGCTGGTCTATTCATATAATCTCACCGCATATTTCTAGCCACGACTCTACTTTTAGCAGTTAAATAATGATAGGAAAAACTTGTGAAATTCTCAGTGTAAATCTGGTGCTTTTCAGGACTAACTGTAAAACTGGTTAAAGGCTAAGCTTCCTAAGTGTCAGTAGTACTTCAGTAGACTTTGTGGGGAGAAGTGATTTTTGTCAATATTCACTCAAAAATGGTTCTTTGATGATGACAGGAAATATAAGGGGAAAAGAAAATGAAGGAACATAAAATAAATTTGGACATTTGATATGAGTGAATAAAGTAAAACAAAAAACCAAACATCCCTCAATGTTTTGCTGTAAATAAATTGGTGTTTTTAAAAGAGCAAAACTTTTTGAGCCATACATATGGTTTCATAAGATTAGGGCATATCACAGTCAAGTTTTTATCTAAAAATTACAATTGCCGTGTGTCATAGTATACATTGAGGATAACCTTGATGTTCAGATTTACATCCTAACATTTCTGCAAGTAAGAAAGATCAAATTAAGAAATGTTAATATAAACAAGATTAGGTATATCTAAAAGACACAAAAGCTTTTTTTGTGGGTCTATGAACAGATTCAACTTACTATGTGCATATACTCTGTGTGTGTATGTGTTTTCAAGAAGTGCGGGAAAACCCAGTCTGATGAAGAGTTATTGCTGTGTAAAAGCATAGGAATATCTCATTGGTCATAATGTTTATTGACAGGCACTTTCAGCTTTTAATTCATTTCTGAACATGGGCATTAGCTCATTCCTATTGCCAGTATAGATTCATTTAACATGTGGCCATATCTGTAGCACTTAATCTTGTCGCATGAAGCTACACCTACGAGCAATCCCTCTGGAATTACACAAGCATAAACACCTGCGTGGTTTGGGATCCTGAACCACTGTGTTGAGGAGGAAGATAACTGAGAAAAGAGAACAATTGCTAGATGCTCTTCCTCAGCACAAGCAAAACCCTGTGCAGCTGCTTTTCTTTTTTCAGGAAAAGACATTATGAGTTTGAAATCAATTGTCTGCAACTTAAAATGACTTCATTGTGTTTTAAACCATCTTGGCTAAACCATGACAAGTGGCCACTCCATTTTGACAGAGCACAAACAACGTGTTCTGACAAAGTGGAACAATTTCCATGGCAACAACGCTAATTGTGTGTAAGATATACAAGGCATATCTGAACAAGTTTTTCTTTTTTCTTTTATTGTGATGAAAACTAGAAGCTCTGTTTCCCAACATACTTCATCAAACTATTTACAACCTCTGTAAAATTTGTGAGTTTGAAAATACTTTTTCCACCACATATGTTACGAACACAGTAAAATATCTTCACTCTATTTTTTTAAAGATGCAGTATCCTTCTATTTCATTTTCTTATGAAAATCTGAATTTCTATTGCAATTGCTCAGTGTTTAGCATATTTAAAGTACCAATGAACATGGGTTGCTAAACAAACATTACTCTATAATGAAACTGTGAAAATATAGCATTTTTAATTTTTATGTACATTTTTTAGCTATAAAATGCAGGCAAAGTCATATATAGTATCATAAGCTGATTCCCTAATACGGTAATTAATTAAGTTACATTTCTAGACAGCATGGATTATTACAAATTCTTCCTTTTAAAAAAGTTCCTTGTTGATATTATTAGCCCACTGGCTACTGCATATACAGGTGTGTATACACATGTGCATGTGTTGGGGGTGTTTGTACAGGTAAGTGGAAAGCAGTGTGGGGATATGTAGAAATGTAATGTGGAAGACATGACTTACCAAACCCCTTTTCTAAACTAAATCAAATCAAATTGAAAAGAGTTTTTTATGGGATGCACTACCTCAGAAAAACTAAGGAAAGAGATTTAGTCAATGATGTTATAATAGAATACATGTACCCGCTAAATTTACAGGCAGAGTAAAATCTGAGACTGGATTATGAACTATGAGTATTAAGGCTTCCTGGGCCTATTATGATTCATAAAAGTTATGTCACATTCAGTCTCTTGTATGCAGACTGTAACGCTTAGCTAACATGGATGCTGGTATTCTTAACGCTACTTAAATTCCGTTATTCCTCCCTATAAATGTGAAGACACCTTTATAATAACATCATGGCTACATTTCTAAGCAGTCATAACAACATATTAATACATTTGAAGGCCTCACCTCACCAGATTTATTCAATTGCAGCTTTGGTAAGAATAATAAATAAACTATAGAATAAGGAATACTGCATCTTTATCCATATACATGTTATTCTAATGAGCTGATTTCAAAGTGCAGAATTATATTTATGTTTAAAACACAAATGGCAATTCGAAGTTAAAAAAAAAGTTGTATAAAAATGAACACAATCTTTGCATAAGCATTCCAAATTTCAACCATAGTAAAAACGGCCTTTCTAATCACCTAGAACTGGCATTTGCAAATGCTGTAGCATTTTGTAAAGATTTTCCCTAACTATCATCTTCCTATTTCCCACTTTAAAGTGAATAAAAAGTGCTCTTTTTAAAAAATGTGGTTTATGTTACTGTTATTCAACTGCTTTTGAAAATAAATGTCCTATAGTGTTTTGTAAAAGTAATGCCAGGCAATAGTATAACCTTTATGGTAAAGCCATTAGCCATAGTCTCAAAGCCTTAATAGAACTTAAGACAAGTTATCAAACAGGCTTCTCAGAGTCCACACACAACTGACAGGAGGGGGCTAGAGGAGGATGGGAAAGTGTGAATCATGAACCTTTTCCCAAACAACTTAAGATCAGAATATGAGAAGGGACTCTATTAAAACCTCAAAGACTGAACCTCAAAACTTTTCCAATAATGTAACTCCCTTGTAATCAGTCTCTACAATGCAAAGAGAAAGTCAGTTCTTAAGCCATTAACAGCTATTTGTCTGTAAGTTCCCAACCATGCACATATCCCAGCTGCAAACTGAACTGCTTCAAATTTAAACCAAAGAATGCTTCTAGTTGAGGAATGACTGCCAAGTCCTTTGGATTCTACCCTTTTCTGTTGTTCATCATGCTCTGTGCTTTTTAAAAGAGGCTAGAAATGGACATGAGATGAAATGGAGGCTTTTCCACGCCTGAAGATGCTCCATTTCCTTCTGTCCCAAACCACTTTCCCTTCCTTGGGGAAACATTTTTAGAAAACTCACCAGGGAAAATTTGCTATGTCCAAGAAAAGCCCCAAAGAAGTTTCAGTTCCCAGAGCTAGATCAGGGACTCATTCACTTACTTGTGCTTGGATCCCATCTTAGAGGTATCACTATGTCAAAAGGAGGAAGTGGCTTCACAGTGACAGGTTTTATCAGCTGACTTACCATCTCACTCTGGTTTTCACTTTCAGAGGGTGAGGAGAAAAGCTCACTTCCCCAGATCTTTCCTATGTCATTAGACAAGTGCAGCTCACTTAGTTCCGAGCTAAATTTAAATCAAGCTGTCACTCAGGAAGCTTCTACTGCTTGTCAGTTCTGTGAATTCTAAAAACCATATCTACCTGTAATACTCTCAAGACATCTCTCAGCAGAGAAAAGAATTGGCTCTTCTTATGAGAACAGGAAGAACTAACTCAAATCTACGCTTCACTTGTGTGATTTCCCTACTACCTGCCAACTAGGTTCTGAGATGAGCGGTGGGGGTTCAAGGCTGTGTTTTTCCCTCTTGGTATTCTTTGCCACTGACCAGTAGCTAATGCTGGCATGAATCAAGAAACCTTTTTATTCTATTCTGAAGGGGTCCAGGCAATGTGAAGTAGGAGTTGCATACAGTACAGATAAAAAACTTTCCAGTTGGTAAAAAACCCAATGATTGGCGGGTAGTAAATTGTGTAGCTAAACAAGATACTTATCAATAGAATTGCAGCCCTTGTTGGAGGGAAAATTGCCTGGTGAATTTTTCAGACCTGGCAGAAAATATTGAGCACATATTTTTGAAGCCAGAATTTGACCTGAAAATCATTCTACTGTTGCTTAAACATTTAGAAAAATTCTTCTTAAAACCATCCAACACAATTATCCTTGTTTCGATGTTCATAGTTCATGCTTCAGGAGAATAAGATGATCTGAATTAAAAGATGATCATAAAAAGGATAATTTTGCAACCAGAAATTTTTTCAGAATGTTCAAACATTTAAAAATGAGCTAGTTATATTGTAGGTTAATTTGTGCAATTCCCAAAATCAAGTGTCTGTAATTAAAATATATTGCAAAGGTCTTTGCTGGAGACCTTTTATATCTAAGCTATAAAAAAATCCTGACAACAGCAATAACAAATCTCACCAAGCTCCTTAGCCACATAAAGCTGGAGGGAAAAATAGCTTTTTGTGGGAATAAAAATATGATAATTTTTCTAAAAGAATGCTTGTTGGTGATATATTGCTTTGTTTACCGTATACTTTGCTAGTTGTAAAAAGGCTCATAGTTTCCAGGGCTTGATGGGACTATACTTTTCTCTCATCCTCAGCACAGAATGAGTAGGTTCCATATCCCTGCAGATGCCAGTGCAGGACCGCTGGGTCCTAATACAGTTGAGAAAATGAAATCCGTATAGAAGAACCTATTGGAGAGTCACTTATCCTTGGCTCTCCAAGAGAGGAAACTAGCACCATGTCAGGTTTTCCATGGGGAGCATTTTCTTTCCACTAGCTCAGTTCCAAGGAGAACTGACCAATTCACCGAAGAGTTAATTCCTGGCTATGCCTATCTTGTCTTTCTAGTCACCAAATAACTGTTTTCAAACAAGAAAAGGGGAGTGGTATCTTTAATTGTGGTACTCAACCAAGCAGGACAACAAACGGCAGAAAGATGACCTCAGTGCTGTAAATGCAACCAAGACATCTAAAATGCTGGGGTGTTTTTTACAATCCCTTTAGTAAGTATGAAAATTGGTAACGTGAGTCCTCAGTGAAGTTACTGTAGGAAAGTCCTTTTATTCATTATTGCTTTTCTCCTCAAGAGGTGCATTATTTCCATCTCTGCTTTGTCTGATTTTTCATGTTCACTGACTTTGCCTGGGCAGCCCCGCCTCTTCCCTTGGTGCCAGTGTGTCTAAGAAAGTTTTTTTCCCCCATTCCTTGTAATCAAATACTAGGGGCGGGAAGAGATGATGCCTAGGTGACAGAACACTGCAATTTGAAGTGGGGCAGTAGTTTTTTAGACAGGCTCTTCCTATTCAACTACAGAACACCTCTGTGCCAGTCCCTGCCAGAACAGAGACCAGGACTAGACTTCAACTAAAATGTCGCTGCCCCTCTGCTTGAACAGATGAACAAAACAGAACCAGAACAAAACAAAAACAATCAATGACAAACAAATGAAAGATTCAATGTTGGTTTTCTTCAGGGCGTGGCATAATGACAAGTTGCGCGTGACATCTAGTTGCCGCCATGACTACTGCAAAGGGCTGCTTGCATTCCCCTTTATTTTCAGGTAATGGAACCTCTCCAACAGCTTCTTCTTTTCTACTTTCATGCTGCTTGCTGGTAACAGAGTGGATGTGTGTTCTAGCTTACTTAGACAGTAACTAAAATTTTTGTAAAAAGGGGTGAAGGGGTGGGATGATAGAAGAATCACCCAAATGTAAAAGGACTTGCTCTAGCCATCAATTTGTGGTAGAAGACCTTTAAGGTGTCAATAACAAAATGTCTGACAGCTCAGAAAATGTACAAGCTACAAACATCTTTAAATGGCAGAGTACACAGCATGGAAAACAATGCCTGTCTCTTCAGCATTTGTGTCACTGAGCTCCCAGGCCAGCGTGAAGACGTGTCTCATGTAGCCATGATGGGGGTTACCTTCAGACCAGAAGGAGAAGCGTTCCTTCCTTTTCCTGCTCTGGGGTCAGACATCGTGGGACTGCGATGCCCTCTGTGTTAACACTGTGGAGGGGATTCAGCCCTGCTGAATGGGGTGCCGCTAAGAGACCCAGCTCTCTCGCTCAGCTGGACAGGTAGCATTCCTCACACCAGCACATGCCTCCGGCGGTGGAGTGCCAAATGATCTGACCGGGAAAAGCTGCGATCACAGTCCGCACACTTGAATGGTTTCACCCCCGTGTGTTTGCGGTAATGCCTGGTCAGTTCATCCGAGCGCGCAAACTTCCAGGTGCAGCCTTCCCAGGTACACTTGTAGGGCTTCTCTCCTGGAAGAAACAAAGGGATACAAGCTTTGGTGTTCCACTGCTTTTCCATAACAACCAAGTCAGCACTCTAGTGTGGGAAATCATTGTTTTCAATGGGTTTTCCATTTGGTACATCTTCAGGAAACCTCACCAGCCCACCAGAGAATCTGGGGTCAGCCAGGGGAGGGTTTCAGTTTTGCCTTTCCTGCTGTGACATCTGGCAAGTTAGTTAACACTTGCCTCCTCGATTACGGGGAGTGACTTTGCAGGTGAACTATCAAAAGGCATAGACTGATTGCCACTGGATATAATCACCACTGGTAGACTAAAAAGGAATATTAGCAGTCTACCACGTTTGATTTGGCTCTAAGGCTGAAAGTCACAATGAACTATGAAGGGCAATTAATTATGTTTTGTTTCAATACCCTTCCAAAATGTGCATCACTTAGAAGGTTTAAGGCTATTTTAGGATACAACATCTATTCGTCAGTCACTGAAAATATACACAGTCTCACGGAAGGATAAAGCACTCCACTACTCCCAGAAATGAGGTACATGTTACTCACGAACATCTACTTTTTGCTTGTCCACTGGAAAAGAATCCTAGATATCTTAATAATGTAAAGTTTAAAGGACCTAAGAATTAGGGCAAGTCCTGAGGAATCATCAAGTTGGTCTTGAAACTCACAGCGAAAGGCAGTCTGAAGTATGTAATTTGACCAGGTCCCTCAGTCAACTTGTAAGGACAGTAAAATATGCAAAGGCTGTGCTGGGAAAAGATACACTGTCCATTGTCCAAATGAGCTCCCAGGGGGAGCGGGACAATAGCTGACCCAGGTGCACAGGTTTTCCTGGCTCTCATTCAGCATGGAGGCCCTGTCCCCAAGCAACCAAAACCGATCTCTCTTTAGCCACACATGGCCTCTGGTGAAAAGGGCCTAAGATAGGGAAGGGAGTTATTTTCTGATCCATATGTATGCAGCTGCAAAGTCAATACGGTTAATCTCACCTTACAGATGAAGAAACTGAGGCTCAATGTAGTAAAGTAACTTACCTGAGGCCTGTAACAAGATGTGCATGGCTGTAATCCAGTGTTTTTCACTATGCTACAGTGGAATGGAGAATTCTTATTCCATTTAAACTGTTACATCCTCAGATGTAATTAGTTCCACTTTCTTAGCTACACCCAAATTATTCATATCCTATTTCTATTAAATCACTTATCACAATATAAAGATCCCGTTTAGATGCCTTTCTCCTTTACCAGTTTCTGAATACTTGGAGGTCAGGGACCATGCCTCTATTATTTCAGTATCCCCAGAGACTAGAATGGGCACCAGACAAGTACATGAATGAACTAATACATCTGCAACACACACACACACACACACGCAGAGGCACATAAACAGGAAACTACTAAGCCCTATAAGTGAGATGTACAGGTAATACCCGCATGGGAAAACTGGACCAAACTGGACCCAACAGCTGTCATTCAACTGTTAAATCAATGCTGCCTATATGGGTCCTTTTAGTTTCAAATGGCCCTTTCAGAAGAGAGTGAATAGTTCAGACCTGTTAAATCTAGAAATATTGACGCACTCATTGTGGCCCACAGGAAGTTCCAGCTTACTCTGAAAGGACTCCTTTCAAGCAAAAGACTTCTGACTCGATTGACCCAGAGTCAAATACTCAGTCATTCTGGTTGTCCTAAAGAGACAGAATCTGCATTTGCATGTGCCTACTGACCAGAGTCTGACAGAAATTTTTTAAAAAATCAGCAACCCCCCCAACTTAAAAAGATAGGGGGGTCTACTAGCACATTAATGGCAATTATTAACATACTTTTACATGTTACATGCCATGTCCATATGCCTCTGAAATTTATATCATAAACATGAGCTCTAATAAGTTGTGCTTGTTGCAGCTCATCTCTTCAAAAACACATCCATCTTTGGTGCACTGAGCTTAGCTAGCTGGTTGTCTATCACTGACAGGCATCAGTGAGGAAAAGTATTGTTGAGTTGTGTGGTAGGAGAATGCATGCTTCTCTGTTGCTGAGGAACTGTCATATGGGATTAGAAATGCTGCTGGACCCTGCCCTTGCCATTCCAGATAGGGAGGAAGGGGCTGCATAGCCGGGATGGGCCTGGGAGGTAAGTAGGGGCAAGGAGCTCCCAGTGTCATTTCACGAAGGATGTGAGAGACAGTTTATTTTCTCAGGTGCTGTCTAGACTTCCTGATACACCCAATTTAGGTGCTTAAAATTCTCTAACTTCTTCCTCAAAATCATACTTTTATTTTCCTTTTGGCTACTTAATAATAGTAGTTATGTCATTTCTACTTGAAAATCTACAGCAGTGGGTGGTAAACTGTGGCCCCCATTTTTAAAGGCTGAACAAGAGAAATATTTTGTGCATGCAAAAGTTACATAAAATTTAAATTCTAGTGTCCACAAATAAGTTTTTTATTGGAACAGTCACATTTGTTTGTTTACACGTTGTTTTGGCTATTTTCCAGTGATGGCAGAGAGGAACAGCTGCCACACACAACATATGGCCTTTAATGCCTAAGACATTTTCTATCTTCCCCTCTACAGAAAAAGTTGCTAATTCTTGATATAAAGGATGGGCACCTCTGCTTTTTGTAGGCCTCCTGAATATGTTAATTTATTAAATTGGGGTATATATTACACATTGCTAGTTTGGGACAGTGGGTAAAGAGATATTTTGGTTACAATATAATCACTTATTCTCAAATTAGGATCCTCAATTCGATTTCTAACAGTCCACTCAGTAATAAACACACATGATATTTCATGTCAAATACTTTAAACAGAGTTCTGGGCAACAGGAAATGAGTGAATCTCTTAAAAAGCTCACCCTGTTGTATCAGACTTAAAAAAATATATCTTTAGGAACTTTTTTGCTCATTAAAAAAGTACAATAACCTCAGCTATGAGAGTGAGGGTCAGAATGGGGTAAGGGTCAGGAATGCCTCTCTACACTTTACCTGGTAACCCAAAGCAAGGATCCTACATCACGATGGAGTCCAGCTCCATCTCCCACTCCTGTAAATACAGTGTGTTAAAATGGCCACTGTGGACTTTGGGAAGGGGGATACAACATGGGAAGGATCAGAAGGTAGGAGCTTAAATATTTGGAATTGTTCCTAAGATGGATATTTCAAAGTGGGATGGGCAGGGAAAGCAGCAACCGGCCGCAAGGATTTGTCTGAGCCCACAAATGTGGAGCAGGGAAACAGTGCAAAATTTGATAAGTAGTCTGTGAGGTGTGGTTAAGTGCAATAAATAAATGATCATGAAAGACCTGGGAACAGGCCTCAGAAATATAAGAAGCAGATACTTCTCTACTTCATGACTAAAATCAATAAAAATTATCTATCAGCTTATAAGCTACTGGGGTTAAGTAACTAATGAAGGCATATAATGAAGAATGCAAACCTTCTCCACTGGGGGATGGGGAGGGGAAGAAATATATCAGAAAATAGTAGATTTTAATTATTTGAGTGACTAATGAGTTTTCCTTGATTTTTTTCCGTATATAAATGTATACTTTCTCTTTATCACCCCCCAAAAATCTTATACATAATATTCCTTGCCCCCATTGCTGCATTAATAAAATTGGAGTTTGAGCATTCTCTCTCCATGCTTTAAAAAAGAAACAACCCCCCCCAAGCCCCCCCCCCCCAAGATCTTTAAATCTCTCTGCTAAATGAGAGGCTGAGCTCTGGGGGTTGGGGGAGAGGGGATGGCTACTCTGACCAAGCACAGCTGGCTTCTGCCTCTCACTTGAGAGAGACCTAGGTTTCAATTATACCTGCCCAGTGCCTAGCATTTCATTTAAAAAACAAAAAAATCAACAGATCAATAAATGCTCTCTTTGTACTAATCAAGTTTTAGAAATGGATACAAAAAATTTTAGAAGCTACTGCACTATGTTGAACTGCACATTACATTATATTTTGTGCTTATGCTTTGAAGCAATTTAAAGGGTACAATTTTACTCTCTCTTTTTTTAACCTTCATGCAGAGGAGTAGAATAAAGGGTACAATTTTATGAACACATTAAGATAACAAAAAATAACTTCATGACGTAAGAAACTAAAATAATACATGTTTGTAAGATATATAGTAGTACGTGCAAACAAGCCACAAAAGCCTATAATGAACAAAATCTTCTGTTTTGTCTTCTGTCCTTTAAAAACTTGCTAGAAAACAGAAAATTGAATTTAATTTTGAAAAGTCAGTGGCAGATACAGAATGGTAGGTGAATTTTCCATGAAAATGTACCTAAGGAAAGAGCTGGCTTAGACAATAAAAGGAGTCAGAAACCTCCCAGGGCCTGGGCTACTACTGCACACAACTGCCCTACATTGGGCTGAGTGATGGTGACAGTAATCACAATTTCCACTAGTTTCTTAGAAATAGTGAATTTTCCTCAAATTCATTTGAATTGGAATTCCATGAATGTGTTATTCCAAACTGTTTTCCCTGATAATAAGCTAAAAATAAAAAATAGCATGCCCACCTTCTTTGCTCTTTTTGTCTATCTTACAAGTACACATATAATCCCTCTCAGCAAAATCTATGAAAATGTATTTAATATTTGTCAAAATAACCTAAAGTTTTGACTCCACTGTCAGATCATCTTTGATTCTGGTTTTTTTAAATGAATCCTATGAAATAGTGAAATTACAGAAAAAGGTATGGTATATTTCTCTATAAGAAGTCTTAGTAAGTGATTTTTTTTTTTTTTTTTTAAGTTAACACATTAAATTGTCGATGTGTAAGAAAAACCAAAAGGACCCTGGCTAGGGGACTGGTGTGTAGCTGGATGGTGCCATGCCACTCCGTGGGGTACAGTTTATTAATTTATAGGTCTTTAATTCTGAAGTGATGGTCTCTGTGTTCCATGACAAATCCTTAGGCCACTTCCACCTTTTGTATTTTTAAAAAATAATCTGAATATTTTCAGACAATCTTTCTCTAGTTTTCTAATGAACCTGCAGTAAACTATGAAAACTTCTGAAAAAGGAACATGTTCACCAAAACTAACAGCAAGAGCTTCTATTTTTAAAAGTGAAATAGTCCTCTAAAGATTAAAAAAGAGAACATATCATAAAAAAGAGAGGGTTTATTATTTTTCATTCTAAAAACTTTTAACTCCACGTTTGGAGTTCATGTTAAATACAACTCTATACGCAGATGAAGCCAACGTGGGTATGTGTGTGTATACATATATTCACGGATATTATTTAAAAGAACAAGTATCTTGGGACACATTAATTAAGTATCCTGGGAAAATGAAAACTCACATCAGGGTGTTTTTTCTTGAAACAGTCAACAAACTGATTTAATATGAAAATGGCTGTCTCTTTCAATTTTGGTTAAAGAAAAGGATTAAGAATCACTAAATGTATTTCCATGACATTTACCCAGCAGAAGACATAATACAGTCTAAAGAAAACAGCAGGTATTGAATGGATTCCCAAAACCCACCGAACAAAAATAACTTTTTCAGGGACCTCCCATTTCACCATCTGAAATGCTGAAAGGTACATGTGTACTGAGACAAAAGACAGGTGCCCTTTCATATGAAAATGATGTGTGAGCAATACACAGCAGAGGAACGTGCAGTTTGAAAAAGCTTGTGCTAAACAAAACACGCATGTTCTTATAGCTTCTCTCTACTATTTTCTCAAGCCGTTGAAAAGGAACACCTTTTGCAACAAGAAACATAGGCATTTTCTTAGGTTCAGAAATGCATTTCTGAAATGTGTCCCTGTTTAACTTTTATAAAGTTACAGGGCCCCAGACACTGACAAATGAGCTTCATTACATTCAAGGTGCAACCTATTTGCTGTGACAATCTGTTTCACTTGAGGAATGGTATTTGCATATGAAGGAAAAAAAAAAAAAAAGAATCAAGATTCCTATCTTGTCTTCTGGTTTCTGTTACATTAGTTCATAAAAGTTCACAGAACCTTAGATTTGGAAGGAAATTAGGTATTTTTAAGATGAGGAAACAGAAACCTAGAGACCAAGGGAGAGCTGAGATTACAAAACCCCCTGATGTGTCCAGGGATAGACCAGACTGCCTTCCCCCTTCATGGGTTTAAGGCAGCATAAAATACCACAGGCTATGAAATCAGGCAGAATGCATGGCTGAATGCAGGCTCAGTCACTGCTGTGCAGTTGGATCCTAGGCTAGACAAAGCGTTCTGAAACACAGTTCCCCATCTGCAAAATGGGAATGCTATCTATTCCTACAGCACTGTTGTGAAACTCCAAAGTGCACATGCCACGTGCTTGGTGCTCAGTAAAGGATATTTAATTTTATAGATATTCACGATTTTTTTCTGCTTTTGCAAAGAAATATAAATAATACAAAGTTAAAAATGAATCCTGTTTGCTATTTTTAAAGTTTTCAGGTAACCGAATGCCAATCCTGATCCTGATTTTTTAAAAAACATTTTAAGTATAAAATTACTGTATAGGCCAAGAAGACCAATCGATTCTATAACATGTTTGATCCATTTGGTCTTATCAATTCCATCAAACAAGTAATCAGTATGCTAGTCCCTGCCTCATTGAATTGTCGAGACTGAATGAATCGACTTTTTCATTTTGTGTAAACGAGAACAAGTGGGTCCTTCCTTCCTTCCCCACGCAATTCTGTAATGAATATCTTTGATAAAAATAATATTTGCTAAAGCACATAACATTTTCCCTGTACCATACTTTGCTCTAAGAACTTTATGGATATTAACTCATTTAACAAATTTCTAATGAAGTAGTTGCAGTAACTAACCCCACTTCACCCAGAGTTATCCAGTTAGTATGTGCATTAACCATTACTTGTACTGCCTCTCAACATTTTAAATTACTGCTTTAATAACCATGCATATCTGGTCAGAATTGGACAATTGAGAATATGAATTACTTCTTACAGGATAGACAACGTTAACAGAGAGGCTAGCCCTTCGCATCCAAAAATCAAATGTAAATGAACTAAAATAGCTTAAAATAAAAATGACTTTAATAAAAGTAAAAAGTTCAAGGTCCACAAACAATATTTTATTTGGCTGCTCTGAGTTTGTTTCCATGTAGTGACAACATTTATTTTCTCATGTGTCTGGTTGCTTTTCCCTCAGTGTCTTTGGCAGAGACCTCTTCCTTTACCTGTCGTGTAATGTTTCCCAAGATTTTGACTGTGACTTCTTCTCACCTTCATATGTTTCTCCTGGCTCCCATGGCTTCCAACACAACTTGTAAGGCAAAGATTCCCAAGTATCAATACCTCAATCTCTCTCCTAAACTCCAGAAATAGTGGGAAATAGGACACTTCCAACTGGCACTCCAAAAAGCAACCTCAACATGACTAACCATTTACCACCTAAACAAGACATGTTCTTCCTCCTGTTCTGCTGTCTGAAAAAAAGGTAACCCCATCTACTTGGGTTCCAACTCTCCAACTGACGAGATATTTAGCCTTTCCCCTCCCTGCCCATCCTGATGATTACATCTGCCAGTGCTGCCTTCCAAGTGTCTGTCCAGCTGTCCTCTCCAGTTTATCCCCACAGGGACGGTCTACTTTTCTTTAGGTTCTTGCCGCTTTTCAGCAGGACCAACTTCTAATGCTTTTGCTTCCTGTCTTATGTCCTGCCTCCTCCAATTTATTGTCCATACTGTACTGAAAGAAAACTTTCTGAAAGCCAGTCTGCTCATGTCCCTTCTTGGCCCCACAGTAGCCTGGACATGCCTGTGTTAAAGCTCTCGGCACACCCCACTGCGACTGGGGGTCCCACTCAGCATGCGCTATGGATGGTCTTCACCACCATATCCCCCAGGCCTAACACAGTGCTCAGTGCTGATAAACGCTTGTTGATTAATTAAATGAATTAATCCACTTTAATTCAAATACTTCCTATTCTTAAAAACATACAAGATCCAACATAACAGTAATCTATTTTGTTAGACAAAGTTTATTGATTGCATTCTAACTATTCTATCATCTTCTCAAGTCTAGCAAATTAGAATACATATTTTTGAAAAGGAAAATAAATTTCGGGTGGTTTCACTTAAAACTGATTCTAGTTACAGGTCTAGTTTGCAAACAAATGTTATTTTATTTATTAATCTTTTTTTTTTTTGGCAGCTGGCCAGTTCTGGGATCTGAACCCTTGAATTTGGGAGTATCTTATTTTTATCCTCTAAAATTAGTACATGATCTGTGATTGAGCCTTGTATTTTGTTGCTCAAATAGCATTGATTTCTTATTTTTTAAAATAATATATTTACTTTATAATTCTTTTTATTCTCACTTATGAAGATTTTTAATGGAATTACCTTGAGCATTATGAATAAACATTATTTTTACATATTTTTAATGGTCAATATATATTCTACTAAAATGCAGTTCTTTATTATCTTTAATAATTCCATTAAAACCACAAATTTACATTACTAGCAGTTGATTTTGGCATTCAGAATAAGATAACCAACAATCAAAATCTAGTTATTCGTAGACAGAACATGAGAAAAGTACAAAGGCTAGAGATATTACTACCCCATATCCTCCTTATAATACAGCTTTGGTGGGTATAGGGATAAAATAAAGCCAAAAGCAAAGAAGAATGGGGTCGTAAAGACCCCATGAAGATCCCGTGGCACTTTTAACTTTCCATTGTCACTGATGATTTATGTGTTAACTTAAACAGAATTAAAAAACGAAACTCACTTAGTAATTTATTTAACTGATGTAATATTAGTGGGCTGTTTTAGAAGTTTTTTCTAAATATACATAAAAAATCAACTTTAAAAAAATAAATTAAATAAGGTAATACTTTTAAAACAAAACTCCATCAACTATGTACAACATGGGTACCTACATTCAAATCACTGCAAATCTTAGGTACAATGTGTTTCTAAATAGTAACTCTAACAGGTTAAAATAACTTGCTTGCCACTGATAAAAATAAGTGCAACACTTTCATAGCATTTTGTTACCAATCTAGACTTTTTGATTTCCTTGAGAGAGGCAGCACTAAAACGTGCTTGTTGGCATAGGGAGGGGACGTTCACCACATGCCTCCAGCCAGGACCTATTCATTACTCCTTCAGTGCCTTGGTAGCAACTCTGTAGCGCTCACTTGGCACTGTCCTAACAAGCCTTCATGGTGGGTATCTGCGGATGTGGTGTCTTCCCCACCAGACCGAGGAATCCTTGCTGCCTTCATCTTTACACTGCACCCCTCAATATTCAAAGAGCTATGCACTGATCAGACACTCAAGAGCTGCTTATTTAATTTTATTTAATGGTGAATGCTTGTAGTCCATGCCTTCTCACGGACTTTCTAAGAAGTAAAATTTTGGTAGACTGGGGAGAAAGATCAGTTTATGTTAATGAAAGGCCTTAAAAATAGGCCTTTAAGGTCGTCTCTTGTTATCTCATTACTTCAACCTACCTCAATGGCCATTGTTACCAGGTAGGTACCACCAAGGTAGGCATGCATGGGAATGCAGCTCTAGTGCAGAGATGACACTGGCAGGTATTAGCCAACTTGTCTGAGACCAGGTGTAATGACAATGGCAGAGACTCTGGAGAAAGCAGAGTTTTCAATCTCAGCTCTGCTGTTTTTCTAATACCTGACTGTGGACAAGTGCTCTATCCCTGCTCCTTTCCAGGGATTTACATATGTGATGAAAATGTGTACAGCACCTGCAGAGCTGAGTACAATGCCTGGGACACTGCAGTGCTCAGGAAATGACAGCTCCCTCCCGCCCATGATCTCCACGTCTGTTAACAGCATTCCTTCCTCCTGATGACACATGCTAGCCGTCCTCCATGTCTTCCTCTGTGCTGAATGAATATAGATGTGAAGCCGTGAACATAGCACCCCACTAATATGAAGGTAAGATACACATGCACTTGCACACACATCACACACTCCCTTGTGTCCAATCAGAGCCACGTCCTGTTGTTTCTACTGCTTTAGTTTCCCACACACTCTTCCTTTCTGCCATCAGACTGCTGCAACGGGGCAAAGTGCCGAGGGCTCTGGGGTCACAGAGCATGGAACTTACACCTGCCTGGAGAGGGAGGGTGGTCAGAGAACTTAACAGACAAGGTGACAATGAGGCAGAGTGGAAAATAAACAGGAGTTTACCAGCTGAAGGAGCAGGAAGAAAGGGGGCAAGCAGGCAGGCCATTTCAGGCAGGGGGAAGAATGTATAAATGACATCCATGTGGCTAAGCACGTTTGGAAATTTACTCATTGGTATGGCTGAGGAATAGGGAGAAATTGGGGATAACATCAGCAAGTGAGGGTTTGCAGGTAAACAGGAGTCAGACGAGAAGGGCCTTGCACGCCTAGCATAGGAAGGTGTCCCCAAATGCAATGGCTCTAGTAGATGGCTAACACTGCGCTCCCTTTGTCATTTTGCTTGTACCTTCCCATGCTTGGCCTTTGTTATACCTAATCATGTGAGTCATACCTGGTATATGTATAGACAAGTTCACTGAAGATGAGGGCTATACCTCTCTGCCTTGTTTATTAAAAAAATATTCTATAGTACCATAGCCATAGAAAATACTCAATAAATACCTAGTTAAATTTGTCTATGAGTGGGCCCTTTCAAACGGAAGGCTGCTATGCTTTATTAAGTATTTAAAACATATTCCTTAAAAAATTGTTTATACTATCATTTTATTATAATGATGACAAAAGGTTTATTAAACAACAGTTAGCCTTACCCCAAATTTTCTGAATTATATAAATTTTAAATTTAGTAGAGTCTGAAGTAAAGAGATTATATAATTACAGCTCATTGTGATGAGAGTATACTAAGTTATCCAGTCTTTTTTGTTTTGAACGTGCTGCTCACAATAACAACATATATCTGAGTCTATATCTATATATACATGATTTCAATTCAACAAATAATTATTGAGTCCCTATGATGTGTTAGTCACTGTATTTACTTGGGATATAAACTGATGTCCCCTGTGGAAATCATGCAATGATATGCTATGTTTACGATCAAAGTCAAAAAAGAAAAACTGAGATTCCTACATTAAAGTTAAGTCCTTGTCTAAATTCACCAACCTGTTAGGAGTCAAAGGCAGATTTAAACTTTGGTCTCCTGACTTCATTAGTGATATTTCTATTATACTTCAGTACTTCTCAAAAGTTACCAATATAGTTCATATTCATAAGCTGTTTGGGCTTGACTTATAAACAACTTACTGGGAGAGAATTTTTTTCTGAAAAATGTCTGTTTGTTCTTAAATGATTTATCATCTTGGCAGCACTAAGCCCTATGTTTTATTGAAGAGTGAATTTAGACAGGAGGTCTGAAATGGAGCTTTATGTGGAATGACTTAATTAATAAACAGATATGAAGTCATGAACAGTAGCATCCTACTTATCTGAAGCTAAGATCTAGCAATTGCAAGCACGTGTGAACAAAAGACCACCAGGATGCATAGCTGTCACTAAGCCCATGATTTTCTTCATAGGAATTTTCCCAAACTACTTCAGAATATCACCCAGTAAAAGATAACAAATTAGAAAAAATACAAGAATAGCAGCAAGAAGTGATAAGTAAAAAAGTATGAAATCTGCAGACATTTAAGATCGATGTGTATATGTGTGTATATATATATATTTCAAATATATAATCAAATGTAATTAATATATAATAAATATGTTAATTATAGCACTTGATATTAATTACAAAGGCTTCATTCATCAAGGGAAGAGTTATTAAATAATGCAGAGTTTCCTTCATTTGCAAAAGTAGGGAAGGACATACTTCAGAAACTGTTAAATCATAATTGGTTAATATTTTTAAGCATCTATATGAACAAATATCCTTTATGTGTAAAGTTCAGATGAGTTATTTTTGATAAAGCCAGATGCATAAGAATTGTGGCTGCCTTAAGTTTCCTAATTTTTAAGATTTAGAGGTGAACAGTTTTCATATGAATTAAAATATGTATTATAAAAAGATTGGCTATTGAGCCTCACAGACTTACTAGAGAGCAAGATACAATCTGGAATATAAATATTTCCAGATTCTTCTGAAACAAATTTTTTTTTTTTATGTTGCAATTTTTTTTTTTTTAAATCTTGTTTTAAATTGACCTGTATTTTGCCTTAAACTGTACTATTCTGCAGAACACTGATGATCACGCTCCATTTTAATGTCAGGTCATACATACTACCAGAGTTCTAGTTTCTTTTTTCAGACCTCTTCAAGTCTAGACCCAACATCTGGTTCCAGTCCGCCATCTAGTGGCTGTTGAATCACTGATGCCCATTACTTGTAGTGAATTTTAAAAATTACGACAGAATTTATTTTTTAGAAAATAGTGAAAATTCTAAACAGTAATACCAAATCCATATGATTATTTCTTTCTAAAATTCAAATTTAAATCATTTAATAAGCAATATAGTTCTTAAAATAAGGGAAATCCATAGTACATAGGACTTATGTAGAGCACATATTTAAATGACTATATTGATTTAAATATACTGCATATTCATTTAAATACACTGTTTTCTTCTTCATGTAGAGGAGACACAATTTAGACCAGTGAATATGAACAATGAAGCTGATGATAAGATGTATATGATTGCTGAGATATACTTCTTCCTCCTCTTTAAAATGCCTTAAACGATTTAGCACAGGCAGGTGTTAGTAAAGGCATTTAAATACTTGGTCACATCTTCACATTATTATCTAAACTGTACATTCACAAAAATATACTTAATTATTTTTAAGTTTAAAAAGGCATGCTTCAGCATTTCTTTTTTTTCACTCTAAATTCTTTGCCAATATCCAGAAAACATTCTCTTTCATATTTCTACAAATATGTTTAAATTACTATAAATTACTGACGATTGATCAGGTCCTAATGAGGCACACAAAGATCAAGTGTTAAAGGCAAAATTAACGTGACTTTCCCAAAGAAAGTTTCTCATTGCTACTTGCTCCCCTCCCATAGCGTGCATGGCTCTCATAAGTCATCTGTTATAATCCCAAACTCCACATTAATTATTATTGGTCACACACAAGTAACTTACTCAATATGCCTGAAGCAAAGGTAAGGCTTAGAAGATATTTATTAAAAGCATGCAATCCAACGTGAATCCTTATAGAACTAGTGTTGATTTCATTTTGAACATTAAGTTATGAAATATTGTACAGTCATGCATGGCTTAACTACAGTTACACCTGAGAAATGCATTGGACGATTTTGTCATTGTATGAACCTCATAGAGTGTACTTACACAAACCTGCATAGTATAGCCTACTACACACCTAGGCTATAAGAGCGAGCCTATTGCTCCAATCAGCATCATATATGTGATCTCTTGTTGAACACAATGTCGTTATGTAGCACATGACTGTATATAATTATAAATCAGAAGGCAGCATGGGCTTACTTTGAACCAAATACAGCAAATCAACCAAATTTCATTCTTCCTTTCTTTTTAAAAATAATGTTATTTCACTGATAGTTCAGGAGACTATGCCTGCACAGAGTAACTATCTCTCTGCTAAGCAGATGAATGGATTTGACATATTTTGGTTTGTGGCAGGAAATTCACAACGATATCTTGATGTAGCTGGGAGATAGAAAAATGTGGGCTGGAGGTAGAACAATTAGGTGGACTCATAGCTATAGGTTAAAGAATTAATACCCACCTGAATGGCAATCTCTAGGATCATATCTCAGGGCTTTTTCCTTGAACCTGCTCTACTCAATACATTCATCAAGAACCTGGCAAAGATGGAGAAGCTGAAGGAGAATGCTAAAATACTAAAAGCGAGGTGAGCAGGAAGAGGTTTCAAATCATTTCAATTTATTAGAACAAAGGGCCTAAATCAAAAAAAATATAAAAAGTAATTATTTCCCAGACTTGAAAAGGGACATGCAAAGCTCAGAATAATGAGTCTGTTGTGTAACTGCAGCCCATGCCGGAGCACTTTCAGTGACAGGAAACACACAACTCCCAAGGGAAGCCATCATTGGAGGGACAGCTTCAACTACAAATACAACGTTGCATGTTTAAGTTTAAAAGGAATCAATTATAGGTACAAGTGACAGACAAGATCTAGTTGTCAACAGTTCTTGATTTAGATGAACATCATTTTCTCATATATTAAGAGAAGTCCATCAACAGGATCTTTTCATTCAATTGTGGTATGGAAACTTTCAAAGACACAGTGATAAGTTGAAGTGTATCTGGAAAGACACAGCTGAGAGAACTGGGGGTTTGTGATTTGGAGAAATGAAGATGCCAGTGGTTCATAAGTGTTGAGAACACTGGGGCCAGTAAGAGAAAATTAGCGTTATCATTAGAGCCATCCCATTCAGCCAGAAGGTTCTGAGACCCAAACAGCACCATAAGAGACAATGCAACAACACTGTAAGAGACTAGGAGACTCTGCCCTCAATTTTCACCCAAATTATCTTGCAGAAGAACTGTCACTCCAGTGTTTAAGGAAAGATGGGAAAACTACCGCTGTGGGAACAATACTTAACCAGAAGCCACACTTGTGCAAAAGAGATAATAATAGCTGCAAGCACAAGGTTGCTGTGAGGATCAAACAAAATACATGCACATGTACAGAAAGCTGCATAGCAGTGACATGCTCTCTGTGAGAGATGACACACAAGGGATTCCCCTAGTTAGGAAACATACTAGACTCTGTGACATGTAAAGTCCATTCTATTTCTTGGAGTCTATGATTTTATCTTAATAATAAGCCAAGTTAATTAGCTCTGCTTCAGCCTTCAAGGTTTATTGTTTTGCATTATAATGCACAAAAGATGTCTCCTCTACTCTCATAGTATATGTTAAAACCTGTAAGATCCAATCCTATAATGCCATGGAGTAAAATCCTTTAATAGTAAATGATTAAACATTTTCCTCTCTTTCACTGTTCATCACTTGGATAAGAGGTGTCTGTGTGGAAATGAGGCTAATATGTATTCCAGAAAGCTCAAGGAGAATAGGTATAACTCAAAATATGTGATAATTCACTGAAGAAAGGTCATTTTTTTTAACAGAACTGCTCCCATAAAAAGTCAGTACAGTAGTATGTCCTAATCACACTCCCTGCTATGATTTATGTTCACTATCTACTGATAGGATAGAACATGCTTATTTGACTTCCATGTCTTTACACGCATTCTTTGCCTTAATAATGAAGTAATGGATTTTAAAATAGTGCCTAAGAAACAGATGAAAACTTCCCCTGAGAAAGATCAGAATAAATGGAGAGGGAAGAATCTGGAATTAAGTAGAAAAGGGAAAGGGATTGGGAGCAGAGAGGAAACACAGAAGAGACAATTTGAAAAATTGTAGATTTAACCACCTTAGAAATATTAAAAGAATAACTTGTTAGATGAGCGAAAGTAAACTCCATATTCTATAATGCTTTTCTGACTTCACATAAGCCTCCTATGCTATAACTTAATTGCAAAAAAATAATGCCGAGCCTCAAGGTTCAGAGTCATAAATTTGCAAAGCAGCTTTGGAAATGACTGATATAATAACATGGGCTAAATAAACGGCAAAAAAATGTAGATTTAAATGATTTTGCTACCTAAGCTGGGTAAGTTTACACTGCATGATTATTTTAATATGTTTGAGATGGATATACTACCTACATAGCCACATGGGAATCTGTTACACTTGCTGAAGTTTGACTCCTGTCGAAGACAGAAACTGGACTGGGCTTGCTTGTTCTGTGGTATGTTTTGCCAGGAGTGTGAGTGAATGAGTTTCCCTGTTCTATCTGCTTCTTTGAACTTCACACATTGCAGCCAACAGTCACTTTTCCTAGAAAAGGTGGTGAGACCCTCCCCTCCTCCCATCTTCAGTCTCTAGCTAGTGCCTCCCACTGGTGGCACCCAGGAGGATCCAGAAAGCCAGGGGATGCCAGCTGAGGGACACATAAGGCAGAGGAAAGGGTGGGTAACGGGTTAAATGAAGAGTCACCAACCAGCTCATTTCCTAGATGGATAGGTGGGGTGGGGTGGTTAAATGGGTGGGTGGGTGGATGGATGGATGGGATGATGGGTAGATAAATGGGTGGATGTGTGGGAGGGTGGATGGATGGATGGGTAGGTGGATAGGTTAATGGACAGATAAATGGGTGGGTGGGTGGATGGGTAGATGGATGGTGGCAAAGTCAGTGAATCACTTATGGTCTCAATTTCCTTCTCTGTAAACTGAATACTAAAATCCTCCACCTATACAAAAAAATATCAATGAGAATCAAATGCAATTATGTGGAAGTGTTTTTAAAAACTTACCACGTTACTATGTACATATAAATTTTATTTTATTTTTTGGTTTGTTTATTTCTTTGCTATTTGGGGAAAGAGGGCTGAGGGGAGTAAAACATGATCTAAGGGTGGGGGTAGGGAACATGCTAACTTTAGGAGAAGAGAATAATTTTGCTCAGCTTGTCGTCTGATGTGCCATGTGGTCATTTGTTAACTGGTAAAGTACATAATGATTAAATGACGGTGCTGATTATGAGAAAAACAATTAGATCACTAGTTTCACACCACCTTAAAAGCCCTTAAGAAACAGAAGAAAAACTTCATTGGTTTCTAAAGTTCACTTAGGCTTAAACCTTTTCAACTAAGAGAGAAAATGCATTCTACCCAGAAGGAAGGAACTCAACGGGAGGCGTCTGTCCAAGAGGCGAGAACAGACGCCGGTGCAGCAGACTGGGGTGCGGAGCAGAGCAGCTGGCCCTTCCGGACTCCCACTGCCTTCAGGTGAGAAGCCGTGCAGGGCTGTACCTGTATGTGTCCTCCGATGAGCCTTCAGGTGAGAACTTTTTGTGTACACTTTGTTGCATCCCTCAAAGTCACATCTGTGGATACGCCGTTTTCTGGAGTCTGGGGATTCAGACCGTCTCTGGCGTCTTGTGCTCTCAATACTAAATGGTGAAATGGAACTGGAAAAAGAAAAGATAAAGTTAAATGGTGAGAAGCACAGCAGTCCTCTTGGTGCAAGTGGCATGAGACTAGTGGCACAGTCTCAGACTCTACAGCTTCTTAGGCCCAAGACCACATTTCCTGCTACCCCTTGAACACATCTCGTTTCTTAACCCCAAAAGGCAGACAGCATAACTTACTTCTGGTGAAACACTCCCAAGCAGAGAAAGACATGCTTAACACAACAACAACAACTACTACTGCTACTACTAAAGCTAAATAAAAGCAGTGGTAGATGAGCAAATCCCCATTATCAGAAGAAACAAACTGGTGGTGGCATATTAACACCTCACAGTTTTGAACTTCCAAATATCCTTACAGAGAATATTTTGAGGAAGGGCTGCTGTAGACAAATGACAAAATGGATGCATTTAATAAGTAACAGGAGGGTCCGCATTGCATGCGACAACATAGAAAATCGTGTAAAATCACAATGTACATTTCAAAAGAAGTGAGGTCAGGCTGAAAGAAATGACATCAGTACATCAATAACATGACTCATGACAAGCTATTCTGGTTCAGTAAAATGCACCTGACATTTAACTTTTCTAGTTGGTGGTTCCTCATGGTGAGGAATAAAGTACATTGTATTTAAAGATTAGCTGTACCACCGTTATGAAAAAAAAGTTTTAACCATGAAATTTGGCCCTGACTTGCATGTTGTTTAATCTTAATGCCCCAGTAGAAAAACAGGATTAGTTTGAAATGTCAGGTAATTGATTAACGTGCGCTTTTTAAAACCTTAATCTCTTTTGATTGAGATAGAAATAAAGAATATGACTCATCTTTTTTAGTTATCCATGAAGTTCTTTAAAATTACAGTGAAATATGATTTAAAAAAGCAATCACCCATTTTCTACTATAAAAAACTTACCACTGTTAATATTCTGACATATTTTCTTTCAGCTTTTCCATGTTTTGATGCTTTTAAAAATTAGCTTTTAACAAATCACCATTTTAAAAAATTGAACATTACAGGTAAAGATCAATTCCCTCCTGGTCTTTCACCATCATCCTGGTCCTTTCTCCTCCTCCTAGAGAAAACCTTTATCATCGATTGGGAAGAGTTTTCTTTAGATCCTTCCAATTCTTTTTAAATATGTATACCTATACATAGCTACATTTAGAAAAAATCATAATATTGTTTTGTGCTTTTCAAGCATCATAAACATCATCACACTGTTCACATCATTCTGCAAATTGTTCTATCACTGCCTTTTTTTTCACTCAGCATTAAGTGTTTGAAATTTATCCGTGTTGATACAAATGCTGTAGTTCATTATTTTGAAGTGCCATATACAGCAATGTATCAATTCTAAGACTTATTTTTTTATATCTGAGCATCTCTAAAATCAGGACGCTTCTCACAATGGATGGCTAGGCATAGTTTCAATGGCATAATTTTTTTATTTATTAGTGGCATGTAAAGTAAGGTGCATTTTAAAATAGATGACATTTCAGCTTAGATCAGAGTTGAGCGAACTTTTTCTATAAAGGGCTAAATAGTAAATATAGTATTTTATTTCAATTTTGAGAGCCATACAATCTTATGTGTAACAAAATCGCATTGTGAAAGCAGCTATAGACAAAAAAAAAATAGACAAATGAGCTTGACTACATTCCAATAAAACTTTATTTACAAACATAGTGGCCTGTTTTTGTTCCATGGGCTATAGTTTCCCAACTGGTGACTTAGATGAAATATGGTAATAATACAAAGACTATTCATCACAGAGTTCTTAAAATTCAGTTCCTAGGTGATGAACATATAGACTATTTCCAATATTGCACTATTACATTTCTCCAGTAAACTTTTTGGAATGTCTCCTTCTGCACATATGCCTTTTAAGTTTTCAGTGTATATTTTCTGTCCTACAAATAACAGATTAGGCAACCAAGAGCTTTATATGATTAGGTAAGATGAAATATAAATGATATTTACCTGTGTCTCAAACAATTTTATGTAAGATCTGTATTAGTGGAATGAAAGAACACATGCTATGTATGGCTAAACTACTTTTTTCCAGCCCTCTTATCAATCAATGGGGATTTGCGGTTTTCCACATAATTGACTCAATTGCAGGGATTGGAGTCTTACTGTGAAAAGAGTCAAAATAGTGTGACTGGCCTGCCCCATGAAAGAACAGCTTTAGTCACTCCTGACAAGGTATGTTCTGGCACCGTGTGTGATTCCTGTGAACAAGTAAGACTGTGTGTGCAATAATAGGGCAGCAGTAATTTATTTCTTGAATATGTAGTCATGAAAATAAATATGGATCTTGGCATTGGGGACCTCAAAAAAGGTCATTCATTGTGTTATACGATGTTTGACATTTTAAAATTGAGAAAATGATATAGTGTTTATTTCCCTCAAATTAGAATTTAAAGTCTATAATAAGAATACTTTGTTTTCTACAATACTTTGTACGCATTAATATGTAGAAGTCTAAACATAACTACACATAAACACACACATACAGTTTTTGCCTATAGTTGATTTTGGCTAATTATCTTGCTATGTGCTCGTGTTTAACAAGAAAAGTAAAAAATAAATCTGAAATCAATGCCCCTACACAACTTATCAACTACTTAAATATATGACAGGCACCGAAACACAAGCAAAGGCTACGGAAGGGCATAAAATTGTAATCTAAGAGTTTTGAATTTACATCAAAAGGAAGATGTGTTAGATGGATGGCCTTAATGCTATGAGATTATGGCCCTCATCCTCTGGTTTTCGTCATTCTAAAGTGAAATGTTTTAGGACATTATAAAGAACAATCATCTAATGGTATGTGTACAATGAAAATAGTAAAAAAAAAAAAAAAGATTTCAGAGGTATGATGTGCAACCCAGTAAAGATGGTTTTGAAATGACATTCAAAGGGTAAATTTTCTCCTTGGTTCTCATTTTTAAATGGCAGAGACATCTCAGAAGATGTCAAAACTGTACCTTTCAGGACCACTTATTTGATCACTTTGTGGAAAGTTAGCAAGGTAAGCGAGGCTCAGGTAAAACGGGACCAAAAGTGCGGAAGAACTTAAAGAACACGGGAAGATGAGAGGACAATCCAATTCCAAAGACAGCTGTCACCTTGGGGCCCGTGGCATGATCTCACAGTGGGCAGGCACTGTAGGGGACAACAACTGAGGATTGGGGGTTTGACCGAGCCAAGTCCATGGCAGGAAAGGTGACAGTCAAGGTAATTTGTACTAAGTAATGTTGTATCTCTTGAGCCTAGAATATTTTGGGCATTCAAGAAATGTTTACTAGATAGAATGAATGAATGTATTGAGCAAAGTATTCCTAATTTTTAATTTCATATAATTAATTAATTCTCAACTGATTAATTAATCCTTATTAGGATCTGATTCCAAGTCTTCAGATAATGGGCACTCAGTTTCCTACTCCTATACCCATTTCCCCAAGTTTCATATTTTAAATACTACCAGATCTTAGGGAGTCTGGGTAACCATTAAAAACACATGTATATAAATGCCTCAGTTCTTTTCTCTAAGTTCAAGAGCAGGACATTCTAAAGCATTACTTACAATTTAAATTCTCAGTGGGAGGCCACTGTGATGTCTGTGTAGGATGCTGGTGAATGAAATAATAAAAATCTTCCCTTTGATCCTAGGAAAAGGTGAAGAAATGATCCTTACTCCCGGCAATATTATCCTGTCTCATCTCACTCTGGGGCTCCCCACAAGCATCGGCGTTTAGTAACAGAACAGCTGCCATTACACTTTGGTTGTTTCTACTCGGCCCTTCCTGTGGTTTCTGAGCAATGTGCCCTTGTTTAAAAGGCACTTGAGGAATCTTCAAACGCATGCAACGTGACTCTGTGCTTCAAAAATTTACCTGTTCTGAAGAATGGAAATAGGCAAGTAACTACTATATATGTCAGGATAGAAATCTTTCAGTAACCCTTAGGAGTAAGCTTGGTATGATGAAAATGATTAAGGTAAAACAGTTGTTACTGTGTTACCAAATTCTGTACTAAATACATCTGCACAGTTCAAAAGAACAATAACTAAAGGCCCACTCCTTTCCACAGAAGATTTGACCATTTAGAGTAGTGAATGAACGCCTGAGGGGGCTTCATAGGCACCTCGTTGTAATAATTAGATCTAGAGAGAACGAATGAGTGAATCATGACTTCAGTTGCACAGCAGTCCCACTTGGAATGGTAAGTTAAATTAGAATTAAACCCTTAGAGGCTCAAAAAGTCACATCCAGGTACAGCTCTATTTAAATAGAAGGCACCACACAGCTGCCATAAGAGAAATTAGGGTTAACTGTAATCAGCAGGTAATAGAAGACCATTTGTCATGTGTGACTTTAGTGTGATGAGATGCCCTTCACTGAAATTGGAGTTTCTACAGGAGTTTAAAAGAAAAAAAAAAGGCCAGGACATTCTTTCGAGGCTGGATAGAGGACATACACATCCCAAATTTAACAACAAGAGCAGAAAACACTGCAATTCAAAGTGTTTTAGGAAATTCAAACACACAATCTCAAGAGAACTTCAAGGAACATGGCTAATAATGACAGCTGACATTTACAGAATGCTGACTATGTGTCAGGCACTGTTCTAAACTCTTCTGGCTTCAAAGCAACCCTCCCGGGTTGATACTATCAGTATCTCTATTTTTCATATGGGGAAACTGAGGCACAGAGAGGTTAAATCCAAAGCCCAGACAAAGCAGGTAGTTCTACCAGGATCTGGACTCAAGTGGTTGACTCCAGAACTCAATCTTAACCATTATGGTATACTGACTATTACAAACCACCATATGATAAAATATGAAAAAGTAACACAATAATCTGTATCATTTAAATTTCCTCTGTAACCCTGGAACCCAATTATATAAAATAAAACAGTACATAAAAGCATTCTTAAAGGTAGCCTGCTATAATAAGGCCTTTACTTTTCTCTTGAGAGAATTTTAAGGTAAACTGTTTAATAAATACTGTCACAGAGGCACTCAGTATACTTACTTACTATTAATCTACCTAAGAAAATATTTTCTTAAAGTTGTTGTAAAGTATATATTCATTCCCAGGGAAATGTTTTTTTAAAGTCTGAGTTTAGCAGTGGTATGCAATAATGTCTTCCTTGACCATCAATGCCACAGAATTAGTTCCTTCCCTGACAGTCCAGTTTATTTACAATTGTACCAGAAAGAATTTTGAGTTGGCTGCATGATAGAGGTACCTTAGGGAAGTGGGGGCATTCAGTTTTAAAAAGCACATTTTGTTCTGCTTTCAAGGTTTATTTTTAAATTATTTTAAATAAGACATTAAACATTACCTACAGGAATTACAAATTGGCTTCTGCCACAGAATACACATAAGTAGAACAACTTCCTCGTTAGTCACTCAAACACCACCTTGGGAATGAATTATAAAGGCCATGAGCCAAACAACAGTCGACGCGACTTTGAGTTAACCAGGATCTACATACATCTCAGTAAAAGAGATTCTATTCACATGAACAATACAGACATCGTTATTTTGTAGGCTTGCTCTTAGCCAGCAGATGGCTCTCAGACGCAGGAAGCTTCAGTTTTATCCTCCGTACTACGATAGACTCTGGCTCCTATTAAACTATGCCAATGTTTCTTCTATGATACGAACTGGGGAAAAAGTGCTCTTTAGATACACCCACTATCAAATCAAATCCCCAGCAGCCACGTTCAAGGCAGAGCAGACTCACTGGCATACAATTCTTCATTCCTGTCTGTAGTTTCCTATGGAAAACTACTTTTGAACAGACTGACATTGTAAGATTACTAGAGGCCACTCTCCACTCTTTCCAGAAGCTGTGACTAAGACATACTATTTCATGTTCAAATTTGGATTCAATAAAAATTTTTCACAAAATGTATAAACCAAAAGCAATATGTTTGTTAAAATATGTCAAAAAGATCAGTCTTAGCATATAATCAAACTAGAGTTTGGCATTTTTTTATATGAACAGAATATGTCCAAAATGTATTTATAATTTTGTTTTATTTTAATAAATAAAAACTCCTACTAAACTAATTAAAAGATAATGGGCTTACAAATGAGCCTTTTTAGGGTGGAAGGCCTGGGAATGGATTCACAGTACATCATGATTTTATTTAAATTTAACAGCTGCCACTAAGTATTTTTCCACATCATTTTCTAGACCATTAAAAAACTCACAAGTATTACAGCCTTATTTTCTACTCTTTTCATTTGATTCATCATATTTTAGCAAGTAAGATCATAAGCTGTTTTAAGCAAAAGGTTTAAACATTATCAAAATAAAAAAAGCAAATTATTAATGGCATTATTTGTGATTGGTTTCATCATCAAACTTTTATGATGAAATTAGACTGCAAGGGGAAAGAGGATTGTTCACTAACGAAAAAGATCTCTTTCAGATATACAGCATTTATTCAAAATAGTTATTCTGGAGAGAATGCCTTTTGCATTACAGGACTTTTCCCCATAAAATTAACTCACAATGTAGGATAAAACAAGGGCTCCAAAACATGTGGATTTTTAAATTATAAGGGACATACCCACTGAATGGAAGATGCATAACTTCCTTAAATATTGAGGAAGTTTTCCACAGAATTTCACAAAAAACATTGGGATTTAAACTATGTTTCATGCAAGTGCAGTTGTAGCTTGGTGGATCATTTGAACCTTAAAAACTTTCTAGGTCAGAAGAGGCTTGATTATTTTAATCTGAACGCCTTCAAGGCAGGACCTGTCCTCACTCTGGCATGGGCCCTACCACCCCTGATTGCCTTATGAGAGCAGCACTTGAAATCTTATCCGTGGGGCTCTTGAACATGCCTGATCTTGAGACCTTCTAGAATCATTCTAAATTGGAAAAATAAGTTCTCCTTCTTTGACTAAAGATAAACTCGAAGCTCCTCAAGAGTGAAGATATGGTCTTCTACATGCCTCTTTTAGAAGCTGGCTTCATCGACAGATGCTTGAAAAGATGAAGGGAAAAGGGAAGGAAGAAAGGTTGGGAGCAGTCTACACTATGGGGAATTTACATACCCTGGAGCCTCAACACAACACTGCTCTAAAGCAGAACTGGGTAGGAGGTGGTTCATTTTTCCCTATCAGAAGGATCTTATGATAAGGCAGGTTCACTAATAAGGTAGTCCTATGAACGTACTCCAGGCAAAGGCAGTATATAATGAGACTCCATGTTTTAAATATTGAAACACATATAAGATGTTCCAAATGTACAGTTCTAATGAGATATTGTAATACAACCATAAAATAAACTTTTGACATGACCATCAAAACAGGCCTCCATCTATTTTATGCTGGTCATTAACCAGATCTATGTTACACTAGAGATTTGTTTTATTAAAGAGCACCGAAATTATATCAGTTAACTATCTGGTACTTAAGCTTACATAAATTAGTGAAAGTTTTTATTGCTCATATAGGGATATATAAATCACAAGACCAAGTAGAACTCATTGATAGTTTTCCACTGAGATTTTTTGGCCAAAACAACTGTCTGCTGCCACAAATAGGCATTTTTCCCACTGTGAAAGGTCCACATATTTAAATTTTGGAGAAAAACAAAAATCTTCCCATCTGAGAGAGAAAATATTTTACTTGCTTTTTATTTCCCTTCCTAAAAACTTCATTTAATCTTTGAATACTGATACAGTGTGGATAGTTGTCCCCCACTCCCAAGCTCATGTTGTAAGGGGTGGATCCATCATGAATGGATTAATGCTCTCCCGGGCAGGGGCGGGGTGGGAGAAGGGCAGGTGTGTGTGTTTGTGTTCATGTGTAAGTTCTTGCTCTGTTAGTGCCCAGGAGAGCTGGTTGTTTGAAGGACCCTGGCACCTAGCCCCTTCTCTCTTGCTTCCTCTTGCCATGTGATTTAACATCCACTGCCTGCCTGCCGCTTTCCACCATGAATAGAAGCAGCTTGAGATTTGCATCAGATGTGGCTCTCCCAGAACTGTGAGCCAAATAAATCTTTTCTTTTTCATAAATTACCCAGTATCAGGTATTCTGTTATAGCAAAACAAAAATGGACTAATACAGAAAATTAGTGCCGAGGAGTAGGGTGTTGCAATACAGATACCTGAAAATGTGGATGCAGCTCTGGAACCGGGTAAGGGGTAAAGGCTGGAGGAGTTTGGAAGACTCAGAAGAAGACAAAAAGATGAGGGAAAGTTTGGAATATCTTAGAAATTGGGTAAATAGTTGTGAACAGAATGCTGATAGAAATGTGGACAGTAAAGGCCATTCTGATGAGATCTGAGATAGAAATGAAGAACTTATTCGGAACTGAATAAAAGATCACCACTTGGCTGCATTGTCCATGCCCTAGGATTTTGTTGAAGGTGGGACTTAGGAGTTGTTACAGCTGCATGGCTAATTGTAACAGCCTACACTCAGTTATAGTGGCAAAGGCATGATGTAAAGCCAGGATTTATAATTAAAAGGGAAGCGGAGTGTAAAAATTTAGAAAATTTGCAGCTTAGTCATGTGGTAGAGAAGGAGAAAGTATTTTCAGAAGAAAAATTAAAGGATGCGGCACACAGACTGGTTGCTAAAGACACTGCAAGGCTATGAGGCAGCCAGGCACTAATAGCCAAGACAATGAAAGAAAGGCCCTGAAGACATTTCAGAAGTCTCCAGGGGCCACCCTTCCCATCACAGGCCCAGAGGCCTAGAAGGGCCAAATTGCTCCCAGGGAAAGACCAGCTACACTGCCCTGGACCACCTTCCAATGCCACTCCCTGCATTACCACCACTCCAGCTGGAGCAGCCTTGCCCTCAAGCAGCACCAAGTGTGGTTCGTGCAGCAGCTCTGGAGAGCACTATCCAGAAACATTCACTGTGCCCACATGGTGTTAAATCTGCAGGCCGGCAGAATGCAAGAGTGGTGGAGACATGGCCCCCTCCACTCAAATTTCAGAGGATGTATGGAAAAGCCTGCGGCCCAGCAGAGACCTGTTGCAGGGGTTGTAGCCACCACAGAGGGCATCTATTAGAGCAATGTAGAACAGAAATGTGGGGTTGGAGCACCTACAATGTCTAGTAGACCTGCCACCAGGACCATAGGGCCAGAACTGTTGGGCCACAGGCAACATGCAATGACTGCCTGAAAAAGCTACAGGCACCAGTGCAGCCCAGTGGGCTGTGCCCGCAGAGCCATGGGGGCAGGGCTGCTTGATGCTTTGGGGGTCCAAATCGCTCACTGTGCCCAGGATGCCGTACTTGGAGTCAAAGGAGATTATTTTGGAGCTTTAAGATTTAATGTCTGCCCTGCTGGGTTTCGACCTTGTTCGGGGCCTGTTTCTCCCTTCTCTCCTCTCTTTGAGAATGAGAATGTGTACCCAATGTGTGTTCCAACATTGTATTTTGGAAGCAGAAAATTTGTGTTTCAGTTTTACAGGTTCATAGCTGGAAGGAATTTTGCATTTAGTCTCAGATGAGACTTTGGACTTCTAAGTTGGTGCTGGAACAAGCTAAGACTTTTGGGACTACTGGCATGGAATGATTGTATTTTGTACATTAGAGTGACATGTTTGGTGGGGGGGAGGTGGAATGATAGAGTTTGGATATGTTACCCACCCCAAAGCTCATGTTGAAATCTGATTCCCAATGTGGCAGTGTTGGGAAGTGTGGCGGTCATGAGAGGCGGATCCCTCATGAATAGATTAATGCCCTCCTGGGAGTGGGTGGGGCAGTGAGTGCTTACTCTATCAGTTCCCTAAAGGGTTGGTTGTTTAACGGACCCTGGCACCTCCC
Organism: Cynocephalus volans; assembly: GCF_027409185.1. Lineage (NCBI taxonomy): Eukaryota > Metazoa > Chordata > Mammalia > Dermoptera > Cynocephalidae > Cynocephalus > Cynocephalus volans. Next base: position 38,220,287 of record NC_084466.1, on the reverse strand, counting down.
CTTCCTCCTTCTCTTGCTTCCTCTCACCATGTGATCTCCTTGTAGCCAGTGGCTGCCCTTTCATTTTCCACCATGAGTAGAAGCAGCTTGAGGCCCATTCCAGATGCAGCTGTCCCAGAATTGTGAGCCAAATAAACCTCTTTTCCTTTATAAATTACCAATTCTCAGGTATTCTGTTATAGCAACACAAAAACAGACTAATACAAATACTCTGACAAATTAATGTTGGAAAAGTAGGTAGCTATATTAATATGACCTAAATTCATATTTGGAAGACATTTAGAAGATGAGGAAATGGAGGCTCAGAAAGATTAGACTAATTACTGTTCCAAGGCCACACAGCTAAATAGTGTCAGAGTTGGAACCAGACACCAGGCTTCCTGACCTCTAGAGCTAAGACTTTTCCACTTTCCAGTGGGGTTGTGAAAGTCTATTTGACAATTTTTACTTAGTATGAAGGAAAATCTGCTTGGCCACACTCATATTCTTTCTTTCTTATCAGATATTTAGAACTACAAATTACACCCTATTTACTTCATTGCTTTGACTGCTAGGAAACTCAAATACAATAGCCTAGGAGTTGGTATGCTTATTTTCCACTCTAACTGTAAGGTTCAAAAACGCAAAACTGTATGGTTTTAATTTTATAGAGTAATTTTTTAAATGTACAAGGTTACTTCAAAAAGATCGTGGAAAGAGTCATATTATCTTTCAATTCTATTTTTCCACAAACTTTTTGAAGTAACCATGTATGTGTGTCATGAGATCCTTTCTGAACTAGGTGAACTATTAATGATGAACAAGGGAACAAAACCAAAAAACAGAATGTGCTGCTCTTTAAAATGAAGAAAACCATATGAAATTTGAATCTGGGTCAATTGCAGACTTCTAAATTAAAGTTTTGTGATCAATAAATTCACATCATCTTTAAGGAAAAAAAGAAAACAAGAATCCTGATTTTTGTGGTAGAAAAAAATAGGACTTGTAATCTGAAAATATAGATATGAATTACAGCTTATAACTTTTTAGCTAGGGTATCTTAGGTATTTATTCAATTTGATTTTGATTCCCATATTTCAAATGTATATTTAACAGAGACTATTGAACGGCTTTCATGAAGATTAGCTTACGGTACTGTAAAGCTGACCCAATGTCGAATATAACCCCAACACTTCTTAACATTGTGCTCATTCTTCATTCTTTGGTTAATAACAACTTTATTAAGATATAATTCACATGCCATAAAAGTCACTCTTACAAAGTATACAATTCAGTAACATTCAGTACATTCACAATGTTGCACAACCATCCCCTCCATCTAGTCCCCAAACATTTTTATAACCCTAAAAGAAAACCACATACTCATAAGCAGCCATTCTGCCTTCCCCCTAGTCCTTGATAAGTACTAACCTACTTTTTGTCTCGATGGATTTGTCTATTCTGAACATTTAATATAAATAGAATCACATATTACATGGCTTTTTGTGTCTGGCTTCTGTCACGGAGGATAAAGTTTTCCGGGCTGATCCACGTCATAGCATGCATCAATACTTCATTCCATTTTATAGTCAAAAAATATCCCATTTTGTGAATATATCACATTTTGTTTATCCATCCACTCATTAGTTGCTGGAAATTAGGGTTGATTCTGCTTTTCAGCTATTATGAATAATGCTGCTATGAACATTTGTGTACAAGTTCCTGTGTGGACTAATGTTTTTAAATCTCTTGGTTATATACTTAGCAGTAGAATTACTAGATCATATGGTAATTCTATGCTTAATATTTTGAAGAATTGCCTGATTGTTTTCCAAAGTGGCTGTACCATTTTATAATCTCACCAGCATTATGAGAAAAGTTCCAGTTTCTCCACATCCTAACACATCATTTGTCTTCTTAATTTTAGCCATCCTAGAAGGTATGAAGTGGTATCTCACTGTGGTTTTGATTAGCAATTCCATAATGACTAATGATGTTGAGAATCTTTTCATGTGCTCAGAGGCCATTGTATATCTTCTTTAAAGAAATGTCTATTCATATACTTTGCCCATTTTTAATTGTACTTTTATTGTTGAGTTATAGATTTATTTATATATTCTAGACATAAGTCCCTTATCAGACATATGATTTGCAAATATGTTCTATGGGTTATCTTTTCACTTCCTTGATCATGTCCTTAAAACACAAAAGTTTTAAATTTTGATTAAGTTCAATTTAAAATTTATTTTGTGGTATATGTGTTTGGTGTTGTTATCTAAGATGGCTTTGACTAACCTAAGTCTCAGAGATTTACTCTTATGTTTTCTTTTAAGAATTTTATAGATTTAGCTCTTACATTTAGATCTGTGATCCATTTTGAGTTAATTTTTATATATGGTGTAAGAAAGGAAGAAGTCCAATTTTATTCTTTTGTATGTGGATATCTAGTTTTCCTAGCACCATTTGTTGAAAAGATTATTCTTCCCTCTCTGAATTGTCTCGGTGCCCTTGTCAACATCAAATGGCCATAAGTGTAAGGGTTTACTCCTGGACTTGTGCTTTATTCCACTGATTTATATGTGTATAATTATCCCAGTACTACACTGTTTTAATTTCATAGCTTTGAGGTAAGTTTTAAAAATGGAAAGCATTAGTCCGCCAAACTTCTTTTTTTTTCCCCAAGATTGTTTCCATATGAAATTTAGAATCATCTTATCAATTTCTGCAAAAGAAAATGCAGCTGGCATTTGGATATGTATTGCATTAAATCTGTAGACCAATTTGTAAAATGCTGCCATCTTACCAACATTAAGTCTTTCAATCCAGACACAGGATGTCTTTTCATTTAAGTAAAAAAATTTTAATGATGTTTTTTAGTTTTCAGTATTCACGTCTTACACTTCTTTCATTAAATTTATTCCTAGTTTTTTCTTTTTCATGCAATTGTAAATGGAATTGTTTTCTTAATTTCATTTTCAGATTGTCCACTGTTAGTGTACAGAATGCAACTGATTTTTGTACATTGATCTTGTGCCCTGCAAACTTGCTGAACTCATTTGTCAGTTCGAATAGTTTTGGGGGATTTTCTGTGTACAATCTTTACATAGCTAAATAATAAAAATCTTTAGGATTTTCTATATACAAGATCCCATCATCTGTAAATAGAGATAGTTTTATTTTTTTCCTTTCTTATTTAGATTTTTTTTCTTCTTAACTGCCCTAGCTAGAATGCTGAGTGGAAGTGGTGAGTGTGGACATCCTTGTCTTGTTCCTGATCTCTCACCATTACTAATGTTAGATGTGAGTTTTTCAGATGCTCTTTATCAAGTTGAGGACATTCCCTTCTATTCCTACTATGCTGAGTGTTTTCGTTATGAAAAGATGTTGGATTTTGTCAATGCCTTTTCTGTATCTATTAAAATAATCACATGGCTTTGTCTTTTATTCTATTAATACGGTGTATTATATTGATTGATTTTCATATGTCAAACCAGCCTCACGCCTGGGTTAAATTCCACTTTCTTATATGTTGCCAAATTTCATTTGCTTGTATTTTGTTGAGGGCTTTTGAGTCTATATTCATAAGGGATACTGGTGTATAGTTTTCTAGTGAGGTCTCTGTCTGGTTTTGGTATCAGGGTAATGTTGGCCTCATAGAGTAACTTGGAAAGTGTTCTAGGTTCCTGTTTGACCTAGAGCTCTATGGTAATACCATGTTTACCCCAAGAAACATTCCTTACTAAGTCAGCTTTTCCCATTTGCAGATATTTACCTTTTCTTTCCGATTTCAGTTTTCTCTTAGCCTGATTCCATGGAGTGGCTGTGTCTGACATTTCTATGCTATTGGCCCAACTCTCACCTTGAACTTCTCATATCACTAAAGTCTCGAGACCATGCTGTCCACCAAGGGCACAGACGTAGTCCCTCTCTATTCACCTAAGAAGAAGGATCAGATACAAATTTTGCAAGTTTTAAAGTATCATGTAAATATCACTCCATTACTGTTCATAGGATCAGAGTATTGCCTGATATTACTGTTCATTTGTCAGTGTGTACTGTACTGTTTATAGTACACTGAGTGTACACCACAAAATACTGCGGGTGGCATAACAATGGCTTATATAGCACCATACATGAATTTAGAAGATTATCACAAAAATTACATAAAGCTAGACAGGGTAGATTTGTTATTGGCAGTCTTATAGTTGAAAAACAGGTGAGAAAAGAGTATCTCGGAATAGTTCAGTGCCTGGGAAATAATAGCCTTAAGAGCTCTAGTCTATACTTCTCTTTCTATATCATATCACCACTAAGGAAAAATAGGAAATCTTTAAAATGTCAAGATGGCAATATTAAATCTCCTGCATGACATCTATTGATAATTAAATATTATATGCCCTGTTGGTAATTTTTTACTTGGCTTTTTTTCTGCTGAGAAAATCAGTAAGATAACACTAGTAAGATTAGTAGTAGTCAGTCGTATAGGTATTTTTCATCTTAACACTACTGACTCAATAAAATAAAACAATTATTTCCTGTGAGTTCACCATAGGAAAGCAAGTGGGCATGCAAAGGCATCCTTAGGGAGTTTATAATCCAGTGAAGTGTAGGATTTGGATAGCTATTTACCTCAAATACATAAAAAATGACTCAAATCTTTGCCAGTTCTATGACATATGGACATCTGAAGCCCTCCACCAAGGAGGTATGTAAATTTCTGGGAGATTCTGTTCTCAGGGCTACCTTGGCCTCTAGCATCAATCCGGATGCTGAAATCAGCACCTTTGTCCATTAGCACACCAAGAATCACCCCATAAACTCATCAAAGATTTAGTAGCCTTTTCTACTACAGATGCTGAGGGACTCCTGGAGCTTCCTGTCTCTGTGCCTCATGTGCCCTCTATTTGTAAAATTCTTCTGGATACCTCTGTGCTGCTCCCTGGTCCCACACAGCCTCATGCTTTCTTCACCTGGTTGGTGCTCTCTCTCCTTCATCTTTTCTCTGGTTTCTTGCACCATCCCCATCCCAATCTTACGCAAGAGAAAACCAACAAAAATTCCTTCCCTTGGCTCATGCGGAGCAGCTTTCTCCTATCAAAAGCCTTGGGCATAAGGTTATATCCAAGGCCTTGGCTGGGAGGTGTGATGGGGTTCAGCTCCTAGTCTACCTCCAAGCATTTATAAAGGGATGTTTTCCACACCAAGAGTTTTGTTCTGGAGGAATCAGACACCAGCTGTTAAGATGATAAAAATTTCTCCAAACTTATTACATATGCAAATCATAACTATACAAGATGTTAAAATAACATGTGCTAAAGAGAGGCATAATGAAGTGCTATGGGAGTCAGAGGAGGGAGTGTCCAATTCTGCTTGGGAAGATCAGGGCAAACGTAACGGAGGAAACTAGCAAGTGGGTGTTGAACAATATTGATAAGCAGACATGTCAGTGGTAAAGAGAAAGCAGAAGAGAAGAAAGAACTGATAACTACAGAGGTGAAAATCATACACTCTTCCTAATAACAAATTGTCTAATATGCAGGGTTCCTAAAAGGTGGGTGAGAAATAGAGGATACAGAATGGACGAGATGACCAGAGCCAGGTACAGTGGACTTTGAATGTTCTCTGACAGAACATTCACCTATAGGCCCGGGAAGGGTCATGATTTAGTTTTATTTTCTGAGTTTTAGGAGGAAAATTGTGGCCTATGAAAGTAGAATTCCCTGGAGAGGAAGTGATTAAAATCAAGGCCTTTATCAATTAGAGAGCTATTTACTGCCATCATCTAGGCAAGTGGATTTTACCTGAACCAAGGTAGTGTCTTTAAACTTGAATCAGAGGGGTCCAATTCTGAGGAATCTCCTAAGTAGAACTGTCAGTTTTCAGTGATTGATTAGATAATCGGGGATAAGGGAAAGAGAGAAATGAAAGATGACCCCATCAGGTTAGCCTGGGTGACAGGATAATAGTAATGTCATTAACAGACCTAGAGTCCACAGGAAAAGGGGCAAGATAGGAGAAGCTAATGATTAAAATTAATCTATATGCAAACAATAGATTTATGTTTAAAAGACAAACAGAGTGGCACTCTCTTTTCATTTGCTAGACAAGAAATAATTTAAGAGTAGTGAAACTAGGTAATAAAGAAGTGTTTTCATAAGTAACTTGAATGGATTTTGTAAAAGAAAGCTCATAAAACAAATTTAATGTTAATGGAATTTCATTAAATGCTGTCCAATGTGTAATTCTAAAGGCCAGGTACTTTGTAAAGAAAATTAGACTAAAAATGCACAGTTTTTGTTTATTCAGTCAATTAACATTCATTAAATTATTTTAGGGATATTACTAAGTTTATGGGTTGGCAGTTTACATACTTGATGACCTAGGTGATTGCTTTTCTGATTAGTTTTAATTGTAAGTGTTTGTTTTGCAGGACCTCAAAGAGATGCATTTAAGTGGAGAGGAGGACAAAGGGATGAAAGAAACAAGTTCTGAAGCACTAACTATGCCCTTAGGCAGCTTGCTGAGCGTTGTACGTATTAGAACAGCGTGAAATAGTGGATGGACTGCAAGATGTGAGTTCAGCACTACCAGAGTAAGACTTGCCAATGCGTTTTTAGCTGTATCTTAGAAAAATTTACCAGCTTCCCTAAGCTTTGCTTTCTTCTTCTATAAAACAATAATACCTACACCTTGCAGGGTAATAAAAAGACTTAGGGTTATGAAAATAAAATACCGTGTATGAGCAGGTGGATACTTGGGAAATGACTGAAGTTAGGTTGTTGCACTTTGGGCTAACCTCAATTATTAACCCCATTTTACCAGATGAGGAATCTGGGGTTCAGTCAAGTTAAGTAAGTCATCCTAATACACAGATATCAAGAGGTGGGTGCTGTCTTTTTAGTACCTGTTATCCCAAGCACCTAGAACAGTGGCTAGCAGATGGGGTGCGCAACAGATATTTGCTGAATGATAATCAAAAGCATTTCGTGTCTATGTATCTTCTCCTCTCTTGACCTCTAAATATTGGAGGGTTCCTGAGCTTCATCTTCCAGCCACTTCTCTTTTCTGTTTCAACTCCTTCCCTGGATGATCTCATTCATTCCCATGTTTTTCATTTGTTTGTTTTTTGAGTTTTATTTTTATTTTTCTACCTGACTTGAAGTTTCATTATGTCTTAACAACAACCAGTGGTGCCATGTGTGGCCTTAAAACTCTATCGGCACCCCTACCGCCTTACCAAAGCTATCCTGAACATCACACTGTCCAAGCACACGTGCATCAAAATAAATCTACCAGCCTCCACGCATTCTAGATTGTTACTCTTAAGCTCTACTAATTGAAATTCCTTAGTTTCCTGTAACACGCCTCCTGGTTCTTCCATTCAAGGACCTATCTTCCAGACATCAGAAACCATATAACGTAACTCATTAATAAGGAAAGTGGCTGTGGAGTTTGAGAACTGCTTCACAGCCTAGTGACATTAATTAAAGATGATATCTCCAGAAAGCCCAGAGTTTCTGTAAATTACAATCTATTCCTCCCAACTCAGAGAGTTAATTATCAACATAATAAATATTTGATTCTTCCAGCTGCCAGTATAAACTATAGTACCTTAAGATTATCTGACCCCAAGTCAGTAAAACCTCATACACTGGAAAATTCACCATTTTATAATTTTCCACATTATCTCTCATAATTTCCACATTATCTCTCATAATTTCCACAAGTTTACATAACATCAGGTGATGTATCATGTTAAATAAAGATCATAACGTCCACCAAGCATTTACTGTGCTTATGTAATAGGTCATGTGCAAATCTTCACCTGATGTATATTATGGCTTCCACATTACAACAGGGAAGCTGGTTATCTGATGGGCTGTAGCCATGCAGGATTAATGGGTATGTTGTGGTCAAGTGTTCAAACATGTTTAACATCACCAGTGTGAGTTCATTCAAAGAGTGGGTAAGGAAGAAAAATGAAGTACTGATTCTTATTATGAAAGAGTGTAACCAAAACAAAAGGGCTTCCCAGCATAAAATTACATACTGATAAAAATATATTCCAAAATATATCATAGTTTCTAATTTTCATTAAAAAAATTAGAGTCATAAATGAGATGTTTTCTTTTTTGATTTGCAGTTCTGTTTATCATATACTAACTTTAAAATACAATGATGCTAAGATAAGAGAGTATGTATTAACAGATTTCTGAGATTCCTTCCCCTATTTTTCAATCAATTCAATGTATTTTTTTTTTTTTTCTGTCTTCTCTCTAGACTGAGGACAACTTCTAAGGTACTTCAAAAAGCTGATGTGCTCATAAACCAGACAAGTCACTATGGAGCTTAATGTACTAAACATATTGTTGGGAAAACAGAATAATTTAATCAGGTCCCCTTGCCTTAGGTCTGGTTGGGGATGGTGCAGCGCATTCTTTGTAAGAAAACTGTGTGTGTGTGGGTGGAGTTAGTGCATGTGTGCAGCGCCATGACTTGGCTGGCGACTGCCTTGGGCGGCTGCCACGCACACAGCCATGCTTTCCAACCTACGGCTTCCAAGGACCTGTTTGCTGGTTACCTAGCTCATAGACCTGCGTGTGAGGGGTCTGGTGAACCAGCCTGGCGTGTGAGGGGTCTGCGGACTCAGCCTGGTGTGTGAAGGGTTTGTGACCCAGTCTGTGAACAGGCTTGAGGGGTCTGTGATTTCCAGACCCAGCCCTAGCTCGACAATTGGCCCAGTCAGCAGGATTACGGGCAGGTAAAAGAATGCGACACATATTATTGGCAGTGTGGGGGAATCCTATTAATTTTACATTTTGCATCCTGCCTTGTCTTCAGCTATACCTGTGACCTTTCTCTAAAACATAAATTAAAAATAATTTCATCCAGTACCATATTTCTTTATTCTTCAAATTTACTTCACTAGTTACTGAGATGGCCTATTCTTAACATTCTTCACGCATCTTATAAATGAGTGTCAACAATGTAAAAGTGTCATTCTGTGTAACCTTGGACAAGTTATTTAGCACTCCTGGATTCTAGTTTCTTCATGTGTAAAATAAAATAACAGAACTAAATAATCTTTCTTGTCCTTTCAAATCTTACAATTCTATGATTCTGGCGTACTAAAATAGTTTAGACAAACACTGAAGGATTAAGTATGAGTTAGCATAAAATATCTATGAATCAGATATAAAGTTCATACTAATTACCAGTCTAATTTTTCTTGTTTATTGGTTAATTAATATATACTTTAACATAGAATAGCAAGGCTTTGACTTTTTCTAATTCTGTGCATGAATATTATACATATGTGGAGATACATGAAATTGTCTCACTTATCTGAAACCTGTTTTTTTTCCTTTTAATAGCAGATTAAAGAATATGTACACTATCAATGAAAACTAATTAAGCATCTTCTTTAGAAAAAATTCCATCAGAAGACAACCAGATTGGCCAAATGCAATTTTGCATTAATACATGACCCTAAACCAATGACATCAAATACCTGAAGCTTACTTTCTGGCAGATGTAAGAAATAGCTTCAAAATTAAAACCATGATTGTTTAACTTTCTTAAATCCACTTCATTCAACATACATTTTTAAGTACTCACGCTATACCTGTTTTTTCCATATGTTTTTGTACAAGACAGACAAGAAGTAAAAGACACTATCTCTGATCTTTAGAATTTCAAATCTGAGTAAGCAAATGTTTATTATGTTTGTGAAACAACAGCAGCAATAACAGTAATGCAAAAACCAAATATGAGCAACCATGAAGCAATTCAGACAGAATCTATGTATGTTGATGGATAGGATGAGTGGAAAGATTACCCTAAAAGGGCTGTGTTGTTGACAAGTTATTAAGGACAAAGACCGTGATACACACAGCCATGATGATATCCATACAACTTCCATTTATGATTATTTCATTTTTGAACTGTGGAGTGCCGGCCACCTATTACAGGAGGGAGGAGGTTTGTAGATAGGTGCCTGGTGCTGCAGTCAGATCCCCAGGCCACAGTCACTTAGCTGTGTGACTCTGGACAAGTAAGTAAAGGCCTCGATGCCTCGGTTTACTTTCAATAAAATGGAATAAATAAACGTACTTACCTTAAAGAGTTAGGGTAAGGCTTACACAAATTAATACATGCAAAGCATTTAAGACAGTGCCTAGTACTTGGTTAGCTTTAATAAATGTTATCTGACTCTGTCCCCCAATTCTGGACTGGGAACGTCTTAGGGTATTGTTGTTTACCTCAAGCGAAATCACGAAAGTGTGCAAATAAAATTGAGTTCTAAAAAATGTATGTCCCTCCAGCCCAAAACTGCAAAACACAACAACAACAACAACAACAACAACAAAGTATGTCATGTAGCCCAGGTAGGATGCATAAATGAAGACACAAAACCAATAAAAAATTTAAGGAGTTTTATATCTCTAAAAAGCTGCAAGTCATTGCTCTCAGGCAAAGGTTGGGGGAATGAACACACCATCTATGTATCTTTTTCACTACCATTATCTGATATTCTCTAGAGACTCTTTTGTAGCACTGTAGAATATTAACTTCTTAAATCATTCTTGCATTTACACAGAGATGATAAATAATCAGACAACAAATTAAACTAGCTTTGCCAATGACAAAAACATTTGTAAATTTGTCTGGGGTTAGCACATTCTTAGATAATTTTATTTTTTCAACAAGTTGTCTAATATTCAACTCCAAATCATAATTTTTCCTTTTAGCTGAAACATATTACCTTCTGAGGTGTGTTAATTAAAAATTGGTAACACACATAGGAATAGCTGATTATTTGTACAGAGCTGATCTAGTGGGCTACAAAGGTACAGCACTTGCAGAATTATTCAATTTTGTGGACTGTATGACCAAGAACTTGTGATGTGTTCCTATGCTCTCAAAGTGTAACAAGAAGTCTTTCCAGAAACAGTCTTGAGCAGGGACTGGATCACCATCGAGAGTTGCAGGGTGCCATGGTCTGATGTTTGTGTCCCTCCTCAAATTCATATGTTGAAATCCTCACCTGTTAAGTGAAGGTATTAAGGGATCTTTGGGAGGTGATTTAGGTCATGGGGGTAGAGTCCTCATGAATGGGATTAGTGCCCTTATAAATGAGGTCCAGAGAGCTGCCTTGCTCCTTCCACTGTGGGAGGACACAGCCAGAGGAAAATGTCCATGAATCAGAAATTGGGCCCTTACCAAACATCAATTCTCCCAGTGACTTGATCTTGGACTTCCCAGCCTCCAGAGCTATGAGAAAGAAATTTCTGTTGCTTATAGGCCATCCAGTCTATGGTATTTTGTTAAAGGAGCCCAAACAGACAGGGCGAACCTCACAGGGTAAATCTGCTTAAGCACTGTTACAGAACAGGATTTAGGACTAGCCACATCCCCTACCCTTCAGTTTTATTAAATGAATTCAATTCCTGATTTGTTTCAAAGCAACTACTCAGACTTTCTTTGTCAAATATTCTTTTATCTCAAGAAGGAGGAATGAGGGAAAGCCTTCTTGAAAGCCCCTCTGGGAGTCCTGAGGAAAAAGCATTTTGTGCTCCGACATATGTCTCAGTGTGGGAGCCTCGGCAGCATGTCAGCATGTGGGCAGACTTTTAGGTAATCGCAGGAGGAACAGCAGAGCAGTCTGCTCTGGCAGACAGTACAACTTATGGATGAAAAGCCCACCCAGGTTAATGCGATATGCAAACTCCAAAGACAGGTCTAAGCATTCCAGGAGCAAAAGGAAAACGTGAGGCATGATATGGGACATAGTTTCAAGTGCCAATGATCCTTTTTTCTAAGTTTATAACAACTTCTTCCATTCCTACCACATCTTTTCTATAAAGAGTTAGATGTCCTCTAAAGACTTTTTATTCATGTTAAAGTTCCAATTCATCCTGACAATGTTCCCATGGAACAGAAAGAAACATGCCTGGATCATACAGAAGCAAAACCCCAATTAGATGAGCGATTTGATGAGATGAGCACAGGACACTGCCTGAAAAGCCCACTCCAGCTCCGCTGTGGGAACCCATGAGGGTTCCCATGCACAAGGGAGCCTGTCAAGGTTAGTTGCTAGAAGGGTCACACCATCAATGCTCCCCGGATCCACAAAAGCTTTGGGTTGGTCAGATGCAGCAGTAGCTTCAAAGCCTTAGACACTGGTTTCCTTGCAGGACAGTAACTTTGCTTTCAGATTTACAAACAATAATAGCTTCTATTATTAATATAATAAAAGACTTCTATTGTAATCTGCTGGATTCCAACTATTCTCATGGTCCTTATGCCAATAACATATTCTCTCTTAACCTTCTGACAGTGGGTTTTAAACCATGTACCATGGGATCTTCAGATCTTCTGAATCACCATTTTGAATTATTTCAGTTTCAAGTATGTTAAGGCTAATATAATAAGACTACAATGCTCATCCTTGACTTCCCATCATAAATGTTGTATGTTTATCATCAGCTCCTTTGTTTTCAGAGGCTGACTTTACACTAACAAAATAATACTGCTCTATTTTTTAAAAATACTCCATGTAAAGTTAAGTTGAAGAAAATCTGTTGTTTTTAAAAAATCTCAAGAAAATACCATTGTGAGATTGGTTGCTTATTTTTCATTTCACAAACATTTACTGAGCACCTACTATGTGCTGGGCACAGTACTAAGCTCTGGGGAGGCAGCGATGAGTGGGGCAGAGGCTACGCCTGCTCTCATCTGCTACGTGTCTAGCACAGACTACCCAGTGACAAGAGACCTCACATTCCTGCTGCCACTCACGATGACCTTCTAAATGAGGTCAGAAAGCCTACAGACATGGTGAGTTTCCAGCCCAACCTACTGTGGATTCTCTTCTTTCATGGTTGTTGAGAAGAGTCAACAAAGTCAATTTAATAAAATGCAGGGGATTTAGAGATATAAGCAAAGGGAAAAAATAGAATCAAAGGGCAGTGCTTATTTATATTTCAGGTTCTTGCATTAGACTTGGAAAACATTCCTGGATATTTAAGGGGTTCTGTGGAAAAGGCACAGGTTTTCACTTGGAAAAGCAGACAATTTTAAGAACTGAACCAAATCTCTGAAATTACTTGCTAGCTTTACTTCGGCAAAACTTGAGCTCAAAAGATGAAGTGCATATGAATTTCAGTCTCTACTTAGAGCATTACAATAGCAATTTTCCTTTCATTGAACTTTCTGGTATTCAAATGATAATGGCTAACAAAAGCTAGCAGAGGCCGAGCCCGTGGCGCACTTGGTAGAGTGCTGCGCTGGCAGCGCGGCGACGCTCCCGCTGCGGGTTCGGATCCTATATAGGACTGACCGGTGCACTCACTGGCTGAGTGCCGGTCACGAAAAAACGACAAAAAAAAAAAAAAAAAAAAAAAAAAAAAAAAAAAAAAAAAAGCTAGCAGTTAAAGAGCAATTTAATGTTTCTAGATACTATGTTAAATATTTTACATGAATCACTTTATTTAATTCTTCCAACACTCTAAGATGATGGCATTATCATCTTCATTTTACAGATAAATAAACTAAAGCTTAGGCAGATTAAGTAACCTTAAAGAGAATGAAGTCAAAGAATAGAATGTCAGTAACATCAACCCTCATAGTGTAGAAGACATAAAATTGCAGAGTATATACTTTCGAATAAGAGCTCAGGATCCTAATTTGATAATTCTGTTAAGAGGACACTGCGAACAGAAGAGACATTCATAAACTATCCCATTAAGGACTTGATATGGCTCAGCCTCCCACTGCTCAAAGGAATGACGGTTCTTCAGTTCTTTCATATCACCCTCTCATTAAGTCCAGGACAGCCCCTGCTTCGTGTTCTCCTGGGCATAAAGAAAAAATTAGCCTTTAGTCTCATCCCTCCTTTGGTCTTTTCTCTTATTTAAGATCCTGTATCTTTCCTCCCTTTAAAGGAAATGTTGCTAGAAAAAGGACTGGAAGGAGCATGTAACATTTCAGATGGACTGAGGACATCATGTTTATCTTTATGGTAGATCCTCTTTCTTCAGTTCCCGGCTACACTCTCATTTCAAAACGTAGGCTTCGAATACGAGCACATTGGGAGTGAGAAGTTAGGCATATTCATGTATGGGTGATGTAAGTATGGCATGTGCCAGGTGGTATCGCTGTTATTCTTACAGAATATTGACGAAGGGTTAACATTACATCCCTCAGGCTCGACTCTTTTCGTTGACAGTCTTAAATTCTGTTGTCTGATCAGGGCGATCTTCTACAAAACACACTACTGTTTTACGATCTTGAAAATACCAGAGAATACAGCTTTGCATTAAAAATTGCAACACGATTATTTAACAAGTTGAATGTGTCTAGAAATTTAGGGGTTGGGGGGTACTAGGAAGAACTTTATTTCATTCAGTTAAAGTCACATGAAAACTTCCTTCAAAATGGCTTCTAGAAAATCTTCCAAAAGATATATAACAGGCATATTACTTTATATGTGTTGGTTTATGTGCATTTATGTGCATTTGGAAGCAGATTTAAAAAATCTGTTTTGGTATCAGCATGCTTTAGAACCACCAATAATTTCAGAATAATCCCCTTATTTTTAAAAGTCCTACTGTGTTTATGAGAAAAACCAAAGTTGTGGTTTCAAAGAAAGTTGTGGTTTCCACGAAAGGGAGAAAAATCACTCGACTAGAAAGTACATTGACTTTTTAATTCATTAGTTTCTTGAGGCAGCACTGTATTTCAAGCCTTCCAGATAGAGAAAACAAATCTATACCTTTAAAAAGGTTTCGAAAAGAACTTTCAAGAACCTCAGTAACCTTTCCTTTTGTCTGGAAACCCTTCTTTATATAAGCTACATCCCCCACTACAAATATTTTTCTATACTTCAAACAAACCCAAATGCCAAGACCTAGGGCATCTTTGAAATGAAGTAAAATAGAGCTGGTACATCTGCTTTTAAATTCTCTATCTACAAATAAGAATTCAAATCTCACTTTGGGCAGCCTGTATTGGATTAGGAGATCCAGTGCTAAATTTGGAATGCAAAGATCTAGATGTGACAGGGTTGTTACACGTGGCTTTGTTCCATAAGACAAATCACTGAATCTCTATTTTATACCCACAACTTCATCATTGACAAAATGAAGTCAACTACATAAAGACAGGTCTTTATAAACCCATTGGCACATCAGCGGTAGGAGTAAAAAGCAAAGCAGATGACTGGGGTCTGCATGATTGACACTCTGGAGCCTGCAGGAGCCACATGGGGGGTTGTCTAGTATGGGGAAGGGGTGGTGGCAGCAACAGTAAGCCAAGCCAGAAGGGGAAGCTCAGGAAGAACTGCTCTGGAGCCCCAAGGCTGCAGGGGCAGGTAGGTGGGCACTGAAGAGCCATGCAAGGAATGGAAAACTATGGGTGCTGCCTAGGCTCAGTATGACAAAAAGGTTCTCAGCACCAGCCAAACTTGAATCAGGATGCTAAAAAATACAACCACAGGGTGACGTGTATGTACATGCACAAGTGAGTGTGTGTATCTCTCTACTTTATCAGTGCTCATTAACTTCTGAGGGTGTCTAGTTGGGCTTACCTTAAATGAGGGGCTGATATTTCAGAAAAGAACTTGACATTTATGCACCATGGTGAGGCAATGGCTGCACCTAAAGGTACAGAACCTTCTAGATTTAGCCAACTACATCCTTTGGACCAAGGCCTGCTAATGTAATCAGTTGCTTTTAGGAATACCTAAATTATATTATCTATGAGAACTAACAATTACTCTTTTATAAGAAAGTTGTAGTTAATGCATTGATATTCATTTTTTTAAACTATGGCTCATTACCGTAAGTAATCTACAGTATGGGGATTTTTTATGTATGTATGCTCTTTGACCCCTGAAGACAATAAAAGAATGTGTTTTACAAATACACATTCATTTAAAGCACATGTTTTAGGAAGAAAAGAGAGGACACTACTTTTATCCAGTTGTGACTAAAATCATGACGTTGTGAAAGAGCTCACCATGAATGGGACTGTGTTAGTAGCCCTGAAGCAGGTTTCGGTTTTCTTCATCCCGGGCACTAAATTGTGACATTTAGGTCAACTTGGATGAGAGCTGAAGGACATAGTCTAACTGATATAATTGTAATCATGCATATTTATAAATATTAGAGGTAATTATCATGCCTAATATGTATCTAACAAAGGTCATAGATTTTGACAATGACTGGATTCAGATTTTGTGAAAGTATCACATGCAATTGTTATATTTCACATACTACGTCAAGGTACTAAGTGCAAAAAGAAAAAAGAAACATTCTTTTGTCAACGCTTGTCATCAATCTGTACATATATAATTTCTAGAACTACAGGTCTCCAAATCTATTAATAAGCTCCAACTTGCAAAAGCAAAGCACTGTTTCAGATGACACCAAGCAAAAATAGCACCACAATTCTGAATTTACTTAATGCTATTTTCAAGATACCCACCAGTTAGCACACAAGGCAAGGGCATGCCACTATACAACTGAATCAATAACAGCAGAAATGCCTTAGTTAGTGATCACGCAATCAACCATGCATTATTTTTACATTTCAAGGATAGGAATGCCCCACTAAATAGGTAGTACATGCTGTCTGCACCATGCAAAAGGCTATTACTCAAATGTCTGATGCCTTCAAAACGAGTCTCTGGACCCAGAGAAAAATCAGCATTCTCATGACATTTCACAATGGCATAGCATCTGGCTGGGAAAGATCCAGAGATGAAACCAACAAAGGAAAATACTGCATTACCACCATTAGGAGTGTGCATATGTGCATGTAGACAAACAATAATGGGATTGTATTAGTTCAATTTTTTTAATTTCTGCACATAATAAAGCACACTAGGAGAGGCATTGAAGGGGCAAAGGCAACAGACACAGATATATTTCCATGAAACTTAGAAATAAAATGAAAAAAATGTACATAATTTCTACTCATGAATTTCACTACATTGAACAAGGCTAACTCCCAGGGCCAACACATGATGCAACATCTAAATACGTTAAATTGGTGAAGCGTAGAAAGACCTACCTGTGACAAAGAGGTGACATTATCTTTATAAAAGGCTGTCAACACAGCAGCAGCAATATAATTTTGTTAACTCACTCATGAGAGTTTGAATTCTACCTCAAAGATGGAGTCTTTTTGAGGATATCTTTATATCCCCAGCATTACCATAATGCCTGGCACATACTGGGGGCTCAAAGTATGTCAGACTTTGAATTAGTTAATTATTTTTAATTGAGCAAATTTTGGAAAAAGTCTTAAAACACTCCATTTCATTTAAGTTTTGCATAACTTTCTAAAAAAATGAGTGATTTAATTATGAAGATGGAACTAGAATTAGAACTCTTCGGTTTAAAGCCATGCCCCACCCCTTTCTTCTTCAAATATTTATTCAATGTCTGCTATGGGCCAGACCTTACCCTAGGTGCTGGGGACTCATGGTAGGAAAGAGAGAGGCAAACATACACACCCACTCACATGCACACACTTAAAGGCTGTGACAGAAAGGCACGGTGGGCACCCAGAGGAGGAAGTGATGAATCCAAGCTGCCACCAGAAAGAGGTGAGGGCTTTAACTATGGAAAAGGGTGTTACCAAGGGAAGCATGTAAAATGAGACAGAACTTTGAAGAACATGAACATTTAATAGGTAAAGGAAGAGGAACAAAGGAGAGGGATGTAGCAGAGATGTCAGGGTTGCCTTAGTTATATCATCTTGGGAAATTCAGTAAACGTGGCTCTCAATTTTGTTACCTATAAAAGGGTCAAAATGCTTTCTAGCTAATAAATGAGATAATTAATGTTACCTACCTATGCATTAGTTGTGGCCCTACACAAATATGTCTTACATCCCCTTATAATAATAGTCAACATTCACTGAATTTGTTAAATACCGTCCTTAAGAGTGTTGTATGTAATATAGCACATTTAATCCTCACAATAACCCTGATACAGGTATTACTGGCAAGCCCCATTTTATAGATTAGGAAACTGAGGTGCATAGACATTAAATAATTTGCCTAAGTTACAGAGTTTATATATAGTAACTGAAATATAAAAATAAGCAGACTGGTTCTTTAATACCGACTCTATTTTGCCACTCTTCATTTTAAAGATTAAGGCAATAACATCTGTCAAGACATGTCACAGAATGGTTATGAGAAATAAATAAAACGATATATATGAAACTGTGTGAAAACTACAAAAATCTTTAAAATATAAAATATTGAAAGATGGTTTTAACAAAGTAGACTGTCCATCTCCAGTGAAATCAAACTTCACTGTTTCCTGTTGCAGAGAAGTGTTGAAAACAAGGAATGTGTGGAGAATCAGTCTGGAGAGTTACCTCTACCACCAGAGGATGAATTATTTACCAGCAATATAACCAGGCATGCTGGGGAGCTAATTATTGATTCCAGGGCTCATTTCTAATCCCATATCAGACTCCTCTGTCACACAGAAGGCAGAATCAGATACAAATGATATTTAGATGATTAGTTTTAAAGAAGCTGATATAAATGATCCTGCTTGGTCCAGACCTTTAACGTAAATTAACATTGTTACGGACTCAATGTCTGTATCACCCAAAATGTATATGTTGAAGTTCTAACCCTCAATGTGATGGTATCTAGAGATGGAGCCTTGGGGAGGTAATTAGATTTAAACAAAATCATGAGTGTGGGGCACCTAGGTTGGCATTAGTGTCCTTATAAGAAGAGGAAGAAAGACTAAAACTCTATTTTGTGAGTTATAGGAAGAAAGTGGCCCTCTGCAGCCAGGAAGAGAGCCCTCACGAAGGAACCAAATAAGCCATCACCTTGATGCTGGACTTTCTAGCCTCCAGAACTGTGAGAAATAAAGTCTTGTTTAAGCCACCCAGACTATGGTATTTTGTTATGGCAGGCTGAGCTATGACAGATACATCTAAATTTTAATATGCCCAGCTCTGGGAAAGAGATATTTTTGCTATATTTTATCCCAGAGGAAATGGTAGCAAGGAGCTGGATGATTTAAGGCTGAAAGCCAATAGCAAACAGGATTTGAACCAGCATCTTGTGTTTCCAAAGCTTGTGCTCTTTCATTGAGTCGCTGAGAGTCCTGTTCTTTATAATTTATTCAGCCCAAGTCAGTTTTAAGGACCTTAAAAAAATTACTGGAGAATAAAAATCCACATTCACTACATCAAAGGCCACTTCTCCCTCTGTGGCCAATTATAACACTAGATTTGCTATGATGGTCATTTCCTATAGAGTAAACTATCTTAAATTTGTTTTTAGCAGGAGGTCATTTTCAGTGTATACTCTGGGACCATGGACCCACAGTTTGCTATGATACTGGGAAGACCCTTCTTCTTAGCTCTTGGAAAGATAAATGATTTAATTCTTTATAGCAATGTGGATTGACACTTTGCATGGTGCCACTTAAAATTCAGTACCTGTTGAGTCAGCTCATAGATTCAAAAGAAAAAAAAAGATATTTATTCATTGTTCATCTGAAAACGTCATATGCCTTAATCCTGATAAACCACAGACCTAGCATTGAAATCTTATTCCAAAACCTGTTTCTGGAGTTGTGATGTTTTGAGGGTGTTTATTTCTTAGGAGGTGTCACAATAAAAACTACAAAGTTGATTTTCAAATCCATTAATATACACAAGAAACAAAAAAGCCATTGAATTAGCATGCCCAAAGGACAAAGAAAAAAAAAAAAAAAAATAGCCACACAAAGACTATCCAGGAGGTGATCCTTTTTTATTGGACTAATTACAAGGAAATATAAAAGGGCAAGCTTTTATTAATCAAGCTCTTTTCAGTCAGCCACGAAGAACGGTGAGGCAGAAGAAAGGAGAGTCAGGGTGGTAATGCGAGCCCGATCATTAAATTCAGGATCAAGTGGATCAGAGGGAAGGCCGTAAAGGTAAAAGTCAGGTTGTGGTAGGAATTGGAATCCTAATCCTTTATAATACTATATGGTTTGTGGAAATAAGAAGAGAAAGGAAACTTACCAATATTTTTTCTTTAAATACCCAGGAAGGAGGCTACATTTAAGAGAAAAATGAACAATGACAAATAAGACCACTGAGGTATTTTGTAGTTTCTTGCCTTCTACGGCATAGACAGATTCCTGCATAATCTCCTTCATTATTTTCACATCATCCTGTGATATAAATAGGCAAGAGCAGGCATGAGAGACTCAATCTTGCCCCAGATCACATAATTAAAGAGAATGACGGAACAGGCCTAAAATTTCGGCTTCTGAAATTCAGGGCAGAATTCTACCCTTACCCTTCAAATGGTTTGTGAAGCATAACAATTATAAACAGGAAAAGGGCACAGATGATTGAATCAATGTTTAAAGATGTTTCTAACACGAAAATACTTCTTGTTTCCCTCTGAATTTGAATATTTCTTCTTTTCTTAAAATACTGGGTAAAAAAATGGGAAACAGCCACCCCAAAGTGGAAGGAAACCACCAAAGTCAGGAGATTAAAGTTCTAATTCTAGCTCTAATTCTCTGGGGACAAAATTATGTAAACTCCCCGGGCCTCAGTTTCCCCACCACCAAGATGAGGATATTGAAAGAGATGCACTGCTGCACTGATCAACACGCCGTGAGCCTACTGTACCACGTGCTGTGCTTGAAGCCAGGAGAAGATGATCTGCATAGAGAAAGCCACTAGACATAGGCCAATGAATACTTACAATAAATCATGATAAGGCTAATCATGTGGTCCTTCGTATAGTACACTGGATCAGCGAGGAATAAGAGGCTGAGGGGTGGGGGATCGTAGGAAAGTCTTCACAGAAGAGAACTTTTAAGCTGAGTATTTCAAAACTGGTTTCCTTTGGTGGTCAAGGTCTTTTGGAAATGTAACAAGTTCAGTGTGGCTGGAATGTAGGGTCCACAGAAAATGGGAAAAATTTATGGGAAGTGGGATGGGAATAGAGAAAAAGTTGTGTGATGCAAAGGGCCTCAGACATGGTGTTAAGGGCTTTGGACTCTGAAATGAAGGCAAAACATGTCAGAATTGTAAGGTAGGGAGAGGAGCAATCCACTTGCATTTTACAACGATCACTGTTGGCACGGTGAAGATTGGACTGCGGCGGGCAGGGTGGGGGAGAGTAGAAAGAATCTGAATCTAAAGAGACCAGTTAGGAGCTTAGGGTAATATTTCAGGCAAGAGATGATTAGGGCATGTGGGATGAAGACAGCCAACATTGCCAAGAAATATTTAGGAAGAGGAAGGCTGGACTTGGGTGATCAGGGGTTTTGACAGAGCTGGAGTTACTATGAGGTTTCTAGTTTGGAAGAAACAGGTCAGGGTACTTGGTGTTTGGGGAAAAGAGGTCCTCACATATTAAGATCTATTCATTTAATTGAAGTCAGGTGTCACAGTAAGCAGCCCAGGGATGGACCTGTACTGGCAGCACATGGCCTCTTTCTACAGTGGGCTGTTGACAGTATGTGGAAGTGGGGCAAAGAAATGAACTGAAACTTACAGTCCTTCACACTCTGAGGACACTGGCAGGCTGCCTTAGGTGTGTTGTTATAGCTTCTGTCCAATTTACGTGTGGAGATTTGTGGCTCGACCACCATACCTTTTTAGAGCCACTGGTTGACCACAAAACATTCTTATCTTCGGATTTTCTTCATCTCAAAAACTTTTGTTTTTCACCATCATATATAGACACACACACACACACACACACATTCCTTGGTAAATATAATTTATATGCAAGCGATTCCCTCTTTTGTATCTACACACTTGCACTCTCAACCATAACAAGCTGCTTATACAAAAATTAATGTCATCCTTGATTCTTTTTTCTTCATTTCCTTCCATCAGCAACTGTTGCTGACACCGCCTACAGCACACTTAATTTCATACACTTCTCTCTTGCCACTGATGCCATTCTAGTCTAAGACAGCATCGTCATTCCCGGCCACAGCCTCCTTTCCCTGCTTCCACTCTTACTATCCTTCTGCTGCGGAGCAGCCTGATGAAGCCTTAAACGTGTAAACCCGATCACTTCATTCTCCTGCTCCAAGCCTTCCCAAGGCTCCCATGACCCCCAGACTGTTACTGCCAACCTCTCTGACCATCACGTGTTTCTGCCTCCCCCTCATTCACTTTTCTGCTCCCTGAATGTTCCATGTTGGTTCCCATTTAAGGCCCTGGTGTGAGTTGTTTCTAGCACCTGGAGTAATTTCCCCAGATGCTCATGCAGCTGGGTCTTGTCCTTCAGCTCCCAGCTTCCACATCGAGAGGCTTTTCCTGACCAAGCCCCTTGGCTTGCTTTGCAGTCACCTCCAATCGTCTCCCAGTTACACTGCCATTAGAGCACTTATCACTACCAGACATCTGCCAGTTGCCTCTTTCACTCCACTACATGGTAAACTCGATGAGAGCAGGGGCCTTGTCTGTCTTGTTAGTGTCCCCAGAGTGCAAGAAAGTGGTTGGGTCATTGCAGGCACAATAATTTATAGAATGAAGAAACAAATGAATGAACACATATATTCTGGAAAAATAATACTATTGAGTAAAAAGGAAAAAATAATTTCTGGCACTTTCAAAAGTGATCAGGTTTACAAGAGATGTAGAATCTAAATACTTACACTGTAAATTCAAACTAAATGCAGGCTAGGAGAAAATAAAAATGGCAAGCAAGTAAAGGCAGCTAGGCAGAGAAGAAATGTGCCTAATGCATTCTAAGAAGGCAGAGGGTTTAAAATAAACAAGGAGCACTCTTATTGCTATCCTCACTTTCTAAAAGGTATTGTTGGTATCTTCTGGTATTTTTTGAAGCCCTTTCACCCCTGAAAACTATCATTACAATCACCAACAACATTCAATCAAGTCTCCCATTCAGGAAAGGAGAGAGAGGCAGACGTGTAAACTTACATGTTACCTATTCTTTTCATATTTTCCCGTCCTTCCATCCCAATATGTTTTGCTTTAGTGCTCCTGGAGGCAGCCTTCACATAGAATACGATGTCAGTAGTGTCCCCTGCAATATGGTAGTCCTGAAAAGCGAGACTAGCAAGCCAAATGTGGCAGCACAGAATTTCTGGCTGTGCAGTCTTCTTTATTTGGGAGGATTTTCCATTAAAAAATGTCTTGACAGTTAAAAAACTGTTAGTGCTAGGTACTGTCAATTCCTTATTACCAAAATAAAAATGGACCAGATTGCTTATTATTCTGGACGCTGCTGCTTTTGGTTTCAGGTTTAGCATCACTTAGGTGAGTCTCAGTGTCTCTTCTTCTCACTGGTGCTTCCAGGACTCTCAGCTCTCATTATATGAGTTTTCCCTGCTACCTGCCCTCTCCTAGGAAAAAGGAAAGAGCATCAGCCACACAATTGGATGAGAAATGTAGTCTTAGTGGAGCTCCTGAGCTAATATTTGAAATCCATCCTGGACTGTGCAAAAGGCATTTTCTATTAGCCAGAGTAAGGATGACTTCCAAAGAACTGAGACTACTGTACAGGAGGAAGTCTTCCAATGGCTTAAGTTTCGATGATCAGTAACAAGGTTACTACCAGCAAAAATAGAAAAACCCATTAGGGTCACCAAAACCTCATGGGGAATAAGAAGTACTTCAGAACGTTCACGGAAAAATAGAATTAAAAGATAATATGAATCTTTCCATGAATTTTTTTAAAGACCCCTCATATTGGCACACTACCGTTGGTAGGTGGGAGGGGGACGGAATGAGTCCAGACCCACTTAGAGGTGGAGATTAAGTCACCCAGCTGCATTGCAGTTTTACAGTTATAGTACATCAATGTTTACTGTATAGATATTTCACAAGTATTCATAGCACACTGTCAAAATTTATCAACTTTTACCTCTAGGTGGCAGCAACTTTCTTCTGTTCTTAACACGGTAGAGTTTGGCCTTTGTTTCCTACCTCCAATAAAACTCCATGCCTCCTTGTTTTTCCCAAATAAATACTTCACAGCCTGTGTAGTTTGGGGAAGATTACTGTAAATCACTTTCACTGTAAGAAATCAGTCCATTCTTCAGTTAAGCTGCAAGGTTCTTCAAAGAGTACAAAATAATTCAGGTCTAAAGTGAAAAATAATAGAAAGGTATTTTCTTTTCTCTCTCCATACCTATAAACTGCAAACTCTAAGAAAAGAAATGTTTCTTTTTCTTTACAGACCTCTAAGGAAAAAAGACAACGAGAGGAATGGGAAAACAGATGGAATTGGAGAGATTTCCATTTTACAATGTCATTAATTTAATCCGATGGGTGATTTAACTCATTGCTTTTCTACAGGATGTAACCTGATGTGTTCATTTATGAAAGCATTCCAAAATATTATAGGATGGAAGAGAAGATTTCATGATCACAGAAAAATGATAACCTACAGAGAGAGTTACCCTTCTGGTTGATTTAGCCTTCACAGAAACTATCTTTTCTGATTAGATGTAACACGTGGCCCTTCTGGAGCACATATTTACCTAATGTATTGAACCTCAGCCCTACCTAAATATACCCACCAGCTCCAGGCCAGTTCAGGATTCTAAGTTGTTAGAGTTAAGAAGGGCCCAAGAGACTTGAAGTAAATTATAGCCACCTTTGAAGCTGTAATAAGTGCTGGGCGTGTCAATGAATCACCTAGGTGGTAGTAAAGAGATTCCTTTTATGTAAAGTTAAAATTTGACTGTGGGCTAATATCTGGGGTTTATGAAGCACTTTCTTTCAAGGTGATACTATGAAGAGTATTATCTCCTGGGCACTCTTCCCAAGACCTAATTTGAATAGTTTGGGTTAGACATCATTCATTTAAGAGAAATACTGAAGTGCAGGAAGCATAAAGACTAATTTAGCATAAGTGACAAATTTATGCCAGAACCCAAGCTTGTAGACACAGTCTTTATGTATTTCATAGGAGGTTCCTCTGTCTTCTGCTTATTTTACATATCTTATCACATTAACTATTCATATTATCACAATAACTATGTATCTTGGTTTTAAAGGCTGCATTTTTAAATATGGAATTCAAAGTAAGATTTCTGGAGAAGAGAAAGTTCCAGGCGATTAAGATATAACACTCTTAGTTTCAAGGAGAGTAGGGTCTTTTTAACTAAACATCCTTTTTATGTTTTGGCCATTCAATAAACAAGAGTAGGATCTGAGAAAAGCCCCTTATTTTAGTTACTAATGATACAGTATCTTCATCATCTAAAATATAAGAAATTATGGCCTCAAAGGAAAAACATTAAAGTTCATAATTCTGGAAAAGCTACTACCCTTAGTGACAGCCTCTAATGAATGGTAGGCAATGTGGATGAGGCTAGTTTATAAAGAGTAGTCTTTCCCATCATTTTTGCCACTAACACCTCCCTCTCCTTTGGAAAATTACTCCCTCTTCATGTATTCTTAGGAGAAATGTTAACCAAGGCATTCTCCCTCCCTTGGCCAAGGGCTGGGCATCTGACCCAGGCTTGGACCAAACATACTCTGGCTTCCGGAGTTTGCGCTGACTCATCTAGGCCTGTGCCTTCTCATTAAATCCTGCTCCCAGGACCCTGGGTACAGTCCTGGTTCCTGTGTTTTCTAAGGTCCAGCTTCTCTGCTTTTTTATTGACTCTGTCACCTACCTCATGTCCTTCTAAAAATTACTTTTTGCTTAAGGCCGCCAGATTCAGTTAGTTTCCATTATTTCCAACGAAAGAACCCCATGTGACAAAGGAGACTAAACTGAGTGACAATTTAGACGGAGACAGTGGCTATAAGTAGGCAGTGGATTTTAGCAGGGTCCTCAGCCCTCTAGCTAATTAGCTGTGGGCTTAGTTAAAGTTGCTGTGTTGGGAAAATACAGAAAAATGGTTAGGGACCCTCAGGTGTTCAGAATCTTGCCCAGCATCTGATGCAAATATGCACGTGTGCCCAGGTGTTCCTTGTTTATTGTCTAATGTAATTGCGCATGTGCAGGTGTTTTGGGTTATGGACTTAGGTATAAAGGACTAATGGCTCTGATACACAAAGCTTTTTGGGATGCTCCAGGAAGCCACTAGGGTAGCTGCTCCTAGCTCTGAATAAAGCCTATTAATTCTTCACCCACAGCTCCCAGGACCTTTTCCTATTACCTAGCTCGTAGACCTGTGTGGAGGGTTTGTGACCCAGTCTGTACAACAGGCTCGAGGGGTCTGTGACCCCTAGCCCTAGCTTTACAAGTTGTGACCAAAACCTGCATGATACCAGGTTGGTTTAAATTTTTTTGACAAATATGTTACACACAATCTACTGCTCTCTTAAAACCGATTTTTGAAAAATAAATTGATTATAAGGATACTGCTTTTACCTTAGGTGATCTAGTATTACTACCAAGAAATGTTAAAACACAGCTAATTTTAAGAAAATTACTAAAAAACTTTATAAAAATCTAGTGGTCAGCTGAGAAAAATTATAATCTGAGAATATATTTGATTTTAAAATTGTTAGTTCACTGCCCATATGTATACACAATAATCTATATGGCTAGAAAGACAAAATTGCCAATATGACTGATAGATAAAAACCAAAACAAAACTGCTGGCATAATGAACATTTTTGCAGGGAACCCCTTAGCATTTCTTATCCTGAGTAGCATTCCCAGCATATTCATAACACATTAGGATTTTTGATTGGGTTCCAATTTTAGTCATTATTCTTTCCAATACATATTTAGAAGACAGCTATGTTTATAATTGATAGCCACTTTCTTAGCCCAAATATATCCACTGAAACATACTGTGAAAGAATAAGAAAGAATGTGGTTTCACTAGATATACATAAAATAAGGTCTTTCTTCATATTAATTTGATATGTTTATCAAAACATGACGCGTACTGGTACGATCATATCTCTATCTATCTAAATATATTTTTTCTCATATTGGGACACATTCTTTCTGGATTATTCATTCAGGACCCCTGATATCCACTTTTTCTTCATGTTTCATTACAACATGGCAATTATTTTAAAGTTCTGCATCTGAGTAAGTTAAAGAGGGAGCGGATGGCAATGCAGAAAAAACCCGGTTACACAATTTAAAACTCTGTTAAGAAGGAGCAGTTTGAGTAGTTTTCCCAGAGTAAATTAGGACTCCAGATTGTAAATTTTAAATATTCTTCATGGTTTAAAACCAACCTAAAAAATAACAATTATAGGAAAATATTTTATAATGCCAGAATTACAAACAAGTCATTTTGAATTGTGGAATAATATCTCTCAGTCATGCTATAATTAGTTAAAGGGACACAGCTGTTTTATTACATGACCGTACCATGCCTGGCTACAGTGCTGGGAAGATGCCAGGAATCAACAGAGTACACTGATGTGTCCTATAGGTCCAGAGATCAGCTGTTCAGTATGATGCTAATATGGTTCTGAGTTGCGGGCTGGTAAAAACAACATACTCATGAACTTTTAATAGAAAAATGTCTCAGAAGTGGGGACCTTTGTAGCTCAGCCAGATCTTATGGCCCTAAATCTCCTATAATTAGGGAAAAAATTGCAGAATTAACTTAATTTTTTCCCCAAATCATCTTCACTGAAACCAACTACAGCAATGCTAGAGACAAAATCATCTGACACCAACAGGCATGTGAACCACGTTTATCATGGAGGTCTCTTGCTGAAATTTTGGGTAATGGAGAATTTAAGAAAATAAGACCAAAATTGTTTAATAAGGTCAATTTGGAATATGGAACACAAGTTTAAAGTACATATAATTGTCACCAAGCTAAATTTGAGAAGGTGGTTAAAGTAATTAAAGAATTCAATAGCTGACACTACACTACAGCATAAAAATAGATGAAAATTTTGAGGGATTTAAAATGTAGCATCACCCTGGAGGCACTTCTTTTTATTGTAACTCAGTATTACAGAGAGAACTTGCAAACACATTCAAGCTTATATCAACTACAGCCCATTTTTGGAATCTGTTATCAAACATACGAGAGAATATGCTTCCAAACCAAACTTAAAAGCAACTTCCTTTTACTTATTTGCCAAGAAGTAAGGATTAAAAAACCCACAATGGCCAAGCATTCTGGGAGCTGGAATTTTCTTATATTAAAGTCCACACGTAGCTGAATCCATAAACAAACAAATGAACGAGAAGAAGAGATAGAGAGAAAGAAACAACAATCACAGTAATACACTGAATTTTTAGAAAACTAGAGGTGGAAATGGGGAGGGAAGGGGAGAGAGAGGGGCCTAATGAGGAATTGGCCAATGGACACAAAGAACGCTTGTGTATTGTAACGATGAGTAAGCTAACTGTACTGATCTAACCAGCACACATTCCACACAATTACTGAAAATCAATGTTGTGTACCCCACATGTACATGTAATAAAAAATAAAAAAACAAAGTCTGCACGTACTATCATAACTTTTTGCTCTGTTAGTCAAGAAGCCAGGCAGTGGAATACTCTGGCAAATAAAATAACATGATCAATATTACCTATAAATAATGAGCATGCAAGGATCCGCAAGACGGTGAGTGAGCACACTCTGGCAGGACGGAAGCGCCACATATCGGCGTGAGCAGCAATGTCTTCGTTCAGCCTCTCCCATTTCTCCTTGCTCTCCCTGTCACATCAGTCCAATGGGAATTTCCCAGGCAAAAGCCTTCTGCTTCACTCATAAATGAATTAAACATTCACCTTATTTAACCTTTAGCATTTCTCTTACTCTCCATACAGGCAGACAACTGACACGTGGTGGAAAGACCACTGGACAGGTGTGCAGAGACCTGGATTTAAGCCCAGGTTTAGCATGTAACATTTTGTCTTTGGGCCTCTATTTCCACATTCTGTAAAGTGAGGAGGTTGAACTGAACTTGATGATGCTCTCATTTCCTTTACGGCTCTGAAATTGGTAATTTGGAAATGCTCTGTCCCTCCTTAAAGGGCTAGTTCTACATCAGCTTTCTGAGAGGTTTTCAATATCAACTTCAGTGCCTTCTTCTCTTAAAACAAAAAAAAGTTTAAACAAGAAGGGATATTCTTATTTTTATGACAAAACCCACATTTGTTATATCCCTCGAAAAGATTCCATGAAATTGTGTCTAACATTTGCAATAATATGCATATAAATATTTAAGTTCATTGCAGCAATGTATATAAAAACACTAAAACATCAAGGTGCGAAAAAGCCTCCTCCTGCCCTCCACACAAATTTGTGACACAGAAGTTTTTCACATCCAAATGGAAAATGTGATTCACACCCAGAATGCATCAGAATTTGCATAGAGACTCTATTAAAACTGGAGCATTTTTATGTATATAGCTAACATAAAATCTCAGGCACGTTGGTAAGAAATAAATCATAATTGAGTCTGGTGGTGGCAGCATCCAGTTGGTTAGAGAAAATTCTATTTTACTGATAATAATTTCTATTAATAATGCTTTATTTTCTATGTTATATGAATAAAGTCTCTATTATGTGATACCCACTATCACTGTGACATAACAGCCCTTGAGGGATGTTTTGGGTACACAGCACCACCACTACCACCACCATCAAACGATGATATACACCCAAGTCCTTTAAAATGTTAGGAATGGAGCAGGGGAGAGTGAGAAGTGGAGAAGAGAGAGGAAAGGGTAAAAATTGAAAGATGAGCATATATAAATGTGCATGTCTTCAAAATACTAACATTGATCCCGGAAATTTTTGGAGCATTAAGTCAACTTCAATGTTTAGTCCACAGATACTCCCCATCAAACCCCTCTGTCGCACTCCAGCCTACACATACACACCAAAACACAGTTTTCAGATTTCTATTATATCTTTGGGAATAAAACAGCCAAACTAGGACTTGGAAACATCTCCTCCACTGTGGTTTTGCTATCAGAATATAATAGCTTCAAGCAAAAAGACCTGTAAAGAACAAAAGTCTATCTTCACACTCAGTTCTCAAAGGAATTTTCTCCATTTGCCCCAAATGGAGCAAAATATATTTTTTCTGGCAGTATCGTATCAAGAAAGAGTGGCAAATGCTCTAAAAAAAAGTTTACATGGTGAAGGGGAGCAGAATATGCCACCCCACCGTATGCCAATTTGGCATAAGAATTATTATGAGCTGAAGTCAATTAAAAAGAAACAGACAAGAAAAACTGTCCCCCTGGCATCCTCTTCTACTAGGAAGGGCAGGACAATTCTTCATCACTGGAAATGACTCTCCTTCTCAAACCATAGATGGCACCAGAGGAATCTCCACAACAAATCTTACTAGCTAGTCCTATCTCCCATTAGTTTCCCCCATGTTTACCTTCCCACAGTTTGCCACCCCTAGAAGCTCAAAGTCCTTTTCCTTTGTCTTGTCACTTCTCTAAAAATTTACCATTCTTTTTTTTTAGGTGCCATCTAAGCCCACGTTCTAACCACCCCTTTGAAATACTCATCTCTGGATATTCCCATGTGTATGTACAATACACACATTAATAAATTTCTGTTTATTTTTCTATTGCTAATCTGTCTTTTTTCAGTCTAATTTACAGGGCCCCAGCCAATGAACCTAAGATGGGTAGAAGGAAAAGATTTTTTCCCTTCCCTACAATAGTTATTGGATCTAGGAAGGCATGGTCACCTCTACTCAGGGCCAATGGTGAAGAATAGAGGAGAGGCGTGAAATAAGGAATGAAATTCACATAGTGGGTCCCCAAAGGCTCCATCAATCCTCAAATCAGTAAATATTCCTATGGCACTGAGGGGAGAGAGATTCTGATTGACAGAGTGTATGTCTGGCCTGAATTGCTTCATTTGATGAATTCAACATTAAATGAGTTGTACGGTGACCTGATATTCTTTACTGGGGTGCTAATACACGCTGCGAGAAGTTCATACTGCCATGCTTTAATCCTTGGGAGTCAGCAGACAGTTACAGCAAATCTGACTCCATCCTAACATCTGTCATTGGAGCCCTGATGCCCTGATGCTCTCATTTCATCCTCGGATATGTATATTGTTACGTTTTCTTTCGATTCCAGCAGATTTTGTTTGCCTTGAACAGACATTCTTTTCCACACATTTCTTCATCCTTCAGCTCCAGAGGAAACAGTGTCATATGAATGAGGTCACAGGATGCCACTCATTTCTCATATCAACATTATGTGAAGAAAATGGTACTTAAAATTTTAATTCCTCTTTACTCAATAGTAAACAGTGGTTTGGTAGCTCAACCATAGCCACTGACTTTCACAACCTACCGATTGCCATGTGCTACCCATGTGTAACTTAATAGTAGAAGTTCAAGCCTTTTCATGTGTTACTGAATGTTAATTGCTTATATGATGAACAATATTTTTTAACTGATTGAAGCATTTGCTAATCAAACTTCACCAAATCACTGTTCCAATATTTCACATAGTGTTTGCAGATGTAACTCAAGCCAGAGCCAAGCAACTGTTGAACTTGACATATAATTCTATAAATTATCCCAAACTTTTATGTTGGGAAGAGCAGCCATCACCTTCCCTTCCTCTCTATTGCTAGCATGGGCATTTAAACTTACTGAATTTTCAGAGCCAATATTTCACAAAGAAATAACAAGTGCTTATCATTTCACTAGAAGTCGATGCTGGGTGATTCACGGGCTTCTTCCTTGCCAGGTGATTTATTTCCATATACCAGTCTCACAGTATTTACCCAAGGAAGATTCAAGGTAGTATAGATCATAGAAATTTTAGATAACTCATGACCAAACAAAGTACACGTATTAAATCCACGTATGCTCCTACCATAGTCAGTTTAGAAATGTCCCCAGGACTTTGTATGTGTGTTTCAATCTATCAAGAAAGCACTAGCTCAACTCTCTGCTTTTCCTACTAGTTCTAGGTCTTTACTCAAAAGGTTTCTTCTCTGGGATGGGTTTTCTGACAGCCCTCTTTATATTTTAACCATTCCCTACTACCCACTCTCAAATTGGTCTTAAATAGAGTGGATAACTGCTCCCTCTGAACACTGTACTATAAATATATTGCCTTATGGCATTATCCATATTGTATTACATACTATTTGAGTTTGTGTGATATAATACATATGTGTGTGTATGTGTGTGACATTGCGCACGTGCACACACACACACACACACACACAGACACACAGACACACACACACACACACACACACACACACACACAGAGATCTCCCTGACAAGACAGTTCCTTGAGGATAGAAACTACGTTTCATTTATCTTTCTAATATAGTGCTTTTTACAGTGCCTGGGAGTGTTAATAAATGTTGCTAAATAAATAAAAGTTGAATTTTCTCAAGGCTGGTAGTAAAAATCCATTTTGTTTTTCATGGATTACTTCTCTGGAGATAAAACTTACTAACCAAAGAACGTGCTATGATATCATGTAGGATTCAATTATCATTACTCCAATATTCCAGAAAGGAAAAGTGAAGAAGAGAGAATTTATTTACTCAGTATTTCACATTTAGCCATTGGGAACTAAGTTGTAGAAGTTGGGTGTCATGGCTGACAATCTGTATTCCATCCCTCAGCTCATCTTGCTCACTTGGGCATCTCAGAGTCTCCATATGTAATGAAGTATCTTCAGTATGATACGCCTGGTACTGAGAAGTAATATAAATTCCATGCAGTCGAGATTGGACCTCATTTCTCCCTGTTCTTCTATGTAATGGCCATAGGCAGGATTATTGCCTCAGCTTTCCAGGTTTGACAGGGGACAACAGTGACTGTGAAAGACCATGAAGGATGCCCCAGCTTTTAGGCGGTATGTAGGCAAATAGCTGTATCCTCCCACCCCATGCTCCATTACCCCCTCTGTGAAGAAGAAAAGCATAATATTTAACAACATCACCAAGCTATTGTGAGGGTTAATTAGATTTAATGGGGGAAGGGAGGCGAGCTGATTAGGCGCTATTCAAATTCAAAGTGTCATTATTTTGTGTCTAAAAATAATCCTGATTTAGGAATAAAATTAATTTGGAAGCTCAATCTTTGGTAATCATCTTCCCATACTTGAAAAAAAAACATAGTTTTTAATCAAAATCCCATTCTAAGCATAATTCAACAAAGTAAAATGAAGCTCTGTGAATTTCCATTCATCTTTGAAGTAATACAGCACGCAATTCAATTTTTTTTCTTTTTCATTTCTTTTTTTCTTCATTTCTTTCTTTTACAATACATTATGTGTTGAAAAGTTAACTTTGTGGAATGGAGCTAAGTAAACAAATACAGATTTTGAGCCTACATTATTTTTTATTTTTTTCATATGAAACACTTGTGAAATACATTAAACTGCCTCTTTGAAGAATCAATAATTCATGTTTCGTTGCTGAAAGAACTTTTCAGGTCATTTCTGGTAGGCGCCATCTATATTTTCGTTCAAGAATTATCTGAGTATTCCCCAAATTTAAAAAAAAAAACAAACAAAAAAAACTTCCCTGGATATTTAAGGCTGTGGCCAGGAAAAAAATCATCTGAACAGAAGTTGGTACCTGAGAAAAATTTGGTTGTTGACTAAATCTCACTAAAATGTTTACCATATCTCTGAAAAAAGAGAAACGTTCTTTAAAAAAGGTAACAGTTGGTAATCCTGGGAAATTAGATCCTATCTGTTAGAAAAAAAGATGTGGCACCCACAGTTTTCGGTGAGTGCAGAGTTTTGGCTGGAAAGGATTCTAACAATATTTATTTAGAACTTTCCACAGGAAAGGGATACTACATAGTCCAATTAGTAGAAATGTACTCTCTATAGAGGAGCAGAAATAATTCTCTTGATTTTAACACAGCCCTATTAAAATTTCCCTGAGACTTAAAAGTACTCATAACTTAGACTGGATACTCACCAAGCAAACTTCTGATTATTCATTCGATTACCCCGGACCCTTGATACTGGGGACGGATGTACCCTGTAGGCAGATGAGAGTAATCCAGTCATTGACAAGCATAATCCAGATTGCAAATAAAACAAAAAATGGCATCTCGTTTATAAATAGTCATTTAGATTTGCTTATGTTGCTAAATCAAATGAAAAAGTTTTGGCCTGAAAAAGCCTCCAAACTCACTCTTAAGCTCTTACATAGGACCCACAACTAAATTGCAATCTACATTGCCAGGTAAGCACATGGGCAAATTGAAAACCTAACTTAGAAGTGTCGCTCCTGCGACAACAGCTGAATCTCAGCCAGTTGCAGGCAGTCAACTGTTCTGTCCCTCAATTACTTTTTCTGTCTACAAATCTAACCAACCATGTGTTTTTGGGCGTAGTCCTTCTTAATCTGTTCTGATCAGGCGCTGCCCAATTCATGAATCATTTTTTATTTTTTTCTTTTCTTGCTCAAATTAAACTTCATTAAATTTAAATCGCCTGAAGCTTTTCTTTTAACAATATAAAATCCCCCAGAACTTCATCACCTCTTAGTGGATGCGATTAATTTCCTGTGCCTGCAAACTGGAAGTCCCTCTTTCCTTCTTCACCTCTCTCTAGGTAACAAGGGATTGTCACCAGTGTTCACTGTAAAAACTCCCCAAAGCAGAACCTCTTGTTATTATTGATTCATTCACTCATTCAGTCCAACAAAAAGTTACTGAATACCTAATCCTTGCCAGGTGTAAGAGTGGGTAAAATTTATGTAAGGTATGGTGACCACCCTCAGGGAGCCCTCTCTGTACTTGATCCCACAAGGGGAGCACAAAGAGGCAGTTTAAATGCTCACTCCTTCCATCAGCTTCTAGATTTAAAATCCTAGAAAACCAGACAACTTTATCCACATGTCCAGGAGCAGAATCTGTGGAAATGAGAGAGAAAGCTGAGAGAGACAGGGTGAATACTATTTCTAGGAGAAAGGTCTTTGAGAAGTGATGCTCTACAACTGGGCTTTGAGGAAGGCATTGTCAATTCAAAACTTTACCCAGATAATCGAGAAGTGAAGAATATATTGTTTTACACACTTTCAGGGTGGGAGTCAAATAGTTTGAAGCTTTCAGGAACTGCTGGTACTTCCCAAACAAGCTACCTGCTGAACCTCCAACTCTTGGTGAGTCACTAACCAGCAAAACAATATGCCCTACTTCCGGCTTCTCTGTGGCCAACTTCCTGCTTGGGTCTGTCTTTACAAGGGTTTGTGAGATCTAAGCAGTCTTTTAGCTTATGTTATCTTCACTTTCTATACTTCAAACATTACTCTTATTTACAAGATGAGAAAGAAAGAAAACAGGGATATCAAACTTGTCTTAAAGTTTAGTTAGAACCAACAGCTCCAAGGTTCATTAGAACCCCAGCTCTCCACAGTTGCTTAGCAAGTGAAAATCATTTCAACCCAGATAATGCAGTGCCTGCCCTGCAGAAGAGTCAACCACAGTCTTTCCCCAAACCCAGAGCCGGACTGTACTCTGCACTTGGGAGGCTTATTTCTTCCAACATCCCTTATTAACATTCTTTTCCTCACAGCACTTCTCAATGGCTGCTGCAGCTGAGCTGCTCAGCACAGATTTTCTGCTCGGCATGGGGGAGGGGGTGTTAATTATGCACAAAGATGGAGAGAGGCCAGACAGCCCCTCTGGTGAACTGTCTCATTCAAGCACGGCCCACTTCCTGCTGTTTTGCAGCTACAAGGATCACCTGTTGGTCTTGGCATCTGGCCAAACTGGGGCCCAGCGGAAATGACAGACTCAGCTAGAAATGAAAGCCAGCTCATATTCCAGTACCCCAAATTGGAGAGGGAGGAAAAAACATGTGATAAAAATGCTTAAGAATTACACAAAAAGTAGCAAGGCTCATTTTTTCCTCTTCTTTTTTTCTGTCTGATTGAGATATAATCCTTAAAATGGACATCTGAATCAAAACATTTTAAGGGAAAATGCAGGAAATCCTCCTGAACTGCCCCCCTCTCTGGGGTATCAGAGTCCCAACCATTTAAGTGAAGTTTCAAGGAGTAACTAGCCTCAAATACGCATAGTTCTTTAGTTCACTGTATACTTCAAACTTTTACCTTTTTTTTTCATTGTCCCCTCCCTAACCCTAGTAGTACAAAGAAAATATTTCTTTTCATCATGGTAATTCCACCAGGTGAAGTTTGATGACAGATGTATTTTCTTATTGATGCTGCTTATTCTGTACATTGGTGGGGGAAAAATGGGCCTGTTTAATCCATAATTACAATACTCTTTAGGTATTTGTATCTTTCAGGAAAATTTCATTAATCCACAGATCAAACGATATAACTAGATCATTTCTATAATGGCTTAGCAGTCTTAGAAAAATAATTCCTTAGGAAAGTCTTAGGAAAAGAATTCCTGATGTTGTGTATATAAACAAAAAATCATAAGTTTTTTTTTTTCAATTAAAAAGGTGAATCCAGAAAGCTGTATTTTCCTCCTCAAAGGGAGTACATTGATAACCCCCCAAATTCTATTTCCTCAAAAGGATATGAAGTGTTTTTGTGAGCTCAGTCTTTAAACTGTGACACTTTTTGCTACAGTCTGCCTTCTTTCCACATATAGCAGCCAGGCAGGTAGCAAAGTCAAAACCCCAGTAGGAGAAACCACCTAATCTGCATGTCATACATTATTCATGACCCCCTGATTCCTGCACCTGCATCTAGGCAGGAAGCTTGCAGGGAACGTTCATTATTCTTCTCTTAGCCTCACACAGGCTCGATTACTGCTAAGCCACTTTATTCTGTAACTAAGGGTTTCAGGCCTTAGTACTAACTGCTGGATATGGAAAGGAAAAAAAAACATAACATGTTGAAGAAAAGGGCAAACTTGGTTGTTGTGTAACATGTATTGAATCCTACAATGTGCTCTTCTGAGACTGACAGTTCATGTCAGATGGAAATGGCCACACTTGATGATTTACATGACATAGAAACAAAGGGGCTATACTATTAAGGCCATATATACCAATTGTTCTATTTATATACACTTACTCACCTGGAGCACACAGCATGTTTATAATTTTACCCAATGCAGGGCTTAATTTAGCCTTCTTGTTAAGTAGGTGAAAATTTTTTAGATGTGTGAATATAAAAATGACTCTTCCTTCTTCGGGTATAAGCACTAAAGAACCTGACCCTCAAATCTTGTATCTTAATGACTAACATTTATAGTTAACCAAGAGAATATGATTGCTCTTTTTTTCAATATTTTTGTAAGTCTACCTGAATGGAGGTTTTTCAGTGTTTTCATGAGCCTACCTGAATGGCTGATGGCTCAAAAAGTGGGATGTGAAACTGGAACCCTAACATGAATTATCGACCACCAATGAAATTGGTGGGGAAGGATACTAGTCTGACCTTTTTACTATCTGCACCACAGAAAAGTTGTGACAACTTAAATCCAACCATATTACCCCAAGTGTCATAAGGATGGAGTGGATAAGAGTGCAAACTATGTAACCAGGCGGCCTGGGATTGAATCCCAGCTCCACCATTTACTAATGATGTCATCAAGTTACTTAACCTCTCTGTGCCTCAGTTTCCTCATCTGTAAAAATGAAGGTAAGAATGGTGCCCACCTCCAAAGACTATGAGATTTAAATCTGAACTGGTATAAAATGTTTAGAACAGTGCTTAGTACCCAGGAAGCAGTCAATACCTGTTAGGTATTCTCACTACAAGTGCTGATTGGATTGGAAAGGATAGGAAGATAGAACTGGGATATCTAGCTAATTCCAGTGGACTGAGATTACAAATGGGCTCTACAGAGCCTGCAGTCTTAGTTACTACGCTTATACAACTTTACTAAAGGCGAGGAAACAACAGAGAGAAAGTAACACACATAGAGTAAGATGAACCAAAAACTATGGTTTATAATGTACTGTTTATGAAGATTTATCTTCTGTTTACTAAATTGCATAGTATTTAAGTTATGCCCCATTCAAGAACAAGACCATAATCATAGCAATACAAATTTATTCCTATTTACTGAGCCTTTACTATATGCCTGGCACCATGCTAAATACATTAGACACATTATCTTAATTTACCCTCCTATCATGTCCACATTTACCTTTAAGAAAATAGGCTTAGAAGAGTTAGGTAACTTAACAGGGTCACACAGTTACTGAACAGCAAAGTCAGAACTTGAACACAGGTATTTTGTGACTTGTCCTACTCCAGATTATCATCCAATACTTATACATTCATAAATATTCCTTTCACCCTAGCCCAGAGGATGCAATAAAATGAATTAGCACCAGAGACTTTAATGAGAGATTTAGTATTTATTGAAGCCCAGTTGAACATTCTATAATATAAGCAGATGTAGAGTGGAAGTAATGGTTTTCCTGCACTAAAATTGGCACTGAACTAACTTTTACACTTTCTCTCCTTATAAAGCCATCAGAACCACACCCATTACTCCACCAATGGATCAGTCCATTCATAAGAGCACAGTCTCACAATCTAATCACCTCTTAAAGACCCCACCTTCTAAATACCATAATTGGACTTCCCACTGTAAAGCTACTGTCTGGAATCCTGTTGACATCGCCCATTGTCTACCTCTTAATCCTGTTCCTGATGCCAATTGTAGCGCTCAGCAACCACGCTAGTTGTCGTGCTCTTTTACCTGCTGGTAATCCTGCACTGACTGGGCCAATTGTTGAGCTAAAGCTGGGTCTAGAGCCCACAGACCCCTCAAGCCCATTCACAGACTGGGTCACAAACCCTTCCTACTCCAGGCTGGGTCACCAGACCTCACACATGCCAGGCTGGGTCACCAGACCCTCCACGTAGGTCTAGGAGCTAGGTAACCCACCAAAAGGTCTTTGGAGCCATAAGTTGGAAAGCATGTCTGCGCAAAGCAGACAGCCGTGGGCAACGCCCGCCCACCTGCTTCACCAAACTCACTCTCCTATCTCTCTCTCCCTCTGTCTCCTCTTCTCTCTCTCTCTCTAGAAGAACACAAGAATAGCAACAAAACTAAAAAGATACATTGGCGCACGTGCGTACTAACTACACCCACACACACACACACACTCTTTGCTTACAAAGGATGCTGAACCACACCCAACTGGACCCGAGGCGAGGGCCCTAACCAAACTATTCTATTCTCCCAACACCCACCATCTTAACATTCTTACAATGGGGGTCAAGTTTCCAATGCATGAATTCTTGGGGGACACAATTAACCCATAGCACTTCCGATATCTTCTCAATCTCAACAATGGCAGCATCATTCACCCAGTTGCTCAGGTAAAAAGCCTTGGAATTACACTCGAGCCCTCTTGTGCTTTCATACCCTGTATGTTAGAGAGGCTTTTTAGCACTGAGAAAAATCAGAATAAACCATTATTTCAATGCCAGTAAAATCTTTCTTGTATGCTTGAACCTCCTCCTCTCATTTTTTGGAATTCTTGTTCCAAAACATTGTAGGACATTACTCATCTAGTAAGATTAGATATTTCATATTTAGATTATTAGAAATATTCTATACAATATTTTATATTCCTAAATCCAATATTTTATGTAATAAATTAGCCCATACTTTCATCCATAAATTGTGTGAGTTATTCAACAAAATACACAGTTTAACAAATCAGTTTAGTATATTTGTTGAAGAAAAGATTAATCTAGAAATAATTCAACAATTATTATTAAATATCAGAATTTCCCTATGCAGGAT
The DNA here is from genome assembly GCF_027409185.1 of Cynocephalus volans. Lineage (NCBI taxonomy): Eukaryota > Metazoa > Chordata > Mammalia > Dermoptera > Cynocephalidae > Cynocephalus > Cynocephalus volans. The sequence goes on along the minus strand of NC_084466.1, from coordinate 38,180,654 downwards.
TTATGAAAGTTAATGTTAAATTAATTCTTGGTATTGCTTCCTTCTTCCACATGATTGTATTGAATACAAGTTCTCATAGTTTTTCAGGTTAGCCCAGATGTTATTTTAATATATATATACTATACGTGACCAAATACAAGTATGAGTGTGATCTCAGTGTTTAAATTAAGAGGGCCCTTTTTACTCCCAGCTTTTCATCAAGTCAGTGATTAGATGACTATTAGAAATGCCATATATTTGGGCCGACCCCATGGCGCACTCAGGAGAGTGCGGCGCTGGGAGCGCAGCAGCACTCCTGCCGCGGGTTCGGATCCTATATAGGGATGGCCGGTGCGCTCACTGGCTGAGCGTAGTGTGGCCGGTCACAAAAAAGACAAAAAAAAAAAAAAAGAAATGCCATATATTTTTTAAAAGTTCTTTTCTCCCCATCTTTATACTTAAATCTCTTTTTCATGAAAAGGCATTGATGTTATTTTTAGGAGAGTGAGCTGACCTTAAGTACTATATAGAATTAACGTTGTGATCACTTTGTTCACTGCTTACTGTAACTCTTATTCTAATGCCACAGACACTTCAAAAGAGAGATTAGAGTAAATTGCCTTAAAAATATAGCATTTTAAAGAGAATAATAACATTTATTTCCACTACATGTCAACAGAATGAGGAATTCTAAGAAGAGAGCATTTGGTGCACGATTATATTCATAAATCCTGGCCCCATCTCCCACCACCCCACTTGCTGTCTGCAGGGCAGTGGCTGCATGTTCTCTCCTGCCCTTCTCACTTGGTTAGCTCATGTTCAACCCCCAGGTCTAGGTCAGGTTGCTCTTAGTTCTCTTAGCATGGGAAGATCACATTTGTTAGTATGTTTAGTTTAATCTGTCTCTCTCCAACTAGAGTGTACGCTTCAAGGAAACACAGAACTTCTCTCTTTTTGCTTACCATCATATCTCCATTACCTGCCACAAAGTGGGCACTCAATAAATCATTGTTGTATGATTAGCTGGATGTTCCTACTAAACGAGGATGGATGGCAACGGCCACGTCTGTCTAAGTCACTGCTGCATCCTCTGAGCTTAGCACAATGTATGGTCCACAGTAAGCATATAATAAACATTTGTTAAGCAACAAGATGTACAAAAAGACAAAAAGTTTTAGATTCGGAAATGTGAGCTACTTCAATGAATACCTCCAAAGCACCTAGAACATCAATAATCGACCAATATTAATTCAATCCAACAAATTTTACTCAACAGCTAGTATGCACAAGATCTTGCATTGTGGAATAAAATGGGAACCCTGCCTTCACACAGTTTATAGTCTAGTTGAGATAAACAGGTAGCAACTATCATAAAATGGAGTAGAAAAATTAAAAGGGCTTTCAAATTTTACGGGAGAGAGGAAAGGGGTTAGAATTAATTCAAATTGTGAAATACTGGGAAAGATTTCAAGGAGGAGGAGACCTTTGGGCTAGCATGTGAAAGATAAGTACAATTTTCAGAGGCAGAACTGCAGGAAGACACTCCAAGAACAGGAGCTAAATTAGTCACCTAAATATGAAAGTGAGTTGAAGGTATGAGATAAATAATATGCTATGGCCAGCGGGGAAAGGTTCTTAGAAACATTTTGGGGAGATGAACTAGAATGTTAAGACATAGTTAGAATACAGATGAATAAATAAATGTCTGATTAAGGAGTGAAGAATTGGGGCAGGGAGCTGCGGAACATTACTCATGTTTCTTCTATTGCTCAGAACCATACATACGAGGATACTTCAAAAAATCATGGAAAGATTCACATTACCTTGTAATTCTGCTTTTTCCAAAACTTTTTGGAGTACCCTCATGCATCCCTTACATGTTTTATTGAACCAACATTATAGTATACCTATTATTTATTCATTAATTCAAATATTAATTGAACATCTACTGTACCAGGCACTGTTCTAGACTCTTAAGTTTGTTCTAGACTCCTACATGCTATGAACTAGGTGAGGTAGACTACACTGATTAAAACATGGTTCCTGACTTCAGGAAGCCTACATGACAATATGAGTTTGGACAAACAATTGGCCATTGTGGTGCAATATGATGAATACCATGGGAGAAAATAAATGACCATGGGGGCATATGAATTAAGCTTTGGAGCAGACATAGAAGTTTTCCTAAGATGATAAATGAGGTAAAATTTAAAGGATAATTGTCTCAGATGTGGAAGAGGAAAGAGCAATTCCAGAGATATGGAAAGGCACTGAAAGGTGGAAATGTGGCCAACAGTAAAAATACAAATTGATATAAATAACTAGAGTAAAGGGTGTGGCAGGCCTGGCAGGGCGGGATATTACAGGTCTTCTGTATTGTGCTTAGTAGTTAAAGAGAGTTAAAGGACAATTACCAAAGGACTTTAAGATTGGAACCAGTCAATCAGATTTGTATACTAGAAAAATCACCTTGGAAGCAGTTCAAAGGGTGGCCAGAAGGGAATGCATGGCACAGGTCACTGGAGGGCTACTGCAAGTGTCGCAACATGGGGTCGAAGATGGCGGCAGGGGGCACGGTGGGAGGAGGGAGGGAAGGATGGATACATAATAAAGGAGGAATTATCGTGGGACTTGGTCTAAGTATATGTGAAGTACGGGGAGGCAAGGCAGAATTAAGTTAATTTTTGGACAGACAATAGGTTCTGATATGGGTGATCAGAGGAGTCATTGAAGGGAATAAAGGAGGAGGATTGTGTTTTTGTATTAAAAAATAACACACAATGAGCTTCTAAATGTAAGGTGCGTATGTAGGTCTGGGGTTCAACGGACAAATTTGAGAACAGACTTGGAGACTTGAGCATCCTTAGCATATAAATCGTAGGTGAGCCCTGAGCTTCAGAGGCAGAATTTAAGTGAGGACACCAACAAACCAGGGCCAGGATCCCCCAAAACATGACATCTTCTTAGATTTAAACCTCTCTTCCTACTCATTCCGAGAACACCACTGATCCCCACTTGTTGATGGGGAAACTGGAGTTTCAGGACTCAGTTTAGGCTCATATGATGTCATGACCAACATTAAGAGAGATAAGTGATGACCCTTCTCCACCCTTCTTCCTTCGATGCCAGAAGAGCCAAAAACCAGTCTGTTTCTCCTTCAGTGTTGCCTCAAGCAGTAAATGGCACCAACACCAATTCTGTCAAACAATTCAGAAACCCAGGAGTTGTCCTAGACTGAACCTCTCTCCCCATATCCAATCCATCATCTGCGTGTCTATTACGCTGTCTCCATTCTATCCACTTTCATTTCCACTGTCACTGACCCACTTTAACCCACTCCTCTCTCACCAGCACAACTCCAAAAATCTCCTCCCCCACTCCTTTTTGAGACAAATTTGTTCTTCTGGCTCCAGTGTCCCTTTAGTGGTTTTCCACTGCTTTTGAAATACTTAAGTCTTAACATGGCCTGAATGCTTATTACCTGCCCCCCTGCCCCCTCTCCAGCTTCACCTTCCAAGAGTTCCCCCACCCCCACCCCCCACTTCCTATGATCCAGTCACCCTGGCCTTTTTATAGTTTCTCACTCTTAGCCAAAGTCTTTGCATGTGCTGTTCCTTTTATTTACAACCTTCCTTACAGGCCCCCAGCCCCTCACCTAGTTATTAACTCCTATTCATTCTTCAGTTCCTTAGCTCAGATTACCACTTCACTTTCCCCAACTCACCAAACCAGATCATGTCTCCATATTATAGACTTTCATTATTTCCTGCATCTGTCCTCCATTGCACTTACCAGCCTTGGGATTATATGCCCAGTACCAGGCCCTATGTCTGGTATAAAGTAGGGAAATATTAAATATTGCTTCAGCCAGCACCTGGCACCATCTATGCATGGGAACCATCTTGAGCCAGAATGCCAAGGCAGAAGCATCCAGCACTCCCTCACCTCTGGAGATATTAGTGGAAAGTTAGTGGACATTGTGGAAAAACTGGTGAAATTTGAAAAAGGTCTATAGTTTAGTTAATTGTTGAACTGATGATAATTTCTTGGTTTGGATAATTATACTATGATTATGCAAGATATTAGCATTAGGGAAATTGGGCGAAGGGTATATGTAAACTCTCTACAGTATTTTTGCAACTTTTAAATTCCAAAGTTACTTCAAAATAAAACATGTTTTATGTGCCATGTCTTTGCTGAGTTAAGAATATAAGCAATAGAGATCTTCCAGGAACTACTTTTTCCCTGTTTTACTTAGCGATATATATTTTTCAGCCTTTTCAACAGCTAGTTATTATAAATAACATTCATTCTACATATGTTTACAAATACATAGTATATCTATGTGTTTGTGTGTGCATATATTTATGTACATTCTTTCTCTCTCTCTTTATTTTTTTAAAGTAAATAATCTCATCAATTCTATTATTATCACTTTCAGGGTGTTTGCATGCACTGGGTACAGAATTACTAATAAAAGGTATGTTGAAGAGTAGTAGAAAGAAAGAAGTTGAAGTAAAAGTGATGAAGACATCTTAGGAAGTTAATAAAAAATAATGCTATGGTGAGCTTTTTGGGGAGGAAAATTTAGATTACATCTACAAAGCAATACAACTTATATTGTGGAACTGACATTTATCCAGGTAATACATATCCCATATTCCTGCTTTGACCTCAGATACTCTGATAATTGCTTCAATTTTCCACTTCACTTTGCACATATATAAGTCTGATATATTATTTTTCAGTATTCAGTATATGGTACATTAAGGTTCTAGTCCTTTATTACGTGAATTGAAATATTTTTACTTAGCTATTAGTGTAGATTGAGTTGGAGAAATTTCATGAATTGGCAGATATTCTGACTGGTAGTTATTCTATTAACCCCACTGGTAATGCCTTTTATTTGGTGAGCTCTGATGAGAAAAAGTAGTAAGTAGTCAAGGAATTACTTCCAATGCCTTTTCTGTCTCTGGCTGAATTAATTTTGAGATGCCTCATTTAGGCTAAAAAGAGAGGCAAAGTTAAAGTATGTAATACAGGCATTTTGTTACCCCAAACTGGACCTATTACCATCCAGCATTCTTTCAAGGTGTTATAGATCATTATGTTGTGCCATTTTTCTTTTGAGCAGGACATAATTTTACATCATTTGGCTCACAGGAATAATGAAAATGGCATAAACTAGATCCTAAAGATCATAAGCCATCTCTAAAAAGGAAATGTAGCTTACATTTCACTTCCAGGAAAATTTCAAATGCTAGAAAAAAATCCACTCTGGTAATTAAATGTAACCGTTATCTTTAATTATTTTTAAAATGTGTTGAAATTAAATGTATTTGGGTGTGTGTTTAAAAATCCTGAGTTGTTTTCTTCAAGTGGACTCCAAATAATTCACAAGGAATGGTGTCTAAGGTATGGATTAAGTGTTGAATCACAGAGCAGTCTGATCCATAGATAGCTGTTGTAGCAGTTCTCTCACTGTCTGTACTGATGGCCAAGAAACTTGGAAAACTTCAAGGTAAAAGAGCCAGGACCTGACCTACCAGCCTATAAAGGGACACTTTTTGTAGAACTTGGCACCTGAAGCTAAGAGCTGCCAAACACATCAATCAGTACTCACAGGGCTAAAAGGTGCTTGTGGAGATTGGCAAGAAATATATGAAGTATCACATGACAGCCCTCCAACTGGACTGGAAAAATAGCAATGCACCCACCATATAAGCACCTCCAAAATGCACCAGCACTCCCAAAACTGGTCAACATCATTTATACTAGTCACATTCAAATTCACCATTCCCCCCTCTACCCAACTTCCAGCCATGGGTATTCTGTTTCCTCTGCTTCGTGTAGCACAGGCCAAAGAGGATACAGGGTTTATCCTGCAGAAACACATATTTGCTATATATTAACAAAATCAAAGCAAAATCTGATTTAGTTATTTTGGTCATTTTTGATACGGATCACTACATCATTCTTTTGTTTGCTTATAAAGCACCCTGCCATTGTGATTTTTTAAAAAAAGATGAACAATAAAGAATCGATTAAGATGAATTAGACACTACTATGTTCCGTGCACCTGCCAATCGACTTAGGTAATATTACAGTAATCAAGATACAGCCTCTAATTTTAAAAAAGACAACAGTACAATTGGGTGAGTGTCCAATAGCATCAGAAAGGTCAATCAATAACAATATAAGATCAAGAACACCCAGTTCTCCAAATAGAAGAGTTGTTGCAAGAGAGCATATAATGGAAAAAATAAAGAAATATCAGAAACACTAATTACTTCATGAAGTTGGAGGAGGAAAAAAACCCTTCAAGCTAATGGCATGAGATTTGGTCTGGGTCTCATAAAGTACAACTTCTGTGCAGGTCTGGAGAGGCAGACAGACAAGTAGGTGAGGAAACAAGTATGGGCAGAAAGGAAGACGGGGAAAGATGAGCACGGCATGTGACCTCCATAGCTGGAAGCCGGAGTTCACGCACAGGGATGCAGCTCAGAAGGCACAATGTCTCTGATGACTGGCAATAGAAGTTTTGGGATTTTTCTCCCTAGAAAGTCAAAGTGGAAGATTTCACTTCAGAAAAATAATATTAAAGAAGTATGAGTTTTACATAAGAGTTTATTGGCAAGTGGTATGCAGCATAACTGGAAATGAAGACTACTATCAATATCATCTTTCCTTCCCTTTCATTTTTCTAAAGAAAACAGAAGCCACAATTTTATACGGTAAGTGGAAGGAACCAACTGAAAAAAGAGAGCCTGACCATGTTTCCGAGGGATAAACTGAGTAACAGATCCTGGAGAAGCAGAGTGGGTACGATGTGTTCCACGACACTCAGCAGTTACATAGACAGTGTTTTCTTAAAAGTGACAGCTTACTGCAAACTCTGTACTGTGCTTCGAGTTTTACTTACCCACACAACAGCCTCTGACATAGGTATCATCATTCCCGCTTTTTAAATGAGAAAAGCTTGAGAGGTTACAGTCCTAACCCAAAGTCACACATGGGTTGCAACTCACGTCGGGCCAGGCAGTCTCCCCACCACACTCTCAAACAACATCCTACTTTATTTTCTGAGCAAAGAAGCAACTCTATTTTCAAAAATGTTAAGTAGAGGTGAGCTAGAATAGCAGAGTGCATAGCAAAACTTAGTTACTTCTAGTTTCGTGTTTACCAAACAATAATGTTGCTCGCCACTGGGAATTGTCTGTAAGTAGTCATAGAGTAAGTAGTCTGGGCTATTTAAATGAACATCTAATTTGTGTACGAAAATATTACTGAAAATATATGTATTAGTGTGTATATACATAGTATAATAAAAAGTACATATTTGGACCTTGCCCTGGCTCCTAGCACAGAGCTCCTAAAACCCCTGGGATTCCTAAGTGATTGAAGTGTTTTTTGTTATCCATAACAAGCCCCCTTTGGCCATACCTTAGTTTATGCTAATAATGTGTCACATGTTGGGGCTCCTAGATAGCTTCAGATGGGAGCTCATCACTAGAAAGAAGGTTAGAACTTTTAGCTCCACCCTCCAACTTCTGGGGAGGGGAGAGGGAATAAATAGTGAGCTCAATCATCAGTGGCTAATGATTTAATTAAACTTGCCTATGTACTGAAACCTCAATAAAATCCACTAAACGACAGGATCTGGAGAGCTACTGGGCTGCTGTGTTCATCAATGTGCTTGGAGGACAGAGCATCCAGAGAGGAGACGGAGGCCCCAGATGTTCTCCTTCACACCTTGTCCTATGCATCTCTTCCACTTGGTTGTTCCTGAGTTGTATCCTTTATAATAAACCTGTAATTATAAGGAAAGCACTTTCCTAAGTTCTGTGCATCATTCTAGCCAGTTCTTAAGCTTGAGGGATCATGGAAACTTGCCCCAATTTGCAGTTGGCCAGGAAGAAGTGTGGGTAGCCTGGGGACCCCATTTGTGGCTGGTATCTGAATTGGGAGCAGTCTGGAGGGACTGCTGACCTGTGGAGTCTGTACTATCTGGGCAGTTAGCATGAGAATTTAATTGAATTGTTGGACACCCCACTGGTGCCAGGGATTTGGAGAATTTGTTGTCGTCTGGAAAACTGACCACACAATATATTATTCAAACTACTGTATACAAGGCTTTCATAATACTCACATTTCCTACGTGGTCTGGCCAAACATGAGAATAATGCACATAACACCATTATCAATGAGTGAGATTATGATTTTAGAAGTCTGTAAGTCAAACCATCTATTAAAATTCCTGCAAATTTTTTGTTGGAACTATTTTCCCTCAATCATCATTATTAGAAAATGTAGATGGATGAATGGCCATAAAATATAATTAACCCATATTTAAATATTTAAATCTACCATTCCTGATATCCTCTTTTAAATAATCAAGACAAACTGAATTTACAAAATATGATTAGAGCAGTTTGCTTAAATTTGTAGTCCCTGATTAAATACAGATGTTATGCAAAATAGGCTGGGTCTGGAAATTATCCACAAATGCATCCTTATTATTTAGCTTTATTTCTGCTTTGAAAAAAGGAAAGCGAGAGTCTTCACACAGTCGTTAAGATATCTGCAGAAATAAGAATTAACCAACGATCAAACAGAATAAAAATTCCATATATGTAATAAGCAACAGCACACAAAGCATGGGTCTTAAAACTGCATTTAACAAAGAGTAAAGTAGAAATACCATGATTTTTTAAAAAAGAAACGACAAAATTAAAATAGAACCAATTGATGTTTTTCACTCTTGCATTTCTGCCCTGGGAATTTGAGAAAGCAATATGATTCAGCTAATTGTACAAGGGATAAAATTACAATTCAATATTCAAAAATAATAATTAATGGATCAAAACATTTCGTAGTTTCTATTGTTTTCCAGGCCCAGCACTAGACACAAGTGATATATAAATGTATAAAATACTGCCCCTGCCCTGAAGGACTTTCTAAGCTGGAGAGTTAACAAAGAACAGAAATTTTCACAGAAGGGCTACCTAGTTCATAGTTAGAGGTACAGACTCTAGAGCAGACTGTCTGGGTTCAAATCCAGATTCTACCACTTACTGGTCGTGTGTCCTATGGGTGAGAAATCTAATCTGCTATACCACAGTTTTCTCATCTTTATAGACAATAATTACAGCCTCTCATTCACAGCAATGCCTGGAGTACAGCACGTACCAGATAAGTCTTAGCATGATGGTCTTGTCCTTACCTACTGGAGTCCCCAGGCAGCAATGGTGATGTCTGCTCATGGCTGCCCCATGTCTCTGTGCCTAACTTTCCCCTGAAGTAAGGGCAGTAACTAGTACGAGGATTCTATTTCCCTGGGTACTGGTATCGACCGGCTGAATGCTAAGAGATTGCAGTAAAGACTATTCCAAAACAGCCAGCTCCCAACTTATGCATAACTAGGGAATCTCATTATGAAGAACTGTTTAAATGCTTAATTTTAGAATAAAAAGTAACTGGAGTATTGCAACATGCTGCTAAATAGCAAGACAAACTTGAATCACTTTAGCTGGATTAGACTGTATTCTATAAAAATCCCAGAGTAACAGGTAATTTGGAAATTTAATGTGAAACTGACTATAAAAATTACCTGCTGATTAGGAAGTATGACCCAGTGGTTGTGAAGTGACTTTAGTTTCTTTTCAGTTTTGAGTCTATACATTTTTAAATGTGGTGCTGATTGCACATCAGATGAGTGGCTGGCATGGGAGTCAAACAAGTTTACTGTACTTTTGTCTGTGGCTCTAATTTGCCAAGCCATGTCATAATTGTGGCTGTGTTTACAAAAGCATCATCAATCTGGTCAGGTCAAAACAGGACAGTCAGTTGGAGTGATTTACTGTATTCTGTGTGCAGAGCAGTGTTAAGGAGCAGGGACCTTGAAATCTCCTTCCTCTCATATATGTATCCTATGCTACACACAGTCCTGCTCCCCTGTCTGAATCACTCACACCATGCAAAACAATGGACTAAATTATGGCTTTTTTAAGTAACAGCGATATGAGTTGAAGGAGTGAAAAATAGAATATTTCTATTTTGCTAACATGAATTACTGTAGAATGTCTCTGTAGTCTTATGATGATCTGTTTACACCCTGCCTTTCTGCCTTGATCATGAATTAACAAGTATGAAATTTGAAAATACTGTACATTTGTACAATATTAAATTCAAATTATGCCATCCTATGTTATTATACCAAAATTATACCAAAATATGTTCTTCCTAGTATCCTTTATAAAATCTTAACATCTTTCTGAACTTTAATGTACTTTTCAGACACAGTTCTAACATAGACATATCTTACAATAGGCTATCATGTTAAATTTCCATATGTACATGTATGCCCATTCCAAACCACCTCCAACGTAACAAGCCCACAGAACACTGCTGAATTTACTTATAATCCCAACAGCATTTAACAAAAATGACATTAACATTTTTATTTCTGAGAAGAAATGTCTGATTTAAATCACTTCTGTTTATTAAGTTTCTTTCCCTGGCCCTCAGAAATATATGGAGTAAGATTCCTCTGAAATACAAAGAAGAAAAAAGGTCACAACCTCTTGCTTCTTTCACAGCTTACCTTCTGCAATGGGTGGTCTACCATCTGACTCCAATTCTTATGTTTTTTTTTTTTACTACCTCTTGTGATGTGACTTTGACCTCAGCTACTTTAGTGTTACTTTTAATTCAGTATAATCTTGCCTCAGTAACTAGCTTTGTTGATTTCCACTCCCCACACACAAGCCCTGAATCCCACATTTCTCTTGGTGTTCATGTCTCTGAGCTAACCCCTTCCTCTACCCCCACCCCAGAATCTCTGACAGACACCTCACCATCTCCTTCTGTCACTCCTTTCTCAGTCTCCATAGGCATTCATTAAGGTACTTCATGTGGGCATCTCTAGATAATTAAAAAATCTGCTGACCAGGTTACCTAAATTATAGTGCCTTGGGAGATATGGTATAAGTCAGTAGTCATGTCCACCTGTCCCGGAAAATGTTATCATAAGACCACTTTTATTTAGAAGCAGACAGGATGGCACCAAAAAGCCATAAAATAATAGAATGCTTCCTGTGATCCTTACCTTAGACCCCCGCATGTAGGATATAACCTAGTAACAATCCCAAATGTGTACATCATGTACAACCAATAAAAAACCTGATGAAGTAATTAGGCGGGGCTATCTTCTCTCTCCTTTCATCCTTCCCCCTTTTTGTGATTATAAAATGCTAAGCTCTGCGGCCCTCTTCGGAATGTATTTCTCAGGGTGACCTGACCTCTGTGTCTTCCTGTTGCAATTGTCATACTGGCTCAATAAATCCTTACTATATGTATTTGTCATCAATTTCTTTTTACAGCAAAACACCCAAGGTTACATCTTTAGCTCTAATCTTGCCCAAATTCTAATTCTGCATTTCCAACTCCTTATCTGATATTCCACTATCAATACAAACTCAACATATCTAACATCAAATTTATCTTTCAGCTAGTACCAATTCTCCACCCATGTTTCTATCAGTAAGATGAGTATTTTTCAAGGTACCAGACTTCAGAGCCATGTAACTATTGTTGATTTCTCTCTCGTCCTTTACAGTCAGTAACATTTGGTAATTATATCTCTGAAATGTCTCAGCTATCCCTTATTTTCTACTGCTATTGCAATCCCTCCAAATGAGTGGTTATAATCTCACAGAGTCCACTGGTATCTGCTGGATGCCATGGACCCATCTCTGTCCCTGACAATCGACTTGGTGTACTACTAAAAGACAAGCCATCTGAGCAGATACTGGAAGTTGGCTCACTCAGCATCCATTCCAGCCTCTTGTTTTTTGAGATCCTAAAAAAAAAAAAAAAAAAAAAAAAAAGAGCCTGGGAAGCTAAAAACTACATTTCCCAGAGACCCTTGCAACTAAGGTTCTATGTGTGAGCTAGCTTCCAACACGCCAAAGCAAAAGATGTATGCAGAAGATGGGTCTTCTGGTAAGCAGACAGCAGAGACATAAGTCCTTCTGCGACAGCTGGGAGGAGACTCTGGCATCCGGTTGCAATTGTAGATGCAACTGGTAGGTAGGAAGTGGCACAGGTGTTTTGCTCGAAGTGCTCTCTGGCTGCTCTGTTGGCATAACATTTAAAAACCGCCTTTCATCATAAATTGTTAGAGTGGATGCTATTATCAGCAACGAAGAACCCTAAAACATATCCCTTAACTACTTCCCTCATTATATCAACCTTAGTTTGATAACCATCAAGGGGTTTCTTGATGTCTACGGGATAAACACTTAACTCCTTAAAATGACATTAAAGACCTTCATGTTCTGTCCCTAACCTACTAGTACTGTTTCACAACGCTTCTCAATAAGAAACTTTTCCTGCTAGACTTGATTTTTTCTTGCTAAGCTTCAGCTTACACCATTTCATGCATCAGAAATGATTTTCTCTCTGCCTCTGATGTATAAATCCTAGTTATCTTTAAAATACAGAACAAGTCCCACCTCTGCAATGAAGCCCTCCTTGACCACCTCAACGGGAGTGATTTTTCTCTCTCACCTCCTCTACACAGGCTATATTATTATTGGGAAAACAGAATAGTTTGGTCAGGGCCCTCACCTCGGGTCCAGTTGGGTGTGGTTCAGCATCCTTTGTAAGCAAATGGTGTGCATGTGCGGAGTTAGGGCGCATGCACGCTAATGTATGTTCTTAGTTTTGTTGCTATTCTTGTGTTCTACAGAGCGCAGAGAGAGAGGCAGAGAGAGAGAGAGAGAGAGAGAGAGAGAGACAGGGAGAGGAGTTTTAGTGAAGCAGGTGGGCAGGTGTCTACCTCGGGTGTCCACCCTGCATGGCTATGCTTTCCAACCTATGGCTCCAAGGACCTTTTGGCTGGCTACCTAGCTCATAGACCTGCATGAAGGTGTCTGGTGACCCAGCCTGGCATATGAAGGGTTTGTGACCCAGTCTGTGAATGGGCTGGAGGGGTCTGGGAGCTCCAGACCCAGTCCTAGCTTAACAGTCAGCCCAGTTGGTGCAGGATTACCAGCAGGTAAAAGAGCCCAACAAATAGCATGGTCACCTAGCTTTACAACTGGCATCATGAACAGTATTAAGAGCTAGACAATTGGTGCTGTGGGAAGGATTCCAAGCCTTAGCCTACCCAGACAAATTGGCGTCATCGGCAGGATAATGCCACAATTATATTGTTAGAATATATATTTTTCACTTACAGTTTGTGTTCTTGATGCTTTCTTCTTGTATACATTCGTGAGCTTTATCTAAATTTCATTCTTGAAGAACTCAAATTATAACATCCACAACAAATATAGAGCTAATTTATTGAGCACCCTTTTGTCAGGCACTGTTTTAGGCTCTCTCCATATCTCATCCCTAAACCAACCATGTGACAATATTGAAAACAACCCATTTTATGGATGATGAAACAAGTTCCAAAAAGTTATATAGCTTGCCCAAGTTCATATAATTAGTGAGAGAAGCAAGATTTGTACTTAATTCTAATGTGGATACCCAAGCTGTATTCTCTCCAGGGTAAAATACAGTCCCTTTCACAAAGCTGGTCCTCAGTAGATAACTTTATCCAACTAGAGATTAAATAACCAGTAAATTAATTTTTCAAATGAACATTTCTTAAGCATGTACTATTTGCCATGTTCTCTGCTATGTACTTTATAAGTATTGCCTCATTTAGTCTACTCAACCTCCATATGATTTAGGTACTTTACCTATTTTAAAAATGAAAAACAAGCAAAGAAACTGCAACCTGGAGGAATCAAGTAATCTGCCAAGATGACAGAGTTGGTATATGGCAGGTCTGGGATTTGAACCAAAGCATTTGGCTCTAGAGCACACACACAGGGCAAGAGAACAACCACCTCTGTTCTCAATGATACAACAATTTTACTGGGAGACTATTCAGTGAAACGGTTCATGGAAAATGTTTTATTTTTAAGTCAAAAAAATGTATACAACACATTTTCTTTATTATAAGAGCCATTATGATTACTGTGACAACTTTAAAGTTTCTAGTTTGCAGGAGACAGAAATCACCAAACAAAAGCAAATCTAAAAGGAAGTCGGGGAAAAGAGAGGCACTGGAAGAGCAAGAGAAACCTGGGGAAAGAATTTCAGTGGAAGAGAGGACGGTAACTGACATATTAGTCCTCCACACAACAGTCCACATATATTTAATAAAAATAATTACTGACTAAATCGTTTAGGGTTCTCTTCTTAATTCTCCTTGCTTAGTAAGATACTCTTCTGTGACTCATTCTTTATTTAACTTATTTTTAATATGCAAAATTGTAGTTTGTTGTTTATCTTTTGGCTTTTATAATACATTTTCCCAGGTAAAAAATATCACTATAGAAAATTTGGCAAATGTAAACAATTATATTTCTTTTTGAACTCATACATGACTGAACTGATTTCAAATCTTAGGTCTCAGAGCAACTGATCTGGAAGTTATGGCAGGGAATTTGAGGTGATCGCTGTAGCTCAACCCAAATGCATCATATCATCCCTTTACGATATGGGAGACTTTATGGGAGTCTTCTTGTTTCTTTCTCCAAATTCTTTTTGTTATTTGGGAAATCAACAAAGAGACAAAATGACGACCTACAGAAAACATCAAATATAACCACATTTCAAATGCATGTGTATGCAGATGTGTTTTAGGACCAAACGTTCAGTTCAGTAATGTAGGGTGGATCATAAGGACTGCTAAGAGCAGTTCTGGAAAGGACAGGTGTGCACTGGGCATGTGCAAACCACTACTGTGCTCCTGTACCAAACACACATCATGTTTCCTTGGTCTACATGTCTGCTTTCTAATTCTTTTGTAAAATGGTTTTGTTCCTTCCCATAAATTGCTTCTATCTCATTTTGTATTTTTGTTTCGGAATATTTCAGTTTTATATATTGAATTTCTAATTAAGTAACCAGCTAGACAAATGTGAATCCTCTGCAATTAATTTTCCTAAAGTGTGAAACTTGCACCTACACATTCTGCTAATTATGATACAAATAAAAGTCATACTCTAGTGAAAAATGACTACTTTTCATGGCTTTCCAGTCCACAGTATACATGTAAGTCTCAGCAAATTCTGCAGAGTGCTTTCTAAAGAAAATTTCACAGTTTGTGTACATTTCAAAATAGGTTGTTGCTATTTCTGAAAGCTATTAAGACTGCATGTTCTTTGAATTGTTAACAGTTCAAGTCATTAATAAAACTCATAACTACTGAGAATGACTTTTCATTTTCCTATGATGAGTTAAGAGCATAAACACTCTTGACAACACAAAACGGTTTCATAAATCACATCCTGTAAATGGAAGCCTTGCACACCTTTGTTTTTCTACAAATATTTTCAATTGTTGGTCTTGAAGAGGCTATGACTGCTAGATCATGGTGATATTCTACATCTGTGAAGTACTATAGAGGCACAAAACACCTTCTCACATATTATCTAGTCCTTATAAAAGTCCTGCAGCAGGAAAAGAGGCATTAATTACTACATTTGAATTCTGTAAATGAGTGCCCGCCCTAAGGATTTCTGGGACTTGTTAGGTGTCACAATAGCGCCTAGTCAGACAGAAATTAGCACCAATTCTAAACATATTGCTTTTTCCACTACCCTGAGAGAATTCGGAGCTAGAAAGCATTTTGGAGATCATGTGGTCCATATCTGAGCACTAACCTGACTGAGGAGGAGAATATACATGATTTACTCTGGGTCATACAGTGAGATTTTGACCATGCAGGGACTCCGAATTCCATGTTCCTCTACAGTGTAATGGAAAGAAGAAAGCTTTCAGAGTCAGACCGGGCTAGACCCTAGTTTCAAAATACACTTACTCTGTTCTTGCACAAGGTATATAAACTCATTCAACTTTAGGTTTCTCATCTCTGAAGTTGGGAATATTAATATCCACTTTATGCAGTTGTGGGGATGAAAAGAGATGAGGGATGTGGTGTACCTGCCTCATAATCACTGCTCAGCACATACCATTTTCTCCCTCTCTTTCCAATTCATTGTTTACGTAACAACACCTAGCTTTCAAACTTCATACCATAAACTAAAAACAACTCAGCAATCCACAGCAGCTTACAAAAATAAGTTTTAAATGTCTTTGTTTCAGGCCGAGCCCGTGGCGCACTTGGTAGAGTGCTGCGCTGGGAGTGCGGCGACTCTCCCGCCGCGGGTTCGGATCCTATATAGGAATGACCAGTGCACTCACTGGCTGAGTGCCGGTCATGAAAAAAAATAAATGAATAAAAAAATAAATAAATAAATAAATAAATGTCTTTGTTTCTAACTTTTATAGGGAATCCTTAACTAACTTATAATTGCTCAAATTTTTCATTGTATATAGTCCTTTTTATTAAAATAGCAGACCAAACAGTAAAACTGCAATTCTTACTGTAACTTAAGGTTTTAAGATGTAAGTCAAAATTTACATTAGTCTGCTCTGGCCAATACATTTGTTATAATTCCAGTTTATCTTTGTACTTCTTTTAAATGTACTATTTTGTGATTGGAATGCAAGTTAATCTTTTAACTATCAAGTGTCTTGTGAAGTGACCCATGCTTACACTATTTTGTAGCAATAAGTCAATACTCTTTAAGGCGGTACTCAAAATTAAGTAATAGTGGTACATATAATTTTATATTGCATTCTGTCTACTGCACGTAGTGTTGGGCATGGTCCTGTAGTCAAATACTGCATAGTAATAATCCTTAGAGAATTTTCACGGAATGCCACAGTGCATTTAGGAAAATTTTACTAAGAAACTGAAGAGCTCTCCAGCTAATACTGATGTATCCCTCCTCACAGTCTAATGAGCAAGGAAGGTACAGGTAGCCTTAACTCCATTTTGCAGATGTCGGTAGTGAGCCTGGGTGACTCTCAAACAGAGCTGGCCCAGCATAGAGGTGAAATTTAAATTCAAGAGTAAGGATTCCCAGCCCTAGGCTTCTACTAAATCATACTTCCTCTTCCATGAAAGTCCCTCCTGTTCATACAGGCAATAAAAGTAACACATTGCCTTGGATGAAAATTTTTCTATTCTGAACTTGATGTTTTTGACAAAAAGGAAGAATTTGCCCTTGAAAAATATGTTCTGCATTTTGAATTCACCAGAAATTAATTTTAAAAGAATTCATTTTTATTCTCTCCAAGATCCCTAAAATAGCTCCTTTCACTTTTTTTGTGTTATCTGATAATTAAACACAAGCAAAATATGATAGAAATTAGAGTGAGTAGATATGTGTATTTCATACTTTTCATAAAGCCTGGGAGTACACGTTTTTACTACATTTTACTAATGCAAGTGTATGTCCATGTATCTATTCACATGTAGTGAAAGCTACAATTTATTATTACAATATTATCTAACAATGAAGTTAGAGCATTTTTATAAAAATAAGTGATACTGTAGCAGAATTTCAATGCAATTTAACACATTTCTTCTTTGAATAGACATTTTTTTTCTGCCACATTAACTGCTAGTCATTCCAAATAAGCTGTCAGGTCAAAAACATTCT
This sequence comes from Cynocephalus volans, assembly GCF_027409185.1. Taxonomy (NCBI): domain Eukaryota; kingdom Metazoa; phylum Chordata; class Mammalia; order Dermoptera; family Cynocephalidae; genus Cynocephalus; species Cynocephalus volans. Next base: position 38,163,099 of record NC_084466.1, on the reverse strand, counting down.
TTTTCTTCTTTAGGGCAATATTTTGTGGCTATTCTCCTAGAGTAAAACCTTGGAGGTGAGACTTTTAGGTATATATTGCTGATACTAGCATCCTGCCTCTATTAATTATACAGAACCATACGCTCTGCATATCTGGGTATTAAGTCTTCTCTAGCTTTATCCAACTGTTCTTGCATTATTTTTCCTGTACCTTGATTTGTTTGCTTGGTTATTATTGTTTCATTTACACTATACTGGATATATTGTATAAATTATTCCCAATTTTTATTTTTGAAAAAGAATAAGTAAAGAAATACAATATTTAGTTTTGTTATCAGACCAAATGTCATGGCTACTTGTCTGGAATTACAAGCCTTGTGGACCAGAGAATACAATCATCAAAACAGGAATCTACTGGGCAGGCCCCGTGGCTCACTCGGGAGAGTGTGGTGCTGGTAGCGCCACGAGGCCGCGGGTTCAGATCCTATATAGGGATGGCCGGTGCGCTCACTGGCTGAGCGTGGTGCAGACAACACCAAGCTGAAGGTTGCAATCCCCTTACCAGTCAAAAAATAAATAAAAAAAACCCAGGAATCTACTTTGTTGTCATTATGCTGGACTTGTCTCAAAAATGATCCCCACAACATGCTATCTTGGTTGGTAGAATACTAAACATGGCCAACCACTGACCTAAGTCAGCCGTTTTCAATTGATTTTTTTCACCTATATTCATAGATATGTAATTCCCATGTTCATATACACAGTCATATAGACACAGGCCAATAGACAAAAACTAATCCATATTGTGAAAGTCACTCATTATGACTATGGTGTAGAGAGCATGTTAAATGAAATCCTCAGGAAGTTAGCTGCAAGTCCACTGTTTCCCCTCAATCAATTCCAACATATCACTGAGTCCTAAGACACCAACATGTACCCAACATCTTAGAGGAAAACTGCTAGTTCTAGAAGGAGACTTTTTACAGTGAAATTGTACACAGAATCCCAAAGCATAAAAAAGATAACAGTAAAATCTACTTATACATTTATTTTATGAATGAAAATCCTTAATAATTATGAATTAATATCAAAAGAACAATGATGTGTTTTCAAAAATATCAAAATCTGACAGTTTTTGTAGTATCAGTGGTAGCATAGAATTTATCTTGTATTTTGTTTCAATTAGAGAGTATAAAAGAACTTCGATCCACTGAAATTCACAGTTAAAAATGGTAAGAATATTTAACAGGCCATTTTGCAATCTCGGAATCCTCTTCCATTAGAATAATCTGGATTATCACTGGGTGAAGAAGTCCTAACATAATCTAGATTATTACTGGGTGGAAGGGCAAAAGGAAACCTTTTGAGTGCTCAAAATATTCTATTTTGCTCTGTATGAAGGTGACATGGGCATATTCATATGTAAAAATGCATTGAGCTGTACACTTAAGATCTGCACTCAACAATGTACATGTTGTACCCTAAGAATAAAGCAATGACCCAGAGGCTTGAAAAAGAGTAACGGAAATTTTTTGTTTCAAAGTTAATAAAAATGTTTAACAAAAGAGTACATTGTTTATAATTATTATAAATGTTAGCAAATGAGAACCAAAATGATTTATTACACATTACCACAGCTGCACATGCTAAACATTTCCTTGTTATTGCACAAGTGGCTGCTGGGCCATGATGAGGGCACAGGCTGAACACATGTGCCTCACTCTGCCTGACATTTAATCGAGTCTGGCACATGTGTGTTCCACTAATGTATTCAACTGTGTAATTTTATGTGAGTGGACATCTGCAGACATGAATTTGAAAACAACTAGTACAATGTGACAACCTTTCTAACCAATGGTATATAATAAAAGAGTGATAACGGAGCAGCAACAACTAATGTTTATCGAGGTTTTACTAGATTATAGGCACCGTGCTAAGTTCTTGCACTTACCACCTCAAGAATCTCATTTATAGGAATTTTAAGAATAAGAGCAGAGACAGTAGGAGATCAGTTTTGCAATCTGCCCCCAAATAAGATAATCTGGTAGTACAAATTACTACATATATATGATCTATGCTTCTAAAAATGTTGGTAGAAACTCACTTAAACTTGACGATGTTATAATTGTAATTTTAAAAATAATTAAAATTCATTAAAATGAACCCTAAACACTTATACAAAACCGAAGCATCTATGGGTACCATTTTATAATGCATCACTGAAGTCACTTTTCTGACACCAATTCTTATCTTCTCATCTTGACAGTTTATAGTTGACAAACTCCTTTGTTAGCCCACAGTAACAGTTAATAAGCTTGGAGCTGTGAATAAATTTCCTGGATCAGAACTCCCTTCCAGAACAACTATTTTCTTCATGATTAATATTTTTCACATATAAATTTCTCGATACTTTTTATTGCATCTTGTACAAATAATTTATTATTACACTAAATCTTACTTAATAGTTTTATTACTGAAACTATTTTCCAAACTCTTACTTATTTAAATTGAAGTAATTGGTTATTAAAGCACAGATACATAAATGTGAATCAAACTGTGCTAATCACAATATACCTACTTTCCTACTTAAGGTGAAATGTTCATTCCAGAAACAGACACTGTGCATCCTAATAGCAGAGTGGAAACACAGACCTTGAGCCACATAACTAAATGGCAAAGGACACCGGGTGAGTATCAGAAGTCATATTTACCGAGGAGGGATCAGGTCTTTCATGTATGCTGATAAATCACTACCTCATTACATAGTAGATCTGAATAGGACCGAAGAGATAATTTAGTCCAAACTCCTTGTTATCTGGTTGGAAAAACAAGGTCCACAAAGGTGAGGCGACACTTTCAGGTCCACTGCTTGGCACTGAAGGACTAGAATCAGCTCCTCAAACCTCCTTTGCAGAAGTGATTCTTCATCAAATATTGGAACAGCCCTTTTTTAAAAATTACAAATACATAATTATACACACCTATGAATATATTTTAGTACAGAGAACACTCAACATTTAAATGTGGAGGCCACTTTTTATATACATGTTTCAGTTGAACCACAGTTCAACCCTTCCTGTTGTCTGATAATATTTAAAATATTTAAAGACAATTTTGAAAATGTCCTTAAGTTTCCCTTCTCCTGATGAAGTATTTTCAAAAACTTTAACTCTTTCTGGCTGTCAATGTATCATTCTAATCTTTGCACCATCTTCAATTCCTCATATTATTTCTACAAAAGATATTTTCAGTAGCATGCAAGAATCATGAAAAGATGTTGACATTCACCTGTCCCCACGCAGGGTTTACCTTTTTAACTAGGCCACAAATTGAGAAACCATTGCATTAACACTTTGGTTACACTGCTTCTGTACTATGTACTCTGTGCTCTGCACTGCATGGGATGTCTGACCCTAGGCTTACAATGAAGCAAGGGTACGAAAGCATCTTAGCACTCGCTGCCTCTTAGATAAAGACAGGTTATTACTCTTATGCTCTCTCTCTTTATGACTGGTTTTAAAAATCAACAAAATCTGGATCTTACAAGCATCCGATCTGTTAAAAGTTTTAACGATTTTTTGAGGTCTAAATTGAAAGGACATTTGAGACAATCTTGAAACTTATTTTTCCCCATGATAAAGATAGTCTTGCCTGACCCACGCAGACCTCCTGCACAGACTGGCGATTCTTGGCATATATTGGATGCTCAATAAAAGTGAGCTTCCTTTGCAAAAGGTAACAGAAATTACTGTAATGCATGGAAACACTTTAATTCACTAGAACTTTTCTTTTAATACAAACACCCTAGATATTGCAGTGGACAAAAAATGAAATCACTCTTGGCATGTTAAAGATGACATTCTCTACTTGTCTCCTTCATAATCCTGGCCTGGTATCTTACATATGGCAAATATTCAAGAAGCACTGAATGAATAAAGTGTAAGAATGAAGTAATTTCCTTCTGATGCTGGTCATGTCATTTTGCAGAACAAGGCACCATTCAAAGTGATATGTTAGGAGTCTCTGGATGAATCAGCAATGTTTATCTGCAATTCTGATTTTATGATTTTTAGTTCTATGCAATATAAACTATGTAGTACCTGGGCACATTACAAGCACAGAAATCTGGAAAGCACTTAAGAGACTCTCATTACTTTATATGATAAGAGGTGAGAAGATTAGAGAGCTATGAGATATTACGGAGATAGCAAATGAAAGGGCTATTGCAAAAAGAAAAGCTCTTTATTTGCTTATCTGGATGAACAAAGACCCAACCTACACTTTGGGCCTACAGTTTACAAATATTTATTCATGTTTGAAGTTAAAAGATCAAAGGAAGGAAGGAGAATTTCAAAGTTCATGTGGAAAAAAAGACAAAGATGTTGTACCTAGAATGGAAATTAAACAGAGAGGACATAAGAATGGTGCAGGTACATATTTAGCCTTTAATGAATATACTTTAAATGAATTAAGCTTCATAATTGTTGCCTAGATTGATTTACCTAGATAATTATGAGATAAGCAAGTTTATTATATATATATATATATATATATATATATATAAGCTCTCTTCATTCTGGGCCTATCTTTAGTCTATACAAATGACTGTCACTAATCTTGTGGTCTTTCCTATTTTCTCATCTCCTCGCAGCCGCACATCTACATTTGCTTCTCCCAAATCTTAGGTTTCTCAATTACCACTCAAGATTCCATCTTATTAACCTGCTGAATCTGGCTTAGATGTCCTTTTCATAACTCAACTAGGCCTGTGCTATCTTTAGTTCACTTTCTTTTTGCTAAATCGAATAGACTGCACATTTTTATTTTTTTTTTTTTTTAATTTTATTTTGTCGATATACATTGTAGCTGATTAATGCTCCCCATCACCAAAACCTCCCTCCCTTCTCCCTCCCCCCCTCCCCCCCAACCATGTCCTTTCTGTTTGTTTGTTGTATCAACTTCAAATAATTGTGGTTGTTATATCTTCTTACCCCCCCCCCCGTTTGTGTGTGTATGTGTGTATGTGTGTGTGTGAATTTATATATTAATTGTTAGCTCCCACCAATAAGTGAGAACATGTGGTATTTCTCTTTCTGTGCCTGACTTGTTTCACTTAATATAATTCTCTCGAGGTCCATCCATGTTGTTGCAAATGGCAGTATTTCATTCGTTTTTATAGCTGAGTAGTATTCCATTGTGTAGATGTACCACATTTTCCGTATCCACTCATCTGATGATGGGCATTTGGGCTGGTTCCAACTCTTGGCTATTGTAAAGAGTGCTGCGATGAACATTGGGGAACAGGTATACCTTCGACTTGATGATTTCCATTCCTCTGGGTATATTCCCAACAGTGGGATGGCTGGGTCGTATGGTAGATCTATTTGCAATTGTTTAAGGAACCTCCATACCATTTTCCATAGAGGCTGCACCATTTTGCAAGACTGCACATTTTTAAATTCTCCTTGACCTTCACAAGAATAGGACCTATATTCTTGGTGTTTCTCTAAGCTTCCCCTGTCCCTCTGATTAAATGTTCTTCCCTCACCTGCCACCTTACTACAGGGCTTCCTCCAAAACTGGGTCCTTAGCATCCTGCTCCTTTGAATTGAATAGATCTATTTCAAAGATTACCAATCACTAGAATGACTTAAAAAATGACTCAATACCAAAGGTATTGATTTGGAGCAAATGGAACTCCGGTACACTGCTGGTAGGAATGTAAAGGATACAGCTACTTTGTTAAACTCTGGTAGTTTTTTATAAAGATAAACACACATCTACCTTTGACCCAGCAATTCCTCTCCTTGGTATTTACCTAAGAGAAATGAAAGCATATGAACACAGAAGAATTGCAAACAAATGTTCATACATCCTTTTTATAATAGTCCCAATCTGAAAAGAACCCAAATATTCATCAAGAAGTAAATGAATAAACAAATTATGCTACATCAACATGTTGGAATACTATTACTTAGCAATGCAACACAAGGATACAATATAAGAATCTCAAAAACAATGAAAGAAGCCTGAAACAAAAGAATATATCGCATATGATTCCATAATAGAGATCTAGAAATAATCGGTTGTGATAGACATCAGAAAATGACTATTTGAAGTTTCAGAGGAGGCAGTGAATTTACTGGAAATGGGCAAAAGGTAACTTTTGAGGTGATGGAAATACTCTTAAATGAGCACATGCAACTGTTAAACCGTTTGAATTGTATCCTTAAAATAAGTGTGCTTTATTCTATGTCAATAATACCTCAAAAAATAAAAATTAAAAACCTCAATAATTGTTCCTATGCCACTGACTCCCTTAGTATATTTCTAGTCCTTCCTGTTTGGTTCCAGTTCTAGATCTCCAAATACCAACAGAAGAGTTCTGGGTGGATGTGTCATCAATATATCAAACTCCTTCACCCACTCCTCTCAACCACATTACTCCGTTCCACGGCACTGCCAGTCCTTCTTCCTTCATCTTATCCTAAGAGTGTAGTTAGTTGTCACCAAAACTATTGATTCTTCCCTTAAAGTACTTCCATAAATCCTCTTCCTTAATACAGAATGCAGTAAAGAGCACTTTAAGGAACATTGTGATATGTGTGTGTGTGTGTGGGTGTATACACATGTATGAAAAAATTGATAATTATAAAGCATTACATTTTTAATATAACACTTAGGGTTACTGTTATTGGTACTTGTTCAAAAACTACCACCAAGCCCTGGCCCAGGTCCAGAGTTGCTCAGGTCTGAACTACTTCCATAACTTCTGAAATATTCTTCCTGATTTTTTTTGGCACATGACCAATCTGTTAACTCATTTTTCTGACTAATAATTTACCATGTAATCCTTTAAAAATGCTAGTATAATCTTTATCTTTTAAAGATATTCATATATGTGGTAAGATTTATGAAACCTCAGGTTTGTTTCAAAGTAGCTGCTAACCTGGAAGCCTGGGTAAAAATGTAGTCGTTAAAAAGCCAAAGCTGAAACTCTTACCAAAGCAGTATATTTTTAAAAATCAGGTTGATTTTTATATGTCACAGGATTATGTATTTCTAAACCAATAAACATTTTGTTTATTTCTTGAACAATTTCCAATTTTGGTGAATATTCACCCATTATAAAACCTTTCCTGGTTTGCTGACTGTACTTGGATAATAAGCTTGATAAAAAATTGTAGGGAAAAATTAATATTTTAACTCTATGACACAATATATCTACCCAGTACTAGATGACAAGATATTTTAATTTCTCGTCTGAAAAAAAAAATCACTTGTTTTTACTAATCAATTTTCTTGTTCGCATTTTCTTACCATATATTAGGAAAAGTTTCTGTAAATGTGCAATTTAAAATTAGTTTTAAAGTTGCATTGCAAAATGGATACCTCAACTGCAAGAATCCATTGCATGTTCTGTCTCACTTGTAATACGTACATATACAAAACAAAATGGAGAATGGAGGCAGAACTGAAGACCAAAACACTTTCTGATGAAAGGTCATGAAATTTTAGCTGAAAGATTTTATTTTCAACTATCTGGATAACAGTTTCAATTTTATATTTTACTTGTGTTTTGTCACTATTGTAACATATTGCTATATAATTCCAGAAATCAGGGGGAAAAGGCACAATAGCTGCTGATATTTCTGTCATTTGGTATAGCATAAGAGATTAATCTATGTTAATTCAGTTTACAGACTGAACGTAAGTACGTTTCATAGATTTTGTTAGTTCAGCTGAAATTAATTAAATTAATTAAAATTTTTTGTTTGTTTGTTTTTGTTTTTGTTTTTTGACCAGTAAGGGGATTGCAACCCGTGGCATGGTGTGGTCTGCACCACGCTCTGCCAGTGAGCGCACCAGCCATCTCTATGTAGGATCCGAACCCGCGGCCTTGGCACTACCAGCACTGCACCCGCCCAAGTGAGCCACAGGGCCGGCCCATAAATTAATTTAAGTTAATTAAATTTTGTTAGATCAAGCTCTATATTTTAGTAATACCAGTCTACTGCACTTGGCAAAATTACACAACATTTCTGAGAGTATAAATCCTGGAGATAAGGATTTACATTAGAAAATAAAGACACAGTAAGTGTACCTGTAATTGCTGATTTTAAAAAATACATCATTAAATGAGTCCAGGGAGAAAAATTTATAAGAACCATCTAGAAATTTTATAAGAGATCATGACTAAAAATTGCTAAAACTTAGAAAATTAGATTAGAAAAATGGGTAAATTAGTTCATTTACATTGATTCAATAAACAGTTTTTCTCCCTCAAATATCAGTTCATTAGTCATCAAACTCCTAAAGCCCCCATCTCCATAGGAGAATATACTTCCCCACCATACTGATGTTGGGCTTGGTCATGTGACTTCATTCAAATTATTAACAAAATTTGACTTTGACTAAGGTTAAAAATTAAGTTGATAAAAGGATTTTAGCTAAGAATACCTAATTACTTTTAAATTAAAGTTAAAGCATTAAAGCATCAATTTTTATATATTAGATTTGCTTTTGCATAAGTAGGGATAAAATAACACTGATACATCAAATAGTTTTAAAAATAAACTTTGGCAGAATTTTATTTTGTTTTATAAGTTAAAGTCTGGAACTCTTTATGCCACACTAGTAGTTTTGCAGAAGAGTAATCAGGAATAGTCTCCAAAATTTGTTGGGACTTTAACTACACACAGCTTGAGATTTAACTTTTAGGATAAGCCATAATGCATGATGCATTAGATTTCAACTGGCTGATGACCCTTGGCTATGTGACTGTGAAAGTGGATGGCAAAATATCTTCAGAGATGACCCTGTAAAGCATCAACCTGATAAGATTCACTCTTATTCAAACTACCTTTTTCTATCTGTATCACATTTTTCTACACAGCAGCAGACCATGCCTGAAAATGTATCCTTCAATTATTTACTTTCGTTTGACATATATAAGTAAATGTATTCAATGAGATTCAAGTGTGTGAAAAAGTGGTATAAAGTAAGGGAAAATTATGGTACAAGGGCCATAACTCCTGGAATAATAAAGAGAGAGAATATCTAGAGCATTTGACTGGAAACAGAAGAGTCTGTATCCTGGTGAATTGGGTTAATTTCAAATATAGTACTGTATGGTTTTCTTTCAGGTGTACTCTCACTGACTATATTAATAAATGAAACAGTGATGGATGGTTCTGAGAACTTGTAGAGAAACTTATTAATATTTCAACATTATCACTAAGTATCTATGTCAACACATCAAAAATGCATGAGAAATGACTACCTACGCTCACTAGTTACACCCATTAGGAATATGTGTGTGTGTGTGTGAAATATAAATGGTGTACATAAATTTGCAATGTTATTATAGGTAGAACATAAAGCAAGAAAAAAGCTACATGAAGATCTTACATGGAGATGTCAAACAACTGAAAGAAAAGAAGCAAAAATAAATAGCCACTATCAACTAAAAGTGGTTCATAAACCCTATCCATCATGTAATTTTGGAATCCCCTACTTAAAAAAATAAGAATAAAAACAAAAGCTTTGACTTTAAAAAGGTTCGATTTCTCTCTGTTTGTAAATTGACTATGAAGAAACAATAAATTCACACAATGAGGTATGGCAGTTTAAAAAGTAAATAAAAACTCAGTTAACCTGATAATTCTTAAGTGATTAGAGAGGCTTAAAAAAAAAAAGTCTGACTATATATCAGAAGAAGATGTTCAATTCAGTTAAGGGGGTGTCAACTTGATTGTTTAGTATTATGTGTAAAGTATAAAATGCTAACCATAGAGATAAGAAATATATATCATGCTCAAAAACAGCAACATCTATATAGCAGCTTTCATATATGACACCTTATAATGCTCAAAAGATCCATGCACAAAAAATCATGAGAATAATCTCTCACTTGGAACTAAAGTTGCATAATTTTAGGGCAAAAAGTACATAATGGCTGCTAGAAGATAAAGTCATAATATATATGAACTATCCAGGATAATAGATATTTTTGACTAATCAGGAAATTTTATGCATTGTTGAGGAGAAAAACAAGATATGCTTGATAAAATCACTTTGAAAGAATAAACTAAGAAAAACGGAAATTGTTATTATAACCAGTAATAATATTCACACTAATACAGACATTTTATCATTTTGGTTTTCATGGGTTTTTTGGATCCAAAACTTAACTATTTCTTAGAAAAATGCCTACATGTGTACATAACTAGGTTTCAAGAACCCAGGCTAAAAAGAAGTACAAAGCAAACAAATATTCTGAAAGAAAAATTTGTTTTGCATGATTGGGGGGGCGGTGGGGGACAGGGACTAAACAACTGTTTGCAGGTTCTCTTCAAAGAATAAAATTTTTATAATACCATAGAGGGAAAAGCAGTAATGGGTAAAGAGATTTAATCCTGACTTCCTCTCCTAGGGATGTGATGCTATAATAGTTGGTTAGCCTCTACGGAGCTCAGTTTCTTCTGTAAAAACAAGGAATTATAATTAATATTCCTAGTTGGTCAGTGAGTTTGTGTGTTCACTTAGTCATTCCAGAAGGCTCCTGCCTCAGGACCTCTGCACCTGTTATTCCCTCTGCCTGGAATGCTCTTCCTTTAGGTATCCATGTGGTTTGACCTCACACCACTTCAGGTCTCTCCTAAAACATAATCTCATCAGAGAGTTTCTTCCCTAAATACCTTACATGAATTGGTAAATCCCATCTACCATCTCCACATGGCCTAGACCTCACATTTTGCTTCCTTTATATCCATCGCACTTACCTTCTTCAGAGATATACATGAGGGTACTTCAAAAAAGTTTGGGGAAAGATTCATATTATCTTTCCTTCTATTTTTCCATGAACTTTTTGAAGTACCCTTGTACATACTTACATGCTTATTGTCTGTCTCCTCACATCTCTTTCGTTAGAATATAAGCCTGATGAGATCAGAGAGTTTTATTTTATTCAATGCTTTTCTAGTGTTTAAAAACAGGGCCTGACCAGGCACTGTGCTATCTCTGGAGATACAAAGAAGGCTAGGACGTGTTATCTGCCCTCTGATTAGCTCAACATATTGGAAAGTCATATATATGATATATATGTCACATATATAAACTTTATGCCACAAGCTCCTGTGTCCAACTGCGGAGGTTGTGGACACCTAGATAGCACTATTCATATCCATGATGATGTAAATGGCACCCTTTGGGGATGTACGGTGCCTGACCTGCAAAACCATACCCAGCTTCCTTGAGACTGACATCTGTAAAGAATAAAGTAGATCAAGCCATTTCCACTTAAAACCCATCAGTGGCTTCCCACTGTCTACAGAATAAATCGATCCTTCCTGATGAGGGCCCTACCTACCTCTCAGGCAGCTTCATCTCCCATTTCTCCTCCTCACTGATCTATGCGGCAGTCATTACAAACTTATGCACCCCTACCATACACCCATGCTCTTATCTGTTCTAATCTGAGTTACGTGCTCCCCATCCCCACCCACACTCTCTCACAGCAGCACTTCATGTTTTTATCCCACCAGACTTTAATTCTTTTTATTTAAAAAAATTTTTTTATTGTGCATATCTGTGGGGTACAGCATCGAACATCAATATCAGTGTGCATGGATACAGAAAATGTGGTACATCTACACAATGAAATACTACTCAGCTATAAAAACGAATGAAATACTGCCATTTGCAACAACATGGATGGACCTTGAGAGAATTATATTAAGTGAAACAAGTCAGGCACAGAAAGAGAAATACCACATGTTCTCACTTATTGGTGGGAGCTAAAAATTAATATATAAATTCACACACACACACACACACACACACACACACACACACACACACACACACAAAAAAAAAAACGGGGGGGGGGAAGAAGATATAACAACCACAATTATTTGAAGTTGATACGACAAGCAAACAGAAAGGACATTGTGGGGGGGGAGGGGGGAGGGAGGAGGGAGGGAGGTTTTGGTGATGGGGAGCAATAATCAGCCACAATGTATATTGACAAAATAAAATTTAAAAAAAAATATGTAAGCATAAAAAAATATATATATATCAGTGTGCAACATGTGATGTTCAAATTAGGTCAATCAGCACATCCACCATTACACAATGAGATCGATCCTTGTGACCCCCACCATCTCCTCCCCCTCCCCCCACCCTTGGCAATCCCAACTGTTTCTCTCTCCCAAAAAGTCCAATGTATTATTGAGATTGTGGCATCCCTTTTCCTACTTTATTTATTCATTCATTCATCTATTTTTTTAGTAGCTCCCATATGTAAGGACATGTGGTATTTCTCTTTCTCTGCCTGGCTTATTTCACTTAACGTATATTTCTCCAAAATCATCCCTGTTGCTGTGAATGACAGTATTTCATTCTTTTTTATGGCAGAGTAGTATTCCATTGTGTAGATATACCACATTTTCCTTATCCACTCATCCAATGATGGGCATTTAGGTTGGTTCCAACTCTTGGCTATCGTAGATAGAGGTGCAATAAACAGTCCCTTCAACATGATGATTTCCATTCCCTTGTGTAGACACCCAACAGTGGGATTGCTGGGTCATATGGCAGTTCTACCTGTAGAACATTTTCCATCATGGCTGCACCATTTTCTAGTCCCACCAACAGTGTAGGAGGGCTCCCCTTTCTCTGCATCCTTGCCAGCATTTGTTATTCTCTCTTTTTGATAATAGCCAGTTTAACTGGAGTGAGATGATATCACAGTGTGGTTTTGATTTGCATTTCACAGAAGCTGAGTGATGTCCAGCAGTTTTTCATGTGTCTGTTCGCCATATGTATATCTTCCTTTGAGAAATGCCTATTCAGCTCCTTTGCCCATTTTTTAATTGGTTTGTTGGTTTTTACGGTTAAGGTGTCTGAGTACCTTGTATATTATGGATATTAATCCTTTGTTGAATGCATATTTCGCAAATATTTTCTCCCACTCTGTTGGTTGTCTTTTCACTCTTGTTTCTTTTGCTGTGTAGAAGCTTTTTAGTTTGATATAATCCCATTTGTTTAGTTTTCCTTTTGTTGCCTGTGCTTTTGGGGTCATCTTCATAAAGTCTTATGCCCAGTCCTACTTCCTGAAGAGTTTCTCTGATGTTTTCTTTTAGGAGCTTTATAGTTATAGTTCTAGGATGTATATTTAATTCTTCAATCCATTTTGAGTTGATTTTGGTATATGGTGAGAGATATGGGTCTATTTTCATTCTTCTACATATGGATGTCCAGTTTTCCCAGAACCATTTATTGAAGAGGCTGTCTTTTCCTCCGTGTATGTTCTTGATGCCTTTGTTGAAGATCAGTTGGCTGTAGGTATATGGGCTGACTTCTGGGTTCTCTATTCTGTTCCATTGGTCGTGATGTCTGTTTTTATGCAAGTATCATGTCATTTTCGTCATTATAGCTTTGTAGAATAATTTGAAGTCAGGTAGTGTTATGCCTCAAGCTTTATTTTTTTTTGCTCAGGATTGCTTTGGCTATTTGGGGTCTTTTGCTGTTCCATATGAATGTTAGGACTGTTTTCTCCATTTCTGTGAAGAACATCATTGGTATTTTGATGGGGATTGCACTGAATCTGTTGATCACTTTGGGTAGTATGGACATTTTCACAATGTTAATTCTTCCAATCCAAGAACATGGAATATCTTTCCATCTTCTTGTGTGGTCTTTAATTTCTTTCAACAGTGATTTGTAGTTCTCATCATAGAGATCTTTCACATCATTGGTTAACTTTTTTCTTAGGTACTGTATTTTTTTGATGACTGTTGTAAGTGGGCTAGCTCTCCTGATTTCTTTTTCTGCTAGTTCACTGTTGGAGTATAAAAATGCTACTGATTTTTGCATGTTGATTTTGTATTCTGCAACTTTGCTGAAATTATTTATCAACTCTAAGAGTTTTTTTTGGTAGAGTCTTTAGGCTTCTCTCTATATAGGATCATGTCATCTGCAAACAGGGACATTTTGACTCTGTCTTTTCCAATCTGGATTCCCTTTCTTTCTTTCTCTTCTCTGATCACTCTGTCTAGTACTTCCAATACTATGTTAAATAGTAGTAGTGAGAATAGGCATCCTTGTTTTGTTTATGTTCTTAAGGGAAAAGCTTTCAACTTTTCTGCATTCAGGATGATATTGGCTGTGGGTTTGTCATATATGGCTTTAAGTGTGTTGAGATACTTTCCTTCTATACCTAACTTGATGAGAGTCTTTATCATGAAGGGATGTTGAATTTTGCCAATGCTTTTTCTGCGTCTATTGAGATAATCATACTCTTTTTGTCTTTAATTTTGTTGATGTGGTATACTACATTTATTGACCTGTGTACGTTCAACTATCCTTGCATCCCTGAATCCCACTTGATTGTGGTGTATAATTTTTTGGATGTGTAGCTGTATTCTAATTGGTAATATTTAATTGAGGACTTTTGCATCTACATTCATCAAAAATATTGGCCAGTAGTTTCCTTTTTTTGTCGTATTTTGTCCGATTTTGGTATTAGGGTGATGTTTGCCTCACAGAATGAGTCTGGCGGAATGGCCTCTGTTTCAATTTTTTGGAATAGTTTGAAGAGAATTGGTATTAATTCCTCCTCAAAGATTTGGTAGAATTCAGCAGTGACACCATCCAGTCTTAGGCTTTTCTTTGTTGGGAAACTGCTGGTTGCATCTTCAGTCTCTTTGCTTGCTATTGGTCTGTTCAGGTTTTCTCTGTCTTCTTGGTTCAGTCCAGGTAGTTTGTATGTGTCTAAAAATTTGTCTATTTCCTCCAGGCTTTCAAATATGTTAGTGTATAGTTGTTTGTAATAGTCTCTAATGATTCTTTGTATTTCTATGGTATTGGTTTTAATGTCTCACTTTTCATTTATAATTTTTGTTATTTGTGTCTTCTCTTTCTCTTTTTTTAGTTAGCCTATCTAATGACTTGTCTATTTTGTTTATCTTCTCAAAAATACAACTTTTTATTTCATTGATCTTTTGTATTATTTTGGGGGTTTCTATTTCATTTATTTCTGCTCTGATCTTATTTCTTTCTTTCTACTAACTTTGGGGCTGGGTTGCTGTTGTTTTTCTAGTTCTTTGAGGTGTAGCATTAGTTTGTTTATTTGCATCTTTCTATTCTTCTGATATATGTGTTTGTTGTGATGAACTTCCCTCTTAGCAGTGCTTCTGCAGTGTCCCACAGATTTTGGTATGATGTGTCATTATTTTCATTAGTTTCAATAAATGTTTTGATTCCCTGTTTAATTTCTTCTTGGACCCATACATCATTCAGGAAAATGTTTAATTTCCATGTTTGTATAGTTTCCCGAGTTTCATTTGTTACTGATTTGTAGTTTTAATTCATTGTGGTCTGAAAAAGTACATGAAATAATTTCAGTTTTTAAAAATTTGTTGAGGCTTGAGTTGTGACCTAACGTGATCTATCCTGGAGAATGTTCGAAGTGCTGATGAGAAGAATGTATATTCTGTAGTTGTTGGATGAATTGTTCCGCAGATGTCTGCAAGGTCGTATTTGTCCAAAGCGTGATTTATATCCTGTGTTTCTCTGTTGATTTTTTGCCCAGATGATCTGTCCAATGTTGACAAAGGGTTAGGTCCCCCACTATTATGGCATTTGGGTCTATCTCTTTCTTTCAGTCCAACAGTGTTTGCTTTATATGTGTGGGTGCTCTGATGTTGGGTGCGTATATATTATGATTGTTATGTCTTCTTGCTGGGCAGATCCCTTTATCATTATGTAGTGACCTTCTTTGTCTCTTTTTATGGTTTTTGGTTTAAAGTCTATTTTTTCCAATATAAGAATAGCTACTCCTACTCACTTTTGGTTTCCATTTGCATGGTATATCTTTTTTCATCCTTCTACTCTTAGTCTGTGTGTGTCTTTACAGATAACGTGAGTCTCTTGAAAACAGCATATTGTTGGGCCTATCTTTTTAATCCAATCAATAAGTCTGTGTCTTTTGAGTGCGTAATTTAATCCTTTTACACTAAGAGTTATTATTGACTGGTGTTGATTTACTCCTGGCATTTTACTGACTTTTGTTTGGATGTTTTAAATATCTTTTGTGCCCTTCTTTCCATTTTATTGTTTGCCTTCCATGTTTGTTGGTTTCTGGAGGTAATTAGATAAAGTTCTTTTCTCTTTATGTTTGTGTTTTTGTTCCACTGGTGGGTTTTTTTCATTCTTGTGTATTCATGGTAGTGATGGTTATTTTTCAGATACCAGGTACAGTACTCCCTTGACGATTTATTGTAGGGATGGTTGTGCGGTGGTGAACTCCCGCAGTTTTTGTATTTCTGGGAAGTATACTATTTCTCCTTCATTCCTGAAGGATAGCCTTGCTGGGTACAGTATTCTTGGCTGGCAATTTTTGTCTTTTAGTATTTTAAGTATATCATCCCGTTCTCTTCTGGCTTTAGGGTTTCTGATGAAAAGTCTGCTGTTAGTATGATAGGGGCAACCTTACAGGTGACTTGATGCTTTTCTCTTGTTGCTTTTAAGATTCTCTCTTTGTCTTTGAACTTTGCCAATTTATCTATAACTTTTCTTGGAGAGGACCTTTTTGGGTTGAATCTGCTTGGGGATCTTTGAACCTCATGAATCAGAGGGTCCTTTCCCTATACCTAGGAAATTTTCTGCTATTATTCCATTAAATATGTTTTCAATGCCTTTTCCTGTTTCCTCCTCTTCTGGAACACTCATGATTCGGATATTTGAGTGCTTAAAGCTGTCTGCTATCTCTCAGATTTTCTTCATTTTTTTAAAATTATTTTTTCCTTTTTTTGTCTGCCTGGGTTATTTCAAAAAGTCCATCTTCAAGATCAGAAATCTCTCTTCTGCTTGTTCAAGCCTGCTCCTAAGCTCTTTGTTGTTTTTTATTTTGCTCACCATCCTTCAGCTCGACAAGCTCTGCTACATGCCTTTTCAGGGCATTAATCTCTTTGTACATTTCCTCCTTCAAGTCCAGTATACTTTTCCTCATTTCATTGTGTCACCTAACGGAGTCTTCTTTTTGTATCTCATTGACTTGCCTTAGGTTTATTACTCAGAATTCCTTTTCAGTCATTTCAAAGCTTCCTGTTCTATAGGATCTGTTATTTGAGAATTATCATATTCCTTTGGTGGTATCATTTTTTGTTTGTTTGTTTTTTTCACATTTCTAGTATCTCTATGCTGGTGTGTAGTCATCTGGTACAGTAGTTACTTTTTTTAGTACTCTGGAGTGGAGTTTGAGGAGAGGGACCTCCTCTTGCAGCTGTGTTTTATAACGATGGTTGAACGGGATGTTTTAGTATTGGTTACAGGTAGACACAGTAGTGTAGTCTCCATGTAGGTACTTTATCCAAATTTGGTGTTTGAGTTGTATGGGAGTGTCTCTGTGGCCTAGTCCCTGTGGCACTTAGTATTTCCTTGCTGAGGCTGGTGACATTATGTTGGTTCGTCCAGACATGGGCAATCTCTCAAATTTTGGAGACTTTTAATGCCTTGGAGTCTTATCACTGTTAGTTTATAGTGGGTGTTCTTGAGCAGGCCTGTTGATAACCTGACTAAGCTCCCCCTGACTCTGATGGTTGCTCTGGGGGATACTAGTGCTCCTCAATTTGAATGGGTGACCCTGGGTAGGTTTTCTCTTTTTTCTTTCCTCTTCCCTGAGTTCCAGTCGTAACTCTCCTTCTGTGTGTGCCAATGAATGGTCAACGGGTCTCCTATGAGGTGGCTGCTGGGTGTGCAGTCAGCTGTCCTTGTGGTGGTAGCTGCTGTGGAGGTTGCTGTCACAGCCCACTCATTCATTCAGCGCTGGTGTCTGTGGTAGTGGCAGGGAGAGTTGCTGATGGCACAGCTGCCTGTTGCACTGGCGCCCTTGGCGGTGGCTGGGTTGGGCTATCGGGGGCAGGACTGGGCTTTTCCAGGGTCTCACACTGCTGCCTGTCATGATGGCACCCTCAGGGGCAGCTGGGTTGGGCTCTCCTTTAATTTATCTCATAAACTTTGATTCTGAACTCCTCATGGTCAGCAACTATGAGTCATTAATTCTGTATTCCCAGCGTGTGACAGCGTTGAATGAACTAATTAATGACTCAAGGAATGAACATATGACTTAATATGTAATTCATGAAACAATTCAAGTACTAACTGATTAGCCAAATTCCATTATACTTTTCTTACTTACAGAGGGACCAACACTGTCCCACCAAAGCAGATACAAAAGCGATTATGGTCTCCATCTTGCTCTTAAATACCCAGGGACTGAGTTATCAAGTGACCATTATTTTTAAAGGCTTAAAAGACTATCGGGCTGATGATAGTTAAGCTTTAGGTTTTATCTGCAATGACTCACAGTAAATCAGAGCTTTTTCTGACTTCCTTAGCAACATAACAGCATTAACCTTCCCTGGCAAGAGTGAATATCTCCCTGATTTACCCATCAACAGCATCACAGGAATGATACTTTGTCACTATTAGCAAGCATACTTCCACCTAAAGATCTGCGTCAAAGGTATTTCTTTGGTAGGATGTAAAGCAGGGATTTGAAAGTATCTCAAACCTATTAGGCTTATTAAATAAAAATATACTGTCTATTAACATGTCAATACTCTGAGAAGCATCTAAGAGCAAGAACTGAAATAATTTAACACTTAGAATTAGAGAACAAATATATAAGCTCTGTCTGGCTTTTTCTCAGAGCACAATCAAGTCAGCTAAGTTTATTCTTATCAGAAGAGAAGAGACATGGCCCAAACATTCTCAAATCTTTCCATCAAGAAGTGCAAAACAAGACATAGTACTCTCTGAACTCTTAGACAACTTTTACAGATTGGCAGAAAGTAATTCTAAAAGAATGTTCATCTGGGGCCTTGGGAATATCAGCATCTATGCTTCTACTAAAACATATCTAAAACCACATTTTTCCCAGTAATAATTTCTTTAAATAAGATAATAATAACAGTAAAATTTAATATTTTGCACTCTAATATTTTGCATTTTATTTCTTCACATTTCAATATAATGTTGTGATTTACAGAATCTGAATTCTTTTTTTTCCTGAGAATATATCTGACAGAATTATTTCTGCCTAAATCAGATTATATTTAAAGTAACAATGAATTTGAAGATTAGAAAGTCTAAAGTTATTTCACATAAGTTATTTGCATATTGAGGTTCAAAGTTCAAAAAACCATGTTCAAAGCTCAAAATACCATGCTAGTTATAGTTATGGTATAGAGATTTTAAAGCCACAACATAAAAACAGGGGTTGCCTTCAGAAATGAATGCAGGTTAGCAGTTGAAGGAACTTGGGTTTGAATAGAACTCTGCAAATTACTAGCTGTGGACCTCTGGGGAGAGAATAAGCCTCTCTGGGACTCTTTCTTTACCTGTAGGATAATAACAGTATCAAGAGGCACATTAAATGAAAAGTATATGAGGTTTCCTACAATCTGCAAAAAGTAGACTGTTAGTTACTGTTCTTTTGTTTTCCCTTTCCCCTCCAGTACTGTCCCTGCTGTAATTTCAAAGACATAAGCACAATCATACATGAGGCAATTCAGAGAAAAGGAGGAGTGTTTAACTGTTCAAGAAGTTGAGAACCAAAACAATGAAAAAAAAAAAAAAAACCCTTAAGATTTCTGACTTTCTTTGATCATTAAACCCAACTTTCTAAATTAAGAATCATGCTGTTCGAACTACCAACAAGGGAAGCCTGAAGGAAGCAAAAGGATTTCTAACTTGCTACTCTATCTGTTCCTTCAAAGAGCATTTAAGTGAAAAAGTACGAGAGAAGACTATTCATTTCCAGAAATTTACATTTTTTTTTTTTTAAAGAAGAGGGGTACTTCACATAAGCCATATATAATAAAAACAAGGGGAGGAAGACAGTGAAGTGTTTTAATTAACCTAAATGTAATTGACACTGAACCATTTAAAAAGAATACCATTTGAACAGGTGCAAATATCAGGGACACTAGTCAAAGCAAAAGTTACTAACGCTACTAATTTACTAATTTACGTTCCATTTGTTCACCTCTGAGGATTACAATCAAGATCAGAGAGAGCAGACTTCTCACATACAGTGTGCGTTAACAAGCACTCACCAGGCCTGAAAGGACTGACTCTGGGAAATGCACACGTCTCCTTAGCAATCTCATCTGCTTCCTCTACCCTCCACCCTTCCCTTCCCCACTTCACTCTTGCTGATCCTTATTCTCTCAGCTTGTTCCTGGTAAAACAGGAATTCCTCTGGGAAGGGCCCTCTTTCAGGTATCATTATTCACTTAATCTTTTGTTTGGTGGACCTCGATTATTTTACTTGCATTAACAAATGAGGATTACGAATGTTTGGAATTAGAAAGAAGAAAATGGGGTAAAAAAAATTAGAGGCCCCGGGTAACAAAGCCAAACTTTACCTATTTAAAAAAACATCATTATTTTGTCTAGGATTAGAGTTAATTATAATAATTTGCTCTAATCATGTGCCTTTACCTCTCTTTCTCTAAACACTTATTTCATAATTATGTTTGTCAAGTTGTTAAGGGTAATGACCCTATTTTACCATCAGGGAGGAAAAAAAGACCGGGCCAAAACAAAACAGATGTTCTAAGAATTGCTGGAAATTGCTTTTGTCAGAATTATTGAATGCATGATTTCTGACTTGGACAGTATGTATATAATTGAAATTTTAAAAGGGGGAGAACCCATTTGTGGGTCTCTCTGAGGCTGCTTCTTCTGATTCATCTGAATTCACTGATGTTGAGCTGATACATGGGAATCAAATTAATCAATTAAATTGGTTGAAATGATCAGTCCAAGCACACAGTTCAGTAGCCTCACTACATAAATCTACATATATCAAGGTGGACTCAGGTTGCTGTTCTAGCCACCAAAGAATGTTCCTTTTTATTTAACATTGGGTGGGGGGATAGGGGATGCATTTGCCTAGCAACTTCTGCATGTCAAATCAAAGGAACTATTTTATAAATCCTAGATTTAATAAAAGCTCATTTTAAAAACCAGTAAAATGCATAATACTAGACATTTAGAAAAAAAAATCACTAGCATATTAAGGTTTATGCTATAAAAATATACCAATGTCAATAAAGTAAGCCACCAAATTAAAAATTCAACTGTGAACCTGACTGGGAAAGGAGGCAAAGAGCTTCAGTTAGAGGTATTTCCCCTGCTGTTTAGCATCTTGTTGGAAGCCCACAGGGCTGGCCTAAGCCATGGCAGCTTCACCTCTCTCTAGTGTCAATCTTCCTTAAGATCCTTGTCCTCTCTTATCTTCTTCCCCCTTCTCTTTCCTGACACTCCACAAGTGGCCAAGGAAATAACAGGCATACCTTTGAATCCTTCTCACACCATGGCACTTTTGTCTTTAATTTGAAAGTTGCCCAGAGTTTTTAAAACACGCTACCTCTATTGTATAGAAAAATTTGATTTTATCACCTCTCTACCTGCAGACATCCTTTTCAACCTAACACTCGCAGGAAAGTTCTTCAAGTACAGGAAATCAAGAGATCAAGAGATGTCTTTTGAAATCTTCTCATTTTTTAAAATGCCAAGCTGATGCTGTATCCTTTTAGAATTTCATACATTAGTGTATTCATCATGCTATACTGAAATGTTTGGGCTTTTGGGGGGGGGCAGCTTTTGAGTTAAGAGAACACATCAAGATACAAAGGTATAGTGGATTGAATATGTCTTCCCAAAACTCCCTGAAGCTTGAGTTGAGTCCCCCAAGTTTTATGTATTAGAAACTTAGTCCCCACTGTGACTATTAAGAGGGTGGGAAATCCTATTATGGTAATTGTAAGGTGGGGCCTTCAAGAGGTGATTGGGTTGTAGGACCTTGCATTAGTGAAGATTAAAAATGGTGGTCAGGGGTGTGGTTCTGAGGGCTTTAAAAGAAGAGGAGAGTCTGTCTTTTTCTCTCTCTCTCTGCTTCCACCATTTTGCAATATGAGACCCCTGGGTCACTGTCGCCACCATGAAATGGTCTTTGGACTTCCCAGCCTCAGAAACTGTAAGCAATAAATTTCATTTTCTTATAAATCACCCAGTTCGGTGTATTCTGTTATAAGCAACACAAATGGACTAATACAAAAGGCAAACAGAAAAGGAGAAGAAAAATTAATAGCAAAATAGTCTTATGCATTAAGGAATTAAGAAGAAACTAAGAGAAGAGCAGAAAGACAAGTTCGCAATTGTATACACTGAAAGTTAACTCTGAGTAAACCTATGTACAGAACTTTAAAAAATTCTACAACAAAGATAATATATTTATTTGTCTCAGAATAAAATTTTCTTCAATATTACTATAAGTTTTGAATTATACCTATATTTAAAAGGTCTCTGCAGAACATTCTTTTTGCTTTATTTGACAGTATCTTAGTACTTCCCAGTATTTACACACACATACTCAGTCTTGAACGATGGTTAATTAACTACTCGTGGGTCTTGGCGTTCTCAGGCTTCCCAGGTGATAGCTCAGGGTATTCTTTACTAATCGTTTAATGAAAACACTGACATAAATAATGAATTTGGCATCTCCCAAGATCCACATACAACTTTTATAATAGTAATAAAGATAGGCATATGCACTCTTATACGAAATACTGTGGCTTGAAAATGTGTACACAAAGTAAATCAGAAAAGTTACACTGAAAATGAAGCTCCAGTTCCTGAGGTTGCTATTAAATAATTTCACATTAAAATATACTATTATATTATGAGCACATAACATTTAAAACAACAAAAAAAAAGGTTATGTTGAAGAAGTTAAAATCATCACTTGCCAAATAAATAAGCAAACTGGAATAAGCATAATTTAGATTTCTGTCACCATAGTTCCAAACTTCAAAGTTTGACTTAAAAGAAACACCTACATAAACACACACGCACATTACATATGTATTATAATGATGGAGAAAAACAATGTAATTGAAATGTTTAGAAACTTATTATCCATCTCAGAATCGAAACTTATCAGCATTTAGTCTAACTTTACAGATGAGAAAATGGACTCCTCAGTAGTAAGATTTAGCTCAACAAAACCAGGGTCACTGCTGATCCCTGTCAATCAGGGAGGAGCGGACTCGGCAGGCTACCATTTTAAATATGTTCTCAGCAATTATTTGGATTCAGTGCCTACCCTGGCTCAAGTTAACATTAGCTTTAGAGAAAATAATTTATTACGACCAGTAAAAAAGTGTTTTTGTAAGTACTCAAGTCAAAGAATATTACTCTAACAGATATTACAGGCACCCTTAGAAAAATATGTTTTTGAAGTTAGAAGTCCTAAGCTTTGTCTTGTTACCATTTATTATATGACTTGGGGTAAGTCATTCACCTTCTCTGATCCTTACTGTCTTCATTTGCAAAATCAGAATAATGACACTTGCCACATTTGTATTTCCTAGTTCTTATATACCTATGCTATTACCCCTTATTATTACCACTACCACTAATAATACAAATTCATCAATAGAAGCTTTCTATGTGCCAAAACTTTGTGACTTGTTTTTTATACCTTGTATCTATATGAAACCTTCTCAATAGTCATCAGATATATATTCTGATTTTCTTACTACAGATGAACAAACATTATCAGAGTGGTTGAATAACTTACCAGAAGTCACACAGCTATAAAAGCTTGAATGTGAATTGAATACAGATCTTTCTAACTCCACATTTCATTTTAGATCCATTACATCCTGCTTTCTCTATTATATCATATATATTGTGTATACACACATACATAAATAATATAAATATTACATATAAAACATAGATACATGATTCATTTATACACACACAGACATACACTTATGCTGTAAATTCTAAAATGCCATACCAATGCTCTTTCTCATTTTTATTTTTTAAAATTCCAAAGCATAATGCATGGAACCAAATAGCTACTTAATATTTAGGAAAAAGAAACTAATATATGGGAGGTAAGATAATTTTGAGTGAACTATTATCTAATAAGTGTGTCAGTAATAACAGTGGCTATTTAAATCCCCCTCTTCTTTAAGATTATGTTATTAAAAATTATTCTAGAAGACAGACACCTTATGGAAGCACTTATATGTAGAATTTTTTTTAAAAAGTCAAATTCCTAAAAACAGTAGAATGGTAGTTGCCAGAGACTGGGGTGTAGGAAGAATGAGGAGATGTTGGTCAAAGGATGCAAATTTTTGGTTAGAAGAACAGATTCTGAGGATCTAATATACAGCATGACGACTACAGTTAATAATACCGTATTATATACTTTAATGTGCTAAGAGAATAGATCTTAAATATTCTCACACACACAAAAAAATGTAGCTATGTGAGGTGATAGCTACGTTAATTAACTTGATTGTGGTGATCATTTCACACTGCATACATATATCAAATCAGCATGTTGTATACTTTAAATATATCCAATTTTATTTCTCAATTATACCTCAACAAAGCTGAAAAAATTATTCTAAAGAAAAAATACACATGGACTAGCTTAGGTTCCATTCTAGATACAGAGCTGACAATGACAGAAAAGCAGCTATTTTCAATAAACAAAGACTGAAATCTAACCCTACGGTCCAGGTAAAAGGAGAAAGAAAATATCCCTTTAAAAATTAAACATGATTCCTATTTTTTAAAGGGTGAACATATTATCTTCCAAATTTAAGTCTTCAAAAAAGTTATTCTGTAATTTCCTATCAAAACAAGATAACGATACTTGCCATGTTTTAGTTCCCTGGATTTTGTATATGAATAATAAAAATGATGATGATGATAAGATAGTGACATTGTAAAAGAACACTATTTTTTTTCAGAGTTAAGGAGAAGAGTGCAGGAAGTATTAGAAAAGATGCATAGAGGCCTTATATCCCATCAACATGCAAATTTCCAACTCTTTACGACACTCTGTTCCTTGCCCTAATCTTCTCCCGCAGAGCACCAGGCTGAATGGAAAGATGCTGACGTGCATGCCAGTCCAGAGCTGGAACGACAGGTGTGGGAACAGGAGATGCTGCAGTTTCCATTATCCATTGAACACCTTGGCAATTCTAATTTCATCCTGAGAATGTGATACTTACTCTTGTACTGCTCTGGCTATGGAAAGGGCCGTAGATCCAGTTTCATTAACGCTATCTAAGGTCACATTTGGCAGGTCATCATCATCACTGTCACTTTTACTTTGTCTGGGAGATAGGCCTCGGGGGTCCATTTGTGCTGGGAAAAAAAGGCATATATAATGAATTAAAATTAGTGTGCAGCAAGTTAACCTTGTCCAGGACCAACATCAAGCACAGAACGTCTCTTCTGTGCTCATCACACAAACGGAATTCTCTAGACGTCACAGGAATTAGTGAAAGTTATGTATTTTACATACTGCGTACTCACTGACTCTTTTCCCCTTATTCACTGGATTTACAAAACCTATATCACCTCTCAAGAGTTTCAGGGTATGGGTACAGAATAAAAACTCTAAAATCCACAATATTACCAACTCCCAAGAAGTCAAAAGCTGATTATGTAACTCAACTCTCTGGCTTCTCCTCCTCCTTGCTTCTGCTGCCAGAGTTCTGGCCACTGCACTGCTCATTAGCACTTTCCCTGGAAGGTAGAGAGTATGAGGTAGAGGAGATGTTTGCTGACAGCTCTCACAGTAAGTTTTAAAAAGAGCCAAGGTTGACAGGACTAAGATAAAGTTTTAGGTACTTTATGTACTTTGCTGAATCATTGCCTTAGTTCATTACTGCTGTTAAGTGGAGATGTGAGTGCATAAAAATGGCAGAAGTCACAGCATTTTGAATATCCGCACGTGCTAGACAGTGCTCCCCATCTCCATTCTGATTGCATTTTTCAAAAAGCCATTTGCAGATATGAATTCTCCTCCCACAGTAAACTTGCCAAAGCAAGAAACAGCCTGCTGTTCTGACCAGTTGACCAGGACCATCAGATCCTTTCAACTGAGAGGATTACTGTCAACACGTAATGTGTTAGCACATATTTTTAAAAATTTCATTTCCACCTCCTTCTCTCAATGAACAGCTTTCGCTACCACTGCCTAGAATTTCTATCAGCCCTCATCTCAAGCACAAAGTAGGCACACCTTCTCAATTAAAGGTACTGCACTAGCTGCACAACTGCTTTATTAAAATAGATGACTTCTACCCCACCCAGCTCCAACCAGGTTGTTGCTCCTCAAACCTGCCTACGTAAGAGTTCTAAAACCTCCACTGCTTGCAAAGGAAAGCAAAATGCACTTAAATTCATGGTTACAATAATATCTGGGCACATTTACAATTTCATTTCTTTTTTCTCAAATTGTGTTTTTGTGCATCACAGAACCACAAAGAAATGCTAATGTTTCACCATTTTTTTAACCCACAAAAAGGCAATTTCTTATGATTGTACCTCGTATTTACAATGTTTAGAAAAACTATACCTAGGAAAGTTTTAACAAAGGAAGATATCTGTTGAGCCTAGTGTGTGCTAGTGAATTTGACCTACATTCTACCTGAAGGTATAAATACACCAAAATGTGCTTTGCACAATGGAAATATCTGATAAGTGTTGGTTGAATTAAAGAGAAAATAATTCAAATAATCTAAAGCAGTGGTCCTCAACCAAGGGCAGATTTGCCCTCCCAGAGATACTTGGCAATATCTGGAGACACTTTGATTTGTCACAACTTGGGGGTTGGCGTGGGGAGGGGAAGATGCTACTGGCATGAAGTGAGCAGAGGAAAGTGTGCTTTAAACATCCCACAACACACGAGACAGTCAGCCTCCCACAGCAAAGAACTAACCCGTCTACAATGTCAATAGCACCCAGCTTGAGAAACTGATCCAAGTGTTACTCTTTATGACTTTCAATTGCCTGACTATGTCCTAGTTTTAACATCACTAACAAATTGTCATGCATTGGATCATCTGTATTTTCTGGCTTTGTCTTCAAATAAAACAATTCACTGTCATGTGACTCTGCATACAACTTCCTTAAATACAGCATTCACTTCCTCAAATGCCAAGAATTATGCAGTAACATTCAGTAAGAGCTTTTGAATATTTTCTTTTTACCACCTATGGTACAAAAAGACTTTATTTTCCATGTGATTTCTCGAGAAGATTCCCTAGAACAGCAATATAGGAGAAAGTCTCTGCAGAGCAAGGGAACAAGAATCACCATCTGATGGCAGAGAGCTTAACTATTTAGTCACTCCAAAGGCACTTAAAGGCACCATTATCATTTAACATTTATTTTGGCTGTATGCAACAGAAATTGGCTCAGGCTAACCTATATTAAAAGGAATATACTGGAAAGACAGAGCAACTCGCAGAAGAACGGAAGTTAAGATGAGCAATGGGCATTCAAATAGCACAGGACCCAGGGATGACACAGGCATTTCAGGCAGAAATGCATAGTTTCTTTTTGGGCAATCCTGTTCCAGAATGATTCATTGAAAAGCCATTCATAACTATTCAAAGCCTGCCAAGAAAATGAATATCATATCTATCTAGGCATCCAAATCACATATTGTGTGGTATTACATATGCCTGTAAATGTCAACAATTTAACATTTAAAGTTGTTGAAACATCATGCAATTAGGATGCCTTTGCCAAGATACCAAATTAGCAAATAACCAAAGAAAAGAGAACATTCTGGTGGTCCATTTTGTCCAAGACAACTGGAGCTCTCACAGGTGAGTAATACAACTCAAGGAAGAGATAGGCAGTTAACCAATAAGCAATCTGGTTCTAAAGTTAAAGTCTAACTCTGTGAAAGATTCTAAATAACTTATGTGAGATTGTTACACAATCATCTAAATTATGTTATGTTTATGTCTTAATGAAAGTTTAAAATATGTTAAATATGATATCCTTTTTGATGTACTTTTCAGGAGCATCATAATTGAGGATTTCTTTCCAATATTTTCAATAAATATTATGAAATACATCTGCTACTATCATGCTGGGAAACTTTACTCATACCTTCAGCCAAGCTGAGGACATAATTAGAAAGGCTTTTTAAAATCTGCATTGCTGATTAGGTCAGATGATTAGTTTATCTACATACTTGCATAATTCCACTCTATTTTTATTAAATGTGGAATAGGGACATCTACCCTAGTTAACCTGCATTTGTCTTTGAGCATCTCAGCCCATTCAGGAAGAACAGATTCTTGGGGGAAACCTTTCTAGAGACAGTAGAAACATTACCTGGGCACCAAAACCAAAAAACAAATCTACTTCCCTAAGTAAGAGAGGAGATGACCCACAGACATCTAAAAAGAATTTACATTTCAGATTTTATTCTTCTAAAAGAAAAGAAAGGAATCAGACACTTTTGGGTAACCCAGCTCACCGCTGGTGGAATTATCATTCCACTGAGTTGGAGGTGTTCTGGAACACTGTGTGAGTTTCATTCCATGTGATAAAATCCTGGGAAGATAATTTCAGAATCCCAACATCTGAAGTTGAGCCTTATTAACTCTGACTTTCAAATACCCACCTACAACAGATTGTTACCATAAAGATCCCCCCCCCCACCCCAATAAATCATGTCTCCCTGTATCCATACCCTTGTGTGGCATCTTCTCACAATGACTGGGCTTGGCTATGTAACTTGATGTGGCCAAGGGAACGTTACAAATGTGACACAAGCAGAGGCTTGAAAAGCACTTGCACGTTGGGTTTCCCCTCTCTCTTGGTGTTTTTAGAAGCTAGTCACCATGTGAAGAAGACTGGGAGAGCCATAAGAGACAGGCTGCTCAGCTGACTGCCAGTCCCAACCAGCAGACATGTAAGTGAATCATTTCAGACTGCCAGGCCTCATTCCAGCTGCCCGATGACTATCACCACATGACTGACTCCAGGTGAAACCAGCATGAAAATCACCTAGCTACACCCATTCCAAATATTTGACCCACAGAACTGTAAGCAAATAAAATAGTTGCTATTTTAATCTAGTAAATTTGGGGGTAATTTGTTAGGCAGAAATTCAATAATCAATGCACCATGTTACTTTCCCAGCTCCTTCCAGAGCTTTCCTAGCAATGATGTGGACAAATTACCACCACAATCACAGTCAGCCTATCACATTCTTCTCTCTCCTCCTTCCAAGAGGCAACTTTATCTTTAGTGACATAAATCTAAGATGGAAGTAAATATTAAAAAGGAGAGTAAAAGCTACATTCTGCGTTCTACATTATTTACCTTTCACTTCAAAACACTCAAAATGTATCAACAGGTGTCTTGACTTTACAGGCGTCCTCTCTGGTCCTGCCTCTTGCTCCGGCAGGGTTCTTCTTTCTGTTCTAAGGGGCCCTCTGGCTGGTTTTCCTGCACAGGCGAACAAAGCTTTTCCACCCCTTCTCTCGAGCTCATACTTGACAGGAGGTTCGTATGGGTGGCTTCTCCCAGGTATGCGGTCACCCGAAGCTATATTTCATGTTTGTCTCTCTTCAACCCAGACGGGCCATTTCAACTTGTTTCTCCTCCGTCCTAATAGTGGACCGACACGACGCAGGGGTGCAGATGTCCGTCCCACCTCCCCCATCCCAGCCTGGATGCTGTCAAAAGTTTAAATGCTCTTCTAACTTCCAAAGAAATAAACCTGCCCATTCAGCTATAATTATAGGAAAGGAAGTTTTTCCATAAGTCATCGTATTACAGGTGCACAAAACAACAGTCTGTGAACATACATTAAAACTTAACGACTGCCATTTCCTCACAAGAACGGATCCCAGAAGGGGACACTGAACCCCTTCATCTCTGCCCAGCAGGGCTGGGGAGGAGGACACGCACAGAGGGAGAGAGTGCGGCAGCCAGGCGGCATGGCCACGGGGCTGACAGGCTTGCTTTTCTCCCTTTCAGCCACTGACAGGCTGCCTGCTACCTGCAGATGTCCTAATTGCTTGCCCTGCCAAGGCTGAAATGTGTCCCACTTAGAGAAACCCTGGCTTCCAGAGGAGCTTTTTATACTAGAAAGAAGGGCAGTGGGGGCACGAGGGGGTAAGAGGAAAATGAGTGTTTTGGGAGGAACACATGGAAGAGAATGCACAGGGGAAAATTCACAGTATCATTGGGTCAAAGAGGCCTGATTTTCCCTGACAGTACATTTACAGCTTCTTCAACCATCCCCTTATACACCACTATTTCTCAATCCCTCACCATTTTCTGGACTATGCAAATTAGGCAGTTTTCTTTTTCTATGTACCTAAACTGAAAATACCATTATGCAAATAGAAGCAGAACATATATAATACATAAAATTACTACTTCTTTTGATCCGAACATTCATTTATGCATTCAGCAGATATGTATTGGACACCTACAAGGTACCAAATATTCTTCTGGGTGCTGGTGACAAAGCACTGGACAAGGCAGGTTAAAATTCCTGCTTTCACATTGTGGGATGAGAGATAATAAACAAAGAAATAAGAAAAACATGCTATATTGGGTAATGATAAATGCCACAGAGAAAAATGAAGCAGAGAAGGTGGATGGGGCTGCTGAGAGTCAGGTGGACAATTTTTGAGATAGTAGTCAGGAAAGGCCTCATGAAGAAGACGACATTTGAGCAAGGACCTGAAGGACTTGAGTGACAGAGGCTTGCACGTGTGGCTGTTTTGTTTTTGTTGGGGGGGAGGAAGAGTGAGGGGCGTTTCAGGCAGAGCAAACAGCAGGTGCAAAGGCCCTGAGGTTGATGTGTGCTTCACATGCCTGAGAGCAGCAGGGAGGCTGCAGATGGAGCCAGGAAAGGGAGAACGAAGTGGATGAATCAGAGAGAGGAAAGAGGCGAGGGTGTGCAGAGCCCAGAAGGCCTTGGAGGTCCATGTGAAGATTTTGAGATTTGCTCTGGGTTGAGAAGGGAAGCCATTGGAGGATACTGAGCAGAAGAATAACATGACCTGAATTATGCCATTTGATAAGGATCCCCTTGGATAGGAGCCTAGAGCACAGGGGATCCAGCTGGAGACATACATGTGGGCATTATCAGTGACATTAATATTAATATTCTCTAAACACTGAACTAGCTTTTTTCTCTTTGGTCACCATGTGCTGGCTGCACACATAGCAGTCAGTTAGAACCCAGGACTTAGTACACGAGGGACTGTGCAGCATGCTCTTTACATTTTTACAAATGATATTCTGGCCTCATTTGGCTTTGGAATATCAGTTGTTCAAATATATGGCTTGTTTTTCTAAGATATCAAGACATATGATGAGAGAAACATTCATGAGTAAATAAAGCTTGACTTAAGGTATGGTAAACTGCAAGATTAGAACAAGCTCTCCACGGTCCCACTCTACTTACTGAAGTTTCAACTACGTCCCCTTCTTGCTTCCTACACTTTCGCTACTGCTAATGAGATTGCATGCCTCTGCAGCGTAGCAACTATGATTGTCCATATAACCCCAAATGAAGGTTCAAAAAGTCAATCAATTGTATAAATCTTGGGATGCTGGTACTGTGTAGATACAAAATGCAATTTATTCATTTTTTCCTAATTTCTATCAGGACACTCTGCAGTATGGCTTTTGCTACCACTATATTAAAACATAAACTCATAATGGTCTTATAATTCCCTAGTGCGAGGTCCACTTCTGAGTTATACTGCTGTTGGACCTCTCCACTGCTTTCAAGACTGTTGGTTATCCTTCCTCAGTTTCCTTACCGGCTTCTTAAAACTCTCTCCTCCACTGGCTTCTGGGATGGGCAAAAAGGTCTGTGGGCCTTGCCACCTGTTTTGGTAAATAAAGTTTTATTCAGCCATGCTCATTTATTTCATATCTGGCTGCTTTAGTGCTACAACAGTAGGGTTGAGTACTTGTCACAGAAAACCATATTGCTCGACATAAAATACTATCTGGCCTTTAGAGAAACCATTTGCTCACTCTGTTATACACCACTGAATTCTCTCGGGTCTCTTTCTCTGATTATCTATCCTCATATCTTCTCGTTCCTCTCCTCTTTCTGCAAACCCTTATCTCTTAGTTCCTCCCTAGGTCTCACTACCTACCCTCTTCTTTCTATCTCTTTATTAGTGAGCTTCTCAGCAAGTCCACATAGTTCCCCCCATTTCCCCAACTTCAATTAGTATCTCCATGTTCCCAGCTCTAACCTGTCCCCTAAACTCATCTCCTATTTCTAGCATCCTACTGACTAGTACTCCACCTTCATGTTCAAGAATCATTTCAAACTCAAGTTCTATTCTTCCTGCTGGTTTTTCAGTTTCAATTGATAGATCCATCATTCTCCTGGTCACCTAGGTTCTAAACTCTCCCTCATTTCAATTTGTCCCCCTCATTAAATCAACTGCTAATTGTTCTTGCTTTTACCCCATAAATTTTCTGAAGCCCCTTCTTTTCTTCCCACTGAACTGCTTCCCACTGAACTTCCTCCAAGTCTTGCTGCATACATGCATCCCATATGGCATTTCTCTAGTAATTGAATGCACGCAGAACATTCCTTACTTTGAAATCCTTGACTTGTTCCCACCACCTAACAAATAAGGTTCAACAGCCCTCCACAACCATTCTACAACTCATTTTTCATTGGGAATTCTCACAAGTCTTATCCCCAAAGCCCCTCAATCCAGCTTTATCTAGCTATTCCTTTCCACCCACAATTTGACCAACAAAATCTACCCTTCCCACAGAATGGTAAGTTCTTCGTGAACCTTCCTTTGATTTTTTAACTAAATGCAATCTCTCCCTTTTAAAAAATACTCGTACTCTGTATTTATATATTTTATGGCATTTTTACACTTTCCATTTTGAATTATAGTTAAGCCTACACTTATTTTACCTCTCCAATTACTGTCTCCTCCAGCAGAGAGACCACGCCAATTAGACTCCTGTACACAGTAAAATTTACTATTTACTGATGAAGAGGATGGTAATAAACGCAGATGTCTACTTAACATGATCACACTAGTTCTCAGTTGGCAAGAGATTCTGTAATATCATAAAAGTGTCTATTTCACATTTTACTTAAAAATTACATTCTGACTTATGTTCTAATATTAACATTTGTGAGGGGAAAGTCGCAATCATTAAATATCTAATACTCTGTAAAATCTGTGATTCTATTTTTGGTTTGAACAGGCCATGGGATGACACAGGAACGAAAACGTTCATAATTTTTACTCACTTTTCTGCTAAATTACATTTAACAGGCTTTTCTTTCCTTTCAGCAAATCATTTAAAATACTTCCACATACCTCCCATTTCTATCGCAAGGGTTTCTGCTTCAAAACTGTAATAAAGGAATTTCACTATTTAAAATATAGTTTAAAAATGAATGTTTGTTGAAATTATCAAAATAGTGACAAGGGTTTCATTTTTTTCTGAAGAATCATGACTAAACCTACTTTTCTTGTTTGTAAAAAGAAAATGAATAGTGACTTACAATTGTCTTGTGTTCCCTGGAAGTATGTCTTAAAGTCCAAAAGGCTCTTGTGATTAAAAAAGTTCATGAAATTTTCCATGAATAAGTCAGCTTTTTTTCCTATGCATGGTAACCTTACACAACAGCAGTCCTGAACTCCAGGGACCTCTGAGGTATCACCATGCCAGTATTTCCCATTTCCTTTCCATGTTGTCAACTCATTGCAACTGCTCTAAACCCACGCCAACCAGCTCCAATTGTTTTATTCAAAACCCAATCCACTTTAGGTAGAGAAGATTTAAAAAAATAATAACGTGATTTTATGGTGAGTACATATGGGGAATAATGAGATCACCAAACTCATGGTCATCTGTATGGCACAGAGAGGAAAATTTCAGGCATTAATTCATGGCCTTTTTATTCACTTTTATTTCACTTAGAAATTGGTCTTTCGCTCTGTGTTTCCTATTTTATGAACTGGGTAAAATTGACTCTTTTAAGACGCAGGCTGAGATCTGTTATAATAATTTTAAGTACCACTGAATCATGGCTATGGTGTTAGGTGCTTTAGATATAAGAAATAAGAAAGAGCAGAAAATCTACCTGTAATGTAGTTCTGCTTCTATATCACCTGTGCTGTGCACAGCTACTTGGCAGGTCAATGACTGACCAGGGAAAGGTTCTTTGATAGTTTAAAAGTAAAAGGGTAAAAAAAAAAAAAACAGTTGGCATGCAGAACT
This sequence comes from Cynocephalus volans, assembly GCF_027409185.1. Taxonomy (NCBI): domain Eukaryota; kingdom Metazoa; phylum Chordata; class Mammalia; order Dermoptera; family Cynocephalidae; genus Cynocephalus; species Cynocephalus volans. The sequence goes on along the minus strand of NC_084466.1, from coordinate 38,128,962 downwards.
ACTGTGCCACAGTGAGAACCAATGTTGCTGTTTTCCTCTACTCCCCTCACAATTCGCTTGCTCTCCACGCCTCAATTAGAATATATTGAAACCTGCTAGATTAAAGGTAAGTCTTGATCTGTGATAGTGATTTAATCTGCCCTAGTTTAGAAATAAACTAGGCCTTTGGCATTCTTGAAGATATGGCCTAAGACCATCAAAAATCCTCAAACTGTGAATTATTTACAACATGCGGTTGGACCTTTCAAGACCTGGTTATCTATTCGTCTTCATTTCTACTTCTGGCCTCTTCTTAAAACTCTCTCCTCTCTTGGCTTCAGGGATGGGCACACGTGTCTCTGTATCCTTTCACACATTTCCACCCAGGGTTGTACGTTTCTTGTGCACATCCTCACAAGACATTTAAAAAAATTTATGAAAGTTTTCTTTCTCGTTTGATTGATGAACACACACACACACACACACACACACACACACACACACACACACACACGCCTTTCCACTCAGCCTTTCACAAGAGTTATTGTGTAGGTAACAGGCAGAAAACACAAAGCACCATTGAGATGAATCCTGTCGTTGCGGAGGCTCATTCATAAACTGACTCCCAGCATATGTGATTCTAACTTTTAATTTAACAAAACAGAAGCACTACGCAACAGACTTCTAGGGACACTTGAGAAAAGCAAGCATCCGAGATGTTATATTTGTGAATGCCAGGGTCTACTGTGTTAAAATCATGAAATATAATCTTTCTTTTTGAGAGAAAAAGTTAAGTGCTGACTATTCACTTTTCAATACATTGCTTGTCATTGTCCTATCCTGGGGTGAATATTCAAAAATGACCTGTAAATATTCTGGGGTCAAAAAACAAGCATTGCTACATTTTTTCCTCTGTTTCAATCTCAGTTGAAGAATGTGTTTTTCACAACCTCATTTTATGCAAACTCGAGGAAAAAAATTACTCTGTAAAATTGGGTTAAATGTGTTTTCCATATCAATTCTGTGTTTGGTATGCTTTTATAAGAAAGGTGAATTCTATTAGTTTACATCAATCCATAAGAAACAGTTTGTTAAAGAGACTTTATGTCTGTATTTTGCTAACCACCCCACCCACTCTTGAGATGATAAATTATCTAGTCTCTGGAAAAGCCGGTGAGATCCCTACCATCTAGAACTAGAATTATGCCTTTCTTGGGCTTCAGGTACTTGCCACATTGGGGCTTGTTTGGTCAGACCCCTTCCTAAGTCCAGGGACTCAAGCGTCTGACTTGTTTAGGAAAGAAGCCCATGTAGGCAAGTGGTGCTTTCTCTAGAAACAACACTTGAAGAACAAGGTCAAAGTTATAATTCCGCCCAGAGACAGGCCAAGTGCAACAAGTGTTTTGAGAACATTGCTGTTATATACTTCGCTGGGAGACAGCATATGAGGTACACACACTAGTCTTTTTTGGCTTTCCTAACTTAAAACTGGGTTGGCACGAACTTTTTTATGAATGCCCATATTGGTTTTGCAAGAAAAGAGTTTCTGAAGAGATAGAAGCTAAGATAGAGGATGAGGTGTTGGGCTTTCCCAGGCTAATGTTTGATAAATTGTGTTTTGCTGGAGGTTGGTCTGTTTAGTTGTTAAACACAAATGTTTGATATTAATACAGTTAAAAAAAAAAAATCCTGAATTTTTATTGGTTGAAGCCCGTGACATTTATGTTTGGATAACTTCTAAAATTTATACTTCTAATAATATGCATTCTGAACGTCACCTAGCCTGATTTCCTCGATCAAAGCCACCAAATTACCCCAGCACTAAGATTTGCTGTCTCCAAGGCCAAGCTGAGATGCAAGAGCCTGGGTGTCTCATTAAAATCCACCCACGTTCACCTGCTAGGAACAGTAGATAAACTTCCTATGTGTCTACCACATTTAGACTATCAATTAAATAAGATGTCAGGGGACAAATTAATTCTATATATTTATTTTATTTCTTTTCTCCTTCCTGAAAGGAGAAATCCCCAAATCCTGAAAATGTTTCCTTCTCACACCTAACTATTCTCGATATAAAAGATAAAACATGAAAAGCCATTTAACATAGGATCCAGTACTTATTATCCCATTAACTTCCTTATAAATTTCATTTAAATTACTTAACGGCTTTTCTATTCTGTCAAATCATTTTTTAAGAAATTCCAAGCATACATATAACGACCACCTATTTATTTTCCCAAAAGATTAAAAAGAAAATCTGACTATTTTGCAGTATTTTCTTCGGACCATCAGTAAGCACTTTTGTATTTTTTCATTCTGAATTTTGTTTTCTTCTTGCATAGTATTCTGTCATATATCCTTCCTTTTCAATGTTTTTATGCTTTAACTACATATAGATACATGTATACAGGTATATTAAAGAATACGGTTTTGCTCTTTTAAAAACTGTACATAACAATGTCATATTCTACAATTTGTTTTTTTCACTTAACATGGCATCTGAGATTTATTCATACTCTTTCATTTTAATTGTCGCATAGTATTCCATTTTATAAATGGACCATCATTATTTATCTGTTCTTGGGAGTGATAAAAAGTGAAGTTGTACAAATGCTGCTGCAAGTTTCTTTACAGCAGTATATAGCTGAAAATTATGGGTTATGCTTATCACCACTTTTACTAGATATTGCCAAATTGCTCTCTAAAGTACTTGAATCAATTTATACTCCCATTGGTGTATGAATATGCCCATTTCCCCATATTGTTATAAGAAAATATTGCTGGATTTAAAATTTTTTCTGAAGTCTAAAGTCATTCCATGTTATCTCTTCTCCCAAACACAGGATTTAGCATGCTATAATTATCTGATGAACACTCCCACCTTCCCAGTTTATCATTTTAGTCTAGTTTTTGGTGCATGTTTTACCATCAAGAGTTAATTAAAAGTTATCTCTATGCAAATATTTATCCATATTTTTAAAATCAGTTCTAAGCTCTTTTCCTTTTGAATTCTTTTCTTCTTTCAAAAGTATATCCCTTTACTAGTCCTTTCAGCAAATTTGTAAAATCTTACTTCACATATGTCTGAAAATTTTTATTTTATTTTATTGTTAAATGAATTTTGCTTTAGCTGAGGACAGAACTGTAGGATCCCTCTGCCCTTGAAGAGACTACCACATTGCTTTCTGGCATTTGTTGTTGATGGTCTTTGTCATTCTTAAATTCCTTTCCAGATAAGCTTTTGAGATTTTCTTTATAACTCATGCTTGATAATTCCACTGCTCTGGGGCTAGATGTGAATTTATTTTTACTTAATTTGTCTATACTCTAAGATTCATGATCTCCCTTTTCAAAATTCCCAGACATGTCTCTGAATGTTGCATTCTATCTGTTCTTACTTATGTGTTCCTTTAGATATATTTTGGAAAAACCTCAATTCATGTCTCAACTTTTCTTTCATGTTGTCAACTTTCCACTTGGCATTGTTTTCTGGGTGAAATACTCAGTATGATCTTTCCTTGACATCCAATTAGCCAGTAGGTTCTATCATATTTCCATTCACACTGCCTCAGCCCAGGCCCTCAGGAATTCTCACCTGGCTTCCTGAATAGCCTCCCAACTTTTGTCCTTCCCTCCTTTTTCACTACATTCACCCCTTCGCCCATAGATCTGAATGTTACCATGTTAAATCCCTCCTACTTCTGAGCTTTCTGTGTCTCCCTGCATTCAGTACCTACAGACTCCTTAGTCTTAGCACACAACGCCTGTGATAACTGCATCCACCAGACTCCTTGAGCCTCACTTCCATTTCTTATAAACAACCTTCATTTGGACCATACCAACCCATCAACTTAGATAATTTATCGCTCCACCTACCAGGACGCACTTTGCTCTTTTCCTATTTCCAAGACTTCACATTTTTTCAAATTGCCCTTTGTTCCTCATGTTTACCTGGATAATGCAACTAATATTTTCTCTGAGAAACAGTGTTCTCCTGAAGTCACAGCCAGTCTTTCCCAATGGCTGTGTTTAGTGCTCTGTCCTTTGTAATCTACCTCTGTGGGTCTATGCTTATCTGTATTATAGAACTTGTCACACTGTGGTTATTTTGTCTGCTTTATCCATTCAACTGTGAGCTTGTAGGTATTGTCTATATATTGCATATGTGGTTAATTCATGAATGTGCATTAATTAAACAAATAAGTGAATGGAAAGGAATATACTGCATAATTCCTGGGTAAAAGGTTAAAAAAAATGGGGATTAAAGATTTTTTAAAAGAAATCCTTAATTTTGGAATCTAGAAGTTCAAATTTTATTTAATTTTGACAAATGAATCAGAGAACAATAAGGAAAATAAATTGGTACTATAGTCATCACATTTTTTTAAATAATAAAGATCTTTTTCTCATTTAAGTGGTACAGAGAGACTAAAATTTAAGAAATTTATGAGTCAAAAAATTTCATTTAACATACAACAGTTTCTAGGTGGTATTATTTTTACATAAATATGTGTATATCCATATATATATATCTGTGTATGTATTTATATTTATATATATGTGAATAAATAAGGTGTAGTACCAAGTTCTTCTCTGAGCATATTCCAGCAGGCTCAGTTATCAGATGGTCACTGTATTCTGAACGTTACAAACATGAAAGACCTTTCTAAATAAATTGACTGGCTGAATAGTAATAACTGGCTGATTTACCAACTGTTTAGTAATAGTATTGTTGATATTTTTTATATCTTTTCTGGAATAAGGTATGGAATAAATAAATAATATTCTATAGAGTCTGAGTCTGTGATGACTTGCTCTTGCTGTTATTAAGGATGATTGTATTCTCAGTGCTGATCATAATTATAAACACAGAGCATAACACTGAAAAATAGTTCATTCAGTGGTTTATTTAAACATGCAAATGGAAAAAAGTTGTAATGTTCTGTTTATATCAGATCACACAAAATTATACAGTTAAAACTAGTTTAAGTTATAATTGAAAGGGGTTTCCTTTTAAGTATGAGGGACTTATTATGGTGATTAACATTAAAAATGATCACAATTGGCCAAAGAAGGAAAGAAATGGGCCTGTTAATAGTTATACTAGTTGCAAGGTGGATAATGAGATAATAAAACACATAATCGGAGGTTATACTACCTTGATTACTGAAGATTATACCAATGGGCACAATAATGCCACTGAACAGTGCATCACCAGCTAGCGCTCATTTGTTAGATGACAAATGGCTTATGTTCCATTATGACCATGACTGCAAGAATGTGGCAGAAAATACTACCACATATCATGATACCAATACATTTTGTACTGCATACAAGTTATTTTACTCTGACAAACTTAATAGCAAGAGAATTACAAAAATACAGAAAAGATACTATATGAGACTCTGAACAGAAACTGAAACAAAAACTGGAAAATGCCAGACCTTACTATGAAGCCATCTCCATAACCAAACACACACACATTTTATGGAATTCATTTTCCAATTTTCATGAAGGCATTTCTGAACATCTGCTATATAAGCTGGGATAATTCTAAAACTATAATGTTATAATGATTATTAGCTATTGGCTAGTGCTCAGAATTTTATTGAACTCATTAATCTAAGAAAAATAAATATAATTATAACAGTAATAACAAATGTTGGCTGTATCTTTATTTTGTGGTTTCCCCGTGTGTTTTTCAGAAAATAACCACTACCAGAATGAAGCAATACCAAACAAGCATGTCTGTGTTGTGTCTTTCTAACCAATTCCCTGCTCAAAAGAGCTCCAGGCAGAGACCAGACATGTCTAAAAATGACACAGATGTCGATCTCTGAAACTCAGTGAACCACACTTTGACAAAATTTCCCTACACCTAGAAATGTTAACCTACAGCTTGAGGCTGTTGTTTTTCACACTGCAAGATGCTAGAGAAATGGAAATACGTAACACAGTACTATAATGTCAATACTTAGCAATACGGAATTACTTCATACAATTCACACATACACACACACACACACTTGATTTTATACATATATATAGCAGATTTCATATATAATAAATTTTAAACCTTGACAAAAAAATTAAATGATTTAAGAATACAATCCTACCTAATTTGAGGAAATATGGAGTTGGGATATCTAATACTGACAAATTCTCTAGATAATCAAGGCATACCTTTTTAAGGCTCAAGCCTAAGTTTGGCAAAATGGCTTTGGAGTATTTAAAAAAATTGATTTAATTCAAGGCCTCACCACTATTAAGCAGGCCCTTATAAGTAGCAGAGGACGTTACATGAGTTTCAGTTTTCCTATATTTGAAAGATAGGCAATAATGCTTATTAGCTAGTTATTGTAAGCTTAAAGATAACATATGTGAAGCACAAAGAACATACAGGCAATCAAAAATGGTTAGTTATTATTTAAATGATTTTTAATAAATACCTCTTTAAGATTTATTACATACTTTGCTGCCTTCTTCAAATAGACTGACGATCATTTAACCTTTCTTTCATTACTAATGGTCATTATTTCGAAAGCAATTACTATGCTGCAATAAAGTATTATCTCAGAGGAATAAAGAGCTGCATAAGCCTACTTGCTCGCATCTAGAAAACCTTTCTGTTATTATTCGAGTTCATATTTTAATAATAATTTTGACATCTTTGTTGGCTGCCACTTTTTGCCCTTAGTGTCCCTACAGATAAAGGGAATTTCCTAATTTTGGCAGGGGATTTGCACATGAGAATCTCTGGGAGTATCAAGTATCTGTAGGTTGGTAATGCAAAATCAGCAGATCCATTTTCTTTTAGTAAGAAAAACTACAGAAAGTGAAGTGCTACAAAATTTTTGTGGCTATTGTGAGTACAAAAGAATCTATTGAGAAAACATTTTATGGAACCTGACTTATTAAAAAAAAGATTTAGAAATATTCCTTTCACTTATTCTTCCTTCGCCATTTTTATTTACTATTTTCCATTTACGCAGACCTGGAAAACCATATTCACAAAAAATGTAAGAAATACATCTAAACTAAGAGTCAAAAGGCTCTAAAAAAGGGATGATCTCAGGTCCTTTCCTAAAGTATTGTACATATCATGCATGCAATGTATGTTTAATATCACATGCACTATGTGTGTGAGAGTACATCACAGCCTACACTTCAGCAAAACTACACCATTCTTCCTTCTTCATGTATTCTCCATCCTCTGCCCTCACTGTTTAATCTCTTCCTGGTCTGGACTACTCCCACCTAGTCTGACAAGAAGCCTTATGCTTCTTTAACTTTCACCTCAAAGGCCACCTACTCTACCTTCATGATGACATATGACTTCCTCCAGAGTCTAGTGCACATTCTTTGGGGATTTATAGCCCAGGTCTCTAGAAGGTTTCCTCTATTTAAAAGGTCTCTTGTGTTTATAGAGGACTGATTTAAGACATTCACTTCTGACAAAGGCCACACCAGAGATAATTAGGGAGTCCTTGGATTTAGCACAGAGACAAAAACACAATCAAGAAATTGACAGTTCCTTTTAAACACAGAAGGTCTGAAACAATTCAGACGAAGCTGTTTTAGACGTGTGCTTGGGTTTACTGAATACACCTTTAAGATTAGAGATCTGAGGAGAGAAACCAAATCTTTGTTTTATAGATGCAACAAAATAGGCCTGCCATGGTAAATACATCATTTATTTTTTCTCACAGAGAGATATTTAACTGCATAGTGCAAATAAAAGTCGCATTTTCCTTCTACTTAAGGTTTGCTAAATGAAATTTATGTTTTTAAAATGCACTGCAAACACCAAAAACTGATAGTATCATTATCAGCTTTTAAATCAAAGCAGCTTGCTATCTGGTAAAGACAGGAGAACCGGTCGATTTATTTCATAAAACTTTATGTACAAAGAGACAGTGTCTATGAACTTAATGGAGAGAAAATAGCGTCTGGAGGGGTAATTTTTATTACAATTTATAGTGGGATTATCCATACTCCACAGTTTTCAGATTTTATGGAACCATGATGCCAACACAGTGAGCTGCAGTGAGGGAGAAGGCATAATTTCTTCACCCTGACTGGGAAATGGAATTGGCATTACTGTTATGTAAGAAACCTAGCAGACTCTATTAATTGCCTGGGTCCAATCAAAACCATTATTTATCTTAGTTTCACATGTAAAATATTTTACCTGAGACTAAAAGAATAAATAAGAAACTAACTGTAATTTTCATATACAATACCTTTACATTAAGACTATTTGGAAGCCATAAGAATATTTCTTACCCGCAGGGGTTCAATTCCAGAAACTGTTAAAACCTAAATCATACCAAGCATCTATAATGTATCACTAAATGTTATTCTTCAATATTAAGTACTATGAAATAAACTCGGGAAACAGTAGAAACAATATACGCAAGAACACCAGGGAACTATAGATGGCCCCCTGACATAAAGGAGTAACAGCCTTGGGGACGGTATTCTCTGCAAACACTTATGAGTGTTTACTGTGTGCCAGACACTGGATAAGGCAGTAAAGCAATGAGATGAGAGGAGAAGTTGTGAGGGTGTGTGTGCATGTGTGTGTGTGTGAACTGCCTCACAATTTGGTATATATCTTTCTAGAAAAGAAGGCATTTGAACCAGTCTTTTGGCCGAGACAGAAAAGACCTCTCTTTTCTTTCTACACGGATAAAAGTAGAGTGTCACCATGAAAAGCCACAGAACATGGCTGGGACATGAGACATATTTAGTGGAATGACAACAGACTGGGGTGGAGGGGTAGCAGGGGCCAGTGTGTGAGGATTTTAGGAGTCTTGCTGGTTATCATTTTATGGTATGGTGTCTTCCACTTCACCATACAGGGAAAGATTTCTTTTATGATTAGGGTTTAGGACCAATACTGGCCACAGCATTCCTAAGCATCTCATACAAAACACTGTACTCGCAGCGGCTACATTCATTTATTCATTTGTTTTTCTGACTCTTCATTCAACAAGTATTTATTGAGCATTTGTGTCAAACACAATGTCGGGGAAATATTACCTAATAAGGCTTAGAAGATATTTTCATGGAACTTAAATTGTAGTAAGAAATTTGGGGAGACCAAGTCCTGCTAGGTCTTCCCTCCCCAGGAAACTGCGAAACCCATACACCATAGGATTATCTTTCTAATTCTACTCTTTCTAATGAACTCCTACACCCATAGCTAGTAAGAAGGAAGTTCGTCTGATCAATTCTCCAAGGGCTATTCCCAGTTCTCCCAGTTTTACTAAATTACCCTACATTCTGTCTTCCTGAATTCTCTCTGTCCCATCACCTAATTCTCCACTTTAATTTCATTTTCTCTTTGTGACATTTCAGGAAACTGGTTTCCTTGCTCAGTGGTTTCAGCTCTTAGCAAACTTGCTAATAGCACACAAGTTGGCATACATATGCTTCAATTTAGCCAACAAACATAATTCATAGTTTAAAAAAAACACAAAAAACTAAGTACAGATACACAGAAAGTAACGTGTTTTTTCTACTAAACAGAATCACATACAAATATACAGAATGGGAAGACGGATGAGGGGGTAGAAGTTTTCTTTCTGGCCCCAATTAGATATAGTCTTTAAAAACAAATTCACACAGTAGAACTCTAAAAACAAAGAAGATGTTAGGTTTCAAATTCAGGCTTGAGTTTTACTTAAAAGGGAAATATTCACTGCACTCCCTTCCAACCCTAAGCTAGCTGGGAAAATCCAGGGGCAAACCTAGAATAACTAGATAATAGAGTTTCTCTGAGTCTTTCAGTTCACGTTGTTCTAAAATTCTACCACTAGATGGCAGTACAAAGACTATGATTTTTAATATAACTTCTGGGAAAGGTGATTTGGTTAGATATGGAAGAGAAAGAAGCATCAAGATTCAGAAAAGGTAGAATGGTGAGGGGTGGAGGGAGAAGAGAAGAACTGAGAAAAAGAAGAAGACAGGAAAATGGAGAGAAAATGGGCAGTGAGAAGGCAGAGAAAAGAAGGTGGAGCCATGGAAGGTACTTTCAGAGGGAGGTGTAAGAGAAGGGAAAAGGGAAGGGGCTGACTTAAAGGTGGGAGAGCTCCAGCCGAGTCTCTTTCAAATTTTTTGGACAAAAGCCACAGTAAGAAATATATATTTCAGCATGATCCAGTACACACACATACAGAATAACACAGATTGGTTAATGAACAAGTTTCATGAAACAATGCTTATTTTGGTGATGCTCTCAGATATTTTATAATGTGCTTTTTATTTCATTTCTTTAAAACCACTGATTGTGAGCTACTAAATTGACTTCAAGACTCACCAACAGGAAATGACCCACAGTGTGAACAACATTGTTTTAGTGTATTATAAACTAGAGCTTGCTTTTAAGAAGAGTTCGTTTTAAATACTACCGTGGTTACGAGTGGGAGACATTCCTGGCCACATAAATGGTCCATAAAAGTTGTGCTGAATAGATGAACTAATTATTAGGAAAAAAAAAAAAAGATGATGAAGCTGCCTGGTCATGAAAAACACACATACAATTGGCCAGTGATCAAAGTAGCATTTTGCCCATATAAAGGTGGCTGGAGAAAGAACTGAGTGTGGGATTATTACTCTGTAAATTGTTAGCTCTTCTTTTATGTGTTAGATAGAAAGACAAATATCAATTAGTTTTTTTCGAAAGAATACAAAGCAGAATGAATGCCAGTTAATCAAATTCTCTATTAACAAGAGAAAACAGGCAGAGTGAAAGAGCGGAGTAAACAGTAATGTAGTTTGGAACAGAAAAAGAATTATTAAGGGAATAAGAAAAAAAAAAGGGAACAGAAACCACAGCCACAGAGGTCTGAATTATTAAAAAGCTAGTTTAAAACAGTGCTGGCAGTGATTATAAGCCTAAGTTTCCCTCTTGGATCTTACATTTTTTCTTCTCTTACTTGTTCCTACCAGGCCTTATGAGTCACTGGGTAAAGTGTTTATTTGCTAAATAACATATATATGCTTACAGTGAGTATAGATGCCCAAATATCATCAAAATACTTCTATAAATGTTTGCAATCTAATATATAAGAAAAGATTTCCTCTGTAACATAATAGGACCTGTACTATGTGAAATTAAAAGTATTATATATAAAAAAGTCATTATTCCAGGAGAGAAAAAATTTATTCTTAAAAAATAAAATTATTCACAAAGGAAATGGAAGACATTATACATCAAAATCCAATATGTAATGTTCAATGCATTAAATATTATCAGAGAAAACTTTCCAGGTGTGGTGAAAAATGAATATGGAGACCACATCAGAATACCGTATTAGTAAAACATAACATTTAAGCATAACTTTATTTAAACGTAAGTTAGGTTTTTTATTAAGTTAGGTTTTTTATTATAGGAGAAACTTGTCCTAACAAATAAAAATGTTGTGCTAGGCTATTTTATTCACTAGTTCTTAACATCACTTTATAACAGAATGAACCAAGTCCATTTTGTTAACATCTTGCTTTAGCTACTTTACCTAACAAATGGATCTGTCTCTGTTTTCACTTCCTTAAGTAACACCTACCTCTGAATGAAGCAATATCTACCTCTTAAAGTAGACCACCCCGGGTATCCATACTTTCTCCTTTCTCTCTTTTCCCCCCTGGTACTTTTATTTACTATTTAACTGGAGGATGTGGGGAGAGCCAATCAAACTCATCTCTTGGTGTTTTATGGTCTATAAGGAGCTTACCTAGAATTTTCTCTTTTCTGTTAATTTTCTTAGAACAATGCAGACAGCTTTTGTCTCTTCCCTGAGCCAGTTATTATCATGGAATCTTAGACTAACCCAGTTTATGCCAGATGAAGCAGTGAAATCAACAGATTGTAGGTAAATAAGAGCATAAGAAGCCAATTTTTTGGTGGAATCCGTTCAACCTCTTCTGCATGCCCAGAAGTGAAAAACTACAGATTAAGTTTCTACTCCACGTTGAAAATCAGGTAAAAACAAACAACAAATCACCAATATATCTGTATAAAATAAAGCATTCTGAACTCCAAGTTAAAATTCAATTTTTCAGAAATATGGGCTGCCTGCTTTTCTCTCACTATAACAAGTTCCTGCGTTTGTTTTAATGATAATGGTGAAACACTCACATCCTTTCAAAGTGAATATTTAAGAAGAATAACCAAAACCAGAAATATTTCAGTCCCATTTCCCAATGAGCAACATTAAAATAATAAATTAAAGAACATAAGTAACTAGAAGGTTTGTTGATAAAAATCAAATTCAGAATTTAAGGATTAATCTATTTAGTGGTCACCATACTTAAGAGTAAGTAGAAGAATAAATTTACCAAAGGAAGATATGGTAGTAGTTTAATCACTCAAGAAGCAAAAACAACTGTGCACATAAGCAAGGGTCAGCTGCCCAGGACTATTCCGGTCATATGGACTGATGACACCAGGATTCCACTCAATGGTGAACTAAAAGAGGGCAGCCATGTGTAAGGTAGACAAAAGAAGCAAGTCTATGACAAGACGACCTGAAACAAGACCTGAACATCTACAAGTGAGAAAGCTGACAGCAGAAGAAAATTAGCGAAACAAAGAGACCAGAAATGGGGAGTTGCACGGGGGCAGAACTCCAGCTGCACTCAATGGGAGAGGAACTCGGGTCATAACTTCCAACAAGCTTCGCAGCAATCACTGTGATGACCGTATTTCCGTTCACAAATATAAATGGCATAAGACTAAAAATACACTTGTGGCTTCTTCCTGAAGGCTGCTGAGAAAAGCAACAGCCTGTAGGAAGAAAATGGGGTGTGAGTATTTGAGATTTGCCCATGGCCACATCCCTTTGAAACTGATGAATGAGTGCTATGAAAATATGGTATATTTTTGGAGCTTTCTTCACTGTGTCTATGTCTAAATATAATAAGAAAGCAATACTCTTTTAAAAGGAGGAGACCAAAGAAATCACATACCCAAATCATGGTTTCTTAACAGCTCTGGTATCAACACGCTCTATTCAGGTATTTTTGGGAACAAGTACTTTATAGTCAAGGATCTAATCACACAATTGTTTTTAATCAGAAATAAGGCACTTATGACTTATTATAAGTTATTTTCCAATTATGACACTATTCCAATAAAAAGTCCTAATGCAATAAATATGTTTAGTACAATTCTGGTAGACTTGGCTGCTGGAATTACATTTGCACACAAACGAAGTGTGGCTAGGTAGGAAACTGGGGGTAGGCTCTTTCCCTCTAGGCAATCTATTTTATTACTGTCATGTGGACATTTGCTTGCTTTTGAATGGCTAAGGAGAAGGCAATAATGGGGAGAAGGATAGGAGGAAATAAAGTATTTGCAGGCTGATAAAGAAGAAAGGAAAGTGGTCAGGGAAGAAATTTGGGCTATAGGGAAATACCCGCCTGGTTACAACAGGCTTTTTTCATGCCTGGCTGTTCCAAAGTCACTGACCAATCACACCCTGGCTTGAGTTCCATTCCTGAATACTGAGGTTACCTGTTCCTCCAGCTACATGGAAAAAGGACCAGCTCAGGTATGGGAGGGAGGAGATAAGTCAACTTTTTTTTTTTTTTTTTTAGCTCTTTAACTGGATTTTCAGACTGGTTATGGTATTGTCCTTTAAGTATCTTGAACTTCTAAAATGTAATACCTATTAATATTTAAATGTAAAAAAATGCCTTTAATAGACAAATACAAATTATTTTGGGTTCATGCTTTGTTTTCAGTTACTCTCTACAATCCACTTGACAATGAATGAAAAACATTTTATTTTATATTTATATTATTTCTGGTATTGTTTTTATAATTATTATCGGGACCCAAATTATACTTAACTTTCATTTTTATTTGCTTTTCATCATTAATCCTAGGTCATTATCTTCTGTTTTTGCATTTCCTTTCATTTTTCCATTAGGCATCTTTTTCCTAACCATTTTGTCAACATAATAAACTGACTTTAGAATTCAAATTAATTACAGCAAGATGCCGGTTACTTCCACAACATAATATAAGCAATAAGATGCAGTTAAAGATTTTGCTTCTACAATTTTTCCTTCTCTAGCATTATCCATTTTAACCTCTCTACTGGATTATTCTAGACAGCATACATATGTGCTACACTGTCTCCCTCTTTTTAAATGCCTCTCTTGAGCCGGCCTTTCCCTAGTTCCTCCTCACCCAGGCCATGCTTGCTCGTGCCTCAGTGCCTTGGAACCTGCAGTTCTCTCTGGAAAGGTCTTCTCAAGTATAGAATCCTAGACACACGTACTCTTCCATCAAGGCAATAATGAACTAAGAACAACTCTGCTACTAAATATCTGTAAAAACTAATGACAATTCCCTGACTAATCTACCAAAAATCTCCCCAGGCTCAACTGAAATTCCTTTATGAGGTCGAATGATCACTTTAGGGATTATTCTCTTACTTCTCAGAGAGGCCTTCCTTGAGTGTAGTAAAATTCCACCCTCTCCTGTTATCTTTCCACCCCCTATCATGCCTTACTTTTCTTCATAGCATTTACACCATCTGACATATTGTCTCTCCACCAGAATGTGAGGTCCACGATGGTAGGAACCTCACCTCATATTGGTTCCTTATCTTGAAACCCTACTTTGTAGAACTGTGCTTGGCAGGTAGTAAATGCACATGACATACTGGAGGGAAAGAGAATCCTAAACATGCCTACTCTTGCATCAAGATGAACCAAGAACAACTCTGCTTGTGATTTGTTATGACTCTCTATGCTATTCTCCTAAATCTCTGTAAAACTAATGCAAATCTTCTGGAAAATCTACCAAAAACTTCCGCAGGCTGGACTAAAATACCTCTATAAAGTTGAATAATCTCTTTGGGGTCTTGTTTATAAGTATCATGTCTCAGGATATGTGGTAGCAAAAATCTGCTCTTCGTGGAGTGCTCTGCACCTCTCAATACCACCATTTTGGGGGGTTAAATACTACTTGTCCTTTTGGGATCAAGTGGGAAAATGTCCTCTTCAGGAGACCTTCTGTGACATCCTCTCTCTTGTAGCTCTTTTCTAAATTATATTTGTTTACTGCACCTTCTAGAACAGCATTCCATCTTTCTTCATATCATATATTACATTCAAGGCCTAACTGAGATATCTGGGTGCTCTGGGCTAGCTAACAAGGTGCCATTCCTTTAGACCCATATTCTTTTCATACTTGGATAGGGTGAGGATCTTGCCTCATTAGAAAACATCTTCATATCCTTCTATTGTTAGTCAACAATCCCTTGTGGAAGTTTCACCCACCACTTACCCAAACCCTCACCATCCCCTTCTAAGCATTATAGTAAAAACATTTCTTCCAACCATACCACCCTGTGTGAAATTACTTTTGTCAAGTACAACTTCCTCTATTTACGATTATAATTAAATCCACTCCACTGGGCAAATCCCTGGCTAGTCTATGTTTTAGTCCAAACTCTGTCCACAATTAATCACTTATTTCATTGTTTCCACAAATTTTTTGTTTAATGTCGATATCTCCCATTAGACTGTAAGCACTGTGAGATAGAAACGGTATCTGTTTTGTTCCACACTGTAGCTCTAGTGTCAATAAAATGCCTGATAATAACAGACGCTCAATAAACACCTGATTGGACAAAGACTCAATTCACATGTTAAGATAACTTAGACATGGATGTGTACATTCACACTCCTGTGTGTAATGTTGACATATAGGGTAATCTATTTCTCTCTCAAAAATCAGACATGTTATACCAACTTTAAAAGTAATTAGTCTACAATCATCTACATTTATGAGTTACATTTTGTATTTTTAATACTAGCATTTTTGAAGTCCAACTTCCCTGTCGTATTTTCTTTTGCTCATCCATACCAGATATGTAAGTCCTAAGAGGGAAGGGAAATAACCATTTCATTGCTGGCCTACTGCCCAGCTGCCTATGTGCAAAATAAAGACTTGCAGAATTATTGAAATACCGTCTCTTTTATTCATTCTATGAGGTGGGCAGGCGTCCTCCACTAGACCCTTTACCATTAATTAATTAAACAATAAAAAACTTATAAAATGCTATAGCAATATTTGTAGAATATGGTGATTATAAAAACTTAATATAAGCTAATAAAATTAGAAAATATGGGATGTTTCCAGAAAATTTCTCATACTAAACTTTCATCCCTTATCATTTGTTGTAATAGCAACTTTGAGAAGCATTTCCATACCAACTTCTTGGGGCAGTTTTTCTCCTTAAAATTCAACAAGTTTTTTTTTCTTTTTAGCTCCAACATTCTATTTTTACAAGAAAGAGAAGAAAATTTTGAACATTGTTGCTTCTGGTACTTTTGGGGGAGACATAATAGTAATAAAAAATTGTAAACATTCATTGATACTTGACCAGCGCTAGATATTTACACATTATGTTCTTAATCTTCCAAATAATCTTCTAGGATAGATCATGTTATCAGTACCTTTTTATCACTAATGAAAATGAGGATTAGTGAGGTTAAATAATCTTCCCATATCCACAGCTACAAGTGAGAGAAGTAGGATTCTAACTTACACATCTTTGATCCCAAATTTCATGTTCTTAACAACCACAGCAGCACAGTTCAGCAGGCTGATGATTTAATAAATTTTTATTCTTGATATGAGAAAACTACTGAATAAAAAATACTGAATGAAGCTAACAAATATACTCATGTAGAGAACAAATTACATGAGCATGAGTTTTAAAGTTCTTTTGCAATGACACATTTTCCAGAAAATTAAATTTTGGCAATATACTTTGTACTTTCTAAATAAAAATAAGCTCTCTTATAAAATGATAACGCCAAATAAAAGATATCTCTTGTTTCCTTCATTAGTGAATCAAAATTATATAAAAGGTCATGAACAACATTAAAATCTATATTAATCAACTTCATCATGAAAGCAATATTTCTCTTAAGTGGTACGACACGAAGATTGGATTCTGATGTGTACACATATACACATATATAAAATAATGTAATATGCAAGGTTGTCTGTTTCACTACTTGTTAATTCCTAATTCTTACAAACTTGTAATCACATCTCTACATTATAAAAGGAAATAAATACCTGATCTGGCCTTCAGTTATGTTATTATTAATATTCAAATAGCTTTGTTCATTTTGATCGGAAGTATTAGCAATATCAAATAGGGTTCGACTCAAGTAAATCCAAGAAAATGCTCTCTAATCTTCTCTTTGTCCTCTTCCTTTTCACTAGTGGGTGGTGGGACCTATAAGCTCCTGGCCCATAAATAGCACAGAAAGAGAGGGAGGCTGTCAGGTGAGCAACAAGTGTCTGCATCTCCAGTTTGCAGTTTAAAATCCCTATACGCCGTGAATCATGAAATTTTAACCTGATTAAAATGGGAAGGTGAATTTTACTTTACGTGCTATGAAGAAATTCACTGCAGATAAAACGATAACTTGCCAATGGTGAATGCACAATATTGTACTATATGTTGGCCAAAATTTCTCAAAGTTCATAATGAAATGTTATTTCTAGGTATTGAACCTTAACTTATACAAGAGCCAAAACAGAGTTATAAAGCCCTTATAAGTTATAAGGCAGTGTTTGATGTATTCATCATATTTTAATTATGGGTCTCAGTAGTAATACAGTGTGTCAAAGCAAAAAGTAATACAACGTAAGTCTTGATCCATCACCATTTCTAGGTTCTGAAGACAAAATGCATACACGTGTATTCAGTTTAAAAGGGAATGAATAGATAGATGATTATAGGCATTTTACATTTCTAGATAGGTGTAGCTTATTTTTTAGATACATTGGTAGGGAAAAAAGAATAGATGGCATGATACTATTACAATTCCTTCTAATAAAATTTTTAAAAATAACTTAGAAGTACAAAATCACATCAGAAGTAGAAAATAACCACATAACTATCAAATTTAATTAAATAACTAGGTATTATTACACACGGTCATGTGGCAAAGTTTCTTACTGCCTTCTAAACCCTAGAAGAAAATATTAATACTGCATTTTGAAATATTTCCATTACAATGAGTCATCCTGTTATTTAAAATAATAACTTAAGACTTATAAGAAGATAAGAACTCAGGCGACATGATACTTTTACAGCCAAATACTTAACTCCAGAATTATTTTAATGGCAACTTAATTTACAAGTTACTCAAAAGTCAATAATCAGATTCCAGGCATTGCAACGTCATGACATTTTACATTAATGCCTTCCAAATAAATTCCAGTTGAACAACTAAAAGAAGAAACATCCTGATTTCCTTTAAAAAAATAATTTAACACTCATAATTTACCCTTCATTAGCAATTACACTAACCATAGACTACCCTTCCATCTGAGCATTTCAAGGTAAGCACTATTTTGCAAATTTAGATACCTGAATTCTAACATTAAATGACTTGATAAATAAAAGGACTGAGGAAAACTGAAGCATATACCTACAGAAATATGGGGTTGGTTCCTACTAAACTGTGCTCTACTCAATGGCTGATCAGCTGGTGTGTCTGGGATGTTCTGCACAGAGGTCTCTGGATGTACTGTATGCATATGATTTAGGTTCTGTTCACTGAAAAATGAATAGTAATAAATCAAGGCTTTTCCTGTGTCTCTTACCTTTGCCATGGCTTCTCCCATCCTCCAAAAGCGGCACGACAATAGTGTTGTTCACATTTCCAGGTGACCGTACAGCTGTGTAGACAACAGGCACCGACTGGACCACCACAGGGATGCGGTGAACGTGACTCAGTTTGTTAGACTGTAAATTCATGGGACTTGAGGGCGGTACAGGATGGATAATGTGCAAAAACTGCTGGCCTCCCACACCAGAGGCAGAGGCAACAAGGGGCCCTGGAGTTAATACTGTTGACGAAGATGATGCTGAAGATACTGATGTTATAACAGTTGGGGATGAGGCTGGACGACTAGAAGATGATGAAGAGGTTGAAGTTGAAGACGGTGAAGAGGCGGACGCTGTCATGGAAACGGGGGAGGATGAAACGGCAGTAGGGGATGTCCTGGCTTTGTTTATAGACAAGTCCACTGGCTCAGTTTGTGTTTGGAAGTGATCTACAGATAACGAGTCCTCTGCGGGCTCCCCTTTCACGTTATTTAGCAACAGGGGAACAGCTTCCATATCGGGGTAGTTGTGGACGTTTGGAGACTGTGGGGAGAAAAATGGAACACATATTTATCTTTGTTAATCACACATTTAATAGATGCAAAATTTATCACTTGAATGCTTATTAATGTTTTCCTTATTGCTACGAGATATGAATTCATTTTCCAAATATTTGAAGAATTGTTCTATGCCAGTCACCATGATTAAAACGAAGGGTACAAAAGTACAAAACAGAGTAAGACAAAGCCTCTACCCTAAAAATATTTTCATTCTATTGGGAGAGATGGACCAATTGTTAAAATACAGCACAGTACTGCTCTATGGAAGAGATAGAGGCTGTTGGAATCTAAAAATGAACAGCAATTTTACATCAAATCTTCTACAAGTCCAGAATACAAAACATTATCTACTTAAAACTGTATAAATACAACCCATTTAATTAAAAACATTCATTTTGTTTGTTTGGTCCATCACTACACTAATCTCAGACTCCTCTGTTATAAACAAATGGGAATTCTGCCTGATTAGATAATCTGAAATATCCTTTCAAGCTCTAAAATTTTACAATTCATGATTCTAACACTTACTCAACACTACCATAATCTGTAGATGCTACATTACCTGGCAATGATACTGGGAAAATTCACTATGACATTTCTACTTTCGTACTGGCTGCAAGAGCTACTGTACCACACTCATTCTGAACATGAAAAAAGGATACAAAGTTCCAACCTCCCATGCCTGATCACTAAATTCCTAAATAGAAGTCATTCTAAATAACTGGATTATAACTTAACTCTTAGTGTTTGACAAAACTTTTCTCAAAATAATGTACACAACTATAACAGTTTAGAAAATAATAATACTCTTAGGAAAAACTTATCTTGAAATTATAATCTGTCAATGATGTTTTGTTTAATATCATATAATGACAATAGTTTGCCCAAGTTTATTTGCATTCTTTCAAATTTTAGTGAGCAAAATTTAATAATATTAATAATAAAAATAATTACAAGATTTTATGCAGACTAATATTCTAAGCAGGAATATAAACCTATTCATATTCCTATTTATTCATAAACTCAACAGATATTTATTGAATATCTGTTTCCAAGGCCCAAAATGGCCCAAGAGCCCACTGGTATGTGTCCATCTAGCCTTAACAGAGAGAATTAGCCTATCACAGATTACTTTGGTTACATCTAATTTGACTAGACTAACATAGACATCATTCTTCTATTATATGAAGATCAAAAACTTTTTTTCACCTTTATTATGGCATCACAATAACATTGCCTAAAATTTTATTAAATTCATTTATTTCATTCTTTGCTTAATAAAAGATTATGGTTTGATATTCCCCCTAAAACTTGAGCATGCATTTAAAGGGACAAAACATGTTTCTTAAAGCCTTTCTTTACAGAATATAAACTGCAGCTCCATTCAAAACATACAAATAATAGTATTTATTCAGCAACAATGAGAAAAGAAAGAAAATAAGTCAACAATGGAACCAGATCAACTAAGAAGGGACATGGGTTGATGTTTTAGTGTTTCTTTCTTCTTAGCTAACGTGGTTACTTACCTATAAAAATATATGAATTAGAAAAAAATTAAAATGAATCATCCAAAATATCTACTATATAAAATACTAAATGATCAGATTTTTATTTTATATGCTGAAATTGAGAAATAAGTTAAAGTCTTCTCAAAGATGTTAAGTAACAAAAGAATAAAACACCATAAATTGAACTACTTCTATAAAAAGCTATTAGCATTATCTACTCTTCTAACTAGAACAGTATTTCAATTTATTCTCAGCATTATCATTTAATTTCTTTGTAGATCAATATAAGATGTTTCTTATGAGAATGTTATACCCATATAGAAATTTTTTGTTGAGGCTGCTTTCATAAAAGATACCAACTGGTTTGTCATTAAAAATAGCAAATACATGAGTAAGTGCATATTGAACACCACTGTTTTGTTAGACTTTAGATATACTCTTGATTACTTTTCCTCTTTTTACTGTACTATAATATCCAAAATCCTTATTTTGGAAAAAGTGATTACAGTTGTCCCTCAGTATCCATGAGGAATTGGTTCCACGACCTCCCAGGACCAAAATTCAAGGATGCTCAAGTCCCATATCCAGCCCTGTGGAATCTGTGGAGATGGATATGAAAAGCCGGCCCTCCTTATCCATGGGTTCCACATCCCATAAATCCTGAATTTTCTACCTGCAGTTGCTGGAACCCGTGAATGCAGAACCCACAGATGTGGAGGGCCAACTGTATTTCCACCACAGAACTTTTCTCTTTCTACTACTTTGATACAAGGTCCCTACATACATTTATAAACCAAGGAGTGTAGACTACTTCTTCATTGTAGAAATATTTCATAATGTAAACAAAAGACTTATTTGGCAAATTCTGACAATATGGTAACTGGAAAATATTGGGCTTCTTTGCAAAGAGCTTGCTTCTGAGGCACGAAGCTTCACTGAGCTTTGCAAACCACTTAGACTTCTCTATATTATGAACAGGAGCCCATCTTTTATAGGTATCTGTTTAATCCCTCACTGAGAAAAATTCCTACTCCTTAAGCTGTTTTATGACAACAGAAGAGTGTTCCTCTTACAATTCTGCTGTATATATTAGAAGGCTGTGAAGACTGAATATTAAGAGCCGCTATGCACTTTAAGACACTTGAAAATTACATAGATTTTGAATGAACGCAAGCCAAAACATAGAAAATGCTCACAAAAACAAGAAAGGATAAAGCAAACCTTTGGACCAAAGACATTTTATTTGGAACCTTGCAAAAATTATGCATGAATTTATAACTCCAAAAATCACAGAAATACAGGCTGGTTTCTTTTTTATCTGTGGCAGTTGAAACGTAGACGGCATATTCAAAAACAATGTCTCATCAGTATAAAGAGGACACATTCATCTGTTTACAGTGTTGACACAGCATCATATCCTGATGGCCCAGACTAATCTCTCATACTATGATAATGTGGCAGGTAAAGCCATCCATAACTCCAGTTCAGGCTGCACATACATATTTTTAAAACCAGCAATACTGTAAAGCTATGGTTTCAAACTGGCTGTGGCACACTTTTGTTCCTCCTTGCAGGGAAGAGAAATGACCTGAAAGGCTCCATCCTGAAATCATCATTAGGAATTCACTTCTTTACTTTTAGGAAGAGGAAAATCAAAATGCATTGGTTCTGAGATTTAATTCATAAATGTGTAGCTGTAGTGAGGAGATGGGAGCACAGCAGGCAGCCAAGAGGGGAAAAAAAAGTGGAGGGGAAATGATGGAGCTTGGATGTGTTGTCCCCCCAAAACTCATGTGGAAATCTGAGACCCAACGTGGCAGTGCTGGGAGCTGTTTGAGTCGTGGGGGTGGATCCCTCATGAATGGTGGGGGAGTAATGAGTCCTTGCTCTATTAGTTCCCACGAGATCCGGTTGTTTAAAAGACCCTGGCAACTCCCTCCTCCTCTCTCTTGCTTCCTCTTGCCATGTGATCTGCTTGTACCTACTGGTTGCTTCCACTTTCTGCCATGAGTAGAAGTAAACTGAGGTCTATGCCAGATGCAGCTGAAATAAACCCCTGTTCTTTATAATTACCCAGTCTCAGGTATTCTGTTATAGCAACACAAAAACGGACTAATACAGAAAACAAAGAGAAAGCGCCAAAGAAGTACTTGCGACAGCTATAAAGAAAATAAAAGGACCACACGTACTATGGAAAGTGAGAGGAGATATGGGTATTTTACCCAGGGAACAGCCTCGAAGAAGCAGAACACTGAAAAGACCAGAAATAACAAAAGAGGTTGTGAAGTTTTAAACACGAAGAGGAAAATAAACTTCTGTAAAAAGAACATAGAAAGAAAAGCATACTAAAATTTTACCCTTGGTTACTAACTCCTCAATTCTTGATACAACATGACGGAGTCAACTAAATGGTTTTGTTTTTAAATAAAAGCCCATCAAGATTTTTGCCTGGGAGTGGTTACTTTAGCTGAATTTTTGTTGTTACTGTCCGTGGTATGGAAAGATCAAACATTTAGTATGTTCATGTTATGAAACAAAAAACAGTGTTCCTTCTAAAGACATGGTTGTATGGGAACACTGAATTTTTGTCAAAGAGGAAAATAATTTCATTTTCCAAAAAGATTATATAAAAGCTGTTGAAAGAGTCCACAGTAAAGCTTATATTTTTTAATAACATATATGCTTTGGGTTAAATGTATCTCCCAAAATTTCTTGTATTGGAAACGTGACCCCCCTCTGTAAGAGTGTTAAGAGGGTGGGAAATCCAATGATGGTATTTGAAAGTTGAGGCCTTTAAGAGCTGTTAGATTGTGAGGACTGTGTCACAGTGAATGGATTGATCCATTCTTGAAATAATGGGTGTGACTTTGGTGGCTTTTTAAGGAAAGCTAATGAGGTTAACTCGCTCTTGCTCAGTCCATTCTCACCATGTGACACGCTGCATTGCTGTGGAGAGTTCACCACCAAAAAGAAGGCTCTTACCAGATGTGTTTCCAGGACCTTAGACTTCCCAGCCTCCCAAACTGTAATAAATAAATTTCATTTCTTCATAAGTTACCCAGTTTCAGGTATTCTGTTATAAGCAACAGAAAAAGACTAATAGTCTTTTTGTACCAAGAAATGGGGTGTTGCTTATAACAAACACCTGAAAATGTGGAAGTGGCTTTGGAACTGAGTAACGGGCAGAGACTGGAAGAATTTAGAAGAGCAGGTTAGAAAAAGTCTAGATTGTACTGAGGGACTCGAAGACAAGAAAACCAGGCAAAGTTTGTAAGGTCTTAGAGATTGGTTAAGTTGCGGTGACCAGAATGCTGATAGAAAAATGGAAAGTAATGGCCATTCTAAGGAGGTCTCAGATGCAAACAAGGAAGAGCTTACTGGAAACTGGAGAAAAGTCACCCATGCTATAGAGTTGCAAAGAACTTGGCTGCATTCTATTCATGCCCAAGAGCTTTATGGAAAGTGGGACTTAAAACTTATGAACCAGGGTATTTGGTGGAAGAAATTTCTAAGTAACAAAGCATTCAGGCAGCTATGTGGCTACCTGTAACCACTTAACAGTGAGTTACAACAGAAAAGGATGATATAAAGTCGAAATTTATAATTAAAAGGGAGGCAGAGTGTAAAAAATTAGAAGACTCTCAGCCTGTCCTCATAAAAAGTAAAAAAAATATGTTCAGTAGAGAAAACCAAGGGTATAGCCAGCAAAGATCAGGACAGAAGGGATCATCAAGAGAATGCAAGAAAGGCATTTCAGAGATCTTTCCTCCCATCACAGGCCCAGAGGCCTATGGAGACTGAATGGTTTTGAGGAAGAGACCCAGGGCACAATCCATGGGCTCGATGCCCAGGGTCACCTCGGGAAGCTGCTCCCTGAATTTCAGCCCAGCACTCCTCAGATGTCCCAGCTATAGCTGAATTGGCCCCAGGTGCCCCATCTGCTTTGGAAGATACAAGCCAGAAGCTTTGGTGGCTTCCCTGTGGAGTTAAGTCTGCAGGCTCACAGAATGTAAGAGGTTGTGGAAGCATCACACCCAGATTTCAAAGGATATATGGAAAAGCCTGCAGGCTCAGGAAGAGATCTGTCATAGGTGGAGTTGGTTCAAAGAACCTTCACTATAGCAATGTCAAGATGAAATGTGGGGTTGGAGTTGTAGCAGAGAAACCCCACTAGGGCCACGCCTAGTGGACTGCCATGGAGACCCCATAATTTTAGAGCTACCAGAAGGCAAAACCAGCTTGAGAGCTGAAGCATGGGCTGAGGCCAGGAAAGCCATAGGAGCAGAGCTGCCTGTGGACTTGAAGGCCCAGCCCCTGTACCAGTGTGCGGAAGATGCTGAACATGGAGCCGAAGTAGATTATTTGCCAGCTTTGAGATTTGATGTCTGCCCTTGCTGGGTTCGGGATATGATTAGGACCTATTATCCCTTTCTTTTGGCCTATTTATCTCTTTTTGAACAGGAACATGTACCCTATGCTTGGCCTACCACTGTATCTTAGAAGTAGATGACTTGGTTGATTTCACAGACGAGACTTTGGACTTTTGAGCTGAAACCAGTTAAGACTTTGCAGGTGGAATGAATGTATTTACCTGTGAGAAAGAAACTTTGGGGGCCAGGGGCAAAATGCTATGGGTTAAATGTGTTGCCCAAAAGTTCATACATTGGAAACTTGACCCCCACTGTAACAGTAGTAAGAGGGTGAGAAATTCAATAATGGCATTTGAAAGGTGGGGCCTTTAAGAGCTGACTAGATTGTGAGGACTGTGCCCTGGTGAATGAATTGGTCCATTTATGGAGCAATGGGCATGGCTTTACAAGGAGAGCCCATTCTCACCATGTGATACCCTGGTCACCACAGGACTCTGTAGAGTTCTCACCAAGAAGGCCCTCCCCAGATGTGTCCCCTAGAGCTTGCATTTCCCAGCCTCCAAAGTGTAAGAAATAAATTCTATTTCTTTATAAATTACCCAGTTTCAAGTGTTTTGTTAGATAAGCAACAGAAATGGAAATAATTGCACAAATACACACAAAAGTCCAGTGAGGTAAATATAACAATATGCTTCATAAAAAAAAAATGTGTGTGAAAACCTAAATATAAGCAGGATTACATTGTTACACATTGTTTTGTCTAAAAGCCAGCTTTACTCATAATAATCCACTCAATAAAATATTACCATTACATTCTAGTGAGCATGTTCTTTTTAAGTGATTTGGAGATTACATTTGAGCTTTTCTAGTCAGATAAATTTTTTCCTGAATAAACATTTAAAAATGTAACTCCAGGTTTAGGCATTTTGTTGAATGAATGTAAAAATGAATCTAAAACCTCCCACGTGTTAGTTCTTAGAGTTCTAGACGTATGTCCTACAGTTAGCCATTACCATCAACTGAATCTTATCATGGTCTGCCAGTAAATAAAAAGCACTAATGGTGTTTGTATATTTTAATCACTTGGAAGTCTTAAAAAGAAACGTATGTCTCGGCAACATCCCATCTCTGCAAAGACCTCCTGAGATTCTTATATGCAGTCAGGATTGAGGACTGCTTGGATAATATTCTGCTAAATATTATCCAAGACTTACAGGCTGTCTGTTTTGTCTTCAATGGCACCAAGGATTTTTAGAGATGTGGCCCGCAGGTGCACACATGTGCGCACACACACACACACACACACACACACACACACACACACACACACACACACACAGGCCCTAACTATCCAACCATCCATCTGTCCATCATTTAAATAAATTATATTTTAATTTTACAAATTTTTCAGGAAATAATTTCATGGCAGTTTTTAGAAAAGATTATAAAGTGACGTGCCTAATGTTACATAATACATGGCTTAACTGTTACAAGAATCTTTGTTTTGTAGCCTGTTGAATGACATTATGGAAAGAAAATTTGATTTGAACACAAAGTCTTGACTATAAGACCTATGCTTATCACTTGTTAGCTGTGCTATCTTGGCATCATCATTAAAATTCTCTAGGTCTTAACTTACCCATCTATAAAGGAGTCATATTAATTCCAAATTCACAGAATTGTTGTGAAGATTGATTTGAGGGCATTAAATGCTTTTAACTAATACTGAGAAATGTGAGATGAGCAACTAAGCACAGCTCTGTCTTCTTAAAACTAAAATTTCCAAACAGAACTTAATCTGGCACTAAAACTACCTCAGAAGTGATTTGACTCACTGAATGCAGCATAAGATATATTCTGATGCAGGATTGCATGAACACTGCCATTGCAAAGGTACGGCGTTTGCTAAACAACCAAATAGATGCATGTTACAAAAGAGGCTGAACAAGTCATCTTTAGGGATCACTTATGATTAAATAATAATAATATAAAAACACATTTTCTCTTAAAATATAGAAGACAGCCATTTGACACTATTTAATTTTTTTCTATATTCTTTAGGTTAATTAGATTGGCCCACAGGAAGATCATATAAAAGTTGGTGTAATATACTTTAACCGGTCCAATTTCTTAATTCCACAATATAAATAACCTATATCAGTCTCTACTTCAGTGTGTTATCTATTTTGACAATAATATATAAATACATTCAAATAATTGCTTTGGGATATCGGTCATACTTTAACAGTGTTATCATGGGATGAAACAACAGAGCATATTTGTTTTTTGTGTCTCAGTAGAAAATTAGTTTATAAAAATTTCACTGACAGTGATTAACTGAACATGTATCTTTTACGGGTGGTACTTAAAAGAAACTTACTGTGCACTTCATGTAAAAAAGAAATTAAACTAAATCTATGACTCTGCATTCTGTGATCATTTGAGCTTTTAATTTATACTACATTATTTTAAATACAAGTACATTTTAATTAAAGAGCCAAATTACTTTTTAATATAATGTACACTGCAGGTAAATGTTTTAGTTTTCATGCTTTGCTTTCCTTTATTAGCAAATGAAATTTTAAAAACATAAGTACCCTGCTTAAGGCAAGCATCTTGCAACTCTGGCTATTTTTGCTATAAGTGCAAAAGTCACCGAACATCCATTTGTGAACAGAGCATGCACTTTACTCTGTGTTCTTTTATTTTATTAAAAAGACAGGCCTATTTTTCAATATTTGTCTTGCATGTGCCCTGATGGTCATAATTTATCTTGCTTTCACCCTAGTGACTTTTCTTCTTTATATGTTCAAGGGTAAACTCTTAAATATAAATGCTGTAAAGGTGTGAATTTATAGAACTGACCAAGAAAAAATTGAAAGCGACGTATACTAAAGACAGATAAATTGTACTTTCTCACAAAGTATAGATGAGAGAGTAAAAGGAAACAAGTTTCCTACATTGACAACCTAGAATTTGGTTTTTAAAATACTGAATGAGTAAAGGGGAAGATATCTGAATAAATATTTCATTCAACTGCTTTATATCAGTGTCTCAGTGGTCTGTTTAAGAAATGATTCATTCCTTCAGAAAATTTAGGACATATGCATATGTACTCTCTGTGCTTTTACATTTATGCTTTTATAATTTCACATTTGAATTGAAACTGCAAACCTTTTAAAAGGGTTCAATACACACATTTAAATTTATCTCAAAGTTTTCTTAGTTCCCAGTTATATGTTTCCATGACCTGTTTCCCAGGACTTTTATAAATCACATTGTTTACCCAAAGCAATCAGAATCTATGTTTACTGCTGACTATAACTCTGAAACTCTGATTTGGTCCATGTGTGTGATGAAGTTATGTTGGTATGAGATGAGGAGAATAGAGGGGATTTTGCCTACGCATTTTTTAAAATTAACAGCAGACATTCCTAAGGATTGGAAAAAAATGGACAAACATGTTTGGACATAAATGTGTTATATGTAAATGCACAAATACTTAAGAAATAAGTGATATTTTGTTTTACCATGTAATTTAATCAGTGAATACTCATTACATTTGCTAGATGAGTATATGGTGCTCAAGATATCTTGGATCTTAAACTACTTGAATCCTATTCACCCAATCAAATTAGATGAAGAAGTAGTGTCACTAGAATAAAGGTCACAAAAGGAAGTCTAAGAAGTTTAATTCCTATTGTCTTACAATTGCTTTTAAAGTGAACCTTACAAAGCATGCAAGGATATCTTGAAAATAAATTTTTCAATTTTAACTGTATGACATTTTGGAAAAAGCAAAACTATAGAGACAGAAGATCAGAGGTTGCTAGGGGATTGGGGGAAGGGAAAGATGGATGAATAGGTGGAAAACATTGGATTTTTTAGGGCAGTGAAAGCACTCTGTATAAAACCGTAACAGTGGGAACAAGTCACTATGCATTTGTCAAAACCCATAGAACTGTACAACACAAAGAGTGAACTTTAAACTATGGACTCATTTAATAATAATGTATCAATATCAGGTCATTAAATGTAACAAATGTGCCACACTAATGCACATTAGAAATTAAAATTAAAATTTTTTAATTAGACATTAAAAAATTGTGTGCAGAGGTGGGGATAGCATGGTATATGAAACTCATATACTCTCTGCCAAATTATTCTATAAATCTCAATTTGTACCAAGAAATAAAGTCTACTAATTATTTTTTAACATTAAATTTAATATTAAAGCCATTGATGATATCCTATTTGGTCTATTATTTTGTCCACCATTTGCAAAATAAATAATCCAAAACTATTATCATGACATTAGTAACAGTTTTTTAAAAAGGTAATTGTTATAAGCTTATCTTTTCTATGTCATGATTAGCATTTTTTATTCTTTGCTTTTAAATTATTATTATTGTTATAATTCAGTGGATGATTTAAAATATTAATTAAAAGTTCACTATTCAGGAAAGGAAAACATGTCTTACAGACTTTTAAGGGATAAAATGTTCATTTGAATCTTTATCACACACCATAATATCATTCCAGTGCCTGAGGCAAATGTTCTGTGCTAGTTACATATTTTAAAATATGCAATAATGTTTACCATTCTCAAATAGATTAATCTTCTCTGCTACCAGATGGGCCCTGCTTTTGATTTTACAATATGTTCACCTAAATAGTTATTTTTATAAAAATAGTTAACTGTAGCAATAAATCAAATTTCAGAAAAAAGAAAACTTGATCTCAGCATGGTTGTGAGAGTCAAATGTTACATTTGGAAACTTAACACAGAACAAACATATAAAACAAACTGTAACCTTTTAATGTAGAAGAAAGCATTTTTGCAAAAGGAGGATTTTACTTTTTAAATAGTTAAAGCAAGCAAATAGTTGAAAAATATCTATAGATGCTTGTCTTCTCATAGAAAATACATTTAAAGAGAGAGAAACCACTGGGCCAAAACAAGACTAGTGGTAGAGAGAAATCTACCTTTTCCCACCTCTCCCCAGAAACAGAGGCAGCTGCAATGAGAAAGTGCTACGAGTAGGAAAGCAAGAGAATTTAAAGGCCGCAGAACTTTTTCATGAGCAGTGGATTTAATTCCATCTTGGCACACTACAAAATTAGTAAAATGCCCTCATGTAAACCCACACATGTAGCTTTGGCTTTTGGCTTCCTGGTAAAAAGAGCATAGACTCGTGCAGGTCTTTCTGAGAATCCAAGAGGGTGACACTGTCCAAAGGTTGCGTTAATGGTTCCTTTTTGCCCACAAATGCCACAGGGCACACACAGGTCTATATAATTAATACATTTATTTGGAGAATGAATTGTACAAATCAAGCCCCCATTGATTGTACCCATCAAGACAGCCACATAAGCAAAACAAGAGAAGGGGCAGGCTGGAGCCTCAGAGATGAGGGCAGTAATGAGAGGCAGGAGAAAGGACAATCGATGTTCCCTGAAATGGGGACTTGTCAGTCAGCAAAGACCTCTGCCAATCAAGTGTGATCTACAATGATAGAGGGAATCTCAGCTCCGTGCTCCTTTTGGCTGGGACACTTACTCATCAGAAATAAGGATTTTTTAAAAATGGTAATAGAACAGTCAGCCCTCCATATCCATGGATTCAACCAAGTGCAGATAAAAAATACAGTAATACAATAACAAATCTGCACAGATTTTTCTTGTCATTATTCCCTAAACAATACAGTATAACAACTATTTACACCAAATACAATGTAAATGCTAAGTAATCTAGAGATGATTTAAAGTATACGGGAGGATGTGCATAGGTTATATGCAAATACTGCACCATTCTGTATCAGTCTTAAGCATCTGTGAATTTGGGTATCGCTGGGGGTCCTGGAACCAATCCCCCATGGCTACCAAGGGATGACCAGAATGCCGACAAGGACAACTGACACTACGTTATGCTGCAGCATAGGAGTATAAATGGGCACACACTTTGAGGAATGCTGTTGAACTATGTCTCAAAGTCTTAAAATACCTTAGAACCAATAATAATATTTTTAAGAATCTAGGCCCTGCCATCCCACTCTCTTCCTCCCGCCCCTACCCCCCACACCTCTTCTGCACAGAGAGTGACCTTATATTCAGAGTCCATCCAAAATCTATCCCTAATTACTCTATTTTGAAAAACATAATAATGCTTGGAAATGATAGCCTCAATCAAATAGCAGTGTTGGCCTTTAGAAATAGCCAAAGAGAATATGCTTTAAAAATAAAAGAAGGAAAGAACGAAAGAAAGAAAAGGAGTCAAGGAAAGATTTAAATTAACCCAGATTTAGTCATGATTCTTGTGGAATGATTTCACAATTTCAAGTGCTGGCACTGTGAAGAAGCTTTCTAAAGACAGTTGTTATGTTTGGAGATTACATATATAGCAACCAGCTCAATTTCATGCGAATAAGTACTTTAGGTTGCTTTGGGAGAAAAATCCCAGGGGCAACATCATTACTGATTTAAACAGTACTGTATCTCAAGCAAATTGGACAAGAGACAAGATGATGTGTTCCAGAAAACTTTGTTAGATGACTTAAAAAACGGCCAAGTGAGAGCAGACACCAATGCCAAAATTGCATGTAAAGGTACTGAATGAAATAATGTAAAAATTCAGAGTGTGGAAATTTTTAATACTTTGGAATTTATACACATATTACATAAAATGTGATTTGTAAATTTGTTTTTCAGCTGATTTAATGCATTAAAATAGTATAATTAAGGTCAAATTATCTATGAATTTATATGTTCAAGTTGATTACAAAACTTTCTTGGGAAAATAGGAGATAACTTACTGCCGGGATTTGCATTTAGACATATAAGGAATTTGGGATTTAACCAAAGATGTATCCCCAGATGCTTAATTTTGCCTTACTTATAGCAGTAAAAATTAGAAACAAAAAAGTGGGTATAAAAACGGAATCAGGTTTGGAACAATGGCTTTCACTATAGCTTTGAAGTGGAATCATGTATGAAACATTTCAGAGATACACAGGACACAGGTACACAGATACAGTTCAGGCACCAATAGTTTAGAAAGCATCATTTGTAATTCCAGTCATCAAACAAGTTTGAGAAACAATATTCAATGGCACGGGAAAACACTGTTTGTATGTTAAGTGAGAAAATGTTAATATACAAAACTGCATATAAAGAATGAACTTAATTTTGTCCCCCAGAAGCATTTTCATTTATACATGAAAATAAGAAAAAGGACAGAAAAAATACTCCAGAATGTTAACAATGGTTTCTCCATTAGGTAAATTTGTGGGTGAACTTTATTTCCTTTTTACTTTTTCCTCATATTTTCTACAGTGAATCCATGCTACTTTAAAAATAAAATGTTATGTTTTCAAAAAGAAAAATATGAATAGTGTATAAAATATATTTTAAGGAAGACAATCTAAAAAGGGAGCAAAGACTTCTATAATTTTTAACCTGGTTTTATGAATATTGATTCTAGTGAACCATAATATTATTAGAAAAAAATAACAGATACTATTAAAAGCTCAATTTTCTGTGAGTGTTACTACTATCAGTTTTAGATTGGTGGCATGGTTATTCTACAGAAATTAATATATCCACCGATAATTTGGAATCAAACTAAAGAAAAGAGCTAAATATAATGGCTAAAAGTATGCCATTCTAGTAACCCCTGTGGATTAAAACTATGGTATCCCCTGGAATCCTCAAGTTGCTGCATTACAGTTTACTGGGCAAACATTTTCATGCGTGAGAAACTACTGTAAACAAGGACATACCAGTGTTTGGGTACTACAAAACATTTTCTGTTTTTGATGGAAAACTCACTCAGTCAGTAAGTATTTAGTGAACACTGCTAAATATAATCACAATCATTACAATATAATCTGATAAGTCTGAGGAGGCTACAAAAGGAATTTTAACCCTTGCGCTGATAGAAGCAAGTCTTTTTCCCCCCCGAGTTCTAATGAGATTTCCAACACTTTTTTAGTGAACTGCATTCACAAAACATAAAAGTATAAGTAGTGAGAAATGTTTCAACCTTATAGTCTATAAAAATGGAGAGCATTAAAAATGAACTTGAACATGCTAATTACCAACTTGATCATCACACATTGTATACACGCATTGATGTTGAACTCTGTACCCCACAAATACGTATAATCAATACATTTCAATAAAAAAAGAAAAAGTGAACTTGAGAAAACAAAATTGTGCTTTTTAAATCAGTCTTCAGAGCGTACAAACAGAAAAGTAAACATTCAAGTAAGTATTATAGAAAATGTAAAATCAATTTTTGCTGATTGTTTTTAAATGCAGGAATAAAAAGCATTTATGATTAGTATTTAACACAAGATTATCTGGTAAAATTTTCCCTCTAGTTTTATAAATGAAGAAATAGAGTCTTAACAAAAGTTGAGGAAATTGCCCAAGGTCACAATGTAATATGAATCTGTGATCTAAACTTAAAGGTGAATCTAAACTTAAGACTGAATTCACTCCTCCATGCGGCCCTCATCAGACCTGGAAGAAGTAGAGAAGATCTCACGTCTTTGAGAAATTTTCTCATGCAGTTCATGTGAAATTAGCCCCTGGAAATATCCAACTGAAGAGAGTATAAAAATGAGCACTGCTAGTATAGTTGTTTGGTAAGCCGCAACCCAATTCTCTAAAATGCTCCACATGTAACAAATTGAATGAATGGTATGAGGCAGATACTGGTCACTCACATCAGACTGTCTATTTCTTAATTAGTTCCTGTTTGTTCTCCAATCAGGCTTTAGGATAACAGCAACTAGTAAAAGCATTCTTAGGGCCGGCCTGCGGCTCACTCGGGAGAGGGTGGTGCTGATAACACCAAGGCCCAGGGTTCGGATCCCATATAGGGATGGCCAGTTGCTCACTGGGTGAGCGTGGTGCTGACAACACCAAGTCAAGGGTTAAGAAAAAGCATTCTTAATTTAGGAATAGCATCCTGTATTTTTTGCAACGGCCATGCTGTGTGCAATATGTGTTTTAAAAAAACAAAGACAAGATGGCAGAATAAAATGGAAAAAAACAAAAGCTTTATTAGATTCGAAAGCAGGTACAATTTGAAATGTGAGTGGAAAAATCAGATTACCATTGACTTAATTTCTTTTCTTCCTTCCCTTTTAAGCTAAACCCTGGGAAATGAAAAATATTTACACTGTTTTATTTTTGACCAATGATGCATGTTCCTTGATAAAAGTGCAACTTTTGTAAATGGGACAGTATTAAGTGAGAGGCATGCAATGTGGTTTTGTAAAAAGGGTACATGCTTGAATTCTAGTCTAGGTTCTATTTTAAACAACCAGTTCACTCATCATGTCTCTTCCTTTAATTTCTAATTAAAAATGACTTTAATTATGATTTGGCACAGTTCAGGTGTCTGTTATCTCTTCCTTTTTTTTTTACCAGTTTCAGCTTATCCTGAATTAGATGCTACTCTTTTTTTTTTTTTTTGTCTTTTTCGTGACCAGTACTCAGGCAGTGAGTGCACCGGCCATTCCTATACAGGATCAGAACCTGCGGCGGGAGTGTCACCGCGCTCCCAGCGCTGCACTCTCCCGAGTGCGCCACGGGCTCAGCCCAGATGCTACTCTTTTGTGCTTCCAAAGCACTCTGAGATTTGTGCATGTTTCTCTTACGAGGCCGTAAGCACACTGAAAACAGTTTCTTATCTAGTTCTTCTGTAGCCCAACACCTATCACAGTCCATGGTATAAAGTAAGCACTTAATTAAAGCACATTTGTAAAGCTCCAGTTGTTCTCTAAAGCCTTTAGTTGGTCTCAGATTCAATGGATCTATGAAATTTACTCCATGTCTGAAACTTAAACAGTAAATATATTAACTTAATTATAACACATATAAAAATTAGGTTTGAAAGTTTCCATTGGCTCATTCTTTTGTTAGCAAAATAATCTACCTGCCATTTTATTAATTCCTCTCACTACAGAACTTTAAGTGACTAGTTTCAACGTGTTACAGTCATTTTTTAAAAAAAAGGAATGAAAGACACACACTTCCAATGAGTCTAAAACCAAATGTACTAGTCACATTTTGTATTTTTGTTAATTTGAAATACGTTACTTTTTTTGATAACTAAAAAATTCAGAGATAGAATCTCTAAGTATGTCAAGTTATAGAAAGTTAAAAGATAAATGTTCCCTCTGATTCCAAAATTTAGTTTTAATGTCTGTCAAATTCCCTAATGTTAGTTATGATTCTGTACATACTTTTTCTATCTATTGGGATATATGACAAGGAAATTATAAATCCTGTAATTAGATACAATGATAAATGCATGTATCTTACCCTGTTGATTTTCCATTCCATGGTAAATAAAACATGCCATTCTAATCCTTTCTGTGTGGGGATGACCTGCACCAGCACACCTGAGTTTTTCTTACTTTCAAACTCTATAGCATGCTTTCCATAACCCTACACCCCGCTTTCTCCTCACCACCATTTGCTTACTGTGCTCAACTCCTTCATGTTAATCCTATTCTTCTAAAACTTTTGCCTACCTCCATTCCAAGATCTTCAACTTCATCTACACATCTGGTATTCTTATTTACACTCAGACAGTTCTTAACCATGGATGACTTTGTCCCACAAGGGACACTGAGGATGTCTGAAGACATTTTTGATTGCCACAATTAAAGGCAAGGATGACAGGACAGTCTCTACAACAAGGACAAAAGGTCAGTAATACCAGGTTGAGAAACCCTGCACTAAGCTGTGATCCCTTTCCTACCATCTCTTTTCCTCTAACATTTTACATTTTTTCGTTTGTGGGATTCTTCTGTTTTGCCCTCATTTTTTCCTCCTCTAGCTCTTCCAGATGTGTTAATCAAATAAATATACCCATGTAGTCCAAACATGAGTACGTGCAGCTGTGGGTATGTGAATACGATTTATCTACTAGTATAAATACTGGTAGGCATGTGTATACTTCTTTTGACTTCTTAGTAGGTAATGCACTTAAAAATTATGGGAGGAGTGTGTGTGTGTGTGTGTGGACAATACACACAAAAATTAACTTGAAGAGTATGTGTGTGTTCATATGCCTCCATTTTGTAAGTACTGTATTTATGCTGTAGTTTTCACACTGTTTATGTGCATAAACAGAGGAATGCAGATATATACCTTTTTCGATAAAAATCAAGGGCATCAGGAGTTGGGACTGGGTCAGAAAGCTTAAGTCACAAGTGCAGTTGACAATTACCAAACCCATTAAGCATTGGCCTTTCTGGTAAGGATTCTGAACACTGGCCCATATGAGGGCTACTGCTGGCTAAATCCAGGTCCCAAACCTGAATCATTTTTACCATACGTAAAGAGGTAAAGGCATGTATAACTAACACTTATGGACTTGATGCACACACATTATGGTAAACTGTTTATTCCTTACAACATCTCAATGTCGGAAACTATTATTAGTCACATCTTACAGATGGGAAACAGACACTTGGAGAGGTTAAGAAATGTGCTAGTGGTTACACAGGTGGTATATGACAATGTCAAAACACACTCTTTAGTGATCTCTGACAACAAAATCCATGGCCTCAAATATTAATGTAATACTGTTTCCCATGTTTGATTCTATAATGAACGTCTAGAGTAGATCAGTATAGAATGAAATTGCTATAATCCTTTCTATAAAACATTTTCCTCTCGTTTTGTGCAATGTTAAAGATTATAATGTTGTCTAGTAAAGAATAAAGGGTTAAAAGGTTAAAGTAAAACCTTTCAAAGACTTCACAAACATATCTTAGCAGAATCATTTTCCTTTATTAGTTTTCCTTATATCTCTAGGTAAATAATAACTGTATACTATTCATTTATTATTGAATAAATATAAAAGAGAAGAGAGTCAGACACATTAATTACTTCTTTGATGCAAATAATAGAAGTGTGGTTCCCATGAGATAAACTTACTCTGTGTTTTTTGGTTTTAAATGATCCCTGTGATGAAATCCAAAATTAATTATTAAATAAATAAGCAAATTCACATTTACATGGTTCATTTTCTTCTTAGCAACAGAACTTTCAGCTGCAGTAAGATAACCAATGTTCAATTATCTACAGTCATAGAAAGGATCACAGTGTAAGCAATCCCAAGTGACAGATAATCCAAAATGCATTTATGTTAGGTTTTAAATTCATTATGATTCCAGCAGATTTACAACCATAATTATATTTTTTTCACACACTCATGTTAAAATTCATTTGTATTTCTTGAACTCAGGCCAACTGACAGCAGGAAGGAAGATTCCAGATACATGCTGGATGCCCAAAAAAATGCTGATTTGCTATTAGTATTTGTTCCTGTAGACAACCGACAAGACAATCAAAAGTTGATAGTATAATTATATTTCATATTAATTAAGAATCTGATATGAATAATTAAAGATGATATATTACAACAGTGTAGTAGAGGTATTAAGGGCATGGACTGTGGATTCCAATAGTCTTTGATTTGTGCACTGGCTCTGCCCTTGTTCTGTGACCATAAGCAAGTTTCTTATCTTTCTAAACTTCAATTCCTCACTTAGAAAATGATGCAAATGTTAGTACCTACATTTGAAGGAAGTTCTGAAAATAAATTATTAAATGCACAGTGCCTGATACAAAGCATTCAGTTAAAGTTAGTTGTGGTGGTGGTTGTTGTTGTAGCTATTTTATTTATTTAGCTCTACTGCTAAAACTAGACAGATTACTGTATCTGATAGTCTGTTTCAGATTGGCTTCTATAAAATGACGCTACTTTTGACTAGTCAATAAATCACATACTATACTTTAGGGTCAAATGTAAGAATATGTTCATAATCTGGCACAGAAGATAGCTGAACATATTTATAATTATCAAAATTAATTGGAAAATACTAGAGATACACAGTTTCTTGTTTTAAACCTCTGGGCCATATATGTTTCAGAATTTAAACTTTTTAAGATTTTTGGAAGGAGAGTTTGGTGTGAAACTAGTTACTCAGACACTTTAGAATTCTGAGATAAAACATATGAGTATTTACATTGAGTGTTATAAAGACTATAAATATCTGTACATCAGTTCAGTCCAGGTTTTAATTCTGAATGAGCATTTTAAAAACTTCAATTTTTCAGAACTTTTCAGGATTTTAGAATTACAGATAAGAGAGTGTGAAAACGGATTAAATAGAATGGTATAATTAATATAAATTCTGCAGTTTTTCATTAATACTATACTGCATACCATAGCATTATAGGGTAAGATCATTGGGAAATTATCCCCCTCAGTTTATATAAAATGGCCCTGGATAATTTCTAATACATGCAGTTCTTAATAGTAATTCAAGCTTAGGTAATTACTTCTTAATTTTAAAAAGGATATAGCAGATATCCTGATTTGTATAAAGGTGACGTATAGATGGCATTATCCCTTACTCTTGTTTTTTCAATTGGGAATTAATTTCTTTCATAGTTGTACTTTACTGGTGAGCTGGATTAAATTATTAGATTTAAATTTTAATAAGCTATTAAATTCTTCCATAAGCAATATGATAGAAAATAGGGCTGGATTCTTAGGGAAAAACACTGATCTATACCTATATCTTCAAACAAATACACCCGAATTGCACCAGATTGTAAACAGTCCTGAATATGAAGTGGAAAGATAGAATTTTGATGCATATTTATAAAAGACTGAAGAACAGGGTTTATACCATTCACTGACACATATGAGTAAGGAAAACATTATTTTCAATAAAACCAACATATCCAATCTGAAGGATTTTAAATTACAAATTTCAGAAGTTAGTCTGACTGCCAAGGCAGGGTTTACTGAAAATTATGTTCAACAGAAAGATTAACAAACACAAAATTCATCATTTAGGATGCTAAATTTCCAGGAATATCTTAAATGAGAAGATCACAGTAGAACAATGCAATATATAAGCAATTGAAGTGGTATATAAAGACAGACCACAAAAATAAGGATCTTGAAGATGACTTATTGTTGTCAACTTTAAATAATAAGGATAGAGTAATAGTTTTCAATCCAATCTAAAACTGAGGAGTAATTAAGGAATAACAGGTTTAAAATCTTCAGTTCTCCAAGTACAGGTATAAGGAGAAATCTGATAGAAAACATATGATAAAGGACATATACAGTTATGCAATTAAATTTTTTTTTAAAAACCACACAATGAGGGCACCCCCACCAAAAAAAGAGAAGAGACCATAAATAAGTCAAAAGGTAAGATCAACTCGATTGTCTGAATTTCAAATATGACCTTATGCTTCTTGTTAGTCAGAATTTACAAATAATATATGAGTAGCTCTATAGATCACATTATCTTAATAGTGAACTGTACACACTCTTTACCATTGTTTCAAAACCCATGTTAAACTGCAAAACTTTTTCATGAGGGGCTTCATGGAAGAGACTGAAAGTGATGAGATGGAAAACAATCTGAAATAATCTGGACAAGTTATAGCAGATGAAATGTTAGAAAACGGAACGGTTAAATTTCATTTCGGCTAAGGCAGAGTAGCTCGTGTAAGATCAATTCTCCTACTAGGAACAATAATAAAACTGGATTAAACTTGAAAAAAGTACATTTTAAGACACTGGAGAGCAACTGAAACAACCAACACTTGAAGGTCCAAGAATGAAACACAATGAGAGGAACTATCACTGAATGCCATTTTTCCTTGAGGCTTAATCACAATGGTTGGTGTTCACTTAAATACTACAAAGTGTTACAGGATACTGTTCCAAATCACTTAGAAGGAGGTAATAACAAAAACAAACAACTGTGATTCAGAATTTTTAGAATTATCAAACATGCACTTTAAAATAACTGTAGCAAGATATGTCTGAAGATATGTAAAGAAGAAAATTCTACTCCAAAATTGGAATCTACAAAAAAAAAAAAAAAAAAAAACCAGTCAAATATAAATTCTAGAAGAGAAAAATACAACACCTGACATTGAAAACTTGATGCCTGTGTTGAACAGCGGAACAGACAAGGTAGAAGATGAATAATTAGTCAGAAATAGTAAGATACCTTCAAAAGTATAAGACACAGGTGACAGGTCTTAACGTGCATGTAACTGGAGGCCCAGAAGGAGCTGGAGAGCAAGAACAGGGAGCAGGGCAGAGCAGCACTGAACAACACACTGGGCAAGTGTTTTCTAAACTGATGCAAAGACACTACACTGTAAATTCAAGAATCTCTATAAATCAAAAGCAATATAACTTCAAAGGAAACTAGTCAAAGGTAGTCAGTGACAGAATGACCTCCAAACTAGTAACTACTTAAAGAATTACTTTTCAACAGAAGAGAGGAAAGCCAGAAGACAATGGAAGGACATCTTTAAATTGCTGAAAGAAAAAATAAACCTGACAATTTTAAGACTTAAAAGTAACTGCCAGAGGGTGGGTGGAGTATGAGTGTGGGGGTGTATGTTTGGACCAGTGTTTAGACGTGCTTAAAAGTGATACTTGTGTCCTCAGGCCTAGATGTTCACTCAGGTTTATGAGTGAACATAATGCCATTGCATTTGCTATTGGAGCTCTGGTGAGGCTGAAGTAGAACAACAACAACAAAAAAAAGGTTAAAGTGGAAATCGGCACAGAGGGATGGCACTGAAACAATCTAAAGTCAGCCACAATGAAGACCTCCCTCTGAACTTTGCCATCTCTTTTGTCCTTCTAATATACTTAATTTCTC
This sequence comes from Cynocephalus volans, assembly GCF_027409185.1. Taxonomy (NCBI): domain Eukaryota; kingdom Metazoa; phylum Chordata; class Mammalia; order Dermoptera; family Cynocephalidae; genus Cynocephalus; species Cynocephalus volans. The sequence continues at coordinate 38,088,152 of NC_084466.1, read as the reverse complement.
TCTAGCCCAGCCAGGAGCCATATACTCTCCAGACTTCTTTTCACTCCTTGTTCTTTCTCTTCCTTGATTTTTCGTTCTGGTCAACAACATAATAAAGGTAGTTTCTTTGGGGGAACTGGGATCAGGGGGAAAAAATCATATTTAACATTTTCACAATATTTAAACAGGCATAAAATAGAATATTGTATTAAATATGATTAGTGATTGCCTGTCATCCATTGTCACTGTTTTCTAGTATCTCACTGAAGCACAGGGGCCAGACCGTCAAACTCCTTTACATTAAGATTGGAGGTTCTGCCAGTGAGATGCCCTCATGCAAGTGCCAGAAGGCGGAAGTGAGATGGAGGTCATCTTCATACTGGTGTGGCTGCTGGCAACAACACTCAACTTGGTGGGGTCGAGTTACTGTGAGAGGCACTTGTGTCAGTAGCAGTAATGGCAACAGTGTCCCAAACTCTGCTTCACAACTGTGATGTGTCCTGCAATCAATGGTCGGGACAGACACGACTTCCAATTAATCCCTCTCTTAAGTGGACTATGGAATCACAGAATTCTTTACATTAAATTCCTCTGCTTGAAATACCTAGAGTGGTCACTGTTCCCTGTACTACACGCTGACATAATTGCTAGGATATAAAGGAAATAATATGAATATAGATAAGAAAGGTAAAAGGGTAGAATGCATGGTTCCCCGTCACCACACATACACATTCCAGGTTCCTGGACACAGTATAAATGGAGCGCCACAGTCCCACACCTGCTCCTCACATCCCTCACATTCCTCACATCAGTTTCCTTACATTCCTGACACTTCTGAGCCCTTCTCACATTGTTATTCTGCACACAAAAAATGCTCTCCCACTTTTTCTTCACACCCAACTTTTTCCCAATCCCTACAACTCTTTAAGATGCTTTTCAGACATCCCCTTTTTTATGAAGCATTTTGACACTCAGCCAATTAGGAGTTTTCTTTTGGAATCCAATAATATACAGCATCCATCCAATTGTTCCACTTACCATGCTGCACTAAAATTATCTAGTTGTGTTGTATCCCTTTTAGAAGACTGAGCTCCTTGAAGTTTGGGATGACATTCAATAAATACTTGCCAAATGAATAAACAAGAGAATGAGTCTGTATTTTTCCCAGGTCTACCTGCCTGAAGAGACTAATTACATCAGTTTTAAAAAATATACATCTCCACTTGATATGGTTGAATGTTACATTTTTGTAGGTTTCATAGAAATGATCACATTAAGTATTGAATCAAAGCAAGATTTCCTAGAGAAACTTCTGATTCTCCTTGTAAGCTATTCCCTTTAGCACTATGCTTGGGGACTGTCCTGTAAAAAAGAAAGGGATTCTGACACATTCTATTCATGGTGAATGATAAGGTTTTTAGTATGAATTTTCCTAAATGTCTGGCCAATCACACTGCAAATATATTTTAAAATTTAATCTACACACACTATATGTCAGTACCACCCAGGTAAACTGATTTAGTGGCCAAAGCTTCTCATTTAGGTTTTCAAATACTTTTCAATGTGAACATACTATGCAAAGAAAAATAGGAATGAAAAAAGTCAAACTGTTAGTTCCATTCAGTATTTGGAAGACTCAGTTTTTAAAGACAGTTAAGACAGTTTATAGATTTCCAAGACTCCTCAGTGCCATATCTGAGGATAGAGTATAAGTGCAGGATCTCTCCCACAAGAACTGGGAAAGGGAGACAATGAGATAGGAACCTGGCAGGAAACCTCAACCACTGTTCAAGATAGAAGAGGGAACTTGGTCAGATTCCACTGAATAGAAGGAAGAGAAGTAAGTCTGGGAGCACCTAGGAAGCCACTAGACACCATGAATCACAAACTTTTGATTAGTGCAGAATCCAGTTCTTTATGGCCAGAATCCATACTGACTTATTAGTCCTTGCTCTACCTGCTATTAAGTATTTTTAATGTCACACTTGGCAAAGGCATTTTCGTAAGTGGGTATGGTAGCAAAAAGTGGGGTGAGCAATTGAGGGCTGATGTTTAGTACTGACAAATTTCTGGAAAAGAGAGTCAACTTTTTAGGAGTGGAAGTCTGTAGGCTCGGCTGTGGAAACCAGAACTGTCAGAAGTAGAGAAAGGAATGAACCTTCATGAGGGAAGAGATTTTATTTCATTCACTGCTACATTCTGATTCTGGAATGTCTGAATAAATGAGTGAAATGAGGCTCTTTCCTCTATCCGCTCAGATCTTTCTTGGTTATCTCCTTTGGCCACTGCACTGACCATTTCACATGCCATATTCTTATGGTTTTAATCCTACAAGAAGAATCTTTACGATGTCAAGCCCGTATTTGTATATCTGTGTGTGTGTCTCTGTGTGTGTGTAATAATAAATGTACGTTGAAACACATTAAAATCAAGGGTAAAAAGCTATTCACATAATTTTACCATAAAACATTCTAACAGACTCAGCAACTGACCTAAATGACCAGTTTAATTAGTCTTGGCCATTTGATAATGGCCTGTTAAAACAACCTAATCAATGGTCAATTTGACCAGTTTTGCTCTCACCTCTACTCTTCTGTGAGAACTTCAATAAGGAGTCAGAGAAATCACTTTAGTAGACTCAACCTCTAAAAATAAACAAAAGGGAGAATAAGAATGAACACGGTATGAGTCATGAGAGTCATCTGTCAGACAACTGAGAAGAGAGGCTTCCAAGCAAAGCTTTACTAAATATGGCCCGAGATTTCTATCATTTCGTTACTACCCTGATTTTAAATAGATGGCAATTCCCCAAATTCTACTTATCAGATTTTGTTTTAGTTTTGCTTTGATTGTTGTGTTTTTATTATTCAGAAACCACATGTATTTTATAACAGCTTAAAACCAACTTATATAGTAACTGACCAAAACTATATTTTGTAATCAAAGCACTAGGAAATGAGTTATTATAACCATAACTTCACACTATTCTTTTCCTACAACCGTATTTGTTTTTGTGGAGTTTTCTGACAACAATGTAAATCTTTGCTCAGCCTGAACTCTTTAGTGAATTATTTTGTTTAAAAAATAATAATACATGAAGTTGGCTCTGTTCTATTTCTGGTCCTGGTAAAAAGACATGATGTGAAAAGACTTAATACAATGTTCTCAGAGAAAAGAAAAATGTTGAGTTATGAAATATCAGTAATATACACTAAAAAATATTTCGTAATATTCAAAAACAACTCACATTGCCAAAAGTATTCAAAGGTCCTACTACTGTATCTAAGAAGGCACTCAGAATTTATAACTTGAATAGTAAACTTACAGCACCACTCAAAAAACAGGCACTGAAGCAAATGATTCATTAAAAATGCAAATGAATACACATGAACTTGCTTAGAAAAAGCAAGTCAGCAAACCAAAGGCAGTGGAAAAGGCAGTGTTGAGGACTGCTCACTGGGGAGAACTCTGGTGAGGTCAAGTGCAGCCTTCGGAGCTGTGGACTACTTATTAAGGAAGTAGCAGTTCTGCATTTTTATTTCTGAGCCTTGCTCATACTGTGATAATTTCAGATAAAGTATTTATAGATTGTCTGAATATTTGACCTTGGAACTTTTATGGACATGAGATATTGCTTTTTATGGAAAAAACAGGCAGTTCTATAGAGGTAAGTTATTCATATTATTAAGAGAGAAAGCTGAGATCGGGTGAGGGCAGGGGATGGGGAGACCTCCCCTGTGAAACATTTCATGCCTGTTCGATAAGTTTAAGCAATTATGGAATACAACAAAATGGATTATAAATCAATTATAGAGTCTCAGTAGCAGCCATAAACATGTAAAATAAATCACGATACCCTTTTTATAATAAAATTCAGTCCTGATCAACTCAGTGATTTAGGAAAATGTCACTGCAGTGATGTCAGTCTATTCTGAATTATAATCAGTCCAATAATAGACTTATTTTCTTCAGCACAGAGCACTGATTTTACACCAGAGTTGTAAGTACTCAAAAAGGCTTAAGGAGAAGACAAGCATGTCCTATTACGCGACCCATCATGCTGGCAAATGGACTATCTTAAGTGAAACCACTGAAGCCAAGAAAAATGGGACAACTGACCATCACCTGGATAATTATATTATTTTCTTTAGTATCAAGTGTTAGTTCTAAAGTTTTCAGTGACTGATTTCATTTAAGTAAGACCTCACTAAAATGTTTTTGGGTTAGATAGTCACTAAAGAGAAATTTTAAGAATTATTGCTTCTTTATCCTTATAAAGTTCCAAATATCTAGAGCCACTGCTAAATACCATATTTTTATTTTTTTTACAGAATGGAGACATGATAATGCTATATTTTAAATAAGCATTTAAATAATAGGATGCAAAATAAAAACATAACCAAGAACAATTTGAATATTGTTTACTACTCTGTTTCAACATTGGTCATCTTAATTTTTCATACATCATCTGCAAAAGAATACTACATGAAGAGAACACAATAATTATTACCAGATTAGAAAGCTCACTGATCATTCAATACTAAAAAAGGAATTTGAGCAGATTTATTTCTTTAATATCTGAAATATGTAAAAGAATGCAATAGGTAAGTAATAAAGCATAATAAAATGAACATCCATGATTAGCTTATCTTTTCTAATATTTACATTTATTCCATTTTAAGATTATAAATACTAGTTTTACAGCATACTACAAATTTTAATATACAGCATTTTCATTATCATACAGTTGTAAATATTTTTTTAAGTTTCCATTATAATTTCTTCACTGACTTATGAGTAATTTATAAAGATGTTAAATTTCAAAATGTTTTTTTTTTTTTACATTATTGTCTTCTAATTAAATGCAGTAGTTAGAAAATATGGTATGTGTGATAGAAACTTTTAGAAATTTGATGAAGCCTATTTTCCTGCATATCGTGTGACATATTTATGATATGTCCTTGAAAGAGTACCTGTTTTCTAAATTGGTGGCTGCAGGAATCTATGTATGTCTATTCCATTTACCCTATTAACTGTGTTGTATAAATCATTTTTAATCTTTACTACCTTTGTTTTTCCCCTTGACATAAAAATAATTGACAAAGGTGTATTAAAATCTACCTCTATGTGTTACGGGATTTTTTAATATTTTATGTTCAATCAATTTTACTTTATATTTTTTCACGCTATTTTTTAGTTACCTACAAGTTTAGAATTGTTACATCATCCTGATCAACCATGTAGTAAAACTTTTTATCTCTACTTAATTACGTTTAAAATCCAAATGGTCAGAAATATGATGGATGTATTTCCATAGCAAACCTGTCATCATTGCTTGATTTTCAACCTTTGTTTTTATGTTTAAGTGTGTTCCTTATAAACCACATATAATTATACTTTTAAACCCAAACTAACAATCTCTGTCTTCTGGCTTTGGGGTTTAGTCCACTGTGTTAGTTTTATGTTGCTGCATGACAAATTACCAGCAAAATGGATTGGCTTAAAACAACACAAATGTATTATCTCAGTTTTTATGGGTCAGGAATCCAGCCCGTTTTAGCTGGGTGCTCTGCTCAGGGTCCAATAGAATAAAATCAAGGTATTAACTGGCTGAGTCCTCACCTGAAGGTTCAACCTGTAAAGACTCACTTTCATGCCGTCATAAGTTATTGGCAGATTCATTTCCTTGTGGCTGTAGGACCGAGGTATTCACGATCTTCTAGCTTTTAACTGGGACTGATCTCAGGTTCTTGCAACATGGCAACCTTCCTGACTTCCCTGAGACCAGCTGCGAAAACTCTCTACTCTTAAGACTCCTGTGATTAAATCAGTGCCACTGGGATAATCTTCCTTTTTAAAAAGTCAATTGTGCCATACAACATAACTTAATCACAGTAGTAAAATCTACCAAATTCACAATTCCAGGGATTATGCACAGAATGTACCCTTGGCTGGTACAGACAGAAACTCCTGGGGGCCAGCTAGAATTCTGTCTACTACATTCATTTACATTTACTGTAACTAGCAATATCTGGCTTTATTTTTATCATCTTACATTTTGCTTTCTGATTGTCCTGTCTTTCTATTTGTTCTCATTTATGATTTTAAAAAAAAGAAAGAGAGAATTGCTTATGCTGTTGTGTTTGCTTGTTGTCTTATACATTTTTCCCCATTCTACTAGATTAGGGAATTATGTACTGTATACCTCTATTCATTTAATAGTTATTCTTGATTTTGCCAAGAGTAATTAACAAAGTCACAGACAAACAACATATGGACATTCGGAAACTAACTCCCAATGTTCTTTCCAAACCTGTGTTATTGTAGTCCAGTATTTCAGTTCCATCATTTAAAAAAAAAAAAACGTACAAATCAAATATTATTAGTAGTAGTATTTTAAGAAGAAAATGTGTGTGTGTTTTTATGAAATATTTACTTACATTTCTCTTCAAGAATTAATATTTTACAATTTTTTAGTTGAATGCTTTAGAATTTCCTTTACTTTAGGTCTCTCATTTTTTGTTCACTAAAAACTATCCTTATTTTTACCCATATTTTAGAAGATATTTCAAAGAATCATAGTGAGTGACCACACAACTTTTTGTGGACATTGTCTCTCAGCATTTTGAAAATATTATCCCACTGTCTTCTAGCTGCCATTGTTGATGTTGAGAAGTCTGACATCAGCCAATTGGTGTTTTCTTTGAAAAGTGTTGTCTTTTTCTTGCTAATTTTCTTTGCCTTAATCTTTTTTCAGTTTTAACAGTGTAGTTCAAATGCTACGTCAACCATATTTTTTATTTTTAAAATTCTGTTTGGTTTTTGATCTTGGTCAGTCCTACCTTTAACTGATATTGTTCTTAGGGTAATTCCATTTTACAGCTTTGTGATGAAGTGTGCGTGCACGTGTGTATATGTGTCATTTTGTTGATGGGGGGTGATTAACAAGTGGGAAGGGGGGAGGGACCTAGAGATCTCCCTTATTTGTTCCCTTCTCTAATTGTTTTGTAGTAGGATGACTCTTCCGAGTACCTAGTCCTACATACTGATGCGAAGTGGCACTGTCTATAAAGAACACGTGATTAGATCATTGTATTAACTATCAGATATTTAAAAGTTGTTTTCTTCCATTCTCTGAAGATCTTTTTATTACCACAGCTTATACCATAAATAATTTCTCATAATGCTAAGTTATTTCCTTTTATTTTAAATAAAGTGCATGCCAACTAAAAAATCCATCTGACCCAGCACACTAAGTCATAGATAGGCTGGATAAAGTGTAGACCACAAAAGCAACCCTTGCATACAACATTAAAATGATCACAGTGGTTTTCTTTAGGCATAAAATTTCAGGCAACAAAATTGGAAATAAGAAATTACTACTCCATATTCAGTGGTGTGTTGCTGAAGTATTCTCTTCCAAACAGTTCCCTATCATAGTACATTGTCTGATATATGGATATATATATATATAAAGATTAAAAAAAGTTTGCTGAGCTCTCAATTAAAAATGACTAAGAATACTCCTGTGTTTAGTTCTTCCTGAACTTCATCCACTCAAACCTTATCCTGTGACCCAGAAGGAGTCAGGGAGTCTCACAGGATACCTATAACAGTTTGCTTAATATAAAATAATTGTTTGGTATATCCTTTCCTGAATCTGGAGTATTTCCCCCTCAAACTGATGTTTATATAGTTAATACATCCTTATTATATATAATCTAGTTGCTACTTTTCTCAGTATTTTATCTGTCATAAAGGGCTTCACGATAAAATAATAATAACTCCACTGGCATTTTCCCTTGACCTTCAAATCTGAAATGGTGTTAATGGATATTTCTCATGAATCTTAGACTCTTAATGGGTTATAAGAGTGATGCTGACTTAATATCTAGTTTTGGAAAAGCACAAACTCAAAGTACACTTAATCAAATTACCTACTCCACACCTCTATTCATAATAATTATATTGTCAATTATATTCTATATGGAAAATCACATAAAATTATACACAGGCTAATAAAAAGGGAAAATCTTTTTTTCCTTTTCATATAGTGGCCAAATAGACACAAGATGTAAAGTTAAAAATGCAATGTTTCTTACATAAAACTATACTTTCTCATTTGGATATGTTATGGAGTAGGAAAAACTAAATGGGAATGAAGAAAAATAAAAAATGTAAAGGAAGTGCAAAACACCATTATTTTTAAATATTTCTGGCTTGAATTAATCCAGAATTTGTACTGTGCTGTACACTGTTCACAATTCCTCTGCCTCAGTCCTACTTATCTTCTCATTTGAGCCATGGTCCTCAAGTACTTTACAGTCCAATAAGTCAGAAGAGAATTCAAATCTAGTTTATTGCTTTATACTACACATAAGTATGGTAAAGTGATCACAGGCCATGAAGGTCAGGAAAAAAAATTTTTTTTAATGGATTATTCGTCTTAAATGTCTTTGTAGAGTTTTTGGTCCTTATGAGGAATTGCCTCGAAGCTGTGATGGAGGTTCCTCTGTAACTTCCTGCTGCTTTCAGGTGCCTCTAGCCATGACTCACCCATTCACTTCCTAATTTGCTGCTTCAAAATGACTTTAAGAGCTGGAAAGTAAAGCAAAACAAACATGGTAAAACTGGTGCCTAAAATTAGAATAAATAGCTTTTAAAGACCTATGGGGTTTTTCTTTCACAGGTGCATGAATGGGGCGGGGCTGCTCTCCCAAGGATAATTTTTCTGAATTCCAGATTCTTGGCTGTGTTCTAAATGGGTTTTTGTTTTTTGTTTTTTTGAATCAGAAACCAAGTACGATTAACCGAACTGTTATGGAACAGAAAACTATACCTTGACCTGTTTAAAGAAAAAAAATCTATAAAGCTCTTCTGCCTTTGAAAAAAATAGAAAATGTTATTAGCAAACAGAAGTTATTTTATCATTACATTAAAAAATAAAACATGCACCTAATCTTAAGCAAGTCCAATATCTAAAAATGTTAACGTCTAAAATAGATTAGAATTCTTACATACCTATTTACAATCATTAAAGTCCAAACACACTCTCTAGAGATAACAAAAGTCAAGTGTCAGGAGTTATTGCCAAGTGAAAATTAAGCAGAAATTAAGCATGTTTTGTAAATGAAAGATAAATTAGAGGAAACTATTCCATTTTTATAATGCAGAATTATAAACCATTATTTACAAAGGCAGAATTCACTTTTATGTCTTCACTTTGAAATTTTTCTAGAGTCATTAAATGCTATTTTCTGCAGAAGATAAAAATATTTAAAATACATTTTGTTTTCAAAATTTTCCAAAAGCTTAAAGCAGTAAAATAATTGCTTTTATCTCTTTAGCAAGGTACATTTTTTTCTTACAATATGACAGAGCTAAAAAAAATTTAATCAACTCATTCACTTAAAAACAATTAAAATCTTATGAAAGCTCTCCTAACTTATAAATACTAAAAAACAAATTACTTGATATTTTTAAAAACTGGTATGATACAGTTGCACATTTGGCAAGGTCAGGATAATTTCATTTTCTAATTTTTTTATGTCTCATATGATAAGTTTCTCAAACAGTATTTTTTCTGCCTATGTCTTTGCAAAAATCTTTCACTATTATCTGAACCTTGTCTCCTCTGAATAGATTAAATGTTTTGCATACCACGGCACTTTTCCTTATGATTTTTTTTCAAATCAAACTCTGCTATTTATCATATAGAACTAAAAAGTTCCCACTGTATGCAAGACCTAAATTATTCTGAGAAACTTACAATTATTCTCCACACTGGCTTTTGCATTCCAATTTATTTGATAACTTCAGAAATCTGGTCCTGGTTCTAGCACAAAATCATGAATGTTCTTCCGTTTTTTTACTTAGAGTGCTAATGGAGGGGCAGAATTAAATCCTAACTCTAGTAACGTAGCATTATATTATCTATATGACATTAACAAAATTCATTACATTATTCCCCCCTTATCCAAGAGGGACACATTCTAAGACCCCCAGTAGATGCCTGAAACCTCAGATATTACCAACCCCAATTGTCGTTTACTGGAACAGGTTTCTGTTCACGTTTTCCATCCACAAATTTCCTGCTGTTTCCATTTTAACTAGGCACTTATCACGCACTGTGGCTGTAACTTTAGTAGCTTGAGGTGCAACAGCAAAACGAACACAAAGTTGTTTTTTCTTCTTCATAGTTTCATGGACAGAAGATGTGTTCCCACCCTAGATCTTAGTAACCTCAGTATATGATTTTCTTTCCTTATTAAGTCAAGAACTTTAATATTTTCACTTCAAGGAAGCACTTCATGGCTTCTCTTTGGCATATCTGAATGGCCAGCATCACCACTCTTGTGCTTTGGGGTAAAATAAGGGTGACTTGAACATAAGCACTGTAATAACACAACAGTTACTTGATAGCCAAGACGGCTATTAAGTGACTACTAGCAGGTGGGTGGCATAGACACCGTAGAGACGCTGGACAGAAGGGTGAATCACGTCCTGGGCAGGGTGGAGTGGGAGGGCGAGAGATTTCATCAGGCTATTCACAATGGCACACGATTTAAAAATGTATGAATTGTTTATTTCTGGATTTTTCACTTAAAATTTTTGACCATGGTTAACCACAGGCAACTGAAACTGTGGAAAGTGAACCCGAGGATAAGGGGGTAGGGGACTGGTGTATAAAATAAAATGAACGGGTAACTGGGTCTTTTTCATCAGTACAACGTGAAATAAACAGTTTGATTTGTGGGCTCTGTCTACAAAATGAATAAAAATTAAAAACTAAGAGCTTGTGGAACATAACGCGTTGTTGGCTCATTTAATCGTTTCTCCACTACATTTTAACAGACAAAGCTGTGCTTGATCACAACAGCAGAAGCAGCTCCTCTGGTCTTTTACCTGGTGGGCTTCTCTGATTTAAGCTGCCTATGCATCTATTACTGGCACTTGAAATACTAACCTCTACAGACAAACTCTGAAGTTTAAAAATTCTTCTGTAACATGTGAAGGAAAAACATTCTTTGTAGTTTTCATAACTATATCTTCCTAAATCATTCAGATTCTGGTCATTTTTGACTTTCATACAAGTTAGGGTCACACAGAATATACTGACAAATGAAATAAACAAAAAGGGAGAAACATATCTGCACTTAGATTTTATTTCACCAAATGTATACAGACTTGAGGAATTAAATAATTCTGAATTTCAATGCAAGTAAATAAATTTAATGAATAAACATGAAAATGTTTTTTTAAATCACGGAAACTTGAGCTTGTTTTGAAAATTGTAGGAGGAATGTCAAATGCAGAATTTGATTTTTTAGACTTTGGATTTTTGTTTTACTGATAAAAGGACATTTAAGTAATCATATTTCATCAGCCCATATTTTAATCCTAAAAAGTGATTTAAATAAAAATTATAGTATTTGAACCATAAGAATCAAAGCTTCTAATGTTTTGATATTTTATCTTATAAACATTTTTAAAGAATAGCAAATATTTTGAGCCAGAAATAATACAAAGTATTATACATTAAAAGAGTTCACCTTTACATATTATAAAGCAAATTATGGAAGTAGATAAATACCAGGATCATGTATACACTGATTTAGGGAACTATTTCATGCCCAGGCAGTCTTTTTGGCAGGAGTCAAACTAGTTCTTCATTTTTCTTTTCATTGTACTGTTATATTAGTGTCTTTGTAAACTGTCTTCTGTGAAATGAAAACAATTATCTCTGAATGCAAAATTTATTAATCCAATCACCGTGAAGAGGACTGCTAAATTAAGAATTCCTTCTCCAAATAATTACCATGGCTAACATCAACATTATATTGCTTCCTCTTTCTCTACACATTCTAAAGTTTGTTGGTAGCTATTAAATAAAGATTATGCCTTACATCTTTTTATTAATAAGCAACTTCAATGAGAACAACAGTTAACTCATTAAAAACAAAAACAGTTATTTGCATGAGAAAAAAATGAGTGATTCTATCCAAGTGTCAAAAGTTTCTTTTTGTCAAAAAAGCACAACTTCTCATCATATAAGCCTTAGGAAGGTGTTGCATAGTACTGTAGCAGACAGACAGATAAATGTCCTTGCCAAATTGGTAACTGGCCTTACAAAAGCAGGTTGACATTCAATTGGGACGATTGCAAGGTAGTATAGTTAGGGATTTCTCTTTTTTTTTTTTTTTTCTTTTTTGTAAATTAAAGAGATGTGACAGAGAAGGACACCATAAGATCAAGTACAAAAGGAAAATAGATAGGGGATATTGCTGGCCCCAAACTGATTTAGCTGCAATAACACAGTCATTAATTCAATCCAACCTATATCTATCAAATGTCTAATTATTTGCAAAGCTTTGGGCAGGGCACTCCAAGGTAAAGCAATGATACACCCATTTTTACCTCAAGGAGCTTATAAACCAGTGTGAAAAATAGGCATGTATATAGTTATTTCAACTGTAAGAAACAATATGACAACAGGTAGGTCATTTGTCTTTAATTAAAATAAACAGTTGGTTAAAAAATTGTCATATTTTTTAAAAGCATTAATTTTCGTTGTAAGTTAAATTTAAGGCATGTGCTATATGACAACAGGTGAGATAAACCACATTCCTGTTCCACACTGAGTGGCTATTCTACTATAAAGTACAAACTGTGCTAACAGGGAGTAGCAACCATCTTAACTACAGGTACAAGTAATTTGGAGAAAGCTTTAGCCTTTCTGAGGCACCTTCACCAAATTAAATACAATTGGGGGAAAAAAAATCTTTTTGGCCACTAACTCTCCTACCTGGTTTCCAAAGTTCTACTGAACAAAACCTCAGTTTACCTATCAATATTATTTCTCAAAATAAGATGGAACCCTTTTGAAACTGAGGATATTAACAATACCTATGTCCTAAAATTGTCCTGTGGATAAAAAGTGTTTCTATATCTACAACACAGCTATACCTATACTCTTCTTTCTCTTCCCTCAGTGAAGGACATTTCAATACCCCCTTGTGGACACGACTCTTACTCATCTTCAGGCTAGTGTTAGGTACTGCCTACCAAGTAACATTTTCCCAGGCAACCCAAGCCTTCACAATCACTTTCTCCAGTGTCCTTGACCTCCCACAGGTGTCAAGGCAGAAAACAATTTAATACCTACATTCAATAAAAGACCTCTGATGATCACTTTCATTGCCGGCAAAACCAGAGTTGTCTATAGCCTGTTTCCACTTCCTCAACTCTTCTAAACCACTCCAGTCATGCTTTCCTCTTCACTTCTCTTGAGTGTTATCCCCTTTAGATCAGGGACACTGGACCAAGTGCCTTTGAGCGCCCTGCTCTGGTCTTCCTCTGGCCAAGCCCCTCCCCTAAGGAGCCTGCAACTTCCTCCCGAAGCAGCACTATCCAACAGCACTATCTGCGATGATGGAAATGCTCTATATCTATGCTGTCCAATATGGTAGCCACCAGCCCCATGTGGCTACTGAACATTAGAAATATGACTAGTGTGACTGGAGAGTTTTCAGTTTTATTTAATTTGAATTAATGTAAATTTAAATTTAACCGCATGTAGCTGGTTGTCACAATCCTGGCCACAGAGAATTCTCTCGTCAAGACCGCCATGACCTCTCGGTTGTTGTCAATCCATTATTTTACTTCCTTGTTTTCATCTTCCCTAATGTTTCAGTAATGTTCAACCTTGATGAGCAATTACTTCTTCATTAAGTACCTGCTTTTTCTGATCTCTGGAGCACCACATTTTCCTGGTTTTCTACCTACATCTTTGGCAGTCTTCTTAATCTTGTTGGCTCTACATATTGTGATCAAACTCTCAGTATTGAAATCCCTCAGGACTTAGTTCTGTGCTTTTTACTCTAGCTACACTCTCTTATGATGTCAGTATGTCAATCACTATGAAACCTCCATCTCCAAAGGCAGACTCCCATAGCCAAGGCATATTTAAAATCTTTACTCAGCATCAAAATGTAACAAATCCAGAGTATCACTCTTAATTTCTCACCTCTAAAAAAGCCATCTTCTCTTCCAATCTTCCAAATGTCATTACAGCATCACCATCTACCTCATAGGTCAAGTCCAAACTAAGGGGTTATCCTTGATTCTTTTCTCTTTCATCATCTCCAAAGTCCAATCTATAAGTGAGAACTTTTAACTAAACTTTCAAACATATCACATTTTGGTTCATATTACTTTATTTCTAATATCACAAACCGAGTCCAAGTCACCATAACCTCTAGGCTCGACTATTGAAGAAGTCTCCAAACTTGTCTTTGTGCAACCACGCTTGCTTTCACACCTGTCTTCTGCAACTATTGATCCAATGAAGCAGATGTAGTCTAAAACCGGTGCTTATGGAAGGGTTTAGTGAGAAGTGGTCACTTGAAACAAGAATTGAAATGAGAGGGTATATCAAGCTCTGTAGATATCTAGAAAATGAGAATTCTAGGGAAGGGTACAAGCAAGGGCCACAAGCTATGACTGAAAAGTAGCATTCATTCTAAGGGAAATGGAAAGATGCTGAACGGTTTTCAGTTTTGGAGAAAAATCTGCTATGTGGAGAGTAAGTTGTATGCGGTGAGAGTAGAAGTTGGAGAAATCAGTTAAGAAGCTATTAGTTAATAAGTCTGAGCGAGCAATTAGGGTGTGGAGATAAACGTAGATAAAAAATCATATTTAGAGGTTCTGAATTGGGTGTGGAGAGTGAAGAAATGAAGGGAATCAAGAATAACTCCTATAATTCTGCCTTAATGAAGGTTGGTGCTACCTACCAAGATAAGGCAGACATGTTAAGGAACAATTTTGATGAACAGTGGTGGTGGTGGTGGAGGTTACAATTAATGTCTGTTTTGCAGGGGCATCACTAAGGCAGATTCCAAAAAGGGACAAATGTCACCAGTTATCAATCTACAAAAATACTACAAAGATGAAGGTCTGAAATTCTAGACTCCAGATACCATTTACCCTCAATATGCCAATAATATTTTAGATATGGGAGGTTTGCCATTATGACTAGATAGTCAAGAAGAGATGTCAAACAAACAGTTTTATCTTTCAGTATGGAGTACATGGGATCTCTCCAATTTTCTCCAGTTACCTTCAAGGGTATCCTTTAACTCCGTGTGAATCTGTGCTCAGTGATAACCAAAAGACAAAACTAACCAGTAGCAATATGGCGCACAGTAGGGAATCTTTTTGTAGAAGGCCAATAGCCATATCACCAACAAATTCACTAGATACTTCAAAATGCTAAAATGGAAAGAAAAGGAATAAAAGTTTAATTTTTGTAGTGTACATAGCCAGATCAAAAACCATTCACTAACTAGTTCAGATCTTGCACACACACGCGCGCGCGCACGCACACACACACACACACACACACACACACACACACACACACACACACACACACACACACACACACACACACACACAGTTAAACATCAGAAACACCAAAAATCTTCAAAAACAGAAAGAGGTAATATATGTGCTCCTGCCCAATTTTAATCTAGAAAGTCTAATCTAGATAAATTGTCTGAAGTCATCTGTAGCACTAAAAATAATATAATTAAAGACAGCAAAGCGAATAGAAAAATTTTCTTTTTTTTTTGTCCTTTTCGTGACCGGCACTCATCCAGTGAGTGAACCGGCCAGTCCTATATAGGATCCGAACCCGCGGCGGGAGCGTCGCAGCGCTCCTAGCGCCGCACTCTACCAAGTGCGCCACGGGCTTGGCCCTGAAAAATTTTCATTTTTTAAAAAGATTTTGTTCACATTATTTTCTTTAAAAATAAAAATTATTCCTCTTCATCCGTTCATCTAAAAGACCTGTAAAATCTTTGTAAGCTCCAGAATAAACATTTATCTGAGACTGGCTGAGTTTTATTCCCATGAATAAAAAAAAAAAAAAAATTCTTTGAAACAGCTCTCTTAGGAGAAGCAAAATAAAGAATTGCATGACAAAAAGTGAATGAATAGATAATATGATGACCTTTTGTAAACTTGTTTTACTTATATAAAAGAAATTTGATTATTGATCATCGTATTTATGCACGTGATGAAAAAACTATTACCTTCAGATAAAAATAATTTAGACTAAAATGACTTTAGGTTGCTTCTAACATTTTTATTATAATAGTTTTGCTAGTTCATTATGACTATCTTTTAATTATGAAAGCTTTTGGTGAGGAAATTGGACCTTGCTGCTATTCAAAGCACTAAAGACAACTCTCAGCATGCATAATTCTCCCATTCATTGTTTCATAAAAACTTTTAGTGATAGAACAATAGACTTTCTTCCTCTTCCATCAATGTTAGTTAAAAGGTGAAAGTTATTGTGCTTTGATTTCTTAACAATATGGTAAGCAACCACCCAATAAAGGGAGAAAGAAAAAAAGATATGCACATATATTACCGTAACTGTCAAGAACGAAACAACCATTCTACAGAATATAAATGTTTTTATGCTTTATGAGCCTTTCATACAAGAATGTAACGTCATTTGAAAAGTAAGAAATCTCATTATATTTGAGGGGACTTGTGAGGACTAAAAATTTGACTCTTTGCTACTGTCTCTTGGGCTTCGTGCTCTTACTTCATCTTCAAAAAGCTTAACTATGGAGGTTCCACCACATTTTGAAAAGTCACTTTGAAAAGCATGGTCAGCAACTGAAATACCACGAGAAAGTCTAGAACTGTGTTCCTATAAATCTCCTACAGGAGAGGAATCACATTGATCTTGTAAGCTAATGGGCTTTTACAGATTTTAGATCCAGACTGATTTATTTAGACTTGCTAGCATCTTTTGATGTCTTTATTCTTCCTTCATTATAGTTTCTACTAGAATTCACATGAAAGTGTGCACTTCTCTTCAACTTTCAGAAAGAGGTTGGAGGATTGAATAGAGGGACAGAAAGCCACAATATAGACAGAAGGTACATGTACCTATAAATTATATAATATTTATATATGAAATGTCTATATTATATATGTGCATATGTGTGTAAATGTGCATACACACACATTAGAGTCAAATCTTTATCTCTATATATTTCCTTTGCAGTGACTTAATGGCATTAGGGATCCAAAGTTCACTAAATAGCAGTGATAATACTGTCTTTGAACATCTAGGGTAGGGACCTGCAGTTTAATATTTTTTCTTTTTTTTTTTTTATACAATACCTCTTTATATCTACAATGTGGGAATTATTTTGCTCACTTCATACATCAAGAAAATGGAAAACTGAGAGGTTAACTTTCTTTTAAAATCCCACCATATAAGTTTAGAATCTAGGCAATTATTCTTTGTTTTACTCAATAACCATGTAGTGTGATTTTAATGCCTGATTGCTAAAACATATCTATAGAAAACTCAATGATAAATGTGTCGTATACACAAAAGAATCAATTGTTGAAAGACTACCTTTTATCTAAGAGAACCCAAGAATATCATTAAATTTCTAAAGCATTTTATATACTTTTAATGTATCAGCAAATATAATGTAAAATAAAGGGTCAGCAGAGTAAAAAACAAATTTAGAAAAGTTGGATCAAGAGCAAAATTAATTTTTTAAATATTTAGGCAAAATACCACTATGCTTCTACTTTTGTTTAGAATATTACAAGATAAAAGAAATTATGATCAAACTTTTTCAAAGAGTAGGTTGTGAAGATATCTTTTTACTATAAAATAAATTTTGTAATTTTTCCAAATAAAACCAGCAAAGAATTAAAACAGTGAATTTCCAGGGCATTCTTTACAAAATTTACTATAAGTAATTATGTGAATAAATTATGAATATTATAAAGATACGATAATCTGATTTGAGTCATATATTGACCTTAAATATATATGAAGCAAAGAACACACAAGGACACTGTCTTTAAACATGCCCCTAATAGGAACATATCTAGTCATATTCATAGTTTACTGTTATCAGATAAATAATAATTGTTTTTCTTTGACTCACTTCCACCCACTAAACTGTATTCCTTATCTTCTGTCTCACACAAGTATGAAGGATCATAAATTTTATAAGTTTTATTCTGGGCTGTACTTCAAAAAATCATCACCAAAATTGCCTTTTTCTATGAAGCAATGAGAAGTCAATCTTATAAAGTTTCTTTGTGTTGGCCTAAACTTTCTGATAAGAAACCCCAAATACTCTTTCCAAAAAAGTAGGAAAAAAAAAAAAATTCATTTGATACCAGGATTTTCTCAGTAAAGAAAATAACTATTTATCTCATTAAGTGATATTTTAAAAAATCACTTTACATTAATGCCTGAAGGGGAACAGACTTTAATTTTTTAGTGAAAGCTTTAAAAAATTAACAAACACATACTGTAATTGATTTTATCACGTTAAATTGTTTTTAACTAAGCCTCCTGCACTAGGCCCCACCAGACCAGATCAAACCAAACCAAACTGGAGTTACTTGTGCTAAGTGCCATGTGATCAAACTGAACTTTGAAATAGGCCACTTTAAAAAAAACACAAAAACAAAAAAACCAGCCTGAGTCAGGGTTAATAAGGAGGTCACATCTGTTTCAGTCCTAGAAGGAAAGTAACTTTGAAACCACCAATCCACTCTTTGTTCTCTTTCTTCAGCCCTTTTCTGCCTATAATGCCAACCTCTTCTGCTCAGCTCATTGGAACACTCATTCTGTTTTATAGAAGTTCTCAATTCTAGAATCGCAAATAAAAGCCGATTACATCTCTAAACTAAATTTGTTGTAATTTTGTCTTTTGACAATGTATAATCCAAAGGTCAGTCCAGAGAAAGAATTCAAAAGAAACTAGTAATTTTACACTTTTAAATACAATGTCAATTTTGAACATGAAAAAAAATTCTTCTGAAAGTGCTCAAAATCCATGTAAACTTCTCAACCAATCTAAATTCCAACTTTCTAGCTGACACAACAAAATATGGAATGCATTTATCTAGGCTATTCTAACACTTTTCACATGGATAAGAAAAAATATTAGAAGGACAAAAACATAGATATATTTCCAACAGAAAGCTGAAAGCAGAAAATATTGTACTAGGGCATTCTAATTTTTTAGAAGTTATGCACATATATACAAATATATTTTCATGAGTATGGGTAAGTTAGAAAAGATTTAAAAATAGACTTTGGTCAAAAGACTTACATTTTTATATTAAAAATCAAATGTTATTTAAAATATATTTTCATATTTCAGAAAATGTAGATTGTCTCTCACACTGTTGCTATGTAAGGATAAAAAATTCCACTTGTCTAGAATGACCTACAGTAAAAAACCATCTCCTCTCCTCTGAACAGCTGAATACATTAACAGTGGGACAAATGAAGGTCACTCCATTTTTTTTTTAATATTAACACATTTAGTAACTAAATTACTTCTGCCTTAAAAACGAAACTTAAAAATTAAATGAAGGTCCAGAAATACAGTTTTCAGGAATCATGGGAAATGAGTTCCAGATGAGCATGCTTTCAAAATAATTATAATCAAAGCTGGTTTGGGGGAAAAAAGAAAAAAAAAAACATTTCTAAGATAATTATGCATTTTCTTGTCTTCTTAATCAAAATGGAGATGATATAATCTCTTTCTAGGTAAGTTCTATTTATATATCTCAATTATTGTCTTCTTTTGAAGATACAGCTGCTGTTGCATATGTAGATGACAAGGAGACAGAAACTGGGAAACTATAGTTTTCCTGTAACTTTTATTTCTAAAGAAGTTTCTGTTGATAGCTTGCATTTTTTGATAATTTATCTCTTTATAATGACTATGGCAGAATAATCATGCATAAACTAAGCAATGTGATATGAGTATCTTCCAAAAGGTAATATTGAATCAAAAGCCCAAGTAATAATCTTCCAAGTGGTCATCAACCTTCTAGAAAACTGCTTCCTCACTACTGCTACGTATGGTCAATTTGTCAACAGCATTTATTCACAATATTTTACCTCTGTGTTAATACAAGGAGATCTTTCATAGCAAGTATTTATTTTATGGTCTAGTTTATTGTTTTAATGGTATTAACTTAAAAATTTTAAGACTTAGGATTTGGATATTTTAAGGAAGACCTTATTTTAAAATGTACAAATTCTTCTCATCATTAGAAATTTCTCCTGAATTATTTCAAAGCCTGAATAGTACTTTGGAATAATCCATGAAAATAATGGAATGAGAACAGAAGGGAAAGAGGAAAACTATTAAGAAATAGTGACCTCACTTCTTCAGGATGAACCCTAAACTCTTACAGCAATAGAAGAGTATTCCTGTTCTCAAGTAATAAAATTGATTCAAAAAAGAACTTTTAGTGAAGATTTTAAAAGATGCCAGAATCAAATGTCCACATATATATTCAGGTGTATTTGAAAGCTGCAGAAATTTTATAGCCATGAAAGGTTTTTATCTACTCTAGCAGATGTTGAAATATAATAGGAACATTATGGAAACTATGGCAAAAAGTCAAACTCTCCTCATTTCACTTAAGGTTGACATCTGTTAGGAGAGAAGTTAATGCCAAAAATCTAATACCCATTAATAAGGAATCTAACTATATCCCTGTAACAGCGTATTACGCAGCTTTTAAAAAGAATGGCTTAGAGGTATTGATGCTAGAGAAAGATGTCTACGTTATTCTCTTTAGTGAAAAGAAGCTGAAAAACAGTTTGCACAGCAACATGCAATGTGCATACTCTTAATATGAGGGTACTTAAAAAGTATTATCTTTTCATTCCATATTTCCACAAACTTTTTGAAGTACCCTCCTACATGCACTGGCCACTGTCTCAGTTAGAATGAACAATGTACCTTGGTTACATTTACGGGGATGGAGGTGGATGGGATGAAGCTACTACTTTTTAGCCACAACCTACTCTGAATTTTTCTTATCACAAGAACACAACATTGCTTTTGTTATAATAAAAAAAATTAAGGAGCAATAGAAATCAACACTTTTACTGGTAATGTAAATTTGTTCAGATAATACATTGTGTTCAGAAGAGAGAGTTTTGAAAGTTAAAAAAAAAAAGTCTCTTGTTTCATGTTTGGCTGACTGCTTATCAGCCCCCAAAGACAACTTTCTAAAATCTTATTTTGAAAAGGCACTCATCCAAAAAACGTGACCCGTACGTCTGCAATGCTTTTCCAATTAGCTCTGGGTCAGAGAGAGGGGCACCATCGAATCTCTTTCCTAATGACTAAATAAACACAATCCATGTGATCTAATTTAATTATGTGTATGGTGTGGATCTTCTCATTAGCTTTAGTTGACTGAATATCTGCAAGTAATTTGACTGGTTCGTTTTTTCTCAGCTTCGCTGTTTTAGAATGCATTCAATCAACAATATTGATTGTTTACTATGTGCCAAATATTATTCTATATAGATTTTTTAAATAAAGAAGAACACAACAGTGTGCTGTATCATTGTATGTCCAATCAAAAAACAGGTGCTGTGCTGGGTATTTCAACAGAGGAAATTTAGTGACAATAGAGCTAAGAAGGCAAAAGGGATACAGTGAAGTAACCCAGATTAGCAATAGCAAAAATCCAAACAGCCACTTTCATCCCTAGGACTGGAAAGACAAAGGAAGGAGATTATGCTATCAGAATCCAGGGCTGGCTCCATCCAAAGGGAGCTGGAACAACACTAGGGGATGGTCCAGGAACTGGGTAACAAGAGATGCAGCCATTGCTGAAAAATACTGCCCAGGTAGGAGAGAGAGAGAGAGAGAGAGAGCACCCTGGGTGCTCCCCTCCTTTGACCTTCATATTGTATGCCAATGCTTCCCACTGGTTGAACTTCTTGGGAAGCCAGAGGGCAAGGGAAATTGGGAAACATAGTTTGCAGAAGAGGGATAGGGAATGGATAATGCAAAGAGACATTGAGACTTTAATAATGATTAGCACTTAAACTACTCAAAATCTATAAAACTTTTTAGTTTCAAGATGGCTATAATTCACACGCCCACACATGTATAACAATGCACATATACAAGGGACCCCACATTAATAATTAAATGATGCCCTGCAATTAATACACAGAGAATACAGTCTTTAGGGCCTATGGGAGATCTATGATCTCTCTTGATCCCTCCAATATCATGGCCTTTTTTATTCTTTTAAAATTTATATCTAGGTAGTTCATAATAGGTTGCCACCATAAATGCTATTATATTTTTAATGTAGTTACTAACGAAGCAAATATATGCTATTTACTTCAGCATTCTTACTTTACTAAAGCCATTTAATTCTAACCATTATTTTCAGTAATTTGAGGCATCCAATCACTTTCTCTTGAACTAACAGAATTTTTATCTAATTTTATCTAATACTCTTTATTGTGCTCTATGAACACATGAAGTATATTTTCTAAAACAATAATAATGGTGATTGTGCAAGCAGATTATTTTCTGATTTTATTGGAAATTCTCTTGTCTTTTTCATTAAATACACTGTTGACTATTATTCGGAAAAAAAAAAAATACCCATTCCAATATTGAGCAAGTTCTGTTTTTAGTATTTTTATGAGGAATGGTTGTTGAATTCC
This sequence comes from Cynocephalus volans, assembly GCF_027409185.1. Taxonomy (NCBI): domain Eukaryota; kingdom Metazoa; phylum Chordata; class Mammalia; order Dermoptera; family Cynocephalidae; genus Cynocephalus; species Cynocephalus volans. The sequence continues at coordinate 38,065,609 of NC_084466.1, read as the reverse complement.
ATCAAATGTCAAAATTCATTGAAAGGATTATATAGAGTTCTTATTTAACAATGGATTTCCTTTTTATCCTTTTTTAAAAGGCTTTCTTCTATTTCCTTTTCCTTTCAGTCCTCCTATATCTCTTGGCTTATATCCAAAGATGTCTTGGCATTTTAATACAGCCAGCCAACAAAAGTACTGCCTGCTTGCTTTGTGGTTATCCCCCCATTTATGAAACACACAATCACAGTTTGAGTTGAATCTGTGGTTCCTCAACACTTCTTCAGTAATTTCATCACTGCTAGATAATGAGAAGTTGCTTCTTTGCTGCCAGATTCTTGCTTTTATTTAGTTTCCAGATTCAGAGCTGTTCTAGATGGCTGAGATTACTAAAAGTCTAAAGTCTGTGTAATAAAAGATTTTTTATAGATCTATAAGACCCCAGATCTGCTAAAAACCTTAAGAACACTATTGCTCTCATTATACAAGGAAAAGAAATCACCTAAAACCCAGAGTTAAGTAATTTTTCCAGTGGTATGCAAAAGTGTCTAGAAGTCTTAGGACAAGACTTAACCTTGTCAACCAGATAATACCGTTCACATACTATAATTTTTCTCTTGTGCATTTGGTTTGCCTCATGGAACTTTCCACATATGAAATTACATTTAAGATCTGAAACACTAGATAAAGAAAATAGGTGCTTTGATCTATGCCAGCCATCCTAGTATCTTCATCAAGGGTGATTAGAAATACTGACACTGAAGAGAAAGGTTACAGAGTGAATTATGAGCCATGTGTCAAATGAAGAGTAGACAGCAGTTCATAGAGCACAGGAGGAGTGTCAGAGATACACCAAGGAGGAATGAATGACGAGGAACAATAGAAGACTGACCTGACTGGAATAGTGGGAATGGACAATTGGTAGGTAGCTAGAAAGTCCTGAAGCCCTGGGTCAGAAGTTTGATCACAACAAATAAGTCAATAAGAAGAATACAAAGTGATATAACAGAAGATGAGTTTTTGAGAATCAGGTCCCAAGTATACTTCACATTCAAAAGCAGAAATTAATATCAAAATTATTTGCCATAAGGCAAAACACGATGCCTCCTTCATGTTTATTATAACTCAGACAGTAGGTTATATTGAACAAATTGTTCCCAATTAACCAATTTCAAAACTTCCAACAAAATCATCGCCACACTGAGAACTGTATTTTTTCAAAAGCAATGCAAATATGAGGTAAGAGGATTAATATTTTTTTAATGTCTACTGTGTGCCAACAATATGCTGAGAATGACTGCTGAACCCTGCGACACTGTCGGGAGCCTCCAAGTCTTTGACCGAGAACATTATAAAAAGCTGATAAAGTGTGGCATATTCAGTCTCATCTATGAAAGAGCAGTTAATAAAAAACCATTAGAGCAACATAAGTTAGGTCTGATAAGAGTTTTCATCTTCATCTAACTCACTTCTTCCTTGAAACATTTTTAATGTCTAGTAAAATTTCTCTGAATCTAGGCTCTTATCTTCAGAATTAGCAATTCTCTTCACATTTTGTTCTTCACCCTAAAACCTAAAGACTACTTTTGTTCATGGAGACTCATTACATCCATATATATGGGCCCTAAATGACAAACTCACCTTTTCTCTTGCTATAATCCAAAGGCTTATGGTTGGTCCCTCCAAGAGAATGATAGACTGGAGTATTTGGAACTTTGAAGACTTTCACTTTACGAGTTCTGTGTTTTATAACCTCAAAATCCTAAACTCATAAAATGTTCTTTTACTGAGCAAAGATTTTGTCATATTTCATATCTGGTCCCCAAAGGCAAAAGGCCTGCAGGTAATGGCTACTTTCAGATGCAGCATGTCTATGTTTGATGTGGTAGGCACATTGACGTACATTCGGACTTACACTCTAAATTTGTTTCCCAAGGCAAAAATGACCTTATAATTTCTGAGTTATGGTGGAAGAAGGAAGCAGCAAATTCACAGCATACTAAAAATATTTAAGAAATCCTTTTGATAGAAAAAAAACAAACAAACCCTACTTCAAATGAAAAAAGTTGACTTTGGTAACCCAAACACTGCAACGTGTCAATATGAGCACTGTCCCCTTGGTCACTTCGAATGAACTAACAGCTTTGGTAATAAATTAGCCTTCCAAGCACAATATACATTTATAGGCCAGATATCTCCTGATATCTCAAAAGCCTATTTGACATCTGCACATTTATGGCCCTCGGGCACTCCAGACCCTGCTCATTTGGAACTAAATCCATCATGTTCTGCATCTAAACCAGGTCTTCCGCCAGTGCGCACTATCCCGGTACAGACCAGGATCACAGTACCTGGCATCCCAGGAGATTTGTGCCTCATCCTCATGTCTCTCTCAATCCGCACATCTGTCAATCCTTGACTGCTGACTACAACGTATCCTAAATTGCTCTCTGATTTGTCTGTTTCCTTCATACCCACTACCCTACCCTGTTCTGGGCCAGCATCATAGCATACCTGAATTACTGCAATAGCTTCTTAACTGATCTCCCTGCATTCCTCTTGGCCTCTTCAATCTATTATCACCCAACATACCAGAGATCTTTCTAAAATACAAATCTCATAATGTGATGCCCCTGCTTAAAATATTTCAGTACTTCTCCAATTCTCTTAGGATAATTTTCAAACTCTTCTCGTGATCTAGTTTCTGTTTATTCCTTTAATATCATATAAGACACACCTACGAACCTTCTTCAGGGTTCCAAGTTCTCTCTTCATTCTGGGCCCTTACAAAGACGGTTTATCCCTGCCAGGAAACATATTTCTTCCTCGCTCCACTCACCTGCCTAACTCCTATTTCTCCTTCAGGCATCTACTCAGATTTCATTTCCTTCAGGAGACAAGTTGACTTCCAAAATCTGGGATAAGCAGCCCTCCTTAACACACACTTCCCATGAAAGCATTTCTCTTCCTCTTATTAAAAATCTTCCTACCCTTTCGTATGATCTGTGAGTGGTATCCAATAAACTCCTAAAAAACATTCAAAGAGTAAATTAACCTATGTTAAAAAAAAAAAAAAAGATCAGGTTAATAATTTTCAGATACAAAGGATAGCTGCATATTATCTCCTCTCTCTCTTTCTTAAAGAAAACCTTACTACAAGACACTCACAGGATGTTGTCTATTATACTAGATTTGTCCACTAACCCAACACTGAAGCCAAAGGGAGATAAACCACTTCCTATTTAAAGACAGTCATAAATATCGAGGGCTAGACAATTCCCTCAGGGCTTTTTAAGATGTTGTGGAAAAAGCTCTGCTACTCCGACCATCACCCAAGCCTGGACCACTTGTTACGTCCATAAACAAAAGATTAGGGAGAAAAGGGAGAGAATCCTGGAGTAATGTGTCCTCTGCCTAGCTTGGCAGGGTGGGGAAAGGAGTTGGATTAGGTGCTTACCCTAACCAAAGGTAAATGGGATGAGTGCCAACAGAACCTATCACAAATACGATGGTACCTGCAAAAAGGGGAAATTCTGTATCTCAACTCTTGGCTGCACGTGCATTGAAGCAATACTCCTTATTGATCATCCTTCCATTTATCCAAAAACAGGGAAAAAATGAAAGACTAACAGATAAAAAAGGGTGGAGGGTTGAAGGCACAGCCTACACTCCCATCTTTTGGCATTACACTGATGTGAGAGTCCCCTGAATTAAGGGACACTGCAGAAAAAAGTGGGGTTTGTACCTTACAAAAGGTATCCAGCCGAGCAAGGCAAGTACGGGGAAGAGGCTGTGGGGTACAATTTTCATGGCAACAGTGGAGGCAGATGAGGTGAAAAAAGTCATGCCAGCACCAGATGTCCCATATCAGGAAACTACACAGTAGAGCTGCCCGGGAGGTCACCAGTCAGGCCATCCTACCCAGACAGGGGGCTGGAAACAGACCACAGCAGACTGAAAAGAAACTTGAGCTGGGAGGTCCTCTAAGAAGGTGGAATAAAAGCAAACTTCACCTATGTGAAGAACACCACATCACTATGCCCACTCCGGCAAAGAACACCACATCACTATGCCCACTCCAAGCCCGATCAGACCGTAAAGTGCCTCCCATTCATTACTGGCTTCTCTCACCTGGTCCCTCCGTTTCCACCTATTAGAAGGAGGGGAAGGAAATGACCCACAAGACAGTAACGCCCTCCCCCCACAACACATTCCAAGGTGAGGAATACGGAGGTAAAGAAACAGAAATAGAATTTACTTCCCTCCTTTGAGCCACTTGGAAAATGGAATACTTTAAAATTGGATATGAGGCTGAAGTATGAAACTAGACTGAAAGCTTTTTTTCTTGAAATAACCATAAGTGACTATTAAGTTACAGAAGATATTCAAGATATCAATTAAGGGACTGGAATGGGAACCTAGATAACTCAGGAAAAGTATAAACTCTTTTTATGTTTATATTTTATTAAGTTAAGACTGTCCAATAAACTGATGAGAGATCTAGTCATCATAAGGGGTTTAGCACATATATGAAAATAAAACTATCCAAACAAGATAATGATTTGCCGAAGTAGAGGAGAGTTGGCACCTAATTAGACCTTCACATATCAAAGAGAAAATTCACTTGAATTACTCCATAATACTCAATACACAAAACGATCTTGTTCCTAACCACTTCCCTTTTCAATAATTGTATTAATTGCTAGTCATAGTAACCATCCAAACAGACATCTATAGAACATGAGAATATATCCTATACCTTTTAATACATTTTTTTTTCAATATATTACATACAGCAAGATTTTAAACTTCAGTGAAATTCATTCATTCAGGGTTCTACACATTAATGGAATGATTACATGGTTTCCATGTAAGTTGTTATGCAATTACATTATTACTGATGAAAAATCCCATTAAGTACATAGAATAACTGTAAAACCACAGTTTCTAACTTCCAAGAAAAACTAATCATACATAGTAAGAAACTGATTTTTGCAACATTTCAATTGAAATTTCCTTCTTGAAAAAAGTGAAATAAACTCATTTTGCTGCCAAAATAAGTCAAATTTCTATACATTTTTTCTTTAGCAATGACATTGTATTGGCTTACTAGATATATTGCTCATGACTATAAATGCAGGGAAATGAAATACTGCACACCCTTTCTAATCGGGATTAGATTTTTGTTGGCCCATCTGCTTTAAATTTTATGCCAAGAACCAAGAAAAATCTTGGAAGTTCTAGTTGTAAAAACAGAGGATAAATTCCAAATCATAGACTATTAGCCCTTAGAAAACACTCCAATGACAACTTAATTCAAAAGCTGCTTTGATTGAAGCATCTTTCCCCCTAAAAGAAATAATAAACTTCTCTAAAAAGTACAAGTGCATACACACTAAAATTATTTAACATAAACTGATAGCTTTTAATTGTTTTATTGCTGCTGTTTATGTTGTCTGTCCAAAAATTTCATCCACATTCTGCAAACATCCTATAATTAGCTATGGCTTCACCTATGGAGACAAGTAGCACAATGATCTCAGGTTCTTAATATTCCTTTGAAATTTATTTCAAAGCTTTGCTAAACAAATCAGTCAGAAAGCTTCAGCAAGCAGTCCACCCACGTTCAACAACCTTTCTCTACCTAATGATAATTACAGTCTGCAGAATAGGCAGCCTCTAATAAACAGCATCAACTTCAGAAGATACATATCTGCAGGGGCCTTTCTGTTGCCACAGGAATATTTTCAGGCCACCTTGTCCTCAGCACTAAACATTACCTTCATGTTAACCTGCTATTAAGGATGAGCATGTGAGGGTGTGAGGGTGTGGGTGTGTGGGTGTGTGTATATGTTTTGTTGGACTGGATTGGGGGTATATACATTAGCTCAAATTACAGAATAACTCACCCTGCCCAGATGGTTGTAAATGATGTGTGGTCCTTAGTTCTAAATTATTCCCCAAAATAGAGAACACAAATCTTCTCAGTGACAGCAGCCCCTGACTAATGGGTTCTTGCTCCCTTGGCTCAACTGAAAACATCCCTAATGCAGCAAAGCAATAAACATCAGCAAAGAATTCTCCATATCCCCTTTCTTTATTCTAAGCTCTGGGGTCACTGGCTTCCTAAAGTAAAGGTATCATCTCTACAGTTGTAAAACAGGAAGATAAATCTCTTTATGTCAACCCAAACATGAACAGCATTTTAAGAATCATTAATTAATTGAGGGTGGCTAGTAGGTAAGCCAGAATCATTTTATAATTATTTTAAAGGTTGTTTTTAAAAGAATCAAATTAATTTCCCCAAGGCATACTAATGGCTAAAATTACAAGTCCATTTTACATAGCAGTAAATACTTTTAAGGAAAATAGTATACAGTTGGGGACCATTGGTATAAAATGGAACTTATTCATCTATAATGCTTATACTTTAATGCACTGATTTTTAAGGCCATTTAAATATAAAAGGCCAACTTAAAAAGTAAAATAACGAAAGTGCAATAACTTGGATTTTGATTATCCCCAAGTACTTATGGTGTGTCAGGGAGTGAGTAAGGAGAAACGGAATGGAGAAAACTGTTAGAGGGTAAGAGATCCAGAAACAGTAGAGGGGAGCATAAAAAATTTTTAATGCTCAACTATTCTGAGGCAGGCATTGAGTTTCTTAGTCACTTTACATACCTCATTTGTTTAATTCAAGATTGCCAGGCATTGCAATTGAACCTGTGACATAGGTTCTCTCAATTATTTCTATAAAACACCACCATGGGAGGAGGTGGTACTAGACTATATTGTTCTCTTTCTTACAGAAGCAGACACCAAGCTTAGGAAGATTAAATGACTTGCCCAAGTTCACAGACATGCTGCCAGAAAGTGAAGATAATTCCCATTAGATAGCCTGTGCTCTGTCCAGAACATCATTGCAGCATTACTGTAGGAGTTACTTTATTTTGCATAACGGCGACACACAAAACATTCTAAAATGTTTTTACACAATCAATAAAGTTTTTTTGGCACATAGTAATAATTTGTTAAATTAAGAATCTTAAACATTTCTTCCCTCTATTCTTTTAATGTTATTCTCAAAGATAATTCCTACTGTTTAAGTACTAAAGATCTCATGATACTTTCAATGAGATGATTATGCCTAGCTAGGATTGGTGAAAGTCTAACACAAGGAGAAAACTAAAAATACATACTGTCCAACAACATGCCCAAGTTTTGTTTGTTTGTTTTTTCACATCATTCCTTTTGGAGAATCGCTTCGCCGTCCATCTGTACATTTTCCATTTATGCTACTACGGTACAGCTGCTTTATTCAGATCAGTTTCTCTGCATGTGCCACTGACAAACTATAATTTTTGGACAAAAAAGTTGGCCCACAAATCAAGACATTATACTTTTTTCATCTGTGCTAACAGGAGATTTTACGTAACATGATCTAAAAGAAGATATCCTTTCACTTGGACGATGTTTAATTGCAACATTAATTTTTAATGCAATGCCATTTTTTTTAAAAGAGCTGCTGTCTGTGTGTGGCATTTGTGTGTGCCAGAACATGCTGAGATAGTGATGAAGTGATCTTCACATTAAGAGATGGGCAATAAACACCAAAATTAACCACAAAGCCTAAAATCTTATTAATAAATACATGATAAACCCGTAAGTGGAACAGTACAAGGAAAATAAAAGAGAATGATAGATTTGACATAATATTTGAAAATATACTAAAAGAATAAAAATTTGCCCATCTTTCCAGGATATTCCTGTTAGTATGAAGTATAATAGGGTTTGTAAAAAAATTTTAAAAAGCCAAATTCAAGAAGAGGGCTGCATAATTACTTGTAAAGTTTATTCACATATCAAGTCACACAATTCTCAAAATAGGTAGATCAATTGAATTTTAACAACTGGGTGTGTAGGAAAGCTAATGCCCCAGAGGATTCAAAATCTTCCACTGCTCTTGAGCTCAATCCACAACAAAGTCAAGCTAAGGATATACTAGTGAAAGATGACCACATCGAGGATGACCATAATGAGATATTTTTTTAATGACAATTACAGCATGGGCAATCAACCTTCAGCAAATCTCTTGAGGGCAGTCATAGGAAAAGGCAAATCTAGAAAAGGAGACAATAGATCAGAAATAACCAATTAAAATGATCTGAATCATAGCCTTCAGAATTAAAAAAAAAAAGTCAGCCACATTTAAAGTTTCTACATGTTAATTATAGCTATTAAGTCATCAATAATATCTATCACTTTACATCTCCTACCACAAGTGCAAAAGATTTGTTTTCTGGGATGTACAAATTAATTTTTGTAAGAATCATTTCTCAAAAATCTCTGAAGTTCTGTTTTCTCGGAGCTTTTAATCTGTAGTAAATACAATTTTCATTGGGAAAGACAGAATAATGTGATGTTTTTTAAGTTTATCAACTTGACTAAGAAATGAAAAGGTAGTTACACGTGTGGCTTTTTGTTTTTGTTTTCACTAACTCAGTTTATTTAACTCTTATTCCATTGTCTCCCTGTAAAATTTGGATCCAAAAAGGCTGAAGAACATATCAGAAATCCTAGCTTTATCTAGGAAAAATTTTGTCATATGTTTCAGTGATGATCTTTAATATAATATATTATGGATGTCTTTATTACAGGACTGTCATGTGATTTCAGTATGTGAGTTTGTAATTGTGTTTATTACCAGTGTATCACCAACAATCTAGGATAGAACCTTCTTAACAGGAACGGAATAGCTTTTCTTTTTTTTTTTTTTTTGGGTAGATGACTGGTATAGGGATCTTGAACTTGGCGTTACAAGGTGGTGTTCTAACCACCTGAGCTAACTGGCCAGAACAGAAGGAGAAGAGAAAAAGACAACAGTGATGCCCATAGTTGAGCATAGGCCAAACAACAGCACTGGGAGCCACAATGGTGAGTTCCTAGCAGTGCAAATAGAAGAAAGTAGCAGGAACACACAGAAGTTAGTAGACCAGGTTTGTCAGACTCAAAAAACCTATGCTTTAGCAGTTGGCAGTCCTTCATGTTGTCAGCAATTTACACTCAGCCAAAAAAATCACCATCCATAACACATGTGTTGGTAATTTGAATTTTATAGCTTCCTGACGTGTTGATTCTACTTAATTTGCATATGTTTTATTTTCATGGCTATATAAGACCTATATATAGAGTTTTAAACCTGTCCTTAATATTATTTCATTTAACATTATAAACCAAAAACTTAGATATAATTTTAAAGGTATTCAAGATTTTTTCCGCATTGGAAGGATCCATTTATTACTCAAATTTAATCTATGCTTTTACCATTGCTCTTTTGTTATTCTGTCTCCTCTGACTTTCAAATTGTTCTACTTGTGCAAATAAAATGCTTTTGGTCTTTTCTGCCTAGCTAAAATCTGAGGCAGTATTAACCATTTCTACTTTCATGAGGCTCTGCTGAAATGTGTTATCATCATGGTTAATTGTTCTACTACTAAATTAATAACCTTGGGAGTAACACTACAAATACACAATTCAGAATAAAATCAACATATTTGTGCCCAAGTCCAAGAACTTCTACAAACATTATTTCCTGCATTCTTGTCATTGTTAATTTATGTCAACGAGAAAATTCCAATTCCAGAAATTTAATTCTCAATTAATTTAGTAACTGAATTTATTCTGTACTATTCCCTCTCCATTATGTCATCTCAATACATAAAAGCAGGTATCATGCTGAAATACTGCACTGAAAATGATCCTTACATTTTAAACTCTGGTTATATAATAAAACAAAATTTTGTGCTTATTGTTAATATATTTTTTCTCTTTTTCAATTTTTACTTATACTTATTTTTGTGGGGTCCACTGTGTTGTTTCAACAGGTACAAAACTATACTATCACCCTAAGTGAATCACTGTGCAGTATATGCATGTAGTATAATACATTTTTCTTCATATCAAACATCCAACACAAAATTTTTAAATGGTCATAGTGATGAATTCTTTACTTGAGTACCCATTTTATTTCAATATGCTACCACTCCCCCAAACTTAATTAACCTACCTAAACCCAAACACTCCTCTATTTCTCATAAATTATTTCATCTCAACTTCCTGCTTTTTTCTCAAAGCCTATGTTGAAGTAATAAAATCCAGAATGAAAGACACTTTTTGCATTGATATTTTCTTTCACCCTCATGTCAGATCATTAATTTTACCATGCTGGATTCTGATTCAAAACATGTACTGATCGCCTCTTTATCATTACTACTTTTTGATTAATTCACGTTATCATCTCACAGCATAGTTATGGTAATCATACTTTTAGCTGATGTCACCAACTCTTTTTTTTTTTTTTGTCCCCCAAATGCTCTAAAAAGAAAAAAAATAAAATAGACTTTCCCTGGAAGATGCTGTAATATTCATTTTTGTTTATCCTATTTGGGATACTTTGCACATCCCGAACCTTTGAATTCATGTGTTTATGAGTTCTGAAAATTCCCAGCCAATATGTTTTCAGATATTGACTCTCCTCCATTCTTCCTGTTCTCTCTCCTTTGGGAAGTCTGATAGTGTGTACATTCAACCTTTCAATGGATTTATATTTCCATTTCCTTTTCTCTTTCTGTTTCCTACCGGGTAATTCTTAAATATATTTTCCTGTTCACAATTCTTTCTTTAGCTGTGTCTCATCTGCTTCTTAAGCTCTCTATTCCATTTTGTTATTTCTATGACAATGTTTTTCATTTTTAGAGGTTTCACATGGTTGTTTTTTTTTTTCCAGATCTTTCTGGTCATTACTAAGTCTTTCATTACTTCCTCACTTTTGTGGTTCATCTTTTATTTCTTTAAATATGTATATACAGTCATTCTAATTTCCATGTTGGATAGCTCCAATATCTGCATTTCACAAGTGTCTAAATGTTCAGTTTTATTGTTTTGGCTCTCACTTAAAATATCTTACCTCCTCATAAAGTTGGTGATAAATGATTGTGACCGGCTTTATCTCAATCTGTTAAATTCCTGCAACCCGACATTGGAGATGCATGAGAGAGGACTCTGCCTGCTTTTGCTGGGAGTCAGGGTGCTACAGACCTGGAAACATTTTAGTACATCTCAAAGGTCCCAATCAAATGATAGTATCTCAGGGTCAGAACCTCCCTCCTTATTGTTTGCCCAAGACTTGGTATCCAGAGAGTAATGTTTATATACATTTCCCTTCAGAGCATTTACCATTCCATTCTCAGCTCTGATTTTGACTCATTTGTTCTATTTTGCAAAGGAGGACAGTGAAGCCTTTTTTTTTTTTTTTTTTTTTTTGTGATATTTTCTACTAGTTAATCCCTACCAATGCACCAAAAAATTGAAATTGTGTTAAGGATGTTGTTGTTTTGAATTGGTATATAACTAGAAGCAAAGTTCGTATTATTTTCTTAAAGAGCAACATCAACCAGTTAGTCCCCACTCTAAAATAAACGATGGCTCTTTACTCATTGAAGTGTATTAATTTTCCCTGCCTATTGTCCAATAATATATTCATACGTTATATCTACCTACAATTTCTCCAGGAGCCTCCTTCCATCTTCACTGAACCAGCCTCTTCATGGTTCCCCATGCTCAAGATATATTCTGCCTCCAGACATACAGCATTCTCCATACCTAGTCTTGGCCTACACTCTTTGCTTGACCCATCTAAATTCTGTTCCATTTTAAAACCCAGCTCAGCCCCACTTTCCTTCACGAAACCTTCCTTATTCCAGCATTTATTTCTCTACTCTCCTCTGTTTCCACACTCGTCAAAACAAATATCTTTAATCCCCTTTAATGTTTCCACTTTTCTTGATAGCACTCACTACCTCACATATATTTAGTTGTTGAACTCTATAGTATCTGCCTCACACCCCAAGAAATAAGCTCGTGATCATCTGTTTTATCCCCACTCCCTAAAACAGTGCCTGGTACATGGCAGAAGCACAATAAAATAAGAACCAGATGAGAGCATTTCATTCTTTTTCTATGGCTGAATAGTATTTCTCTTTATTCATTATCTAAATATATGTTCTCACTCATATGTGGAAGCTAATAATGTTGAGCTCGTGGAAGTGTGTATGTGTATATATATGTAAATATACACATACACACACATAAAATAAACAAGCGAATGAATGGCCACACCGAGTGCAGTTGTTTAAGTTATGTTAGCATTTTGGCTATGGCCAAACTATAAGGTTCATCAGAACTCACCCTTTTCCAGGAGACCTCACAGTGCAGGGGAAAATGGACCAACAATAAGCACTTGCTGATCAGTAGAACCAGGACTTACATGTATGACTTTTTATGGAATTACACAATCTTTGGAAGATACACTAAAAATGTTACACTCTGAAATTCCTGGCCCATGGAATATCAAATAAATTATGCAAAGTGTTCAACGTTTTTTTAGACTCTGTTGTCACACTACTGGTGGTTGAGCACAAAGCACTTGTCAGAAAGATGATTTTATTTTTCAAATAATTCTACTAGTTACTAAGTTCTTGCTTCCTCATACATACCAGTTTTGCCTTCTTATAACTTCCAAAGTTTGTACTAATTCTGCCTTCTGAACTACATGTGATGGAGTACACATAACCCACAATAATCTTTCAAAAAATCTGAAAATCTGTTATCTCCCCATATGTCTGTCCTGTGTATACCAAACACTTTCTTATCTCAGTTATGCTTAATTATGGGAGGATTCTCAAATCCTTCACCATCCTGGCCACAGGTATCTGAAGAGATTCCATATTTTTGATGTAAAGTATGTTGCCCTAACATGAAAGATGCAGCATTTCCAACACAAAGCCAAAGGAATCTTGAGAGCTGTGATATCCAGCCATTCATCATCAATCTACATGTGCCGAGCATCCACTATGTCCCAGACATGGTTTGTGTCTGTTAAAAACAATCTTTCAATAGTGGCATGTAAGTATCTATGGTGTTACCTTCATTCAGTCCACATTTTTTCATCTTGTCTAAATGGCTTTTTTAATGCTTCCTTTATGATTTTCTTAAATGGCTTGCTGAAATCAAGGTCTTCCTTACTTCAGTTTTTCCTTGATCTACTATTCCAAGACTCCTTTCTCAATGCGGTTATTTCGTGCAGTTAATCACCCTATACTTGTGCAGTTCTATATAATCTATAAGTTTTCAAACTTTATTTCTATAGATGAATACAATGGCTCAGCAATGTGAGTAGAACAAAAATTACTAGCACCATTTACAAATGCAGAGAGCTCACAGAGCTTACAGCAAGTTAGGTGTATAGCTGGTATTAAATTCCAAGCCTCTAAATACCTCATTTGTACTAGGTCTCCTCCACCTTGCCCACCTTCTCAGCATGCTTTGTTTCTTTGGAAATATCCACATCAACTCTAAATTAACACAATGTATTTAATATTATTTTCCCCCAAAATTAGATGTTTGGAATTGACAAAAGCTTTAATAATGCTATAGGTTTTGAAATCCCCATATTTGCCTATTTTGAAAGGCAGAATATTTGATAGAGGTTAATCCTGCTTTTAGTCCTTTGGTGTTTTAACAGTCAAATGCCTAAATATATTGGGCAAAATTTTCTAATCAAAATATGAATGTAGGGCCGAGCCCGTGGCGCACTCGGTAGCGTGCTGCGCTAGGAGCGTGGCGACGCTCCCGCCGCGGGTTCGGATCCTATATAGGAATGACTGGTGCACTCACTGGCTGAGTGCCGGTCACGAAAAAAAAAAAAAAAAAAATATGAATGTAACATTATATAATAAACTAAAACTACAGGTTGTTCTGCTGCTTTTGTTAAAGAAACTTGAATCTTAGCCCCCAAATCTTTAGCTAATGGGAATGCTGAACTATACGCCAATGAAATCAAACTCTTGACTCTTAAAAAAAACTTATAAACAATTAATAAGAGACAAGAGGTTAAGGTATGGTATTGGATGAATTCATTAGAATATATCTTTAAACCTCGTGACTTATTAAAATGAAGAAGTTACATTAGGAAGCTATTTTGGCTTTTGTCCATAAGGTCAATATAAGAGGACAAAAAGAAAGGGATGACGCTCGTCTGTTGACATAAATTTAGTGGAACTGCAGGACAATGTTTGAAGATGCCACTGAATACAATTACAGCTCACGGCCTCACTACCGCCCATGCACCCTGCAGATCAAGAGCCAAACACATCCCTACTGTCAGCGACAGAGAAACACTTACAGAAAAGTGGTTTTTAAGTTCACAGAAATGTTCCTCAATAAGTGCACAAGCAGTGAATTTCTATAAACTGGAAGATATTCATTCACTTATTCTAACTGAAAAACTGTAGATTTTTAAAAATATACATAGAATGTAATACACACATCAGGAATTACAGAAACAAGGAAAACATTCATATAAGACAGAATACACTGTACTAAAATTGGCATTCTCTGTTTTGAACCAGAAAAATGTACATAGTATAGTGTCTTTGTGCTTTCATTCTACGACTATTTCAAAGGAAATATACCATTTAAATAAAACTGTTTTGTAGGCCATAAGTCCTGCCGCTTGTGCCAGTGTTTCTGTTCCTTGAATGCTTCCATGTATAAGGTACAGTGATTTCGGTAGGATGTGTCCAGGGCATTTTGGAGAGGTGAGGACCTGCTGAAGGCCTAACTACTTATTTCTCCTTCACAATAACTCCCAAAAGTAGTCTCTAAAATAACTTCTGCACAGCTTCTCAGAAAAATGCTACCAATTGTTTACTTAATGAGGGCTACTAGAGCTATTAATGTTTAGTGCTCTTTTTCTCAGTTTATTATGTTAAAGTTTGCCTTTTTTCTTGCCTACATCATTTTTAAAAATCACCACAGTTTATCAGTCCTCAAGTGTAGATTCCCACTGAGTTGGGCTTCTTTAAGCAACTCACCAGGGAAAGTGTGAACTTAAACTCTCCGTTATGGGTACTGTTTTTGTTTGAATTGTGTCCCCAAAATGATCTGAAGTCCTAACTCTCAGTATCTCAGACGGTGGCCTCATTTGGAGACAGGAACCTCACAAACAGAATTAGTTAAGGTGATGTCATACTGGAGCATGGTAGACCCTTACTCCAATATAACCAGTGTCCTTATAAGAAGAGGAAAAGAGACACATAGCCAGAGACATATACGGAGCAGACAGACAAAGAACGGAGTGATGCATCTACAAGCCAAAGAAAGCCAAAGATTGCTGGCAAACATCAGAAGCTGGAAGACACAAGGAAGTCTCCTACCCTACATTTCAGAGGGAGCACGGCCCTGCCGACACCTTATGTTTGCACTCCCAGCCTCTAGAGTTGTGAAAGAATAAACTTCTGTTGTTTTAAGGCACTAAGTTCATGGTAATTCATGAAGGCAGCCCTAGGAAACTCACACATACACCAGCTCACACACCACAGTTCTTTCTTAGCTCTTATTCTTTCATCTCTTGTTCAGCTTTTACCTTCCTCCTACAACGTCCAGCTGCATGTGCAGTCACAGCACTGAGCTTTCGGCTTCCTTCCACTTTATTTGCAATGTTCTCTGTCTCTCGAATATCCTTCCCCCATTATTTCATGTCATTAACTTATCTTTCAAAACACATAAGTCACCCTCCCCAAGAATCTAACTCCTCCCAGGAGTTCCTCTTCATGTCACCCCCCACCAAGGATAACACTTGTGTCATTAGGCACATGTGCTTGCTGCATGGTTGAACTACTCCTATTCTGCATTTCTGCAGACCTTCTTTTCTTCTTCACATCATCTCTTCCTTCCTCCCCCATCATCCATTTGGAATTCAGCAAGTACAGATGACCACTGAACAACAGGACTGCAGGAGTCCACCTTTACACGGATTTTTAGAAATCCGCCTTTAAGTGGACCTGTGCAGTTCAAAGAATTTCCTTTTTTTTTTTTTATAATGGCCCTTAGGCTGGACTTATTTATCTAAGAATACAGTATATAAAACATACAATATACAAAATATGTGTTAATTGCTGTTTATGTTATCCATAAGGCTTCTGGTCAACAGTAGGCTATTAGTAGGTAAGTTTTGGTGGAGTCAAAATTTATATGTGGATTTTAAGTTGGGTGTGGGTGGTGGCATCCCTAACCCCCACATGGTTAAAGGATCAACTATAATTTTAGGTTTCCTTCGAGAATATCCTTAGGTATAATTCTAGGGAAAACCAGCTGATGCAGCACTTGAGAGCCACAGCCCCACTATAGGAACTTCAGCTCTTCTCAGTTTGCCATAATGTTAATCATTAACTGTAAATCATGTACTGCAGTACATTCAGCTTGACTGACTACCCTGGCGGTCAGTAGCCAGGCCAGCAGGAGAAGCATTCTGTGGGTCTAAGAACTATAAGATAGTCCTTACCTTCTTACCAACATAAGTGAGCAAGAGAGAGTTTTCACTCCCCTGTGATTCCCAGAGTATACTGCTCCTCCCACAGAGTGAGAAGAGGAGAACTGGACCGGATGCGTTATCATATATATGAAAGTATTTATGTTGGTGATGACCAAAGAAACAGATTTGAACTTAGCAAAAAAACAATAAGCTTTTTGTGTTTGGGCCATAATCCCAAAAGACAATCCTGAATACCATAATCCTGAATGCTGAAACCCTGAAAGATCAAAATTGCTAACATCTAAAATTCCCAAAATCACAATCGCAGAAGATCAAAATCCTAAAGATATAAATCTGGAAAAAATAATTTAAAAAACTCTTTAAAAGACATTTATTTACATTTTAAAAGGGGATTTATTTGAGAAATATAAAAACAGAACAAAATACTTCATAAGCCACTTTACACAATAAAATAGTGAAAAATAACATTTTTGCAAGCATAAACACTCAGGTATACTAATGACAGTTGCATGGGTATAACAGTTATGAGACAACGAACTACATTCATAAAGAAACAGATCAAAAAGCAAAACATAAACGCTTATGACTACTGTTTGTCATTGTGTGCAACCAGCTTTGTAACTATGGTCATTTGAAATGCCATGACAGACAACCTCAATCTTTTGACATGACTGATCAAAAAACATGATGGGTCACCACTGCATATCCAGTTGCCTAAAGAGAAATTTTATCTTTCACAAATTTAGATGAATGAAAAGGACATTCCTCCATTTATTGAGAAAGTTTCAACATTTTTACCTATACACACAATGTCAGTGCTGTGATAATGCACTTTCGTGGAGTCAAATTTGAACAAAAGGCATAAATTAGGACTCTCAGAAAATCTATATAATTTATACTTCCAGTATTGGAAATGATGCAAAAGTGACATACATAGCATAGTGAATTGAAAAAACTAATGCTGACAATTTAAAATAGAAAAAAACACTAAGAAAAGAAAACAAGAACAAAAACACACTTAATCCATTCCCTAGAATTTTGCTTTCAGGATTACTACATTTGGGATTTTAATATTTCGGGACCATGATTTTCGCTATTTCAGATGTTGGGGATTTTAGACTTCAGGGATCTTGATGATTGTTCCCCACCCCCCACCCCCCTGGCAGCTGGCTGGTATAGGGAACTGAACCCATGACCTTGGTATTACAAGGCTGCTCTCTAACCAACTGAGCTAACTGCCCAGCCCCCAGACTTTAAGAATTTTGATATTTCAGGATTTCAACGTACAAAATTATGCTGTTCACAACTGTGTCTGTCAGGATTATGATCAGCAACAAAGCTTTTTACACATTTTAAATAAAACAGTTTTTACTTTTATAAAATTAATATCACCTTCGGTATATTTTCAGCTGCTATTGTTTTAACTAAAACATTTTTTAAACTGTACTCTATGCCAAATTTCTAAAGATGGCAATACAAATTTAAAATTGCATTTAGAAAAGCTTTATAAACATTTTTATGTTAAAAGAAGGAAGTAGGTAAAAAAGGATGAGCATGGTCAATTGTTTCATAAGAAATCAGTTACACTGCATATGCATGAAACAAATAAATTTATTTTCAGTCCGTGCTGGTCCCTGGGCAGCCTGGCCCTGAATCTTTAAGTTGACTGGCTTGCTTCTGCCAATATCAATCAATGATGCCTGGCACCCTCACCTTCCCAGCCTTTACCCCAAACCAATATGCATTGACCTATTTAATCCCATTTTCTGACTTTTTCTGGTATCTGCTCCTGATTTCTTGAATTTCCCTTTCCAGGTCTTTCTCTGGCACCCCGGCTTGCCACCTCAGACAGACCCACTGTCCCTGTGTGATTCATTCTGTCATGAGTCCTGGAAGACACAAGACAACCAACCACCTGTCCTCTGGGACAGAGGATCTGTCCACAGGGTTGTTGGGTATATTCCAGTCCCAGGAGTTTCACTAAAATGAGACATTTTCACAAACTCCTACCTCTACTGAACTTAGAAGAGTACACATGGTAGGCACACTCAGTACATCTACATGGAATGAGTGAAAGAATCTTTTTCTTCAAGAAGAAACAAGTTATCTACAACGTTACAAGTATCAAAAAAGCTAAATTCTCTGGCTGGCTTTTTATAATAGCGTGAGTTCACAAAATTTAAATGGGATTGGAGAACCCACTATGAAGGACTCTATCTTCATGTTCATTCTTCAAGAGGAAAAAAATGCAGAAGACATTATTCAGGACTACCACAGCATAGTCTCTCATGTCCTCCTCCTTCAAGAGAGCCCTTTTCTGTTAGTTTAGCAAAAACATAGTTTCTTTATATACATGTAGTGTATGTGTATATGTACGTATATATACTATACATGTGTGTGTGCATGTATATATATATAGTCTTTCAGGATTCTAAATTTCCCCTCTTGCTTCTTTTTGCTTTCACCACAGAAGTCCCAAAGGTAAATTTCCCATTTTGTCCTTTGTATTAGTTTCCTGTAGCTGATAGAACTAATTGCCACAAATTGAATGATGTAAAACAACAAAAATTTATCCTCTTATAGTTCTGGATGCCAGAAGTCCAAAATAAGTCTTATGGAGCTAAAACCAAGATATCAGCAGGGTTGGTTCCTCCTGGAGGCTCTGGGTGAGAATCCATTCTTAATCTCTTCCAGCTTCCACTGGCGGCTGGTATTCGTTGGCTTATGACTGCATCACTCCACTCTCTGTTCCATTCTCACATGGTCTTTTCTTCTCTGTACTCAAACCTATTTCTGCTTTCCTCTTATAAAGGCACTTGTGATCTCACTTAGGGTCTACCCAGCTTATCCAGGATAATATCTCCATATCTCAAGATCCTCAACATAATCGCATCTGCAAAGTCCCTTTTGCAGATGACAAGGTAACATTCACAGGTTCCAGGGATTAGGACATGCACGTATCCTTAGGGGTCATTATTCTGCTTCACACACCCTCTTTCCCACAGAAGTGCTACCCTTCCAAGATTGCCTTCTTGACTCCCATATACAAAATACATCCTTTCCCTACAGTCAGTGCTCTGATATACCCAGGCCTCTTTTTCTATATTTCTAAATTTAAGATTGATTTTCTCTTTGGGGGGTTGATTTTAAGCTCAATTACATTTTCTCTTTTCATGCAATTTTTCCCAAAACCCAATTCTCTACAAAGACTTGAGAAATGAACTTCAGATATATCTCTTCTGAAAGTTGATGTTTACCTTTCTACTTACAAGTATTTTGAATTTTGTAGTGTTCTCTGTTTTCTTGTTGTGCCTAAAGCACAGGGTTTTATGTTTTTGTCTATTCTTACTGATCTGTACAGGTTTTTAGAGGATGTTTGGAATGTTTGGCTGCCATAATTAAGAAGCATAAATCTTGTACTCCAATTTGTGGAAGACCTGCTACTTACACACACAGGAACTTTAAAAAGTTAATAATTTCACATAATGGCTAAAGTTTTTTATAGTTATTCACAGAAACAACAACTAATTAAAAACTATAGGTTTAGACATCATACATCTAGTAGATATCTCTGGCTGGCTGTGGCAGAGGGGCCACAATAGATTATCTCCTCTGCAAGCATCTACTTGACACCCCAAAATCCAAAAGTGTAAACACTGTGAATGAAATTAGCATCATTATGTTGAATATAGCATTCTAGGTATAATGTTTCCTGTGGCCAATGTAAATAAACATTGTCAATGTCTTTTCCTCCTATTCTCTGCCTATTAAATAGCAATCATAATATTTAAATAAGAACCATCTAAGAAGGGTTATGATGAATTAGTCAGTCTGTATGTTACTTTGTAAATGAAGGCTTAAGCACTGTCATTTAACTTTGATGTATGGGGTGATGAAGCAAAAGCTTTAGTGACAGACTGTGGCCACATAAATTAATATATTAATATTTAACAAAGAAATGGGAGATGAGGAATGGAGATGTCTGCATCTTGCTATTAGTTTTGTAGGCTGTAAGTGCCAGGACTGGCTCTGAGCTCTTGCAATGGTGTAATTGTTTTTATTTAACTGTTAACTTCATCTGTCCCCAATTAACAGGTATAAAACATTTTCAAAACAGTGAAATGTTGTCAGCAATTATTTTGAAAGTAGAAACATGCACACTGGTATTTTTTGGAGCCACTACTGTGCCACACTAGGTAAAAGAACGGCCATTTCTTTAGGTTAAACTCTGCAACAAAGTACTGTCCAAACAAGCACCACCAAAACTATACTATCGAAGGTCTGGCACAGATTGTTTATCAAGTGTTTGATTGGCCCCACCTTCAGAAAAACACTCCATTTTCTTACTGTCTACTTTATCTGCTATAAAAATGATTATTTTATAAGTGCTATGAATATACTCAATACATAGCATTCTTACTAGGAGACAGACACTTATTACACTAGTAAATCTAGACACCTTTCCTGGTCCTACTTCCTCTGCTCAAAATGAGTCCTCTCATCCTCGCACTATCGCTTTCAAGGTCTATATCAGTTGTCACCACTTTTGGGCTTTTCTAGATCTTAAATAAAATATAATTATCCCACGCTCAAAATCTATTAAATACTTACATTTATGTACTTGCCCATTCTACTTCACACATGCATATATAATGGCAGCATAGAGGCACATTCAAGAGCCCGCTGTTGGTTTATACTAGGTACCAAGTTGGACTCTGCCATTTTTTGCAGTTATCACCCTGACTGGCAGATCTTTCTTGAGACTCAGTTTCTTTAAGGGAGAGGAAGATGATAATAGTTAATCCTCTAGGTTTTTCAGAATAATCAAATGAAATAATGTATGTAAAGTGCTAAATCTAGCTAACAAAAAATAAACATTAGCTAATATTCTTATTCCTGCTGCAATCTCATTCTGCTTTCTGAGTATAAACTCTCTTTGTTTTAGAGACTATGTATTAGGTGTTGCTGCAGCATCTAGGCCAATGCCTTGCACATAATAGATACTCAGAAGGCATTTTAAAAATCATATTGTATAAAAAATATTAATCAATAACATTTGTTGAGCTTTTCCATTATGAAGGTACAGTGAGAAAGGAAAAAAGACATTGTTCCTGACCTTTAAGTTTTAAGTGCTTAGTGTAGTTAAAAAAGCTTAGTCTAGGGCCAGCCCCGTGGCTCACGCAGGAGAGTGTGGTGCTGGTAGCGCCAAGGCTGCAGGTTCAGATCCTCTATAGGGATGGCCGGTGCGCTCCCTGTCTGGGCGTGCTGCAGACAACACCGTGCCGAGGGTTGTGATCCCCTTACCGGTCAAAAAAGAGCTTAGTCTAGTTAAAAGGCAGTTAATCTTTAAGTCTAGTTGAGAGAGAGAGAGAGAGAGAGAGAGTAAGTGTGTGTGTGTGTGTGTGTGTCAATCACTCATAACACTGTGAGTGAAAAGGACCAAGGGAGTAACTCAAAAGTGAATGCTGCCTGGCAAATATAACTATAAATAAGTAAAACTTAAAATACTTTTCCTTCATTTTTTTCCAAATATACTTCCTTTTGCAATTCTTCTTCTCACTCCTACTCAAATCTTTGTTTCCATGGCAATATTTCCACCTTGAAATTCCATCACTGGAATGTCTACAATTATTTCTACTGCTCTCTCTTGTAAATTGCTATTAGAAAAATTCAATTCTTCACTTGATGATGTAGATGAACTACATAAAAGCCTATTCAAGGTGCATTTCTCACCTCATCTTCCAGTAGTGTACAAAAGTTCCTACACAGAACTATGTTAGGTACATGTTAATACTTGAGAACAAAAGAAATAAACTAAAAAAGAATTTCAGACCCTGATGTGATCCACATACGACGCAAGCTTGCTGGGATTCAGGCCCTTTAGCCAATATAAAAACAACATTTAGAGACCTATTTAACAGTTAAAACCAGAAAAAAGAAAGTAAGCCAGTAAAAGAATTATCCAACAAGGACTTATTTCCTACCATCTGATCCTGAATTTGGCTAGAACCCCAGAATTGTTACAGGAACCCTAATTGCAATGGTGAGGTTTTCAACTGATGTCCTCTAAACCCTACTCCTATTAGACTCTTTAATGCTGCTTGATTTACTCTTTAATTCCTCTGTCTTAAGTTGTGCTGCCAAAGCCCTGAAGATCTGAAACACGCCATTACCGCTGAAATGAGTCGATTTGACTACTCTGAAAACCAATAGGATTCTAGAGAATACCTGCCAAATGCCACAAACTAAATGGTACCCTGTAATCAAACTGTTGGCATTAACTCACAGAGCAGACCGTCCCCTGAGCTTCTGAGAACCAATGGGAGTACTTGTAACTACCCCAAGAGTGCTGCCCACATTGAATGAGGCCCACAGATGCTCAAAAGATCATTTTTAGGAAACCTCAAAGCCGACAGAAGAGTCATAGATTCATTTCTGGCATTCCTTCAAGAATTCTAATGCGGAAGCTCCTATCTAAAGAGCCACCCAAGAATTACCACGAAAATTTCTAGAATAGCAGTCTATTATCTACAAGTCGAATTAATATCCCAGAAAATTTGCTGACCCCATGACAGAGTTTTGACTGCATTAGCAAGACCTGACTTTCTATCAAAATGACTCATTTTTATGATCTTTCTAGTCTACACAGAGGAAGCCTGTATTTTTTCTTGTTGACCCTGCTTATCTTGATACAGGGAAGAAAGCTGTCTTTCTCTAAAGCCTAAATCTACAATAGACAGAAAACAAAATGAATCTACAGTAGTAAAACATAAAGTCTAAATTCCCTCAACTAATTAGGCCCCAATTAAATCTGACTATATCATTTTACAGTATGCCCTAATGGGTCAAATGATGCTGTTTATTTTACTGTTGTATTTTTCTCATCTCCAATTCCTAACTACCTCATTAACATAATACACCATACTGTCATGAATCAATCCTTAACATTTCATTTGAATGCACCCAGAAAGCTGAATATTGTAATCAATATACCATGAAAAGCAAAATAACTCCATAAGGACTTGCAATGTTGAAAACCAATTGTGTTCATCTCTCAGGGGAGGGTGTCCCAGTACAGCAGGGCTACCCAACAACAGACTCTGATATACCCTTAGATCTTGAATCCTTATCTGAGAGACACCCCCACTGATTGCTACTATCATTTCTTTACCTATTACCAATCTTTCTCTCCTAAATGTACTCGGTTATAGAAAGGAAGGAAATCTAGCTCACAGCAGTAGCTACCCCAGATTCCACTGAGGGATTTCACTACTGGGACCTTCCTGCCTCACCTTCCCCGTACCTTTCAGGGGCTCTATTGTTGGCATCTCTTCCCCTTTAAATTCAGAACAAAATAGTTTGAAAAGCCTATTCTAAGCAATTCAACACTGCCAATACTGTGAGAAGTAGCTGGTGTTTGTGTAAACAAACTTATGTATACACGTACAACATAAATGTATAAATATATGAATATACACATATGCATTTCTATTGATGTGGGTATAAGTTTACATATGTATAAACATATAATATATATTACATACATGTAATTATATACATATATGTATATGTGCATGTGCAGCATGCATGTGTATTTGTGCATTTAGTTAAAAATATATATATCATAAGCTAAGTGGAGATGAACAGCCTTATAGGCCAGGCATAGCAATGTTTCATTCAAGGACATGCCAGTCCAGTATTCAAAAAACAATATAGGTATTTAGTTAAGTCTCTTAACAAATAATTAAAAATTAAAGTGACTATAGTGCACAAACTTTTAAAATTCCCTTTCCCCATTCTCCAAATCTATTTTGACAGATCCTTCCCTTCTTTTCCCCTATACTTTTTACTTTTCTACCCAAACTTGCCAAAACTTTCTGTGAATCTTATGCTCAATACCCAACCCCCACACTCTTTCAAATTTATTTATTCTCCCACTTGGCAACAGTTCTGTCTTTTCCAAAATAAATCAAACCATGCTGGTTTTTCCGCTTTTCACTTCATCCCCCCCACCCCCCACCAAAGTCATCCTTTTCCCATTACCCAGATTCTGTACAACAAAGGGCCACCACAAAGAAGCTGGTAAAAAGAAGAGGCTATGAATACTTATGCATTAATATTTTTTCCTGTCTTATGCCTGTCAGAGAATGTGCCTAAGACAGCATTTTTTCATTATCTGTGTATAATGGAAAGAACACTCCTAAGCTTTGAGGTCAGATGGACACATACACATTCCAAGACTTAATTTCCTCTACTGAAAACACAGTTGTAGCAAGAATCAAATGTAATATAGTAATATATGTTAAAAGACTACAACAAATGTCTATTAATACACACTAGTCTCAACTGTCCTATTACTTTCAATAGTATCTCATAACAAACTCAAGTATTTTAGCATGTATTTCAAAGTAAGTCAAGTATTTTAAAAGTGCCTCCCCTAGGGACTAAATAACACATGAATTGAAAAACCCATGCTGTAAGCTTTCTGGATGCCAAGTCTTTTGCAGTTATTTCAGCTGTCTTCTGTTCCCCACCCTCAGAAGGGAGGAAGTATCCTCCTGATTTGTTAAAGATCAAAAGAAATATTAAAATGCTATTATCACACCTAGAGGTTATAAAGAAAAGAGGAGGTTCAGAATCTGTGGTGTGCTTGCAGAACCAATAAAGAGCATTATGTTTTTAATTACACACAATCTTTTTTTCAGTATGGAAGACAATGTGCTTTGAGCAGTGCAAAGAATTTGAGGATTTTCTACTATTGCTTGGGGTTGTTTTGGTACCTAGTATGCTAACTGAACTATTTAGTTAGCATACTATGTACCTAGTTAATTGTACCTAGTTAACTGAAATATTGTCTAGTTTCAACTTAATTGTTTTCTATATATATAGATATAGATATAGATATAGATATTGATATTACCTTCAAGGAGTAAAACTTTCATATTCTATATACACTGACAATTACTTGATTCTTGTCCTTCTTTGCCTTAAAGATTTTACATATGAATTGAAAACCAAAGTTGTGTTTGCTCCCCTCACCCCAATTCAGTGGTCTATGTTGGAAATCCTATAAATACTCCCATGGTGTCATAAATCACTCATGTATTTCAAGCACATCATAGGACTGAAGATAAGCTTAACATCTATTATCTATGCATGGCAAAGACTGGCAAAATCAAGACGCTGGACTGCCAAACAGAAATTAAAGACTGAAGTTTGAAAAACTAGAGAGACAGTGGAAGAGGGAAAGAGTGTGGCATGGGCCTTGTGTGTAAGACTTTATAAAATTTGTTAAACCATTTTCTTTTGTTGGGGGTGGGGGGTTGTCATCTATCTTTTCTTACAACCAGGAGAGAGGCAGACTCTTCTGACCATCCATGTCAAAGGTGATAAGATGAGGATTCTATAGCACTCGGTGACCTTTCCGAGTCGTTGGCTGTGGTTCTCTGGTGCAGCCTGAGCAGTTGGTCCTGCGCCGAGATGCTTCAAAGCATTATTAAAAATGTTTGGATCCCCATGAAGCCCTAATATACCCAAGTTTACCAGGAAATTTGGGTAGGAATGAGGCCGATGGGCTTCATCTTTTATAAAATCAGGATGCTGATAAAAGAAGTAAAGCTTTGAAAGGTTCAAGTCCTGCACCTGCCCTTGGTCACTACTAACCAGCTTTACTTGGAGTGCACATGAAACATCAGTCTGCCTGTAAATCTAAGCAAGCTGTGTTAGATGGGAACGTGAAACATTGCTGTACATTTATATAAGTACCCTGTACTTCTCAGCATGAATAAATGTATCTGTGAGATGCAAAAAAAAAAAAAAAAAAAAAAGAGGATTCTATGTAGCAATACTCTGATACAGTATCACAGAAACGTACAGATCCTCAGATTTCTAGTCAGGCTATATAAATTAAAAGGAAACAAACAGTAGTTAGGAACATACTTTTTATGCCTTGCCCTAGGTATTGTGCAAGACTTCAGCTAACCCAAAAGCCCTCTGTTCAAATTTTTAAAAAATTAGAAAGAGACAGCTCTTCAAATAAGTAATTAGAAGAAAGTATTCTAGAAAAACCACATACTAGGTAGGGCTCCTGATGCGCCAGGCAATCACAGAGTGAATATTAACCCCAAGGCCCCCCTCCGCAGGGTGGCTTTATGTGGTACTCAACCCAGCACTGAAGCCCTGCTGCTAGGCACTAGAGATGAATTCAGAATCCCACATTGCAGGTTCACTCCACTAGTAAGTCTCATTCCATACAAAAGATATGGAATCTTTGGAGACATCATTTAAATGCCAATTTTCATGCTTCCTCTTCGAAGTTATGGCAGTAAGAACATCAATATTTTAAACAGGTCAAGTATTTTTTTAACTTCTAAATGAGTCACTCTCTCTTAGTAGAGAAGAGGTAAAATAAAATGTCAATGACTAAAATGTGAGTTTCTTCTTCAAAGACAGAGTTAAGTACATTTCTCATGATTCAGTGCTAATTGGCTTGGAATTTGGAAATACAATGGTGCCTGTGACAATGGGAATTCACTGGGCTCTGCAGGAACTCACAGGCTGCTGGAGAAAGTGGCCCAGTACTACCCATATCACACTTACTATATTTCTTATAATGCGATGTCCTTATAACTCTAAGTTTTAAAGTAATAATTTGTGTCATTTAGAATTTAAATGCACCTACTAATCAATTTCTGTTACTAAAAATTCCTAAGAGGTCTCTAGACTGCAGCATCCTCTAACTCCTCTAGCAGGCTCAGCTCATCAGCTAGGGCAGACTTTCCCACAGGGTCACAGCATATGAGGCCTTTGACTGTCCCATCACAGAAGGCACGTTCTGTGATTTGGACAGTAGTACCTTAGAAGTCAGTTACCAGAAGGTGAATGAACCAGGGCCTTTATCACTCACTCCGTATCAGTGGTTCTCAAAATATTGTAAGCATGAGAACAACTGGAAAATCTGTTGCACACCTAGGCTGTTCCTTCCTACTCCTAGAGATTCTGATTTGGTAGGTCTGACGTACGAACCCAGGAGATTTTTACAGTATCTGCAGACCACACTTCAAAAAATGCTGTATTCCATACCGTAGAGTTTCCAAGTCCTGAGAATGATGTATCCTCAAATTCAACTTGGCTCACACACTGATCACCTATGCCATACCAGGCAGGAACACCAGCATTTTCTGGCCATCCACTGGAAACACAAAGTTACTTCAAAAAGTTCTTGGAAATATTCATATTATCTTTCAATTCTATTTTTCCACAGAATTCTATTTTTAATTCTATTTTTTGAAGTACCCTCGTACAGGCTGAGCATCTCTAATCTGAAAATCTGAAAACACTCCAAAATCCAAAACATTCTGAGAGCCAACATGATGCTCAAAGGACATGTTCACTGGAGCGTTTCAGATTCTGGATTAGGGATTCTCAACCCATATGTATTCTGCAAATATTCCCAAATCAGAAAATATCCAAAATCCAAAACACTTCTGGTCCCAAGCAATTAGGACATGAGACACTCAACACGTAATTATCAAACCATGCTACACGTGGGTAAAAACAGAATTTCTCTGTTTTCTCCTGTGGAAAATGATGATCACAAAATATCTGTTCTATTCCATCTTCTCGATGAATTGATACAAACATCACATGAAAATGTGTAAAAAAAGTGTTCTGAAGCATTCAAAGTATACACATGTGCAAAAAAAGATGTACACAGATGTAAAGTGGTACTCAGGTATGGCCAACTCTTAAATAACAAAATACATAAAGTGTAATATCTTAAAACATGAATTATACATGTAACAAAGTATATTCAAGGTTCTCCTATGTACATCTGTTCAATGTTACCTCTCATTTTTATTTTTTAAATAAATAATGGGGAACCAAAGGTATTACAGAAGGATAACTTGCTTTTGCAAAACTAATCAGACTACATCACTCTAACTCAAGACTGGTAGACAGAAAAAATGTTTCAGTTTTAAGCACATATGGTTTCTCTGCTTGAATTACCCAAGTAATTGTGGCTCTGTAGAATCAGGCCAAATTCAGTGCACATCTGTAGGACTGTACGATTTCAGTAAAATATAGGGTCTGTAGAATCACACTCACCCCCCATTTTAGGAGTCAGAAAAGAACATGACAGAACAGCACTCAAATAACATACTAGCTCTGAAAAAACAATGGGCCAAAGCAATCCCATGGATTCTTCCCAAAGCATTACACAGAATTAAAATGAAGTCCTACTAGATAAATGAGATGGCATAGAGAAAAGGGTATGAAGCATGAAATACAAATGTCTAACCACTTAACTATTACACAGCTTCTATGTGAACAAATACCAGTAATTCCAATTTGACCTCAATGAATTCTGCAACAGCTGAACAGATTTGAAAATTCAGTATCACAGGAGGAAGTGGGGAATAGCTCAAATGAGAAGGTGGGAAAGAAAGGACACAAACCAGTATGTAATCTAAGAGAGAAGAGAGCCCCAGAGGCTGTGGACTCCCCCAAACAAATCAGAACTAAGCCAGCATTCTTCCTTTGTATTACAATTAACAGAATCCTGTTGTACAAACAAAAGGATAAATATATACTCTTGCTCCAAAATATTTGCTGTCAGATGGCAGCCTATGCAAGGACAAACCCATTCCCACCCAGGTTTTTCCACA
Source organism: Cynocephalus volans (assembly GCF_027409185.1). NCBI lineage: Eukaryota > Metazoa > Chordata > Mammalia > Dermoptera > Cynocephalidae > Cynocephalus > Cynocephalus volans. The sequence continues at coordinate 38,036,569 of NC_084466.1, read as the reverse complement.
TCATCTCCATCCAGCCAAGAATGTCCTTTCATCTTCTCTCCAAACTTTTACCATCAAAACTCAGCTCTATTGCCATCGTTAGGCTAGTACTTCCTTGTACCAATACTAATCTAATACCACTTAAGCCCATGATGATTTCTGGGGGTCCTGTCTACCCACAGTCCTTACTGAAAATCCTAAACTGTATACATATTGGCACTTGAAATATGCAGGCAGTTAAACCCTTTAGCTAAAGGCCCAATGCTAAAACCCCTGGGCTATAATCTCACAACTGTCACTGATTATCTCTGAGCTTTAGGCAAGTGACTGCATTATTATGTTCTGATTTCTTCTGTGAAAAATGATCAACACAATACTCTGTTCCATCTTCTCACTGAATTAATGGAAACATCAAATGATAACACACAAGAAAGTCCTCCGAATTACGCAAGGAATAGATACAGATGTAAAGCAGTGCATGTCGCCATCATTTTTCTTTAGACTGCAAATTCTAAAGTCAGAAGAAGTACATTTCCAACACCAAGGATGTAAGCTGAGATTAACCAAATCAGTGTCTGTCAACTATTCAGTAGACATCATATCAGTAAGTATTTTTCACAAAACATGATAATAAAATAATGAGAATGATTCTTCCGGACCTGCAAAAATCAATGATTTTCCACGACTGTTTCACCTATAATTTTTTTAGCATTTGTTAACTCACAGCTTAGTATCACAAAAAAGCAATGTTTTTTGAGATCAAACACAGTTGGCCCAATACTGAGAAGCTGTGTGATCTTGGTTACTGCCACCAGGAATGTTGGATAAGAAAATATAATAACCAAGCACAAAGAAGCATTCATAAATGGTACCCCTCCATAGATACTCCTATCAAAACATCTAATATTAAGATCACCCTTCAGATAAACAATAAGGCTCCTCTAAGTAAGACTCTTGCCTACCTTCATTCCTATCAATAGCACCATTTTGAGACTGAATTAACAAATGCACATGCTTGAAATCAAGCTGAGAAAAGAGTTAATACAAGTGACACAGTCTAAATTCAATTAAGTGCTAAATTGGGTGGGCAGTGACTATGAACCGATTCAATAAAAGTGTACGGAAGAGAGAGATCGATGGGAACACTTTATGGAAGAGGGATTTTGTACTGGGACTTGCAAAATAACCATGACTGTAATACACTAAAGGAATAGAGAGGGCATTTCAGGTTGAAGCAATGGCTAGTAGCTAATGAATATTACATATATTAACTACTTTATCTTCCCATAAACTCCATGGAGTAGGAACTACTATAATCCCCATTTTACAGATTAAGAAACTGAGGCAGAGAGATTAAGTAGTTTGTTCAGGTCACAGAAAAAGTGTTGGAGCCAGGACATAAATACAGGTAGTCTGGCTCCAGAATCTACACACTTAACCAGAGAGTCACCAAAATAAGACCTGATATATTTATCAGAAAGGTGCGCACACCTGACTGTATCAGTTGCAAACAACAGAATCTACTCTGACTAGTTTAAGTGGAGAGAGATATTTCTTCAAATATCAGCTCAGAAAATCTCTTATTCTAGCCTTTTACTATACCTGAATTTAAATAGGAAAATGTTTCACATCCTTTTCAGGAACATTCTATAATTCAAAAACACTGCATAGAAATGCAAATACACCTAGGGGAATAATTCAAAAAGGATTAAGACAAAATCTCTGCTTACATGTATTTCTGGAATGTCAATGTGAAAATCAGAAGCCACTATGGCAAATAAAATTTGGGGGGAAAAGAAGGAAAGCAAATGACAACATATAGTCATGCAACGTGAATGAAAAGAGGTAGGCGTTTCTACACCTATTTTATGACTTCATAAAAACAATAGAAATTGAAGGTTTTGATAATGACTATGAATACCATGTTACTTTCCAAAATAGTTGATGATAGAAGACTAAAAATTTTCAGCTAAATGTATTTAAGTTTTTAGTGAGTACAATACTGACTGGGAAAAACTATGATGCTGTGCATGAGGAGGTCACATGAATGGTCTAAAAATACATATGACTGCCAGGTCCCTAAAATGTGCCAATAGCCACCGTTTGTTGACAGAAAATACTTCACCTCAAATACTTTGCCTCTTTTTTTTTTTAAGCATGTACAATAATATGTTGATAATCCATTTTTAAATGGTCTGAATACTCATCTTTTGTATGAAATTTATAAGAAGCAACCCAGGAAGTTTTTTCTACTACTTTATTATAGCTGACTTAGCCAAGGAGGTTGGAGGTTTTAAATCCACAGCTGAATTAATTTCTTTCAGTTTAAAAATTAGAAAGTGTATAAATAAACTTTTAAAAAGAACCTAGAAAAATGAATTCTTTGTTTATATAAATTTAAAAGAACAACAAGATTGCCTTACTTAGCAGATATAGTCTTTAAGAGTATATAATCTATCTCAATCATTTTCTTCCTGGCTTAATTGGAAAGATATAATTAGTTATGACAAGAGCATACCACCGAAACTGAAGTTTGTGAGTTAGAAAAAGAATCAATCATGGGGCTTATGAGTCATCTGAAGATCACAGTCCATTTACGATTGATAAGTTTATATTTCTTTACTAAGAAAATCCTTTTACAATATTTCCTTAAGATAACACAAAAGACTGACCAGTGATGATGGACAAAGACTCATTCTTCCAGAGCTACCTATATGACCACTCAGTAAGACATTAAATTGATCAAAATTGCCACCAGGTCATCAGATATACTGTGCCTTGGTAGCACAGTATATCTTTTCCTCAGTGATGACTCCGGCAAAATTTGTAAAGCAATGAAAAAAAAAAACCAAAAAACTGTTGACATCTTTATGTTGTTACATATTTATGAAATTCTAGGTCGTCAAAATACTATGACAGAGAGGGACAAGCTCTCTACAAGCGGAATCTAATATGTGGTGTCAGTTCTGCTCAATCCTATTTATTTCTGAAATTGACAGTCACACGGTGAAATAGAACTTTGTCCATGTGACAACCAGGGAATATTTTTGCACATTTTTACCTACTGTTAAGTTAGTGAAAACATTATATTAAAAAAAACCATATCTTATGTATTAAAATATTTTTTAGATCCCATGAAACTAAAATAATAGATTAGTTCCAAAAGAGTTCACACTTACTGAAGGCTACTGTGTGCAACAGCCTCCGACCCTCTGTAGGTAAATCTGCATTTTGGGGGGTACTAAAACTTTTCATAAAATCTGGGTTAAATCCTTCTTACACATTAAAATTATAGCTGACTTAGCCAAGGAGGCTGTGCATGAGATGATATTGGAAATTAGAGCACATCCAATGCGGTAACTACTTACAATAATTTACAAACTTGAGCTACAAGGACAGATAGCTTGCAGCAGTGCAAAGATTCCCATTCACAAGACGTGGACTCCAGTTCAATGCCTCTTGCTTTCTGGTTGTGTGATCTTGGACACACACATCTCTGCAATTTTATTTACTAATGAAGATAATATTACATATCCTCAAATGGTTACTAAGGTAAACAGCACTTGGGGCTGCTATGTTTTCTTAATGAATTGACCCCCTTATCATTATGAAATGTTCTATTTTTATTTCTGGCTATATTCCTCGTTCTCAGGTGTACTTTGATATTAATATGGGTACCACAGTTTTGTTTTTGTTGTTATTTAGTGTTTGTATTACATATATTTTTCCATCCTTTTACTTTTTTTTCTTTTTTTTTGGATTAAAAGAATGTTCATTACAGAATTATTTCGTATGTGTCTGGAAGAAAATATTCTAAACTATTAACAGCTTTTATTTAAAGATAATATGACTGTGTCTTCTATTTTCTTCTTGACAGGCTTTTTAATATATTTAGACTTTCCTAAAATAAAAATGTTATCAGACATAAGAATTCCAGCTTGTGATCTGTGAGATGTCATGAGACTTCTTCCGCATTGAAGAAGTGCCCGTCTTTACTGTGAGAAAGGCCACTTACACACAGTTGCCGCTGTAACAAACAAATGGCTTAACAAGTCACTTCCCTTTGAACTGTCTGAACCAATTTCTGGTAAAGTCTTCTTTAGTCAGTTTAGGAATTCATATTTGCTCTCTTATAAAGTTACAAAGCCTCAACCCTCTGGCTTTTCACGTTTTTAAAAATTCTTAATTGTGGTAAAGAACACATAAGATAAAATTTATCCTTTTAACCCATTTTTAAGTGTGTACCTCAGTAGTGTTTCCTATATTCACATTGTTGTGTAACAAATTTCTAGAACGCTTTGCATGTTGCAAAACTGAGATTCTATACTCAGAGTGCAACTGCTCTCCATTTCCCCCACCCCACCCCATCTCTGGCAACCATCATTCTACTGTCTATTTCCAAAATTTTAACTACTTTAGATTCTATCCTTTTAACCTATCTGTTTTTTTAGATTTAAAGAAGGTTTCTCATAGATATTGGGTCTTGTTTTTTTTCTCAACCTGTCAATCTGTCTTGTAATCAGAGTTATTAAAGTATTTGCATTTGATGTAATTATCAATATACTGGGGTTAAATCTACCATCTTGCAATTTATTTTCTATTTCTTCTATCTGTTCTTTGTTCCTTTTTTAATCTTTTCCTTCCCTTCATTTAGATAAGTGGAGCATTTTTCAGTGTTTCCAGTTCATCTTCACTATTGGTTTATTAACTATATCTGGTTGTTTTATTTTGTGCATGTCGTTGCTCTAGGATTTACAATATACACCTTTAACTTATCACAGTCTACCTTCAAATGATACCATCCCACTTCAGATAGTGGAAGAACCCTACAACAGTATACTTCCTTCCATTCTCCCATCTGTGCTGTTGATACTCGTTTTCATTCAATATAGGTTATAAACTTCAGAATGCTTTATTATATATACTTTAGCTAGCAAACCGTTCTTTTAAAAGATTTTAAAAATATTTTCTAATTACCATTCTAGATGCTCATTTCCTTGTGTAGATCCAAATTTCTAACTACAGGTTGAGCATCCCTAATCCCAAAATCCTAAATGTTCCAAAATCCAAAACTTTTTGAGCACTGACCTGACATCGAAGTGGAAAATTCCACACCTGACTTTGTGACGAGCTGCAGTCACACTTCTAAATTGTTAAAAATACTGTATAAGATTACCTTCAGGCTATATGTATAAAGAGTATAAAACAAATTTCGTGTTTAGATTTGGGTCTCATCCCCGAGATATCTCCTTATGTATATGCAAATATTCCAAAATCTGAAAACATCTGAAATCCAAAACACTTCTGGTCCTAAGGATACTCAGCCTGTGGTATCCTTTTCCTTCTGCCAGAAGAAATTTCCTTCTGTCATGAATGGTTTCTGATAAAAAGTCTGATTTTTATTCCCCATATATAAAGGTGTATTTTCCCTTCTGTGGCTGCTTTTAAGACTATTCTCTTCATTACTTGTTTCCGGCAATTTGAATATTATGTTTCAGTGTGGTTTCTTCTGCTTGGAGTTCACTGAATTTCTTAGGATTTATGTGTTTATCTGAACAATTTTCAGCTATTCTTCAAATATTTTTCCTGATCCACCCTTCTTCATAAGAGTCCAATTGTACATATGTTAGGCAACTTGATATTGTTCCACATCTCACTGAGGCTCTGTTCTTCATTTTCAGTCTTTACATCTCTCCGTACTTTATTTTGGACAGTTTCTATCGCTATCTATTCAGTTATTGCTCTTTTCTTCTGTAGTGTCTATTAATGCCATCCATTGTAATTTTTAAATTTCAGATATATTCTTCATCTCTAACATTTAATTTGTCATCATTTTGTATCTTCCATTTCTCATCTCATGTTTCCCTTCACATCCTTGAGAATATTTATAAGCTATATAATAGATGTTGTAAGGTCCTTGCCTACTAATTCATTATTTCTATCATTTCTGAACATATTTATATTGATTCACTCTTTTCATTTGGTCATGTTATATTTTCCTGTTTCTTTCTGCATCTGATAATTTTGGTAATGCTAGACATTGTAATTTTTACATTATTTAACACTAGATTTTGGTGTATTCTTCTGGAGAAGATTTTTGTTCTGGCACACAGTTGAGAAAGCTTCAAGAATTGTTCAGCCTACTGCCTTCTGGTTCTTCCTATGCCTTCCACCACACACAGAAAAGTACTCAGCCAAACCCTTGAGGAGAGCCCTCTAAAGATGGCCAGTTTTCTCTCTCTGTACAATTCCCTCCTCTCTGATATTGTTCTTCTCAAAAACTAGTTGTCCTAACCTCTCCAAATTTCAATCCCTGCCTGCTGAGCTCAGTGGGAGTGCTAGGCCTGTCTGCATTCTCCCTCCCTGCTTTGCAGCCCAGAATTTGCCTCTAGGAAATAAGCTGAGGCAATCATACAGTGTACCTCCTTTTTCATTCTTCTCCCAAGGATTCCTGCCTGTTGTCCCATATGTAAAATATGTTTCATATATTTTGACTGGTTGTCTAGTTGTTTATGCCAGGAGGTCAATTCCCAATGTAGTTAATCCTTCATGGTAAGAAACAAAATTCCTCCAAAGGTTAGAGTATTTTTGTCAGGCACTTTATAAACTGGGAATCAGTGTGCACATGTTAGCACAAGAAAACACATCTTGATACGAGGGTTTTTTTAAAAGCTCATGGAAAATGTGTATTATAAAAATAACTATGCATTAATTATAAAATTTCATTGCACCAAAATAAACTCATACTAACCTGTGATAACATGTCTGAACAGGATCTAGTTTGAGGCACTAAGAAGGATTAGAGATCAGTTTGAAAAGCAGATCAGAGCAACATGAATTCTGTTAAAATGGAAGCAAGAACAAACATCAAATTTATGATGAAGCTTGCGTGGAAGAATGGTGAAATCACTGGTGCTTTATAAAAAGTTTACGGAGAAAACGCTCCAAAGAAATCAGCAATTTATAAGTGGGTAACTCGTCTTAAGAAGGGACAAGGCACTGTTACAGATGAAGCGGCAGACCATCCACATCCATCTGCGAGGAAAAAATTAATCTTGTCCATGCCATAATTGAAGAGGACCTACGATTACAGCAGATACAACAGCCAACACCACAGACATCTCAACTGGTTCAGCTTACACAACTTTGACTGAAAAATTAGAGCGGAGCAAACTTCCCACTTGATGGGTGCCAAAACTTTTGTGCCCAGATCAGCTGCAGACAAGAGCAGAGTTTTCAATGGAAATTTTAACAAGTGGAATTAAGATCCTGAAGCATTTCTTCAAGGAATTTTAACAGGGTATGAAATATCACTTTACCGGTACAATCCTGAAGACAAAGTACAATCAAAGCCATGACTACCAAGAGATGGAAGTGGTCCAGTGAAAGCAAAAGTGGAAGGTTGAGAGCAAAGGTCAAAGCAACAGTTTTTGGGATGCTTGAGGCACTTTGTTTGTAGACTTTCTGGAGGGCCAGAGAATGATAACATGTATTTATGATGAGAATGTTTTGAGAAAGCCAAAGTTTTAGGAAAAAAATGCCCAGGAAAGCTTCACCAGAGAGTCCTTCACCACAACAATGCTCCTGCTAATTCCTCTCATCAAACAAGGGCAATTTTACAAGAGTTTAATGGGAAATCATCAGGTATCCACCTTACAGTCCTGATTTGGCTTCTTCTGACTTCTTTTTATTTACTAATCTTAGAAAATCTTTAAAGAGCATCCATTTTTCTTCAGTCAATAATTTGAAAAAGACTGCACTGAGATGGTTAGAGTCCCAGGACACTCAGTTCTTTAGGGATGGATTAAATGGCTGGTAGCATGGTTTACAAAAGTGTCTTGAACTTGATGGAGTTTATGCTGAGAAATAAAGTTTACTTTTTTATTTTTATATTTTAATTCCATTTTTCTACAAATGTTTTGAAGTCCTCTCATAGAAAAAGATACATGACACATGATCCAGCTTTTTTTTTATTCTACCACAAACACAAGTAGACAAAATAGATTACTATCTTGCATAAGGTGAAATATTCTGTAAAGGTTAAAATTTGCCTCAAATCAAAATTACCAAGTTAACTCAGTGCATGAAATTTCTTTAAGAAGTATCCCTTTTGTACAAAGCACACCCTATAAAAATGAAAATAACTCTTGGAAAGGATAGCATTTTACAATTTTACATTCTCCTCAATAAGTCTGCAGTTAGAACTAATCATCTATTGGTAGCTTGAACCATTACAGCACAATCAGAGGGTCGTGGTATCCGAGTGTGGGGGACAGGAGAAAGAAGCTGAAGGAGAAAGTACACCACTAAAGGGAAGGAAGGGGGACAAAACTATGAACTTCATAGCTTTGCCTAGGGCAGGCCCTGAGGGAAAGGATTTGTCTGCCTGCTATATTTCCCTAGGTACTATCTGTAATTACTATCACAGCTCATTGATTTTCAATTCTTTCTATTAATACATTTATTGGCCATTCTGACATTATTAAAATCAGTCCAGCTCTGCATCTTTAGTAGAGTACATCTCTTCCCTAAAATATGAGCTTTGCAAGTGCAGATTTTTCTGCTTTAAAAAAAAAAATGGTCTTCTCACATTAGCAAAAATGCAGCTTCTGCATATGTTTTTCTTAGACGCCAGGTAATGACATGCAAAGATTTTACTAAAGATCTAAAGATCTCAAGCAGTCAGTCATCAGAGATTATTAAATAAGCAAAATCACTTTTCCAAGATAATTCTACCAATATACTAGCAATGCTGTCCTGTTCCACAGTAAGAGAGGGAACACTGATACCCTGTTAAAGGATAATGCAAGTGGCATTTTTAATAACACCATTTCTTCACTTCTGATACTCATTACAGTGACACTGTCTTACTAAGCTTGTACACACAGATATACGTTAAATCTTTAATGTTAAATTAAACATAAAGGTTTACAGAGGAAAATAGGTTTGTTGTTGGATTTTCCGCCCAATGCTTCTGAACTTTAATTGCCTGTCTTAAATAAGCATTCTGTAGCACATTTCTAGGTTCAGCTACAGTATTTGTACTTGTCTATATTTCTTCATTAAGCCTAAGGACTGGGTCTTTTCAATGCAGTACCAGTCTCAGAACCTTCTCGGTTCTACAGTGTGGCAAATAGGCTCCCACTCATAATAAACAGCATCTGAATAAATCACTCACTATTGAGCCCTGCCTACTCATAAGCTCCTACACTGAGATGAGGAGGGATAATGAGGAACACAAAGCATAAACTCTCCTCTTCAGAAGTTACACTGCAGCCAGCTTCATGGTACTAGTCGGCTCTCTGTGATACGGAAATATCCTCAACTCCTTGTTATGAATGTCCTGCAGAATGGTTTGTAAAAGTGTGCAAGCTGCCTCTAGGGAAAAGACCAAGTCTCTATTATCCTCTTTTGTCCTACCTCTAAAATGCTCACAGGGATCTCTGGTCTGACTAAAGACAGATATTTTCTGTTAGTAGGACATGGAGTGTCCATGTGAACTTATATACCTGCCTGCTGCAACACCTGTAACCTTCCTTGCTGTATGGCTGTGGCAAAGAGGCTTTAAGCTCTCTCATACAATGGTAACAAAGTGGGGTTTTCTATCACTCAAGTAGTGACTGCTTGGAGCACTTAAAATTGGCAAAACACAATCTCTCTTCTTCTCTCTGCCCCACTATTGCCCTCTTCTCTACAGGCCCACGGATCAGAACTGCACCTTGTTGTACAAGAGAGAAGAGAGGTGGGATAACCACAGGCTGCAATATCTTCGTGGTGGGCCTGCTTCCTCAGAGTCCTTGGGCCTTAGGAAAAGAAATGTTTCTTTTACATCTCCCTCTGAAGCTTCTGCACCTACATAATTTTTTTTGTTTTTTTATATTTTATTTATTTTTTATTTTTAGTGCTTCAATATTTAATAAAAGCAAATTTTTTTCCTCTTTTCTTTTCTTTTAAAATTTTAACTTCTCAATATACATTGTAGTTGATTTTCGTGACCCTTTACCCGTAACCTGGCAGGGGAGATACCATGATCACCTATGTAATTTTTTAAAAAATATTTTTGTTTAGAGAACTTTTCTTTTTTAAACATTTTACCTTAAAGAATTTCAAACATATACAAAATCAGGCAGATGAGCTAAACAATTTTTGTGTTATTTTCTTTTCATACAAATTCTTTCATACAATTTCTTTTTTTATTCTATTTTTCATACAGTATTTCTCCACGTATACTTAAATGAAAATTAAAAAGATAAGGGTTCTAATTTGAGATTTACCTTAAATCTACTTTTAGATTTATAAACGTACACAGATGTTGTTACTCTACTACAGTAAATACCTCATGAGAACTGCAGCAACAGAAACAGCAGTAATGGGGCCTTTTCTGCCTGTTTTTCTTCAAAAGAAAAACACTGACTCAGCACCCACCATAAGCAGGCGGGTTCCTGTGAGGTGGGTGGTTAACTCTACTTCCCAGCTGAAGGGACCAAGCATGACCCACCCAGCTGGGACTCGAACAAGCATCTGCACTTACGTCTGTCTCACTTACGTCTATGCATTTCTGCTTCCACATATAGGTAGCTTTGCTGTAGTATGATTTTTACGCGCATAATTAGAAACGCTCTCTCTCACTCCTTGCCCTTTACCAGGATCACAGAACGTCAGATAAAACCTAGGAAGCAAGGCCTCCTCTCCAACACCCCCACTGTACAGATGAAGACATAACGGTCCAGAGATATGAAGTAACTTCCCAACATCATTCAAGCTGGTAAACTGCAGAGCCTGGAATCAAATCAAGTTTCATGTCTTTGAGGCAGTACCCTTTCTCTGCATATTGCCTTATCTCTGGGTGTAATGGTTCTAATACTCTTCTTCCTGCTTTAGTCCTTTACTTAATAATACATTAGAACTCATCCAAAGGCTGACAGCATTTGGGAAGCTTTTGTAACAGCAGGGCACGAGCACCAAAGGTCACAGACAAAGTCATTCAAACATACCTTGCTGTGCCCCTGAAGCAGTATCACACAAGCACATGCCCCTCCTGCAGACTGCCTGGCAGCATGGGCTGCAATACCCACAAGCCTGAAGAAAACTGCAGTCACATTTCAGAAGACTGCAGTAACAACCTACTATGATATCACATCGCTGGGAGACTACAGTAAGAACCTGCTAAGGTATCACATAACTGAGCATGTGAGAGTCAGAGAACTCCAAACAAAAGACACACAGAGTACGTGTCCCAATGTTGCCTTAACCTGTGGGGTTCATACGGCCATAAGACAAAGACGCCTGCCACCAACAAGAATGAACACTGCCTATATTTACAATTTTGATTTTTATGTTCACAATAACCCTACGAGGTAGACAGAACAGGTTTACAAATAGCTACTGACTGGTTTTATATTCTTCACCATAGTAGTTGAATAAATCATGTATTACTGAGCAGTTATCACGTGCCAGGAACTACAAGAGATGCTCATACAAGACAATAATATAAGAAATAGTTCTTGCCCTCTAATAGCTTACAATCTGATCGAAGAGACAGGACCACATACACACACCATGAAACTATTCACAGAATAAGGCAAGGCAGCCAGAACATTTCAGAGAAAAGACCTATGTTTGTTCCACTGTCTTTCCTTAAGCTCTGAAATGTGTTCCTTGGTTCTTGAATTCCTTGGGAGGGCAGGAGACATGCAGAGACCAGCTGACAGCAGAAAACCTAAGTGACTATTTATAATGAGCAGGAGAGAACAAACATATGCCTTCATGGTGCGTTGAAACAGAAGGTCCATGTAAAGTAGGATATCTTTAAAATACTGCCTGCAACCTGCAAGAAAAACCAATTTTTCTTCCCCGAAAGACTTGAGGCTAAGGTCTGTGTCTTATAGACAGTGTCAAAACTAGGTTTTTCAGAGTGCTTAGAGATTCCAACCAATGCATAAACTTCAGGCTTTCTTCAGACTTTCTCATTCATTGTGACACAGACAAGTGTCTATAACTTTTTTGTTCACTGTAACTAATGTCTCATCTTTTCCAAAAGCCAATAGTTGTACATGTCATTATTTAAGTTTCACCTCTATGTTTCCATTTTCTTATGAAGAATCAAACTTCAACCAGCCTTTAACAATAAAAAAGTTAAATCTTCAAAATTCTAGCACTCATCTAAAAACACTTCTGACATCCTGAAATTATAGTCTGCAACACATCCTGTCATCTCCAATGAAAAATCTAGTAAAGTGACCAAAAATGAAAATCAGTAAAATTCTAGATATTATTTATTTTAAAGAAGATTTGATATAAAGTATCACAAATTATTAAATACAAATTGTAGTATTTAATAGAGAGTTAAGTCATAATATATTTCATTAAACACTGCAGGCTGCTTCTTTTGATGCTTATAAAAGAGAATAAAATTAGGTATGTCACATATTTAAGAAGTACATACAAAACTAAAAATAAAGTTCCTGTTTCCCTCCAACATGCACAGTCTAAATTAAGGTTAAAATAAAATACCAAACATCAGCTCCATTCACAAGGAACAAAATTGATTTTAATGAACAGACATTAAGTAATACCTATAAACCCACAATTTTTCCTGTCCCTATTTAAGAACACACATGCAAAAAAATACTTTCTATAAATAAGGAAGTGTGAGTTCTTAACCACACTGTCAAACCTCTGAAAATATTGGCTTTTGGTTTTTGTGCACCTAGATCTCTCCTGCAAGTCTTTCCTTGAAACTGAAAAACGATAGTTATCTGGATATTGTTAAAGATTACCAGGAATAGTGACAGCAATGCATCACCCTGTCTTTGAGCACTGGCTCAGGTCAGAGCTTCTGACTGCTCTTCAGTAGTTTTTGCCTTCTTCCAACATGCATGATTTGCATAGATTTACTATTATTCAAGTTGAAGAGAGTAGTGTGAAATAACAACACTGTAAAATGTAGACTGCTTTATCACTTTTTTTTTCCAGATTAGTGGAAATAGGCTATCTTCTCTGAATGAAATATTATAATCTGTATGGATTGTGCAGAAATTTACTTTATTCTAGATTGAGAAACGAATTAAAAAATGCAACTCCAAAGAAATAAATCCTTTCAGTGGCTAGGATAATCAATAAAGGTTCAAACTATATTCGGATGGTTTGGATGATATATAGGGTTTAACTTCATGAGTCTGGCTAGAAAATCCAGGTGAACTCATGATTTTTTCTGAAGGGTTGTCTCTACTAAACATATAACATTAGCAACTGCCACATAGTCTTTTCTTTCACGCTGCACTATTGCCTCAGTCTGGGACTAAATCTATATGAGTTTATAATTATATCATGTATATCGTGTATAGAAATGTGGAGTCCTGCTATTGGTTGACATACTCCACAAAGTTCATTTCAGAGCTACAAAAATCAACACTGAACATAAAAGTGAAATGGCATCCTCTACCAAGATGGGGATCTGTTGGAAACGCAGGCTTACACTGGAAAGGAGAAATTACAACAAAATGCCATACACCTGCCCACATAATGTTCACGAGTAAAGATTATATATTTATCTAATTTATGTCCTTTAATCAGTCATCTGTGCTGCCTCAGTGGTGGTGGTTGATAAGATAGGTAACACATCAGCAGTACATTCTCTTTTAAATATATAAAGTGGTCAGCCCATGCTATAACCATTTATATTGCCTTTATGCTTTTACCTAGTGAAGCTAAAAATGTTAATCATGTCCTTTAAAAAAAAATCTGTGCTTAGTCCTTATATTTTCAGAACCCACAAATTTATTCATCTATTTGGCTATATATTATTAAACAACCTATCTTTTGCTTTTAGGCACTTTTAAAATTAGCTGACCTCAATTTCATCTACTATGCCCTAGTCTTCACAGAGTTTAAAAAAAAAAAAAAAGGGTAAATATAAATGTCAAAAGAGAAATCCATCCAAGAGTAACATTCCCATACCTGTACTCTGCTATTTCCTAACTTAGAAAGAACCAAGCTATTTTGGCACTGAAATTATATTCCCATCTTATTTTTCAATACTTCCTCTTTGCTTTTTTATTAGCTAAACATTCACCAATTTAAATATAGCCATATGGTTCTTCTAAGGTCACTATGCCTTCCAAGGGAGTAATATTTGGGGTTACAAATGGGTGAGAATCAGCTACAATCTTAGATTTTTACTCAAGACAGAGGAAAGCTTAGGCAAGGAAAAAATAAGAAGTGTTCTGCAAACCACAGCATGTTCTGGAAATGAATGCCCCTATCATCAAAAGAAAGGGGTGAGGCATCCTTGGAAACTTCTGCTTACCCCTTGTTCAGATTCCAAAAGCTCTGTTTTGACTCTGACTGCCGGCATCCCATCAAGCATTAACATTCTGTTCTCAAGGGTGTTGATATTCTGAGAAGAAAAAAGAGAGAGAGAGGAGGAGATTCAGCTCTAAAGCATTCAAAAGACATCTGGTAGTCTTCCTTCATCTGTAGTGCATTTAGTACCGCTAACCTAATTTTTTAACAATGAAGTGTAATTAAATGAGAATATCAGAGTAACCAATTACCCACCCAATCTAAACTTTCATTTGAAATAATGACCAAGAAGTTGAATAAATCAGTCTGATCCTCTGACCTCTGGGGTGGAGGTCAGACTGTAATAAACTGGAGCATGGAAACCTTACATAAATTTATATGGTGCTAGAACAATTCATCATGCTTTCTCAATAGTGGACGTAAATACAAGGCAAGTTTCTCTCTTCCTTAGTTCTGAAGGTTGTATTATACAGACATCCATAAAAGAGAAAATCAGATAAAATAATTTATATAGTCTCGTATTAATCAAAGCCTAAATAATTTAAAAGCAGGATAATATAAGGCTAGACACATTTAATTTTTATATCATGGCAATTCAGATCAAATGAAAATTTCCACATAAAAACAACCAAAATAAGTCTTAGCTTAAGACTAAAATCTTAAGCTAAAGTCATAACTAAGAAATATATCATTTATTTTCTCTTCTGGTATATGTTTGGCTCAATTTACCACATCTTGAAAGAAAACTTCATTTATATTGTGGCTCAACAGTATTCCAACAATATTTATAAGAAGATTAAATCAACAGTTATTTTCTACTAATTTTTACTACTTTGGGGATTTTCCTGAAGTCAGTAACCTATGAAGGGAATCAGAAAGTCACATATCAGTGCTTGCTTAAGACCCAAATAGGCTCATATTTTAAAACATGTTTAGAATGCCAACTTTACTTTCATATACTAAGAAATTCATATGGCTAAATTTAAATGAGTTTTTTAAGACTGGTTATTTTTCTTCAATTACAGAATGTAACCACATGACATTAAAGTAGTCTTATTAAGAGGGAAAAAATATCAGTTTCTATATGGTTTGCCTACATGGTGACAAAGGTCAATATTTCAAAACCTTTGTGGTTTTTTCCTTTTATAGAGTTGCTTTTCCACAAACAGGCAGTTAAATAAAAACAACTCCCATTTCAACAAATCAAAAATTAAATGTTTTATTACCTAATAATACCAAAGAGTGCAGTATAGTGAAGCTCTAATTATTTCCCATATTTTATTACTCTTAGTAAGAAATATACTTGAAGAAATAAAATTTTTAGGGCCTCATCACAAATATTTGCACCAAGAAATCAACAACAGGAAGGAAAAGCAAATTTACTCTAGAGTTAACTAATGAGCATTTAAAAAGTCCACACCACCTAGTCTATTAGGTAATAAAAAGGAGAAAACAAGTTACTGTCATATTCTCATCAAAATTAGTAGGACACTTTTTAAAAATTTTTGCTTTTGATTTGCCCACAGTTTTTAGGGATTGTACATCATAGTAGATAGCTTAGAGCACAAGGAACGACAGTATTACTGGAGAGCTCAGAGCTCAGTTAATTTGTTCCACACTTGAAATCCTTTCATGGAGGCCTACAAGTTGTTTACACATCGGGCATGGATCTCAAATCCTAACATGTCACTTGCTTCCGTGGTTCTAAATAGCCAGCTTGGCTTGCCACCATCCAGTCTCACAAAGCCTTCCTGCAGCTGTCAGCCTTCAACTCCTCATTCTCACAGCAGCTCTAGGAATCCACCTGAACAAAGCATCCCTAGGCTGTTTGGTTGGTAGACAATGAAGGATGAGTTGATATCATTTCCTACCCTGGAGGAGGTCTTGCCCAGATGAAAAGGCAGTAGATGCTTCATAAGGGAAGCCCAAGCAAAGGAGGAGAAAAGACAAAGAGCATCCTGAAAAGGCAGGTTTAATGAACTGTTAGAATCTGATTAGAGGCTAATGTCCCTTTTAGTGCTCTGTACCAATTTACAGCTGATATACTTTAACTGTTTTTCCCCACTGGCTGTGATAAACTCATTAGCTGAAAAAAATGCAAGCTAACCAGAGTCTTTGAAGTTAAAAACTGATAAATCATGAAAACCTGACTGGGTCCATGTTACACTGAGCACATTTAAATAATGCTGTACTTTCATGATGGTTTTTAAAAATGTTTTATTGTTGTTCTTAAATAATTCTACATGTGCTAATGTCAGGATGTACAATTTAGTATCATGTCAAAGTGAAAAAAATAAAACATTCTCAATTTTCTAAGAAATCAAGTTTTCTTGGAAATATTTCTGTGATTTTCCAGGATCATTCCTAGTCACAACCATAATAAACCATAATAAATAATAATGTTCACAGTTAGGAAACCAAGCCTCAACTATTAAACTCTTCCAACTAGTGCAGACTAAACCTGTATATATGCCTGAAAATTTAGCATAAACATAAGCACTGAGCAACACAGTGTTTTCTAAACCATCAAGGAAAGTGCAAGGTTTTTATACAATGCATGACAATTATACAGTATTGATGATAAAGTCCTTGGAACAAAATATTGATGAGTTTATCTAACTAAGCTAAAATCAGATACATACAATCTCAGATGACTATAGACTTTAAATATGTAATAGGTTCTAATAATTCGGAACTGCTGTCATATATTGCCATGATCTTAATCAAAACTCATTAGCTGTGAGATCAATAGCTCAATTAATTCCCAAGAGGTAAATAAAATTATAGTCAATTTTAGTATTGTTGTACTATTTGTATATTTATGTGGTCACATTTTGATATTATACAACCCTAAGAATTATGATTTATGTGTATGTATGTATACATACATTCACACATATGATAACACACGTGGGTATGTGTTACTTGCTTCATATGAGTAAATTTTATCACTTAAGGCAAAATTATCCATAGGATTTGTTAGTTGGCTACTGACCAATTCCATATGCGCTGGATGAGAATGGTACTCTGGGTATTCCTATTTGCCAAATAAGGTTTGGTGACACAGTAATTCAGCTCTCTTACTCAAAAGCCGTAAAAGCACAATGGTCATTGATCTCAACATCTCAGAATACTGTGGATTGAATGTGTAGCAAAGAGAAGGGACTGATCTTCAATGATCATAACTCATAAGACATACAATGGGGATAAACTTCCAGGTCAACTACTACAATCTGCCCTCCTACCTCTCTACTGCAGGTCTTTTCCTCTCCCTTCTCCTCATAGTGGATCAGTTTGCCCAGTTGGAATAATAAGGAGGTAGCCAGTCAATATTCAAAGTCCTAACTGTTAAACAAGGTTTCTTTTCATAAGCAAAGAAATATCTGCTGATCTTTGTTTTGATCTCTGTACGTACAGGGCATATTTACCTAAATACGCATCCACCTTAAATCTTCATGTTTGGCTACAGGTGATGAGAAATATGAATACGCCACCCCTGCCCCATACCTGTGTTCCTAAGGGACATACGAGTAGAGACTAAAGATTCAATGTACCAAGTTGACTGAAGCACTTTCACAGCAAATTCTTAAAGGTTGATAATGCAAGCGTGCCAACTGGTTAAAAGTACCATACTGTGGGTACCTTTTCCTACAGATGAAAGCAAAAGAATCAGTTTACTGGGAAATGAGGCATTTGCATAAGAAATACTTATTAAAGAAGTCAACCTCTTCTCTTTCTTGACTCACCTAAACCATAACAACAACAAAAACCAATAACAGTAGCAACTTTTTTCAAGCCCTACAGCAGATGCGCCAGTTCAACTAACAGGTTAACAACTAACTCTAAAACCTATACTGAAATACAAAAATATTTAATTCCTTCCTCTTTTTCTGGGTAAGGGTAAACAAACCTAATAGACTGGAACCATGTTTAGGTAACAAATTATCTACTGCTATGCAACAAATCATATAGTGGCATGAAACAACATTCTATTATTATCTTGGAAACAAACATAATAATAATATTTAATATTTGCATATTTACTTTGGACCAGACCATGTGCTAAAAGTTGTGCATATGGATATTCTAATCCTCACAGCAACTCAAGACATCAGTGCTATATTACCTGAAAATTGAGGCATCTGAGACAGGAGGAGAAAAAATTGTCCAAAATCACACAATTAGTAAGTGGTACAGCTCTGTTCCAAACCCAATGAGTCTGACCTCAGCTTGTGTTCTTAACTGCCACACTCTATCTACTTATCTCTACATCAGTATACACTCCCTAAATAAAAACAGGGGGAAAATATGAGACTCTTCTTGAAGGTCCCAACAGTGGAACTCTGAAATCTCAGTAACAGCTACCTCCCAAGCTGAGCTGACTTAGTCAAGAAACTGAACATGCAACTTCTGGTCACTGGAGAGTATCAACATTTGGGGGAATAATAAAAAGTCAAATCAGCCTCTGGTTTCAAATCTACTTCATGTTTTTTTCCTTTAAATCAAGTTTTCAATGTTTATTTTTTAAATTTAATGAGATTATACATTTCTATCCTAAAAATATCTTTGAGTTAATTTAGCAAGTCAGTCCCACTCTGACTTCAACATCGAGAAAATTTATGGTAATTTCATTGCTATCCAGTGTTTTGAAAATATTCATATACTTGGCAGCTCGTTCAATATTTTTACAAAGTTTTATGTATTGAGTGATACAGTAACTTCATCTTCTAAATTTTATTTTCAAGACAGGTGCATTTCGTGCTTGTACATTTAATTCATAATTGCTCAGATTAGGTGAAAAGCATATTTTTTAATGCTCACATATTCTCACACTGATAACTCAATTTTGTAGAGGGTATATGAATAACCAAAGTATCTGAAGTGGTAAAAAAAATAAACATCTACCATTCTAGCCCAGCCTTTCATCTTTCACTCCTTTATAGTTTGGAAAAATTGGTATCATGTTAATGACTATTTTATCAACAGAACTAAGAACCAACACTATTGAGGGTTCCCCTACTGGGACCGTTAATTCGAATCCCCTTCGTGGTTTCAATGATGTATATATATATATATTATTCTGAAATATCTGTATTCACTCTCAAGAACAAAATCCTTCCATAAAAATCCTCACATCAAAACATACGGAATAGTGTCTCTCCTAAGGACTAGTAAAACTGCATGTTTTTCCTGATAGCAAGGATCATTCTGCTTCCTAAGCTGGTTAAGTGCTAAATTATCAAAAACAACGTACAGTTTGTGCTAATATTTTTGGAATATTTCCTGTAAGTCATAGTTGCTAAACCAGCCACGAAAAACAGATAAAAGGTCTTATTAAAGTTGCAAATGAGTGCTTTTGAAAGAGCAACCAACCCCAAATTGGAAGCCAAAATTTACTACTGGCATTTCCATAGGGCCTCAGTACATTTTTAGTAATTACACCAGATGTGTGCCTTCTTTCATTTGTTAATTGTGCAAAGGATAGTTAAAATGGCATCTGAGCTTCTGAATAACATTTTTCACTCCAGCATAAATACAAAATTTTAACAGAAAAGTATTTTTGTTATTCATACTCTGAAGAACTAAACACCTGGAGGTTGTGAGCTGGCCAAATCTTTCCATAAATATGCAGTAAGGGCATCTGCTGCGCAAAAGCCATCTCATTCCACAGCACCACGTTCATGAACCATGAGGCTCTATGGGAGATGCCAAAGTTAAGCCAGAGACTGGAGAACAGGAGTGGTCAGAAAGCAAGAAAATACCATGACAAGTGCCTACCCACCACCAAACTAGAGAGGAGGGCCAATCCTCAGTTCAGCCACGCAACATGTGGGAGCAGGTATAGGGGTGCCAGGATGGACAGGCTTAATCAAGTGGAACTACTTGTGACTTGAACATGTGGGCTTGATGTCAGGTAAAGAAAAGAAAGAATTGAGTTCAGTCCAGGAAAGGAAACAGGATTAGCAGAAACTAATTTTCAGGACCTAGTCTCAACAGGGTCCAGAGTTAGGAAAGAAGGGCAGAGAAGAATCAGAAAGCTACCCACGTGTTCCAGCCCATGCCTCCAGGCCTCCTTCCCTAGGCACATGCATGGGCACAGAAACCAGGCACCGTGAGCCTGGGAGGAAGGGCCAATGCAGTAGACAGGCCCCACACATGGACAATTAGAGGAATGACATTTGCAACACAACCACAATATAATCACAGAGATTCTCAATTTAAAAAATAACAATTGTAATAACATTTATTGAGCATTTATGTACCAAGTGTTGTTTTATGTGCTTTACATTTATGACATCATTCATTCATATGCTGATTTATTCAAAAAATATTTGTGGGCCAGGCACTATTCCAGTTATTTAGGATATACCAGTGAACAAAAGAGAAAGTTTTGTGTGGTTTCAATCTAGTCATTCAATACCCACAAAACATTTTTATTTTGCACATTTTAGACAAGAAAATTAAGTTCAGAGAGATTACAGAATCTGCCCAAGATTATAAAAATGATAATCATTCGAAACTCTGGGGTGAAAATTTTTTATTGCTACCAGGGTTAGAGATCTTCAGCCACAGGGTACTCTGACACTGCTACAAAGCCATGTAAACCCAGAACTGAGCAAGCCACTCTGGCTAGTAAGCTTCAGGCTCTGGACATAACAACAGTCTGGGTACCAGGGCTGAGGTAGAAGCAACAAGAAATGACAAACTGATCATATGCACACTGAAGGGAGAGGGCACCAAGCCCATTCTGACGTCCTTACACTGCCCTACAGCAAGTGCCTCTAACCCTTCGCCCAACTCCACTTTCTACCATTTTGCTCAGGCTGCATGTCAACCACGTCAAAAATGCTCCCTTCTCCAGGACTGTGTACAATGTATTCCAGTGTAATGTTGATCACTACCTGACAGATTGTTATTACACTAGAATGTTAAGTTCCAGGAGAGCAATTTTTTTCTTGTTCATAACAGTATTTCTATCCTTAGACTTAAAACTGTGTCTAACACACAGTATGTGCTCAGTAAATATTTGGTGGGCTAATGAAAGAAAAAAATGTAGCTAAACATAAAATCAATTCATTCTCTTGGGTCAAGGGAACGATAAGCTGGTTGCTGACGTGGGAAGAAAAGCATAGGCAAAATTTTAGCACTGTGAAATTCCCCATATTTGTGAAGAGTAAAAGAGAACTTGGTATGGCTGAAATATAATGTTCATTGCAGAAGTGACTAGAGATAAGATCAGAAAGGTAATTAGGGGCCAGGTCATGCAAAGTCTTCTATGTTATGGTAATTCATTTATTCCTTCAAAAATATTTCCTTAGTGCCTGCTGTGTGCTGGTGGTATAAGTGAACAAAATAGAATGCCCTCCTGCCTTAGGAGAGGTTGAGATAAAAGGGGAAGAAATGTTTGGGGATAACAATAGGTGATGGGAGTCATGAAGGCTTATTAAGCAACAGCTAATGTACCTAAGCTTTGTTTTTGGAAAGACAGTGCTAGAAGTAATTTGGAAGATGCTTATAAAGATGTAGGATGTGCTACAGAAGGGAGAGCAACCAGCTGCCAACCTACCACGACAGCCCAAGGGAAGAGGCTGTGCGGCCTGAACTAAGGCAGTGGCAGTGGGAATAGAGGAGGAAAAGCAGTGGAGAAAGAGTTTGCAGGAAGAATAAACAGCCTCTGGTGACCAACTAGCCGGGAGAAGTGTGGTGGCAAGAAAGGGCTGGGATAAGGGTATTAAGAATGGCATTGATTTGTCTAGATTTTACTCTAAGGTTGAGGCAGGAAACCCAGCAGGAAAAGAAACCATGTCATTCCTTCCTCCTAAAGGACCTACTGCAATCTGGGATACATGGATATTTGAGTATATTGTTTAATTTCAATATACTTTTGCTTACTCAGAATCTGTCACACAAAGGGGAAGGTTTCTCTTAAGCTGAGGAGGTTCCAATCATGTAATAGAGACTAATAGTCAAATTATCCAAACATGGAAACACAAGTTTAGTTAAAATAAAGTGAAAAAAAGATTATATCAACCAATCCTCTGATCCACTACCTATCTAAAAAAGGAATTAACTCTGCTTTTACTACCATGTGGGAGGGGGGGTGTGGATCAGTTTTACAGACTATCATGGTTATCAAAAGTAAAAACAAACAAACAAAAAATGAACAGATTATTTGGCAAAGTAGAAGTAATGTACATTAACATATTCATCAGTCATTTAACTTCATGAAAAGTCACTTGTATAGTAATGAAAAAACATCCAAAACACTGAATGGAATATATAATGAATAACATCACTGGTCCTTTGTGCCTAGAGAAAATGAAGATTACTATCAAGTATTAAGCCATTATTTTCTGTAGGAAATGAAGGAAATGACTATTGACATATATTTTCACCTTTTCTTGTCTACAATGACATCAAGTGGCTCTTTATCAAACCCAAAATGGATTATCTAAAACACAGGCTATTGAGTGTTTGTCATCTGCACTGCATGAAAAACTAGTACTGATGAGCTGAGAATAAGAATTCAGAAAAGAAATAAAAATCCAAGTTAATTTTTTAAAATTATGACTTTTCTAATGAAAACAAAATAGAGAATAAATGACGTTAAGGTTCTCTGTGGACAGAAAAATGGTAAATCACTAAACAAGTAAACGAGGTTTTGCTTTTTCTCCAAGAATGCATATTCACTCCCTTTCCATATTTATATTTCAATCATTTAGTTAAGACTTTGTAACAAATACGTAATTTTATATTCCTTGGAAACCCTGAACACAATACTGGTTTTTAATGAAATGTATGTTTCAAAAAAAAGTAAAAAGGGGGGGGGTATTTGCAGAATATCTGTATTTTTGTATTTTATAAATGATTCTAAAAATTAAGATAAATAAGTTTTTCTAGAAAAAAATCTTTTAAAAAAAAAAGCAAAGGTAGAAAAATTAACCTTTACTTTTATTTGATCACAGAAGGGTTATCAAAGCATGTAAAAGCATTACGTAGCATTTGTCTTATTAAAAGGTGTAACAAAAGTAGTTAGTATTAAAAGACTATATCAACAAAAAGCATGTTGCAATAATCTGTACTGCCTAGATGGTCATGTCAGACACATAACAAGAATGGCCAAGACTTTCCTCTACTTACCCCCAGCACCCTGGGTCCTGGGAATGCAGTGGAGAAAAGACATTACTAGTGGGCTGCCAAGTAACCAAATGCATACGCTCAACCCAAAATGTATTCTGTCAGTTTCCAAGGATATCCATCCCTGGATGTGATTTTTCCAGATTCCCCAAATGATGTATTTAGTTATAACAATTAAATTTTTGTACAATCCAATTCCTGTACTCATTTGACATTTTTATTGTCAATACTGTTAAATACCTCTTTTCATTTTACCCAATATCATCTAAGAATTCTGACTACCTTATCTCTTACCTTTTTAAAACCATTCTATCTTCCATGTCCATACTTTTTCTGCACATTTTCATTACTGTATAGAGGTGGAAGTCAGAATAGAATGTTGCCTAGGAGCAAGGGCCTAATGATCAGACTTTCTGCTTTATACTCTACCACCCACTAGGTATATAACCCTTTCACGGTTTCAGTTGTCTCGTCTGTAAAATACTGATAAAAAAAAATTGTATAACATAGAAAGTTAAGGTTCCAAAGAGACAATGCATATAAAATACTTAGCATAAAATAAGTCTTTTATACATGTTTATAGATAATAAATAAGTATAATTAGCAGTAGTAATAGTAGTCATATTTCATTAACTCTTCTCAAAATGATTTTTAGGTATGGGTGTCCTAATATGATTTTTTTTTTTTTTTTTTTTTTTTTTACTTTTTGCAGAACCATTAGTTTTATTTATTAGATTCTCTATATGAACTATTATATAACTAGAATGGACATATTAGATTTGTTAAACAAAAAAAAAAGGTAACTACTGATGAAACATTGACCTACACAATTACTATGTACTTCTCATGGTAAATGGCAGCAATAAACTATATTATCTGTTTAAAATGGTGAAGATGTATACATTAATTATACAGGGATACAACACACCTCCTCATGGACATCTTAATGAGGACATTTAGTATTTTCCATCTACTAAAGACAACCATCAAGGGTCTGCTATCACTTCCTGGCAATCAAATGCTCTGTGTGATGCAGTGCTAAATAAAATGGCTTTACTGGTTCTCTTTCACATGATCACCCAGAAATGCACTGTTTAAAAGAAAGATATTTACCACTGCAACATATTCAATGAATACATTACTGAAGAAGTTACCTACAAAGTGGCCTGTAATTTAAGCTGTGGAAAACTTCCAAATTTGAGGAAGAGAAAAGAACTACACAGGATATAAAACACTAGTAAATCCAAATTGCTAAAACTTTAAAATAGCCTGCATTTTGGGCAATATGAAGCCAGCAATATCAACCCCTCCATGCCGTTACACAGGCTGCAGTCATAATCTTGATGACGGCCTTCTCCATCTCTGCTCTTCCACATGCAACCAACTATCCCTACCCCTTCTCAAATTTCTATAGGGAGAAAGAGAGAGAGAGAGAGAGACAGAGAGAGAAAGAGAAAGAAAAAGAGAGGGGGGAGAGATATGAATTAAATCCCGTGCTATTTTTTCCCTTTATGGGTCTTTCTCAAATTCTAAAACATAACACAACACAACAGAAGTCAGAAAAGAAACAAAATTCATTCAACAGAATTTGGAATACACTTTTTTATTAAGGAATTATATAACTGCACTGCATTTACTCAGGCCTTGCTACTTCCTGCCAGCCTCTTAATAAACCTGGCTTATAAAAATAGAAACAGTATAATTTTGAACCTGTACAACTTCCTATACCCAGGGAGTTTCTATTACCCTCTTCTGCTATTTGATACTGAATATAGCTAAAATAAATGTTGCTCATAGACAGAGTAAATTTGCCCTGCTTAGGAAGTCCAGTGTTGTAACTCATATTCTTTTAGACCAGGGTCTCTGCACTATGAATATTAACATAAGAAACTGTTGTGGCAGCTGTCCTGTCCTGTGCATTGTATGATGTTTAGCGGCACCTCTAGCTTCTACCACTAGATCCCAGTAACATCCCCTCTGTTGTGACAATAAAAATGCCTTCGGAAATTGCCAATATTGCATGGGAGAGGGAAGGAGGCACCCCATTTAAGAACCACCATTTTATTATTACTGCTGTTATGAACTTGTTAGGAAAGAATCTTAATTTCATGCTGAATTATATCACCCAATAAAATCGTATAAACAGAAATTCAATATTAAAAGAAAATAATACCTGATAAAGAATATTTATAGTTAGTATTGGAAGATACCTGCTGGCAAGTTAGCAACATTTTATAAAGTGAGTTTATTATTTTGTTTGAATTCCATCTACCCTTTCTGCATACCCAAATTTTCCTACTAGACAAGTACAAAGATTTTAGAAAGGGGTTGCTAATTTGCTCATTTTTTCAAGCCATGGGAACTGAAAGAAGTCTGCAGGGATTTTGAGATTAATATAGCAACTTAGGGAAGATTCCTGGCCCCATTCTTAGACATGGCCAATGAGAATCTACCACATTTGCTTCCAAAAGCCTCCAAAGTAAGAAACTGTAATTACCCAAATGAATATGGTGACTTAATTTTCAACAAGGAACTAAAAGAGTTTCATTCTTGGCTCTACACTTGATTTTATGGATGATGTTTTTATACTTTGCTTTTCTTCATAGAAACTAGGACTGACCCGTATTATCAAGAAGAAAGTATTTCACAATATGAAATAAAACACAAACATGTTTATATTTTATTAATTTTGTTAGAAATGTTATCTTTTAGGTAACGTAAAATTCAATACAACTTTGTGGTTGTTCCATATAGTTGCTGAGAACTAAAAGAACAAATAATCACCACAGGCTATACAAATTACATTGCTAAAGAAAAGGGGAAGGGTTCTTTCTTACAAAAAAATTAAATGATGTGAGGAGCAGTAGGGCAAGAAACATGATTTTTAATTTTGGATCCCCTCCAAAGATCTTACTGCTAATTCACAGGAATAAAAGAAAAAAATTGTTTTTAGAGGATAGGAAACAAGGTGACAAGGCAAACCATAAATTCACTTCCATTAGTTTAAGCAGCTTCTTTGCACGGTCTGTAACTGTGCTGTCTGGGTAGCCATTAGCTACATGCAGCTACTGAGCAGGTGAAATGAGACTATTCCAAATTTAGATGTGTTTTATATGTAAACTGCACACTGGATTTTGAAGACTTAGTATAAAAAATAATTTAGAATTTCTCATTAATTTTGAGTTAGTTACATTTTAAAATAATATTTTGGTTATACTGGGTTTAATAAAATATATTATTAGAGTTAATTTAACTTTTTAAATGTCTACTAGAAAACAAAAAACATCAACATTTTTAGTGTTTACTAGGAAATTTAACATTACAAAAATGGATTGCATTATATATCTCTTAAACAAAGCAGTTCTACACAATCACTTCAGTGGATCTCAACCTGAATTGGTACTATGATCTTCCCTCCAGCCTTCATCCAATCCTTCTGGAAATTGGGGAGTGTGGTAGGGATGAAGGGAGAAAAATGGAAGTTTTGAATGTCCAAAATTGGAGGAATGCCACTGACCTTTAGTGCCCAGGGATGCTAAAAGTCCTCAGAGCATGAGTCAGTCCCAAACAACAAAGAAGTGCCCTATTCACAATCTCAAGTTGTGCCTCCACTGAAAAACACACAGGTGATCTCATCTGCTAGCCAGACTTCAGCAACTATTTGCCAGAACCCAACTCTATCTTCAGCCCTAATCTGTTTCTCTCAAGATCCAGAACTGTATTCCAACTGACCCCTTAACATTTCCAATTGGACATTCCAAGGTCGTGGCACAACTAACAAATCCAAACAAAAACCAAATTCAGTATCTCTGACCTACATTATCCCTTTCAAAAAAAAAAAAAGGAAAGAAAGACCTTGCTCTGCTTCATGAATTTTCCTTAAGGAATGACATCACCACCCCTTTTTCTCAGGCTAGCAAACTTTCCCTTGCTACCCCACACAAAATGTTAACAGAATCCTTGGCCAGTCACAGCCAGCCTTTCCTCTCTACTTCAATTAGTCTTCATTCCGTATGTGATGGTCCTGCTATCATCTCTTCTTCTAGTCCGTTGCCAAGAATATCTTGGAAGAGAGGGAAATTGCTCCTGTAACTATGTCAACAGCTCGATTTTACCAGCTCCAGAGGGAAAACCTCATCAATCTTTGATAACAGTAAAATGTAAGGTCATAAGGAAGCCTTAGAAAATTTGACATAAGGCTTCCTTATGTTAAAGGAAATTTGTTAAAGGAAAAATCATAAATTATGTCTATTACTAGATAAGGATGAGAAGATCTAATATTTAAAATGTTTACATATTATATAATTTGCATTATAGTTATTTAAAGCAAATATGAAAGGATTTATTTTAGGGGCATTATTTTTCAATGAATTGTCACATAAGTGCTATTTCATTTTTGTTATTATTGTTGTTGTGGCTGGCCA
Source organism: Cynocephalus volans (assembly GCF_027409185.1). Classification (NCBI taxonomy): domain Eukaryota; kingdom Metazoa; phylum Chordata; class Mammalia; order Dermoptera; family Cynocephalidae; genus Cynocephalus; species Cynocephalus volans. The sequence continues at coordinate 38,008,724 of NC_084466.1, read as the reverse complement.
GTAATGCTACCTTTAAAAACAAAAATATTGCTTCTAGATTTTAAAAGGGCTAACTAAACATGGTAAGATTTTATTTTGTTCCTAAGTAAATGGTTTAGTCCTAAAGATTAGACCATGGTGAACCATCACCACCTTTTGAATATATGAAATTACAGGAACAGAAGCTTCAAATATTACAAAACAATTTTTTTCTTTTACCATTAACTTGAAAGTCTCTCTGGAAAAAACTGGAGATACACAAATGGATGAGAAACATCAAGGCCTACTAGCACCCTGGTAAAAATTATGACATTAAAAACCAATGCCAATCTAAGAAAATATCAACCATAGAACTGCTTCCAGTATCAATAATCACAATAATTGGAAGTAATTCAATGCCAAACAACTGGGAAATAAGTGAATACATTATGTAATATCCAAACCAATGACTAATATTTATATATCAAACTTATGATAGGTAGCTCTTCATCTTGATGTGAATGACTGCTCATACAGAAGTGACAAAAAGATGGCACAACTTTAAAAATATTGCTTATGACAGAAAGAGAGAGCACTGAAATGATACACATTCACGATTGGAGCTGACAGAATACAGAGTGGTATTTTTAGTTTTTGCTTTGACATATTTTGTCACCTTTTTATGAATTTCATATATTATCTGTATAATTAAAAGAAATGCTTTAACTTCAAAATCTGAGGTTAAAAAAGACCCCGGCAGGCTAAAAGAAAAACAAATGATCAGGAAAGAAATCAAAGTTCCTATCCAGGTTAACACTCAAAGTGTAAGAGCCACTTTGGTTCACTAACCAGGAAAACGTACATACACACAAATGCTCTTGCATGTATACTCACTTACATTAAAATGTAACTAATACAAACCTAAAAAGTATGGAAGTGAAATTGAACTTATTATCTAAGTTATATTTTTAATTGATGCATTGAATCTGTTATATTGCTTGAGGCTATAAGCCAATCTTTGCAAATATTTTCATTATGCACAGATCTGTGTTATATTGTTATCTAATCTGGGAATGACGTAAATTTTTTACGTTCTTGGGAATTCCACAGCAATAGACAAATGAACACATTATACTATTACCTTGTGCTAAGTATTTAAGCAAGTATGTGCCAAATATTTTTCTCTCTACAGAGAGTAACCAGTGAATGTATTTGAAATGATTTAGTCATATGGAAAAATCAATCTTTTCTGCTCTTATCTGGGAAAATACAGAGAAACAAAAAGATTTATACCATCAGATTTTTAAACAAAATATACTATAATTACCACAATTGGACTTTCTGCCCTTTGTGTAGATCTCTCACTTCCCAGGGCCTTTAATCATGAGAGCCAGTCTCAGATTATATAACAGTATTTGAAATGTTATTTGAGAAAATTCCTAGAGAGTTACTATGAAAAGAACTGGATTCTCACTAACAATACACTTTTGGAAGAAGTAAAATATCCTCTGGGACTTCCAGTTTCCTGTCCAGCATGTAAATAGCTTAGAAGTTATCGCTCCATCCTAACAACAAGTTAAAAGCCAAATAAACAGAAAAATCAACTCTTCTTACATCCACCAGAGACATGAGGTGACAGGCGAATGCTGCCCCAAAGTTGGAGAGAAAGATGAGACAATACAGGGAAACACAATAGAACAGAAACCTTCATGGGAACCATAACCCACATAGAAAAACCTGGACTGTAACTGATAAATTTCCAGAGACTCAGTGTAAACAACTCAGAGTTAAACACTCCAGGGGGACCAAGTCATAGGGGGGGTCCCCACATTTGAACAGTGAAATTTGCATTCTTTATAAAGTAGATTTTTAAAATAAAATACAAGGAGTTTGTATTAAAATACTATTTAAAGGCAAAAGACCTGAACAGATTCCTCTCCAAAGAAAACATAAATGGCAAGTAAGCATATGGAAAAATGTTCAACACCAAATGTCATTAGGGAATTGGAAATTAAAACAATGAGATACTACCACACACTCATTAGAATGGTAAAAACACTGACAGCGCCAAATACTGGTGAGGATGGAAAGCAACAGGAATTCTCACTCATTGCTGGTGGGAATGAAAAATGGTACAGCCACTTTAGAAGATGGTTTGGCAGTTTTTTACAACTAAACATATTCTTAGCATAAGATCCCACTGCTATGCTCTTTGGAATTTACCCAAATGAAGTGAAAACTTATGTCCACATAACATTTATAGCAGCATTATTCATAACTGTCTAAACTTGGAAGCTATCAAGATACAGGTGAAAGGATAAACTGTGGTACATCCTGACAATGGAATATTACTCAGTGCTAAAAAGCGATGAGTTAGCAAGCCATGAAACAACATGGAAGAAACTTATATGCATATTACTAAGTGAAAGAATCCAATCTTAAAAAGCTAGATCCTGTATGATTCCAACTACGACGTTCTGCAAGAGGCAAAACAATGGAGGCAGTAAAGCCTGATAGCTTTACTATCAGGCCAGGGATTAAGGGGGAGGGAGGGATAAGTAGGAAGAGCACAGAGGATTTTCAGGACAATGAAACTACTCCATATGATACTATTGGTGGATACATGTCATTATACATTTGTCAAAACCCATAGGATGTAAGCCAAGAGTAAACCCTAACGTTGACTATGGACTTTGGATAATGATGATGTGTCAATATTGGTTCATCGATTATAACAAATGCACCACTGTGAAATAGGATGTCAATAATTGGGGAGGTTGTACATGTGTGGGGATGGGGGTATATGGGAATTCTCTGTACTTTCTGCTCAATCTTGCTATGAATTTAAAGCTGCTCTAAAGAAAAGTTTATTTTAAAATTAATTTTTTCATTAAAAAAAAATTCATCAAAAAAGTATAATCACAAATTCTGTTTTTTAAATTCAAAACAAAAAGAATATATTCTGTACAGTGATCCCCAAAAAGGCAGTTAAAAAATAAATGGGCAATAAAGCATTTCTTAGTTTATTCAAAAATACTACAAATATTCTTTAGATATATGCAAGAATACTAGATCCTAAAAGTAAACACTACTGCCAAGTCAATAAAACTATCAAGAGTAGCAAATTGCTGTCACAAGTCTTAAAGAAATGACAGATGTGAAGAAAACCTAGCTCTGTGAGTTTATGAAATAGATCCTAAGTAGTAACAGTTTCTGAGATTCAACTCACGGATCCATTTTTACAATTTATCACCAGTAAAGCCAATATACAGGGAAACTAACTTGAAATCGCCAACAAATTCTTCCTAAAGTATTGTTACAAATGCATAATTTTATAACATTCAGAAACTTGCATCCAAATAGTAGACAATGAGATCTGTGCTATGGTATAATTTTTATTTTTAAGGGATTTAACTATTTATTTTTGTTCAACATTGACTTGTACATATTTATGGGGCACAGTGTGTTGCTTCAGTACATGCATACATTGATTGCACAATGATTCATTTTGCGTATACAGATACACAAATGTGTATACAAAATACACAATTTTGTACCCATTAGTCCACCACTCCTCCTACCCCCATCCTCCCAGACTCCTGGCCTCTGGTAACCACTATTCTACTCTCTACTTCTATAAGAACCTTTTTTTTTTTTTTTTTAAGACTCCACATACGAGTGAGATCATGCAGCATACGTCTTTCTGTGCTTGACTTATTTCATTCAACATAATGGTTTTCCGGTTCCAGCCATGTTGCTGCAAATGATAGATATCTTTTTGTTTCTAATAGCTGAATAGTATTCCATTGTGTATACATACTACAGTATTTTTATCCACTCATTGTTAGTTGATGAGCGTTTAGGTTGATTCCATCTCTTGGCTATTTTGAATAGTGTTTCAATGAACACAAAAGTGCAGGTGTCTGATTTTTGACAAAGGTTCCAAGAACATACAGTGGGGAAAGGACAGCCTCTTCAACAAATGGTGCTGAGAAAACTGGATATCCACATGCAGAAGACTGAAACTCGATCCCTCTCTTTTACCATATACGAAATCCACTCAAAATGGATCAAAGACTGAATTTAAGACCTCAAACTATTAAACTATTAGGAGAAAATATAGGGGAAATGCTACACAAAATGGGAATGGGCTTTTTTGAATGAGACTACAAAGGCACAGGCAACTAAAAAAACACACAAATGAGACAGAATCATAATGAAAAGCTTCTGCACAGCAAGGGACACTATCAACAAAGTAAAGAGACAACCTACAGAATGGGAGAAAGTGGGTGCAAACCACCCAGACGAGGGGCTAATATCCAGAATATATAAGGAACTCAAATAATTCAGCTGCAAAAAAATAAATAACCCAATTAAAAAATGGGTAAAGAACCTGAACAGACATTTCTCCAAAAAAAAGACATACAAATGGCCAACAAGCACATGAAAAAATGCTCAAAATCACTAATCATCAGGAAAATGCAAATTAAAACCACAATGAGATATCATTTCACCTGAGTTAGAATGGCTATTATCAAGGAAACAGAAAATAACAAATGCCGGTGAGGACGGCAAGAAAAGGGATCCCTCCCCTACACTGCTGGTGGGAATGCACATTGGTATGGCCATTGTGCAAAACAGTATTAAGATTCATCAGAGAACTAAAAATAGATCTATCTACGACCCAGCTATCTCACTACTGCATATATACCCAAATGAAATTATTATATCAGTATGATTTTTAGAAGGAAATCTAGGAACCCAGTACTTCTTCACACCTATGTGAACTGCAACCAAGGATAATGAATCCACAAGAAAACACAAATATAAACAAGCAGGTCCATGCAACAGTGAGCTTCTTAATGGTTGTTACCCGTGACTGATTTATCTTTGCACTTCCCATTGTTTATGGAATAGCTCATGAACATGGGAGCTCAAAACCAAGCCTACCTAAGTTTTTCTTCCAGAGCAAAATGAATTGAAGACGGAAAAGTCACTGTTTAAATTTCAGAAACACTCTCAGAGAATCTTAGGTCCCCTTGGTTTTAGTGTATAACCTAAAATTTTTTGGATCTCCCAATTCTCCCCAAATGGTACCAGAGTAAACTGTAGGAGGTGGAGTAAGGTGAATCAAGCCTATAATATTCCAAGGAAGCCAAAGGCCAAAACAGGTCTGTAAGCAGTGCTTCCAAGTCATTTTCATACCACAGAACATGTAGGAAAGGTAATGGTCTACTGCACAGTCAGTTAAACAGGTATGGCTGACTGTGGCAGGCAGTCCCAATGACTCAAGGGACACATACCTCACGTTACACCTATAACCCCTTTGATGGGCACCAGTGTGACTTGACATACCGTGCCAGTCAAAAAGCTTTACCTTAGGATTCCCTCAACATGGCTAGGTAGCAAAACAAAACCACCACCACCACCAAACAAAAAACAAAAACCCAAGACAGTGTGGTGAATCAAAGCACAATCAAAGTCTTTGTACTTTAATTGGCAAACGTTGCCACCACTAAAAAGTAAATCTTCCTAAGACAAAAAGGTTGCCCAATATTTATTTCACATGAAAGATTCTTCAGGAGAAAATGTTTTAATCAAGTCTCCACAAGAAATATTTTTTCTGTAGCCCATTTCATTATTTTTCCACAAAAACTTAGAAACTGTTATTAGCCTGATCTTCCTAACTAATACACACAGGGATTCCAGCCTCGAATTACCTCTGACTAGTCCTATACAAAAGGAGTCATGGGATTCATAGGCCAGGCAGATTTGACAGATGAGAACCCTGGTTGTCACCCAGTCAGAGACTTGCACTTGTACCTACATGGCTGTTTGTGATTCATCCCACTGAGCACGGTCCATGAAGGAACGATGTGGAAGCTGACTTATGCTAAGGGCAGGAGAATGCAGAGAACACTCATGCACATAGCTGCACATCTGTCCAAAACTCCCGTTCTCTTTTTCACCATTCATCTTTTCCTCTTCAAAGGCAAACAAATATATTAAAATTTCTTACTCTCACCATAAGGCATGAGGTGGCTAGAATTTTGGTCTAGGTTATTAAGACTCTATGACAGCATGTACTTCAAGCTAGGAAATGACCATCCCAGGCCAGTGAGCTTCTTTCCCAGGTTCTTGTGATGGAGCTGCAGTGTAAATTAATTAAGAGCAGGCTATTTACATACTCTAGTGGGTAGGGCTAGAAACTAACTGTAGGGCAATTTGGCAGAAAATATCAAAAACCATAAAAACGCATATGCCTTTCATTCTAGTAATTCTAACTTTTGGAATTTATCTTAATAATTAAAGACATGAAAAAGAATATTTATTTCCCTGCTGTTTGTAATTACTAAATCTTAGAAGCAAACTTAATGTCCAAAAATAGGATAGCGATTAAATTATCCTAGAGATATAAAATATAACAAAGACTCACTTCGAAAGATGTAGAAATGTGCCCACTGAGAAGGCTTAGCATTATATAGTCTTAAGGACAAAAATCAAAATACAGTTAGAATATATGAAGCTCCCTTATTATTCTGAGTGTAGTTAAAATTGTGGTGGCTTTACTTTTCTTGTCTCTTACTTTTTATGTTTTCTGATGTGTTTGTAATGAGTATATATATAATGAGCATGTATTGTTTTGATAGAAACTAAAAGTGAAAGGAAAAAAAAACAGTAAAAGTTTCTTTAAAAAGATGTCAAAAAAACTATCTGAAAGAGGAAGCATTAGGAATGGGCTCAGGAAGAACTCCCAAGAAGTGTGATTGTGAGGCTCTGAAATGTGCAGTCAGAGGATATGGAATCTCTTTTCCTTGGGGATTTGTAAGAAAAGGGTAGCCAACTCTCATTTCAGGACAGCCTGAATGAAGTCCTGATTTCTGTGGCCTCTTACAGCTCCATGTGCAATAAGTCCAAGCCAAAATATAATTCCCACCCGCTGACACACAAAGGAGACGATTCCTTACACTGTCTTGGATGTTCCACAATCCTTTACCCCATTCAAGGGAAAGTAACCCTAACATCTTCCACCCAGCACGAAACCCAATGACCTTTAATTTATATGCCCTGCAAGTTGCCAGCACTTCCCTCAGGAAATACAGTCAAATGTTAGTTAACATTCTGCAATGCACAAGTGACTCCCCTGACTGACTTATCCACATTATAACAAATCTCGAAGCCACTTAAATATCCCAAGAGGAGACAAAGAAAATGGTGATGCCTTTTTAAAATTTTATGCATGTTTACCTGGAAGTTTTATAGCTAAAAATGCTATAAATGGTGACTAAAATAAACCCCGGGATAAGGTTAAAGACAAAACTGCTCAATTCTAACAAAGTATTTGACAAAATTCAATATCCCTTCAGGATAAAGATTCTCAGAAAATTAAGTATAGAAGGAAAGTATCTCAACACAATAAAACCTATATACAACAAACCTACCACCAACATATCATGGCAAATGGGGAAAAGCTGAAAGCTTTTCCTTTAAAAACAGGAACAAGACAAGGATGCCCACTCTCACCACCCTATTTAACATAGTATTGGAAGAACTAGTCAAAGCAATCAGGTAAGAGAAAGAAATAAAGGGTGTTCGGATTGGAAAAGACAAAGTGAAATTGTTCCTGTTTGCAGATGACAGATCCTATATATAGAAAAGCCTACAAACTCTACCAAAAAAAAAAAAAAAATCTTAGAGTTGATAAACGACTTCGGTAAAGCTACAGGATACAAAATCAACACACAAAAATCAGTAGTGTTTTTTTTTTTTTTTTTTTAAATCAGTAGTGTTTTTATACACCAAAAAAAAAGAAAGAAAGAAAGAAAGAAAGCAGAAAGCTAGGCCACTTACAATTGTCACCAAAAAATAAAATAATTACAAATAAATTTAAACAAAGAGGTGAAAGATCTCAATGAGAACTACAAATCACTGTCAAAAAAAATTAAAGAGGACATAAAAAAGAGGAAAGACATTAATATTATGAAAACGTCCATACTACCCAAAGTGATCTACAGATTCAAGTTGCTTTGCTTTGAAAAGGCCTCCAACTTTGTTTTCTAATGGCTTCTTATGAATACAAATGTTAACTTTTTCCAAGTTCATAATTAAATGTGTCTTAACACGAGAACCAGTTTTCCTGGCCTAGGTGAAAGAATAGAAAGAAAAGATAAAGAGGATGAGAGTCAGAGGGGTTGAACCAAGAATGAAGGGTTAAAATAGGTTTACACCAATTACCAAAACTGAGGAAATGAGCTTGAACCAGGGCAGAGAGCCACAGAAATGCCAAGATGGAGTCAGCCAAGGATGGAAAACAGTCACAAAACAGAAATAACACGTGGTGGTTTCAAAGCCAGAAGAATAAGGTGGACACTGTGTGAATGGGAGTTTAAAGGACCCAGTTCCACAACAAAGTCAAGTTTGTAAAAGAACACAAACCACTCCTGCTGAGACTCACACTTTCTGCCAAGGATGAGCCTTCACCATCAGCTTTGCAAACAAGACATATGATGTCAGTAAAATTATGCAACCTTTATCATGTATTACTCTCTGCACCAAACATCTAAATCTTATCACTTTAATGAAACAGTAATCAGGTCACCAGAGAGGTTTGTCCCTTCATCAGTAAGCCTCTCTTATACAGCATTCTAGGGAATATTGTATTCTGAAGTTTAGTTTTCTGGATGGGTGAGGGGTTTTTACTTGCAAATTTAAAAGAAAGTATCGACCACTTGGGATGGAAATATTCCTAATATATGTTACAAAAAAGGCAAGGCACATAAGTTAACTTTTTCCTGGTGATTCAGACTAATAATTATGAACGTTGATGACTATGCAATGCTGTGTACAGAGATAACTTCAGGTTCCACTGAAGTGCATCTACACTAAATGACCTGAAACTGCTGTGCTTCCTGAGTTCTTGCCCCTGCACATTATAGTCTGTCGGGCTGTTACTTCTCGATATCATCACATTCTTTTTATAGATGCTCCTTCTACCCTATGGTAGAATAGAAAGAACACTGGACTAAGGGTCAAGTTGACTCAGAGTATTATTTCTAGCTGAATGATCTTGGATAAGTCACTTAACATCTTTGGGCCTATGAGTAAGAGGAGGAATTTCAACGAGATAATTCTCAAGGTCCCTTTCTTTGCTAAGATGCTTAATTCAAATTTGCAGCTTCTCATCGGTTGCACATGTTGAAACCAGAACAATAAGCCAGCTAAATCTGTATGGATAGAAACATAAGCATGCAATATGCTCTCTTGTAAGTGAAGTGGATATACCTTGTGACATTAATTTGTCTTCTCAGAGGCCTTACTTGCATAATTCCCAGTCACTGGTGGAGTCTCAGAGAATTATGGTTTCTGGGTAACTATGATCCTCCTACTAATATGTCACTATATTATCATATGCTTTTACTTTACCTAATATTCTCAGTGAAAATCATTATTTATACTGCTCTATTCCAGGCCACCTAAGAACAGAAACTATCTCTCCTTTCACACGTGACTCCTAGCAAACTGATTGCAAGATGAATATTCTAATTTTGGGACTTTCTTTGCTTTAATGTTTGTTTAGATGACAGAACCACTTAAGTAAATTTTCTAAAAAAAAAAAAAGTGTTTCTGAAAACGCATGGCAAATGTGAAGAATAATTCTGCAAACTCCTCAAAGGAAGGCAATTCACTCATCTCTCATTTTCTGAAGTCCCTAACACAATTTCCATCTACTAGGCCATCAGTATCACCATCAGGAACCTGAAAAACCCATACCAGTCTGTAGCCCTTCTCTCTCTACACATTCATCCCTGAGAAATCCAATTCATGCTCAATGATATAATTTCATCTCTACACAGATAACCCATCTCTAGTTCCCACCTCTCTCCCGAGTTACAGATCCCAATTTCTTATCATAATCTCTACTTAGATTTCCCATAAATTAAAATTTATATAGCCTCCTCATCTCACATATTTCTCTTCCCAACACATACTTTCAAAAACCCCTGGCAACTACTCTTAAATTTTTCTGCTATGTTGGAGCAGAGCGGATACTAATGAAAGAGCAATTCCAGGCAGCTGCTGGGCCAGGACTCCTTGTGTGTGTGTGGGGGGGGGGGGGGGGTGCTAGTGTCCAGGAAATATGGATCCAAATCACTGAGGGGCCAGAATACCTAACTTCGCAGAGATTCTAAAGCAGTACATTCTAGACGACTACTGTGAATAATAAAAATGTCTGCTAACTGCAGTAAATTAAATATATGAGGATATATAAGTAGAAAAAAAAGGTTAGAAACCTGTGGGCTAGGTATTACACGCAATCCCCTTCCATTAATCCTATATCTGAGAGCACTGTGGGCAAACAGGCCTCAGGTTAGCTTCTAACTGCTCCTCCCAACCCCCGCCCCCCCAATGCATACCTACCAGAATTTTCTAGATTCCTTTCTATATCTTCGGGCATACCCACATTTAGTTTATCTTGGGAATAATAATACCCTTTCCTCCTAATTTAGTGACAGAACTCCTAATCATACCTCAAGTCCCCATTCAAGTAGGGTCTGTAAGGATTCCTCTACCTCTACCACACTCAAGAACTCATTTCCTCTACAGTGTTCAGGTTCTCACTAAACTAAAAACTGCTCAGGGTTGAGCCTTGTGTGTTATCTTTGTATCCCCAGTCCCTGGCATACTGTTTGGCACCAAGAATATCTATAGAAAGCGCTCAGCATACATGGAACAGAAGTGCTTCCACTAATCTCAGTTTATTAACAACATGCCATTCTCAAAATCTTCCTCATAGAGCTATCATCAAATCTTCCTTCTAATGCAGTTTATGCAGAAACAAACAATATTTATGCCTCCCTGTCAGATATGCAGAAATGTGCATCTTCACTTATTAAACTTTTACTCTTTTCATATAGAGACCTTCTTAGTTTTAGACCTCATTTAATCAAAACTTTACATATTCCATACTGCTTCTTTAGCATCACTAAATTCTTGTTGCTAACTTACCTCCTGATGCTGGTGGTACAAGCAGAGTTCTTGGGTTCCTAATTTGATATGTATCTTTGATGCAATTTTGTGTTATACTAGACAGAGCAATCTTCCATAAGTCACACCTTATTTCCAGTGTGGCACAGTGAGAGAACACAAAGGTGGAATCAGATGCGCCAACACTTCCAGCTTGGGTGATTAATTTCTTACCTGTAAATGGAGACAATACCATCTACCCTCACAAGTTTGTGTGTGTGTGTGTGTGATTTTTTAAAAATTTATTGAAACATAATTGATTGTACATACCTATTGAGTACAGTATTGAATATCAATATCTGCATGCAATATGTGATGCTCAAATCAGGATAATTAGTATACTCAACATTACACAATGTCATCAGTTTTGGTGGCCCTTTACTCATTTCTCACTAACACCCCTCTCTCTCTCCCCTACTTCTGGTGGCCTCAGTTCGATTCTCTCCTTTTGAAAGTTCAACAAATTATTGTGATGGTTGTATCTTTTTTTTTTTCTATTTGTTTAAATTTTAGCTCCCTCCTATGAGTGAGGACATGTGGTATTTCTCTTTCCATGCCTGGCTTATTTCACTGAACAATTTTCTCTACATTCACCCATGTTGCTGCAAATGGTAGAATTTCTTTCTTTTTTATGGCAAGGTAGTATTCCATCATGTATATATACCTCATTTTCCTTATCCAGTCATCCGTCGATGGACATTTAGGTTGGTTCCAACTCTTGGCTATTGCACCTCACAAGTTTTTATTGATTAATCAAAACAGAAAATATGTGCCAATGTACTTGATAAACCATAAAGCATTACATAAGTTCTTTGTACAAAAATGACTTATTAGAGCTCAGCTATACTGTCTTGATTACCTTAGATCTAACATAATTAAGTTGCCCTAAGAATTCTGATTTCCTTGGATCAATATCACAGGGGAATCTAAGTGGGCTTCCTGAAGCCACTGTGGATACGATGAGGAAGCTCATTAATGGCTACATGCTTCCACATTGGTAGGGTCAACTTCTGCCAGTTCTAATGCATGCCAACTAGCTGCACATAGGAGCATTCTAGTGTCACTGACTCCTCTTATACACACCCACTTCCACCCCAAGAGGTACCAGACTGTGAAACAACTTGGCCACTAGCCTATGAAAATGTGGAAACACTGTAGAAACATTAGCCAACAAAGCACACACTGGCAGCTGAATAAAATGTTTAGGCTCTTAGATGTACCCAAATAAATCATTTGTGTGTTCTAACAAATGTTTTCTTTGGAAAGCATTTCTCAGTGCAGATGCTATCAAAAGTACCCATTTTTAGTGGGTTAAATCAAGGGCTGGAAGCGCCCAAGGGCGGGAATGTTTTTAAACAAAATTGCATAAGCTGCAAAGGAAATGTGAATATCAACTGAGGGAGGGCATCCCTGAAAAACAGAAAAGTGGTTTACAAAATTAAATTTTTATAAACATTTTAAAAAATTATAAATACCAAAAATTTGAGAAAGTTATCAGAACTTGGCAAGGGAAAAAAAACAGACTATTTTTAAAAATATGTAGTCTGTCAATAAAGACAGATACCCAAAATGTGCAACCAAGCAGGGAATCAAAAAGTTAGGGATTATAAATTAAAACCTTCACTTGCCAGAGACATTTAATAAGCAATGACTCACAAACACATTTAAGGGTTATTACACTTAGGTTAATAATTTGGGGCAGAGTCATAATTCAATCCAAATACATAAACTTCCAAACAAGACAAACTATGCAATCAAACCCCCGGCAGAGCTTCTGATATACTGCCTGCCTCAAATGCAGGCACAATAATATGATGTAGCAGAAGGAGAAGTACGGATCCCCATTCTTAGGCAACCATGTAATGCATATATAATTTATCTAGGCTACATCACCCTTTCCCAGTTTAGATCCATCTCCATGACAATATCTTCCAAGACAGGAAAAGTTACTAAAATGTAAAATATAAAGCTAATTCCTTTAAAGTCCCTGCTTAAGAAATGCATAGTGAATATTTCTCCTGAGGCTCAAAACAAGGAAACTTAATAGTGGTAACATAGGTTTCATCACCACCAATAGACTTCGTGTTTAATTGCTGATGTCAATAAAAATACTACATTCATGGTGGTGATATGAACTATGAATAAACATAGCTAATAGATTTTTTTTTTAACTGAATTGCTCAAACAACTCAAAGAGAAAAAAAGGGGGGTCTAAATGTTTTTCTTTGCTTGTTTGTTTTCTGCTCACAAATTGACGGGTTGTACAATTTGTGTTAAACTGGAAAAGTCGGTCAGATTTTTGGCATTATGCAATTATTAAATGTTTATTAAAATAAACTGAATGATGCAAAATGACATACGAAATGATGCTCAGGAAAAGAAAAGCCAAATTATAATGAATGTCAAAGTAAACCATGAAACTCTGGAATGCACTGATAAAAGGAGTAAGAAATTTAATATGCACAAGTATGTAAAATCACAGCAACCTGTTAAAAATAATTTTTAAGATTATTCTAACATTATGAGCTTTGATTCATCAGAATAAAGAAACACTGACAATGAATGAAACTTTCCACATTATCCTGTTAAATTTTTACTGTAAATGTTCCATTAAAGAATCATGTGAGGTCTTTAAAACAGTCTTCAAAGTTTAACTCCCTAATAATTAATCCAATCAATAAAATTAAGAATACAAATGAATAATAATAATTTATAACAGCATGGTAATTTCTCAGTCACAAATAGTCAAACTTCAAGACAGTATAAATAATTTCCTTATAGGTCATCTCAATAACACCAATTGCATTTAAACATAAACATCATAAAATAGATGTGAAGATTGATTCCAGGTTTCTTGTAAACTTTATAAATTTCAGTTTATTTTTATCATCTGGTAGGTCTCAGATGGAATTCACAGTAATCACAGGTACAGAGGAGCAACTTCAAACATAAAGGAAACAAATAACTGGTAGATCAATACAAGGTGACAGACTCCCGGCTGAAATCCTGCTCTAGTGTGACCCACCACTGCCCTTGTGCACTCTAAAGACTTAATGAATCATCAGGAGCACACTAAAGATTGTGTGTGTCTTGCCCTGTGAGAACTAGATTTATACCAGTACCAAAAAAGGATGAAGGAAAAAATGTTTCCACAAGGTTCTGAACACAGTGATTCCAGGCAGCTTAGGTACTTATTTTATAAATACTTCATGTTTTGAACTGAAAGAAAAATCAGAAAGCTTAATAAGGGAATAATTTAACATTATATGGACTTTATACTAAGGTGTTTCTATGTTGGTCTATTAGTCCATTTCTGTTGCTTATAACAAAATACATGGAACAGGGTATTTTACGAAGAAAACGAAATTTATTGCCTACAATTTTGGAGGCTAGGAAGTCCAAAGTCCAGGAACATTCCTGGTGAGGGTCTTGGTGGTAACTTCAGTAATGGAGGTATCACACTGTGAAATGGCAGACAGACAGAGAGAGAGAGAGAGAGAGAGAGAGAGAGAGAGAGAGAGAGAAATAGACAGACTCTCCTCTCCTCTTAAAGCCCTCAGAAACACACCCCTGACCACCATTATTAATCCATTCACTACACCATGGTCCTACAATCCAATCACCTCTTCAAGGCTCCACCTTTCAGTTACCATAACAGGATTTCCCACCTTCTTAACTGTCACAGTGGGGGCCAAGTTTCTAATACATAAAACCTGAGTGACACAATTCAAGCTTCAGTGAGTTTTGAGGAGACATAATTCAGTCCACTACAGTTGGCAAAAGGAAACAATGTGATGCAAAAGGAGAAATGTAAAACCCATTTAGTTTTCTGAATATGTTTTGTCCTAGAAAATGTGTGAAGTGATTTTGCTATTTAACAACACAGATACTCCTACCAGCCCCAAAGTAAGCATAAATACTTAAAATAATTACATTGTGGAGAAAATCTGTTCTTTAATAAATAAAAATCTATGCAGTAGGTTTTCATATCTGTCAAGAGAAAAGCTACAGTACAAAAACAAAACGTCACCAAGCTGACAGACGCAGAAATGGTCTACACACCTTTGTAAGTAAGTTGGATACATGAGTGCTCCTTTGAAAGAGCATCATTGTTCACACACAGCCAAAATGGGGAAGTGGGGAAGCAGTCAAGGACATTTTGACTGTTTTCACATAATGCAGCCAAACACTTCCCCAGTATAAATCCCATCCCAGTCTTCACTTTGAGTTACAGCAAAGTGGAAGAGATAATAACTAATTCTCAAACTGCAGCTCCCAAGGGAAAATAGATAGGTCTCAACTACAGTATGAAAGGAACAAAGAAAAATTAACTAACACTGTATCATAGCAAACAGAATACCTGCCCACCATGACAAGGTAAATGAAAGGATATGGCAAATATGTAAACATACTACAGATAAAAAGGAAATGAAAGACAGAAGGAAGGAAACAAGCATGCAAAGAAGGGGGATGGGGGGGGAAGCACTCATTCCAAAAGAAAACAACCAAAAAGCAAAAAGCTTCATGTTACAGGAGGTCTTCAAAGAAATGGTTTTTAGTGAAGAGGGGTTCAAATGATAAAATGACAGAAATTTAGAAAGTGCTGCGGAACCAATGAAACGTACTGAAGACCAAAAATTTATCGATTCAGCACTAATAAATAAAATAAAACCAGCAACTAAATGAGAAGACATGGCTAAAAATTGAATTATTGACATAGAAGAAAGGATTAATTTAATTCCAATGAATACAAAGGAGAGAGACAAATACACTTTTTTTTTAAATGGAGACAAGATAAGAGGGATGAAGAACAAAGACAGCCCAAAAGTTGCTGATCCTGAAGAAAAGAACCCAAAACCTGGATAGAAAAGTATTTCAAGTAGGAATAGCATGAACTTTCCCTAACATGAAGAACAGACTGAAATAACAGACAATGTTCCAGGAAAAACTGATAAAGAAGGATCTAAAAAAATGTTATATCCGTAAGTCACTGAATGTCAAGATAAAGAAAAAAAAAAATTCTGCAAGTGTTCACGCAGAAAAGAGCAATTCACTGACATTGGGGGAAAAAATCAGTCTGGCCTCGCCCTTCTATCAGGAACATTTAGTGCCAGAAAACAAAGAAGCAATGTGTACAGATTTCCAAGTGCAACCCAAGAATTTTACAACAAGGCAAAATATCCTTTGAATATAAAAGAAACAGATATTTAAACTTGAAAGAAGCCAGGAAATAACAGCATCCAGGAGACTTTCATAAAACAAACTACTCAATAATGAAATCCAGCTAAACAGGTCATTAAAGTAGAAGCTATGGCAAAAGGACTACTTTGACACTAAATTTCTGCAAAGTTCTGAGGAACAGTGTGATCCAATTACTTTATTAAGTCAATCTGAACACAGACTATGAAAGTAGCTGATTAATAGGCTCAAACATAAAATATCTCAGGGAATGGGAGACATGCTATTTTCTTAAAATTGTCTGACAATGATATTTAGTAAACCAAGAGATAAACTGAAAGAAATAATTCAAAATAAAAAGCTATGACACAGAACCAGGGATGAACATGAAACTGATTTCAATATAATAATATCTTTAAGAACACAGTGCAGGTTTCTTACTTTTCCAGAGGACCAGATAGAAAGTCCTACCAGCAGTTAGTTAGTTAAACTTACTAATTTCTCAATAAACCAGTAAAAGAAAATCTTAAAACTTAAGAACAAAAGTTTCATTGCAGTTTTACCGTTGTGTTCCCATTTTTAAAAAAACGTATTCTTCCATGCATAAAACATGTATTTTCATATAAAAATCTAAAATTCCAATCAACTACATACTGAGTACATAATTCAAAAGTATCCTTAAACTCTACACATTTCTTCATCTAATAAAAACATATATAGAATGTCTGGCTTGTTAAAGTTTATGGGAGGCCACGGTTTTAGACTAAGCCTCTTACAATAGGCCCCAGCAGACCAGGCCAAACCCAAATGGAGTCACATGTGCTAAGTGTCATGTGATCAAACTGAGCTTTAAACAGGACAATTAAAAAAAACACCCAGGAGAGTCCAGTCAACCTGAGTCAGCATAGTAAGGAAGTCTTTTCTGTTTTAACCCTGTAAGTAAAGTAACTTTTTCCCTCCCATAGCTATTGGTTTTGCTTAGGATCTGTTACCCATTTCTTCTTTTTATTCCTCCCTTTTGGAATATGGGAATGTCTATCCTATGCCTGTATCACCATTATATTTTGGAAAAGTTACTCTGAAACAGCCAATCCACTTCTTGTTCTGTTTCTGCCTTCTTCAGCCCTTTCTTTGCCTATAAAGCCAAGCTCCTCTCTGCTCAGCTCATCAAAACACTCATTCTATTTCATAGAATGAGGTACTGCCAAATTCTAGAATCGTAAATAAAGGTCAATTAGATCTTTAAATTTGTTGTAATTTTGTCTTTGACAGGTTTAAAAGATCTCATGATACCCTGCAAACCTGATCCTCCCAGTAGCACAATCCACCCAGTGGCCCAGGCCACGCTGATATCATTTTAACTTCCCTCCTGTCTTCACCTCCACATACATGCAATAACTAAATATTTAATCTACCTCCTAAATATACTCTAAATCCATCCATTTTTCTCCATCTCAACAGTCATGCACAGACCCAGCTCAAGACACCATCACAATCAGCCCTTTACCTGGCGGTCCTACCGTATTTCCCATTCCAATGCTTTTTACATACACCCAGAGCTCCTTAAAGAGCAAATTTCGTGTCAATTTCTCTTCTGAAGCTCCTCAATGTTTTCATAATAAATACCACGCTTCTCACGTTATAAGGCTCCTTATACTCTGGCTCCTCTTCTCCTCCACAGCTGTACCTCTCTTAGCATTCTCTTTTACTCCTACTGGCCTTTCCTCAGTTCCTCCACTGTGACAGGATCTCCTTCTTGCCTATATTCTTTCACCACAGCTCCTAACCCTTCTGTGGTTGACTCCTACTCATCAGTGGGCCTAATTTACCTTCAGCTTCATTTTCATTGGAAAATCTTCATAATAGTTACCCCAACCAAATATAGGCTGAGTGCACCTGCTATGTGCTGTTCCAGAACCAACTTCTTCTCACCAAAGCTTTCCCACACTGTACGGTGAATGTCTTTGTATGGTCTGCATTTACTAGTAAACTCAGTGTGGGAACACACTATACCCACCATATCCATGGTTGGAAGCCCAGAAACCGGCACTGTGCCTGGCACATCCTGAATCATAAAAAAAAAAAAAAAAAAAAAAAAAAAAGTTAAGGATTAATGAATGGGCCTGGACAGAAAAGTTCTTTCATAGCTGACCCACACAGTGTAAGGCTTATTTTTATCCTCTCCAAAACAACAAGAATAAAAGTTGTTCTTCAGGGACTCTCAATACATTATTGAAATGTAATTAAGTGAAATGTACAAAAATTAACTTGGGAGCATGTCCCTCTAGCACTTCAAACTTAACAAATAATAATTTCAAGGAACCAGGTACTCAAGATAGAAACTGAAGATTCATCATTCACACACTCCCTCTTTCATGTCACCCTCAACAAAAATCACCAATATCCCTCAATTCTCCCTCAGAAACATATAATGAACTTCTCTTTATCTCCATCTGAGGTACTAACACTCCAATATAAGACAATACCATTGATGTTGAATAACAACAGCCACCCTGGCTCCAGTTTATTGCAACCTTCCAATCCACTGTCTACATAGAGGCCTGTGTCATCTTTTCCAAACTCCTGACCATGTAATCATCCTGCTTACAATCTTTTAATGACTCTGACTACATTAAGAGTGAAACGGAATATCCTCACAATTCTGAAAGAAAGTAACTGAGTGGCTGGAGTACGTATATGAAATTCAGACATAAGCAGCACTTGGGTAAAATGCATTACAAAAGACAAGGAAGTTCATTATGCAATGAGACATAGGGTCAGTCTTCTAGGAGTATTGAAAAACTCTAAATGAGTGCGTAGCATAGTTCAAAATATATAAAGCCAAAATTTATAGAAATATTAGGAGAAACTGACAGAGCCACAATCAGAATAAAAGATCTCAAACAATTCTTCCAGTGATGGAGAGATTAGCCAAGCAAAAGTCAGTAAGGTTATAGAGATTCTGAGAAAAATAAGTAAAAGTTTTAGTTATTAGACAAATCTAGAATGATGTACATAATACAAGAACATGTATTCTTTTACAAAAATTACTCTTGAACTAGGCCGTACAGCAAGGACATAAAACATTAGTATCAAGCAGACCACGTGACATAAATATAACACAATAATAAAGTCAGCACTTGGTAATTTAAAAAATAACTAAAAGCACATTTGGAAATTACATCTGCTACATAACTTGGGAGTATCAGAAAAAATTATAGTGGAACATAGAAAGTAAATAGGATTGAATAAAAATACTTCATATCACAATTCATGGGATCCCAGCAAATTATTTTGTGATATCAACAAACTGATTCTAAAGTTTATATGAAGAGGCAAACAACCTGGAAAAACACAATACTGAAGGAAGAACAACACTGGAGAAATGACACTGCCTGACTTCAAGACTTACTATAAAGCTAATCAAGACAGTGTGGTCTTGGCAAAAGAACAGACAAATCAGTGGAACAGAACAGGGAGCTCAGAAATAGACCCACATAAATATAGTCAATTACCTTTGACAAAGGCAATACAATAGAGGAAAGATGGTTTTTGTAGTAGAGAGTAGGTAGTCACTATATTTAGAGAAAGGGCTTTTGAAAGAGGTAAATATGACCAAATGAACTCTGCAGTATGGCTGTTGTCCTTATAAGAAGAGATTAGGACACAGAAGTACATAGAAAATAGATCATGTGAAGACACAGGGAGAAGACAGCCATCTTCAAGCCAAAGAGACAGGCCTCAAAAGAAATCAACCCTGCCAACACTTTTTCTTGGACTTCTAGCCTCCAGAAATATGAGGAGAAAAATTTGTTTTTTAAGCCACCCAGTCTGTGGTACTATTATGGCGGGCATAGCAAATTAATACCATCTTTATGTGATAAATTTACAATAAGTTGAAAACTTACAATAAATGGATGCAACTTACCAACTCTGGCTCAGGAAGAAACTGAAAATCTAAATAGTCTTATTACTATTAAATTGAATTTCAAGTTCAAATTTTAACCATTAAAAAACACTAGTCCCATACAGTTTTACAAATGAGTTCCACCAAATATTTAAATAGTGGATAATTCTACTTATCTGCATTCTTTCAAAGAATAGAAAAAGAAAGATTCTAACACTGATATCTATACCCAGTCAGAATATTATAAGAAAAAAAAATCACAGGCCAATCTCACTTATGAAAACAGATGTAAACATACTATATAAAAAAAATTACTAAACAGAATTCAGTAGGATGTAACATTTTATCATGATCAAATTGGACAGAAAAAGCACTAAGAGTAGAATATTTATACATTCAATAAATTATTAAATCAACATTTAAAAAAAGGAAAAACGAAGTCCACAATCTCAGAGAAAATACTTTCTGCACATTTAATCAATCCTGAATATCTACCCCATCAAAAAAAAAAAAGACCATTCAATAGAAAAATACATAAAAAGGAGTTCCACAGAAGATATAACCTAAATAAGCAATAAACATATGCTCCACTAGTAATATGAAAGTGCAGTTAAAACTACACTGAGACACTATTTAACATACACTGGATTGACAATACTTTAAATTTCAGAAGATGTGGAGGATACTAACATTTATAAAACAAATATATTTCACAGGACCTAGCTTCCAAAGCCCTGTAGTTTAAAGTATGGCCTAACTTTTTAAAATTACACATAGAAATGTTAAGCTTGCAAAAGACAAGAAACTTTCCCCAGGCTAAAGTCTCTGTTGTAGATAAAGAATTGTAACACAGCAAAATTGCTGGTTCAAGGGACAGATGCCCTTGGTGCAGGTTAACCTACTGACTGATATGTTAAGAAATTTGCTTGATTACTGTATAAAAATACTAAGGAAATTGCTGTAGGAAAAGACAGTGTTTGCTAAGAACAAGCTTTTGTTGGTGGATCGACTTAATCTTTTACAAATTGCATTATGGAATGTTCCTTTATTTCACTGACGTTACTAGTTTCCATTGTTAAAACTATGCTTAGCCATAATTCTGCCCATGTCCTTGTGTTCTTTGTAATGATTAAATCAACTGAATTTTCTTGTGAAACTTCCTTGTCTTTACAATAAAAGGGAGAAGCGAATTTTGAATCAGGGGCTGTCACAATCAGCTTTCTCCTCCTAATGGGGAAATTATTGAAGTGCAGCCCTTCCAGGCTTCTCAATGCATTCATAGTGCTTTGAGTAATCCTTTGCATCTCCATCACCCTGGGGGAGATGTGACAAGAAGACACCAAAAGTTGGTACAGATGTGGAGAAACAGAACTATTACATAGTACTATTTACAGTAAACTATTGCATACAACTGGACACTACCTAGTAGAGTTGAAAATACACATCTTCTATAATCCAGCAATTCTACTCCTGGGTACATACTCCAGAGAAACTTTTTTATTTGTGCATCAGGACACATTTAAACATTGCTGCTACAAACAGTCATTTAACACAGCAAAAAGCTTGAAAGAATAGAAATGCCCATTGGTGGAGAATGGATAAATCAATTATAGAATGGATCATATAATTCTATTCACTTGTGGAAATGAATAATCTCACCTATATGCATCAATGTGAATGAACGTTAAAAACAAAAACTTTGAGTAAAAAAAGCAAATCATGAAAGAACATAAACACTATAGCACTTATTCATATGATGTCCCCAAAAAGCAAAAGTAAACAATATATAGGTCTTGCATATAGATTTATATATGATAAAACACAACATAAAAAACAAGAGAATTGTAATAAAACTCAAGACATGCTCATGTCTGGGAATGCTATGGTCTGAATGTACCTCTCCAAAATTTATGTTGAATCCTAATTCCTATTGTGGTGGTATTAAGAGGTAGTGTCTTTTGCAAAATAATTAAGTCATGAGGGGTCCACTCTTGTGAATGGAATTAGTACCCTAATAAGAGAGGTTGAAGGGAGCTCCGTTGCCTCCCATTTGCCATGTGAGCATGCAGCACCAGATGCCGAATCTGTAGGTGCCTTGATCTAAGACTCCTCAGCCTCCCGAACTGTGAGAAATAAATTCCTATTATTTATAAATTACCCATTCTAAGGTATTTTGTTATAGGAGCCCAAAAAGACTAAGACAGGCACTAAAAAGGGTCTTTAAAAATACTGGAAACAATTTATTTCTCAAGTTGGGTTTCCCTTTGTTATTATGCCTTAAAACACACATATTCATTATATGTATTCTTTTGTATCTATCAAATACTTAATAACTTCAAGCACCTTCCCCCTACTTTTTCAACTAGAGTGGTTTATCCTTTTAATTGGTTAAATAAGAATTTTTTAAAATATTGATTTTTATAAAAATGACTCAGTTTATTAGGATTTACTTTATTAAGACTCTATGCTCATCACACAACACAAGCAATTATTTTATTTTTAAGGCATGAATCGAAACAATTTGTAATTCAAGAAGCATAAAAAAATGTAGGTAGAGGGAAATACTCAGAACACTCAACTTCCCAAACTAAAAAAAAAAGATTTTTTTGGGGGGGTTCCATCTTCATTTAAGATAAATATAAACTTAGGAAAACAAAGAAAATTGTCAAAAAGTACATTAGTCATAAAAAAAAAAAAAGCCTTGCTGCTCGATGCCATGAGACAAATTTATTAGGCTATCACAAATGTGTACATTTATAATCATAAATATACTCAGTATAGACGAGTACTTTCTTCATATTTGTTACTGTATTTACTTGTTTAGGAAAATCCCTCTCTTACCATATGTTTTCCCTCAACTACCAAATACTAGAAAACTCAAACTTTATAAGATAAAATTTTAACATTTCCAGTTTTTTGTCATGTTTTCAGGATCCCATTTTTCTTTTTCTTCCATCACACGTGATTATGCTCTTTAACACTTTTGTCAAAGAAGAAAAAAGTAACAGATTTTCTCATTTTCTTTCGCTAACATTAAAACTTCATCTATGCTTTTATTCAAATATTCATTAAAAAGATATGTAATAGGTACCTTAATACTTTCCACAAATTCAGAAACAAGCAGGAGTTAAACCTACTTGTTTAAACTGGGTTTTAAAGTCAGTAAATTGCAAATCACTATGTTCCTATTATGCTTTTCTTTCTCCCAGACCCCCCAGTCTATAGTAGTCCATACAACCTTGAGCAAGTACCTGCATTTTTTATTTTTTACCTCATATTTACATTAGCCAGTTGAATGAGATAAGTCTTATAGCACTATACAACTCCAAATTTTTACATTTCTAAGATACATGTTTGAAATTTTCATCAATACTTGAGAAGAAAATCTATAAAGATGCTGCTCTTGATGCCAGCAATAGCATAATCTCCTTCAAGTGTAGACCCTGAATCCAGGACCACATAACAAGACTAAATCAACACTGAAAAAAACTGACAATTAGCTAACCCACTGTTCCAAGATAATTTCCCCTCTCACCCCACACACATATTTCAGTGTGGAAAGAGCAACTGTTGTTACCAGCAGTATCTGCTGTGGCTTTGTACAGCATCTCAGATTCACAGTTAAAGACAAAGTAAGGTTGGGATCAAATTTCTCATTCAAAAAGCATTACAGACTTTTCCACTATAAATTCTTGCATTACAACATATTATATTATCTCTAGCAGAACAGAAAAGCAGCAGCTCTTGTATAATTGATTATAACTTGGGAAGAGGAGCAAGTCTCTTCTCACTCTTAGTTCAACGCAGAAATCTCTAAGCCCTTACTCTCTTTGCCTCCCCACTTTGACTATTTGCACCAGGCTGGCCAGCAGTGGGCTGCCGAAATGCCAAATTGCATGCCAGGTCTACCTCTGAGTATCTGATATCTCTCGACTGTCTTCAAACTCTGTGGGAAAGAGCTGAGAGGTGAGACAGGGCTGCAATAATTACCCAATCAGGCAAGTAAGTACTTAAGATGCATTTAAGTCCTAGTGTAGAACCAGAAGAAGTTATAAATGTAAACCTATCACTTAATTCCCTAAAAAAATAAACTTTGCTTACTATTCCTCTACATATAATCATTCAATCTCCTCCCTTTCCACACAGATATCTTCACAAGCACCATGTCCACCACAATTTCTCTGTTGGAGCCTTCTTACTTTAAATGGCACTTTCAGAAATGATCTACAAATAAATGTCATGGAACAGAGATTAGATGTATGCAGTTTTGCTACTAACTGCTGTGCAACCTCAGGCAAGTCCCTCCGCATTGAGGCGACTGGTAAAGGCTGTCACAGATGCAAATAACAAATCTAGCCAGAAGCTAGACCCCTACCTGTTTCTACCATTTTCTCCTTTCTAAAATGAGTATTTCATGAAAGAGAGGAATTTACAAGTATAAATATGATAAACTCTACAGATAACATTTTCTGTCTTCACGTCTATAGTTGGCAACATTAATCCCCATGAGAAGTATCCACGAACTGAAAAATCTGAGTCTACGATGGGAACAATGTCTTGATTCCTTGTTTCCTGGTATTTAAGGAATGTGAATGATATATGCAATTCAGTTTAAAAATAATTAAGTAATTAAAAATATAATTAACTCAGAATGTCTTGGCAAGCATTTACCCACAAGCTAGAAACTTTCACACACACATTGTTGAAAGAATAAATGTATTAATATAAACTGCTATATTCTACTAGTGGACTGGTTTTTTTCTTTTTTCAAGCAATCTAATTGTTCTTATTCCCTATCTGATCAGAATGCTACTTCTGAATTCACCCTAAATCACAAATTGGAGTCAAATCCTTGCTTTGGTTATTGACAAAATTCCGGGAACTTAAGTCAGGTTGTTCCAAAAGTTTTTCTTTTTTTCCACCGAATCCAGTATGAAGCTAGCACTCTCTGTCTCTCACTTCACCAAGTGCTCCCTTTATCTTTGCTCCAGGACTTCCAGTTGTATAGGACTTCCTAGTCCTCTACCACAGCTCAACTCAGAACTTCAGGAAACCTCACGAGACACAGAGGTTGCCACACGAGACTAAATCGTACTCGCCATTCCAGCCCTGTCGTAGAGCAGCTGCCCTGTGCCACCGCCCTCCCTGGTGCCAGCATGCCTCAATTTTGGAAGTGCTATCGATGTGGACCTTTGCCCTTTAGCTACCCACCCTGTTCTTCTCTACAGGGCAAATGCCTCCTGATCTGTGAACCTCATTTGGAATCACTACATTCCTCCTTAGATGTTCTCCAGAATTTGTGTCCTCCCAATCACTGCCTGCCAAACTTGCCTCCAGCCTGCTGCTGGCCCTGATATTACTCATTCATATTCTGAACATAAACTATAGATATTCTTGCTCATAATTTTGCTCCAGTCTTTACTAGCTAGATAAGCCCCTAATGTCCAGATTACTCATGTATTTTCACCATGTACAAAACCAGAATCCCCTTTTTCCTCATGTTATGTTTTGTCTTTTCTCTGCTGTCAATCACAGCTCCCTGTAGCCACATGGCCCTGGCCTGAGCAGCCCATAGTATTATAGATGGATAGTCAAGAAACAAAATCAAGGCAACAGAGTGGTCTCAAGTCAAAACAGACAGCAATGATTAAGTACCACATTAGAAAGAAGAGGCCACAAAGGATCCTGCAGGTCCTCAAGAGATGAGCAGCACTCATGAACAGTGAATCCCGGCAGGTGGAATCCCAGGGCAGATGAGCCTTCTTGGCATGAGAATGTCCATTCACATGGTAGCAGGGTCCTCTTCACTACAAGGCTGGGACAATGCTTCAGGTCATCAGACAGGTATGGAAGGATCAGGGAAATAAGGCAAGAGTCAAGATAGGTCTATGATCTAGGCTCCTCTGTTGCGGGGCAGGATGGGGATGGGAGGAAAGAGGCATTGTGGGACTCAGTGGTGGATTTGAAGTGTCTCAATTTAGCTAAGCTCAATTTGCATTTCCAGAATTGTCCTCCCTGCAGAGTTCCATAGTCCTTGGGTTATAAAAGACATCTCTGCAGGATTCAGAAGGCAGAAGTAAAGCAGCAGCCGTGTGTGTTGGATACTTGGGAGGTCAGCACAGGGCTCCAGGGGCGGGTACAGTCATGCGCATGGGTCCTCCTGTCTGGTGCACAGCTCCTCCAGCACCCACCGGATCTCCTTCATCAGCTTTATCTGATTCATGGGCCACGAGGTGTTTTGCCCAGTGAAGGCACCAGCTTCTCCCACAGCTCCCCAGCCTCACCAAAGTTGAAGGCTCATAATTAGCGAGAAATGTGTGTGGACTCCAGCACGTCCTCACACCGTACAGTGTGTTCCTGCTCTCAGCACTTCATACCCATCCTTCTTCCCAACTGTCTGTCCAGCTCCTATCCTTGTATGAGGTCCAATCCTCATACAAGGTATAGAATATGATAAATACCATATTAAATACCATTCTCATGGTTCCGTTTCTCTCAACAAACCCTGACTGATATAGAATTTAGTGCCAGAATTAGTTCCAGAAAAACAAAATCGTAAAGACTGCTCAAGTTTGCAGATGGGCTCTGGCTGATAATATTTTCCAGAAATGTTCACTGTAATATTTCCAGTCACACATGTTCTTCTAGAATGTTTCCACCCTCCTATGGAGGGGTGAAGTGTATTTCCCCTCCCCCTGAAACTAATGGGCAGGTCTGTGCAGCTGCCTGGAGGCACAGGACATGGGGGAAATCTTGTGGCAGGACTTCTAAGGGTGACGCAGCTCCGCCTAGTGTTCTCTCCACCCACCTGCCCTGGGAGTGCAGCTGTTTCATTTCTAAGAAAAACAGGCCTCATGAAGGCGTTCCAGGCAACAGACCCAGGTGAGGCAACAGCAGACAGCCATCATCAACCGAAAAACATGTCAAGGAGAGTCTTCAGATGATTTCAATCAGCAGCCACTGAATGGAGCAAAGGGAACTCTCCAGCAAGCCTTGACCAAGTAGCAGTTTCAAGAACAAAATAAATATTTTGTTTTCAGTTACTAACCTTGGAGGATTTGTTTTGCAGCAATAGATGATGAAATAGTGGTTGTCACAAGGTCCCTAGATTCCTGCTGCTTCAGTTAGAAAGGATACTCGCAAGCCCCTGGGACACCCATCCTTTGATGTGTGTGCACGATGACTGATAAGAGGAAAGAGACTGGTACAGAGCTGACAACCAGTGATTACCACTGTGAGGAAAACGGAGACAGACTGGTCAGGCTCCCTCAAGTTATGTCCGGCTGAGCATGATTCAGCTTATCTGTTGTAAATACATTAACTGTGCATGTGTGCCCAGGTATTCCTTGGCTATCTGACTCACACTCAGGTGTTCCTTGGCAATCTGACTCTAATACAGAAAACAACCACTCCAATCCGCTGGGGGCTGAGCTCGTGTCCGAAAACAGCATGTCCACCTTGCCAACGGCTCCCAGGATCTTTTTCCAGCTACCTAGCTCATGACCTGCATATGAGGGGTCTTGTGACCCAGTCTGCATAGGATGGGTTTGAAAAGTCTATGACCCAGCCTGACAATCACTATGTGCAACATTAGGGGGAGGTTTTACACAGAGTCAGGGTACCAAACCCCAGACTTTCTTCTTGTACCTGTTACTCTCTTGTCACTTACAATCTTGGCACTGACAACTTTCCAGATGTTTGCTTTCAGTCTTCCAGCTTCTCTTATCGAGGTCTTTAATTTTTCATCTAGATCCCAGCTATTAGCACTCTGATTAAAGGAGCCATAGCTGTAATGTGAAACTGAATATTGCCAAAGTCCCCTCTTACAGACTTTTCCTCCTTAGACACACTCTTTCCCTCCTATGTGAACATAGATTACAAAGAAAAAACTATACAGAACTTTTTCTTGCTCTGATAAAAAGACATGTCAAAGGAAGTCCCCTCTATTCATCCATTTCTTTTGCTTATAGCAAAATACCTGACACTGGGTAATTTACAAAGAAATAAAATTTATTGCTTACAGTTTCTGAGGCTGGGAAGTCCAAAATACAAGGAACACATCTAGTGAGGGCCTTGTTCTTGATGGTTAACTACAGTGACATAAGCTATTACATGACAAAATGGCAGAAGCAGAGAAAGAGAGAGCGTCTCACATGCTCTCCTTTTAAAGCCATCAGAACCATGCCCATGACCATTAAACTACCAATGGATTAATCCATTCACTAGGGCATGGTCCTCACAATCTAATCACCTCTACAAGGCCTCACCTTTCAATTACCATAATAGGATTTCCCACCTTCTTAACACTTTCACAGTGGGGGTTAAGTTTCTAATACCTGGAACTTTGGAGGACACAATTCAATCCATAGCAACATCTCCTCCACCCCCACTCCACTGGAAAAAATTATTTGAAATCTGAAGGATCTCACTAATAAAGAGGCAATAGCCCCCATCCTGTTATTTCTAATGAACAGCTGCTGGCTAGGTATTAACTAAACTCTAAATATGGCTCCTGAGCAAATGTTGCAAGATATACATGTTGTCTCAGTAAGGGTACCTGCCATAAATACATGCTATCAGAACTGTTAACAAAATAACCAACCATATCTTCTGAAACTAAATTTTCAGAATTATCAGATATGCTACAAATCTCAACATACAGAAATAAAGAAGTTTGCTAGGCCAAAAGGTCTGATGAATTCTAAAAGCAGTTCATGCAGCTTTGAAGGCACACAGAAACATAGTTACCAACATGTGAAACCATGGTAAGCAATCTACTCCAGTCCCTCCATATCCACAAGGAATCAGTTCCAGGCCCCCAAGGATGCTGAAATCTGAGGATGTTCAAGTCCCTGATATAAAATGGTGTAGTGTTTAATAACTTATCCACATCCTCCTATATACTTTAAATCATCTCCAGATTACTTATAATACCTAATACAATGTAAATGCTATGAAAATGGCTGTTACACTGCATTGTTTAAGGAATAATGATAGAAAAAAAGTCTGTACATGTTCATTCAGTACAGATGTAATTTTTTTTTCCCAAATATTTTCAGTCCATGGTTGGTTGAATCCACAGATACAGAACTCACGAATACGGAGGGCTAATTGGAGACTGATTATTAGGAATTTGGATTATTCAACTGCATATACCTTTAAATTTCATGTAAAGCAAAAAATCAGATTTTTTTGTAATGTGAATATTATCACTTGCTTAATTTAGCTATGGAATCTAAGTTATTTGAATGGATTTTTTTTCCTTTAGAATGCCTTATAAGAAGAAAGAAAATTATATTTCTATTGATGTAAATCATTATAAATTTACATGAAGATTAATGGAAACAGTGAAATAAAAATTTTTTCAAAACTCCCAACCACATATATGACAGTAGTAACACGTACCTGTAATCATTGTCATTTATGTTCTTTAAAACCTGTGGTTGGCAAAATAGTAGCCCCCTAAAGATATCCACATCCCAGTCCCTGAAACCTCTATGTCAGGTTACATGACAAAGGGGAATGAAGGTTGCAGATGGAATTAAGGTTGTTAACCAGGTGACCCTAAAAGAGAGTATCCTGGATTACCCAAGTGAGTCCAATGTAATCACAATGATCCTTAAATGTAGAAGAGGGAGGCAGAAGAGGGGAGCCAGAGAGACGGCAATAGGAGATTCAGCCCAACAGTGCTGGTCTTGAAGACGGAGGAGGAGCAAGGAATGTGTGTAGCCTCAAGAGGCTAGAAAGGGTAAGGAAATAGATTCCACCCTAGAGCCTCTAGAGAGGAACACAGTCCTGCCAACACCTTGATTTTAGCCCAGTAAAAAACCATTTTGGACTTCTGACTTCCAAAACTGTGAGATAATAAATCTGTGTTCTTTCAAAACCAGTTCATGGTAACTTGTTACAGCAGTCATAGAAAACAAATAAACATTCATAGAGATAAATTCACTTTTATATTAACTGCCTTGCTCTAAAGGCACATACAGTTGAGGCAGCATATTAAATACTAATAATCAAATTATTTGGAATATTTGTGAGGCTTGCTTCCATTAGGCGGTAAGGTATACTGTAGGACTGAATTATGTGTAAAATAAAGAATCACACTTGTTGAGTCAATAATTATTCATGTTGTTATTAAAATTCTCTTTCGAGAGCAGTAAGAAATTAATCCTCAGCTAAAGTCAGCTTGGGAAAGGGAATGAATGCTTTTGTTAAAAAAATAAGGTACAGATGTTAATACATAAAACTAACTACATAGATATACTTTAATACATGTTTTAATAATCAATTATGCTGCTCCAATACAGTCATGTTCTTATTAAATCAAAATTGTTTAAAATGGTTATATTTAAAAGATGCTCATATCGTTATGATCATTTGTGAAATTTTCTGGTGGCATATATTATATAAACTACATTGGTAATGTACTCCAAACAGGATGACATAAAGCTTAGCTAACGAGCCACTATAATCAAGTGTCCAGAGAATGAAAATGTGAGAGCAAGGGATTGAGAGGATAAGAGAGAGAGACAAAAACAGAGATAGAAAGGGACAAAGAGAGAAAGAGGGGGAGGGAGAGGTAAGCAGGGAAAGAGTCATTTAGGCACATAAATGAGCCTCAATAGACTCTGGCTAAAATATTTAAAGATATCATTGATTATCACATTCATCCTTAACTCTAAAAAGAAATTTTGCAGGGCACATTTGTACCCAAAAGAAAAAAATATATACTTTTGTTTTTACTAAGAATTTTTTAAACAAAAGATTTTAACTCTTCTTGGTTGATCCCATTTCTTCCAGTCAATGTCATACTGTCATTAAAGGCATAGCTCAGAAGCCACTGTGCATGTGAAGACTTCCATAACCAACACCCCAACTCCATACACTTTATTAAATATATTACAGCACTAATCATATCAACTTGTAGTAACTTACTTGCCTGTCCCTGAGATGATGAAGCCTTCAGGGGCAATGTATAAATTAAATTTGTTTTTGTACTCCAGGGTCTAACAAATAATAAATGCTAAATACAGTTATGTATCGCTTAACAACAAGGATGCATTCTGAGAAATGTGTCACTAGGCAATTTCACTGTTGTGTGAACATAGCAGAGGGTGCTTACACAAACCTAGATGTATAGCTTACTACACACCCCTCGCTCTATAATAATCTATATGTGGTCCTTCGCTGACCAAAACGTTATGAGGTAAATGACTATATATGGTTGCTGAGTTTAATCCCACTACAGGATAGGAATTGCCAACATTCTTTGAGTGAAATAACAATTCTTTGGTGTGTCCCAACTACCAAAGTATACCCAATGTCTAAGAATTTTATGTCCCCCAAGAGAAAGCCAGATGTATCTATTCCTTATCAACACAGAGTGTAATAATTTGGAAGTCCCCAGTCAGACCCTAAAACCAGAAGCTGACATATAAGGAGGACAGCCCCCATCCTAGCATATTCTCCAGTCAAAGGAAACAAAGTATACAAATACTGGCCTGAGTACACAATTTTCCTAAGGCCAAACTGATTACACTCTAAACAACTAACATGGCTTAAAATAATAAAAACAGCTATTTTAATAAGCACTAGCAACTACCAGGCAATATGCAAATGTTTTAGCACTTTCTTCTCATTTAACCTTCACAACAACTTTATGGAACAGGCACTAATATTATCATCATCCCCATATCACAGACCAGCGAACCGAGATACAGTACATGGTTAAGCACTGGCATAACCAGGATTGAAACCACGTAGTCTGAGAAGCAGAGTCACGCTTCTCACCACTTCACCAAGTTCATTCTCCACATGTCCCTTAAATGCATTTAAAAGACTACTTTTTAAAAATGGCAATGTAAAGCCATTTTTCATCCTTGCTTCAAAACCCACTGAAAACCTATAAAGCAAATTCAGAAAAAGATGAGAAAAAATTCCATCTTCAGTGAAAGTAAAAACAACCATAAACTCAAATTGCCAAAGTGTACCTACCAAATACTGTGAAATCTGAGAGGTCACTGGCAGCCAACACCTCCTCAAACCTTGAGCAAAACACAGAATTTCCTAAAAGTAAAAATCATAGTTATACAGAAAGCCTATCCAATGATCCTTTGATTAGAAAAGACATCTGGCATAATCAGGCACATACAGACCAATATCTGAGAAAGCCGAGAAAGCAGAGAAAGCGGTGTTAAAGGAACAAACATACAGACACAGCATTTTATACAGCCTCAATCTCTCATCAAGGGGGGGTCTGCTGGAAATGGCAGGAAGAAGACAGGGGTCCTTGTCTTACTTAAGGGGCTGTGCTGTACAATGGAAACAGAGGGGAGACTCTGGAAATGACATCGTTATATAGACAGAATTTGAAATAAACTCAAACCAAAGACTGGGACTCACCTAGCTCCCACCCAAACCATGGGTGCCCTGCTCACACTATACTTCAGCAAATAACTGGCCCCACTTGAAGATGGGTAATAACCCGAGAGAGGCCACAGGGGTACTGTGAGCAAAAACAGACAATATCAAAAGCCAGAGAGAAAGTAAGCAGAAGGTCAGTGAAAAACAAACATCACAGGAGGAATTACCCAAGCAAATAGATGAAGAATTGAGACAAATAACTCTTCATAGATTCAAAAACAAACAGAAAAAAAGTTACAGACAAAAGGATCTTTCTTTTAAAAAAAGTTCATGGGAGAGTATAAGTTCAAGAAGACGTACAAGGATTCAAATGATAAAATAGAGGATCACTCAAAAAGATGAAAATAAGCTAACAAGGCTACGAAATACTATAGATATAAAAAGGCACTTTGGGAACAAAAAAATAATAAGGAATTTAACTGAAAACACAGTAACAAAAAATAGTCAATGAGAAAATATATTAAGTGAAATTAAAAAGTTAAAGATAAAGACCACAGATATGCAAAATCAACGTGAAACATTATACATATTTTCAGGGCTACTAAAGAAGAGAACAGAATAGTAAGTATATTATAAATATAACTTAAAATCTCTTGACATAAAAACAGACTCCCTTGGACTGGAAGAATCAACATTGTGAAAACGTCCATACTACCCAAAGTGATATACAAATTCAATGCAATCCACATCTAAATTCCAATGACATTTTTCTCAGAAATGGAAAAAACTATTCAGACATTTATATGGAATAACAAAAGACCATGCATAGCCAAAGCATGCTGAGCAAAAAAAACAAAGCTGGAGGCATAACACTACCTGACTTTAAACTATACTACAAAGCTATAATAACCAAAACAGCGTAGTACTGGCATAAAAACAGACACACTGATCAATGAAACAGAATAGAGAATCCAGAAACCAACCCACACACCTACAGCCATCTGATCTTTGACAAAGGCACCAAGCCTATACACTGGGGAAGAGACTGCCTCTTCAGCAAATGGTGCTGGGATAATTGGATATCCATATGCAGGAGAATGAAACTAGACCCATACCTTTCACCATATACTAAAGTCAACTCAAAATGGATTAAAGAATTAAATATACACCCTTAAACAATAAAACTTCTTAAAGAAAACATAGGAGAAACACTTCAGGAAGTAGGACTGGACACAGACTTCATGAATATGACCCCCAAAGTATGGGAAACCAAAGGAAAAACAAACAAATGGGATATTTCAAACTAAAAAGCTTCTGCACAGCAAAAGAAACAATTAACAGAGTTAAAAGACAACCAACAGAGTGGGAGAAAATATTTACAAAATATACATCTGACAAAGGATTAATATCCAGAATATACAAGGAACTCAAACAACTTTACAAGAAAAAAACAAGCAACCCAATTAAAAAATGGGCAAAAGAGCTAAGTAGGCATTTCTCTAAGGAAGATATACAAATGGCCAACAGACATATGAAAAAATGCTCAACATCACTCAGCATCTGGGAAATGCATATCAAAAGCACACTGAGATACCATCTCACCCCAGTTAGGATGGCTAAAATCCAAAAGACTCTGAATGATAAAGGCTGGCGAGGTTGTGGAGAAAAAGAAATTCTTATCCATTGTTGGTGGGACTGCAAAATGGTGCAGTCTCTATGGAAGATGGTATGGAGGTTCTTCAAACAATTGCAGATAGATCTACCATATGACCCAGCTATCCCACTGCTGGGAATATACCCAAAGGAATGGAAATCATCCAGTCGAAGGTATACCTGTTCCCTATTGTTCACTGAAGCACTCTTTACAATAGCCAAGAGTTGGAACCAGCCCAAATGTCCATCATTGGATGAGTGGATACGGAAAATGTGGTACATCTACACAATGGAATACTACTCAGCTATAAAAACGAATGAAATACTGGCATTTGCAACGACATGGATGGACCTAGAGAGAATTATATTAAGTGAAACAAGTCAGGCACAGAAAGAGAAATACCACATGTTCTCACTTATTGGTGGGAGCTAAAAATAAATAAATAAATACACAAAAAGCCAGGGGGAGGGGAGGGAAGAAGACACAACAATTACAATTCCTTGAAGTTGATATGACAAGCAAAACAGAAAGAACATTGTTGGGAGGAAGGGAGGAGAGGGAGGAACGGGACAGGGGAGAGGGAAGGGGGAGCAGGAAGGGGGAGGGGGAGGAAGGTTTCGGTAATGGGCCACAATAATCAACCACATTGTATATTGACAAAATAAAAAAATAAATAAACCAGACTCTACTTCTCATTCTCAGAGTTTAAGAGTAATACCGAAGAAAAAATGATACAGAATGACAAAAACCAAGACATAATCAATGAAGTTCTCAACTTCTAGGTTAATAAAAATAGTTCACAGACATCCTAGACAAAAAAAGCAAACCAAGAACAAGTGAAAAGATGTGTTTGCTTCAGCCTTCACTTTGACGCCACACGGAAGGCAGTGTTTCCATATTTCTTAATG
Source organism: Cynocephalus volans (assembly GCF_027409185.1). Classification (NCBI taxonomy): domain Eukaryota; kingdom Metazoa; phylum Chordata; class Mammalia; order Dermoptera; family Cynocephalidae; genus Cynocephalus; species Cynocephalus volans. The sequence goes on along the minus strand of NC_084466.1, from coordinate 37,973,728 downwards.
ATATAACAATAAATAGCTCTGATGATAATGGTTAACAATCAGAAAATAAATGTTAATAAACTTAATTTTAAAAGGATAGTAAAACAAAACAAGGGAAAAAAAGAATTAGAAAGAAATATCATTAATTTTCTTCTCTTTCATAACAAAAACTCAAAAGATGCTTTTTAAAGTTTAATTCACTCATTTTAAAAAACAGAATTAGAGTAGTTTCCCCTTATCCCTGGAAGATATAGTTCAAGACCCCAGTGCATGCCTGAAACTACAGATTGTACCGAACCCTATGTATGCAATGTTTTTCACTATATGTATATACCTATGATAAAGTTTAACTTATAAATTAGGATACTAATAGATTAACAATAACTAATAAAAAATAGAACAATTAGGATAATGTACTGTAATAAAAGTTATGTGAATATAGTCTCTCTCTCAAAATATCTTATTATACTATTATTCTCACCTATTTTTGGACTGCAGCTGACTCCAGGTAACTGTAACCACATAAAACAAAACTAGGGATAAGGGAGGACTATTGTACCAAAACTCAGTCTTTTTTTCTTAGCTACTAAGTAATAACATCACTTGGTAAAAATACATTAATATGAAATTAATAAATGCCTTCAGTTTAAATTGAATTTTTGTTTCTTCCATTACATTGGAAGGAAACTGAAAAAATAATACTCTTCACTAGAAACACACAGTAAAAATATGATCCTATTTTTCTGAAAATACAAAGTATAAATATGCTATTTGTGTAAACCTGTCTCTATATACTTGTACGTATACACACAGAGATGCTGTAAATGATGTCCACCAAATGTTAACAGAAGGTGTGAGACAGGGAGGTGATGCTGCTTTTAATGCTTTAATGTTTTTAAAATGAGCAGTGCATCATCTTTTTGAATAATAAAGCTGTTATTCTATTTCAATAAGTCCATAATCTTTCTCAAATCCCTTCATATCATTTTGCTCTCATTTTGTTCTCATTTCCCAGATAGGAGAAATGAGATACCAAAGTTGAAGTGACTTGACAAGAGAGTGACCTAATTCAGGATGATATTTTAATAACTACCGTGATGTACCTACTCGTTGGTATCATTATCAAATCTACCGATTTGGCTCAATAAAAGGAAGAACTTTTAATATAATTACTTATGCCTGGAAATAGGATGAATGCAACCTGAATTAGGAAATTCCAAGGAATACTCAACATAACGCTAAAGTAACCAACTCATGCAGACAGTAGCCATGCACCATGTACACATTAGACTTAGTGATGTCTGAGGGCAGTTCCAATCGGGAAAATGTTTTCCTTTGTGATGTGAAATCATACAATGTCATGAATCTTTCTTATGCTATAAAAATAATATCAATACCATGCATACCTTTAGAACTCTAAAGCTTTAAATCTTTTTTCACAAATGTCTTATTTTCTTTCACATTCATTAACTATCTCTTGAAATAGGTAGGACACGTATTATTAGTTCCACTAATAATTAAAATTAAAATTCACAAAGGAGGAGATAGTCCAAAATCATACAGATATTTCCAGAGTCAAGACCTTTTATTGATTCCACATTTCCTGTCCAGGCAGCAACCCTGCGTATGCTCATCATAGCCAAGGGCTGACAACACACTTCATTTACATAAACTGGCTTTCTGAGCACCTATGGCTACTTCAAAATGAAAGAAAAGCTGGAGTGCTGCTATTACAATCCTTCTATCCTGTTTGAAGAAAGATCCTCAGAACTTCATGGACAAGAAATTTAAAGTAACTACACTGTGTATATCCATCACTATAAAACACATCCTTTGTTGAATGGAATAAAATAGTTCTCAGAAAGTTTTGCTGCTGTCCCCTGGGTTTCCAAATGCGAGAAGTAAAAGTCACCTCTCTGCTAATACTGGATGGTTTAAGCAGCCGTTCATCAGAGGTAGTCAGAGCAAAAGTTTTAAGCTGGACTAATGTATATGCATGTGTATATTTTGAACACCTGCTCTAAGCCAGCTGCTGAGAAGCACTGGGTAAACATACTGAAATTGTGGGGGCAGGGGGTGGCAGGGAAGCAAAGCAAGGAGCCAGGTCCACAAACAAGCCACCATATTCAAAGTGAGAGCAACTGCTGAAAAGCATGAAAGAACATCCATCAGGTTTTATGCTGATGTTTGTGAGCAGGAATTAATGGAGGATTGGGATCTTTTTAGAATTCATTTGATCTTTTCTAGTGGCAGGTGATACAGGGACATATTCAAGTACAATGAAATTGAGTAAAGGAAAGAACTTAAAAAAGTGAGAAAAGGAAAACTTAATACATATACATACATACACATACACACACATATTTCTTTTTTTTTTTTAAGGAAAGGGCAGATGAAGATTGCTCCTGGAAATTAGACTCTTAGTATGGACACAAGAGAAATTTTAGAAATTTTAGAAATCCCAAGTAGGCTATTTAAATTTTAGAACCTAAGCAGAAAAGCACAGCATGATATTCTGTGGCTTTTGGCAAGATTTTATCACCACTGGCAAACTGGAAACATACAAAATAGTTTTAAAAGCCATATTCAAATCCCTTTTCAATTATGTAGAGAGTGGCAATGTTGCTTCCATGGCTGACATTTTAAAAATTTCACCTTAATATTGACCTTGTCAACGTATTTGAAATACAGGAAAGATAAATTCTCAGAGTCTGCAATTTTGTCCCTGAATCTGACTTTGTTCAAACTAACAGCACCCGATCCAAAGCAGGCTTCAAAAATAAGCATTAATGTATTCTCTGTTCTAAGATACCTATAACTGAAAATATGGATGAAAATATAAAAAAAAGCAATGATAAACAAAATAATTTAATGGGACAAAGATATTCATATTAAGTAAAACACTGCTCCTTCCTCTAAGACTTTTCAACTCCTGAATTATGAGCAATAAGGCACAACCACTTAGAATGAATAACATATATTATCCTCAATCTTGGTAATATTTTTCAGAGTTTACCCTCAGGGAAGTAGTCACACAATGATTCTCTTTGCCATCATCTTCAGTTGCCGTAATAAAATTAGTCACAGAACAATGACACTGCCAAAATTTATAAACACAACACAAGCCAACACTGATCCATTCAAACATAAAAATTTAATGACAAGTGAATGAAAACATAGAGCAATACTATATCACCATCAAACATAAGGAAAGGAATAAATACCTTTTGCATGATAACAAGAGAGGAACATTTCCATGTTTATATGAAGCAAAAAAATTTTAATTTACTACCTTTGCCCCCCTAGTCTTAAGAAATACATAAAAAATTATTAACTTTACTATATAAAGAGAATTACTAACGGTGTATTAGTTCATCCCCAGCTCATGAGAGACAATTGGTAAATTTTAACCAATCTTGAAAGCCAGTCGGTAAACCACTGAAACCAGCCCCAGTGGGAGTATATACACCACATGGAAATTGACAAACACTATAAATCAGGCCTTTCCTCTCTCCCCTCCCCCAGTCAGTTTACTAACACACCACTTATCCACATACAAATAAGTTCACAGTATAGTTAATTCTCACAATATAAATGTGCCCACAAAGGCAATACTGAGTTCATCAAAAAGAACATACCTTCAAAGTCTCCCTTGTACCATCTCTGAATCAACACCCCCTTCTAGAGGTCTGAAAACTTTGCAGATACAAATACTAGAAAGGAACAGTTTTAGCAATGTGGATGTATGAAGGCCATTTTAAGTGGAAGCTATAATCTGCAAAATTATTTGTAAGTAACTGTGAAAGTGGGCTGGCAGAAAAAGACAAGGCATGGCGAACATTTGTTTGGAAGTAGCAAAAGTAGTGGGAGAAGGAAATCATGGCAGTGTATGTGTTGTGCAGCTATATGCAGAGTTATGAGGTACATGCCTCCGTACCAGACCTGTTCAGTATAAAAACCTTGTTTATAAAATGGAGATGGTTTGGCATGCTGTTATTTTCTGAGTATTACCTATGATTTTTATATTGTAATCAGTAGGAGAGTAAAAGAAAAGCTGAAATGGCTACCACAAATAAAGTGATGGCCAGCATTTGATAACTGTTGAAGTTCAGTGCCTCCCCTCCCAATCCACCCAGTTCATACTGTACTTGTCTGTGAGAAACCGAAGTTAAAGCCTTATCATGATGACACTACTTCTCCATGGAAAGCAGGGTTTGCAGGGTAGAGACTACAGCATTTGACAGCAATCATGCACTATACGGTGCTGGTATTAGGGTTATAGTTGGAGAAACTGATGTACGTTCAACAAAATCTGGCTGCTCTGTTTTTTAGTTTTTTCTTTTTTTTTTGGCCCCAGTGATCAGTTGTATCAAATCGTTTTCCATTTTTTAATGTTCATCTGAAAATTGATTCTTAAAATACCAGCTTAAGTTCTAAAACTGAATGATAGTTAGACTTGCACAAAAATGGGTAGCTTCCTTACAAATTTCTTTATACTTAAGGCGTTAAAAATAAAAAATTACATTTTACACACAGATGTGTGTATAAGTACTGACCTCTGTCTCATATGCAGAGAAGGAGGTACTCTAATGAAAATAACTGCCCAAAAGCACTGCTCATAGTAGTGTTTTCAATGCAATTATAAAGTCTGACTAACCAACCTTTATTGTTTTCCTCTTCATATGGATAATCATTCATCCATTTGTTTTTAGAGTCACATTGATCCTGCAAGCAAAGCACAAACAAAAAAAAAATCATGAGAAAAAGTTCCAGAAGTTGATAATGTTCTTCCATTAGGGGAAAAAAAAAAAAAAAAAAAAACACACATCTTAATTCTACAGCTCTTTAAGCTCTTGATTAGGGGAATGACATGGCAGAAAATAATTGCTCAGGAATGTCTTTTCTTTAGTTGTTGGGTTTTTGCTTGCTCTTTAACAGCCACGTAAAGGGCAAAATGTTTTGAGAAATGAGGGAGTAGAGGAAGGAACACCAGCTATGACAAGATCCTGAGCACAACTCAATGAAGACCTAGACAAAGATGAGGGAGGGAGAAGGAAGGAGAGAATGCCAAGAAAGGGACTCAACAGAGAGAAGGCTGAAGAGAAAATGGCAAAACCTGGTTTATAAGGCAATTTACTATATGAAAGAGAAGTTGCAGTACTCAAATTAGAGCACTTGGCTCCATTATTCTTAGCAACTATGAGATTTTAAAGTAATGTTTTACTGAGGAAATGATCATTTCTTTCTCCTTACAGTTGATACAAATGTGCAGAATAATTAATATGAATAAATTCTGGTGGTTCTATGTTGGCCAATACTCAAGGAACTTTAAAAAAATGATTTAAGATAATTTATGTCACTTCTTAAAAATTAAATAAATATAAATTAAATATTTATGTGGCTTATAAAAGACCCCAAATCTCCATGACCACTTGGATTGCACTGAATTAAGTATTACTGAATTGGAGAGTTCTAACTACAATAGACCATTTGCCCCATTTAGATGGATCTTGTAAGCCTTCCTATTTATTCATTCTCAGCATTATGTAACTTGCTTCAGAATTTCCATTTCATGAGGCAAATTTTCTTTGGCATTCAGTTGAGCCAGCTTATTAGGCACAGTTGACTTTTTTTTCGTTTAGAATTATACTCAAGAGGGGACACGCCTTGGAGTTCTTAGCAACACACATTCTGTGCCAATGTCTATGTACTGCAGTACTGGGCTTAATTTCCTATGTATATGTTTCCATACATTTGAATGGAAAAATAACTACTCACTCATAAGGCCTTAAAAGAAATGTAGCAGAGTTCACAAATTCTATGGGCTTGGCTTATGATGAGATCAGGCCTTTAATTTTATTCCAGTATTAAATGTACATATGGTTTATATATATATATATATATACACACACACACACAGCTGTCTCTTATGTCTCAAAGCACATCCCCTAGTACGTACTACTGCTTTTACTATCAGAAATGCTAATAAAAAGGAAATGCAATATTTTAATATTATAGAGGCAGACTAGAAATACTCTCTTGAAATTCAGAATGTAAATCTTCTATTTTACATGATGAAATCATAATATGGTATCCTCTGAAATACTTAAGAAGTCACCTAAGACACCACGTTCTCATCGAACACATCTTGTCCTTTTTACTCTTCAAAATACACCTAACCCAATCAGTTTCAGCTTCTTAGCAGAATGTACAAGGCACTTCAAAACTGGCTTCACCTTACATTTTGGCTCGTTTTATTTCAAAATGTGGTTCTGCAATCTTTTCTCATGTGTTAATATACCATGAGCGTTTTCTTATGATATTAAACTTATTAATGTTTAATCCAAAATTCTTAATACTGCACTGTAGGAATACATTATTATTTATTCTCTCAGTTTTCTTTAAAAATGTCTGGTTTTTAACACCAAGAACACTTAAACATCTTTCTATGTAAACCTTGTGTGCACCAGGGTCTCTGCTAGCTTGGATGCTTCCTCTGGGCAGGCACAGACAGACTCTAATCAGAAGGGGGACAGGGCCTGGCAACAGGAGCCCAGTGTAGATTTCTACTACCACTCACCCCTACATCCAGGCCCCCTCACCCTATACTATTGTACTTGGCTGAACCAATTTATAGTCGCACTGTGAGAAGAAGCAAGAGCTAAAACAGTACCATTCTCATCTGTGTTTCCCAATACATAGCAGAAGGCCTAAGCAAATTTTAGGAGACCAATAAGTGTTTGTCAAACGAAAGAGTGAAGTTAAGAATAAGAAACAGAAGGAAAACAAAATTTTTTTAAAAACTTTACTTTATATCAATTATGCAGCTATTTCTTACCCAAGGAACTTAGGCTTTAATTATATATATATATATATATATATATATATATATATATATATATATATATATATATATATATATATATATATTTTTTTTTTTTTTTTTTTTTTTTTTTTAGGTACAATTAGTCTACAGACTGAAACAAACATTTAATTATGTGAACTATCCATAACACAATATCACACATTTTTACAGCATTTGGGGATTTAAAAAATATCTGGATGTTATTTGTTCTGAAAGCAGTCTGTAAGCTGAGCACGTGAACTATTTTAAGATTGACTTGACATAGTGAAACCAATCAGACATAAATTTCATACCCAAGGTAAGAAGTTAGATAATGTCAGGGTTCTTATGAAACCCCTGCCTTAGTCTCAAGTGAATGGCTCTTTGTGGTTTACTACACTATCTTTGCAACCATCTACAATTTAAATGTTTTAAAGCTGGTTCAATAGAAGTTTTTGTTCTCATCCAACTCAAGCTTCTAAGAAAGTATTCAAGATCTACCTCTTGCTCTAGCCCCTACCCCATACTTTAAGTAGCACAAATAAAGGTGAAAGAATGAAGACACAGTTTGGAGTTGAGATGACCTATCCCTAGGTCTCTCCTGTACCATCTACTGGCTGTGTGACTTTAAACAAGTCATTCAGTCTCTTTGAAAGCTGATTTCTTCTCCACAGAAGCAGGGATAATTACAATACCTGCTCTATCTATCCTGCTTAGCCTTCTTGAAGTAATGTCTAAACAGCAATCTGTAAAATATTAACTATCATACACGTAAGAACTATCACTCTTTAATCCTATATATTTAATAGGAAAAAAATTCCCTAAATGGAAGCCACGTGATAGAACAGATGAATCTCTAATTTTATTCATGCTAAGGGGCCTTTGGGTTGTTCCTTAAATATCTATCAACCAAGCCATGATACACACTAAGAAAATGGCACATTTCCAATAACAGTTAATAGCTCATCAATTTCTGAATTAAATTTAGTTAGCTCTGCCAAATAGGTTTCTGAAATTATACAATAAATCTTCCCAAAACACAGAAGTTTTAAAGGCCAGTGTCCTCATCAAAAAACTCATAACACATGGTTTTGTTACTCACTTTCCTGGCTTCAGAAACAATTCTCAACTGTCATTAGGTGAAGAAAAGCAAAGGATTGGTCACTTATTTCAATATGAAAAATATAAGAAGTAAGAGAAGGCATAAAATATTACATTTTGGAAAGACTGTAGATTCACTCAAACAAAAATATTGCTGCCTGGAACCACGGGTAAGTACTCACATTTTAGGGGAAGGGTCTGGAGAAATTCTAGTTACACTTGTTGCTCTTTAGTAGCGTAAGCAGTAGACAATGATTTTCTAAATTCACTTTCTCTTTTTTTCCTCTAAATTTCCACACATGATCACCCTGCTTTCTTTAGAATTCAAAGACATGGGCTGGCCAGTTAGCTCATTTGGTTAGAGTGTGGTGTTGGTAACACCAAGGTCAAGGGTTTGGATCCCCATACCGGCCAGCTACCGAAAAAAAAGAATTCAAAGACAGTACACCCTGAATGACAGAAATGACCTTGGTCATACTGAAAGTGGATGCTATCCACTTAAATAAGCAGTTACTTTGGGATAATTACCTCAGAGTGCAGGCATATTATACTATAGCACCAGGTTGCTTGCTCTTATATGATCTATTATGGTCTCAGTCTTTAAAGGTTAGTACTTAATACACTCTAAATACTTCAGGACCTGTAAGTACACTTGTTCCTCTTGGAATCCTTTCACATATCTTTAAAGAAAGACAGAGAAACATGTTTTAAGTGTGTTTACAGACAACTAACTAGTCTGAGTATTCCACACACTCTGCCCAAAGGTAATTTAGTTGCTCTGTTTCAAGTAAATTGAATTCTGGTGCTGGTACAGCAATCCCATTTGGAATTCTGTCTTCTACATTCAGGTTTACAAATCATTGCTTCGTTAGTTGTGATCTTGTGTTTTCCAGTACTGATACAAAAACAAAATCAAGTAATAAAGGTTTATATATATATTCTATTCAGTTACCATAACTTGTAAAGTCATTTAGGGAACTTGACAAGCAGGCTTCGTGCATATTAAGTATGGGATATTATATAACAGGTCCAAGTCTGCCTTGCTCTGCACATCAGGTTTCTACCACATAAATTGCTTTTTGTTTTTCTCCCCCATTTAAAGTTATTTCTGATTCATCTGTCGCAGTGAGTTATCTTGAAAACTAAAAATATTTGAAGATTAATCTAAATATTTCTGGAGATAAATGCAAATCTGACAGCTATGTTTTCATAGCTATTTTGACTTAAAATGAAGAGAGAAGCTAAAGACATAAAGCTGAATGCTTGTTGCTAGGTGACAGGTGACACCTACTGTCTCATTTCTGAACTTGTACAGCCTGACATATCTCACTACCAAGAAAAGACATGTGGATTTCCACTGGACACACATCATTCTCTACAGAAAAGCAAACTAGTGTTCAGATATTTTTTAATACAGGCAACAGGTAACGTGCCTATATGAAGAGAGATGTTTCTCACAAGAGTAGAGGATAGTACTTTATTTTCCATTTTGGTAAACATGCTCTATGTTCGAAGTAAAGTCTATATATGAAATACATATAACTTTCATGATTTATGATTAAAAATTAGAGTGATAATAGATATCTCTTCAATTAGGGTAGGTAGAGTCCACAGAGAAAGCATTATCTTCATAATATTATAAGTAATCCAATTTTCCATTAAATTTAGTAACACAAGGCCATCACAGTAAATATCTGATGAATTTTTTTAAAAGCACAAAAACTTCAATGTAGATGATTTCCTGCACATATTTCATAATTACACACTTACTTTCTGGTATTACATCCCTTCCTGTAGAAAAAAACTTATGCACAAAGTTTCACCCCCTCTCCTTTGACTCAGCAGGCAATCCAAGTGACAACAAAGAAACTTCTGGAACTCTGTCTAATATTGCAAAAATGAATGGGGTACTCCACTCCATGTGAGAAAGTCTGGGTGCCCCCATAGAAAAGATCCCGGTATGAAAGCCAGATAGAATAAACATCAGATATAACACCTGGAGGTAATGTGACTTGGGGAAAGTTGTTTATGTTTTACATGCTGCCTTTTCCACATTTGTTAAGCTGGTTTAAAACCTCCGTTTTTCTTACTAGAAATACTGAAGAGGGTTATGTAAATATGTATGCCAGAATGTCTGACATATTCTACAAATGTCAGTCCTATCCCTAATCACGACATTTATAATCAAGTGCCCAAACTCCTCTTTCCACTTGAACTTTCCTGAAAATTAGGAACCAGCTATGACCTACTCTAGACAGAGTTACACTTCCTCAATATCACCTACAAGCACGATTCTGTGTTTTGTTAGGAAGAGCCTGGGGATACACAGGAAATAGGATCTCCACCCTTAGATCTCACAGTATATTGTTTATAATTCAACCATTAAGAGAATTTGAAGCCGCAATAGCTGGTAGAAGTAGGAGAAAGGGGAATCAAAGGTCACTAATAACCCATATTCAATAATGTTCCCCTTGAAATTCTATTAATTGCAAATAAATCAGCTGAAAATTCTCCATTTATAAAACTGTCCTTCCTTCTGTCCACTTTTGTTTCCCTAAAACTACGCTTCTACCCAGGAATTCTTCACTATTAAAAAAAGCACATAACAACACAGAAAGAGAAAAATTTAACAATTAAGGTCCCACTTGGAATAAGTTATGCCCTGGAGCCTGTGAAGTCATTTAAAAGGAAAGTTCACTGAATAAACAGCCCATTTTCAGAGGGAAGAGGAAAACCAAAGCAGGGTGACACGGAAATTACTTTTAATCTGTTTTCAGCTTTCATTCCACTATACCCCATCATTCTATGCACCCAGAGAATAAACTTTTAAAAGAAAATAACCATAGCAAATCAATTAAGCATTTCTTTTACAGATATTGTGCTCAGTATAACAGTTTATAATTTATGCTATGCTCAGATTCAAGTAATTGACATTTTACCAGAACTGTATAGTCAAAAATCTGATTTGTACTGCAAAGGATTAACAAGCTGAGTAAATCTTGTCTTTGTATGTCTAATTTGTGATCTAAATTGTAACAAGATATAAGCATGTGCCACTTGTACTTTGCACATAGCAAGTACTTCCACATGTACGACTACATTCTGCCAAAAGTAACTTGGCCACACACAAGTCTGCGTTGCCAGATGAAGAACACAGACATCCTTCTTTTAATCCTATCTATGAAGATGTATTTTTAACCATCATGCTAAAGATGTTAAAATCTTTCGGGTTTTTCAGAGGCTGGTGGGAGAGAGGGAAGATTAGGGTATTAACCTCCAGCTCATTTCCCAGCACTATATGTAAATAAAACATGGTTGTGTGATTTATACATATAAAACTTAAAATTTTGAAAGCAACTGAAAATAATCCTAAGTACGTATATGGTACCAATTTAGAATGCATAGTTCATACAGCCTAAGAATTTCTCTACTTCACTTCAATGGGTATTGTCAGAACATAGCCTTATTGCAGGGTAAATAGCTAAAAAATGTATACACTAAAGATTAATGAAATTACTAAAGAAAAATAAGTTGCCTTACTTAGCATGCAGTATACATATCTGGCTTTCCTATTAATTGTTACACTGTATACTTAGCCTGCCAGTGTTAAGCAAGATAAATCTCACTCAAATACACAAGTAAACAGTTTGCTTAGGGAATAAATTTATTTTCTAGTCCATCACAACAATAGTTGATTAAAATATGTTGCTCTTATCCACTTTTGAATTAATTCATGTGAAATAAAACAAATATTTATTAAATTATGGGGAAAACATTCCATCAAACTGTAAAACCTGAGGAGAAAAGCAAATGGCACATGCTTAATTATGGTTGACATTTAAATGAAATTTGCATTCTCAAAATATTTTGCAATAATTAGAAAATCTCAAAGTATTTTAAGAATATTTTTATGTTCAATCTCTTCACACACTGGAACACAAGGAAGTTTTTAAAAAGGTAGATTTTACAATATAATTTGTAAGATGGATGAAAAAACTGAATAGATTTGTTTTACTGACATGTTGACATAGTGATACAGAAACAAGAGGATTTATTTGATATTTGTAATGAATCTCTTACGATGTGCTGAGTGCCTACTGAAGAATAGTTTTGACTGGCTGAACTCATCAATCCAGTTTGTGCATTTAGACATCATCATTTTTGCCCATTGTAGCTCATAATCTTGTCCATAACACATAGCTAGCTGTCATCATAAATATATAATCAATTAGTATTTCTCAATGATGAGCAAATTAGTAGACTGTCAAATGGACTGCTTAATCATATGACTCTCTCATAACTAAATAATACCAGAAAATCAAAATAATATTTGTTGAGAATGACAAATTTATTAGGTTGATTCTTATTTCTAAAAACTAAAAAAGGTCCCTTTAAAAACTGAAAAATACTGAAATTGGAGAAGATCAACTCAAATATACTTCAAGCAATTGCTAGCAGGGGATGAGCATCACCGATTTAAATAGCAATATATACAAGGAGTCTTCAAAAAGTTCATGGAAGGATTCATATTACCTTTTAACTTTATTTTTCTGTGAACTTTTTAATATACCTTCTTATTACGTGGTAAATATATTCTGCTATTAATTGATCCGTGAATCACCTATATGCCAGCAACTGAGGACATCAAGAATGACATATTACTAGTCTGTTTCTGTTGCTCATAACAAAATACTTGAAACTGGGTGATTTATATGAAAAAGGAAATTTATGGCTTACAGTTTCTGAGGCTGGGAAGTCCAAAGTCCAAGGAACACACCCAGTGGTGGTGACAGGACCCAGGGGTCTCACACTGCAAGATGGGGAAGCAGAGAGAGACTAAGCTCTCATGTGCTCTACTTTTAAAGCCCTCAGAACCAAATCCCGACCACCATTTTTAATCCACTCTACAGGGCATGGTCCTACAAGCTAATCACCCCTTCAAGGCTCCACCTTTCAATTACCATAATAGGATTTCCCATCCTCTTAACAGTCACAGTGGGGGCCAAGTTTGTAATAAATAAAATTTGGGGGACACAATTCAAGCTTCAGTGAGTTTTGGGAAGACATAATTCAATCCTCTACAACATACCACTATACCCCCTTAAAGAAAGTCAAAGGTGAGCCAATATAAATAAGTATAATAATTATAACAATAACATCTACCATCATCTGAATGTTTACCATATATTTGAACCAACTAGGTGCTTTACATGTTATTCAGTTAAATTCATGTACAAAGCATAGCCCTTCTAGTTAACTAGGATCAATATCCACATTATACAATGAAAATAACTGTGATTAAAGTCAATATTCTTTAATCCATATCTAGATCCCATCCTTGATTAACATCATAGGTGCTCTGGTGAAAGAAAAGAGTATAGTGGGAAGTTGAAAGAAATCACAGAGGCTTCATAGGGGCGGTGACACAAAGCTGAGTCTTGAAAATGCGGAGAAAATCATTTCAGGGAAAGGTTATGTATTGGGGATTAGTAGATTTCAGTCTGAGATTGAGGACAATTATACACATATCGATAATACACATATACAGTTTACAAAGAATGTATATGTATACAAACACCCAAATGAGTATCCTATGAACTAACATATTTACACTAGTCAGCCTATCCTACAGAGAGACTCTAATATAGAAAAGAGGCTCTAATATAGACTGTAACATATATGTGATATAAAGAAAAGATTCATTTTAAGTAAATAATAAAGGTAATTCTGAAAGTCTAACTTCTAGTGTTTTAGGTGCATATTTGTCTTATGATGTAGAGGGATTTATAATACATATGATAAACCAGGAACACCAAAATATAAGATAACTCTATAGAAAAACAAGACTTTTTTTCATAAATTATGTTATGTTCTGCATGATTCTTAATATTTCTGACATCTCTGATGAAAGATCAAATATTTCAAAATATTATTCAAATATGAATCAATGAAAAGTATGCTCACAGATAGCATACACGTGTGTGTCACACACATGCCAAGCATTGGTGAAAAACTGACCAGAAATAAAATCCTGAAGAGTATGTCAGTTACATAAGTTTACCTTTTTTTAAAAAAATACTCCAAAACATTAAATGATTTTGAAAAATCATAGTGCAGTGGTCAACAAATGTCAATAGCATTTTGAAAATAATATCGAGACAAAAACTGCCCAATTGCAAGTTTAAGAACTGATTTGGAGATATATATAAGTGAAAATACTAAAATCAGGACTCATCCTATAAATAGATAATATATAGATTAATCCCTAATTTTTAAAAATATCCACAAGTGAAATATCTTGATCAGATAAATATTGGGAGTAAACAAATTAAGTGCTCACATGTATTTCCCCAATAAACACTGTGAATGTATTTTTATGTTTTAATTTAAATATAGTATCACTCAAAGTAACACCTGGTTTTAAAAGAATTCTTTAAATTCTCCAACTTTATTCCCAAAGGTGGCTAAGTACTCATACATTTTGAGAGCTGCAGAGTAGGAAAGCTGCTAGCCAAAGAACTGAATTCAAACTGTTAAGTGGAACAATCCCCAGTAGTAAAGGTAAGTAGTACCAACAGTCACCCTAGCAACAGAAAATACTTGACACAAATTTACTGTGTGCTAGGAACTGTTCTAACTACGCTTATTGTACATTAAGTTGCGTTATTCCTACAACTTGTGAGGTAGGTGTAATTATTATTCTCATTTTACAGATGTGGAAACACAGAGAAGTAACTTGCCTAGTAAGCAGTAAAATCAGGATTTTAAAACCTACAGTTGGACTCTGGTCTTCATGATTTTCAGTACTATTCTATGATGATTCTTAATAAGTAACATTGATATAAATTCCTCATGCAATGTACAACAGTGGGGTATATTTATTTGTGGAAAACAGCTAAGTATCCAATTGCAACAAGATAGTTATGGTGTTTACTCTCAGATAAAAATAAATATTTGTGAATTGAAGGAATAATCTCATTTTGCAATAAAGGAAAAGAAAAGTATATTCCAAATCTGAGATCATTTAAAAGCTTGCCCAATACTACAATAAAGCCAATGTCTTAAAAGTTTCTACCCTAATTAGAAATTAATACTTTCCTTAAATCATTTTTTAATTTCTACAGATTTTCTAAGATTTTAGAATTTTTAAAACAATCTCCTTCATGAAACCGAAGACTAATGAATTTAATAAAAATCCTCCTTTCTCTTTCCGCAGAGATATCCAAACATGTGCAGGGATTTAACTTTTCGAATCACAAATATCATTCAGTATAAACTAGTCAATTCTGAAAATATATTTCACAGTAGTCTACTACCCCAAACAGCTACTAAAGTACATAATTTCAAAAAAGTAACTCATTATTTTGGCAAAATATGTTTCCCTCAGTCAGGGTGTTTAAATGTAACTAAATTACATTACATTCTTTTCTAATTCTAAAGGTACTAACACGAATATAATATTAAATAATCTCAAATTAACCAAATAGAATTTATATATCATTTTTTAAAAGCTAAGCAGAAAGTTCATGCCTTCAAATAGTTAACTTTCTAAAAATGGCATTAAAATATAAAAAAATAAAGATCTATAAAGGAACTATAAAATTCCTAATCATACATCCTTATTCTCTCATTTACATAATAAATCTCCCTGCCTATCATCGGGGATTAAAAGATGAAAAACTCCTCACATAGCACATATTTTAAGATTAAAAAAGGATGGTTGTGGCAGACTACACTTTGGGAAGCAAGTATCAGGTCTGTGGCTGAACACATACTTCATGTCTTCAAAGAGCCACGGTACGGAGGATGAAAATCACGGCATACAGTGATGACATCTTGCTAGTGATCAGGAATAGAGCTATGAAGTACGCACATGAACCTGTCACTCAACCTTAATTTGAAAAGTGCATCTGATCAGCATCTCAATGAACACAAGTGTCACATAAGAGCAAGGCATATACTATTTAAGGATCTCTGTAGATGGCAATCCTTGTCCAAAACATATTCATTTCCTTCATAATGGAAGGCTGATGGTTGCTAACTTCCATAATGGCATTTCTTTTATTTTTGCTCATAAGCTTCCAACTCCAATGTGCTTCAGCCTTCAAGTTCATGAAATGCTTTATGACATATATTCTTCTATTCCAGCTATTCTTTTTAAAAGCTTTTAATTTGGCTCAGGGCCTTTACCTTCCCTCACCATATCTGGGTTGTCATTCCGTACTCTTGTACAGCATTGAAGTCACCTCCTGCCTTCCAAATGTTCAGATAACTACTTCATCAATACTAACTTTCAGCTAGTTTTACTACTGCATGTAGTTACAGAACAATTTCTGTCCTTCCTCAGACCTATAATCATAACTCATTAACTCTTTTATCCACCCCTCTCCCATGGTCTCTTTGATCACTGATGTATATCTGGCAGTACAGATGACCTGCACCTGGAAAATTCTCCCCCATTTCAATGACTTCTGATTCTTATCTCCATTTTCTCTAACCATTACCATTAGTTGTCTTTTGAAGATCCTAAAAGGGGATGGCTTCCAAGACACTCAATTTTAAGATGTACTTTCTGTCTGTTTTATCTTAGGAAGTTCAACTATCAAGAGATTCAATTATCACTTCAACAGGTAACTCCCAAATCAACATCTTTAGGCCTAATTTCCCACCTAAATCTCACTCCATTTTTTTTTCCACATAAATATTATTGAATAACCAACATATATCATCTTCTTATTGCATGTCTGGAACTGTGACAGATATGTAGATTTACAGCCAAGACTGCTTGCCTACACACACAAACAGCTTACCATCATCCATTTAATGGGGGAGACAGTTGTACTTTCAAGAATCCAAAACTGAAGTCACTATTCTTCCCCCTCAAACAAAATCATTTTCCCTGTTTTCCATTTCAGTTTGTAAAGCCATCAACATCCAATCACTGAAACATTTTTCGTTGAGTCCATTTTAACATCTTCTTCTACCAACATATAACAAAAATCCTGTTGTTTATCCCTTCCAAAAACTCTTCAGACTTACTTCTATAATTTTCCTCCACCAATCATCTACTGGAGGCCCTCATTTAGCAAGTCTGGATTATTGTTAATCTATGTCTCTAGTCTCTGCTCTTTCAAATGCACATGACAAACATACCAGGCAAATATTTAAAACACTACATCATGTTACTCCCAATCTCAAAAATTTATAATTCCTTTCCAATGAGCTTCAATTTCTATTGACTTTCACAGCCATTCCAGAGAGAAGGAGGTTTCCTCTTCTTCCTCTGGGAGGGATTTCATCTCTGCCTCCAGCCAAATTTCGCCTGCATCAACATCTCCACACATAGCCGCTAAGAGGGGTTGGATAAAATCAACATGGTCTTTTTTTAAAAAAAAAAAAAAAAAATCAACCTTAGAATCTAGAAATAGAGGAGCACTACATTTAAAAAATCTACCTGAAGTGCTGCATTTTACGGTCAAATATTAAAAGCCTTCCTAACTGAAATCAGAAAAAGACACACAAGGATACTTGTTGTCATTACTCCAATTCAGCTTATGGTGAAGATTCTAGCCAGTGTTATAAAGCATAAATAATTAAAATAAAGACTATTAAAAAACAAAATTGTTGTTCTTCATGGAGAACATAATTGTACAGTACAAAATATAAAGAATTTACCATCATAATACTGTAACTAACACACGATTTTAGCTAGGTAACTGAATACAAGGTAAAAATATAAAAACTAATACACCAGACAAAAAACAACTATAATAAGAAATTTAAAGTCTAAAAAATATATAACATTAAAGAATTAAACACCTAAAATAAACTCAAAAGATGTTCAAAACACCTACACTGAAAAAACAAAACAATACTGAAATTAAAGAAGCCCTAAGTAAATGAGGGATATACCATGTTAATAGGTGGGAGAAGTCAGTATTAATGTGTAAATTCTCCTCAACTTGACCTGGAGACTGAATACAAACCCAGTTAAAATCCTAAGGCCCATTGCGTGGAGGTGAATATGTACTGGAGAACCACGACTAGCCAAGGTTGTCTTAAAGAAAAAGGACAAAGTTGTGGGACTTACATACTCACGTATCAAGACCTATTATAAAATTCTCATGATTAAGACATTTTGGAATTGATACACAAGTCTAGATACACTCATCAATGGACTTGCACATAATTATGATCAGGTCACTTGATTATGATAAAAGTGGTACTGTCTTGCAATTAGGAAAAGATGGATTTTCCAATAAATGGTGCCCAGTATTTCAATAAATGAATACCTTCTGGGGAAAAAATGTTAATTTTGACCCTTACCTCCTATCATGTGCAAAAATCTATTCCAGATGAATGTAGATTTAAGACGAAAGGTAAACCGATAATATTTGCAGAAAAAATTAAAGATAATATTTTCATGATCTTGAGATAGACACAGATTCCTTAAAGAGGACACCAGAAGTACTAATCATAAATGATAGCTAATAAAATGAACAATATTAAAATGAAAATTATTTTTTTTGCTCAGCATTGCTTTGGCTATGCGTGGTCTTTTATTGTTCCATATAAATGTCTGAATAGTTTTTTCCATTTCTGAGAAAAATGTCTTTGGAATTTTGATGGGGATTGCATTGAATTTGTATATCACTTTGGGTAGTATGGACATTTTCACTATGTTGATTCTTCCAATCCAAGAGCATGGAATATCTTTCCATCTTCTTGTATCCTCTCTAATTTCTCTCAGCAGTGGTTTGTAGTTCTCATTGTAGAGAATTTTCACCTCCTTGGTTAACTCAATTCCTAAGTATTTTATTTTTTTGGTGGCTATTGTAAATGGGCAGGCTTTCTTGATTTCTCCTTCTGCATGTTCACTATTGGAGAAAAGAAATGCTACTGATTTTTGTGTGTTGATTTTGTATCCTGCTACTGTGCTGAAATCATTTATCAATTCCAACAGTTTTTTTGTAGAGGTTTTAGGCTGTTCGATATATAGGATCATGTCATCTGCAAACAGGAACAGTTTGACTTCATCTTTTCCAATCTGGATGCCCTTTATTTCCTTCTCTTCTCTGATTGCTCTGGCTAGGACTTCCAACACTATGTTGAATAGGAGTGGTGAGAGTGGGCATCCTTGTCTAGTTCCTGTTCTTAAAGGAAAAGCTTTCAGCTTTTCCCCATTCAGGATGATATTGGCAGTGGGTTTGGCATATATGGCTTTAATTATGTTGAGATACTTTCCCTCTATACCTAACTTATAGAGGGTCTTTGTCATGAATGAGTGCTGAACTTTATCAAATGCTTTTTCAGCATCTATAGAGATGATCATATGGTCCTTGTGTTTGAGTTTATTAATATGGTGTATCACATTTATTGATTTGCGTATGTTGAACCAACCTTGCATCCCTGGGATGAATCCCACTTGATCGTGATGAATAATTTTACGTATGTGTTGCTGTATTCTGTTTGCTAGTATTTTAGTGAGGATTTCTGCATCTATATTCATCAAGGATATTGGCCTGTAGTTTTCTTTTTTGGTTATATCTTTACCTGGTTTTGGTATCAGGATGATGTTTGCTTCACAGAATGAGTTTGGGAGATTTGCGTCCGTTTCAATCTTTTGGAATAGTTTGTAAAGAATCGGTGTCAATTCCTCTTTGAATGTTTGGTAAAATTCTGCTGTGAATCCATCTGGTCCTGGGCTTTTCTTTGTTGGGAGCCTTCTGATAACAGCTTCAATCTCCTTTATTGTTATTGGTCTGTTCAAATTTTCTACGTCATCATGGTTCAGTTTTGGGAGCTTGTGTGTGTCCAGAAATTTAATAAAGCTGGAAGCATAACACTACCTGACTTTAAGCTATACTACAAAGCTATAATAACCAAAACATTGTGGTACTGGCATAAAAACAGACACACTGACCAATGGAATAGAATAGAGAATCCAGAAATCAACCCACACTCTTACTGCCATCTGATCTTTGACAAAGGCACCAAGCCTATTCACTGGGGAAGGGACTGCCTCTTCAGCAAATGGTGCTGGGAGAACTGGATATCCATATGCAGGAGAATGAAACTAGATCCATACCTCTCACCGTATACTAAAATCAACTCAAAATGGATTAAGGATTTAAATATACACCCTGAAACAATAAAACTTCTTAAAGAAAACATAGGAGAAACACTTCAGGAAATAGGACTGGGCACAGACTTCATGAATACGACACCAAAAGCACGGGCAACCAAAGGAAAAATAAACAAATGGGATTATATCAAACTAAAAAGCTTCTGCACAGCAAAAGAAACAATTAAAAGAGTTAAAAGACAACCAACAGAGTGGGAGAAAATATTTGCAAAATATACATCTGACAAAGGATTAATATCCAGAATATATAAGGAACTCAAACAACTGTACAAGAAGAAAACAAGCAACCCAATTAAAAAATGGGCAAAAGAGCTAAGCAGGCATTTCTCTAAGGAAGATATACAAATGGCCAACAGACATATGAAAAAATGCTCAACATCACTCAGCATCCGGGAAATGCAAATCAAAACCACATTGAGATACCATCTAACCCCAGTTAGGATGGCTAAAATCTAAAAGACTATGAACGATAAATGCTGGCGAGGCTGCGGAGAAAAAGGAACTCTCATACATTGTTGGTGGGACTGCAAAATGGTGCAGCCTCTATGGAAAATGGTATGGAGGTTCCTCAAACAATTGCAGATAGATCTACCATACGACCCAGCTATCCCACTGCTGGGAATATACCCAGAGGAATGGAAATCATCAAGTCGAAGGTATACCTGTTCCCCAATGTTTATCGCAGCACTCTTTACAATAGCCAAGAGTTGGAACCAGCCCAAATGCCCATTATCAGATGAGTGGATACGGAAAATGTGGTACATCTACACAATGGAATACTACTCAGCTATAAAAACGAATGAAATACTGCCATTTGCAACAACATGGATGGACCTTGAGAGAATTATATTAAGTGAAACAAGTCAGGCACAGAAAGAGAAATACCACATGTTCTCACTTATTGGTGGGAGCTAAAAATTAATATATAAATTCACACACACACACACACACACACACACTCTCACACACACACACACACACAAAAACCGGGGGGGGCGAGAAGATATAACAACCACAATTATTTGAAGTTGATACGACAAGCAAACAGAAAGGACATTGTTGGGGGGGAGGGAGAAGGGAGGGAGGTCTTGGTGATGGGGAGCAATAATCAGCTACAATGTATATCGACAAAATAAAATTTTTAAAAAAAAGAAAAAAAATAAATAAAATAAAATAAAATAAAATGAAAATTAGTTAATACACAAGGAGTCTTCAAAAAGTTCATGGAAAGATTTGTATTATCTTTTAGTTCTATTTTTCCACAAACTTTTTAAAGTACCCTCATATTCACCAAAGTACATACAAGAATACTATATGCAATAACCAAAATCTATAAACAACCCAAATGCTCATCAACAGTAGAATGGATAGTTATGGTATATTCAAACAACGAAATGTTATACAGCAATGAGAAAGAAGCAAGGAACAACTGCTACATGAAAAAACATGAATAAAATCCATAAGCTTAATGTTAAATAAAATTAAACCAGTTGTAAAAGTGAAATCATCACATGATTTCATTTATATAAGATTCAAAAACAGAAAAAAGTGGTGAGATTCATGTCAAATTACATGGAGAAAACAATCTGGTCATTCTTCCTTAATTACACTGCAATGCTACCATTAATTACTTTGTGCCATTTGGCAAGTTAGTTCAATTTTCTGGGCCTCAGCTTCTCATCTATGATATTAAAGTGTTTAAGATCTTCACGTCTCCTTCCACTTATAAAGCTGTAAAGTCTAGGCATCCTGCATTTGAAAAATGCACCACCTAAAAAACATATGTAATAAGGTGGATTACATTAATATTGGTCAACAGAGTTTGAGTTCTAATTTTGCATTGGTGCACTCATGAAATTTAACCAATCTTCTCATTCCCAGTAGCTCCCAACCTGCTTTGGGCAGAAATAAAATGGATAACTATTACGTGAATTGTAATCTACCATGCCTGTTATCTTTATTCTATGCCACTCTGAACAGAAATTCTTAGCACATAAAAATGGGGACCATTGAGAGAAACATTTTCACTATTTCCCAGCTAAGCCTCTGGACACAGCAGTAGCTGGATGATCCTCTAGAGGTGGCATAGGACGTACTTGTGGCCTTGGAGAATTCTGCAGATGAGCAGTGAGGATTTCTTTTCTAAGCACAGTTCAATAAAGCACTGCATTATAACAGAGTTTATCTGTGACTGTAAATAATTTCTTTTCCTATGGTTTTACCACAGACACTTGAAGTGCTCAGAAATGTATCTGTCACCTTGTCTAGTGTAATTTAAAGGAGTATATCATTTACAATAGTATCTCAGCAATAAAAACACAATCCACGAATAAAGTATGTGCCAGGAAATATGGAAAGTACTTTACACACATTATCTTAAGTAATCCTGGTAACCCTGTAAAGAAAGAATATTACCCTCCACTTCACAAGTTAAGAAATAGAGTTCAATGGCTATCAAGCTGCACAGCCCGGATTTGAACTCACTTTTGTCTGATCCCAAAGTCTGTACCCTTTTCCTCACACCATAGTGCCTCTCTCTGGAAGCTTCTGAGCTGTGAACTAGATGGACGTTGTATGCCAGATTGTTCTGGAGGCAGCAGTCAGAATGGATCAGAGAGGGGAATAAGTGGTAAGGAGATAAATAATTTCTGAAGAACTCCAGGAGCAGTATACTTCTAAATTACTGCACTTTGCTAGTGTGTACGATACTATAAGCATGGACAACAAGTTTATATAATTACAGATGTGGCCAGATCACAGCAGTGCTACAAAGCACTGAAATGCATGACTCGTCACTGCAGCATTCACACTGTGGATCCATGTGGTCACTGAAGAGTCTTGGTGGTCTCCTCCTAAGGTTCTGAGCAGTAGCCACTGATGGTCTGTGTCTTGGGAAGCATTTCTCCATGGTTGTGTTCTATGCATTGAACGGGTCTAAATTAAAGAGTAACAGAGCTCTTATTTGCCAGCACATTTTGTTTTTAATGGAAGTGTTTTTAGAGACATTATGCAAGAATAGTGCCCCCCACACACACACCCCAGAAGTCCCAGGGGCCTCAGAAATACTGGAAAGCCACCCCCTTATTTTTGTAAGACCGTGAAAGATAATTGCAGGGTTCATCAGAGGCAATTATACTTCCTTAAATAACATTATTCCCCTCCTGATGCTGGATGAGATTTGGCATCCTACAGCCCTGAATTCAAATCCCATCTCTTCTACTTCCAAATTATATGGCTGTGGCCTAGTCACAATCTCTCTCAATTTCAGTTTTTCCACATCCACTAATTGGCTAAATGATGCCTACCTTGCAGTATGTTTGTCATGTTTGGACAATTTAAGAAATGCAATCTGTAGAAGGTATTCAGCAAAAACAGTAAGTCAAATTTTTTCTTATTAAATATTATTTTGATTTTTAAAACACAGAAATAAACAATACTACTAGGCCATAGGAGATGCTGGTACCTAACAAGATCAGTAAAAAAAATCACATGAACCTCTCTGGGCATTTTATCATCTTAAATTATTCTAATCTAAGAAAGGAGAAAAACTAAGTTATTAAAGACACCAGATTTCCAGAAAACATACATTAATATGCCACACTCTCTTTTTACTGAGAAAGGCAGGCAACTGAAGATTGGTTTACAATTTTTCATAGTAATATGATCCAAACAAACTTAAGACATACAGAGGTAAAGGTCGTTCTGAAAATCTATCATCTAGAATTCCTGCTTATGGAGATTTCTTAACTCTATTTTTACAAATTTCATCTATTCCAGAATTAGTCAAGCTTTGATTTTCAGTAACTTCTATATTCGCCCATTCTTTGCCTCTTTAATATCAGTGGTCTTATTCCCTTATTAGGAAATCCATGCCTTAATCTCTTTCACTATGAACTTCTATCATTCATTCATTTACTGAATCAACAAATACTTAAACTTCTTCTTCCCCTTTTCAACTAAATCCCTTATGTCATTAAAAATAAAGGAGGACTCTAGATTTCAGAGTAAAGAGAAAAACTGTCACAAAAGTATGAATTAGAACAGTATAAAATCTCTGTTCCCAGTACTAAAGAGGCAAAAGGCCAAGGACTACTAGTGGTTACTCAAGTAGCCATCAGCCACCTGTGTATACTGAGCATTTCAAATGGGGCTGCTCCAATTTAAGTTGTTCTGCAAGTGTGAAACACACCAGATTTTGAAGACCTTATACAAAAAAAAAAAATGTTTGATATTTCATTAATCATTTTATACTGATTATGTGCTGAAACGATCACATTTTGGATATACTGGGTTAAATAAAATGTATTACTAAAAGTAATTTCCACTGTCTTTTCTTTTTTAACGTGGTGATTAGAACTCCAAACTTACATAAGTGACTTAAGTCATATTTCTGTTGGACAGAACTGGTTCAGGTCCCACATTTCAATCCCTTGTACAACATACTGGGAATTTCCCTGGCCTTTAATTGTATTTTATATAGACTTAATGACATGTGTATTTTGTCCACTAAACTCCCCAAAGATGTGTTTTCTTGTTTAATCTAGCATTTAATATATCTGGATGTAAATGTATCACATGTACTGTTAATTTAGCACACTCTTCAGTCCCTTGGAGAGCTATAATTGTACAAAATGTATTTGATGCTTGCTGGTACCTGATTTTTATCTCACCGATTATCAATCTTTGATTCTTTGAAAACTCTGCAAAATGATCTCAAAAGTGTTGCGTGTGTCTTCCAAAGTATGGCCATTCATGCACAGCCATGCCTGAATGGAAGTGTCAGGGGCTTTCCATAATTCTCATAGCCCATTAACACTAAAAGGTCCCACAGGACCAGAAATATAACCCAGCATCCTCTCCTGAGTTCACTGTTATGTCCTGAAGCACAGCTGTATTTAAACTGATAAAATAAAACATAACCTATTCTGTATCACACATCCACTCCATTGCGGATGGGAAACGCAGACAATGTACATCATTAAACTGAACACGGCCAACTATATTATGTTACAGTGCCATTTAGAAACTCAGGCCAAACAATACTCCTAAATTTCTAAATGTCAAACCTACTGACAATAACATTTTCATCCATTCTGTGAGTGTCCTCCTCTTGCTCCTTGTACATTTCTCCTCAGGTATTCTTCTGAATGAACACATTTGATTAACAGATTTTATAATTTTCATAATGTAAAAAAGTGGTAATAATTCACTGCACAGCTAAGGAATTTTTCAGTTCTTCAGATCTTTTACAGACAACTAGTAGTACCTGAAAAAACAATCACATATTTTAACTTTCAGTCGTCATTTTTTTCCAGGGAGTTATACATAAAAAATGTTTCCAAACATTATCATCTCTAAGTAATGTCTCTGCCCTACCTGGATATGGCATGTTACGAGTGAGTACGCCCCAGTCTGAACCACCCCTATTAGGCAACATAAGCAGAGATAAGCTCAATTAGCACCAATTCACTGATGAATCAAAACCTTGGGCATCCTTGGTAAAGAGCACCTACCTGGTAAAGAGCACATGGACTAATTAAGAGTTGACTGTTCTCCACAGCTTGGTATAAACATGACAGGCGCCCCATTTGAAAAGATTCCCTGAACCCCTAATCCTGGGACATCCAGGAGGTAGCAGGCCATGCGTGAAGTAATCAATGGCTGACTCAGAGCTTCCCAACTTTTTTCCCCATCATCTTCACTTGTCTGAGGAAATTAGTACCTCAGCATACCTGGAACCAACCCACAGCACACCAGTTGGGAAGCCCTACACTAATTTCCTTAGGGTGTTAAAACTCTAAATGCTAACAGAAGCCAGAAGGTTGAAACAGAGGAGTAGCCAGCCAAAATTAGACTGGAAGTGACAGGGACAATGAAAGTCCTTTCTGGAGAGGGATGCTGCTACTCCACTCCTGACAATGGCTGCCCTGTCCTTACATTCAAGTGAACGGAGGAATCTATTCCTGTTTATGAAATCTCCTAATTTTTAAAATATTAGCTAGTGCTGAGCCCGTGGCGCACTCGGTAGCGTGCTGCGCTAGCAGCACGGTGACGCTCCCGCCGCGGGTTCGGATCCTATATAGGAATGACCGGTGCACTCCCTGGCTGAGCGCCGGTCACGAAAAAAAAAAAAAGAAAAGTAAAATATTAGCTAAATTACTTTGTTCTGCCCTGACAAAAACCAAAACAAAAATACCACCCACACATCAACCAGCTCAGGCCATGTGGAATACTATTCTGACCTTCGGATTCAAAGTATCTAGGAAGACAAATATTACAAACTATAGACCCTAGATTTATCTGGGCCCTTACAATAGCGCACCAGGATAAACATCAAACCACATAACAAAACATGGTGCTTCTTACTGAAGTATCAATTTTACTTGTAGATTTGAGAATATTAAAACAAACAGTATATTATGAATACAGTTCAAAAAAAAAATCACATAATTTAAAGTAAACCAAGAGAGTCAGAATACATTCACAGCTTGTCTACACACCTAGAATATTTTCTCTTTTCTGAGGAAAGGTCTGAGTAGGTAGGCTACTGGGCAAGCTCCAGAGGGGACAAGAACCTCTTAAACTGACTCTGAAAAAAATATAATTTCCAACAATTCCTCCATTGTTTGGAGTTCCTGTCAGTTCTGGGCCATTTAGATTGCTGATTCAAATATAACTTGGACTGTCAAGTTGTTCTGGAAGACCCCTGGAATACCGTAATTCAGCAGTTCAGACATGCCAGCCCAGTGGACAGAGGGCACCCCACTAACACAGTGATAGATTTGCCCATTCTATACTAATAAACAGTTTCCTTCGTGTGTACTGTGTTTGTTTACTGGTAATGAATAAAACATGAAAACTGCCATTTGGAATACAAAGCACTATAGTTCCTGCAAATGGTAAAGTTCTTCTGGCTGTAGTTTAGGGTACTAAGGCTGTTATTTATAGAATAAAACCCATTATCACTACTCAAATATTGAACATGCATAGTTTGTATTCAAAGATAAAGTTGCCACAGGGGACTATTGATATAGGAAATATGGCTGGAGAGATATGAAAATGCATATTAAAATTCATATACTGAAGAGAAAAAACGTATTTAACAGGTATATTTAATATTCCAGTAGCATCGACTGCAATTGTTAAAGTTATATTTGCTGACATTTCAATTATAATGTTCTATTTTCAGTGCCTTCACTTCAATCCAAAAATTTTCTGTAGGCCCCAAACTACGTACTTTACAAGGTCTCAGTCTGCAAACCATTTTTTTTTTAGTGTTCAGCGGACTGAAACTTTCAGAAAAAAGACCAAAGGAAAATTTTAATATGGTTGTCCTCATAGGACCACCAAATTTTGAAATGAATATAGCAGGGACTCAAGACAACGTTTTTTCAAGTATAGCACTGAGGTTAAGAATTTGCCATGGGGGGGAGTGGGGGGGGAAGAAGTGGGAGGGAGGAGGTTTGGGAAGTGATAGGTCAGGCAAACAGCATAAAGAAATATCACGATTTGTAAGAATGAATATGCTAATAATAAAAACTGGAAAAAAAAAAGCATTTGCCATGGTTAGTTAAATAGTAAATGGTGGAGTCAGGAATCAAACCTAAGGTTTTGACTTCAAAGTCTGTGTTCTTAACTACTAAAGTATATTGCTTTTTCATTATCCTAATTGGATACAGATATATATAATAAATTACATATAGTGTTAATACAGTATATACTATATGCAGTATTATATACATGTAATTTAACAACAATGCTAGAAAATGTTTATTCTTCTTATAATCTCTTCCAATATCATAACTCTTACTGTTATCATATGCAAACCCACATCTAATTTAATGCTACTGTAACTCTCAACACTTACAGTCTGTATGTGGAATTCTTTGTGCAATTTCTGAAGTTTCCACTAGATAATAAATTTGTTGAGCATAAGGTCACTGTAGGGATTACTGACGTTATTTAGCTTCTCTAAGATCTAGTTTCCTCAAATATAAAACAACAACAGTGCCTATGTCATAAACTGGCTATGGAAATTAAGGGAAACAATACAAATCATGTGCTTAAGCACAGTGCCCAGCACACAGGGAACACTTAGTAAATGTTGGTTATTATAATTAAGGACACTTTATCCACCCTAGTGTCCTTGTGACTTCCACAGGTTCTGACACATGAGAGGTACTCATCAAATAATAACTAAATTAATAAGCACATGAAGACTTTTTAAACATGCATATCCTTTCTTTCACATGCAGTCTCTCAAATGTGAATTTCAGCCTCTACCTGAACCATTATTTCCCACCCTAATTTTCAGCTAGCTAACTCCTACTTTTCATTTAAGTTTTGGCTCCCTTTCTTCTCTTAGGGCAAGTCTTTTCTTACTCAAAGCCTATTATGGATCCCTACTTAGGCTTTCATTGAACTCTTATCCCTAACTATCAAAGCACTTGACATCAAGTATTCCTTGTATCTTTTCACTTGCTTTAATACCCCACTATATTGCAAAATCTTTAAGCCAGACACTATCCTTTGACCATTGTAAAGGTATGGACATGAGAGATGTTCAATAAACAATGGTTAAGTAAATAAATATTTCTACCTGAATAACTTTTCCATAATTCTCACCCTTTCCACCAAATGTCATACTGGATTTAGGATTTAGTTCAATTTTAGAAATGAAATTTTGTTTTAATGGAGCAAAAAAAAAAAACTTGGACAAGTTCCTCCCAAGAGATGGCCAAATAGCCAGTGGCATGTGACAGGCATGCATCAACATTAATTGTTAGGTAAATGCAAATTGAAGCCACCATGAGACAGGCACCAAGGCACAACCTTCAGAATGTCAGAAACAGAATACGCAGAAAAATAAGACTATGTTGGGCATCTGGAACTCTCATATACTGGGAATGAACATCTAAATTGGTACAATCGCTTAGGAAAACTGTTTGGCAATATTTACTAAACTGAAAACATATTCTTTAAACTCAGCAGTTCCACTTCTAGAGATATGCCACATAGAAATATGCACACAGTATACCAAAAGGCAGTTACAGGAATATACTGCTATGAGTTTTCTTCAGAGCTGACAACTAGAAACAACCCAAGTATCCACCGGCAATAAAATGGGTAAGTAGGTTGTGAAAGCTTTTTGATAAATTCACATAATGGAATACAATACAACAATGAAGAAAACAATACAGATGGATCTCAAAAACAATGTTGAACGAAAGAGGCAGGACTCAAAAGAGCACATTGCATGCATGCAGTGTTCAGTCCATGGTGATGGAGATGGCATGATAGTGGCTCTTGTGCAAGCGGCTGCTGTAATGTTTTATGACTTGATCTGGGTGGATGCTGCATGTTTATATTCACTTTGTGGGAGTTGTAAACTTGTAATACATGCACTTTTCTGCATTTGAACTATACTTTGGTCAAAATGTGAACTAAAAACAAATGAGTAAGTAAATACCCTCAACCTAAAAAAAAGTCAACACAGATGATTCACACAACTTCAGAAGGTCAGAGATCCTCTGAACCTGACTGGTCACTTGCTTCTATTTGCGATATCATCTTAACCATATTTATTACTCTTCTCTCTGAGAAATTCTATTTTAATCTATTTGCTAAAGATACACTACATATACACAGGTTTGACCTCACTATAAAAAGTGATGGAAGAGCAGAAACAGGTTCATTATCTTGTTATCATAAATGGAAGAAAAAGAAAGGTTTTCCTGAGATAAGTGGGTATACTGTCAAGAGAGAGAAATGATACACACACATATACATTTACATTTATTTATACTTACACATTTATTTATATTTATAAATCTCAAACAAATGGTCTCAGTTGGACATAACTGGCCAAGCAGCAATGAAAGAGACACACAAACAGAGGCCCTAGCATTATCAATGATTATCCACCCTCAGGGGGAGGAAAAAAAAGGGAGTAACAAAGCACCACAGCAGACAGTTCCAGAGCTGTCATCAAGGTGCACTGTCAACTCTGCTACAGGCTGGGAGGGTGCACAGGACACTGGATTATTCAACAGTGTGCCATCTCCACACTACCTTCCTAAATAAGGTCATGGAAGAAAGGGAGAAATTAGGGTTGGAACAACAAAGACCATGAAAAGACCATTAAAAGTCCTTATAATTATTGCTTTTTAAACATGTATTTTAAATATGTATTTTTTATATATTTTATATAAAGGCAACATCCTTAATAAGAAAAACTTCAGTGGCATCTTGCCAATTTAAACTAGTAATAGCGTTTCTGCACAATAAATTCTTCATTTCAAATCCCTTGCTCTAGGTGTCAGGATGGCCGAGTGGTCTAAGGCACCAGACTCAAGCTCCGCTTCCTCAAATCCCTTGCTCAAAAATTTTTCAGGATCACCCTATCCCCCTCCTCTGTACCCATCCCCTGCCCCATCCCCAGCCCAAATTATTTTATTATCTTACTCATAACGCATGGCTAATTATCGCCCTCAAAAGTGACTTAAGATACATAAACGGCCTAAGGCAGCACACACTACTATTGAAAAGGTATGCAAAATAAATCCATACACATAATTTCAGCAAGGCAAGTTCACCTTTGGGAGTGGGTCAGTGTTCAGATCATTCACAAATGTAGTTTTTACTAGACATTTCATTTCTATTTCATTGGAAATTGTTTGACTCCACAATATTCAAATATTTAGGCATCATCCTAACCTTATCACAGATGATTCAGCAAGACATATTACACTGCAAAGTCACACCATGTTTTATTTTTCCATGATGAAAACAGACAACCAATATCAGGCATGCTTTATTCATCTAATGGAAACTGTAAGAAGTGTATAAATTAAATACGTTTTCTTAAAGCCTGGAGAGGAAAAAATTTGTTTTAATTTATAATGATACATTAGAGGTCCACAGGTTTAGATCCAAACGTCTTCAACGGCAACTGACAACTGAAGCAAACTAAAAGGCTTACCTGTAGGACTATTTAGGAACACTTCCATGTATATATGTCAGTAAACCAAAATTTTAATTTATTACATGTCAAATACAAATATGCAGAAATTAAGATTGGCCTTTTCTACCAAAGTTAAATTTTAAAACATGGTTTTGCCAAATAAAACTCACTCTTAAACTTTCCATGTAAAAATATACTTCTATTCCCATAAATATTAACTGTCCATATGAAGACCAAACTGAAAAAGTTTTCAGCCATAGAGCAACTGAATTTAAATCCATTTCATTGTAACTCTCTTTAGAGAAGTATATCAATCATAAATCAGCACAAAATTATAAAATCATCACAGAGAGAAAGCAGCATCCACTTACGTTGTTCATGATGAAAATCAGATTGTTCTGCTAAGAAGCTTTAACTTATGAGTCCCCTGCAATCAAAGGTTTAATATATGTTTAGGTTAAAAAAAAAAAGATAAAAAGATCTAATATATGTTTAAATATAAGAAAGATGAATATAACTTTGAGTCTCTTGTAATTAGACTAAGAAATATGAGTTCTTTTCTTGGAAATTTTTCTTGTGGAAGACGCTTCCAATTTTTATATTTGAAGAAGATAAAAATCTACTCCTTTATTTCCTAAGCAAAAGCAAAAGAAATTGTCCAGACGCAAACCACATTGAAACCCTCTGGTGTTTCCTCTCAGCCACCTCTATAGCAGTAACATAAAGTCAGTTCATAGCCCCTGCATCCACACACGCTCACTGCTCAGGGTCATGGCCTGGACGTTAAATACAAGTGTCAGGTAGTCATTATCTCAACAATTCCCGAATCTTTAGGGATAAAATGCAAAATGACATTCTGTTGTGTGAAAATTGAAATCCCATGGCCTATGGCCATGTCTAAAGGGGTTTGACAAACTGGGAAAGAAAGAGCAAAAATTCAGCCTGCCTTTAAAAAGAGATGATTCTTACATAGCATTTGGTTACAAGAGACTTTACAAGCCTCATATATATATTAACTAAAATATCTTTTCATGCATATATACCTTAAGAAGTAATTTCAGAAATTCTGTTTAATAACGTTTGGTTTCTTTAGAAGTACACTGTGCTCATGGACTTCCATATAACCAAATAATGAAGAAAAAGCAAAGGGTCCATGCCAGTGATGCAGCCAAGCACTCTATCTACTCCCCACTCAGCCTATCACAGCTCGGATGAAGAAAATAGGTACCCCAGTCACTGTAGAACAAATCCTACAAAAATGCCAGCACCACTTTAGTGATGTCTAATAAATCACACTCGAAGTCTTAGCATGAGTAGAAAACTTGACAAAATGCAATGATTTAGAATGCACTCCAATCTTTAAGGAAGTTAGTGTTATAGCTAGAACCAGGAAAAATAAAAACTCTCTAAGACACGTGTTCTCCGAGATTTACAATCAGGTAGAACTAGAGAAGGGGAAACAGATTAGACAAGTGTTTACACTTTTCCATCAAAATATGGAATGAGAAGGAAATATTAACACCAGCCACTTCCTTTGCAATTTAGAAGAAAGACAACTGAGAGTTCTCGTGGTTTTGCATTACCATCAAGATCCAGACGCCTTCCAAGTCTGCTACTACTCTGCAGCTGTCAAGCAAACCCTATTCTGGAGAAAAGGTAGTTTCAGGTAAAGGCTATGCAGAAAAAAAGGAGATGAAAAGAAAACAGCATTCTGAATTAAACTCAGAACAGTTGATGTCAAGAGTAAAATCAGTTTGGTCTTTCTAGTAAGTTCATAAAATTGCCACTCCACGTGAAATGATCTGGCATTTGACTTGATAGCAGTACCCACACTTTTCTTATAAAGAATAAAAAAGAGATGACTTACTGTGATAAATCTTATTCTACTAAGTCTACTGTAGTTTAAACCAATAAGGGTCCTAGAAGTTGACAGCCAATTATAATTCCATGTCTCTAAGAAACTTTTAATAGAAGAGGCTACAAACAGGACAGGATGTTCTTGAGATGGTGTTGCCAGAGATTCTGTAAAATGACAACAGCAGGGGAGGGGGGGAGGGGGAGGAGAGGAAGGCAGGCAGCATAACATAACAGAAGGAACATTAGCTTTGGATCCAGAGGAGGATTGGAGCTGGCTAATATAGGAGAGCTGACTCTGCACATCTCTTCAGAACCCCATGACTACTCCTGAGTAGCTTGAAATCCATCATTGTCTGTTTATTTACATCATGGAAACCAGCAGATGCAATAAATCAGGGTTTCTTATTCAGAAAGCTGTTCACCGGCATGCCACTGGTTAGTTCCAAATTACAATGCTAAGTGACAGTCTCTTATGAAGAAAATAGATGTGCAATCATCTACCTCAAATGATTGATATGAAAATTAAAAACAGTAATGCAAAGTACTTAACACACATACAAGAATTTCAGAGAGCTAGGACTCTTATCAAAACTATAATTGCATACATCGCAGAACCAACCTCAAAGAATTTCACCAATAATGAGTTCTCTTTAATGGTATGGTTAGCTAGACCACAGGCTTCAAATAGTTCAACAGCAGCCAAATCAGCAGGGGAGTTTAGAGACAAAGAAACAAAAAGGAACATAGTTATGGTCATCTGGAAGCTAGCAAAGCATGTGCATTTGACAAGGAAACTGCAAAAAATGAAAAGTCAGTACAGTGGTATTCATTCCAACCCTTCTTCATTAAATAGACCTGTATTAAATCTGATGTTTTCATGTCTTCTCATATTTTAAATACACTATCATCATGTAGGAAATGGCAACAATGGAATACTAGAAATTAGTCACTAGCACAGCATCAGAGGTATGAACAGCAACGCATCTTAGTCAACAACAGTACAGGTACAACCCAAATGACACGTCTACAAAGTACAAGGTGGACTGCAAGACAGGGGGGAATGAGCTTCTAGGAACTCATCACATAATACAGTGGCAACAGTCACTGTAAAAAGAATTTCAGAAAAAAAGAATGATTTATTATATAGTAGTGCCCTATTCCTGGGAAATACATTCTAAGATCCCCAGTGGATGTCTGAAACCACGGATAGCACTGAACTCTTTTCCTGTGCATATATACCTTTGTTAAAGTTTAACTTATAAGTTATGCACAGTTAGAGATCGTGATGAAGAAGGGACAGAGCAGGACAGGACGAGATTTCATCACACTATCATGGAGAGCAAACCATCAGGATGTTACTGCTGACGTGTTAAGACCACATGGCATTCCAAAGCCAGAAGCCTCCAGATGTTTTGTAGGCAGAATCGGCAACGGAGAGAATGCTGGGCAACAGCTGAAGGCCTGATCTGACCCCAAAGTTTGCCACAATCAGATCCCTACTCAGAAGGGTAAAATTTTAAACTTATGAATTGTTTATTTCTGGAATTTTCCATTTAATAGTTTTGGACTGCAGTTGACCACAAGTGAAACCGCAGATGAGAGAACCACTATAAGCACACATTTTGATCACCCAAGAAAATTATTCATTGGCTAGACAAATATCTGTACATCTGTCTACATACACACACATCAAGTTTCCTCTCTACAAACTCAATGGACTTCTCCACACTCAAACTTCAATAGCTGCCAGTGGCCAGAGTACCTCTGTGCCTCCCAATTCTGCCAGATGGCACTTTTCCTTCTTTGTTCCTTCTCATTGAGAATCCTCTTATCTCCTATACTTTTGCAACCCTTCACTTTCATTCTCATCTCCAAGACAGGTTTTCCAACAGTAGAACTAAGGTACAGAGAAAAGGAGGGAAAGCAGCAGATCTAAAAAACACATCAACACAACCCTGACCCAGCTGCAGCCACCAGTGACCACTCCAGTCCCCCCTACACACCCAACTCACTCATAACTCACTGGGGCCCCCTTCTTCTAAGATGTCTAGGAAAGCCTTGCATTGTGAAGAACATAATGAAGGAAGAAAATGAATTTGTTCTTGTTTTACTGAGGCTTGCATTGATCTAAATCCAAGCACCGTATACCAAAAAACCAAAAAAATTTACTCTTCTTATAAGGACACAGTTATGTTAGATTAAGGGCCCACCCTACTCTAGTATGACCTCATGTTAATTAATTACATCAGCAACAACCCTATTTCCAAATAATGTCACATTCTACTGTTCCAAGAAGGACATGAATTTTGCGGGGACACAATTTACCTCAAAATAGCAAGAAAGGGGGAAAACAGCAATTATGGTCAGAAGCACAAGCTGTCAATTGTGAACACGCAGATTAGTCAAATTTGGGGTGACCTCAAACAAAAGAAAGGGATATGTGAAATAAATCTAGGATTGGGAGTATCACTAAGAGATTAAAGTGGAAAGAGACTGCAAGCCATAACAGTTTATCACCACCAATGCACTGGAGCCCATGTTCCAACTCCCAGCCTCTGAAATATCAGAAGCTGTGCATGACTTATAACTTTCAAATCCATACTTATGGGCCGGCCCGTGGCTCACTCGGGAGAGTGCGGTGCTGATAACACCAAGGCCCCGGGTTCGGATCCCATATACGGATGGCCGGTTCGCTCACTGGCTGAGTGTGGTGCTAACAAATCCATACTTATGTTGTCAGAGCTATAACAATGCCCCTAAAAATTCACATGAAAACTCAAACATTTCCCAACAGATACGCTGTCATATCCAGGGTTTTTTAATCAGGAGGGCATTATAGAGGAAATGAGCTTTGTAGATTAACCACCCCTAACAAACACATACCCAATCACCAACCATATTTCAGGAGAAAATACATTCTGAATTCCAACTTCACACTCTAACAAACAGCCAGCAAAATAGTAAATTCTCCATGGTTTAACACCTTGGTTGCCCCTTCTGATGGATTATACATTTGATTGTACTCACTAGGTATAGTTAGTACAGAACTTTTGTTTCCAATAAAAGAAAAAATATATGTATCATTTTGTCATGCTCAAAAATTACTTTTTGATACACCAAGAGCCCTTAACAATGACAGCAGGAGTCAGCAGGACTATTGCTTAGAGAGCGAGAGCACGCACATTATGAAGACATATGATGAAAAATATTTGAAAAAATCATAATTTTGTAGATGCCAATTAGGCTGGTCTCTTGATATACAACAGTATTTCAAAAAAGCTGATGGATTATCTTTTAATTCTACTTTTCCATGAACTTTTTGAAGTACCCTCGTATTTCATCCTCTTTGGCCTTTAGTATCCTATCAAACAAGTGGCAATATTAACAAGTTAGTATTATTAATTTAAACACTATTTTAAGACAGATAGGCAGAACCGTGCGTTTAAAACAAATTTCGTTTCTATGAATGAAAATGCACTTAATTAAGAAGGAAAAATGTGTCTCTAAAACATGGGAAATTAGGAGAAACTCCAAGTAATCTTAGATATTTGTCGATTATTTCAGTTCCAATAAACTTCAAATATTTAAGCCTCTACAGAAAATAGCACCCACCTCCTCCCTGACACTTTTCAACTTTAATAACCCACTGTTTTCCTAACCATGTTAAGTTTTCAACATAAATAAGGCAAAGAAATCTGCCTTTATAACACAGCTCAGGGAGAAAAAAAAAATTTCTATTTACTAAACTGACACTCACTTTGATCTCTTACAAACCCATTCAGGTAACAATTTCTATATAATAGAGTTTAAAGCAAACAAACTCCTTTGGGAATTTAATACCTTAGAAGACAGAAACACCTCTACTGCTTGCCTTTGCTTACTTTGCTTGACAGCAATGTTTTAAAGTCCAGGCGAGGAAATAAATCCTTCAATTTGGCTGTGATACTTGGAAAGAAGCTTAAAGCAGTTTAATAACAGGAGAAAGATTAAACCATACTTCTAAAAAAAATTCAAAGGTGGCAAAAGGAAGTGTCTTTATGCAAATGTCATTCCTTCCCAACTACTTCTGTTTTCCGAGAAATCTCTGTTGCTAATGCACTTAGAGGAAGTGTCCAAATATATTCAATGCCCATCTACAGCTGTAGCTTCAAGGTCATTTGGAAAGTTCTTAATTGTGCTACAAATTGGTTATGAATATTAGTAATTTCCACATGTTGGACATTTGGGCTTTTTCAGAGTTACTTTTTTTTAAATGAACAGTCTATTCAGATTCCCATATGGGCCAGCTGACAAAAATAAACAAATAGTCTAAGCAGATGCAAAGGTTTTGGCCCTTCCTTGCCACAGATCACTCCAACACATAATAACCATTTATTAACATATATTGAGTATGAAAAGTACCCAAGGGAATACAGAATAACCCAAGTCTATACGCTGCCTTTTTATAAACAAATAGTCACTGTCATAAATACAAAATAATGTAGATTATATCAATAAAACAAAATGAAATGCATTTGACTGATCAGATGATATAACCAAATGACTGCAGATATAGCTAGATGATGAGACCAAGTAGATATAAAAGGCATCTAATTTCCTACAATTTGATAACTGCCAGATAATCACTCCTCTAGAGTCCCCATAATAGGGCTGAAAACAATATTCGATAAAATGCAAATGTTACTTCCTTAAATAATTTAGATTTGGTAAGATCTCAGTAGTAAACTAGTTGAGCTTTAGGTACTCATTCAGAAATATGACTTTATTAAGCCACAATTCATGCCAACTGAAACATATCCACAATTGCCAATTTCATAGTGTTTATACTATTATTAAGAATGACTGCACATGGACTGCACATTCATTACATGAAAAAATGATCTTTGCTTTAAGACCCTGAGAAATAAAAAGATTTTTGCATTAAGAAAAAACAGGTTTAAAAGAATTTGGCAATACTCCAACTATCAAAATGTACATGTAGAAAATAAAGAAAGGTGAAAGAGGTCAGAAAATCAGTTACTTTAATTTCAAAAAAAGTACAATATTTGCAAATTAACTTTTTTTTTAGCTTCATGCTTCTCTATTCCCCTTAAATTTTAAATTATATAGTGAATAAAAACCATCTTTTATTGTACACTTAAAAATGGTTAAAATGATCAATTTTATGTCATATATATTTTACGACGATTAAAAAATTAAAATTAAAATAATAATATTTAGAGGTTCTTCTGTCATAACAGGGAAAGAATAGTTTCATCTTTGTTACTTATATGCATGCATATATTTCCAATTTAAATATAGTTATGTGAGAATATATGGATTTGTTCTTTGAGTACGAGAATCAGGTCTTATTTATCTTTGAATTTCTATTGTTTAGATGAATTTCCATTGTTTAGAAGAGTGCTTTGCACAGTGTGAAAAGTTATATCTTTGATAAATAGATAACATGTAAAAAATACTTAAAATAGTAAATGTATTTTATGTATAATTTACTACTATTAAAAAAAAACAAAACACCTTACTTAGACTCAAATATCATTCACCTTGATTTCTATACAGGTGAATCTGAACAACATCAATTCTACGCTTCTATAATTCGTGTTCTGGGATAACATCAATCTTTAAATTTTCCTAACACTCTATCTTAGATCTACAGGAGGCCAAAAGGTGCAGAAAAGAGTTTAGGAATCTATTTGGGCACCAAGTTGATCAACTCGTCCCACGATGGAGTCAGGTGCCTTGAATCAGCTTTTCAGGTTCTTTCCTGTGTGAACCCCCAGAAAAGTCAGGGGCCTGCCTTTGGTTTCTAACAGGAAATGGTGCCACTGAAGTGCAAATTCACACGGTGGGAAGCTGCAGGGCTGAGCCCGCAGCTGTGGCAGGGCAGAAAAGGCCAGCAAGTCAGACAGTGCTTCTCTTAAAATAAGAAAGAACAACAGAAACGGACAATGGGAAAGAGATGCTGACTGAATTAGTTTTACCAAATATACAAATCAACTGCATGTCAATAAACCTAAAGGACAACCTATCTTACAGCTCACAGAGGAATTTACAAAGAAATTTGAAAGCAATAAAAACTCAGGGTTAATGTATTCCCTTCCATATTCCATTCTTCCTCTCTAATCTCCTTCTGATTTTCTCTTTAGTTCTCACGCTTTCCCCTCACCCTTTTCTTCATCATCTTATTACACATCTCAAGGAAATGCCCCCAACCCTCTATGTCTATTCATTCAACGTGCCTATGTTTTGTCTTGGGGGCAGGGGGCACGTGTGAATAGCATACATAACTTTTTAAAATACTAAAATCTGTCCTCCTACAAATGAGGTAGGAGAGAGTGCAAGCTAAGGAGGAAGATTTTGTATAGTTAGTTTTAATAGTAAAGCTCAAGATAAAGATTCCCTTAAGGCTATTTTTAAATGCCTGTAAAACCAAAACAGTGGTTTCTAAGTCTACATTTATTATCTTAAGCCTCAGATAGTAAGAGTTTAAAATAAACGTTATATTAAGTCAAGAATCAGTAATTGAATTTATAAGCCAAAAATACATTTTGATTTTTTCTGTACTTCAAAGATTTTTAAATTTTTCCTGTAAGTAGTTTCAATTGTAAGCATACAAATATATCATATAAAAAGTCAACAACCTGCATTAAAGACTTTTTCTTCTAACAATGTGTGCTTTATTATAACCACACTACTAATTCCAGATTATTTTAAGACATGACCATCTACTTCAATTAGAAACTAAGTATATGTCAACAAGGTCATTACTGTCCCTTGCAAAGAAATATGGGAAGGTAAGATATCACTTAAAATTGACTAAATTAGCCAACTTAAAACTAATAATTATTATATCCATTGCTCATATATTGCCTCTGGCAATACCACCTATCAAAACTCTTGAAAGGCAATTTCAAGAGTCAAAAAAAAAGTGGATAGTCTTTGATTCACTATAACATTCCTGAATTAATCCTACAAAAAACAAAAAAAAGAAGAAACTATAAGTATAAAAAGCTTGTTGAAATACAATTTGTAATCTAAAAACTGGAAATAATTCATGACCAAAAACGTCAGATATAATTAAAGTAGAAAATGTAACAGACTAGCATGCTGACGTTATAAACTACATTTAAGAAAAACCAGGAAAAAGAGCTTATTGTGTACTAGTAAATAAAAATCACCTGCATATGAAAAATAATGAATAAAATGCACAAAAACATCTCTTGAGTAAATGTGGTGTGGTCTTTTGAGTATTTTTCCTATCTTAATTTGCATTATTGTCATACTTTTATAATGTTTTTCAAAGAACCCATATACTATCCATATTTCATAATTTCCTAATATTTTTAAATACAGATTTTAAATAACAATTGTTTATTAAAAGACTATAAGATTAATAAGGTCATATCTAGAATTTCTCTTAACGTGATAAATAATAAAATAAACATGGCTCTTACGTGGAAAATGCTTTAACTTTTAAAATGTTTATGTTAATAGGATTTTACAAAGCTTTTTGCTAGGCGCTGCGCTGCGGAGAGTAACAATGTGTAAGAGAGAAGATAAGCAAATCACATCATTTTATAACCTTTTCAATTTTTTGAAAAATAGCATTTTCAATTTTTTAAAAGGAACAAACTTTACATGAACAATTACAAAGGTCTAGAGAAATAACCACCAGTATTGTATGATACATAAAAAAAGAGGGGGGTTGTAGTTATTACTCATATTAATAGTTAACATTCACTGAGTTCTCCCTTCCAAACACCCTGTCAGGTGTTTCACATAGTTCTCAGTACAACACTACCAGGTAGGTATTTTTTGGTAGCTGCATTTTATAGATGAGGAAACGGAAGCTCAAGTGGGAAGTATAACTTGTCTAAGGTTATATGGAGGATATCTGACCAACAATAAATGGTGAAACTAGGACTTTAAGTCTAGATCCTATTTTGCATACTTTTCCCAAATACTCACCAGTCTTTAAAACAAGTAAAACCAACTTTTATTTATACTTCTTTATAGGACCACAGTAGATTTACTTTTCTTCCATTGTTTTTAACTGCTCTTGAAATGGAAAAATTGCTAAACTATATGACAAAAAAATTCACCATTGTTGGTCATCTACTTCATTTTCAACATGTTTCCTATTAAATGTTTCCAGTTAAATTGAAATTTTATCTTTAAAATCATAACATTGATACAGGCATGTTTCCTGATCATTAACTACACCAGGAATAGTTTGGTAGAATATACTGGATCACATATGTCTTTACTCTTTTTCTTTAAAGTCTCAGTCACTTGTGATTTCTAAGGTACACAATTAGTGAACCTATTAATGGGTTTAGACATCTAGGGTACCAAGTATCACTCTTACATTTTGTTCCCATGCATTTCTAAGCATTCTTTACACCATGATAACTCTTGGCTTCTAGGAAGAACTCTGCTTTCTAACACAAATAGCACCTTCTAAGGACCTCCTAGGCATTTACCTCACTTCCTAAATAAAATGTTCGGTTGCCTAGAAGTTAAGTTTCATAACTTAATCTCCTAAGAACATTGCTTATCAAATCTCACCTCTGGACTATGGTTAAGTGCAGAGCCAGGGCTAAGTGCTAGACAGTGGTAGTAAAGACACGTGGAAAGGAAGGAGAGTTGCTGGCCCAGGTAGAACCCGATTCACCCACAGATGGCTCTAATTTATTTGAAATTCTGTATTTCCTCATAAACATGTGAATTTTCTCTATAAAACTCCACAGTAGATCATTTCATAGTACATTAAAAAATGCTTTAAGTGAATCATTGTCTTGAATCATTGAGTAAACTCATGGCCAAACATACAAGTCAAAATGTCTTTAGAGACTTGGACATCAGGGCTAGGGCACAACAGTCATGGTTGGCAGGTGGGAAAGGAGGAGAGTATGATTTGTTTCAATGAGTATGGTAGAAGGCTCACTAGAAGAAAACAAAAGGAAAGAGAAAATTACCAAGAACAGAGCCCACTGAGACAGAAAGATCACCTCTTTGGGATAAAGCAAAAAGAAGAGTCAGAGAAGAAACAGGTACAGAAGAGTAGAGTGCTCTGCCCAACACTGCCTGATGTGCCTCCTGTGACTGTCCCCTCCTCCTCTCCCTGATTCAACTCTTGTATTTCCTGGTATCAATGTCTGGTCCAGTTAAATACCCATTTTTTTTTTCACTAGAAAAGGGATATATCACCCTACCTTATGATGGGCCTTAACTAAATTTTGGAATACCTAAATAAAGAAGAGACACAAAGTTTGAACACCTCAACTGCTCCAGAATAGAAACTTACTATCCTCTGCTCACTTCCTACACTCTCCCCCACTTTGGCCCCCTTCCAACTAATATCATTTCAAGAGAAAATAATCAAACACCACAGATAATATTCAAGCCACTTAGAATCACTTATTAGCTTATAGCAGATCATAAAGAATACATATATATGTTAATGCAAACCACAAAAGTAGCATTTGCCATTTCCCTAGTTTCTTTAAGGGCAATATTTAAGCTAACACAGAGCTAAGTGCTTTGCAAAATTTATCTTATTAAAATCACAAATTTTGAAATAGGTACTCTTGATATACTACCTTGCAGATGAAATTGTAATTTAGAAGGGAAAGATCTTGACTAACACCACAGAGATGGAAGCAAGTGATTAAACCAGGACTCAAACTACAATCTCTCTTATCCTAAAGTGAATTTTGAACTGTTACACTGTACTGAAAGTTGGTCTTTCTACTCTATAATATCTAAGAGGCACTAGAGTACAAAAGAAAAAGAACTGAGTGCTAATATGTACAAAGCACTGTGCTATATTCTGGAACTACAAAAATTAGGTAAACTGTCCAAGATTCAGTAAGTTCATAGACTCCAACCATTTTCCATTCCTTCTAGATGGAAACCTTTGGTCCACTAATACCCATCTTCATGTTTTTTCAAAATTCTGACCTTCTCCACAATGCCTTCCTTGACTAATTCTTCTCTAACAATACTATTGGTTTTGTATGTGGCTTAAAATTCAGTCCTATAATTTCTTGTGTTTGGATGGCTTTATACATTAGACTTATATTCAACAAATAGGTTGTGTCTTCTGCTTTGTTCTAAATCACCAGTTGTATCTACAATACACTGTATATTGAGTATCAAATAGATTATAAGAATTAGTTTGACAGAGGACAATCTCAGGTACAAAGAACTGGATTAATCTTAATTCTAGGTCTCTTATTTTATTTAGAGGAGGGATATGTTACTGGTAATAACCTAGTTCATGGGTGGGGCACACAAGTGGTAATTATTTTATTAATAAAAATAACCAGTGTGATTTAAATCATTACTATAAAAGAGATGCAATCTTTTACCAAACTAGTATTTTTTTGTATATACCCTTAACGTGCTGCCTGCCGTGTCACAGATACAACTTTCTTCTATCTATAAGGAGTACATTATAAAACAATAACTCAAATAACAAAATAGTTAAAATTGTGATAGATATTCTTCCATGTTGCAACAGAAAATAAAAAGATAAAAACTATTTCAAATAATAAATTATTTAACTGATAATTTAGTATTCTACATGATTCTTTTCCAACACGTACAAATTTTCTGAAAAACAAATGTGTGCTTTTCAATTTTCATTCGTTATGAATATGTACTTCAACAGATGAAATAGGCTACTTCAAATGTCGGGCTGAGCAACTAACTAGGTCTGCATTTTCCTCTTTCTATTCATCATTTTAGGCAAATAATTAAGAATAATCCCCTTTGGGGAGCATTATAGGAGAAATTCCTTTACCAAGGTGGGAAGCCAGACTAAATAATGTCCAAAGTCCCATCCAAAGCAGAGTTTTGTAATTAAGAACTGTTTCCAATGTGCAGAAGCCTGCTCAGACTAATCAAGTTCATTATTTCTCATGTAAAATCCATGAGTGCTGTTAATACACTATAAAAATACAGTTTGAAAACTGAAAATAAAAACTGTGATGTATAACTGGAATTTCCAAATCTGTTAGGTACAGACTTGATTACAGGACTTTCCTTAATAATTCTATAGACACTGAAGAGGAACTTGTAGTAAACCAGTATAATTAAGCTTTGTAGAGATCTTGAAATACTTTAGAATTTATC
The DNA here is from genome assembly GCF_027409185.1 of Cynocephalus volans. NCBI lineage: Eukaryota > Metazoa > Chordata > Mammalia > Dermoptera > Cynocephalidae > Cynocephalus > Cynocephalus volans. The sequence goes on along the minus strand of NC_084466.1, from coordinate 37,929,700 downwards.
TGGAAAACCTTCTAGATAAATGGTTCACAATGGAAGCACTCTATAATCTGGCCTCACCTTATTGTACCACCTACCACTCCAGACCAACCAGCCAACATCTACTGAACTAACCACCTGTTTCCATTCTGATATTCTGGCTTCCACCACTTGTTCAGGCTATTTGCATGTAGAATGCTGTGCTCCTTCAGCTACTATTGGTCCAGCATTCACTGTCAACTCAATGTTCACTTTCTCCACATACCTTCTCTATTACATGAATATTATTCAACCTTATACATTTTGTATACAATCCCACTCCCCCAACCCAGGCATATTTCTACATTTTCATCTGAACTTTATAATGCAATCTTTGAACTTTCCCATGCGATGACATACTGTCTTAAATATGTATACAAATGAAAACTCATGCTACCTGCCCTTTTAAAAATCACTATTAAGAAAGACCACAGTAGTCCCATCCAACAGAGATCTGAGGGCTACGAATTGAAATTGAGGGGGGAGGGAGGTTGGGGGATAACTGAAAGGGGACAAAGGGCACAAAAGTAATTTCTGATAATGGGTATGTCCCCAATATGAATCTGGCCCCCACATCATGGGCAGGAAGGGGGGACAATCAGCTTTGTATGTCGTGAATATTTGAAATAAATAAATAAATAAATAAACAAACAAACAAACAAATAAATAAATAAGAAAATAGAGGATTTAAGTAGCTGGACTTTTTTTTTTTTTTTTAACTGTGTACCACAGTTTGTTTGACCATTCGCCCACTGAAGGGCATGTGGGACAGTTCCAGTTTGGGGCTATTGCAAATAGAGCTGCTGTAAACATTTCTATTTAAAAAAAAAAAAAATCACTATTATAGAATATGAACTTTAAAAAATAAAAATAGCTTTGCCTTTTTCCTCATTAGAAAAGTACCACATGCAAAAAGGATAAATTAAAAAGTATTTAAAAGTATAAATTAAAAAATTAAAATCACTTGAAATACTATTAGCAATTAGTAAGCTTTGTTATTGTACAAGGGTACTTGAAAGTTCATGGAAAAATAAAATGGAAAGATAATATGAATCTTTCCATGAACTTTCTGAAGTACCCTAGTATTTGGTGTACTTCACCTTTACATGCCCTCTCACATGTATGTATATGCACACACATATACAAATGTATAAATTCCAGAAACTGCTCCTTAAACCCTTGCTCCACACTTCCTACTGATGTGATGTAGAGTTATTTATCTCCGTGATATTTGTTTACTAATCTATAAAATTGGCTACTAATATTTACTCAGAGGAACACTGTGATTATTAAATGAGATAATCAATATAAAGCATATACCTAACAAAATATCTAACATACATACAGCAAATTTTCAATGTTACTATATATCCTTGGCATAAATGTTATTTTGTAATCTATTTCCTTCACTTAATACTTTATAGACAAACTTCCATATTAATAAATTTAAAAATGCTTTGTTTTTAATGGCAGCCTAGTGCTCCTTCTATTAATTTGCCATATTTATTTATCTCCCTACTGGACATTTTTAATTCACAATTTTTAATTATAACAATTATCTGGTGAGCATAATTTTAAGTAAATCTTAGCACATATTCATAATGACATTCTTGGAATAAATCTTTAGAAGTAAAATTTCTGGGTCAAAAGGGAATCGCACTTTAAATGTTTATGCATACAGGAAAATATAAATTTATACATGCCTCATCAGTACACACACATGCACACTTCACCACACCCTCCTCACCACATTTGGGATGGCCATCTTTGCAGTCTTAGTCAGAACACAAAAAAAAACAGCAGTGTTTTGACTTATATTTCTCAGACTACCAGTAATATTAAATATCAAATCATCTGTGGATAGGTCACTTGTTTGTGAAATCCCTGTTCAAACTTTTCCCATCCTTATATTGGGGCAGCTGCCTTACTCTGGTTAAAAGGTTTGTTCATAAAAAATACTACATTTTCACTGTCATATATTGTAAATAGTTTTCTCCAGTTTATAATTAGCTATTTAAATTTACAAAATTTTTTATTATAAAGGTGCTTTACTTTTAAGTAGTCAAATATATCAATCTATTTCCAAATTATGATTTTTGGATTTGAAGTCACCCTTTAGAAATTTCTACTCCATTCTAGATTTATACAAATATTCACTTAAATCTTCAGTACCTTTTTTGTACATTAGTCTGATTCAGTTTTTATGAAGAAAAGTATCAGAGAGACATATTTGAAATCTTAAGAGTATTATTTCTGAAAATATCTCAGGTTGGACAAAGCATAATGCCTGCGCAAACCGCTGTTTCAAGATGATATAGAAGAGGATTTATCTAAGCTTCCAGAGTAGAACGTTATAAAAAGGCCTATTATATACAGTGACTTAATATTGCCACTATTTTTAGCAATTAATTTTTATCCCAATCCATACACTTCTGTTCTGCTTTTCAGGCCAGTTTATCCCATAGCTTATACTTCATATCTGTACCCAAATATTGCTTCAAGAAAAGAAGCCTCACCAGTTCCATTGTAAATGCTCCTAGAAATTTTCCTTTTATTCTACAGCAGATCTCAATTGGAAATGATACATATATATTTCTATTAATTTGATTGAACCACAGCAGAAATAATTATTATTTTTGATCCCCACTGCAGAAGCTAGCATCTAAACAGATGCAAAATAAATATGTTTAAAAAGAAAGGAGGAAGGAAAGTTCATGGTATAGTTTTTTGTTTTCTTTGCACTTGTTTGTTTTTCAAAAAAAACCAAAGTCTTAATGAAGGCAGACAAAAAGCTGGTGCACAGTTCTTCGGAAATAACCAGTCTTTGCCTCACAAATTTTTAGAAAAGCTGAAGAGAATCCTAATTATTCTAGAAATTCATTCTTGATGGGTTGAAAGGGGAATGTATTTTTCATCCTAAAACGATCTGCTACATTGTTATTTCTGTATCATTCCATGTTCCTAAAAATGACTAGATATCTTTTCAGACATTCTTCAGTTATTAATTGTACACAAAAGAAATTTCAAAAACATTCAATTTCTAAGGCTGATAATCAAAGAATTGTAACTCACTTCTGTACAGGGTTTTGAAATTGACAGAGCTTTTTTATAAACTTTACTTTAGTATTCACACAGCCTTATTAGAGTCAGGGAAAAAACTTGACTTGGATTATCAATGTAGTCAGTGGCAGGACTTGAACCCACATCTAGTGTACACCTTGTCCTGTCGGCAGTCAGCTGCATCCCCAGCTCCTGGTTGTCTGAACACTTCTGTCTACAGTGCCCTGCATTGAACTGCTTATGAACTATCCCCAAAACATACATTCTCTAAGTCTTCATAGATTTTCCAAAGACCACGTCTATAATTTTAAAAATGTATTCTTTCCATACATAAATACTCTCTATTTAGCCTATTTTGCATTACTAGTAAATCTTTCTCACCTATAGATAAATGTTCTGAAGAGAGTGCTAGTTCCTAAAAAAATAATAATAATAAATAATAAAGGCTTTTTTTAACTTCCCACAGTACCAAATATGAGAGTTAAAAATTGATTATTAATACACTGGAACAGGAAGGTTATGTTCCAAAAAATGAAAAACAAGCTATTTTTAAAGGCCTTGCCTGACACTCACCCAGACTTGTTATCCCCACACCCACCCACAGCCTCCCAGATTTGCTCACAATGCACACACGAACACACAAAAGCACGGCCAGCAGGAACACAATGTTTCCGGGACAGGCTGAAGGTCTTTCAACCTGAGGAAGTGGGAAGACTTTTCCTATCCCGAGGACTGGGTAGTATCACCTGCAGACTTTTCTTTGCAAAACAGGTTTTTCTTGCTAGCTTCTGCCCTAACAGGAGCTCCATGGTGGGACAGGAGGTGGCAGGGGAGGAAGAGAAGAAAGAAGCAGAGTCTGCAGAGGAAGGTCCTTTCACTCCCCGTGATGAAATTCCCAAGAACTTCTCATTACTTGATCTTCAGCACAACAAAATGTGAGCAAATAAGTGCGAAAGAGGATGGTACCTTCTCTCTCATGCCAACAAGACAGGTCTCAGTTTCACGAATCTATAACCCAAGTGGAAACTTTGCCATGTTGTCTGTTTCTATCTTTGTGACGTGAGAGTAAAAAGATTTTCATTCTCAAAAATCTAAACTATTTCCTCAAGCACGAACTTCCACAAGCACCTGTTTTTTCCCTTCAGTATCAAGTTTCCCCCTTGCTTATATAAACAGGCAGTTATATCTGCACCCCCCCCATGGTAATCACCCAAGGGATGAGTTCCCTTACAACACACACAGTCACACGTTTAGACACCCCTATGCCTTCTGCATCCATCTCTACAGCTTCAGTTATGCACAAGACATCCACAGTCACACCAATCAAAACTTGCTGAACACTCCAATTCACTGAACATGAGCCTGGCATCAATTTTTTGCTTATAAAATCATTTTCTAAGATGTGCTTCTCAATATGTAACTCATTGATAATGTGAATCCCGATTTTTAGCATTTTATTTATGTTTTGCCACTTCATGTATGTTCTGGAAAATGAATATAATGTGTGGTCTGTAAGTTCTGATTACTGGGAACGGACTCCCATTATGATAATGTTGACAATTCCTAGCACTGAGGAAGCCAGTTTTAATTTTTTTTTAAACAGAAAATGTGTAAACTGATCATGGATATGGAATGGGAAATGTTTACAAATGCAATCATTAATGCTGTCTTTTAACGAACAGAAACATCTTGTCATTCTTTTACATGCCATAGTTAATGTATAAGCTAATGCAAACCACAAAGCTGTAACTATTAAAAACCTGTGATGGGGGGAGTACAAGCTATGAAAGGGTTGCACAAGGAAGCCTTGTCTGTGTCTTGATTCTGGTGGTGGTTACATGAAGCTATACATGTGACAAAATTGCACAGACCATACACACAAGCACATACAAATGAGTGTATGTAAAACTAGTGAAATCTGAGTAAGTTCTCTGGATTGTATCTATCAATGTCAATTTCTTGGTTTTGATATCGACTACAGTCATGTAAGATGTTACCACTGGGGGGAAACTAGTAGGGAAAGAATAAGGGATCTCCCTGTATTTAGAGGAGGATTTAGGTGGGATTCCTGTGAACTTATAATTATTTCGAAATAATTTTTTTCAAAAAGAAAGCCTGTCATCAGCGAACATTGCTAGACACACATACATATATTTAGTCAGTCATGTATTCATTCAACCAACATTTATTAACCACATACTGTTGCCTGGCATTGCTCTACGTGCTGGGGCTACAGACACAAAATGATGTCATCCATCTTTGATCCTGAAGAACTCAGAGCCTAGTTATCCACCCCAAATCAGTGCAGAAAGGAAGATAAAGTATATTCGTACTCTACATGGAGAAGACCCATATAAGCATTTGCGGTTGGCCCATGCCACAGCCACGCTGTACATTAAAGCAAATGTATTTGCCAATCATCATTCCACTCATAAAGTAAGTGACTATATAAAACTATTATAAAATGGTCATATTAACCTAAGGTTCACATCATTAAAATCTCAAACCTGGAAGGAAGTTTTTGGTGAAGTTATTTCTAACTTAAGAACAAAGAAATATTCAGTTAAAATAAGGTGACTGCTTTCATAAGGGGGTTGTATTTGACTTCAAAAGCTCAATGTTTCTTTAAAATAGTTTTTTGAGATACGTCTTTGAAAATGTTATTAAAATTGTTCAAGCTAAATTTACAGCTTAGTTTAAAACATGTAAAACTTATCCTCCTAAGGATAAGGGGGAGTGATAACCTCCCAGGAGAAAATGCTTTATGTTAGAAGAATTGAAACATTGATAACTAGTAAAAGAACATTAACCTGGAATCGACAATTTTAAAAAAACACAGCTACAGATTCACTTTGTATGATATGTGCTTTCCTGGACAATTTTGTAAAAGCAAACAATTTCATCTTAAATTAATATTATCTTTAAGAGATACCTTCTCTTTGCCACTGATTTTCAATTAACAATATCTTGATACTTTAATTTTAATTAACTGGTCTCTCTGCCAAGTTGGCCTAATCAGATCTTTGGATTCCCTTATACATCTAACATTATATCTAAAAAATGTTACACTAAAAAAACATAATTCTGTTTTAAAAAATGTGCTTTATCCTTATTAAAGATTACAGAAAGGATTACTTCTGGAAATGGAGGAAAATAAAAAATTAAGTACTGATAGTAGGTTTCAAAAACTTAAAGCAATTAAGATAAAGATGGAAATTCTACATACATCTTTAGGCTAGGCTTGATCACTGAACTCAAGATGACAGAGGCAAAGACGGCAATGCTGACTACACTAAACTGTTGACTGACACACCCTACCATCCTGGAATGCCTCAAAATTTTCACTCATGAGGTATCGTCCAAAATTCAATATCAGATAGTGCCTTACAGTTGTCAATGTATAAAATACATCTTGTTCAAACATTAAACTCATGAATGTCAAAGACTGAGTATGGTATTAATAGACATTCTAATTGAAAGAATTTAACTACAGGTTTAATGTATTAAAACACAAACAGTTAATATAGAGAGAGATATATAGGGCCCTTTATTCACATTTTCCCCTAATAAACGGCCACCAAAATATCACATCTCTAAAAACTTTACACACCAGTTCAAAATTTACCTCTCCCAGAGTAACAAACAGGGCAGATGCAGTAGCCACAGCCTGCGGGAATGATGCATCATCACTTCACTTAGATTTTTTTTAGTCTACCGTGTACCAGGCATAGTGCCAAGTACTAGGGATCAGCAGTCATCCAAAGCAGACAGGTCTTAGGTCACCATGGACAGCATCTAGGAGGAAGAGAGGAAGTGTGCTCCCTGCCACCTGTCTATGGAATGCAGTGCTGTGCAACATAGACCACCCACCACTCCTGAAAAAGCCCCACAGCCCTGTGGATGCACGGAACACCTCAGTCCTGGGCCAGGCCACAGGGACTTCAGAGGCCCTCGGGAGCCTCCACCACATCTACACAGTTTCAGGAACAAAATGGACTTCCAGTCCTATAAACTCAGTGCCAATAGCAGTATGCCTACAACTTCTTTCCCTTCCCATTTTCAAGGAACTTAAGGCTGATTAAAAGGCTCTCAGAATCACTCATTCAGACACATTGAGCATAGTATATAGCAAAGCATTAACAGGATTTTCTCCGCTATTCCTTTAGGAATGGTCCTCTCTCCTTAAATATATACTCTATATACAATAATAAGTCACTCAAACCAGTTTTTCAATAGCTGAGGTAGCCAAAAAGGTTCATACCAACTATCACAATAACACTTGCCTCAGCAAAACAGGCCGGAATGAAAACTAGCTCTTCTGATTTCCCTCCACTCTGTCTTGTCTCCTTGACTTGAAAGCTTGACATCCTTCTTGACCCTCCTTCACCTAGACCTCTTCCCTTCTATTACTTGCCAAGTCCTATAGGTTCTATCTGAGAATGACTCTCAAATTGATCCCTTCATTTCCACTTGTAACGCCACAACAATAGTCCAGAGAGGCATTAAATAAAATCCACAATATAACTCCAAACCGTGTCTCCAGAATTATTCCCAGCCTGACACATGTCTTGCCCGACCACCACAAGCCTTGTGCACACCCCTCCTCCTCAGAACCTTGGCTCACATTGTTCCTCCCACCAAATACCTCCCACAGAGACAGACCCCCTCTCCTTCACAAGCTAGCTCTAAAGCAACTTCCTCAGAGAAATTGTGGCCTAATTCTCTACCATCCCTGAAAACCCACGATATTTTTCACCATTCATATGCTTTCTAGTATAGTTACTCATGTAAATATTTATTACGGGAGTATTTATGTGAGGATAAGACTTTCCTTGTTTTACTCAGTTCAAAGATGTATCCTATTTGCCTTTTGGTGATTACTGTGCCTAGTGGAACAATGTACACAGGATGTGATTAATAAATACCTATCAAATGGAACTGACCTTGAACATTCATGTGAACATACTGATTTATTCTGAAATGCAAGCATTGTGTTAATGGGGTTAAAATTTTGATGAGGGGGAGGAAGGGGACTTTAATAATTCAATTCACTGCAACAACTGTTCTTTCCTAAAACTCGTTATCAAAATTGCAATATCCACAGCTCAACCTAATGAAAGAGGAATCCAAATCAAAGATATGGCGATGCAATGCCCCAGATTGCTAACTTGCACAAGCACGCACACACACAAGGGAAGAAAAACCTCAGGTAGGATCGCAAAGTTTTTAGAGCAATCCTTGAATCAGAATGCCTTGGTCCAATCTTGCCTCCACCACATTATTTTGTGAATGTATGCAAGGTACATAAACTCTTTGCACCCTAATATCATCATCTGCAAAATGAGGATTATAATTTTATCTCCTTCATATAAAACACCTATATGCTAAATAAGTACTATTCAAGTGTTTGCTTCTGTAGTGTATACAGTTTAGTCATAACTTACTGATTAAGAATGAGGTTGTCTACTGGCTAATTCTTAATAGGTCTCAAGTGCAATTATCATGAGGACCCAATCCTGAAAACGCATGTGATTTGGTAGCATCTCTCCTTGCCAGGCAGAACTCCATGTTTTTCTTGCAACAATGACATCAAAAGGTCATAGTGTTTCAAAGACTGCTAAAAATGAAGCAAACCCAGAAGAGTATCTGCTTTGATTCAGTTATGTCGAACATTATTGGAGTTAGAGCTATAAGAATCCTAGTTACAATCTGAGTTTGAATTGACTGAAAGACTTAATGGATTGCTGAGTCTTAACATCAATTAAGTAAGACCTGATAAGTATGTCCAAAAGGGTAATAAAATAATTCAGAAGGTCCTCATAAATATGTAACATTAAATATTTGCAATGTGTCATTCAATCAAACAGATAAGATCTATGCTTCAGAGAGCAGGAACTCATAAAGCACTTAAATGAACATGAAAAGCATTAACTGAGGCACAAATTAAAACTGAGACAGCACAATGAATCTCTATGGGTAGAGAGCCTTGCTAGTACCTAGATATTCCAGGAGACAGCAGAGAAGGAAGGAACCTAGTAAAACAGGAATCAGAGATTCAAGAAAGCTGGATCTTTCACAAGATTATCCAAATATTAAAAAAAAAAAAAAGAAAAGAAAACAGAAGAAAGGTAAAAGAGATTCCACACATGATAACTAAGGGCTGACTAATTGACTGAAAAACTTCTCCACAAGGTTAAAGTGAATTCCCTTAATGAAATATTATTTTTTCATTAAGTCTGTAAACTTGAAAGATTGGACAAAATAAGGGTCTAGCACTGCTCAAGCTTTTCTAATTATCCTGCTAATGGCTAGAAGGAAAATAAAATTAAGACCCTCCTCCTTTGACAAATTAAACTGCTTCAAACATCAAAAATTAATGCATTCAAATGCTTCTAAGGAATAGAATACGTTTAGTGATGACTAAATATGGGTGTGGGGAAAGAGGACAGGATAAGATAATTCATAGTAGCTTAATCTAGGGCCATTTCGTCTGTGACAACATAGGAGCAGTGAAACTGAGGCAACTACAAAACTCATTCCAACTTCCCTACCAACATATAACAGGCCTCAGTGGAAAAAATGGAAATTAACATGTACATGTGCACATGCATATACATTCTTGGCTTTCATAATGGTTTTGCTGTTTGATATTTCACCGAGATATAGTCAATTAGGATTATACAAATATCTTGGTCCTTGACCATGACAACCAGTAAAAGCAACCAAACTACCATTTCTAAAGTTCACTGATTAATTAATTAATGCAAAGAGATAAAGTGGTATATGACAGAGTGAGTTTAAATTCTTCCCTTAGAAAGAGTTCCCTGAAGAAAGCTTGAATTTCTCTATTCAAGGTAATATTTATATTTTTCAATAAAGACCACAATTGTAAAACTGGGCGATGGATCTAGTTTTAATAAATTAGGCAGGTGCTCACAGCAATTGCTGTGTGGGCTGAAAGAAGAGTAAGAGAGCACTAAATCCATTAAACAATCAAAGCATTCTGTCTTTACTGGTAATTTTGTAGAGATCTCTGCATCTATTGTTATTGCTACCAACAATATACAGTACTATTTAACACACCATGTCTCTATGCCTGTTTGGCAAAACTGCAAAATACAAAAAGAATGATGTGATCAATCAATGCATAACTTTTCCAGAGTATTAATAAAAACATTTTTATACCTTGCTGTTAGATGAATAACTCAGAGTGCTCAGGAAAATAAACCTCCTTGCAAAAATATCAATGAGAAAGAAAAACCTATCACTCCCCACACTGCAGAGGAATGAAAAGGAAATTACCCAGAAACAAGACCTCTTTCCACACACTCAGACCACAACCACCTAACCCTCTTACTGGCATTGTCATTTGGGATGTCCCATTCTACACATGTAAATGGAATAAAATTGCCTGAATTGCAACACCCTAGCAGCAACAGGGACATCTAGCACCCAGATTTCTAAAACCATTCTCCAAAAAAGAGGAACCAAGGCTTTTTGAAGAAATGACTGATTCTAGGACTGTGCAGGAGATATACAGGAAGAGTACGGAGTATCCTGTAGTGTCCAAGAGTAGAAACATACCATAAACTAAACACACACACACACACACACACACACACACACACACATACACACAATAACGAAGATATGTAAGAGGGGTATAAGAACCAATTAATAGAGTTACCAATGGCTAAAGCTAGAACAATTTGAGCAACAAAATAAAGTAGTATTAGATTATAATCAACATAAATATCCATGAGTCCAAACTGATATAAAGAAGTGATTTCCTTCCTAAGAGTACAGTAAGGAAAGGAGAAGAGAGAGTAACTGCACAGTGGAGAAACCTGACAACCCTATCGCAGCCAGGTAATCAAGGTCAGCATTCACAGAAGTAAGTCGTGTTGATGGTACACACCATTGATGTGAAGTAATGAGGCTGACACTTAACCTCTGTGGTCTTCCTCTCAAAACCCATATCCCCAGACTATCCACAAGAAGGGCATCAGACAAATCCCAATTGAGGAACATTCTACAAAATACCTGACCAGTACTCCTCAAACTGTCAAGGTCATCAAACAAAAGGAAAGTCTGACAAACTGACACAGCCAAGAGGAGTCAGAGACATGACTACAAAACGTAAAGTAGTAGGCTGAATAGGATCCTAGAACTGAAAAAGGACTTTATGCAGATCTCAGTTTTTACCTTAAGTATGGACTTCAACAATAATGTATCAATATTTGTTCACTAATCATAAATATACCATACCAATGTAAGATGTAATAGGAAAAACTGAGTGTGGGGTATATGGGAACTCTATGAATTATCTTAGCAATTTTTCTGTAAATCTACTATGCCTAAAAAATAGTTTATTTTTTAAACTGTCTGTCTTACCTTCCATACAAGGTAAAAATTTTTAAAGTTTACAAAAGTACACAGTTTGTTCACAGGCTATACCACCTACTAATAAATTTACCTACAAATGTACTAAAAATTAATTAATATACTTTCCTATTTGTGTTAGAAAAGAACATATTCAATTTCACTTGGGGGAGTTCCTGGATTTTTTTTTTTTTTTTTTTTTTGGCATCCAAACAAAAAAACTGAGAACTATGTCACTGGGTGAGGCCCTCAGAGAGGACCACAGGAGAAAAAGAAGAGTTACTCATAAGAGATTACAAATTAGAAATGAATCATATAAGGGCCGAGCCCGTGGCGCACTCGGGAGAGTGCGGCGCTGGGAGCGCGGCGATGCTCCCGCCGCGGGTTCGGATCCTATACAGGAATGGCCGGTGCACTCACTGGCTGAGTGCCAGTCACGAAAAAGACAAAAAAAAAAAAAAGAAAAAGAAATGAATCATATAAGGTTGTTCGTTTCTCAACTCTAGTTGAGACATTCTGCTAAGAAACATTGTAAACACTCTAATAAGGAGTGTTAAATTATCATTAACAAAGTAAGCCAGGCACAGAAAGACAAATGATCTCACTCACATGTGGAAGCTTGGGGGGGGGGGGGGGGATGGTTCTCACAGAAGTAGAAAGTAAAATAATAGTTACCAAAGGCTGGAAGGGAAGGTGAGAGGGGGCAGAGGTAGTGGTGGAATAAAGGGCACAAAATAATGCTATTTACCCTAAGTCAACTAATGTACAGTATATGCATGTATTGAAACAATACACCATACCCCACAAACATGTACAAGTAAATATTAAAAGAAAAAAAATTACCACTAACAGAAATGATCCCTATTTAGAAAACTATTTTTTTTAAAAACCACAGATATTTTCATTGATCATCTTACTATTACCTCTATAAGGGCAAAGAATACGTCATACTTTCCTTGCTACACCACTAGTTTTATTAACTTTTATATATAGTTTTATTTTTATATTCTTGTATTTTATGTCTTTACTATCATTGATTCTCCTGCAAATTATTCATTTTAACATTTATTGCTTTCTTTGAAAAGAAATACTAAAAAAAAATTTTTTTTTTAAATCATGAAGTTAAACATAAACATTGGTTTCTAGCCACAGCAAGATGAAGCATAACTGTACATAATGCAACTACACATATATTTAACTTCCCAGCATCTTCTCTGAACATTCTCTCCTTCATTCTAGAGCAACTGTGCTTAGTCTATGTGACTGGGTAAGGATGTCCCTTGCCCTCCACACCAGCAGTGGGCATGACCCAGGCCTAACTAATCTGAGTATTCTGCCCTGGTCACCTTGATTGGTTAGGAAATGGGTGACCAGGCCAACCGTTACCAGCAAAGTGTTTACTATTTCTCTGAGAATATAAGATGTCTTTTTGGTAGAAATTTGAGGCAACTGGCAGCTATCCTGTTTTCACATTTTGATAGCCCAAGAATAAAGCAAGCAGGGGCAACAAAGCTGAAAAGTGAACAGAGAAAGAGAGTACTAAGGATACCACTTAAACATAGCACGCAGCAGTACTTAAAAGCAGCTTCACCTCTTGAATGTCCCAGTTCCATAAAGGAACAACATAAACCCTTTTTAATTAAGCAAATTTGGAAAAAACCGCAATGACATATCACCTTATCCCTGTCGGAATGGCTATTACAAAAAAAAAAAATGATAACAAGCATTGGCCTGGAGGTGGAGAAGAGGGATCCCTTTTACGTTATTGATGGAACTGTAAGTTAGTACAGCCATTGTGGAAAACAGCGTGTAGGTTCCTCAAAAAATTTTAAAAAGAACTACCACATGATCCAGCAATCCCACGACTGGGTATATAATCAAAGGAAATGAAATCAGTATTTCGGAGAGATATCTGCACTCCCATGTTCACTGCAATGCTATTCACAATAGCTGAGAGATGGAATCAACCCACATATCCATCAACGAGATTGGATACAGAAAATATAGTACACAAGGAATACCACTACCAACTCTGCAAGGACTCCTGCACATTCAGCGACATATTTCAGGTGTATCAGAAAGTGTACTAGGGTGGTGTTGAGGAGCTTGATGACAGAAGGTAGAAGCAGGGATTGAAAGTAAAATCAAGTGAGATGAGTCCGACAGAAGAGGTGCTTCCAGGTACTAATAAGGAGAGTGGGGCATGAACTGAGGAGTAGAACAAATTCACCCATCTATATCAAAGGATCAAAAAAAGCATCACCACTCACCACCAAACCACATCCCCCAAAAGAGAAAGAGTGAGAAAGATAGAATCAGGATGGAGCAGAAAGAAACAGAAGTGAGACCAAGTAAAAAGAAAAGGGGATATGGAGTCAGAAAATAAGGATTCCAAGTCTGGCTCCAAAACCGCCAAAGTGCATAACTTAAATTATTTTACCTTTCTCTGCCTCAGTTTCCTTACTTAAAAAGGATACAAATAACTTCTTCTTAGAGGGATTGTGAGGATTAAAATATAAAGTATTTTATAAGTATCAGTTTTTTTAACAGCCTAAATTTAAAGTGTCTCTTATTTGGCATCCGAAACATGGTGCACATTGTGTAGGTCCCTCTAGGATAACTGGGCCACAGACAGGAATTCTCACGGTGTGCTCACCTGCTACCCATTAGATAATTCTGAAAATTATCTTTTCAAATCAATTGTTGTAAGCTTCTAATTTTTTAATTTTTCTACTAGTCCCATTCTTGGGTAGACTTTTATTATTGAAAATAAATTTTCAGGTACTGCATAGAAAGAAAATAACACTGCGAAAATTTATCAAAGCTGAGAATCAAGTTAATGGCCAAGCAGATTATCTCCCCTGCCCAAAATCACATGCCAGCCTTCTCAGTCAGCCACATCACATCACATCACACATGATACACAGGGAGACTTCATCCCCAAAAGCGAGTTTCCATTCCAGTTTCCTAAAGTCAACATGCCGGGTAGGCAACGCTCGCACACTACAGCCACTAGTAAAGAATCGGGTGGAATCCAATGTCACTGCCTCTAGACAAGGTTGCACCTCCTGTTGTCTGTCCTTCTCTCCCATCACCATGGCTGAGATGGAAAAGTCAAAGGCCCTGCTCCTCATAAACTTGCCCTGCACACTTTCAAAGTACTCCGCTCCCTGGCCACTAGGCCTCTCCTCATCACCTCTGCCAACTTACTATCTTGCTTTCCCTCTAAAACCTTTGGAGTCTTCCCAGCCTGCCTCATACCCTCCCATTCGCCACAATCATACCAGAATTCCTGAAGAATGGACATGTATGTTAACTCACACCTGAACAGGGGAAACCCGCTGTGCCAGTCACAAAGCTCTATTACCTAGATTTTATTTTCAATTTGGCCATATGTTGATAATGAGCATCTTTACATACTTGCTATAATAAACTGAAATACCTAAAATAAAGGTAAATTATGTTCAAAGCATACTTAGCATATTATATAAGCTATTCTATCGAATGTAATATTTAGAGAGAAAAATTTCATTTGCCATTATGGTGAAAAACTATATTCTGTTTTGTTCTACTATTACCACTACCCCTAATAATAAGAACAATGAAATCAATTATTTTTCACTTTCTTCATAGAGCTGTTGTGATGTGTGATGCCCTCCTATGACATTCTGGAATAAATGTTATATGTCAATACAAAGTACAATATAACAATGGAACTTTAATTATTTTCACAATGTCAAATCTTTGCTAATTTGAAATTGGGATAGATGTACACTGAAGATGTTTAAGCTCGTAAGTCATTTTTCTTATTAAGATCATAGACATTCCTTTTTTTTTAATTTTGGAAAATGAGGTACAAACAATTTTATCAAGAATGGAAAGTATACTTATTATCCAGTGAAGGGAACCCACTGATGTTGAATCAACAAGGATTATCACGTGTCAGGCACTGTCCTAAGTCCTTTCCATGTATTAATTAATTTAATGCTCTCAGCAACCCTGTGAGGTAGGATTAGTACCAAGAAGGCACATCTCTATTTCACAGATGAGGAAACTCAAGCACAGTACAAAGAAGTTAAAAGACTGCCCAAAGGCACACATTAAGCAAGCAGTGGAGCAGCACGCAAACGCAGTCAGATGCTGGGCTGTTAACCATTCTACACACTGCCTCCACTGGCTTCTGGAACAGCCAGGACATGCTTCATAAAAGGGGGAGGTTACAAGCCCAGAATATTGGACTTAGCACAAGCAGATGTTTAATAAGCATAGAATGAATGGCTGCAAGCTTGAATTACCACATGAATCTCTTTGGACTAGAAAATGACTTTTAAACATTGCTTAAAGTTATATCAGCACATTGTTGAGAGGGAGGATGAGATGGAGGAAAAGCAGAAAACTTTTTGATATGTCTGCATTTGGGTCACAATGAAGGGTAAAATGGGACGTAGACAAACACATTTATTGAAAATCTGGAAATAAATTTTGTGGGACTAGTGGGTACAGAATACTACTATGAATATTTAAAGGCTTATTTATTAGTTACAATTAAGATATTTAAGTCTTTTTTTATATAAAATCCTAATTTCCGTAAACATTTCCATATATTCCATCATATAAACTATGCTTAAGGGTATTTTAAATTTGAAACTGTTCCAGAATATCTTCAACAGGTATTTCATACTACTCACAGTATCAAAATTCCTAGACCAAAAGGGAAGGAAATAAAACATACTAAGTCCATCCCTAACACCAAAGACTGACTACCCATAGAATAAAAACCAGCTAGGACAATTCATAAAGAGATGTCAAAGCAAGTGACTTCAGAGTGATCAGTTAAACTTCCATACACTTTGGTCAAAAATAATCCATACATAATAAAGAATATTTAAAAAGCCATGAAGGGCACTATAGACAGATGCTCGAGTTTTTCATTAGCATTGAAAGTCCCACAGAATCAGCTCACTTTGGCCTCCATCAATCTGTCGGTAGCAGGCGAGGCCTAAGACTTGATCCTGATAGGAGGGGCTGGCAAAGAAGTAGATATTTGGTTCTGGAATGACAGAACAAAAGGGAACGTTAGGATTATTAAGTTCAAATGCCTCGCTTTACCAATGAGAAAATAACTCAAGACTTACACGGGAACACACAGCTTCTAAGATTAGAACCCAGGAATACCTGGCCAGGAGCATTCTCACGATGGTGCTGCCTGCTCTGTTAATGCAATTTTTTGATGTTCTTAATACATTAGGATGCCTGTACATTTTGCTATCTACATTAATATCAGTGGCTTCCATTCCCTGGACAGTATCCTTTCCATTCTTGATAAAATTGCTTGTACCTCATTTTCCAAAATTAAAAACAAAAGGAATATCAAAAGGAATGACTCAGGAGCTTAAACATCTTCAGTGCACATCTATCCCAATTTCAAGTTAATGAGCAAAGATTTGACATTGAGAAAATAATAAAAGTTCCATTATTATACTGTACTTTATATTGACACATGACCTTTATTCCAAAATATCACAGAAGAGCATCACACATCACAACAGCTCTATGAAGAAAGTGGGAAATAATTAAAATAATTAACATCTTATGGGCAAAGAAATTAAGACAAAGTGAAATATCTTACTCAACAGCAACTAGCAGGATGCAACATTGAGTAAAACTTTAAGTTCCAGCATATCAGCCATTGACAACATGGCTAGATATTTTTAAAGTATCAGAAAAATCATGTCAAGAAAAACTACCAAAAGAAAGTTAACTTGAAGTTTTAATAAGTCAAATTCTGCTCTTCATGCTCTCATCAAAATGCCTTGTAGACTTAGCATCAAATAAGTTGGAAATTTAGACTTTTTTTGCAAATACATTCCACTCACTTATATCCCTTTAAAAAGCAAAACCTTAGTTGCAAAGCAATTTATTACAAGGAAAAAAATAGTGATTGTGCTGATGGGTCACAATAACAAATCAACACAAGGCATATATTTACTTTGCCATCAGAGTATCTGAGGATACTTGTAAATTGTATTTTCTTGGTTCTTTACAAGATACAACACAAATCAGCAAAGCTTGCCTCAGTAGTCTTGGGTCTCTACATCACTGTGCACATACGATGTGCATTACCGTCCACACGAGTATGGAAACAAATTGTAGGCACAATCAATACCCTTAACCTGCTTTCAACAGTGTTTTTTGTTTGTTTGTTTTTGTTTTTGCAAGACCCTTCTGCCTTTGGGCTGGTATTAGCTTCTCTGTAGCCAGAGCGCACCCTGGCTCAGCCCATGAAACAAACAGTTAAGATGTCCACAGGAGATTTTTCATGTAATACAGGAGGATACAGATAAGCAATGGTGACAAACAAAAAAGCAACAGCATCAATTTACCCTAAACACTGAGCTGTTCCAGGCAGCAGGTGGACAGTAAGCAATGGGTATAAAGCATCAAACCTGGGGCCAGGATAAATGGATGCACATAGGCCTAAGAAAACATCAGAGCAGGCATGGATAACGATGTCAAAACAACCCTGCAAGCAGCAATGGACGTATACAGAGGGCAACAAAGGCAGAGGAAACAAACGCAGAGGACAGGGCACACAGAGCATGAGTAGTGCCAGCACCTTCTAAAGCTTTCCTTAACCTAGTTCAAGGTGAGATGTGTATACCTGGAACCTCAGATACAGACACCTGCGTGGAAAGGAAAGGAGGAGGAAAGAGTCAAGCAGTTCCCAACCACAGTTGTTTTTAGTAGGATTTTGGAGTGTGGGAGGATTGAGGGAAGAAGGAAGAGAAGGAGAAAAGAATGGAGCCCACACCATGACATGAAGGGAAAACCAAGGACAATGTTAGTCATACACACCAGTCCATTAGTTATGCAATATACACGTAACCCACATTTCACTTACTGTCACTTCTTTCTAAAGCATCTGTTAGGGGATCTGTTCCTGTATGTTTGTTGGTAGTTTTTTAAGGCCTGGCTTTTATTGCTCACTTGTTCTACTTACTGTAACGATTAATAACACTGCATATGGTACATGATGAAGAAGAAATTCAACTTACACAGCATTAGATGTAAAATTATGCAGTATATCCCTTTGAGTATTTAAGAACTCAATTTAACACGAACTCCCTACACAAAGAGGAGAAGTGAAACTTAGATAAGTATTTGCCATGCTTTGGTCTACAAATAGGCTCAGAAAAGTAATCTGTAGAAATGGAAATTGTGTTACCCAACTATACTGTCGAACTAAAAAATGTTATTTCAAATTTATAGTAAATTCCAACTCATCTAAAATCTACTCAACCAAAAAGCTGAGATTACCTTAATTTGTTTTGGCTTTAATACCACATGTAAAAGGAGAATGGAAAAATATTTAGAAGCCATGTCTGCCTTCTTTGTGGGGGAGGGAGGTGAAATTCATCTCAGTGGAAAAATAAATCTGCATACTTCCACCTCCCTTGTGAGGCCTGGTAAAGGAGGGAAAAGGAGAGGACCTGGAGAAAACAGTAATGGGTCTTTAGATGAGCAAAAGGAGGGTTCTAGTGCTCTGTGTACTAAGTGCTCAGAATTATTTTTTTAAATTGCTGAGAGCTTGGGGTGGGAGGGGAGGGACAGGCGAGGGTCCGGGGGTTGACCATGCTGCCAGGCACAAGCTATTTGGATCTTGATGAGGCACTTTTAAAAAGTCATGGTCTAGTATTCAATCTCAGGATTTTTTGTTTCTGAACTTCTGAACTTTTCAGTTTCCCTTATCTTTATAAAAATTACTCAACATGATCTTTGCTCAAAAAAAAAAAAAAAAAAAGCAAGGATAGGGGCTGTGTTCATGTGTGGGTTAAGCACAAGAGTACAGAGTGTGAGGCAGACAGCCAGTTCAAGATGGGGAGACTGAAGCAGGGCCAGGGTCCAGCTGTCCCCAGCCTCCACCCTATCCCCAGAGACCAAGAGGGAACTGTCACCTCCTCCCATCACTAATCTCACTTGGCTTCCCAAGAACAGGTTACAACATGTTTTGTACTCTGAGAAGACAAATTTAAAGCAATCAAGATGGTGGCTATTATGGTACCTTTTAAAACCAGAGCATTCAGCATACAATGAAATGTCTATAAATGAAAAAGACAATTTTGAAGATATATATAAATGAGTCATTTCCAAATCCTAAACTGGAGTAACAAATTATTTTCCCCATCCCTAGTCATCGGTGCACAGAAGAGGTGAGTTGAATCACTGGCCAGAAATTACTAATGATGGAATTCAACAATTTTAAAAGAAAAAATATTATCTGCTTTTAAAATAAAGTAGAACAACTTTTTAATTTTTACAGACAGCAACTTCTTAAAAGTTAGTTTTGCTATAAATAAGGGAAAAGCAGAAAAATAAAACAGGGATAGGGTAACTTTCAAACAGAGGCAAGAAAGATGAAGAGTAAGAAAGACGAAGACCGAGAATATGCAGCAAAGAGAAGAATCAGATGAATATGCAGCAAAGAGAAGAATCAGATGAAGACAGAAATATGGACATTCAGGAATAGAGAAAAACAAAAACAAATAGACGTCATTTTCAACCGCTTTTTAACTATGTAATTTTTGATAAGTTTCTCAGAACCTTAGTTCCTCACCTGTAAAATGGGTGTAAATAAATTTTTTTCATAATTTTACCATCGTTTAAAAAAAACATACAGACATAACACAAATAAAATGCATACCATTACACGGCAGACTTTAAGAAGAGATTTTAAAATATAAGATGCCCATGAATGAGACCCGCAATTGTGAACTTGAGATTGTTGTTTCAATTTTCTTCTTTTTAAAAAAATTTTTATTGAATCAAAATTGATTATACATATTTTGGGGGTTCGACACTGAGATATGTTGATCAAATCAATATTATTAGCATGTATATTGTTACAAATCGTAAATATTCTTTATGCCCCTTGTCCAATCTGTGCCCCTTTTCTACTCTCTGACATGTTCACTGACCTCTACTTACAGGTTTTAACTTCTTGAACTTTACTCTTGTATAGAGCATTTATTGCAGCCTAACAAAAGGGAAATTATTTTCTAGTATTCACGGACGTGGGCAGTAGTACCATGACATGAGCTAAATCTAGACCTTGGCTCCTGGGCTACCCTGTGTAGTCCAATACATTTAACACAAATGAAAATTCATCTTTTGAATCAGGGCCTTGAGGTACTATAAAATGAAGCAATATTATTCATCACAGCAACAGTTCACATTTAATTTCTTTTTACATACCATAAAATTTTTTGGTTTGAAATGTCACAGCAATCCATTTCGGTAAGTTCTATTATTAAGTTCATCTTACAATTGAAGAAACTGAGGCCCTATTATATGTTAAATAACTTGCCCTTAGTCACAGCAATAGGGAGGACCTGGGCTTGGGACACAGGTAGGTGGGTTCTGGAGCTTGTCTTTTAATCACTACCCCAAGTTTCATGATCCTTAGGTACTTTCTAAGTATCAGAGAAAGAAGTAGGTCCAGGAAGGCTTTAATATAAGCATATTAGAGTTCTTCCTAATTTCCTTCCAAAAATGGCAAGCCAGTTATTGAACATAGAGTAACTCTCGAATTTTTCTTTCATCCATCTAATTTCCATGATACTTCGTAGATTGTGAGACTCCAGGAAAGAACGGTACTTTTGGTCTCAGTTTCTTTGTCTGTAATTGAAAACGCTCCAAAAGATGCCCCAAATCCTATCAAATAATAGAAAATTCCTCTGCACCCCCGCCCCACTTTCCCAGTAATCCCAAGGCTATCTGATCATTTTCTTACTGAAACATGGTGGTAATCTCTGAATGCCTTTTGGAGTAGTTTGAAGGAAGCACCCTCTTCCATAAAGGTTATATTACTTTGAATTCATAAAGTATTATAGAAATCAAGGCCATGTACCTTGACTTCAATGACAGATTTGTGAAACTTTTAACTGTTACTGAATAAAAAATTTATAGTTAAAAAGTCTCAACCTTTAAGAAGTTTAGAGAATTAAAGAATTAAAGACTCTATAAAGCTTTAGTAATATTTAAACTCTTATACTATATTCTTTGGCTTTTTTTTTTTTTTGCACTAGGGCTTGCTATTTAGAATGAAAGTGCCAGCAGAATCTTCCTCAGTTGTCTGAGACTGTGGTTACCCTATTTCTAATAAACAAGGCAGCTTCCTGTCTCTGGCTTCTCATGGCTAAATCAGGGTTGAATCCTGGCAGCTTTCACGGTTCTGACCCCTGAGTGCACTCAAGCTAAGAGTGTCTGCTTTGCTTCATTCCTTACTGTAGGAAGCTACTCGGAGAGTACATCTTGCTTTAGAATTTTGCTTTTCATCAGTGAAGCTGAAAAAGAGTTAATTTCTTATGCTCAAAACTTAGTATCTCATTATCTCTAAATTTATCTCCGTTTGGTTGATGTATCTGGACTTTTTCTTAGTCTCTAAAGGAATGAAGCTCTGTGTACACTTTTAGATCGTTTCGGAAGTGGTTAAAACAGCATCCGGTAGATGATTCTACAATCAATCAAATATTCATTTATGCTTTTCTCAAGGATCTTTAGTGACTGAGCCCACAAGGCAAAGTTCACAGTCAGAAAATTAAAATGCAATTCAGGTTACAAAACATTTTTTTTTTAAATAACAAGTGATAGATCTTTTTCTTAAGGGCTTAAAAATGCAATTTACCAGTATTCTCTTCCACTTTGGGGTAGTTCTGAAGTAATTTACTGTCAAGCACAGTATTCCATTTGTTTTCAATATGCTGATAAATTATATATGAGGTATGCCCCACTTCCTTTATTTTGCTCATAATCTCCCGCAGGATCATGTCAGCAAAGGGCAGCCTTTGCATTTCTGACCTTTTCTGAGTTAAAGAAAAAGAAAAGATCCATCTTGCTCTATAAACAAAAGATTTCATCTTCAGCTTTTCACCATCACCAACTTCCTCACTCCTGGCAACCTATTCTGCGGATGGTGTTGGTCTCCTACAGTGAGAGGCCACTTGAGACAACCTGTAAAGGCTGGAGATGGTCTCCACCTTCACTCTGCCTGGGCCATTACACAAGCCCTCATGCTTCCTGGAGATGTCAGAGCCCAGCCGGTGTGAAATGGTAATGCTGTCAGCCAGCAGGGGAATTTTCTGCTTCTGAAAATCTCTCTCAGAGCTTCCTCTGTGCAGCACCTCCAGCTGCCTTGGTGCACCGTGTCAGGGTATTAAAATAGCTCAAGCTCGATGACTTCACTAGTTCTCGCAAACAGGCCAGTTGGCAGAATTCTGATGCAGTCTGCTCCTGGGGGTAAGGCATTTTTTCTTTCCCCACCATCCCCTAATATGAATACCTAGTTTCATTTTGACTCTGGAAGAAATCTTTCTGAGGTTCAATTCAGCACAAACTTAATGCAAAAATTGCAAAATGTCTGAAGGAGGCTTGAACAAAAACAGCTAACTTAAAGCCAAGACCAAGCATCCAGACTGTATTATTATTTCTTATGCTTAAACATCAAGGACATCAAAACTGCTAGTAAACTAACCTTATATAACACATTTGTACTACATTCACCTTAGGGCCAAATATGTCCTACACGAATATTAGTGAGAACTGATAACCAGCCCAAAATTTACTCTTTTATTTTAATTTATCAGTGTACAACACAGTTGATTTTCGTGTCCCTTTACATATCCCTCCTTTTCTTTTAAAGTCACATTTGTCATGTTAATTCCTTTTCCACAGGTAAGGAGGTCAACATAAGATATCAAAGTAAAAATTAATTACCACTACACCTAATGAGCATAAGATGACAGAGGGCCTTTAAAGGTAATTTTCCACCATGACTGCAAGCTTTAGTGATTAATGCTTAAATGGATTTTGGAATTTAAAAAAGTGTAAGGCACTCATGCAATAAAGAAAGGTGTTCTTTTGTATGACATTACCAAATTTTCTTTTATTGTTTATATCTTCCCTTATAGAGTTTTTCATTTCCCTTTGTATTTACCACATACTAGTAAGAGAATATCCTATGAGAAAAGTAGAACCTTCTGATGTTCCAGTGTCATAGCTCAGTGCTATGTCCACACTGCACTTTGATTCCAAAAGAGAGCATTTGTTTCTTTTTAATTTACTTTTTCTTAATTGACCCATGATGACTGTATATATTTACAGAGTACAATGTGATGTTTGGGTATATTTATACAGTGTGCAACGATCATATCAGGGTACTTAGCACATCCATCACCTCAAACATTTGTCAACTCTTTTGTGTTGGGAACACTCAACATACTTTCAACCAGCTACTTGAAGTTTCACAGTAATTTGTTGTTGACTGCATGTAGTCTCCTTGTATTGCTATGGAACACTGGATCTTATTCTTCCTATCTCTCCACAATTTTGTATCCACTGAGCACCCTCTCCCGAGCATTCAGATTAACTGCCTCAGTGCCCTCTGGACACAAGATTTATGCCCAGAGAAAAAGTTCCATATGATTCTAAGGACACAGAGCTAATGAAATAATTTGGTTCATTGGTTTAAGATGGTTCCTCTAAAACGGGTGCAATCACTGTCCCCAAAAGAGAGAAAATCACTAACACTCTGTTCCCAGCACCACTCACTTCCTCTCACCATCACAGTTAAAAACAGCATCTAAATAGCACCGCCATCTTGCAAACGTTATGGGGGGGAACCACCCCTCTCCACCCATCTCAACAAAAACATCAGAGAGGAATTTTCAGAGAACACATGGGCACATATGTGACAGTGAATTTTAAGAAGTGTTTTACCATACGATGATTTATTCATTCCATAAACAGGTGCTCATTATCTCACGTGTGGCAGGTAGTAGCTATGTACTGCCTACAGAGGTGAAGGTGACAATATTGTTTTCAAGAATTTCGCTCGCTCAATCATGTTTAGTTAAGTATCATATAGCCACACATACACAGAGTCTTAGCAAGATGAAACAGAGACTGCTGCAATTTTTTGTTTACGTTAACCCAATGACTTAGAAAATTTGGTTTTGATGGCGCATCCAAGAAAATGTTGGATTCCCTTAATTATAATAACCAGGGACACTTTGGGGCATAGTTCAGAGAAATGACCATGAAATTAAGAATTATCATGTCTCTCTCCTGCAGAGGCTAATAAACAGAAATATAATGGAGATTCAGAATGCCGAAAGGTCAATTATACATGTCATTACAGACATAATAATTCACACGGTGATGGAACAGGCTGAGTAGTGATGGTGACCGCACTAACCATCAAACTTAGAACAATAAAGGACCTTAGTCAGAACTAGTGAAAATCTCACATTTTACTTATGCCTAGAAAAGTTGTATGATTTGTGCAGTCACAAAGTCACATAGGTATTAAGTTATCTCAAAGTCATCATTAAGTTTTATTTATCCTATGTTTTTCCCATTATACTACTCTGAGTCTGATTCACTCACATGTTACTCTACTCTGATTCCTACACAAACATATGTATACACATACTTGTTTGTCTGATTCATACACACACTTTAGTATTCTGCTTCTGATTCATACGTACATACATACACACACAACATATTATACTAGCGTCTGATTCACACACACACAGACATTATACTACTCTATGTCTGATTCATATACATACACATATACATATACACACCTATCATCATACTGCTCTGATTCGTACACAAAACTTACATATATGTATCATATTACTGTTTGATTTATCCATCTGCATATACTGTATACATTATACACTACTCTGTATCTAATTTATATGCACATACATATTGGCATATATACATACACACTAATATTTAAAATGGTAAATCACACTCATATCCAAAATATATATATTTTAAAGTGAGAAATTCAATTGTGAATCAGCCACCCACATAACTATTTCAAAGATATTAGGAAGTAACTTATCTGGACCTTCATTTACCTCTGTAAGAGTCCACAAGGACTTGATAAGAATGAGACATGTGATGATGTGGAAATCCCACAGGCATCCACTTGCAGGAAGACTTTTGTTTCTTGGTTCAACAATAAGGATATTAGTGTTGTTTGTGTTGTACTGTTTTCTATAATATGGGATAGGGAAGTGGATATACACAGAAACCAGGGACAGAGGACAGTATTCCATGTCCTTGCTCCAAGACAAATTCCATTTCTGAACCCATAAAGCAGTGTAGGAGTAATATGGGGGAAGCACATGAGCAGCATGGCATGGGACCACAGCCACAGAGTGTGACCTGAAGGAATGTTCACCCCCCTGCTCAAGGGCTGACAAAATAGAGAGCTCAGAACAATCTTTCTAGACATACAAAATTAGGAGGCTTACAGGAGTTTCAATCAGCAACGATGAGCCCCCTCAGGGGGTTTACAAACGGGGAGGTATGAGCAAGCAAGAGACAGAGATGGAGACAATTCTTTGTGTAACTAGCTGGTGCAATGGTTCATAGGTGCATATGAGATGTCTTGGGGACCCAGACATAAAAGAACTGGGTGAGACTGAAGGAGGCTGGAGGTCCAGCAGGAACAGGTAGCTACATAAACAGACAATGTGGGCTGTTGTAGATGTTATGGTCCATCCACATCCAGTTCAGTAAAGCCTGTGGACCTGCAGGCAATGCTGAGAAGATGAGAATATAGAGAGAAAATACAGAACCCCATATCCATGTATTTCAGACTGTACTGTTATTCTCAAAAAATCTACTGAAGCAGATGGTGACTATTTTGAACACTTGCTTTCTTTCTTAAGCTACTTGCTCTAGTACTCTAGCATACTTTCCGTTATCCAAAAATATTTTCCTTTTATTAAATACCATTACCAATTCATATATATATGTGTGTATATTATATTGAAAGAGCCTGTATAGTCAAACTATGAGGTACTGCCTTTCATCATCCTAGTTTTAAGATATGAAAAGAAAACACTAAGAACAATAATGGTGATGTAATATGTGTAATATCTCTCAGTTTCCCTTAAAAAATAAAAATGAAAGATAGTTGCCCACTGGAAAAGAGTCCTCCCAAACTGGACAGCATCATCACTCTGGCCTTGGAAGATGGCTATAAAGGTCACTAGCAAACTCTTACAAATGGGGGCATTCCTAAAAAGGAACCTCCCAGCTTAAAGCAAATAAACCATTAAGTACTTTGAAGACCATTTTAAAGACCTTATCCATAGCCCAAGATAAACGTCTGCTAAGGATCAAAAAGATCAGGCCCTGGGCAGGGGTTTAAGGGGCAGGGTAGGCAGGGACATAAATAGCTAACTTCTCTTCAAAACTTGGAATAAGAACCCTCCTATCAAGGAATACCAGGAAACTCTCAAAGTTTAGCAGGTCAAGTACAAACTAATAACCAGGCCTGCCAAGAAAGAATTTGAGTAAGCTTGCAACATACTCCAAAGATAATAAGAATGTTGCTTAACAAGATAAAACTTTTGAAAATCAAGTAGGATTTTCTGCAAAGCATGTATATAAGAGGAAAAAGACTCGTGTGTGTGTGTGTGTGTGTGTGTGTGTGTGTGTGTGTGTGTGTGTGTGTGTGTAACTGAATAACCATTTCTTTGGTCTTTATTAGGGAAAGTGTTAAGAATACTGCAAATACCAACTTATCTTCTGAAACAGATAGGCTGGAAGAACTAAATCAAACAGTGATTAAATTTAAGGGAGAGTCTAAACGTAATTATAAACTAGATATAACAAAAGCAAAAACCTGATTGGCATTATCACAGAGTTAAAGACTGAAGGTGGAATTTGTAAATTGTTGATGCAATGTAAAAATCTTAATTACAACCAACCACTATACAGAAGGGTGCATTTGCTAACAGGGTGCCTAACCACACAATTTTCAAAATGAAAGCCTCTCAGGTATTGAAGGAAACAGCAAATTGAGGGGAAAACAGTCAAATTAATGATATAATATGGCTGAGCACTCGTTCTACTTGATAGCAATCAAAAGACTAACAAACCAAAGACTAGGTTTAAAAATTGCATTTTGCCATGGTTAAAGCAGAAGATAAATGATACAGCAAGAGATCTACAAGCATGAAGACTACTAAGAGACAGGTGTGCAAAGTGGTCTTATTTAACATTTTTATAAATGATATGGGGGAAAGAGTACACAGGAAAGTAGTCAAGTTTGTATTAAACTCTTCCACTTGCCAAATGCCAAGAAACAGAGATAAACATCCCTTTAGCATCAATCTGTCAAACACGGTAGAATCCTTTCAACCAACTTCCACTTAACCAACTGTCCAGATTAACCAATGATCTCCATCCCCTTTGTAAATCATCCTGACTGATGCACCTGGAGTGTTCCCAACCAGTCGGCTCCTCTCCGAGCAGGCTGAATGTCTCTGCTCCCATGGCTGAGTCATTTTTTTTTTTTTTTTTTTTTTTTTTTGGTCGTTTTTTCATGACCGGCACTCAGCCAGTGAGTGCACTGGTCATTCTTATATAGGATCCGAACCCGCGGCGAACCCCGCGCTCCCAGCGCAGCACTCTACCGAGTGCGCCACGGGCTCGGCCCCTGAGTCATATTTTTAATGAGTAGTTTTTTAACCTAAATCTGTTTATGCAGCAATACTTTATTGTAATGATGTGATTTAATTAAATAACACACCACCTAAAGAAGTGAAATAGGAGTATGAAGAGCAGCACAATTTCTACTTCTATGAAAAGTAAGTTGAATGCTTTGAAAAATTTCAAAATAGTCCACTGAGGAGGTTAGTCTCTCACTCTCTTTGCTCTGCCATTTCTGTAATGTGATATCCTGCCATCACTGTTGCCACCACAAAGACCCTCACTATATGTGTTCCCCAGACTTTGGACCTCCCAGCCTCAGAAACTGTAAGAAATAAGTTTTCTCACAAATGACCCAGTTTCAAGTATTTTGTTATAAGCAACAAAAACGGACTAATACATCCACTATAAAATAATTTTTAAAAACTGCCATTGAATAAGGTACAGCTAACATAATTGTACAATGGGAAAATGAAATCAGGAATATCTTCCAAAGTTTTACTTCATTTTATAGAAACAAATTGGAAATAACACACAACTCATTATGGGTGTGGTCTGGGTAAGAAAACACCAAACTCCATTTGTGTATCCATACTTAGAGAAACGTCTTGGCCCCACCTCAAAAGATCACCAAAAAAATGTATATTTATATGTTTTATGTGTTAATAAAATATTTAAGATGTGTATACTTCATTTTTATGCTCCTCTACTTTTAACTTACTTTTTGCCTAACTGACCAACTATTGATTTGTATTTCTTCTGTCAAGAAGGCTCCAGTGTGTTTATCGGTATGCCTACTATGTGCCAGGCACTATGATAGGGACTGTGAATACAAAGAATACAGTTTCAGCCCTTCAAGGGGTCAAATGTAATGGGGTTGATTGACATACTAATAGTAACTATATATCAGACTGAGCATTATAAGTAAATGCACTCTGTTAAGCATGGAAAAGAAAATAACTAACTTGGTCTGGAGAAAGTGGCGTGAGTTGGTAGTGGTGGTGGGACTTAAGGTGAAGCTGAAGAGTGACTTAAGGTGACATAAATGAAGCAGGAAGGCGTGTCCTCACACAGCACAAGGGCAAAGGTAGGACAGCGCAGAGAAGCCCCACAAGTCCCAAATACCAAAAGTTCCCAAACAGTGGAGAGGCTGGGAAGGTAGGGTCTGAGCCAGACCTTAAGGACAAAGTTATGTGAGTTCTAGACCATAAGTTATATGGAATTATTATATTGTATACAAAAGAACAACATAATCATACTCGTATTTTAGCATATCTTTCCCAACAGTTTACATGAAAATATTATTCCTATATTAATAGGAAAAGTCCAATTATGAGCTTATGAAAATGGTCTAAGGAAAAAAATACAGAACTGTGGTCATTAGAGGTGGGAAGAGGTGGGAAAAGGTGGGGGGGGGGTAGTGAGAAATTTGTTAAGTGTCACAAAGAATGTTTTTGTTTTGTAAAGGTGAGTATACTAATTATCCTGACTTGATCATCATGTACTGTACACAGGTACTGATACTTAACTCTGCACCCCAAAGAACAACATAAGAACAACATTGTAAATGGTAAAATCAGCAGGACTCAGTGACTGATGAGAGACACAAGGTGACAGGGATAACAATGATTCAAGATAATTCCCAGGATTAGGGATTCAGCACCAGGTTGTCAAAGATTCATTAATAAAAATAGGAAGTGAAGGCATGTTAAAGGAACAGATAAAGAACACAATGTGAACATGAGTGTGAAATGCTATATATCCAGAAAGAGATATTTAATAGGAAGTTGACTACCAACATCTAATGCTGAAGAGAGTTGATGTCTGTTTAAGTATTCCTTATTGTATGGGTGGAATGGGAAGGTGTAGAAATAAACAGGCATGCTAAGGAAGGGCAAATATAGAAAAGAGGGAGAAAGATGAAACTTCTAAATGCCAACTTTACAGGCAAGAAGGAAAGGCGAGACCCATTCAGGAGACGATGAAGTAACAGAAAGGAAGAAACAACATGGGAATGATAGGGGGCCAAGAAAAGGAAGCTAAAGAAGTGATCACATCAACTGCAAAAGCTGGGTCAAATAAGTTAACTCACAAAAGCACTGCACTTAGCAATCAAGAGACCACTGGCCAAGTCTGAGCTCTGGAGCAGGTCTATGTACTCTAGTGCCTTGAGTTGGAGAATGAATGGAAGCTAGAAAGGGAAACAAGCTCTTTCCAGCTCTCCTTCAACTGAAAGGCAGAAGGGAGTGAGGGTCTTTCCTAGAGAATGAAACAAGGGAAGAAGTTTTTTAAAGATGATATAACTTTAGAGATTTCCATAAGCTGAGGGAAAAGAAGTCGATGGAGAAGAAAACCATTGTAAGGAGACATGGTGAGGTCACTTGCCGGGAAAGTGAAGGAAAATGGTCAGGGCCACTCAGATGTTCAGAATCTTGCCGAGCATTTGATGTAAATATGCACGTGCACCAGGTGTCCTGGGTTATGGACTTAAGTAAAAAGGACGAGCGGCTCTGATCCACAGTGCCCCATGCCCCCAGGATGACACCCCCGGGGGGGCTACGCGGAGGCCACCACCACCACTGCTTCTGAAGAAGCTGAAGACTGAGCTCGTGTTGTCTGCCAATGACTCCCAGGATCTTTCCCAATTACCTAGAGCGTGGACCTGCATGTGAGGGGTCTAGTGACCCAGCGAGGCATGTGAGTGGTGTGTGACCCAGTCTGTACTACGGGTTTCAAGGGTCTATGGGCGCTAACCCCTAGCCTGGACAATACAAATGGAAAACTGTAACTAAAATAATGAACCATCTTGGCTTTAGTTATGAATTTCTTTAACATTACGATTGCCTACCCTGACATCACTATAACCACAGAAAAGCCAGGCAGGAACCAGATTAAAAGGACCAGTGTCAGCAATGGCCACAATCCAAGAGAACTTGCCTTCCTCGCAGTGAGAAGGAAGGAGAGATAGAACTAGGAGTGACAGGCTCACAAACTGGTCAAGGAAGAAGCTGAGGAAGTTCTCGACTTGCAGAAATCGACTCTATCTGTGACAGGGACATTAACTTGTGAGAGTGAGAATGGCATGGTTCAGGCCAAAGGAATAAAAGGGGCAATGAAGTTTTAAAACTCTCTTTTAAAACTCTCTAGGTGAGCAGTGCAGGGGACCTGAGACTCTGGGAGTGGGTCTATAACATCTCCCTTATGGATAAGTAAAAGATATCTCATGAGGAAAAAATACCATATCAGTACAAGTTTATAGTGTCATGGGTGGCAAATTATTAATAAACTTAGAAAATGGGCTCAATAGTCCCTATGAAAGTTCACAGAAGACAACTCTCTAATATGCTCTTAACAACAATAAACAAAATACAACCATTACCAAACAACTGAATATAAAACATACATTACCTTTATAGACTGTGGTGCTCTTCATAATGTTAATAACCACACCTTACTAAGTAATGCATGTTAAAGATGACACTGGCTTCCAATGTAGTGATCATAAGAATCAGGAGTGCTATATAAAAATAATATGGTTTTAGTCTAGAAACATAAACCAAATATTCTATGAGATCATAGTTGCCAGGAATTTTACAATACAACTTGTCCATCTCATCCTGACAGCAGTACACCCAGAAGTATCTCATTAAAACCTAAGAGAAATCTAAATAAGGTAATGGATGGTAAACAAAAATGGATTCAACAGAAATAAGTAGTCGTTTAAAGAAATTAAGACATGAGTGAACTACATTAAAGGGTCAACCCCGTCACGGCCACTACAAGAGACAAGACTCCATGAGTTGCCATGGGTCTCATCATGCATGCTCATTTTTATTATTTTAAATCAATGCTGATGGAAAAGAATGAACAATTTTGCATGTTCAAGGGTACTTCAAAAAGTGTGTGGAAAGACAGAATTGAAAGATAATACAAATCTTTCTACACACTCTTTGAAGTACCTTTTTATTAACAGAAGAACATAGAGCATAATGTAACCTAATAAACAGGATCTCCTAAATTCCCCACAACCCCAGAACAATTGGATTATCTACCATAGAAACTTAGATCACAAAATAAAGAATGCAGGGGTAGTGTTCAAACCTCCTTAGGAGCCCCCAAGTTCTCGCTACAAAAGAAATTTTAACTAGAAATAAATATACTTGGAAATAAAACAGATAAAACCAGACCTATGCCACCCGCCCTAACCCCACATTATATTCCACATTTATTATTACTTAACTGTTTGAATGTTATCATTCATTTCTTTTGTACCTATTAGCACCTAATACAGTGTCTCTGGTGCATGGTACATGCTCATTAAGAAAAAATGAAAATATGATTATGAAACATACATAAATGAATTTTTGCCAATCCCCAAATCTCTATTTCCAGGAACTTTACAGAATTAAGAAATACAAATTTACATTAAAAAATTATTCTCCTTATCTACAAGAAACTCAACAACACTTTAAAAATAGCACACAATCACTACAACACAAAGTACAATTTTTGAAACTTTCTTGTTCTTAAATTAGCCAGCATTTGTGTTGCTATGCTCCTCTGACATTGCAGATTATCTAGAAGTAGCTGATATGACCATCTACTTAACTGATTGTTTCTTGTGTCTGGGGGTTTTTTGGGGGAGGGGGGTCTTTTTGTTTCATTTGTTTTGGTTTTTTGCTTAGGGATTCTTATCATACGCTCTTAAAATTCAAGATATTTAGTTGCCATGGACTGGGAGTAGGGGAGAGGAATCACATGCAGTAATGTTGACCTTTGCACTTCCGTAAATCTCTCAGACTTTTCTGAGGCATAGGAAGTTCCAAATCCTGCTCAATGTTGCTTAAGGAAATGTTTTGTTCAGGCTGTTTTTAGAGAAAACACTCAATAACTACACTTGTTCCTTTGAATTGAGCTGTACCAGCTGCTGACTTAATGACACTGAAATTAGGAAGCTTTGTTCTAATGGTGGCCACACAGAAGCTCCTTTGGTATACTTCAAGGGTTCCCAAATGAACAAAATCTTTTAAAAGGCACATAGCAGTCAGTACATACACGTCCACAGAATAAATTATTTGCGAAATGGAAAAACAAGTCAAACGGCCCAAATAAAAAGTATAAGAATTGAGGGGAAGTAAAAGCAGAATTTACTTCTTAAAATATTTTCCAAAACACATGGGGTATGCTATGTCTCTAGATAATGTTATTCACTATTGCACATATAAATTGAATTATGCTGACAGTGGCACCAAAAACTCAAACAGAAGGAATGCCTTGTTAATAAACCTTGCAATCTTTCTTCCTTCCTATTTTATATTTCCAATAGAACCATCACAGAAGTATATAAAACCCAGCAATACATGCCTGTTTATTCTTATTCAGAAGATATTTTCTACACACTAAAAGACTGGAAAAGCTAGAAATAACCAAGTAATCACTGATTGAAGAGCAAAACAAAACACTGCCCCTTCTGCTACTGTCATGCACACACAGGTACATTCTGCTACTTCAAAGCACTTTTTCAATAAATCAACTCTAAAATATCCAAGCAACTGTAGGGAACAGGAGAGACAATCAAACCCAGTGACAAGTGGTAGACCATGTGTTAGTCAGTTTCTATTGCTTATAACAGAATAACAGAAACTGGGTAATGTATAAAGAAAATAAGGTTTATTTCTTAGTTTTGGAAGCTGGGAAGTCTGAGGTCCAGAGGGTACTTCTGGTGATGGCTTTCTGGGTGGGAACTCTATAGGCATCACATGGCAAGAATGGGATGAGTAAGGGCAAGAGAACTAACCTCACTTGATCTCCTTATAAAGCCATCAGAACCACACCCATAACCACCCATTAAACCAAACCATTACTCCACTAATGGATCAATTCATTCACAAAGGTGTAGTCCTCACTATCCAATCACCTCCTAAAGGTCCCACCTACTACCACCATATTGGGGATTCAGTTCCAACAGAGCTGGGGGAACATTTAAACCAAGGCAAACCAGTATGGGGTCACAGAACAGAGCAGGTCTCTGCCTGCTCCCAGAGAAGAAAATTTGCCATGGGGACAAACAGAAGATTAGGTTCTAAGACCTGCAGGTCAGGCTGTAGAAGTTCTCCTGGTACAGCCTGCTCCGACTTAAAACCCACTAGTTAAGGTGCCCCTTTTCTCCATCATCTAACCTGACTCTCATCCAAAACTCAGTAGGTGGTGGGTCCCAGGTGGGTTTGTGATTCATGGAGAAGCGAGACCAAAGTTACTAGTCTTAACCAAGTTTGTCCTGATGGCTTAAGCTCAGTTAAAGTTGGCATGTCCCTAAATATAAAGGGGAAAGAGACAAATGAGGAAGTGACAGACAATGCTTGGAATGTTCCTGGATATCAAAAAAGGCATAATTTCTACAAAGGAGCTGAAGCACGCAGCACAGCAGTATGCCAAGAGGGCTCAGCTGTGATTCTATTCAATTCGACAAATATTTATTATGCATCTTTTGCCAACTCAAACGTAAGAAGAACTCCAAATTGTATTTATATCCTCAGAGTATAAAACAGTGCTGGAACAGACAGTAGGCACTTAATAAATGTGGAAGGAAGAAAGAAAAGGATGGAAGAAAGGAACTTCTATAGGGCATTTGCTAAGTATCGAGGTCACAAAGACAAACAATATGGCAAATGAGCTTCACAGGTGCTGGCCAGAGATTTAATCAGGGTTCCTTTCCCCATATTCTAATATAGCTTTGATTTAATCAGTCCTTTTTCTTGAAGGATTGGACAGATAAGAAAGAGGCAAATTAGTTCTAAAAAATTAAGCTGCAGGTTTCTGTTACTAAAATTTTGACAGCAAGAATAAAAAACAATGGTTCTCAATCCCGCTACGTTAGAATCAAGTAAGATTAAATTTGCCAGCTCTTGGTACCGGAGTCCCATGCCAGATTAAATTACCAATTACACCGCAATGTGTGGGGAATAGGTAAAGGTGGTAGTATTTTCAAATACATGACTGTAATGTGCATCAAATATTGAGAACTGGTGCTCGGTAAAACGAGATGCTTCTCGACTCACAACGGGGTTAAACACCCCATGGTAAGTTGAAAATATTAAGTAGAAAATAGGCATTTGGTAGACATGGTGGATGTGAAAACACAAAAAGATAATATCCAAAAAACACAGGCAACCCAGTACACTAGTAGGCCATTCACCCTAGTGATCACCTGGCTGATAGAACTGTGCTCACAGCTGCCCAGCATCACGACTCGAGTTCAAGTGAATCAACAAGATTTGCTAAGATGAATGGTAATTTGGGGTATAAATTACTAAAGTCATTCTCCAATACAAAATTAGAATACTTGATGTACCTCACATCACCAGACCAGCAAAAGATCAAAACCCAAAGTACAGTTTTTCTGCCTGTGATCCATTGTGAACTTGATAAGCTAAAATAGCAATCTAACCTACATTTAATAACCTCGTCTATGTTTATAGGTCTTACCACAATACATGAAACTTATCTGTTTAAACAAACATCATCTACTTTATCTTCCTGACCAAAAACATAAAAACAGGACTGAAGTAACAGTAAGACATTGCCATAACAAACAAAAAGTCACACATACACAAGCTTTTCATATATATAGTAAAGTTGCCCAGCCCAACACGCTGGCAGAAAATGACTCTAAATGGCTGAGAACTAATTACAATATAATTAAAGGTTTTCAAACACTCTGGCATTAATTTGACAATTAATTATTTTGTTATAATTACCTTTTTTTTAAAGCAGCTCTATTCTTAATAGCCAAAACTTGAAAACAAGCCAGATGTCCCTGAATAACACTATTTTTCAAAGTAGGTTTTTTTTATGTTCTAAAATTAATTGTAATTTGCACAATTAATGCAAAACAGATAGTTGCACAACTCTGAGTATACTAAAAACCACTGAATTGTATACTTTACAGGTGAATTGTATGGTATGTGAATTATCTCAATAAAGTTTTTTTTTTTTAAAGAAAAGAGATTTTTAAGAAGATTTACTTTAACTGTATTTAAGATATGAGTGTTCTCATAACTGTGTCTTGATCCATTTTTGCTGCTTTAACAAATTACCTGAGACTAGGTAATTTATGATATACAGAAATTTATTTCCTACAGTTCTGGAGGCTGGAAAGCCCAAGATCAAGGCACGAGAAGCTTCAGCTGTCTGGTGAGGACTGTTCTCTGCTTCCAAGACAGCAATTTGTTGCTGCAACCTCTGGAGGGGAGGAACACTGTGTCCTCACATGGTGGAAGGGCAAAAGAGCCGAAGGATCTGTGAAGCCTCTTTTATATGAGCCTGACTCCCATTCTCAAAGGGAGGAGCCCTCACAGTCTAATTACCTCTTAAAGGCCCCACCTCTTAATACCATCACATTAGCCATTAAAGTTGCAACACCTGAATTTTGCAGAGGACCTACTCAAACCATACCACTGTATGTGGACTATGAGTATTTCACAAAATATTAAAAATAGATTATTTTTAATGTGAAATCTCATTTTCTTTTTCATATGCTTCTAAAATTAAGGGTACATTCTATACTGAAAAAGATTTGGTTTCAAGGGCCTCACAACCTGTAACAAAAATTAGAAATGATAAAAATTAACAAAATACTGTAATTAATGGTATCCTAATTGGGGAGGAGGGGATGAAATGTGATTAAGTTAGTGAATCACTAAGTTTGATGTGCTGGCAATGAAATGGGTCTAAGAGCCAGAAGTCCCAAGTCCTAGTTCTGACCCCATCATTTGTAAGATGAACATCTTTGGACACATTACTCAAAACAGCCATAAAAATTATAAATCACAAGTTCACTGTGAGACTCAGATGAAGCAATATTTAAGAAACCATTTGAAAATTGTCTGGTGGCTTAAAAAAATAGTGTTGAAATTATTTTGGCTTTGTTACAAAAAGGGAAGGGACAAGTCCTCAAAGATTATTACTTTCTCCAAGAATCTACAAAATTTTGTTCTCCACCCACTTTTCCTTGTAGCATCAGTGAAACTGCTTAAATTTTTCCTGTCTACCTATTTTCTCATCTGTAAGAGAGACATATTTATCTTAAGTAATTATTTCTAAATTAAGTCCTCTACTTCACTCTGGAAAAGATATGCAGCTGGTGAAACCAAGTGGTGGCCTGGCTTCTTTTGTCTGCCTTTTAGACCAAGGACAATACAGTGTGTTTTTATAATATTGCAATAATTGCATGTACGTTTGTTTGCTTGTTTTGTGTTTTTCTTCCAGGAGTCCCACACAGCCAGGATAAGGAAAAAGGCTAGAAGGAGCAGTTACTGAGCAGTATGGTAGTTCTGGAACCTAAAAAAGCATATAAAGTAACACAGTGGTTGTTATCAGGAGGGGTCCATATGTACAGTAAAGGAGCAAATCCAAAACTCCATGAATAGAATTGTAACTTTTTAGAGTAATTAGTCTCCTCTTTCATAGATTCCATCATAGTGAAGCTCTGCAATTTTTTTTCTGAAGTTGGCCCCATTTCAAAAAATAGTTGCACTTTTCTCCAAAGCACTACCCCAAAAGATAAAAATCCATTGTATTATAAATGCTTTTTATCTAGAAATAGAAGACACAGGCTTGTGGAAATGTTACTTCAAACTTTTTCAAGCACTACCTAAAACTGTTATAAGGCATAATTATAAATGGTTGTGAATTTAATACTATTTAATTAAATCTTTAACTCTTTTGTAAGGATTAAATTTGTTACATTAAATTTCCCTCATTGTGTGATGATATGGAAATATATATACCCACATATGGGTGAGCTGCTCAACTGTAATTAATGATGCACTTTTATTCTCTATTATTGTGTGGAAAACATTCTGACAGAAAATAAATGAAGCATAATCATTCAGAGTAATGATTCACATATGCTGATTAATGATACCAAATAGCTTCTCTGTTCCTGAGTTAAATTAAAACATTTACTGTTTGGGAATCTTAAGGATATCCCTAAATGAATACCTTCTAATCATTTATTCTCACAGAAATCACCTACCCTACTGTAGTGGATTGAATGTTCCCCCCAAACTCACTGAAGCTTCAACTGTGTCCCCCAAATTTTACATATTAGAAACTTGACCTCCACTGTGACTGTCAGGAGGGTGGGTAATCCTATTATGGTAATTGAAAGATTGAGGCTTGAAGAGATGATTAAATGGCCGGACCATGCTGTAGTGAACGATTAATAATGGTGGCCAGGGGTGTGCTTCTGAGGGCTTTAAAAGAAGAGCAATAGGAGGTTAGTCCCTCTGTGCTCTGCCATCTTCTTCCATGTGAGACCCCTGGGTCACTGCTCCCACCACCAAGCCCCTCATCAGATGTGTTCCCTGGACTTCAGACTTCCCAGTCTCAAAACCATAAGCAATAAATTCCATTTTCTTTAAAATCACCCAGTTCCAGGTATTTTGTTATAAGCAACAGAAACAGACTAATACACCTAACTTCACTGGAAATAAGATTGTAAAATGCACCATTATTTTATGTGCAAATAAGAAACAAAAACCCTACCAATTAAACTATTATAGAATGCTGCATTGTCTTTAGAGACATTAAAAAGTGTGGCAGGGAGGAGAGAGGGAGAAAATGTACATCCTAGACTTGATGATATACGGTATCTATTCCTCTAGAAGGCACTCAGTAAATGATTAGCAAAGAAACATTTTCAGAATGTTGCACAAGATGTTTTCAAACTTTCTTTTTTAATTTGAAATAAGCCAGTCCCAAAAAGATAAATTCTGTATGATTTCACTTATACGAGGTCCCTAGAGCAGTCAAATCCATATAAAGTAGAATGGTGGTTACAAGAGGCCGAGGGAAGTGGGGAATTATTAAATAGGTACAGAGTTTTAGTTTTTGCAAGATGAAAAAAGTTCTGGAGATGAGTGCACAATAACGTGAATTACTTAATACCACATTGAATTGTACAGTTAAAAATAGTTAAGACGGGAAATTTGTTTCATGTATATTATCACAATTAAAAATAACAATTAAAAAATTTCCATAGGAAAAAAGTATGCAAAATAGGATCACAAAACTATAAAACTTTTGAGCCTGAAAAAAATCTAAATTTAACCCAACCAATTAGCTAACTTAATAAGGCAACTTTTCCTTGAAAACTTCTATCTTTGCAGAAACGTTGAGTCCTCTTTCAATGGACTGGAAAGAAAGATCTGTATTTGCTTAATTGATTCCTGAAGCTGGCACTGTTGCAGTCACTGAACTAAAAGGTTTGCTGAGATAGCAGTTCACACATCTAGCCTACCACCAGAATGACCAGTGTGCTTTCAAAAGATTTCTTGACAACTCACACTTATTAGGATAGCTACTATCAAAAATAAAAAA
This sequence comes from Cynocephalus volans, assembly GCF_027409185.1. Lineage (NCBI taxonomy): Eukaryota > Metazoa > Chordata > Mammalia > Dermoptera > Cynocephalidae > Cynocephalus > Cynocephalus volans. The sequence continues at coordinate 37,890,337 of NC_084466.1, read as the reverse complement.
ACAAAACAAAACAGAAAATAAGTGTTGGTGAGGATGTGAAAAACTGGAACCTTTGTGCACTGCTGGTGGGACTGTAAAATGGTATAACCACTATGGAAACAGTATTTTGGTCAAAAAATTAAAAACAGAACTAACATATGATCCAGCAATAGCACTTGTGGGTACATACCCAAAAGAATTGATAGCAGAGTCTGGAAGAGATATTTGCACACCCATGTTCACAGCAGCACTATTCACAATAGCCAAGAGGTGAGAGCAATCCAAATGTCCAAAGGATGAAAGGATACACAAAACGTGATATATACATATTATGGAATATTGTTCCTATCACGTGCTACAAGAATTTCACTTAGCATAATGTCTTCAAAGTTCATCCAAATGAAATAAGCCAATCACTAAAAAACACATACTATCTGATTCCATGTACATGAAGTATCTAAAGTAGTCAAATTAATAGAAACAGAAAGTAGAATGGTGTTTACCAGCGGCTGGGGGTAAAAGGAATGGTGAGTTGTTTAATGGGTCTAGAGTTTCAGCTCTGTAAGCTGAAAAGGTTCTAAAGGTCTATTGCACAATACTGTGAATATACTGAACGCTAAACTATGTATTTAATAGTTAAGATGGTTAAAAGAAAAAAAGCAATATATGTGTTAGATAAGCAAATAAAAGATTTCCTGACCCCTATCCTAAATCTACTGACTCAGAATCTGTGAGGACTGGGCTAAGATAAGACATATTTGTAAAAAGCTCCCCAGGTGACAGATCGAGAACGAGCAGAGATCTATCGATTACATTGGCTTCCAATCAGAAGTAATTCAAACACGATGGTAGTCATGTTTATTTTGTTTTTAACAGCTGTTTACAGGTGCATGTAAAGTATTTCCTATAACAGAAATTGATCAGCTTGAAGATATCACTAAAAATAGGGGGTGGATTTTTACATTGATACTGACGAGAGCAGAGACAAAGCATGTCCCTTAAAATCTCTTCACAATATTCCCTCTCCCCATCATTGAACTGATACCAGTGGGTGGAGCTAACGTCCACTGACAGTAGCAGTGTCTGCATCATGCTTCTGGTTTACAAAGATCCCCAAGTCTTTTTGGGGGGTCTGCAGGTATCCAAAGAGTCTCTGGTACAAAGCAACCAACTGGCACCAATGCTGGTCCCAACAGCTTTAGAAAACTAGTAAAGCAGTTAAACAACAACATACTAAGAGGCAGATAAAATAGGTCTCATAATTTAGCTCTGCCACTCAACTGCTAGGTGATCTTGAGCAAGAGACTGAACCCTGATTACATCACAGAGGAAAAACAGAAATGATAATCACAGATGTCATGCAGATTCACTGAGATAATATAAATAAAACACTTAGTACAATAAATGGTACAACATACGTTTTTATAATTAGAAGATGACATTATCAGTACTGCTGCCTCTTCCATCTCCTTTTATTAAAAATTATCTTAAGTACCAATCATTCTAATAGAGATGCACTGATTTTTACCTCTGCTTCTAATTTACCTCAAGGACCATATTTAATATTATTATATTTTTTCCCTGTTCTTTGAAGCTCATAACACGGGATTAAGCAAATGGTAAACATTTTAATTATCAACTCAACCATTCACTCAACAGATAATAATTTTGGATTTGCCAGGTGCAAGGCACCTTCCTAGGCACTGCAAATATGCTGATCTCTACCTCTGAGTTTACAATCCACGCTCAATAAAATCCATTCTGTTTTACCGAATTATTAATTGAAACAGCAGAAACACATATATATCGCTACATACAGGCATGGAAAGCCTCCTTCCACAGATTTACAATAACCTGCTTCCCTACTCCACTCCTGCCAGTGAATGTCAGAAAATAAGTCCCCTTATTTAATTATTAAAACTACCAATTTCAACTGTATAGACTACAGTGTCTCATGTTCTATCCACCTTACACAACGGCTCAGTCTAAAAATGAAAAATGTCTATACCTGCTCAATGGCTTGTAAAAGAGCCAGTATAAAAAAGCCAAAGAATTTTTACCTAATTAAAAATATTAAGCTGCAAAACTGTTAACTCGAGAACAAAAGAAATTTACATAAAAACATTTATACACATGATGCTATAAAATATTTCAGTATATTCACGATTGAATTTTATCTCCAATTCCAAAATGCTCTTTTCTCACGCAAAATTTCTCCCAGTTAGAAAAATCTAAGTGAGCTAAAAAATGTATCTTGAGGAAATTATACTTTGTCGCTAAGAAAGAGATTATACTATTTTAAACTAAGGAGTCTGTCAATAAAGAAAAAGCACAATTTTCTCCATTTGTTAAATTCCACAGTTTGTCCCCCAAACGCTTTCCCTTCCAACCCCACCAACAGCCTCACCTCCCCTACCCCCAGACTCCATGCTGTGAGCTGACTTAGACTTATAAATACTCCTCTAAGAATGACCAAATACAAGATGTTTTTATCGAAGATGAACATGTACATATTTTTGTGCATGATTAGTACCTAGTTTGCTATTTTTGGCAAAAGGGCAGGGAACATCCAAGGTTGTCAGTATAACTTTTATCTCTTGTGATTTAACTGGACCTTTAGCAAGCACAGAATATGACTTCAAAGAAGGAAAAGATTTTTTTTTTCCATGATTAAACAAATAAAGCCAGGGAACATTTTCCTAGAGAAGGGGGAACACTGACAGACCTTCAGGCAAGAATTAGGTTGGTTAAAGAAAAAAAAACTGAGAAAAGTAGAAAATGAAAAAATTATCTAAGTATAGGCAAAGTAAAGAAAAATGTTTCAACAAAGGTAACAGCATAAAACTAAAACATAGGGAACCGTGACTTTAAGACAGAAGTTTAACTTTGGTTATCTGTCAGTTTTGGTTATCTAACAACATTGAAATGGGTTGGGCAAAGTACACCAAAGAGAAGAGTGGACCCAAATATCCTGGCTTTAAAAGGGTATGGTATCAGGCACAGAACAGGCATCAATTCTAAGTCATCAATTATTAGCTGTCTTATAAAGAATAAAGGTAATTTAGACAAATCCAACTGAATTCACTTCATTTCAACATTTACTGAATACATTTTCATGATTCAGTAAATGTATTTATTCACTAAAAAAAATTTACTGAATACATTTACAAAATTCTATAAGTGTTCTAGAATAGGGAGATACATAAATCCACATCCAAGATGTGTTTTAAGTAACTCAGACCACAGCTTATTTTCAAAAGTTTGTGCAGTTAATGTTGAAAGAAGTATCAGGTTCAAATATATGAACTTGACATTTTTTGAAGCTCAAAAATAGCTAAATAATGATAATTTCACAGGTTCAACCTATGTATAATACCCATCCTTAAAAGCTAATGAAATAACTACGAAATAGAAGTCTAGGCAAAAATGTCTGAGTACAAAAATTAAAATGCAAAAAAAAAATTCATTCATTTTGACATCAGAAAGCAGAATGACTTCTTGAAGCAGGTGACATATGAAGCAGGCATGAGATTTTGAGAGGTGGCAATGTTAGAAAAGAGAATATAGTGAGGTAGGGAGTGGCACATGGGGATTTTAGGCAAGGGAAAAGCAAGACCATAAGCACAGAATCATAAAGTGTAATAGAATAATCCGAATGGCAAAAAACAACTATTTTAGTGAGGTTCACTAAGTAAACTCTATGCGAGGTTCAGGTCACTTGGTAACTGATATTATGTGACTCATTATCCAATAAAGATTTAGGACAATTAAACAAATATAAAGATTTTCTGATAAACAATAAAAGGAAAAAACCAACAAGAGCATCAAATCAACTATTCCCTACAAAAGGGTTTCAAACTTTCTTCACTTCATAAAATTCTCAGTATAAAGCACTAAAAGCTCCTCACTGCACTACAGATGAAAGGAAACCACTTATTTGATCATTTTCTTCTGTTCAGTGATGGGCAACAGACTTCTCCTTGACTCCTGTCCTTATGGCTGTCCCTACCTCTGTCTCTGCGCCATACCTCAGAATTTTGGAAGGGCCCACTGGGTTTTATTTTTTTTTTTTTTTTTTTATTTTTATTTTTTTATTTTTTATTTTTTTAATTTTATTTTGTCGATATACATTGTAGCTGATTAATGCTCCCCATCACCAAAACCTCCCTCCCTTCTCCCTCCCCCCCCCACTGGGTTTTAAAAGCAAGTTCTTCCACTACTGCACTTACAGATAGATCACTGGAAATAACCACTACAGTACATATTTACCACGGTCATGGCAAAATTTAGTAATCACTAGAACTTAATGAATACTTTGTGGGAATGCTGGCTTTTGCATGGTTATAAAGATGGTAATGACATTTAATCTACTGCCCCATTATACATATTATTCTTAGCCACAATAACAGTGTTCCATTGAAGCTTTAGGACTGTATTTAAATAGACGGTTTAGGAAACAATAAAGCCTAAAAGTACATTGTAGGTGTATTCCAAATTTAGAGTGAGTAGGAAATATCAGGGGAATTTTACCTACTCCATCGTACAATAAAAAACTCTGAGTCAGCAAACACAAAGAGGCCAAAAAAAAAAAAACGGGACGGAAACTTTTTCCCCCTTATTGGAGAGTCAGTATGCTAATGAAAATATTTATCAAAAGGCATAAAAAGTCTTTGCATTATCATTTACAGAAAGTTTTTGTTTTGTTTTGCTTTTTAAGAGAAATGTTATATGTTGTGCTAGTTATATGTACTACATAAACATTGGATCCAAGTAATACACTACGGTTCTTTATCACGAGCAGTTAAACAAGCAAGACAGGAGGAAGAATACAGGTAAAGACCAAGGGAAAGAATGAGATGGGCCTGCAGAAAAAGAGATGAATACCTAAGAAAGAAATGTACAAAGCACCCACAATCAAACCCACATGACCACAGGAGAGCATTCTAATCACTCCATCTTTCAAAACATTTTTACTGAAGACTTTCAGATGTCTGTTGTGTTTTCGTGAACTTATACAAAAATGGGGGTATCTCATCACTTGCCCTAAGGGTCACATAAAATTATGTTAAGGGCTGAATATAAAACCCACAATGCAGAGATTCTTGCCAGCTAAAGGCAGTGCCCCTGCTACCAATAGTATTCCTTGAGCACTTGCTGTATAACAGACCCCGCACTGATGAGTTTACACAATAATTCACTGAATTCTCACACCTCCTTAAGGTAGCTGTTATCTCTATTCTCATTTCCAGATACAAATATAAAAGTTTAGAAAGATCTAAGAATTTTCCTAACATGTATCAGCCTTAAATGCTGGAACAGGGACTCAATCCAGATCTTTGTAATGCTGATCCTGACCTATCATCTACTAGCCAGTGGGCTTCTAACATTAAAGTTTGCTATAATCAGTGGAGAACTTGTTAAAATTCCAATTCCTGGGCACCATTTCAAAGGTTCTGATTTAATCACCTGGGGTCCCAGGACTCTGCATTTTAACACATACTTAGGTAATTGTGGTGCAAACTGTGTGACACACACTGAGAAACACCACAATGCTGTGCAGGTTCCAAGGAGAAAGGCAATAATCTGTACTGGAATAGAAATTGCTAGTAGCTACTAAAACCCTTAAGCAAATGATTGTCTGAAATGACGAAAAACTGCAGTAAATTTGTAAATTTTACTTTTAGCCTACTTTATATTTTTATATAAAATTATAATAGATATAATAAGTTTTTATATAAAAGTGGTTTAAATTTTTAAAATCAATTTTTGTTTAAAAAAATTATCAGCTACAAAAATCACTAATATTTTAAGCATCAGAAAGGGTTGAGGATCACCTACTAGCATTTTTGTTTTAAACGCTTACAGCTATAATAGCTCTCCCCTTGTATTTCCAAAATATGTACCGTGTACAACAATTTTATTTATGTGCTACTGAGGATGTTGAAGAACTATGTCATTATTTGGCAACAATTTCATTTGGAATTCATTCTGACAACACAACTTGTTGATCAGGGAGTAGAAAGCATGGCCCAAGGAGTGAGTTTCAGATACGAAGCAGCTTCACGAATTCTGCTGTCAGAAGTACACAGGACCAGAAGCTCAGCCACCAGCAAGAGCACACGACTGAATGTCAACACAGGTCCTCTGTCAGAAGTTATGTAGGTCAGAGATAAGATAGCAGAATGGTTGAAATAAAAAATCTTGAGAGGGAGGATGTTCTTATTTGTGAAAGTAGCTAATGCCTCTGGGCCCTAAGAGAGGTTCAGGTTCGCCGTAAGAGTCCTGAATCTATTGCACACAGGTACCGATATTCAACTTTGTACCCCACACATATGTATAATCAACTGTTTCAATAAAAAATAAATAAATAATCTGATACATTAAAAAAAAAAAAAAAAAGCCATGAATCTTTTCCCTAAGCAATCTTACGACAGCACAGAGTTGGAGTCAGCTGCATGGTATGGAGCAGGAGCTCAACATCCACTCAACACATATCTGGGCTTCAACTATGTGCCAAGACGTGTGCCAAGTGCTGGGCTAAAACAGTAATTAAGATGCACTCCCTGCTCTCAAGGAGTTTAGAATCAGATTGAGGTCAAGTTTCCAGCCCCTGCTTGTGCCAGCTTCTAGCCATGTCATTCCAAGAAAGTCACTTAAAAGTTCCTAAGCCCCAGGTTTTTTATTTGTAAACTAGAGAAAATAAGTTATCCAGTTGTCAGCATCCAGTGTAAGATACTAGTATATAATTAATTGGTGTTGCTCAGTGCATTGCAGGGAGGAAGCTAGAAATGGGCTATTAATGAAGCCCAATCAATACACAAATAGTTAATGAACAGAAAAGATGGAACTGCCAGTTACTGTGCCTAAGTGCATCTTTAACGTGGAGAGCACTGATAAGGAGCATGACCCAGGGTAGCGTCTACCAATATACTTATTCCTAGAAACTTCACAAGGATGGGTAATTGGAGGAGGAAGTGGTATCCTACAGCCTGAGGAACAAAAGCATGGTCCTGCTCTTTCTCAGCATCATGGGGCCCTAGGAGAAAGGAGTCTAATAACATCATGAAAGATGGATGGTGAGCTGAAGCCCAAACAACAAGCAATTCTTACTATTTAGCAAACCTTCTGTTCAGAAATTCTGCTAAGGATAAACACTCTCATTTAGAGGAACTTAATCCACCACAGAAATTACTGCACGGGTGAAAATGTTGGCTACTGCTGTCTTTCAACTCTAGCATACCAAAGGACAAAAAGAGGAAAACAAGGGCCATTCAGAAATAGGAATAAGAGATCGTATTTTTATGTACGTAATTCATTTTATTTTTATTTTATTCACACTATTAAATAGTAATTGCTTTTCAGGTAAATGGTAGGGTAAATGGTGGGGGGGGGGAGAGAGAGAGACTTCTACCCAAAAAAACCCAAAAGAAGGGTAAAGCGTGGAAGACACCAGGTCCATGAATATAATAGACTCTATCACTCCATTTTAAAAATAGATGTTACTGTGTTCTCTTTCCAACCCTAAAATACCAAATACCTTCAAAGTATGATGGTGGTGAATGTTAATTCCTAGGCCACTTTACTCCATTTAAGTGTGTATTTAGATAAGCCCACAAAGAAACATTACATTAGTCATTATTATCTCTGGAATTTTCAACTTGTTAATCTAAATATCTAGGCATTTAAAAATGAATTGTTTGCAAAGACAACACAATAAAAGTACAGATAGATCTCTCTTTTGAATATGAATGCAAAAATCCTCAAAAAAAAAAAAAAAAAAACCCCAGAAAACCAAATCCAGCAACATATAAAAATAATGATATACCATGACCAAGTGGGATTTATCACATGTATGCAAGGTTGGCTTAACACCTGAAAAATCGATTAATAATGCACCATAGCAATAGAATAAAAAAACAAAGCCACATAATACCAATAGATGCAAAGCATTTGACAAATTCCAAGCCCCTTTCTTGATAAAAGTACTCATCAAACCAGGAGTAGAAGGGAACTTCCTCAACATGAAGAAAGCATCTACAAAACCACTACAGCTAAGGCATCCTTAATGGCAAAAGGCTAGATACTTTCCCCCTGAGATCAGAAAGAAAACACAGGTATCTGCTCCCATCATTCTAATTTAACATTGTACTGAAAGTTTTAACCAGAGTAATTAGGCAAGAAAAAGAAATAAAAGAGACATCGAGATTGGAAAGGAAGAAGCAAAATAACCATTTGTAAATGACATGATCTTCTATACAGAAAATTCTAAGGAATGCACTTAAAAAAATAGAACTAATAAACTAATAGAACTAATAAGGTTATGGATATAAGGTTGACACATAAAAATCAATTGTATTTCTATACATTTGCAACGAACAATCCAAAATAAGAATTATAAAACTAAGAAAATTATCCTATAAGCGTACATCAAAAAATTCATGGAAAAACAGAATTAAAAGATTTTAATTCTTTCCATGAACTTTTAAGTCTTTCCATGAACTTTTTCAAGTACCCTCATATTAACAATGGCATCAAAAATAATACTTAAGAATAAATTTAACAAAAGAAATACAAAATCTATATTCTGAAAACTAAAAACTGCTATTAAAAGAAACTAAAGATCTGAATGAATAAAAAAAAATCTCACGTTCTTTGGATTGGGAGACTTAATACTCTGTAGACATCAATATTCCCCAAACTGATTTACAGATTTAATGCAATCCCTATAAGAACCCCAGCTGACTTCTCTGTAGAAACTGACAAGCCGATTCTAAAATTCATATGAAATTGAAAGGGACCCAAAAGAGCCAAAACTATCTTTAAAAAGAATGAAGTAGGAGGGCTCATACCTCCCAATTTCAAAATTTACTACAAAGCATCAATAAACAACACAGTGTGGTACTATCATAAGGATACAGATCAATGGGATAAAACTGAGAGTCCAGAAATAGGTTCATGTGTCTACAGTCAATAGATTTTTGACAAGGGTGCCAAAATCACTGGATAGAAAAAGAATAATCTTTAAAATAAATGGTGCTGAGACAACTGGATAGTCACATGCAAAAGAATGATTTTGGACCCTTACCTCACACCATTTATAGAAATTAACTCAAAATAGATCAAAGACATAAATGTAAGAAATAAAAATAATAAAATTTTCCAAAGAAAACACAGGAATAAATCTTCATGACTGTGGATTTGGCAGTAATTTCTAGATATTACACTGAAACCACAAATCCATAGAAAGCACAAGACCCAAAATGAACCCTAATGTAAACTATGTTACTTTAAATGATAATGATGTGTCAATGTAGATTCATCAATTGTAACAAATGTACCACTTTGGTGGGGGATGTTGATAATGGAAGAGGCTATGCACGTGTTGGGGCAGGGGTATAGGAGAAATCTCTGTACTTTCCTCTCAATTTTGCTGTGAACTTAAAACTGCTCTAAAATAAATTGTCTTTAAAAAAAAAGATGAATTAGACTTCATCAAAATTAAAAAATTAAAAACTTTTGTGCAAAGGGCACTATCAAGAAATGATGAAAAGCCAACCTACAGAATGAGAGAAAATATTTGCAAATCATATATCTATCAAGGGTCTAGTATCCAGAATACATAAGGAACTCCTAAAACTCAACAAGAAGAAAAACCCAATAAAAAAAAAAGAGCAAAAGACTTAATAGACATTTTTCCTAAGAAGATATGCAAATAAACAACAAGCACATGAAAAGATGCTCAACATCATTAGTCATTAGGAAAATGCAAGCAAAACCACAGTGAAATCCCACTTCACACCCACAAGGATAGCTATAATCCAAAAAATAATAATACCAATAAGTGTTGATGAGGATGTGGAGAAACTAGAACACTTCACACATTGCTTGTAGGAATGAAAGTGTTGCTGCCACTGTGGAATCCAGTATTGTGGTTCCTCAAAAAGATAAACACAGAATGACCAAGTAATTCTACTGCAAGGTATACACCCAAAATGAGTGCAGAGGCGTTCAAACAAAACTTATAATAAATATTCGTAGGAGCATTACTCACAACAGCCAAAAGGTAGAAACAACCCAAATATCCATCAATAGAGGAATGGATAAACAAAATGTGGTATATCCATACAATGGATATCATCAGGCTATAAAAAAGGAATGAAGTACTGACACATGCTACAAAACAGATGAATCTTGAAAACTTTACACTAAGTGAAAGAAGTCAGTCACAAAAGTCCACATAATCTAATCTATGATTCCATTTATATGAAATGACCAGAATAAGCAAATATACAGACATAAAAAGTAGACTAGTGGTGGTTAAGGCAGGGGTAATTAAAGGGTATGGGGTCTCTCTTTGGGGTAATAAAAATGTTGTAAAATTGACTGTGGTAATACTTGTAACATATCTGTGAATACACTAAAAACCACTGATTTGTACATTTCTAGATGGGTGAATTGTATGCTATGTGAATTATATCTCAATAAAACTGTTTCAGAAATGGATTATTTGCAAAAATCATTAGCACACTGTAATACTTCAAAAAGCACTAAGAAATCTGGACAATACTACCATTCTAAAGTTGTAAAATTTGATGGTCTATTTTTTAATTACCTTGTTTCCAAATTTCTTTACAAATCTCTTCTCTTTCTACTTTTGTATTTCTAATTCACATTTCTAATTCAAGGATCATCCACATATAGGCTAAGTAGCAGAACTGAGAGGTAGCTTTCTGTTCTAGGTAGCTACTCTCTGGTAAGTCTTTGTATTACTCCATTTCTGTTGCTTATAATAAAATAGTTGGAACTTGGCAATTTATTTTTAAAAAATGAAAACTTATTGCTTACAGTTTCTGAGGCTGGGAAGTCCACAGTGCAGGGAACACATCTGATGAGAGCCTTGGTGGTGGCAACAGTGATGGCAGAGTAAGTATCACATTATGAAAATGGTGGAGCAGAGAGAACAGAGAGTTCCCAGTGCACTGTCCTTTTAAAGCCCTCAGAACCATGCCCCTGACCACCATTATTAACCCATTCACTAGGCTTGGTCCTACAATCTAACCACTTCTTCAAGGTGGTTAGATTACAACCACCTTTCAATTACAAAAATAGGATTTCCCACCCTCAACAGTTACAGTGGGGATTAAGTTTTGAGGGGACATTCAACCCAAGGCAGTCTTTGTCTTGGGAGAGCACTCCCACATCTATGTTGATATATAAATCAGCCTTCTTATAAGTCATCATTAGTTCAGAGCAGTTTACTGACTCTCCAAAAAATCCCATTTTCCTTTGTGCTCACGTTGCCAGGACACAATTATTAGTGTAAATGTCTGAGGTGGCAGGCAGGAAAATCCGCAATACAATATACCAGTTACTGGAATGCTGTAAGTGCATTCGGAAGTCAGCCTCCAGTTCCCTCAAGTGATTTGCAGCTACCGTGGACATCTAGTCATCATCAGAGTAGTTCTGTCAGCATCTCCACCAAGTCATTCTTGCTGGCAAAAGTTCTGAATGAAACACTTACAGTTATTCCAACTCTAGCCAGACTATTAGTGTGGTAACCATGATCCAATTCCAAGCCTCCACACAGAATATGAGGGCAATTACTGTGAAGGGTGCTGAAACGGAGCTACCACAAGCAGGAAGAGCAGAATAAACATCAAATGGAAGCAATCAAGAACATTAAAAAGGCTTCATGGTGTGAGTGGTAGACACTGAGATCACCTCCCCTACACTCACCCTTCCTCTCTTGGTAATTACCCCAATTTTTATTAAAGCTACTAACCTGTCCCGGGAAGGTCAGGTGCTCTCCAGGAAGCTTTGCCTATAAGACCAGGGCATGTGCCTCAGGCCTAAAGTAATCACTGCAATGCCATTCCTTTGCAGGAGTTACTGGTTTGAGGATCACATGACCCCACTTTAACCAGTGAGATACGGCTTCTTCAACACAAGTGGCATCACAGAGAGAACCAACTTCCTTCTCAATATGCATGTGAAAAACAAGGTACCTTTCTTCTCACTCCTACACACTTAAAGGTAGGCAGATTGAAGTTAAAATTGACGAAGAGAAACAGAAAGAAACTGGATGCCATCCTTGATGGCAATGCTGAGAAGTTAAACCAAACTAATCCTTAAGACCTACCTACATCTGGATTTTCTATTATTAGGCAACCAAAGTCCCCTTTATTATTTAAGCCAGTTTGAGTTCATTTTCTTTACTCAAAATCAAACATCTTAACTGACTAAATTACACAGTTAAGAAATGCTAGTGGATAAATGGAGTAGAAATATAACCTTAGAGGCAACAGTACTGAAATGGCTACTTTTGAAGAAAGGTATGTTCTCCCCTAGTATATTGAAGCATGTCTCAAAGCTTCCCCCAGAACTTTATGCTCAAATCTTTTTCCACCTCAACCATCTTACCTGAGCTCCAGTTTCATAATTCTAACAATATGAGCACACATCCACTCAAAGTAACATGGCATAAAGAATAAAGAAATTAAAACATGGAGCTCACAGATTTGGGCAAAGCTGCGGTTCCATTTAGTGAAAAAGAATATTGTAAACTATAAATATTACCATAATATGGTCATTATAATTTGCCTTTTAATTCTTTTAATTCCATTTTTCCACAAGCTTTTCGAAGTACCCTAATATATGTATGTGTATGTATGCGTGTGTGTGTGTGTTTGTATAAATAGAGAGAGAGAGAGAGAGAGAGAGCGCATTCATATAGTCAATACATTATACCTCAAGTCAATTTCTCTAGGTAAGTCAAATAAATACAAACTAATGTAAATGAACATTACTTTGGCTTAAATAGTAATCAACCACTCTGATTTCAACATGTTACCTCTTACAAACATTTGAAAGTCATTCCTTTTTTTAGAAGTGACTATTTTTCCCAAATATTTCAGAGCAGACTAAGTGTACTGGTGGAAAACAATTAAAACAATAGTTACAAGATAGCTAGAGGATATTTCATATTTGTTACACATATATATTAAAGAATTTAAATCAGTATATTTTATAGATTCTGATATATAATTTTAAATATTTTAAGTACATCTTTTATATATGTATACTATGCTCATCAATATCTATCACACATACACACAAATATATACATATGCAGTAGAAAGTTTAAAATCTTGCTCATTCATCCAGATTAGCTATACTTTCATTCCTTGGTAGCTGAGAAAGCAAAGACAGTGGTTTCATTGATAATAAGTATAAAACTCATATTCTGCAGGTATTTAGAAAGTAGCTCAGCTTTCAAAAGCATACACACATACATTTGTGGCAATGAAGAAATGACCCATGGGATAATGGGCTTCCAGAGCACTCTGCATTTTCCTTTAGCTACCATGGATTACTTACTTGTTTGTCTCCTCTCAACAGATTGTGTCTTTTGTCTCCTCTTACCAGATTGTGTTTTCAAGGGGAAGGCCGAGAATCCCCAGAACCAAGCACAATGCCTGGCACATAGGAGGTACTCAGTAAATGTTTTTTTCCACAACCAGAAAAGCATTCAGATCATTCAAAGCACTTTGGAAGCTATATGTTCTCAGTATAAAACTCCTCATGTAAGTAATACATTCTACAATTATTCTACTAACTGTATGCAGTATTATTTCCTTTCACTTATTTTACTCTTAATATCTTTCAAATTTCATGGGAAAACTTAGCTCTAATACAGATTTCTGAGATTTGATGTAATAAAATTTCCATTTTATGGAATCTGATCATACATTCTCCAGACTGAAAAGTTCACATTTTTCAAATCTCCAGGTAGCATGACGATCAGTTTGTTTCACTTTTTTTCAGATCCATGTCTTTCTTGAGATACGACTAAAATCCTCACGGGGGATTTCAGATTAGAAATTACAGAGGTTTATAATAATAAAATTGCATTCAGTGAAACCTCAATCTTCTAGAATCTTCAAGGAGTAAGTCCTCTGAGATGGCTAAATTTTTGTTACTGTTAATACTTTTAGTTCCATATTTTTTATTGCAATTTTTAAGAAGAATGTTTATATCTGGTGTTACATATTTCCAATTCCTTACAAAGAATGTACTGAATTCAAACAACTTAAAATATTCCTAGTGATTTGGATTACCATTTTCAACACTGTTTACCATAAGGAGCTACCTCTCCCCAGCCCCTACCTGATTCCAGAATTACACTGGGTGTGTTAGGTTGTCTTCAGGATGGTATTTTGATAATAACAAGTGCACACAGTTCCACACACAAACACACACCCTAAATATCTTACACCTTCATGGAAGACTGATGGAGGTAGTGGTCTCCCCACCCAGATTCCTACCGTGTTCCATTACTTCATGAGCTAGGTGTTTGGTCTGGTAGCTCAACTTTTACATATACTGTGAACAGTTCCTTTCCATCATGTTAATTTGCCAGCAAGCACTCAGAGGCTGTTTCTGAAGGTTCTCCTGTTTCCATTTTATATATAAGGCTCAGAAAGCTTCTATCTGAATTGGCGATATTGAAAGGTACCAAGTTCAAACAATTCCAAAAGTTTTCCATAAAGTGGACTACAATAGTTCATCATTCTAACTAAACTCTTAGCTTCATCTTAAATCACCTTTACTCTCTTTTGTACCCACTGTCCTTTTCACTGGAATTCAGCACAGTGCTCAGAAAATCAAAAGGGGACCAACTAGACCACAGACAGCCACAAGAAAAAATAGTCCCCTATTTCTCCAGCACAGAAAACTAAAGATAGGCAACGAAGAGTACAATCATAATGAACCTCAATCCAAATTTCACAGAATCACCCACTATACAAGATGTACTCTAAATAAAATGTGGTCATTCAAGATTCAATGTTTTAACTTGATCTCTTCAGAGAAACTATTTTAATGGCAGAAACAACAACCTAGGGCTTCCTTTAAGCTTTTTCAAATCAATATTCACAAATAATGTTTCTGTTTCCTAGGAAACAAAGTAGGTAATACCAACGGCAAGAAAACTCTGCCAATGTCATTTTCTTTTTATCCTTGGCTCACACACGGTTACTGCTTATTAGAAGAAAAATTACCTTCTAGTATCATTGAAAATCACAATGAAATGTGAAAGGAGATAGAATGCCAATTTCTCAGCCTGCCTCTCCTCCTGGGGTGTGATGAAGGATTAACAGAATAAAAGCCTGCACAGAGAGTTCCAAAAAGCTGGAAAGCAGTTTATGAATCTAGTTCAGTAAGTAACCAACATAGTGCATGACATTTTGAGACAACAGAGTTTTAGACCTGAATTTCTTAGAAACATCAGGTCAGACATTTCTGAGTTCAAAATTCACGATCTTTTGAGTAAGTTACTTCGCCTCTCTGAACCACAGTTTCCAACTCTTAAAAAAGAAAAAAGACCCAGCTCACATTGCAGTAATACGAATACAGTGTAAAAATGACTATGAAATACCAAGTTCAGAACTAATTTGTTCCCTACTGAGTCTCCAAGAGCTATATTCAAAGATGACAAAACTGGTAGTTTTTCAAGGACTTTATGAAAAATGTAAAATAAGGTTTCTTTTTTGAGTTCTCACCTTAGAGGGGTTACACGGAGACAAAGCATTTTTAGGAAGTTCGATGCAGTGTTACTTCTATAAACATCTGTGCTATGGATTAATTGAATTGTGTCCCTCAAAGTTCATATATTAGAAGCTTAATTTTCACTGTAACTGTTGAGGGTGGGAAGTTCTATAATGGTAACTGAAAGGTGGGGCCTTGAGGAGGTGGTTAGATTGCAGGACCATGCTATAGTGAAAAGATTAATAATGGTGATCAGGGGCGTGGATCTGAGGGCTTTAAAAGGAAACAGCATGAGAACCTCTCTCTCTCTCTCTGCTCTGCCATTTTCTGCCATGTGAGACCCCCTGCATTGCTGTAAAGCCACCACCAAGAAGATCCTCACCAGATGTGTTCCCTGGACTTTGGACTTCTCAGCCTCCAAAACTATAAGCAATAAATTTTATTTTCTTTATAATCACCCTGTTTCAAGCATTTATGTTATAAGCAACAGAAACGAACTAAGAGAACTGACAAATGACCTTTCAACTCTTGAGAATGATTATTTTTATACTGTACATCTTTGTTGGGACCACATTACTTAAGTTTGCTCTGACCTTCTTTGGATACAGAAAGAAAACTGATGCACAAATCACAACATGGTTGAGTTGTAAGCAAGACTACAGAGTTTGTAAAACAATTTTAAATTTCTGAAAACCTTTATTAAATCACAGTAAGTTGTAGAGGATCATTAAATCACAGTAAGTTGTAGAGGAGCACAACTCTGACCCAAAGACTACACATGCTGCTGAGATTTGCTATTTAACCAGACTCAGTCACTACTTTCCAACATTTTTAACACATTTTTAAAGTATTTTCCCAAACATTTAACTGCATCACACACTTTATAAGTGCTATACATATAGTCATGTGCTTTTATGATTAAATGTCTGCAATTGCAAAGCAACTTTTTTCTGAAACATCAACTCATTTTTCCATACTACAGACCCCAACTCCACAAACTACTACTACAAATATTTTTTTTTTCTTAATATTCCTTTTGACCTACAGGTGTATCTATGGGCCAACCTTGCATATATTCAGAACTCAATTTTCTATTCTCTTCCTCTTATGATACATATAAATCCAAAAAAGAGACAAAGAAATGGCAATAACCAACCAGGTAAACTTATTTTTATAGGCTACAGTTAGCCTTTACTATCAAATACATATTCAGACATTGCAGCTTTAATTTCCATAAGCTGATCCCTCTCTACCATTCACCACCTCATAGAATCCCAGAAATCCTGATCCCAGGAATACAACCATTTCAGCCCTAATAGTAAAGGCAATTCGGATTTTGTTTATCATATACAGCTAATGCTGAACTCACTACTTACAATCTCAAATTACCCACTGAGAGGACACTGTGCACATTTTTATTAAGTGCTAAAGCGGTCCAGGTAATTATTAACCATCAGTATTGCTTACCTCCTGGCAAAAGCCTGGTGTTATAAACTGCTAGGCTAACCAAATAATAATAAAGATAATTATAACCAACTCCACCACCAAATCCAAAGGCACTAAGACATTGGGTGTAGGTTTCAACTTAAAGCCTAGAGAGCTAAACTTCTATCCAAGATCCTGGTTCTCCTGAATGCAAGTTCTTGACCTAGTGCAAGTCATTTTAACTTTACAGAAATGATCTTTGAAGTTCCTTCAAGTCTCCATGACTCTTTAAGACTAATGCTCTAAGATCTGCGTACTGAGTAATGAACAGCTGTATCAAACCTCATATATGGGTTTTGCTACAAGGCAGGAATGCATACTTCCCAGATATTTAGCCAATACCACAAGAAAGAACCATTATATAAATTATACCTTGGTAACCACTGTTTTCAAATTTTTATGCAAGGAGCCTTTATATTAGGGCTTAATTAACATTTTCAGAAAATATTTTGCTGGCTAGTTTACATAGTATTTAACTATTACTAAGCAATTGTAATATTATTAAACACATAATAAATTAATAATATTAAGCTATTATAATATTAAACATAAACAGGTTTATATTTGGGTAAACAAGTAAGCAAGTTCATATGAAACAATATTTTCAAATCCTTGAAGTGCTATTGTCATAGGTCTTGTTTTAACACAAAGTGAGGTTTCATTAAACTATGTTTACTATGTTTACTTTCTTAAGGTTAAGAGGAGCTATTTTTAAGACTCGTTTTTGCTACTGGACTTATATGCCTAATTATTATTGCATAAATGGTTTTAGAGAAATCACTTTGCTCTACATACACTCCCATAAGCATATGAACCCTTCGTACCTTGCTCAGAAACAGAAGCTCTCACCCTCAGACCAAGAGAGGAAGACTATGTGAAACCACCAAATCAAAGTGCTTGTATTATACTCAGATTCCGAACTCTCAGAGCCATTCCTTTTAGCCAGGTTCATACCTAGACATATACATATACCCACACCTCAAATAACACTTTTTCATTTCCATAGTACACCTAGCATGATGCCTTAATACAGGATAAGTATCCATTTTTTTAAAAAAGTGTTGATTTTAACTGAAAATAGAAAAGAAAAAATACATACTAACAATAGTACTAAAACATCATATGGTATATGATTTTCAAATTCAACCATAAAACATTATTACACTTTGAGCCCGGCAGCATCCAAGACATGGAGTGCTGAGGGGCAAAGAGGATGGCACTCACGGGAAGCAGGCCCACTGATGTCACCAAGCACCCAGGGTACCAAGGGAGAGAGAAAGTAGCACAGAGGCACACTGGCAGCTGTCTTGTTGGAAACAAAGGAAACTGGGGGGTGGGGGAAAGGAGAGAGCAGACAGTGAATAGGGAAAATAGGTAAAATAATTGAGCAATTAAATAAATATGCTGAGTATAACAAGAGCCAGGCTTCTCACTACTGTAGCAGGTGCTTACAAACAGAATGAGTAAAGGCTAGAGAGAACTGTGAAGTGTGGGACTGGAATTGAAAGTATAGGTATGAACTCAGTTTTAAAAATATACATACACACAGTACAGCTATAGATGTGTTTGTGTATAAAAGTGGGTACGCACATACATCCACATATTTCCTAGTTGTCCACTGAGAGGACCCAGTAGCAATGAGCACAAGAAGTATCTAGATTTTAGTTTCTAAGCACCATTCTCCACTAAAAGGAGCCAGGGCTACCTGGAGAAACAGTTTATTGCAAGGATGGGGCAAGTACAAGATGAGCCTGGAACTGCTTACTGTGCCACAAAATAAGGAACTGCTCAAAACACCAATCAAGGTATGTCAAAAATACACAAGAACCACCCTAAAGGGGTTCTCATTCACCTAATCAATATAATATTAAAAAATAAATCAAAGAGAGAGAAGGGAAAGCTCTTCCATAATGTAGATTACCAGTAGAAGAAATGACCAAAAATGAGAATCACCATTTGGCAATTATCACTGTGGTGGCTGCTTCAGGCAGAGTAGTCCATGGAGAATCCAGCTGGTAGATTGAGCTTTGATGAGGGAAAGGACATTAGTATAATCTTAGATTACCTCCTCTGACAGCATTAAATAATTATGAAGGGAGAAATGGTGCCTTTATGAAGGGGAAACCAGGCAGACACTTACAGAAACAGCTGATCAAAATTATCATCATCACTGGCTGTCGGTCACCCTACAGGATCTCAGGCCTGTACTCTGAAAACTGGAGGACATTGCAGGGAATGACTGAGGAAATGTTCCAGATTGGAGGAGTATGAAGAGACATAACCCCTGACTGTGATATATATTCCTAGATGGGTTCCTGACCAGAAGGGATAAGAGACAGTATTAAGACAGTTGGTGAAATCTGAATAAGGTCTGTGGATTGGATGGTTGTGTGGTATCAACGTGGACTTCTTGACTTGGAACTTATATGGTTATATAATCATGTTCTCTTTTGGGCAAACACACACTGCAGTATGTAGGGATGAAAGACATCATGTCTAAAGCTTGCACTCAAATGTTTCCTTAAAAGACCAATGACAAAGGGGGAGAAAGGTGCATGACGGAGCAAGCACAGTGCAACACTAACAACTGTGCTGCTCGTGCAACCTGCAATAAATTTAAAACTTTCTTGGTAAGTAATTTTTTAATTCTTATTTCTAAAAACATTATGCAAACTAATTCTAGGACACTATACAATTTTACTCCAGACACTGAGAAAACTTTCCAGAGTTAAAAATCTTCAAGATTACTAAATAGGAGTATCCTTTTAGCCAATTATTTGAGGCGTTCTTCAATTGTGGCAAATTAAAACGATTATTTGATCTAAAAATGTGTGTTCAAAGATGTTAGTTCAGGTGCTAAGAAATATCAACAACAGTGCAGCATGGAAAATACCTATTCCGAGGTACGCTAGATCTGAAATACAGTGTCGCAGGAGCAGGGATATGCTGGCTACCGGCACTCACTAACAGGCAGACCATCTCCTAAGCAGCCTAAATACACTCCACAGGGAATTCTGAAGAACAAAGTCCACATGTTCAACTAGAGGTATTTGGGCTATATGATACTATACTCTTCGTACTTGACTTTATAGATCTTTTTGAGGGAAAAACACAAGTAATTAAAATTAAGAAAATAAAACATTTTCCTTGAAATGATCCCAAACTAAAAAGACAACTTCAAAATCACTATGAATATGATGTACTGGTATAACATATTTAATTATGCCAAATTTTGACAGGTTTGACCTTATTTGACAATACTATCAAATAAAGTACCGAAGATTATACACAATAACTTATCACAACTTCGGACCTACTTTATTATAGTATCAATTTACATAACGACTTAGAAATAAATAATAGTTTTGTTAGAAGTTGATGAGTTAGCTAAAAACTGACAAAGTGATAAGATTCTAAAAAGTACTTAATAACAGAAAGGTGAGAACAATCTTCCTGGTGTAAAACAGTAGTCCCCCCTTATCCACGGTTCTGCTTTCTGCAGTTTTAGTTAGCCATTGTCAACCATGTTCCAAAAATATTAAATAAAAAATTCCAGCAATAAGTAATTCATAAGTTTTAAACTGCACCATTCTGAGTAGCCTGATGAAATCTCACCCTGTCCTGCTCAATCCCACCCAGGACATGAATCATCCCTTGGTCCAGCAGATCTACACTGTAGACGCTACCCAGCCATTAGTCTCTTAGTAGTCCTCTCAGTTTTCAGCTCAACTGTTGCGGTGTCGCAGTGCTTGTGTTCAAGTCACCCTTATTTTACTTAATAATAGCCCCAAACCACAAGATTAGTGATGGTGGCAATTCAGATATGCCAAAGAGAAGCCATTAAGTGCTGTCTTTAAGTGAAGAGACAGAAATTCTTGACTTAATAAGGAAAAAAAATCATATGCTGAGGTTGCTAAGGTCTAGAGTAAGAACAAATCTTCTACCTGTGAAATTATGAGGAAGGAAAAAGAAATTTGTGCATAATATATATAATGTTCCATACTACCCACAGTTTCAGGCATCCAGAGGGGGTCTTGGAACATATCCCGCGAGGATAAGGGGGGACTAAAGTAATTATCTTTTCAACATGGGCTATAAAATTTATTTTATCCTTTATTAAAATCCTACATACACACACCATAAAAAAATAGAGAAGCACATGCAGATTAGGAAATTTCCCAGATGAGTGTTTTTTGGGCTTGTGATTCATCACACTTGAACATATTTTTAGTACATTATTTCAATGATTTGTACATTTTGTTTCTAGACAGTTTTGAGTAGAGCATCATTATTGCTCTGTGGACAGGTAGGGATTTTCAGTGAATGATTAAACTCATTCTCTGGTTATCCGACATTTATTCAACCATAACTTAACATCCTGACATTTCTGCACATTCACATAAATTGAGATTCATAAAAATGCATAAGATACATTTCTTGATTTACATGTACTCTGAATCATTAACGATTAAACGATATTCATATTGTATAGTATCAGTACACCCGAAGTTCTGAACAACCAGGATCCCAATTTGTTGGTCAAGTCAGATGTGATTTTTACTGTATTTGTCTTCAGATCTCCCACATTTCTCTCAGCTTTCTTATTTCTGTTAATGGCACCACCCACTTTTCCAGTCTCACAGGCTGAAAATGTAAGATTTCAGGAGTCAATAATGTCTTAATTAAACGTGACAACTTCTAAATTCACTAGATTTTAGAAGCAACAGAATAGCAATAGAAAATAGAGCAGCAATGGAAAACCAACCAACACTGATGACTGGGAGATAAAATAGAGTGCATAGTTTCTCTTTTTGAAACCTATACTAGCAAACAATATGAAAAGTGGGTTAGCTCCGCCTTCATGCCCTATACAGGTTGCACAGTAGCACTGTGTGCTTTTCTTCTGTATCTCTTTACGTACTTATATTAATTTAATTAATTTCTGAAATTATTTTTTGGAGTCTGTCTTTTCTTTTAGGCCGTATGCTACATAGTCCACAGTGGGTTGGGTCACCATTAAATCTGGAACATCACTCAGGCCAAGTACAGCAGAAGTCAATGATTGTTTCACTACTGATAATAGAGAGCTCTTCTTTTACTAAATAAAGTACACTGGATGACTGTATTTATAATTTCTTAAATAAGTCATAGACCCAATTATGCAGTTCTGATGATCTGTAAGAAAGATCAGGAGATAGATTTTCTAAATATAAATTAATAACTAAATGTAAAATCCAATCACTTTGACTTATTAAAGCAATTTTGCAATTTTTCAAATAGAAGTGTTTTCTAGAAATACAACTTTGTGAATTTTATATCTCTAAAACAGAACAAGGTTTTGTCCCTCACTATCCCTAACTTGATTGTAGGCTACTTAAATTTTTTTTAATAAGTCAATCTGATTAATGAGGGAAAATGGGAAGCAAAGCTAAGAACAATAAAATCACGGTATCATATCTGAAAGTCTAATTAAAAGCATCATACAGTACACAGTAGAATAATTTGACATTATTGAAAGTTATCCACAAAGCAAAAAAGAAGAAAAAATACTGAGAAGGCAAGCAGGGAGAGAGAAGGGTAGAGAAGACAGGGAAAGGGTCTTTGTGAAACAAGCAAATTCATATGTAATGGAACGCACAGGCTGAATTCTTATGCCAAGTGTACAAGTAGGAGACAGCATTATGTGGCTTCCAATCTAAGTTAACCTAAGCAGAGCTTGTGAGAGAGGACCTTTTCTATGAAAGGATGAACTGCTTGTTCAAATAATACTCAAGCACTGAAGATAGAAGGATGGAAATTAATATACACTATACCTAAGTATTTCCAAAGGAAAGGAGGAAGAAGGCTTTTGTAAAGTGAGAGGGGAAAAAAAAATGCCTTTCACGCCATGTTGAAGGGGAGTGTGTTTAGAGGGGGAAAACAGGAGAGACCAGCCCAGCCACTGATGTTCTCAGTATCATCTCTTATGGTAATAAGATTAAGGTAGCTATGAGATGACAATTTTTTGTCCACATTAAAAAGAAATGGTGCAAATGAATTTTACAAACTTGATTGAGCCCCTACTCTATATAGTTTGTACCACACTAACTAGGAATTCAAGGCTATTTATAAAGCACTATCCCTGTCCTCAAGGCACTTACCATCAATTATATTTCATAAACACACTGGATGGTTACTAGCTATTAAAGGCTTCATCTATGCTTTACTTGTAGAGAGGAAATGATTGCAGAGCCTTAAACAGGTACCTATCCAAAACTGCATCTGAGATTGTTTTGATAAGTTATTTCAACAGCTGTTGTTACCAATTTTTTTTTAATTGGACATCTTAGACATTAAAAGTGACTTCACATATTTAATAAAAATTTCATTTAATTATCTGAAAAGTTCATTTATTATTTTAAATATTGGTGGAATTGTAATTAATATACTTCACCACAAGAGGAAATTAATGGTTTCTTGCATAAAACTGAGACCAATTTAGGGTACTTTTTAACTGAATTCCCACTTCTTTTACTTAACACTACATTTCAAAATATAAATTTTTTTTTTAATTTTCAAAATGTTCATCTTATTGATAAGCAATAACATTTTCTGAAGATAAAAATCAATGCACACTTAATACAACAGTGCTTATGGGAGTTCTGCATTTTCATTGGTTATCAAAGCCATGAATTAAATAATATTCAACTAAACATAACTGCTCAGAAAACAGATGATTGCTCTATGCTAAACGGATGATCAACAGACACCTGCTGCAACACAAGTACTGTTAAGCAACCTCATATGAAGGAGCAAGGCCTCTTTTTTATGGGCTCTGCCCTCATGACCTACTCACCTCCCAAAGGCTTCACTTCTTAAAACTTCTGCAATGGGGATTGAGTTCCAACATACGAATTTTAGGGGACACCAACCTTCAAACTATAGCAGATGCTTCTACAGAACACACATATTCAAGGTAAAGTTCTAAATATTTGAGGATAGGGTCCCTGTGTAATCAATTTCTCTCCGAATTTTCTAAACAAAATTTGTAATGAAAGTATTACTAAACTAAAATAAATAAATGGAATTTCAAGATGATATCTCTACAGAAATAATGGTAAATAGGAATGTTAACTAACTCTCTTAGATCATTTTATGTCTGCCTATTTGTGTGATCTCTCTCTCTCTCTCAAAGAATAAAAAGCAGTTTAGAGAAATAAACCACATATCAGAAACTAGAAATCAGGGAAAGCCAAACCAAATCATTAGAGCTTGCCTTATATCTGAAGGATGGTGCTTTTCAGCTAAGTCAGAGTAGGAGCTGATGAGGAGCAAAGAGAAGGAACACAAACTGGAAAACGACCTTCGGATTCTAGTGCCAACAAATGGTCAAGACAAATGCTCTGTATAAAGTTTCAAGAGAAATAAGCAACTGTTAAGGCAAAAATATTTAGTCATGAGATACGATGTTAGAAAATTTGTCTTAGTGACAAAGTTTAGGCTTATATACTATACATATTGTCTTTTAATTTCCATTCCATGCAAATTCTGGTTAAGAGTTCAATATACCATTAGGACACATTTTTTTTTTAGTACTTATTCACTTGCAGCATTATTCATCTTCCTTTTAAAATGAACTAAATGTATTATACATGCTTAACACTCAATAGAGATTAAAAGGCTCTTTCTAAATTATTTTAACATATGTCCTCATCTTCTTAAAGATATGATTATGTTCTCTGCAATTGCAATAATAATAATTTATCCATGTCTACATCATTCTAGTTTGCTTAGACTCTCTTTGTATCAATTTTTCCAGTACTGTTAGCAAATCAGATGGCCAATGCATTCCTACTTACTCCAACTGCTCTACAGCTCTTCCAGAAATTCTAAATAATGTTCATTTACATACTCTCTTATTCTAAGAGTGAAAGACAAAAGTTAACATATTTACATCAGATTTTGTACTAAAAATAAATACACTGTTTTCAAATACACATGGAAATTTTATCTAAATTAATCATACATTGTGTAACAAAGAATTTTCAATTAAATTTAAAACACAGAAATTGCATGTCAGATTTTCTAAGTGCAAATTAATAACTAAAGTAATATCCAATCACTTTGAAATAACCAATTACAAAATGCAATAGAAAATAGAAAAAAATGTAATAAGCATGAATGTTTGAAAAAAAATTGATAAAACAGACAAATCCTAAACTAGTTTTTTTAAAGATATAAAAATACAGAAGTCATGAAATTAAGAATAAGATTCTGTCCTAACCACCACATGGAAATTTTAAAAATATATTTAAATTGCTACTACTAAATTTGAAAATAACCAGAGAATCGAGGGTAACTATGAATATTAATATGTATTTAAAAGAAATAGGAAATTTGACTGGATCAATCACTACAGAACAGATTTGGTGGAAAAACAGATGATATATTTTACAATAATTTTTAAAAGAACAGATCATTCCAATACTATCAGAACTATTCCAGAGCAAAGAAAAAAGATGGGAAACTTCTTAATTTATTTTTAAAAGCAACACACCATGATGCCACAGCATCAATATTTGAAAGAGGAAAATGTCCAAAAGCATTTGATAAAATTCTATAAATATCCTTGATTACAACTCTCATGAAAAATTTTTTTTAAAGACGCTGTCAACATAATAAAAATGTCAATACAAGTCAATGGAGATTTCCTACAACAACATACAAACAATGACCACTCTGAAAATAAAGAGAAAAGGGGACATTCACAATATCAAGTACAAATATAAAATATCTTCAGAACTGAAATCACGAAAATTGCTAAATTTTAATAGAAAACAACATAAAAGATGGTTTGAATAAAATGGAAATACATACCATGTTTCTAAAAAAACAAAACAATTATAAAAGTCATACGGAAGAAAAAAGTGACAATAATAGCCAAAACATTTTTGAAAAAGAATAACAGAAGAAAATATGAGCTAAACCATAATAAAATGTCTTTAGAATATGTTAATGAAAATAATGTGGAAGTAAAGGGTGGTGGTAAGCTTCACACAAATGGTTGTAAGAGCTTCAAACTTTTCCAAAGAAATTGGAAATTTAGATTGTTTAAGGGAGGTGTCCCATGTTTCTCTGTAGGCTTAAATCTTTGAAAGTATTGTGTATTTCCAAAGAAAACATTTCTGTGGGCTAAATCATCCAGAATGGACCTATGCCCTATATACACCCAACACTTCCTGACGCACTCTGAGCTCAAGTTGTTTCCAGTGTCAGGCCAGCCCTTTCCTCTCCCTCCACCCATTCAAATGCAACCCACCAATGAAGGCGTGGCTTACAGGCCATTCCTCTCTACGGAGCACTCTTAGAACCTCTAGTAGGGATTACCATTAGTTCCCCTTTACTGCAAGGGTTACGGTTTGTAGTGAATTGAATTATGTCCCCCCAAATCTCATCGAAGCTTGAATTATGTATTAGAAACTTAGCCTCCTGCTGTGTCTGTTAAGAGGGTGGGAAATCCTATTATGGTAACTGAAAGGTGGAGCCTTGAAGAGGTGACTGGATTGTAGGACCCTGCAGTAGTGAATGGATTATAAATGGTAGTTAGAGGCGTGGTTCTGAGGGCTTGAAAAGAAGAGAGTCTGTTTCCCTGGCTCTCTCTCTGCTCTCACTGCTTCCACCATCTTGCAATGTGAGACCCCTGGGTCACTGTCATCACCATCAGATGGACTTTGGACTTCTCAGCCTCACAAACTGTAAGCAGTAAATTTCATTTTCCTTATAAATCACCCAGTTCCAGGTACTTTGTTATAGGCAACAGGAATGGACTAATACACAGTTTTTATCACGAACTGACATCAGAAGTGATCCAATGTGTTCTGTCTCTTCCTCTAGATTGGGGAGTAAGAACAGTGTGCAATAATAACTAGATATTGGCCATGCTCTTTGCCAAGCACTGAGGTGATACGCTGTATGTAGTTTCTGTAACACTCTCAACAGATGCAAAATAGATATTATCCCTGCTTTACAGATGATGTAGTGACTAGAGGGATTAAATAACTAAGCAGGTCCTGGAAAAAACTAGATTCTAAGTTATTTTCCACCAACTTCACCAATCATAACATGGTTGGTTGGTCTCAATTTAATTGAATTGACTTGGGACCTTGCTCTGAAATAAGGGCAATGAAGTGAGAGATACAGCTTAAATAAAAAGAATGAACCTAAAGGAAAGGACTCGAGAGTTTGTACTCTACGAACAGCATATGAGTACCACATATAACACAAAAAGACACTAAGTATCCTAATTTTGTATTTGAGAATGACTTCAATAATATAATTTATACCCAAAATTACCATTCATCTTAGCAAATTTTATTGATTCACTTGAACTCAATGCACTCAGTGGGGAAAAAAGAACAGATGGGATTTGTATTGTAGTGTGAAAATTTGAATTGTAAGACTTCTTTTGTAATATTCTTAATATTCTTTTCATTTTAAGAATAAAGTTTTTACAAAAGCTAATTTATATCTGTTTGCAGAAATTAAAAATCAATCACCTTATAAAGTTTCTTTTAAAATATTAAATAAATAAATTGTTGTCAAGATAGCTATACCAATTACCTCTAGGGAATTTAAAATAATCCTAATGTCACTTGCTGACTATTTCTAAAGCTACAAGCACTTTGTTAGGGATGTTTTAGGAGCTCTGACTGAACAAAAGAGAAGACAAACTAATAACAAAGCTCTTTCACAAGATGATCTGAAACGTCCAACTAGTCATTCACCCTAAAGAACATAATTTTGTTGAAGTAACTTTAAAAATCCAATAGAACATCTCACATAGGGAAACATTTGTGCCAATTAAAAGATGTTCTTTTAAAAGTGCTATTAGTAACCAAAGGAGAAATGTATTCTTTTAAAGAGGTTACAGAAAGTCAAGAAGTCATGCTTCCTCTTTCTTTTTAGATCTTTGAAATATGTTTATAAAAATTCCACTAGTAAAACAGGCAAAGATACTGAAGAAAACCTTAAGCATTTATCTGGCTATTTCTGAACTTGTTCGATATTTAAGACTAGAAAGCCATAAATTTCAATCATATATTGGCTCAGATTTTAAACTATTCATATTTAATATCTGTTCTTTATAGCAGAAACACATGACTGTCCTGTAAAAAAGCAAAAGGGACCCCTAATTTGATACATTATCCCAGAACAGAAGTCAGTGGACTACAACCTATGACCTGTTTTTATAAGGCCTGCTCCCTAAGAATAGTTTTTACATTTGTACATTTTTAAACAGTTATTAAATATACATAAGTGTGTGTGTGTGTGTGTGTGTGTGTGTGTGTGTGTGTGTGTGTGTGTGTGTGTGTGTGTGTGTGTGTGTGTGTGTGTGTGTGTGTGTGTGTGTGTATGACAGAGATCTTCTGTGGCTGGTAAAGCCTAAAATATTACTGTCTGACCCTTATGCAAAAGTTTGCCACTCTCCATCATAGAGTATAAAGAGTTCTTTACAACTGTAGTCTCACACATAGGCCAAAAGGACTGGGTCTGCAGAATAAGTGAAATATGGTTGGAGGGTTTTAAATATCTTCAATGATATTTACAGTAGAGACAGAGTACTAGAGTCTTGAGATATGGCAGCTTCAGGTTGACAATGTGGCTTCAAGATACTGCTCTCTCAAGATTTGAAAATACTGGGGTTTTAGATGGGGTGCTCATCTCACAGGACATGCTATGTCACACACATTTCCCCCTCCCTCCAACCAACCCTGTGTAGTGGACTGAATTATGTCCCCTCAAAACTTACTGAAGCTTGAATTGTGTCCCCCAAGTTTTATGATTAGAAACTTAGTCCCCACTGTGACTGTTGAGAGGGTGGGAAATCCTATTACGGTAATTGGAAGTCAGAGCCTTGAAGAGGTGATTAGATTGTAGGACCATGCAGTAGTGAATGGATTAAAAATGGTGGTCAGGGGCATAGTTCAGAGGGCTTTAAAAGAGGTGTCTCTTTAAAAGAGTCTGTCTCTCTCTTGCTCTCTCTGCTTCCACCATCTTGCAATGTGAGACCTCTGGGTCACTGTCACCACCACTTTGGATTTCCTACCCTCAGAAACTGTAAGCAATGAATTTCATTTTCTTTACAAATCACCCAGTTCCAAGTATTTTGTTATAAGTAATGGAAATAGACTAATATACCCTCTATCCCCTTCCTTCCAGGCACACATTTACTCCCTATTTAAATCCAGATCAAATGTTTCTTCCTCAATGAATGCTCTAAATCGTCCAAGTTAATGAAGTTTGTTGGACCCTTTCATGCTTTCAGAACATTCTGCACAAACTTTTATTACACAATTTATTGTACCACTTTGTTATATTTTTGTTTACTGTTTTTCAAAACAAAAATTTGAATTCCTGTAGCAAGGGCCTTGTCTCGCTCAACTCTGTACTCCTCGCACTTAACATGATGCTTTTCCCATAGTGAGTTTATCAGTTTCCTTTAGCTTCCCTAACATATAGCCATAAACTTGGTGGCTAAAAACAGCAATTATTCTCTTCACAGTACTGGAAAAGGTGACAGCAATGCCACACTTCCTCTGAAGGCTCTAAGGGAGAATAATCCATTCCTTGCCTCTTCCAGCTCGTGGTAGCTCCTGGAGCTCCTTGTGTTCCATGGCTTGTAGCCACATCGCCCCAATGTCTGCCTCTGTCTTCACTGCACCTTCTCCTCTGCTGATTCTGATAAGGACACTTGTCATTGGATTTTGAGCTTACTCAGGAAACCCAGGATGTTCTCATCTCAAAATCTTTAATTATGTCTGCAAAGGTCCTTTCTCCAAGTAAGATTACATTCACATGTTCCAAGAATTTAGGTATGGTCATATCTTTTTGAGAATCACCATTCAACACACTATGGGGGGCATTCAGTAAATATGTGTTTGTTTTGCTTAGCTTAGACCCAAATAAAATAAACATTCTATATTTACACCCAAAAATGAGGAAAAATGGGAACAGAAAAAACTTTATTTCCTTCCCTTCTCTGCTAATGTCCTGTTTGAAAAGTAACCACTGTGGTATGGCCAGACTTCATAGCATTTTCTTGCCAAGCCCTAAGAATTACTCTCCACAATGCCCAACAACAGACCATTGAAGACCATTTCTTTGCTCCTAGGGAAAAAGTCCAGTGTTATATATTCTCCCTCACAAAGCAACACTCTTGTTCACACAGTAATTTTGCAAAGATCTGCTCTGAGTGAGGTTTCAATCTTTAAATTCTTTATACACGGCCATGAATGTTTTATAGCATGTGTAGTTTTACTTGAGTGGCGGAAAGTCAACTATAAGAACTCACCCTTTTAGGAAACTTAAGCAACTGTTAAAGCCTTATTTCTCAAGATTTTAAGCTTTCAATCAAAATATAATCCCTTGCACATTATAAACACTCAATTAGAATTAGTTGATTTCCGTGACTGTGATTTTTCCCAGTACACATTTAAGATGGCATAGCAGGACTTCTCAGAAAATATTTTAACCTTATGGAGATTAATGATTGCTATGATCTTCAAATTAGGGTGAGAAACTAGGATAGCAATTTCAAAACTTCTTTAAATTGTAATTAGGGATAAAATCATTTTTGTATTCAAGGTTTACATTATTAACTGAAGAGACCAATAAATTTCTATTATTATAATATCTGGCAAATTACGAGACAGTGCTAGCACTACAATGTATCCATAGACTCAAACTATTAGAATAAAACATGTTTATACCCCCACTCTACCAGGGCACCAAGATAATGAAAACTTACAAAGAAATGAATGTAAGAAAAATGACAGTCACCTTGCTGCAAGATTTGATGAAAAATATATTTTCCATACCCTTATCCACAGAATGCTAAGTTATGAAAATTCCTCTTTATTAACCAAAGTGAGATCTCCATTTCAAATCAGAATTTTGTATTTCCTTTTTACCAGCTTATTGAAAAATAAGATCTAAAGGAATTAACTGATTTTGACCAACTCTGATTCACAATTAAAACAACATCCACCCTAGTAGCAACAAGAACACCCAGCACTCAGATCTTGATTTTTAAATATCATTCTCCAATAAAGTGAATCAGAGACCTTTAGAGAAGTAGCTGATTTGGTGGCTGGAGCAGGGAAAATACAATGAGCCTGCAGAATCTTGTAACACCAAAAAGTAAGGAAGTGCTCAAAAAAAAAATAAAAGAACAGGAGGATGTTACAGAGACACAAGAGTACCTGAAAGAGCTCTTTGATAAAAGCTGGAAAAATATAAGTAAGAAAATAAAGAGCATAGTATTAGATTATGACATCACATATAAAGTAAATACGTGTGCATCCACGCTTATGTAAATTTAAAAATAAATAGAGAAGATGAAAAAAATCTTCAAAATTCTAAATACTATATGTAGTTACTCCCACCTCCAGGAGGTTTAGCTTAATCCCACCCCTAACTACCACCTTAAGAGCTGGCAAGACTTAGTGACTCACTCCCAAAGAAAAGAGTATGGGAAGGTAAAAAAGGAACTTTAAAGTGGAGAAACTTAGCAAACACTACTTGAACCAAGTAATCCAAGTTAACACAACCAAAGATATCTTGTGGATATCATGATATCAAACAATGATACAATGATACCCCTGATAGGATACACTGAGAAGAGCACTTCACCTCTGTGATATTTTTCTAAAACCCCTAATCCAGTTTAATTATAAGAAAAATATCAGATGAACCAAAATTGAAGGACATCCTACAAAATATCTGACCAGTATTCCTCAAAACTGTTAAGGTCATGAAAAAGAAAACTATCACAGAGCAGAGGAAACTAAGCAGATGCTACAACTCAATGCAAAGTGGTACAAGATTTGTACCCTGAAAGAGACAGAAGACATCAATGGAAAAACTGACAAAATTGAAATAACAGTAATCTACCAATGTTGGTTTCTTAGCCTTGGCAAATATACCATGGCGATTCTATTAGGTATGATTATGCACTTTGGGTTTTTTGGGTTTTTTATTTTGAAGTCCTGATCTGCTAAGGAAGTACAATGAAATATTTATGGATTAAGTTACATGATGTCTGAAATTAGTTTTACATTTTTTTTAAATAAAAAAGGATAAAGAGTGAAGCAGAGGATTTATGAAACAAGGTGGCAAAATGTTGAGAACTGTTGAGGCTGAGTCTGGGTACCTGAGGGTTTCTTACACTATTCTCTCTACTTCTGTATACAGCAGTCCCCCAGGACACAGGTTCCAAGACCACCAGTGGATGCCTGAAACCACAGATAGTACCAAACCCTATATATACTTGTACTGTGTTTTTTCTTATACATACGTAACTTTGATAAAGTTATGGAGAGTAAGAGATTAAAAATGATAACTAATAAAATAGAACGATTATAACAATATACTGTAATAAAAGTTACATGAATGTGGTCCTTCTCTCTCTCTCAAAATATCTTATTGTACTGTACACACCTATTTTCAGACCACAGTTGACTGTGGGTAACTGAAACCATGGAAAGCAAAACCATGGATAAGGATGAACTACCATATGTTTTAAATTTTTCATAATAAAAGAGACATCAGAAAACATTTTAAATGTCTGTGGTTCAGCTAGTCTTCTTTAATAAAAGTTTTCAAAACAAGTCATATTACCCTCAATGCTTAACAAATTTTGTGAAGTGTGGTATATTGCTAAGAAACATACTATTTCTGTAATCACATTAAATAAAATTATTAAGGATCATAGAAACAGACAAAGATTATCTGTAAGAACTTCATTAGTTAGGTTGCTCAGTATTTTTCTGAATATAATTTTTAAAAAGTCCTCTTACTGGTCTCCTGTGAATGGAAGGACTGTACATCCATGAAGTTAATCAATTTCTTGGTAGATAAAAGAATGAAGGACAAAGTGGCTGACTCAACTGTGAACATTGGTAGGTTGAGGCAATGAAGGAGAAACATTCTCAAAAACATCTTGAGTTTATTAAATGATTATCAATAAAGTTTCAAAATTGGATATGGACATGGAACTGAACAAGTCCCTGTGATACATTATATGACCCCCAGTCAATTTACAAATCAACTTCCCCAATGACCTTTATTGTGAGATAGTTAAGAAAGCTGACTGCACATGTGCACCTGTGCATACAAACACACCTCTCAAAGAACAAAGTAAAACTACAAAGAGAAAAATAATGAAAGAAAAGATACAGTACTTGGAAGACAGATCCAGAAGACAAAAAATCATAAGAGGAAACTAAAGGAGAAAAAGAAACATTTGAAAGGCAATAATAAACATTTTTTAAAAACTGCCTGCTCTGAAGATCAGCATCTGCAGATTTAAAGGATCACTGATAAACAGGGAAGACTGATAAAAAACGCACATTTTGAGTCCTGCCCTAGTAAAATTCCTCAACTCCAAAAACAATTTAAAAAACAAAAAGGATAATCTTTCAGACATAAAAAGCAAGACATAACCACTAGAGATACATCAACTGTATGTAAAATACAACCTAACCCCAAAATTTTCAGTAGGGATTTATTTCTCTAGACATGTTAGTAGGCTAGTTAAGCTGCTCAAAAATGACATCTGTCTTCATATCATATTCACCATGATGGCTTTCCTTCAAACACTTGCCAACGCATTCTTGCAAGGTAGACCCTGTAGCCTCAGATATTAAATCTATCGTTTTCAATCATCTGTCTAATTTTATCAAGAAATAATGAAAAAAAATTCCCATAAGCCTCTAGCATACCTTAATTTATACCTCATTACCATACCCTAACTGAAAGGAGGCTGAAAGAGCATATGAATGGCACTTTCAGTCTCACTGTATAGGGAAGTGAAAGAGAGACTGTTGGGAAAGGGTGCTGGGTAAGCTAATCCACAGGGTCTACCATAAATACAAAGGAACCAATCAAAATGGAACCAGATTTGTTATTACATACGAGGGGTCCCAGAAAATAGTGGAATAGCTCGCTATAAACAACCGGGCGGACAAAAAAAGAAATAGAACCCAAGTACCACTCTACTTACCTGATCTAAGAAATATTTGAGAATATGCAAAGATAAGCAAGAATTCAGTGATAATTACACTCACATAGCCTTTTCTAAGGGAAATACTGAATCACTGAAGCACTCTAACTAAATAACAAGTGAATCAGAGCAGTGTTGAGACCTTCCGCTAAAGACATACAAAGAAAAAAAAGAAAGTGATGGCAAATAAGCTATTATGTATATGAATAGATGGTTACATCAAAAATGTGTGATGTGGGTTTGTATATAATAATTACCAAATAAAGACCTTTAAAAAAAGGGAAATTCACATTCTGGTCTAAGATGAAAAACAGTAAAAATTTCAGCAAAAATTAGCAGATACAGGTGACAGGAGAATAAAGGAAATTCAAAAGTACACCAAAAATCCCATCTGGGTGGGAGAGAAAGGAAAGAAGGGAAGTTAATCTAGAGTTCTTAATGGGTTTTTTTGTTTGTTTGTTTGTTTTCAAATATTTAAAGAGAAATATGTGTCTGAATATAAGCAGTCATACATGTATTCAATCATGCATATATTCAGTCATGCAAGCTATATATATGACTAAAGGCATCACGTCTAAGAGGGGGCCATTCACATCACAGACTTCACAGATTTATTTGTATTTCTGTTACTAAAATGTTCTGGTGATGGCAGTATTAGTTTTTACTCAAACAGAGTTGTCTTTAAAAAGTAGTGCACCATTAGTCACACAGCACAGTCCAGAGTATCTTCCAAATCGGTGGCAGTAAAGTAGAAAATAAAAAGAAATAAATATCAATGTGATTGAATTAGCAAAAGTAAGCAAAAGCTTGAAGAAGAAATGACTAATTTCAAAAATCATAATTAAGAAAAACAAAGACACAGGTATGCTTATTATTATGTTAATGTGACTATTAAAAGCAGAGATAAAATGAGTTAAAAGAAAAAACAGATACTCAGAGAGAAGAAAAACTGCATATTAAAAACAAACATATTAAAAAGGAAAGTGGATGACAGAATAAAAAGTAGATTGGTATAGTAAAATCAGGTATATTCAAACTCCCCATCAAAAAAAAAAATGGCAATATTAATCAGTCTGGGATGAATTTAATTTCAAAGGTATTCAATCCAAAAATGGTACAATTTTAATAAAGAATGAGACATGCAGTTACACAAGGGTATTTCAAAGAGTTCATGGAAAAATAGAACTAAAAAATGACGCAAATTTTTCCACGACCTTTTTGAAGTGCCCTAGAATGTGACAAACAATACACAGGTAAATGTACAAAGTAAGAGATAACAATAATTTGATGAGATAAAACTATAAAACATTTAGAACAAAACACAGGAGAAAAAATTCATGACATTAGATTTGACAACAATTTCTTGGATATGACACCAAAAGCACAAGCAACAACAAAAAAGTAAATAAATTGGACTATATCAATAGTAAAAACACCAAAGGACACTGAATAAAGTAAAATGACAACCCATGGAATGGGAGAAAATATCTGCAAATCGTGTATCTGACAAGAAGTTAACATCCAGAAAATACACAAAACTCCTACAATTCATCAAAAACAAGAAATGGGCAAAGGACTTGAATAGACATTTCTCCAAAGAACACATATAAATGGCCAATCTGCTGCACAACAATGTGAATATACTAGCGCTACTAAACTGTAGACCTAAAAATAGTTACAGTGACAAATTTTATGTTACGTATACTTTACCACAATTTAAAAAATATAAAAAATTTGGAAAATTTAATGACAGTATAATAAAAAATGGGATCAAAATGTAGAGCTCAACACACCACATTTTAAATTAATAAATCTAACAGAATATAAATTAGAACATAGAATAATTTAATTTAAAACAAATCAATAAACAATATAAAAGATAAAAAAAATGGAACATCACATTTCTGAGAGAAGATACCTTCATTAAAATCTCTGTATAAATTCCATACAATAAATAACATACTTAGCTATTACAAGACCATGATTTAAAAATAAGAACATTTCACAAGTTACAATTTCTAAATATGAGCATATAGTATATTAAAAAGGACATGTTCAGAGCAATATTTCTAACTTTAATGCTCTCATAGTTAAAGAAGTCTTTTTTTAAAAGAACTAAGAAAAAGCAGTAAAAGAAAAGGGCAAAGGATTAATAAAAAATATAAGCTAAAAGTCACGAAAGAGAAAACAAGGGGGAAAACAGGGTAGAAATGATGAATGAATCAAAGAAGTTTTTTAAAAAATAAAAAGAAAATAGCAAAGTAGCTTGTGGAATATTTAAGGGAAAAAAGAACAGTAAGAAATTAATAATATTAGATATAAGGAAGAAGATGTATATGTTTTACAGTAGAAACATAATTATGTATTAGAGAATACTACATGTTATCCTGAGGTCAAAAAATTAATAGCCTAAAGCAAATAGGCAATTTCCTAGCCAAAACTTGACCCAAGAAGAAACTGAAAACT
This sequence comes from Cynocephalus volans, assembly GCF_027409185.1. Taxonomy (NCBI): domain Eukaryota; kingdom Metazoa; phylum Chordata; class Mammalia; order Dermoptera; family Cynocephalidae; genus Cynocephalus; species Cynocephalus volans. The sequence continues at coordinate 37,853,820 of NC_084466.1, read as the reverse complement.
TTAATGGACATATACACAGAAGAGATTGCTAAAGAAATTAAGTATCTACTACTGGAAAAAAAGTAGTAAAACCATGATCCAATGATTGACACCTCAGTACTAGACATTAAGGAAGCAGGAGTTCATGATTACAGCTCATGAAAAGATGAGTATTTTCTTGATTCATTTAGGTAGCCACCCAAATGTTTATACAAAATCTAATATAGCAGCAAGAGAAACACAGATCAATTCCACTTGTGAATATAGATGTATAGTCTAAATATTCCAATTTAGCAAAGAGAACAAGCAACCTAACATGAAAATAACAAATGATGAAAAAGCAAGGTTTGCTCCATAATACAAGGATAGTTCAATGCCAACAAATCCTTAAATACAATCCTTTACAACTGTCAACTAAAAGAGAGAAAAAAAAGATTTATCAGTAGATAAAAAAGTACCTACAATAAAATTCAATGGTATTCAAAAAAACTAAGACATTTAATAGAAATAGGTATACAAAGAAAATACTTACATGATGAAGACCCTACAAAATCACAGTTTCTGAGCCCAAAGGGTTGAAGTCTCACAGCAGCCAGGTGAACTAGATTGCAGTGAGTAACAGGCTCCATCATAGAGAAAAAGGATACTGCCTTTGGCTAAGATAATGGAAGAAGAGTGAATAGGCATAAATACAGACAAGAAACAGAAAGTAGAATGGTAAGCTGCTAAAGGATTAGGGGAGGGGAAAATGAGGAGTTGGTGATCAGTGGGTATAGTTTCAATCTTGCAAGATACAAAAGTTCTAGAGACCTGTTGCACAACAATGTGAATATACTGACATTACTGAACTGTATACCAAAAATGATTAAGATCGCAAATTTTGTTATGTGGTTTAAGTAAAAAAACTTTTCTAAATTTAAAAAGCAAATTTGAAAAAAACAAACCCTAAAATTAACAAATTCTTAAAGACTGAAGGTAGGCAAGCAAAAAAACTTAGTATCCCAGAAAGCCCCAGGTGCAAGAACAGTCCACAGTCACTTACCCAGTCTTTGCAAAAGCATCCTCCAAGCGCTATGAAAAAAGATAGGGAAAGGAACAGGAGACCCTTGGAAGTGCTGGCATGCCAGTAAGGGTTAGCAACCACTTGGGCAGAAGTGCAGAAACTGGCCCCATCCCAGACACTACTATTAAATGAAACAAAGCCATATGCTACAGAAACTGAAACAGTAAATACTCCTGATCCTTCCAGACAAAGTTAGATAGCTGTTAGAAGATGAGAGGAAGATATCTGTCACTGGGAGAGTCAGGAGACGCTCTGCCTATCCTTCTCCACAGTCAGAGAACAGCATCACTGAGAGAGAAAGAGAAATCACCCCAACCTGCACTAAACACTGGGTAAAGCCCATCTGCTCCCAGGGTAAGGTAAGGCAGAAAATACACCCAGGCCCAGCATCCTATAGTGAAACAGAAAAGAGGTCAGCCATACTAGTGGAGGGATCAGAAATCTGCCTGCTCAAATATCTGCACTTAATTAAATAAGGCAGAGCTGGGCTACCATAGGGAGAAGGCACAGGAATACTGACAAGTCCCAACTCAGGCTTAGAAATGCACCAATTTGCCTAAGACTGCAGGTCGTATATGATAACTGAGGGCCCCTCCCCCCACACACATACAATCCCACTGAGTTACGCTGGGGTAAGGATAAAAATACAGAGAGGTCCCCTGTGTCACTGAAGTTCAGGACTGGCTGAAAGTTTACAGTATAACAGAAACATTGAGAAGTCCAAGTCTCACAGAAGTCTTAAGGTAAAAGTAATGCACTTGTGGAGGAATTTAAAGATTCTGGTGTGATAACAGTTCAACAGTATAAGCAAAGTAAAAACTCAGCACATCTACTGACCAAACTAACTCATCTTGCCACACTCCCCACCAAAGACACTACCACCTTGCAAAATAAAAGGCATGTCTATATCTTAGCATAAAATTATCTCAGTCTCTAATGCTTTTTTGTTCATGTCATGTAGTCAATTAAAAATTACAAGACACAAAACAAAGCAGGAAAAATTACCCATTGTCAGGAGGTAAAGCAGTCAATACCATCAGACCCCAAGACAGTATAGACATTGAAACTATAAAAGACTTTTAAGATAATTAGGATTAAAATGTAAAAGAATCTAGAGAAAATAGTAGACAACATGCATAAACAGAGAAATTCAGCAAAGGGGTGGAAACTTTTAAAAAGGTATATGAAAATGTTATATAGAAATAACTTCATACCAAAGATGAAGAATTTTCACTAAGCTCAAAACAAACTAGACACAGCAGGAAGAATTAGTAAACTTGAGGATATATCAATAGAAAACACTCAGACTAAAAGTTAAATACATGGGGAAATGATGCAGAGGATCGAACACCTGGGGGGCAATATCAGGCAGTTTAATGTTCTCATCAATACAGTCCAGAAGAAGAAAGAAAAAAAAAAAAGGGAAAGAAGGAATATTTGAAAAGATAATGAATAAAAATTTGTGAAAAATTAGGAAAAATATTAAGCTACAAATAAAATAGTTTATAGAACCCAAAGCATGATCACACAAATGATAACACACTTATATGCATATATTAAAATTGCTAAAAACTAAAATTAAAGAAAAAAATCCTGAAAACAGTCAGAGGAAAAAAAGAAACATTACATAGAGAGGAACAGAGATAAGAAAATCAAAAGACATCTCTTCAGAACTATGACAACCAGAGGACAATGGAGCAACATCTTTAAAGTAATGGGAGAAAACTGTCAACCCAGACTCCAATACCCAGATAAAATATTTCAGAAGCAAAGGCAAATAGATTTTTTCAGACAAGCAAAAGCTGTACAAAGTCACAGACAGTAGACCTACACTATAAGAAATACTGAGATAATTTCTTTAAGAAAAATTAATGTGATAGTTGATAAAAATTTATATATAAACAAAGAAACAACCCTAAAACTGGCAAAACTGTGACTAAATATGAAGCAACACATTTTTTTATCTGATTTTTAGTCTTTTAAAGGTAACTCACTGTTTAAATCAAAAATAGTAGCTAGGAAATGAATGATTTATAACATATATAAGTAAAATACATGAAGAAAATAGCACAATGAGGAAAAAATAGCAGTATGCTGTTGCTAGATTCTGACAGCACACAGAAAGTAGCAAAATATTATTAGAAGGTAGATTGTGAGAAGTTGATGTATACTGTTAACCCTAGATAACCATTGAAAATATAAAACAAAGCATTGTAGCTAAAAAGCAAATGGTGGAAATAAACTAGAACACTAAAAAATAATCCAGCCCAAAGAAGGCAAGAAATGGGGGGAAATGGGAGAAAGAAACAAATGACACAAATAGAAACCACATAGCAAGTTACAGCTAGAAACCCAATTATATAAAAATTATATTACATGTAAATGGCCAAAATACTCCAAATAAAAATTGGAGATGGTAAAACTGTATTTTAAAAAGTAACATCCAACTGTATGTTGTCTACAAGGGAAAAAAAAGGAATACTATATAATGATAAAGAGGTTAATTCACCAAGAAAACATAACTATCCTACATGTGCATGCATCTAATAACAGAGCTTCAAAATACATAAAGCAAAAACTGACAGAACAGAAACAAGGATTAAACAAATTCACAATTGTACTCCTTTCCCAAAAACTGAAAGAACAAGGAGTCAAAAAAAATCAATAATAACATAGAACACTTGTACTTTTTCAACCAGTTTAGCCAAACTGACATTTATGGAATGCTCCACTCAACAATGGTAAGATACATTGGCTTCAATTGTACATGTAACATTCACCAAAATAGACCATATTCTGGCCTAAAAGGACAAATCTCCAAAAGTTTTTAAACAATTAAATCATAGAAAGTATTTTTTTTTCCTAAAAACCAAGGAATTCAACTAGAAATCAGTAACAGAAATATATCAGCAAAATCCCCAAATGTATGAATACTAAACAACATATTTGTAAATAATCTAGGATCAAAGAGGAAATCACAATGAGAATTAGGAAATATTTTGTACTGAATGAAAACTTAAAATAGCGGTGCTCAGAGTGAAGTTTATAGCTTTATAGCCTTATATAAGAAAAGAAGAAATGTCTCAAATAATACTCTAAACTTCCATCTTAAGAAGCTAGAAAAAAAAACAAATTAAAACTATGGCAAACAGAAGAAAATAATAAAGATCAAAGAAAAAAATAAAGATCAGCAATAAATGAATTAGAAAACAGAAAAATAAGAGGAAAAAAAAAAAAAAAAACAAAGAAACCAAAAGCTGGTTATTTCAAAATATCAATAAAATTTATAAACCTCTATTCATACTGACCAAGACAAAAAGAGAAAAGATATCATCACACCCCAATGCAAGTCTGGTACAACATTCAAAAATCAATTCATGCACATCAAAAGAAAACCACATTATCTCAATAGATATGAAATAGCCAAAAACTTATAAAGTACTTAGAAATAAATTTAAAGAGGAAATGACCACTACAAATAACATATTAAAATATTTTGAAATATAAAACATCAGCAAATTGAAGGACATCTATATTCTTAAATCAAGGTGATACAATGCACTACAAACATTAAAATGTTAATTCCCTCAAGATTATGTATAATCTAATGCAATACCAATTAGAATCACAGCAAAGTTTTTATATATTTTTTGCCCAGGGGAAGTTAAAAAAAATAGATAAAATATACCTTACATATGAACATTATTACAGGTCTGAGAACACCTAAGAAAAGTATTTTTAAAATAAAAAATCTGGTACTATAGAATATATAAGAACATGAGATATGACATATAAATTGGAATTTATATTTTCTGGGAAAAGTACATATTATCTTGAAAATGCTGCTGATACAATGGTATGGTTATATATCTGAAAGTAAATTAAAGTGGACCCTTTCTCTAATATCATATACAGCAATAAATTCCAAATGGATTAAAGATAACAAAATGGAAAGAAAAATTAAATCTAGCTGTAGATTACATGTCTATTTTATCAATGAAGAAACCCTTAAAATTGGACACCATGAAAGAGAAACAAAGAATTGATTATATAAAAATTTAAAATATTATATATCAAAAGATACCTCTTGAACAGGTAAGAGACAAAATATCAGCTTTTTTTAAACTTATTTGAAATGCAAATGTCAGACAGATGGTTAGTGGCTATAATATATAAAGAATTCACACCAAAGGACAACAACCAAATAGAAAAAGAAAATGGACAAAGAACAAAAAAGGCAATTCTTAGAACAATTCCAATTTGCCTACACACATAGGAAAAGATATTCAAAGTCACTAGCAATCAGGAAATACTAATTAAAGTAAAAATGAGATACCACCATACAACTATCAGACTAGAAAAGTGTCAACTATTGCCAATAGAGTTTGAGGAAAAGGGTATTTGCCTGCATTGCTGGTAAAAGTGTGAACTGTGATGTCCTTTTCAAATAGTGTGGCAACATTTATGAAAACTAAAATCACATGTAAATTTTGAATGGGTAATCCTACCCCTGGGAATCTATCAGAAAAGTATTTCAGGGTGTAGCAATAAAGATATTTATTTCAACATTGTTTCTAGTTTTTGCCACTAAAACCTAAGTATTGCCCATCAATAAATGAATGATTGAGTATACTATGGAATAATCATACCTTGGAATACTATGCAACAATATTTTTTTTAATGGATTAGAGCTGTAGCAGCTGTAGAAATCCTATAGAAGGATTTTCCTTAGGCAATACTGGACAAAAAAAGAAAAATGAAAAAGTTTCAAAACATTAATACCATTTTTGTGAGTAGTGACCAAAAAACCTTGTTTCCAAGTTCCTAACACTTACAAACATAGATAAAAATATAAACAGACACATAATAGTTCTGATGACATGTGTTTGGATTAGTGGAATGCTATTGTTGGCTGGAGGAAGAAGGGGAGCTAAATAAAAGAGAAAGAAGTTCACTAAAAAATGAATTTTAAAGTCTCCATGCAAATATACCCACTTTTATCAGAAAGATATACTAGTAAACACTGTCCATGAAGTGAGCATCTGTAAAAACAGTTAATTTCCTACAGATTTTCAGTGATATTACTTTGAAAAACTGAAGATTCATAAAAGTAAAAATATATTCACCTTTAAAAACCAGATACCTGAGTTGATCAGAAACATTACATAATACCTTTAAAATGTATCATACACATCTGATGCTCAATGAATATGCAAAACATTTTTTGAAAGAAAACTTTGAAATGCACATGCATAAATGGAAAAAAGATTTTCTGATAAGATTAAAAGTACTAAAAAAGAGACTAAAGCATAAATCTAAAAATATCTAGGTTGTTTTTTTTGGGGGGGGGCACATTAAAGATCTAAATGAAGAAAATAAACTAAACCAAATATACTAGCTTAACCCTTCCTTTGGACTTAACTACACTGCTTCTTTCTTGATCTCCCTATACTTTAACAGAGCCACATTTTATTTCCCTCTGTATTCTCAGCACCTAGCACAAGCCCTGGCACATAGTAAGTGATGAACCATCTCCCTAATTTTCTTCAAAGAATTCGGATGTTGCTAATCTTCCAGGGTTGATTGGGTTGATCTCTCATTTTGAAACGTGCATTTTGAAAGGAGATAAGAATTCATCTGCTATGGTTTGAATGCTTTTGTCCCTCCAAATTCATATGTTGAAATCTGATTCCCAACCTGTTGGTACTTAGAGGTGGGACACCAGGATTAGTTTCCTTATAGAAGACGCCTGAGGGAGTTTGTTTCCTTTGCTCTTCTGCCCTTCTGCCATATGAGGACGTAGCAAGAAGGTGCCACCTATGAGGAATGGGTCCTCACCAGACGCTGAATCTGCTGCGGCCTTGAACTTCCCAGACTCCAGAACTGTGAACAATAAAATTCTATTGTTTATAATTCCCAGTCTAAGGTATTTGTTATAGCAGCCTAACGACTGAGACATCATCCAATAATATTCACTGAACATCTAATAGGAGCTAGATGCTAGAAGGTAGCACCTCTTTTATGCAATGGGGACTTTCAAAGTTTTAGCTTAGGACTAAATGGAAGTTAGAAAGACAGCAGTAGGATGAAATGAAAAAAAAAAAAATTCAATGATGTTGCCAGTCAAGGTTCTAGTTCTGACTTTGCCACCTTCTAGTTATTTTACCCCCTGTTGACTTTAATACTCATTAATAAAATGGGTAACATGTATCCAATCTGTTATCAGACTGTCAGGATGAAACTAAAACTACACTGTAAACCACCAAGCACTAAGCAATTTTTGTGTTAGCCCAATACTCAAGTATTCTATATTGTCTTAATTACCAAGGTATTTATAAATGAAACACAAGGTAACTAACTGCTTCAGCCTAGGACCTTGGTACTGTCCCATCATACTCAATGGAGTGCTCAGTATACAATAAGAATGAATCCTTTTTATAGACTCATTAAGAGTTCATTTCTCTCCTATTACATATCTCTCTAAATGAAATATTTTGTGTCTTGATGAAGTTTCCTGTATTTATACCTAAAGCAGAAGAGCTAATGCACATTCCAAAGATGACTTCCACCTTTAAAGCTTGAAATATCCACCCGCTTTAAAGTTTCTTTCCAAATATCCCTTCGAGCAACACCTCTGATAAATTTTATAGCAGGTCATAGTTAACTGCAATTTGTTTTTCCATCTATTGTTCTTATCTTATAAAAATTCTTACTCCTACATTTTAAATTTTTTTGGTGAAGGCTAAAATTCATATCATGTAAAAATAAAATAATATACATCAGATCCCTTCAACAATATGAAAGAACTTCATTAGATAGCTTCATGTAAAGTGTGATTATTTAAATTGTATTAATCAATCCTCATTATTACTTTTGGTTTGCTTTTATAGCCCAAATAAGCCTTCTCTAAACTCATTTATGCCCTACTGGCCAAGAACATCCTAAGATCTATTTTTGGAAAAGAAAATTTTCTGGTGATACAGTAAATGATAGAAGTTTGCCAAAACTCCATACAGCTATTAGCTTTAAAAGATAACAGAAAAAGTGGGTGGGAAATCACCACAGCTGCCAAAATATGTTTTTAATTTTCATTCATCCATTTGCAGGTTTGCTTCTTCTTTTCTATAGAAAAGCAAACTTCTTCCATAAGAAGTTTGGATCTTTGCTGTATATCTACTAAAATTTTGAAATCGTTGATTTCCCAGATAGAAACAATGTTTTCCCATGTGCTTTGTTTAAGCAACTAACAGCACTTGGTTCACTTATCACAACTTACTTTGTACTATAATTTCCTACATAAGTCTAACCTCCTCTTCTTGATTTCCAGCCCATTAATGATAAAGTCCTACCCATTTTCACATGTAGTTCCTTATATGAGGGTACTTTAAAAAGTTCCTGGAAAGATTCCTATTACTTTTTAATTCTATTTCTCCATGAACTTTGTGAAGTATCCTTGTACATAGAAGGAGCTAAAAAAGTATAGGTCAAATGGGTAAATGAAGCACTTTTTATAAAGATAATAGTTTTTATTACTTTTATTATGCCTCCAACTTTAACAGCTTTATCCAGTAGCAGAATGGACATTAGCCAGAATTTATTGGTCTACTATTACCACTATCATGGAACATCCTGCAGCAGTTTCCTTCTAAAATAACTTTTTGGATTAGGTCTCATAATTTTAGTATATACGTGAGCAAACATATCAGCAAACACAGAATTGGCTTCTGTGTTGAAGTAAACGTTGTAATGAATATATTCTAGTAAGTGTAGTATGTCAATATAATCAATAATTAATAAAATAATACAGCCTGTAAACAACATTTCTTTGTATAATACTCCCACTTTCACTCTATTCTACAAGGATAAGTAGGGGATATTATATGTAATGCTGAAGGGAGATGAGAGTAACACAAAGGGAAAGTTAAAAGGGATTTCTAGGGTTCAAATCTCTGCTTCAAAGCTAACTGGCTATTGCCCATGATTACAATACTTAACTTAGCTGAAAATCAGTTTCCACACTTATAAAATAGAAATCATAATATAGTTCATATTGTAAAAGAGAAATAATACACATAGTATTTATGTACTATATGTGTTATATTATCATATGATATATGATACATAGCATATTGTCTGATATATATGATAAACATATGATATATATTATATGATACAAATATTAATGTGTGTAAAATAAAGGAATCTCATATTTTTATATGTAATGCATTCCTAAAAACTTGTACTAAACTCAAATACATAAAAGTCAAAGGATCAGACATATTTTAAAGGCAAACTATTCCCACTGATAAAAGGAAATATACAAAATCTGTAATTAAATAAATCTATTAAATAGTCATTAAAATATCTGTATAGCATTTTGCATGTATGTAATTTTATTATTTTTCACAATTCATCAGATTAACTCCATTAAGCACTTTCAATAAAGATTCACCATTTTCAACACACCTAATGATTACTGCCTGAATTGTATATCAAGGTAATAAAACTTGTTTCTCATAACTAGAAGCAGAACTTCCATTTTCCCCTTTTGTCTATTCATTTTGTTAAAATAAGAAAGGTTAAAAGCAATAAAATTTTCAAATAATTTTTGAAATTATTGCCAAAAGTGGCAAAGTCAAAGGGGAAGGGGGCCTGTTACTTGGCAAGACAGCACCATCACACAGTAGCTCAAAAAAATGCATTCACCAAATGATGCTCATAGGTCAAAATGCAGTGCACAAAAGGCACTTTAGGGGTTACCACATACAGTATTCCATGTGCCAATTATCTGAAAGTGAACTACACAAAAGCTAAGGGCTACCAGTACCCGTTTACTAAAGAGTATATATTAAATAAGGTAACACATGAAAAGCCCAGTGCCTAATATCTGCATTATAGTAGCTGCACAATAAAGAGTAGCTAATTCATTGTGTAGCTGAAAAGTTCTATATGTACAAAGTTCTATACTTGATGCTTTACACGCATTTTAATCTTTAAAACCATTCTGCAACGTTGACGTTACTGGTTCTTGTTTTTGTTTTTACTTACCAATGATTAAACTGAGACTTGGAGAATTAACGCCCAGTTGGATACCTAAAAACTGGTTAGTTTGATGTTTCAAATCCAGCAGTGTTTGATTCTGTTACAAGGCTTATTTTTGCAAGAACAACAAAAATTTTTCAGGAAAATATGATGAATTGGGGAATGGCAGATAGAGTTGAATATATTTAGCTAGAGATGGATGACTTAGGAAGACCATGATAGTGGCTTTTAGCTATTGAAAGGACAGTCACACAGACTGCATAGTGACTATTTCTCAATTTGTTCTTTCAATGAGTATTTTAGCACACTTACTATATATCAGGCACTGTGTTAGGCACTGCATTGGATCCAATAAGTTAACTAAGGAAGAAGATTAATTTGCTGCTCTCAAGGAGCTTATTACTGGGAGGGAACAATACAAATCAACAAGCAATTAACACCAAAAGAAATACTGTGTGCTATGGGGCCAGAGAATACAGACTGGAATCTGGCAGATTCTTATAGCAGAGGATGACAAATAAGAGTCCCACAGAAAGTGATGTTGATGTTTACAATGACAGCTGTAACATGAACAGGAATCAGGCAAGTTGTACTTACCTGTGACATGGAAAGTATGTGAGTTACATTGATGAGTTTGAGTCTGTTTCTTTGCTCTTTCAAGAATATAGTGCTTAGGCAGAGTGTGAGAAAAAAATTTTCTTGTTTTAACTGGAGAAAATGCAGCTGGGGAGTAATCATGTAAACTAATATTGTTCTTAATTTTCCCAAATTCGTATGTGCAATGAAATGTACATGGTGGAAAAATGCGTGACTATAAATATGCATTCAGTAAATTTTCAAATAAACATGAAAGATCCCTATCACTACCTTTCTTTATTGTACACTTAGTATATTAGTCAAGAACAACATATGTTGTGTTGCAACAACTTTTGAGCCTAGCCAAGTGACTTTAAGCCATAAATCAGGCATAGCTTAATCAACAGAATCTTGGCTTAACTGGGGATTTGCAGTTTAATATACTGTTCTAAATTAAAGTACATCACAAATTTAACGATTCTATAAAAAAAATTAAGGGCATTTTTAATGACCAGTTGATAGAAGCTTCAGTGGACTCATTAAAGAAGTAGCCTGCAGGTTTTCAATCTCTAAATAATCATTGTTGATCTTTATTCTCGGTTTTCTATCAATGATCATGTGAACTACATTTTTATGTATTTCTTTCCTTTTGAAAAACTGAGATACTTCACCCACGTTATAACAATGGTAATAAGAACTTTTATACCAGCTACATTAAAACTTTTTAAGAGTGACTCTCTCAAGGTCACAGAGCAAATCTCTGGTGAGACAGGAATGGAATTCATGACCTTTGACTGCCAGAAGTTTTCTACCCACACTCAGAAATTCCGTCTCCATAAGTGTAATTTATATGCTCACTTTGAGAATCTGGAAAGTTCATCCCTTTTGGGAAGGGGAGCAGGATGGGGAGGTTGGGGGAGGGAGGGAGTGGTTTTCCTGTCAAATCAGTTACCACACCAGTACTTTACAGTTTACACAGTGACTTGTACCCACAGTACCTCACTTAACTCTCACCACAGCCCTGTATACTACATACTATTTTTCCCATTTTATAGACTTGGAGAGGTTAAGAAATCTGACCAAGGTCATCCAAAGTTAGTAAGCAAGAGAGCCAGACTCAGACTGAGATATTTCTGCCACTGAATTTAGTTGATTCCAGGATGTATAATCATAGAGGACACCTGATTATGAAATGAATAAAGGTTTTCTTTATTTTTTATTTATTTTTTTTTTTACTTTTTTTTTTTTTTTTTTTTACAATGCTTTATCTTGGTTGCCATTTAGGTTTATTTTCTTTGAGGCAAGGTTGTTTTCATATTTCATATGAATTAGCTTATTAACCTCAAAATGCGAATAGCAATACTAAACACAGAATCTGAAAAAAATGACTGTTTTTCCCCTTTTGTATACACGTGTGTGTGTGCCTTTTTACTATAATTCTTGGTCAAAATGTGTATGGTTAGAGGAGTATGTATATACCAATATAAGCTAGAGAATGTAAAAACACACATGCATAAATATAAATACTAAATATATAATACATATATACACACAAAGTAGTGAATATATATGTATACATAGTACATACATACACATCATGCCAGGATTTACTGTGAAAAGCCATATACACTGAAAAGCATTGTGAATGTCACACTTGGGACGAAATTCCTGGCTGTCAGAGCCAGGAGGTAGTAATCACGACAGTTTCCGTAGCCTTTGAAGGGGGTGGGAAAACTATCCTAAAGATCTCATTTTTTTTCCTTCTCACCTTCCATGCAGCAATACAGCTGCAAGAGCTTTCTACTACTCCCTAGATAGCAATACTCTTGGACCAGTCATTACAGTAATAAATATTTTAAAATATAAGCTATGAGATTAGCAACAAAAGAAAAGTATGACTTCAAGTTGAAAAAACAAAACAAACAAACAAAAACAAACCAGGAAGACACATCATACCAGAGCAGAATTCTTTGGTGAATATCCTGTAATCTATGGCCAGAACAAAACAAATTCTTATAGAGCAATATGACTACTCAAGTAGCCACTTTATGACAATAAACACCCAAAACCGAAAAATCCTTTTGTAACATAATTACTGAAAATATAGAGAGAAAGTAACCATTTAATCCACAGCATGTGTTCTCTACCACAAGAATTCAATAGCTGACATCAGACGGGGTGTGGCTGGTCTAGGCCCTGAAAATGAATTCTGGCTCTTGAAGTCAGACAGCTCTCCAGCTGGGCCTAGGATCTAGAAACCAGGCAGGTCTGACAGAGCCTAAGGCTGCTGACCTTCTGGGCAAAGGGCAAAGCCCATCTGTTACTTGCATTTTACTTTTGGGAGGAGTGGTTGTGGTAGGTGAGTTAAAGCTGTGGTCTTAGGGTGTTGCAGGTGATTTAATTTTAATATTTTTACCCTTACATTTCGTACACACAGCTTTCAGTTTTTAAGAGTGTAACTTGTAGGCTGAAAAATAAGTTTGAATTAAAAAAGGAAAATAAACGAACACTGGGCAAAAATAGATATTTTCACTCTACTCTCATATGCTATTTTCAAAACGTAAATAACATAGCTAAACAACTGCAACCTATTTCAGAAATTATTTACAAAAATGAAAGTTGTTTTCTAAACAAAAAAGATAACGATGGTGTCGATTTTGAATAAAACTTGAGATTTTTAGCTCTTGTTCATTAATCAACATGAAAGCACAAGTGGGTAAACTTATTTACACGAAAACAAAATAACTTTTCAAATGAGTCTGTTCCATTACTAGTATTGTGCAACTATCTTGTATTAATACACAAACTATCCACAGCAAAATTTACAAACTTGACATTCTAGGTTTGTTTTTCTCACTATAAAAGAAAACGAACCATTTGACCCACAAATTGTGATTATTCTAATGTTACTTAGTTTGCATAAATATGAAATTCCATGCTTTCCATTTTGTATGACAGATCCAGATCTTTATATGTTCAACTAGTTAACAATATCACCTCACTGGGTAAGGTTACTCAAAACTCTAGACTAACCAACACTGGCCTGAATTCAAGATGCCCTCAGCATCGGCGTGGAGGCCTAAGCACTTAAGTTGTCTTCACAGAAGTAAAACACACATATATTTAAGACCAAATTATTTCATTAAGTTGATAACAGCCTGCTTCGTATATATCATCTAAAACTCACTCTGAGGCTGTTAAAGTTCATGCTTCCCTTCATAGGAGGTTAGGAAGAAATCCCTGAGCAACATTTTTTTTTTTAAATGACCAGAACACTGTGGGTATTATCAGCCTGATGCATGCTCTTAGGAATGAACGTCAAGCATCCTGATTTGTTCTCCCCTTGGCCTGGGGAGAGTGCACACACTAGTGTTTGCAGTCCCTTCCCTGGTGGTGCACACATAGGCTGCAGCTGTAGTAAACCACCACCAGCCAAGAGTTGCTAAGGTCAAGGTCTCAGATGCTATACCAGGACCATTTCCTCCCAAATGACATTCATTTATTGAAAAGGAACTTTCCAGAGTGGAAAAATATGAAAGGATCATTACCACAATTTTCATTCAATACACAGTAATAAAAAGCATTCCAACATAAAGTTTAGCTGACTGAAGTTTCTTTTAAATATGCATTATTAAGTCATAAATAGCCGAAGGATTGCAAAAATAAACAAACCCCTCATGTTTTGCTTTACCTGACACAGCTAATTTAGTTATAGTTTTAATTCATAAATTACGAAAATTTTATGTAAAAACATCCCAAATTTTACCAGTTTAAGTATATTTCACAATACTTATGAATTGATACAATAATAAGCCTCTTTCCTAAAAGTACATCACAAATTTCTGCCAATTCTTATATGTTCGTATTGCTGCCTCCCCAACTCAAAGGAGCTTAACATACTCAATCTTCTACTATCAAGCCTGAACAGGCTGCAGCGATAAAGATGTAATTTATGCAACTGAAATGTTTGTCCTTCAACATCCTATTTCTACTAAAATTCTACAATAAAAACATTTTTAGTCTAAAAGTATACCCTTCTAACGTAACCAATTTCTACCAGTTTTAAAAACTGTAAACAACATATGAATGAGGTGTGCGAATAGCGCAACTAGCCTTTTTGCCTTTTGGCGAGGGGTGGGTGGGGGGTGTTCCACTTTTAATTAAATACAAATTCTAAAAGCGTTTCTTAGAAGATGTTAGGCACCCACTTTTCTAAGTGACCACTCCTATTCCCATCACAAGCTGCTGCTTGCTAAAAGCCACCAAATTTATTTCAAAGCATTTACTTATCTAAACAACTCTATCCTCCACTAAGAAAAGGGCATGAAGGCGTCTAGGTGGATTTGCAGAATGACGTGTATTTGATTGGCAGATGTCGACCGAAGCAACTAGATGCACATGCACTACATGTAAATAGAGCTGCTCGTCTCTGGTGTTACAGGGAAACAGAATATTAATGCTGATTTAAAATAAAATATCCGAGTGTTCGGCCGAGAATTCTATTAGCCAGTGGAATTATTTAAAACAATCCATATAAAACGATACTTAAGCCATCTGTACAGTTAAATTAGAGAGCTGACAATATTAACCACACAAACTGTTTATTCAGATTACACATTCCGTTGTACTAATAGTCTTTAACTCAACACAGTCAGCTTTTATCAGCTGAATTAAGGCTATTACTATTAAAGCATGCAAAACTCGAGGAGCAGGGTGAAGGGGGTTGGGAAGCTGCAGGGCATATAACAAAGGAATGGGTACTTTTACCAAGCATTTGCCTCAAATGCACTTCGAAACAAAACTGTTGAGTGCACCCCACCCTTTTCCCCAAAGATAAAAGTTTTCAAAGTTGTAGTTGGCAGTTCTCTACACAACAAAAGCAGGATTGATTCTCCCCGTACGGGAGCATCTAACACGAACACCAACTAATGTCGCGGAGGTCAAGTCCGAGCCCTCAGAGCGAGCTTGCAAGGCAAGAAGTGGCTCCCAGGCCGGCTCCGCGGGCTTCCCGGCCCGGGTGGACGTGCAAAGTTGCCCCTTGTCAACTCCGGCCAGGGCCCCAGTAATTGAAAATAACAGCCACGGGCCAGCCCCTGGCTACTTCCATGGACCAGGCACTGTAGCAAGTGACAGTTACACATCATTACGACCACAGACAATAATGAATGTAGCACCAGGACCACTATTCATGCCAGCGGTGTCATCGCCGCCTTAACCCCTTCCCCTCCACTCTCTCCAGCGCGCACACAGCCCACACGGCCCCGGTGCGACAGCTATTCATCGCACCGCGCTATTCCTGGGGGCCAGCTACTTCCGTGAGCCCCCATCCCCACCCCCCCAATTCAGCCCTGGGGCTTTATTTCTCATTCTTGGCAACTGTCAGGCAAACACTGCAACCAATAATCCCACTAGGGCTAGAAAAACATTTGCTTAATTCACGTTACTTGATAAGTTATTTTTTTTAAAAATTAGGGGAGGGGGAAAAAGAAACCTCCTCCTTTCTTTTCCACGAATCCGACCGACGTTACTTGCTTGGCACAGCATCGCCCTTCCGCGGCCCCCTCCGCTTCCCAACACTTTCCCCCTTTAAGAACACAGACCAACCAAAATGATTTAACTTGAGCAGATGACAGAAGGAAAAGAAAACATGTTAAGAGATAGACGGTCTGATTTGGGATGGCAAAAAAAAAAAAAAAAAAAAGAGCGAGAGAGAAAGGAGGGGGTTGTTTATTTTGATAAGAAACGGAATCGGCACAGACCTGAACAGAAGCTGCAGAGCAGGAGAAATTGTTTTCTTTCCCTCACACAGAGTCCCCCTCTATCTCTCTCTCTCCCTTTCTCTCTCACACACGCGCGCGCGCACACACTCACTCTCTGGCGCGCACACACACACACACACACACACACACACACACACGGCGTCACCCGCGCACACTCACACGCACAAGCAGAGCCTCTCAGCTGCTCTCTGCAGTTCTCAGGAAATGAATGGGGGGCAACCCAGGGAACTGTTGTACTTGCAAATGACTTACCAGGATCACATGATGCGCTAAATGTAGGGTGGGCCGGTGGGTGGAGGCTGCCGAGACGCGAGCCCCGGTCTAGCGTGGGGAGCCTCGCCAGGCCCGCATCGAATTACCCCGGGGCCCAGCCGAGGGGGTTGCTAGACGCCGCTTCTCCTGCCTTGCAGCCCGCAGCTCAGGAAACCGGAGAGGCGCGGGGGGTGGGGCGGGGCGGGGTGGGGTGAGGTTGGGGGGGGTGAAAACACCAAACCCCCAAACAAAAGAGCTCCGGGTCCTCCTCCCCAGAAACAAAGCCCCGCCGCTGCGGGCGAGCCCTGGGGTGGGGCCGAGGGCGGGGGCGGCGGCGGGGAGGGGCTCGCTCAGCAGGCGCTAAGTCGCTTTATTGCCATAAAATGGGGCCCCCGAGCCGCTCCGCCCGAGGATTAGGAGGCGGGATCTGAGTGTGATGGTTGAAATCCCCTGTGGGAAACTAACCCCACCCCGCTCGCAGAGGTAGAAGGCAACACCCACCGCCCGGCCCTTGCCTCGCCGCCCCGGCGGCCGGGCTGGGGGGTGGGTCCGCGGAGCCTCCACCCGCCCCACCCCGCCCCACCCCCGGCCCCGCCCCTCAGCCCCGGGCCTCGGCCGCGCTTCCCTTTCACCTGCACCACCTTGCTGCGGCACCCAAAATAACCTACACATGGCCAGCGGAGCTTTGGGAGCCTCTGGCCGAGGGGGGGCGCGCAGCGGGAGGGACCCCCCCCCCGAGATGGCAACTCGCCGATCGGCGAGAAAGTCCCCTCTTTTGTGTCAGAGCGCGCCAGGCAGCCTTAGCAAGAGAATTCGGAGACAAATAAAGCGCGCAGCCCGCTCGGCCCCCC
The DNA here is from genome assembly GCF_027409185.1 of Cynocephalus volans. Classification (NCBI taxonomy): domain Eukaryota; kingdom Metazoa; phylum Chordata; class Mammalia; order Dermoptera; family Cynocephalidae; genus Cynocephalus; species Cynocephalus volans. Next base: position 37,836,277 of record NC_084466.1, on the reverse strand, counting down.
GCCCCCTCCCCGCTCCCGCTCGGCGGGAGGCGCGCGAGGAGGGGGGCCCGGCGCCCGAGCTATCCCCGCGGCTCACCCGCCAGCGAACTTGGAAAGGTGTGGGCGGAGTCGGCGCGGACGGACGGCCGAGGCTGCGGGGCCCGCCCCCGGGTGCCTGGCATCGCCCGCGCCGGCCAACAATGGGGTCCGGGCAGGGGTCAGGGCTGGGCGAGGAGGATGACTGTGGGGGTTCGGGAGCGACGCGCGTGGCGGGCGAGGCGGGGGCGCTCTCCTTCCCCGCGCTTCACCTTGGCGGGATGAATGGGGACGAGGCGGAGACGCGTGCTCTCGCTTCGCAACCCGGGGGGAAGGGGCGCCTGCCCGCGCCGCTTATTTAGGAAAGCCGGCGAAGTCGCGGGAGGGGCAGACAGGAAGCGGGAACTGCAGACCCCGGCCGCGCCCCGGGGGTGGCAGGGGAGGGAGTCCGGCCCCGCTGCTCTGCGCCTCCGAGCGGAGCCCCGAGACGCAGGCGGCCGGGAGCCGAGTCCTTGATGCCCTCCCCGGCAGCCCCGCCTGCCCCGCCTCCGCGCCCGGGCAGCGGAGCCGCGGGATTCTGGGGCGGGAGAGGGAGGAGGCGGCTGCGCGGCCCGGCCCGGCGGTTCCCGCGGAGGCTCCGAGGGCGCGGGGTCAGCGGCGCGCCGGCGGGGGGCGGGGAGCGGCGGGACGGAAGCGGCCGGGCGGGCGGGGAGCGCCGGGGACGGCGTGCGCCGCTTTCTCGCCAGCCTAGGTGAGCGCCCCGGCCGTGCCCCCCGAGCCCGCTCTGCGTGGGAACCCGCCCCGGCGGTGGGAAGGCCGGGAAGGGAAGTTTGTTCCAGGAGAGAAAGCTGTGCAGTCCTGTGGGCTGAGGCGGGGTGGGAAGAGGAGCCAGGAGAGGCCGCGAAACAGGAAATGAGAGCGGAGGAACCAAGCCAGGAGAGCCGGCTGCCACGCTTGGGTGGCACGGTGGCATTTTCCAGACACTTCTTAAGGAACACAAAGGCAGTGTCCTGCTAGCTGCGTCCTGTCTCCTGTCACACTTTGAGTAAGAGGAAAATGGCCAAGGTGGTCCATCCTGGAGGAGGAGTGGCAAGGCCCGTGTTAGTCCTGACCGGATGAATCAGCGGGCCTGCGGCGTCTTAGCAACAAAACAGGGTTGAGAGGAGGGCTCAGTCCTGGTCTCAGGGTTCCCGAGGAGAGCTAAGTCTGAAAGTGTCTGAAAAATATGGAGCACCCCTCAAGCCAAGTAGCCTTAGACGGGACAGCAGTGGGAGCGCGAAAGATGGAAGCCCACGTGTGAAGACACGGGTGCAGCGAGGCACTCAGGAGTCCCCAAGGGGAAGGGGACCTGCAGGCGGAGGGGCCGGTTGCTGGGGTGGGGTTGCTGCTCCTGGGAAAGTAGCTGCGGACCCCACCCCCTGGTCTGATCCTGGGCATGGAGCCTTTTACACTCCACTGCATCCGGACAGAAACAAGGCAAAAAGACAAGTTTGAAAAACGGTTGAATATCAACACATGCGCAGTATTTAAATGAAAAACTTGCCTCTACTAGAACGCCGTGAAGTTTCCCTTTAGGTGGGGCAGGGAGAGGCAGCGTGCGAAGGAAGTGAGTTTGACTGTAAGGGTGGAAGGATGCTGTAAGAAATTCTGTCATCGTGGCAGTTCTTGTGCTAACAGCTCTTTCTCGGAGTGAGCTGAGTGGCGGACAGACCATAAATATATTCTATAGCGAGTGCTTCTGCACATGGTGAAGCAAACTGTGCTCCCCTCCTGTGGCAACAGCCACAGGCATGTTAATAGAATGATGAAAGATAGAAAATAAACTGCAAGAATCCATTCCAGAGGGATAAGCGAATTAGGGGTAGGTCAAGGTTAATATCTAGAGTCTGTATAGCGTGTGGTTTAAAGAAGGAAGTTCATCAAGTATTAGGAAAAATGCTTGCAGATTTAAAAAATAAAACGTTGACATAAGGAATAATATGTTAAATTAAGGCAACTTCCCGTATATAAAAAAAGGAAAAGAGAAAGAAAAAAAAATACACGTTTACAACGGAGAGTCACTTCGTGTGAACTGAGAATGGGTGTGGAAGAGCAAAAACAATGAAAGAATAAAAAAAGCATGGATATTATTGGGAGCGAGATTACTAGGAAGGTGTGCGTGTGTGTGTGTGTGTGTGTGTGTGTGTGTGTGTGTGTGTATAGGTGTGTGTACACAGGCAAACATTTACAAATCAGTTCATAAAATTATGTCTCCATATAGAACTTAAATTTAAATGAAACTAAAGTGTGGACAGAAGGGGAAAGGGTAGTGAAAAAGTACACTACCCTGGCAAAGATGTGTGCATCTTTTTATGTTTTAGGTCTTTCTACTTTCTACTTCCATGTGTGTGCAGAGATGTGAACTATCAGCAAATGTAAAGATGGCAAAATTATTTTACTATGAATGTGTAATTCTGACCATGTCAAAGAAGGTGTAGAGAGAAGTTACAGAACCATAGAATTCCAGGGTTAAAAGTATCTATGCAATTCAGTCCTATATGATGCTTTAATTCTGCTTAAAACCAAGATGTTTTAGGTCAAAGATGATCCATTTCACTAACTCTATGTTGGTACTTCTAAAAGTTAACAGAGAGATTCGTATTATCTCTTAATTCTACTTTTCCACGAACTTTCTGAAGTACCTTCGTGCATACTTCATTTACTTAGTCTTTATTATCACAATAACCAAAGGAAGAATGAATTAGTAAAGAAGGTAAGGTTTGGTACTCTGAATTTTTTATACATAATACAGGCATTGGAATTCTTTTACCTAACACAATGTCCATAAAAGAAAAGAGCACACCAAACACCCCTAGAGGAGATAATATGTATGATTCAATATGCAGGATATAGCAAAACTTACAACTAGAGATTTTAAGTTGTTAGAGTAAATGTTACCTACCCATAAACTTTTTATCAGATCCTACACTTAACCAGTGGTGATGCTATGTTTGAAAATGAGTGTCAGTAGTAGAGAAATCTTTTACAGTGGTAAGAATATTACCTGTACCACACCCTAATTTCTCTAAAGTAAAGACTCTCTCTTCAGTATCTATATACATTGCAAGTTCTTAAGCCTTTGGATTAGTGAAGCCACAGATGGCATGGATGATTTAACAGTAATATAATTCTAGGTGGGGGTAGGGAAAAGTGGAGTCCATTTTCAGAAGTAAAAAGCTGTGTTGAAAGATTAGAATTAACTAAAAGTGAAAATAAATGATTCCTGGAGCTCTAAATAAATTTTAAAATATAGTCCTGATTTTTCCTAGGGCCAAAAGTGAAAGTGTACTGTTAAGTTTTCAATGGCTATATTTTTCATGTGTTGTATTTTGGAAATAATGTGCAGCAAAAGGGAATTTTCCTGTTCAAGTATGAGAAAGGCATATAAAAGCCTTACTACAAATGCAAACAGTTGGTGGTATTATGTTATTACATGGTAAACAACATGTTTTGATTTGGGTGAGGAGCTTTCTGAAAATTAGGGAAAAAATGCCATTTCATAACTTTTTTCTGGTGTGGTCAACAGTTTTTGGTTTTTCTAGTTTCAATATCTTCATCACATCTTTGGATGTGTCTCCTCTCTTCCATGTTCCTCCAGTCACTCATTCAGTGCTTCTGTAGCCTCACCTCCACTGTCATATCTCCCCATCCCTTGACTCTGCCCCTCTGGCCCCTCCTACCCTCAGATCCATTCCACCCCTCCCACGGCAAAGCCTTCATAATAGCACACCCACATTTACAAACCCAAATTGTCACAAATTAGTTTTAGTATAATACCTTGAAACACAAGGCCCCTTCTAGCCCATGCAGACACCTTGCCCTGCCTCATCCATCCTGGAGGTCTTCACTCTTCCTGATAGCTCTCCTCTGCCTCCTCCTGTCCAATCCTCCAAAAATGATTCCATGACACCCCACACATATACATATCCCATCCCGTCACCAAAACATAATCATTCCCTTCTTGGGGCTTCCTTTGGTATAATGGAAAGAGTGCCTCAGCCACTGACTAGCTGATTTTAATCATTTTTTACTGATTCTCAATGTTTTCCATCTACTTAAATAATATTTCACTCACAATGAAGGATTAACATTTATTAGTTGCTTACCTAGGCCAATGTGAGATATATTGGCCCAAGCAGGCATCGAATAAATCTTGATTCCCTCATCTGTTCTCAAGGTACTTCCTGCTTCCATTAAATATTGTTGGCTCACCTATTGTGTAAAGTCATATGTTGCTTAACAACAGGAATATGTACTGAGAAAGGCATCCTTAGGCAATTTCATCTTTGTGCTAACATCATAGAGTGTACTTGCACAAACCTAGATGGTATAGCCTACTACATATCTAGGCTATATGGTATAGCCTGTTGCTCCTACGACGCTAATCTTAAAGAAACACCATTGTATGTGCAGTTCAGTATGTTGACCAAAATATTCTTACATGGAGCATAACTGTACATGTAACACTTTGAGAACAAGAGCTACACCTTAAACACCTAGTTAGACTTTCTTTTACCCCCACACTGTTTTGCACATAGTAGGTGATTAATGAATACTTGTTGAATCAAGGAAGCAATTATGGCATATAAAATTAGAATAACATACCTTAAAATACAATTTAGAAGAAAGCTTGAGTTTCCACTCGAGTGCACATATTGAAAATAACAAAACTCTGGAATGTGTTGATATATACCCTTTGAACATTAATTCTGGCAATATTTGTCAAGCAACTTTACATTTTTTAAATTGAGGAACTTAAGTTGGTTTGGAGCATTTTTACTTAATTTTATTGTCCCTTTTATATTTAATCATTTAAAATTATTCACTCAATTATACTCTTCATTCTTATTAGAATTATATTGCATTACACTGTATTAAATAAAAATTCAATTTTTCAATACCAGAGGGAAAATTCACAGCAAATTTGTTTTAAAAACTGACACTTTGCAAGTGTTCAGGTTATAAACATTGGAGCCATAATGTAATAAACAGAAATAATCTGCATTTTAAAATATAATAAATTGAGGCATTTGAGATTTGAACTATAGCTATCCTTGCTTTTTAAATTTTACAAATAAAAATACTACCCTCATGGAAATAATCTAATTTAGTTGAAGTATCTATAGTTTACAAAATGCCACTTTAATTTCATGCTCCATACAAGGCACTAACCTAGGTATTATAAGTATATGAAGATGAACTTAGATAAAACTAATGAATAACTCTATAACATGAGGTACATTTAAAATACTCTAGTTAAAGTTATATCTGCTTGGAAACATTTAGAAACACCTTGTGGAGAAGGTTACACTTAAAGAATCTCCAAAACATGGATGTTATTTTTATTTCTTAATAATACGAAATATGGCATGTAAAATAATATATATCATGTATACGTTGAGGTAAAATAGAGTGTCTAGTACTCTCTAAGCCCCTTACTGCAGTCATCCCAGTTGCATCCCTCTCCTGTCCCTACAGGGTAATTACTTTCTGACTTGGGGTTTATCATTCTTTTGCAATTTTTCTTAATATTTTGATCTTGTCATAAAGTTCATAATCATTATTTTTTCCTAAGAGTGGATTGCCTTTATTTATTTAACTTATTATCCACACTATGTTAAAATTTTTTCCAGATTTTTGCAATTGTACTTACATTATAATGAACATTTTAGTTTCTCCCCTGTAAAATTAACATTTCCTATAGTTTCCCTTAGACTGTGTTACTGAAACAGAGAATATGAATTTGTTTTTACTATTCTAGAAACATACTGTCAAATTATTTTTCAGAAGAATTTTAGCTGTTTACAATGACACCATCATATTTGAAAGTGCCATTTTCCCTGTGTGCTTACTAGTGTTGGGTGATGGTTTGAAATTAAAAAATCTTGAGTTGGTAAACAAGAATGATTGAATTTTAATTCTTTGATGAGTAAAGATGGAACTCTAGGAATATAAATGAGACATTGGTGGGTGGGATGCTTGGGCTGAGTAGAACTGCTATTGTCATAGCCAGGCTGAGAGATCATGAGAGTCTGAAGTCAACCGACTATGATAGGAAATGAAGGCTGGAACAGCTGTGAAAGACATTACAAATTCAGACTCAAATTCAGCAACTTGTTATTTTGGAGGAGGGGTACAGAGAAAAGAGAATAGGAAACTGTCTCATATTTCAAGCCTTAGTTCAGGAGGATTAGTTTGCTTTTAGTTTTAATAAATTTGGGAGTCATCTAAATAGATAATTGGTTCTCCCATAGTTGAAGCTAAAATAAATTAGATAGCTCATAGAGAAGAATGGAAAAAAGAAGTGGAATCTGGTCAAACATTTGGGAATGAAATAAAATGAAAGTAGGAAATGCAGGAAGGAAGGGAAGAAGATTGCAGTATCCATTAGTATTGTTTTCACCTGCAAACAACAGAAAAGCTGACTAATGACAGCTTAAGATATATACCTTTTTGTCCACCTCTTGCAATGAAACAAGTCCAAAGGTAGACAGTCACAGTTCAAGACTGGGCAGCTGTTCTCTTATGCCCCAAAGCCTCAAGCTCATTTTACTTTCCTGCTCCCCTTCTTAAAGTGTAGCTTTTCTACCCCCTCTATAGTAGGAAGAAGGGAAAAAAAGAGCAAAGACCAAGTCTATTCCTTTTAGAAAGCTTTCCAGAAGCCTCCCCCATGTATCAGCTTATATGTCACTGGCCAGCACTGGGTTATATGGCTTCCTGAGACCAATCCCAGAAAAACAGACATGGAGAAGGGCCCCTTGGATGGAATTTGGGACAACCAACTGATAGTGTCTTCCTTTTTGCTATATAATTTTGCATAATATTTTAGTCTTAAATTGCATTCTATTATATTACTGAGGCTCTCCATTGAATTTTTGCTGGCAGACAGCTAAGAACACAAAAACATACCGAAGGCTTACAAGTTATCCACACCATCACTGTAAGGACATCAATTCATAAGTTACAAAATAAAAATTTTTTTTTCCATGATGTTTCTTAACATGTATGTTCCACATGATGTGGTCACAAAGTCATTAAAGTACACAAACCATAATGTAGCCAATTTTAAATTAATCCATGTGTGATTTACCTATGGCAAAATGTGAATCCCAGCTTAGCTTCACCCAGTTACACAGTCTGGTTATGGCTCATCTTTCCACTCCATCGATTAACAAGTCTTTGAGAAATGAGGATTAATTTTTAAAAGTTGGATAAGCAAGGGACAGTTAGAAAGGTAAATCTGTGCCTCCCAAAATTTGCATTTGCATTTTATATTCAAATGTTAGTGAGGCAGCAGTGTAAAAGCTTGTGCCTGAGAACCAGGAAGACAAACTTATTCTGGATTTTATCACTCGATCATGTGATCTTTGACAGATTGCTCAATTTTTCTTGGTTTCAGTTTTCCTCCCTGTACATCTGGGTTGGCACCTTCTTTACAAGAATGTGAAGAATGAATGGGGTCTTACATACCTTCCCCTGAAAGACTGTAAGCTGTATGAGACATGGAGAGAATTGTGTCTGACCACTTCTCATTTATGTCACCCATGCCTAATTCAGCACCCAACATACAGTAAGTCCTCAGAACTTTTTGATGGAAGAATGAAAGCAACTTCTGAAGTGCCTGGCATATTGTGGGTGCCCTATAATTATTTATTTTCCTTTTGTATTACCTAGCTCTGTTAACTTCTTTAATACAAATACTTTGCTTATTATTAAAGTGCACATAAATATAGTCACCTACTAGAATAACAGAGATGATTGTCAAGAAAAATAATCTAAAGGAACATAAGGTTTCTATATTTTAGTTCAGTAAAATGTTTGGATCCAGTTAATTCAATTTGTAAAAATTAGTGTTTTGCTAGATTTTTGGCATGCATCTGTTTTAACTGATCCATCTTTCAAGTTAGAATACATATATAGTTAAAATAAATTATATATATATATCTTATTTTAAAATAGACTCAATAAAGAACTTTTGTTTACTCATTCCTTCCTTCTTTCCTTCTTTTCTTCCTTTTTTTCTTTGTCTATCTTTTTACTTTCTTTTTAAGTGGGGATAAATTGTAGGTAATTTACCCATGAAGACTTACGTTTCCAATTCTTATTTTTACTCAGTTCACAAATTAGGTTTTTGAAACTTTTATGCAGAATTCAAATACAATTCCATTCTCAATTCCAGATAAAAATAGCCATGGCAAATAAAGGAAAATTGCTGTAGAACAAACAAAAACCTTTCATAAAACAATCCTAAATGTCACTTCCTCTTTTTAAAACTGACATTTATTAATTGTTTACTATGTGCCACACACTCAAAGCATTTTGCTATAATTATTTAATCTTCAAAGAAATCCTATGAAGCTCTATATTGTTTTTTTTGTTATCTTCCTCAGGATGAGCCTCAGCAGACTATTGCAAGTTGCAAAACCCACAGCACTCGTGATCCTTCTTCCATTTTATCTTTCTTTATGTGGCACTGATTGCCATCTAATGTACTATATTGTTGTTGTGTACAGTCTCTCTACACCTCCACCACCTCCTCTACAGTAGAGTTCCACAAAGGCAGAGAATTTTCCATCATGTTCATTGCTATATAGCCCATTGTGTGGGAAATTGCCTGGCATGTAGTAGGCACTCAATAAATATTTGTGAATGGACAAATTCCCATTGCAGATGAGGAAACTGAGGTATCTGATGCTTTCGTGTCATATTGTTTTTGAAACTGTAAGAATTTTATACAATTTGTCATTAATTGTTATGATGTAAATCATTTCCATATGTCGCTTGTTGGCATGAAAGAGTTGGAGAATCTTAACACCCAACAGATGACTGTGGGTCTCAGGATTTCAACTGTTAATCCCAAGATCATAACAAGAATGGCAGCTTTGTCAAAAATGAGAATGAAACCGGGACAAGAAAAATTGAATGCATAACGATTAACTACCACTACTGTATCTGCATATCTGTATATTATTTGCATTCAAATAAACTACTGACTAATTTTTTAATTAAAGTGCAGTGTCACATCTTCATATTTCTTTCACATCAATCACTATGTATTTGAAATCCAAAAGTCATTCTTTAGTCTCAGAAACTAAGCAGAGTTTATATGCTGAACACTCTATATTTTAACTCACTGAGAGAGAAAAATTGGATGGAATCATAATATTTTCATCCCCACATTATGCCTGGTACTTTTATTCCTAAGTATTAAGATGATAAGTGCTATAGAAAAGGTAAATAAACACAACAGAGGAAGTTTATGCAGTTATTTTAGACCCGTTGTATTAAAATACTGTCTTGTTTACAATTTTCAACTCCACAAATCCTCATCAATTATTAAATATTTTTCTCATTGAATTAAGTAGGGCGACTGTATTTTCTCAGAGAAAATATCATATGAAATGTGAGACTTACTTTTAACATATACAAATTTTCCTATATGAATGAAATTCTATAGCTTTTTTATACTACCCACCCCACCCCCACAATAAGCAGAAAGTATACATTCTCTTTAGTACATAAAGAGAAACAATTTAAGTTCCATTTTTTTATTCATTTGAAGCTTGAAGCAGTTCTTTTCTATTAGAATGAAAAAATAAACAAAACATTTTATAGAATGTAACCACTGTCTATCAGGCAGGGTTACACTTGGTACTGTCCCACTGACTCCAGAGAGGTTACAATGAAGGTAACTGTAGACAAAAGTCAGGGAGCAGATGTGACCATCATATCTTACAGTGGGAAATGCTATGCTGTCTTTCACCATCAAACTTTTGATTATTTTCTCAATGGGATGATTATATTAATACATAATTTATTCATTTATTAAAGTTACTTATTTTACAAAGTTTGGTTCAGTAGTGTTCATTATAATGCCACAATTTGTTATTAGCATGCCTCTTTGTTTCATTATGAGTTATGCTTATTATTTATATGGTGTCTTGCCTGCTAGAACTGTTATCCACATGCATGAGTTCACTGGGCAGCCGCTTAGATAAGAAACATATGGCTGTGTCTGCTGTGAAAATCTAGACACACACCATGCGTAACCCTATCTCTTTTTGTGCATGTGCATTGACTTGTATCCATTCATGCACATCTACTTTTGGGATCTGTATCTCTTACAATACGCGAATAAAAATATTTATATAATTTAACCCTAACAATACATATAAATATCACTTTTATTTAGTAACATGTAATCAAGAAGAAAAAAAATATTTTGCTATTTTATCTAGAAGCATCAAATTTAGAAAAGAGATATGTAACTCTCTATGGATTTAGCAGAAAAACCTAGACTTCGGGTTTTTAGCTCCTACTTCTAAGTCTAGTCTTGGAGCTGGGTCCAAGGTTAATAACAGACATACTCAAACACATTTTAAACCTATCTGCAAAATGTAGTATATTTCTTATTCTTAGCATCACAGAGTCTTCTTCTTACAAAAAGCTAGCAAACTTAATTCTTTGAAATTTCAAATCTAAAGGAAGGTTTTATTTTTAACTTGAACATGTTTTTTAAAAAATTGCTGTAATTATCTTGGAATTTTGTCAAAGTAGAACTCTTTGAAAATCGGTAGGTCCGGATCTTAAAGTGAGCGTTAAGAAGGTACTTAAAGTGCATTAATAGGTAGCAAAGCAGATCTAAGTTAAAAGGGGGAAAGGTTTAAATGCTCAGAGACCTTCGAATAAAAAAGGACATTAAGCAAACATCTTAACCATAGAGTTATAAACATGTCAGAAATACAGACTTTCCTGCTGCTCTATGGGCAGAGTGACTGTGCCATGTTATTGACCTTTACTAAGTCAGTTAACCCTTCTGTAACCTTTATTTTCCCATCAGGAGCAATACCTGCTTGTAAAGGAAATGCTAGACCACAGATCTAAAACGATATTATTTTATTACTGTTATTATCCCCAACAGAAAAGCCTTTCCTTTCAGCAATAATGCAGTACAAGCTTGATAAAACTGTAGTGCAGACTGTTGTTAAAATACTGGGAAATACAGATTAGGGATGGTTTTTAAAAGCGTAAGGAGCGATGGGTTATGACCAAATCTATGTTATATGTTTTCTTTTTAAAAACATTCTTAGTTTAGTTTCTTTTGCTACATTATTAATAAAGAACTAATGCTTCTTTACAATTTCACAGGGCTTTTAATGTAGAAAACTGTTTCCTATCAAATATTGCATTCTCTTGTTACATGTATAAAAAATCAATGTACTAAGTGTTTGATGTGTATTTCCTCATGTAATCCTCACAATAGCCAGTGAGCTAGGTGATACCTTCTCTATTTTATACAGAAGAAAACTGAGCCTCATGGAGGCTGACTTTTTTCTAAGGTGACACAGCTAGTAAGAGATGAAGCTGAGATTTGCTCCTAGGATGACTGACTTCAGACCAGTACTCTTAATCACTGTGTATTCTGTACCCACAACTGGAAAGGTAACTTGCTAGTGAAACTTTAGACACTTAAGCTTTGAAAACTTGCCAAGATTGCCTAGTCTGTGCATGTCAAGTTTGGCTTCCTGGATCCCAGCACATTGCTCTCCTATTAGACTGAATTGTCATTGAAGTCTTCTTATACTCCCATCATGTTTCATAAATAAGGAGCTTCAGAAAAAGATTAGTAAGTTTTCACCTAATCTTTTACCTAGACTCTTGTAAGTTTTGTGTTTTTCATCTTGTTCAGACATTGCCCTTGTCGATGGGATAGCAGTGACTGCAACAACCTCCCTTGGGGAACAGGTGGATCCTTTGATGATGCTGTAGTGGTGGCGATGATTTTACAAACCAGAGTCCATGGAACATTGCTCTGTAGGATGCTAATAGGAGATGCTACACAAAGAGTTCTGTGCTCTTAAATATTTGGAAAAATTTTGGTTACACGGTGTTAAACATCTTTCTTTGAAGAAGATGCTGCAGAGGCTGTTAATTTGTTAATTGACATGGTGACTCTAGAAGACAGGGTCACATCATATATTTTAGTTCCTTTAAATATGTAATGACCCAGTTTTTCAAACACACTTTTTAACACTCTCAGATATTTCCCCAAGGAACCCGAGTTCCAAAATGCTCCTTTGGGATAAGTAATGCCCAGAAATCCTGTGACATTCCCCAGCCCATTGACTGTTTTATACCTCCTGTCCCATCTCAGACTTCCAACACCTCATCTCTCACTGCTCTCGACTCATAGTCTTGCTTCCTATTTCCCTGAGACAGCCGAAGCCCTCTGGAGAGGATTTGCACCCATATACTTTCCCACCCCAGCTACCCATCTTCTTATAACTCTGCTTTCCCTTCTGCAACAACAGGTAGACCATCAATGCTCCTACCTAAAGCCAATGCCTCCATTTTGGGCTGACATTCCTTATCTTCTCACCCACTCATGTGTATAGCTCCAATAATTGTTCTTCACTTCTGCATCATCACTTTTTCCATCTTCACTGAAACATTCCTTTCAGCATACAACATACTATAATTTATCCAGACTTAGGAAATAAATCTAAAAACCATTCTCCTGACCAAACAGTCTCCTCCAGCTCCCAAACCATTCCTCTGTATTTCATTAAAACAAAGTCTGCCCAAAAGTGATCTAATTTTTTCTTTCTGTACTCAATTCCTCTTCTCCCATTGTCTCCTGAAACCAATTCAATAAGACTTTCATCCCCACCACTCTACTAAATCTGCATTTGTTGAGGTCAACAGCAATTCAGTCTAGTAAAGTCTAGTGATAAATGCTCAGTCTTCATCATCTTCAACAGCAACAGAATTTGATACTGGTAGGTCAAGAAGTTGAGGTTTAACATTAACTGATAGTGAAAGAGGTAGTTTAACCCCTTCTCCTCCTTGAAACATTTTCTTCCCTTGCCTTTCAGAACACCACATTCTCTGTCTTCTGTTCCTTCTCCTTTTCTCCTTCGTCTCTGATTTTTTTCAATGTTGGAGGGCCTACATTCACTGTTGGATCTCTTAACTATCTCTGCCTACTGCCTTAGTGATCTCATCCAGTCTTGATGGTGTGAAATGCTACTATATGCTCATAACTCTCAAATGTGTATCTCAAGGTGCACTTAACTCTATATTTGTGTATTCTACTACCTACTCTATAGCTACACATATGTATAATGGGCAACTAAAATTAACTTGTCTAAGAATGAACTCCGGATCTTACCCGACCCCATCCTAACCCTAAATCTATTCCTTGTAGTCTTCTTCATCTCAATAAATAGCAATTCCTTCTTTTCCTCCTTTTTTGTGATAAAAACCTTAATATCATCCTTGACTCATTCTCTCATAGCTCATTTATGGTCAGTCAGCAAGTCCTATTGATTTCTACTTTCACTTGCATCTAGTATCTGATGTTCTCTTACCAACTCCATTGTTACTATCTTCATTTTTTCACTTGGAGTATTGCACAAAACACTTAAATTCATGCCCAGCTTTCCTCTCTGCCCCTCCTTACAGACTTTTCTCAGGATACTATCTGGAGGGCATCTCTTAAAACATAAGTCAGATTTTATCACTCCTTTGCACAATGTTTTCACAGTGAGAACTCTCACTCTCACTCTTTATGGGCAAAGTCCTTACAAAGACTTCCAAGCCAGTCATGTCAGTGCTACCTGCAACCTCCCCAATCTCATCTCCCACTGTTCTGCCTCCTCGTTTTCCACCACTCTGGACTCCTTGTTGTTCCTGAACACACCAGGCCATCCTGCCCCAGGACTGTGCACTTGCTACTCCCTCTGCCTCGTATACTCTGCCCCTGGGTATATACCTGTTACGTTTCCTCACTTTCTGGTGTCTGCTCACCCAGCCAGTGAGGCCTTCCTGGACAACCTTTGAAAAATAGCAACCTTTTCTCCACCTCATTCTGTCTCCCTTCCCTGATTTATTTTTCTCCATACATCAACATGAGCAATAAACATAATTTGTTTGTTTACTCTTTATTTTCTCCTCTTTCACTAGGTTTTAATCTCAGTAAGAACAAATATTTTTTTTCTATTTTGTTCTCTGATATATTCACATTTCCTACAGGAGTTCTTGGAATATAGTTGATGCCCAATAAATATCTATTTAATTACTTCTTGAATGAATTAGTGAATGTCTTTCTAGTATATCTTAAGGAAATTTTTCTTACCCAAATATCATCACATAGTCATACATGAAACACTAATATTTTCATTATGAGGGCTTTGTTTCCATGAATTAAAAAAAATCTCCTGTTATGATTATTAACCAGTTATAATGAAATAATAATCCTGATTATAAATTATTAATGTTATGATTTATAATAGGTGATGAATGTAATCTCATTTAGGTAATTGCAAGTGAATAGAAAATTTGCTTGAGAGTATTGAGAGAAGACTGAAGAGTAATAGTTCTAAAGAGTAGGTCTTAAGAAAGCACCAAAAAAAAAAAAAAAAGCCATTTTGGGAGCATTTTTGTATTGCCATTTTCATTTAAAATTGTAATTCCAACTGTATAAAACTAAAATTTGATTAAGCATGTAGTCAATAGACAAGGCTATACCAGCCCCAAATTAAGAATCAGTAGGCTCAAGAGAAAGTCATAGGAAACAGTAAAGAATTCTGGCTAGGAAATGATTGAAACTTATAAATACATGAATCAGGAAATAGACTTGACAGAAGTAACATATCTGCAATGTGATTTGAAGACACTGCAGTAATGGCATTAAGAATAAAAACAGCTCCTTATGAGCTGGTGAAAGTAACAAGTCAAAAATATTAGGAATAAGAACTAATCTAATTTGCAACATGTTAAAAATGCATGCTGAAAAGAAGAGAGATGAGGTGGACAAATGTAAACTAAAGATTGGTGGCACTCCTGGAGAATAAAAAGGGACAATTAATAACATACAAAGTTTTCATTTTCAGCAGTATTTTCCAAGAAAGAGGGTGGCCTGACTTTGGAATATAAATAGATGCTTTGGATGGTCTAGTCCTTTAACGGAGAAAAGCAGTCCACCGGGCTCCTACAGTGATGAAAATAACCTGCAAGATCACCCAACACCTTTATTATGATTTACCAAACCATTTTTAAAAATCTGGTTTCTCATTATCAGCTGGTTGGCAGGAATATTATGCTAAGTTTCTCATTAGTAATTATTTGTCATCCTGGTACAAATGATTCATGTGTGACTTAGGGCCCAGATGAGATTGTTTACCTTTCCAGGCAAATTAATAGCAAGATAAATTTTTCTAGAGTGCTCCGCTCTCAAATATTTGCCTTTTCCTCCAGGTTTTAATCCCACTACATTCTTATAATTGTATTACTTCCCTAAGAAACAAATTTTTTTTTGCTGGCACTTTTGTGTCACCTGATAAACTTGCAGGACTTTTAAAGATGTTTGCTTTTAAATAGAGGGCTCTTAAGACCCAAAAGTTGTTAGAACCAAAGCATAAAATTCAGATAAAAGTGGAAAGATAATAGTAACAAAGTAATAATTAATAGCTACATTTTAAAAATGTTCACCATTTGTCTGTCATTCTTATATACATGTTGGGAATAATTTTCACACAGTCACAAAATTTGCTAAAGATGTTAAAGATGAAAATGCCCTGTACCAGCCAGCCACCAGAGAAAAATTTTTTAAAAATGTAAATGTGTTTTCCCCCTCCACTATAACTCAAACCACCTAAATTTAAGAGCTCCTAGTTTCTCTGATGGTGAAAATTTTTGTATTACCTCTTCACGTTTACTCAGTAATTTCCTGAATTCAAGGCAGTCAATTTAAGGTTTCAAATCAGTCAGTCTTGGTTCTTTCTCATTTTCTCTCTGAAGCTAGGGATTGAATTAAGATCTGGGTCAGAAAGGGATTGAAGGAGGGACTGGTAAAAATATTGTCCTGGCTGGGAGTGGGTCATCTGGTCCAGGTGCTACCCTCTATGCTCATTCAGTCCAGCAAATATCCAGCCAAGCTATCTTTCAAATATAAAGGCAAATAGTCCAGGCTGTTTTGAACCAGCAAGAACATGGGGAACATTGTCCCAATGAACCCATCTTGATGAAATTCCTGGAGCTGACTGGGAAACCTTTGGCTGCAGTGTTGACAGGGAGCAGCAAATCTATTTAAATGTAGGCAAAAATTAACCCAAATACGAGGATATGTGATGACAGAACAGATATTATGCATTACATGCCCTAACAAGGTAGAAAGTATATAGCTAATGAAAATTTGGAGGAGAGGGCTGAGAATTAAAGTAAGTTTGCTGATTGCTTCATTTGAAATATTTGAGTCGGGAGATATCATTTAAAGCTAACAGACCAAGTGGTTGAAATATCAGCCTATGTAACTATACTATTAAACACCAAGAAAGATAAGAGGAGGGGAAGGAGGGGAGGGAGGAAACAGGAAACATGATAATTATATCATTGCTCATAATAGATAGTAGATGGTGTCTAAAGAAATGGAAAACTAAAGATATTACATTTTTATAATTATAAAGATTCCACTAGTATAGGAATACAAAATTTTTAAATAATAAGAGAACTGCACAAACACATAGAGACAAAGAATACAGACTATAGAGTTAAAGGCGTAAATAATCTATGAAACTGAAAATGCAATATTATGTTTAGTTTCTCTCCTTCCCCCATTAGATTGCAAGCTACAAAGAAGTAGAAATACAGAAGTGATAATACACACATACACATACACACACTCTCTCTCTCTGTCTCTCACACACACACACACGCCTGGAGTCATAGACACTCAATAAATATTAGCTGACTGAATAAATGACAGAACTAAGATATCACTGTTATTAATAAGTATCAATAGATTGTACTCTCTATGAAAGGAGAAAGATTTCAGGCTGATTTCAAAGAGAACCCAAAGCTATGCTACATATGAGATATACCTAAAAATTCTGATTTTAAAAGGTAAATAAAAGGATAAGCAACCCTACACCAAACAAATAAAAAATTAAATAAAGCAGGACTCATATTATTAGATATAGTGGGTTTCAGGCCAATAAACATTAAATAAAACTAAGAAGGTTTATAATTCATAGCAGAGATACAGGTATGGATATTTATGCCCCACAAACAAAAGCAAAATAGTAATAAAGTACAAATTTCAAAAGATACAAAAAGAGATAGAAACATATTGGCAGTACCTGTTTGTAATTCACTGTGATGGTTAATTTCATGTGTCAGTTAAATGGACTATGGGGTGCCCAGCTTAAACATTGTTTCTGGGTGTGTCTGTGAGGGTGTTTCTGGAACATTAGAATTTCAATGCATGGACTCAGTGGAGTAGACTGCTCTCCCCAAAGTGGTTGATCGTTATCCAATCCATCCAAGACCTGAATAGAACGAAAGGCAGAGGAAGGAGGAATTTGCCATTCCCTCCCCCCCCACCCCCAGCCTCACAGCTTGAGCTGGGACATCTCATCTCATCTTCTCTTGCCCTTGGACTGGGATTTACATCATCATCAGTTCCCCTGGTTTTTAGGCCTTTGGACTCGGACTGAATTATACCAAAGGCTTTACTGGGTCTTTGACTTGCAGATGGCAGATTGTGGGACTTCTCAGACTCCATAATCACTTAACCTGTGTATATTTCCTATTGGTTCTGTTGCTCTGGAGAAACCTGACTAATGCATTCACCTTTCTGATAGATCAAAACCAAGTGTTTAGAAGACTTGAATATTACAATTATTAGTGTAGATCTGATATATACACAAAGGTATATAAAAATATTTTCTTGTGAAAATAGCAAATACACATTCAAGTGCTCAAGCCACATTCACAAAAATTGATTACCTATCATGCTATAAAACATCCTTAATGAATTTTGGAAAGTAGAAATAATACAAATATTTTCTGATTCTAATGCAATAAAATCAGAAACTACTATCAAAATCTAGAAAATACAGTATTTATTTTTTCAATTTTTTTTAAAATAAAGTTTTATTGTTTTGCTTTATTTATTTTGAGTGCTATGAAAATTATTTCATACAGTAACAACTTTTTGGGGACTTACTCTTTGTTTTTACCCAGTGTCATTGCTCCTCTTATCTATTCCTGTGATACACATCACCCCAAACCCTGGTGACTTAAAACAACAACCACCATTTATGGTCGATGGACATAAATGGACATCTCATGGTGTCTCTGGGTCAGGAATTTTTGAGAAGCTTGGCTAGGAAGCTCAAGACCCCTCGTGTGTTTGGAGTCAGATACCTGCTGGAACTGCAGTCATTCCCGAGACATCTTTGCTCACATTTTTGGTGCCTGGGTTGGTAAGACTAGAGCCACTGGGGACTGGAGAAAGAGGAGCTTCTTGGAGCATCTCTCTATCTCTACATGTTCATCTGTAGGGTCTCTTCAGCTTGGCAGCTGTAGGGCTTCAGATTCCAAACAAGGCAGCTACAGGGTCTATGTCATCTTTATGTCCTAGCCTCAGAAGCTATATTGCATCTGTCCTGTATGAGTTGACGGATGTAAAGACCCACCCTAATTCAAAGGGAGGGAACATTGACTCCACCTATTATTGTACGAGGTAGAGGGGAGGGTGGTGATAAGGTTCTGGAAGAGCATTTGGGACTGGAAATACTACTGTAACTGTTTTTGAAAAATACCATCTGCCACAATCATCTTTAAATAATTTATAATATTGCATGTAGCTATGTTTTGTTCATTTCACCATTTTATGAAAATATTTTAATTTACTAATCCATTCTTCTGTTCATGGACATTTGAGTTGTTATCAGTCGTTCACACTTATAAACATTGTTGTGACAGTCTTGTATTAAGTCTTCCGATACATGTGTGCAAGTAATGTCTCTTGGGAATATTCCTAGGAGTGGAATTGCTGTGTCATAGAGTTCTCAGATGTTCAACATTGTGGCACAATATCAAATTGTCTTCCTCAGGAGTTAAATCAATTTTGACGCACCTGCCAACAATTCATTAGTTTCGGTTGCTTCACTCTATGCATGTATGTATTATAAAAATATATTATCTATTTTACAAAGTAAATTTTAAAAATTTAATAAGATTTTTTTTCCTCACTGCTACATTCCCAGTGCCCGGAAAATTACCAGTCAACAATATTTGTTGAACGAATGAATGAAGTGTTGTATCCTGTAATTAGTAACTGGACTTGATTTATTTGTAGATTTGTTTGGAAGTTTGAGGTTCCACAATTCTCTTTTAAAATTAAAGGTATTTCATTTCAAGAGTAAAGTGTGCAATATAAAAACATGAAGAAAAGCAGGAAAAGACATTTTTTAAATGGCACTTTGGTTTTCAAGTCTGTTGTTTCTTCTAAAAATATCAATAATTTATTTTAGAATTTAGACAAAAATGTGACTGTTCATCCCACTATATTTTTCTCACTATGTTCTTCTCTTTCCTCTCTTTCCTGAGCTGTAAGACTCAGCTTTCCCATTCTAGTTTTAATGGTGAAAGCACTCTAGCACACAAAAGGAATTGAAAGATAATACACATTGGATAATATTTCAAAAGAGTTTGTCACTGCTCTCATATTATACTGAAGCAACCTTTGTGTTAGGTAGGTAATAATTATATAGATGAGGTGCTTGAGGTCAGCATAGTTAAATGACTTGCCCAGGGTCACATAACAAGTAAGTGAGAATCAGAACTCAAACCATACCTCTGTCTGATTTGAATGTCCATACGCTTTTCCTTTTCCTGTCCTCAGAATAAAGATGGTTAGTTATGCTTTCCCCACTAGCCCTAAAAAAGTATTCATTTTGCTTTACAAAATTCAAAGAATGAAGAAAACAATAATTTGAAATTACCTGACATTCTACTTTGGGGATTTGACAGGGAGTGTTCAACATTTTGGTTAACTTCTTTCTCTGGATGTGTGTGGGAGGGTATGCCAGTATAAACTCATCATAACTGAGATCATACATGCTGTTTTTCAGCTTTCTTTTTGCATTTAGCAATGAATCACAAGGACTTTCTATATCAATGAATAAAAATATCCACTTTAAGGGCTGCCTAGTGTCCTATTATACAGATGTACAGTAATTTATTACATCAATCAATATTTGTTTTATTTAGCAAATTTTATAAACATATAAGATGCTGTAATAAATACTCTTGTACATGTATCTTTATTTTTTCCAGTTAGTCTTATGACAAATTTCTAAAATGAGACTTACAGAGCTCATATTGTCAAACTACTGGTTTACCTGATTCTATAGTCAAGAGCCCCATAGCAGCGCTGAAGTCACCTGTAAAATGAAATTATTCTACTGATCTAATTACATAGAAAATAATTGTTATATTAAAAACAAAACAAAATAAAATATGTTTCCTAGAGCTATGAATTAACTTTTGTGGGGGAGAGGATGGATCTTGATTATGTTCACCCATACTGAGATAGAGCAGCAGCTCATAACATCATGTACACAAATGCTAGTACAGAGCAAAAAGACAAGGAGCTTAGAGTGGTCATTGGAGGCAGTCACCTTATGGCCATATTTTGCCTGATCCCTTAGGCTTCCAGTGGAACCATTATAAAATCCTGAGCTGTATCCCGGACCTGTCATTAACCCTCATATTGCCCTCAAATGCTAAATGGAGAATGTCAACATGCTGGGATGGGCCAATTGTTGGGGTAGGAGAAAACTGTTAAGCACAAGGCATTTAGTCATCTGGGCTGCTGGTTTTCTCCAGCCTTGGTTAATGGGGACCAGGGAAGGTACTTATTGTCTGTAGACATTCTGCTGTCTCACATGGCTCTCATCAGGTACACTCCCACCCAACACCCGTGCCTGCAAGAGTTACAACACCTTTGACTTTCCCGCACCTCCTTCCTGCTGCTTCTGCTGCACTTTGTTGGGCTCGTTCTTATTCAAACTTAAAATATTATGGCATTGAAAATTGTGTTTCTCTTTCGAATTTCCTCCATAGTGACATTGGTGGGAAGAAGTGGGGCACAGCTCAAGCAGGTTTGGGCATGAGTGAGAAAAGAGAGAGCAAGGGAGACATGTTCAGGACTTCAGGGGAGGGCCCTGTGGGTGGTCCAGACAGGTCCGTTTGCGGGCAGCAGGCCAGTGAAGGCTGCGGGGGCTGGAGTGTGAGTGAAGACACGTGTGGCCACAGGATGTTTGGCCGGATTCCTTCATAGCCACCCTGGGGGGCGGGGGGAGGTGCAGAGGGGTGTGAAATGGAGGAGACCTGGGAGTTGCTCAGGTTCTTGGTGCAATCTACCACCAGAACAGAGAAGCCGGAGTGACCTGCTGGTGTCACAGATGTGGGCAATTCATGTTCTGGATCATTCACTTCCTTTCCTGTTAGAATCTGCTTTTCCTGAACTTCTGAACTTGGATTATAAAGCAGTAGGCAGACTTCTTAAGAAAAAAGAAGAGATCAAAACAAGTGAGTCCCAAAGAGAAATAAATCTTAGGCAATCATGTGAAAGGAAAACATAGAGAGAGGGAGTTGGTCATAAAGAGAGATTATTAGATTATCAGAATAGAAAGGTCATATGTGGATATGGGGGGATAAAGGATATAAGATAAGAACATAAAGAAGAAAAAGCTTGAAATTAAAAGAGTGGAGTAAACTCTCCACAGTCAGGTACCTTGCCTGACACATAGGCAGTTTTGCAATGCATGCTCACTGATGGAGTAAATGGAAAACAATCATTAGAGAAAAAATGAATTAGTAAAAAGTTACTAACTAGAATTGTGGTTACTAGAGGCTGGGAAATGGAAAGGAGAGGAAGGGTAGTGACAGGTTGGTTAACGGACACAAAATTACAGCTAGATAGGAAAAATAAGTTCTAGTGGTGTATGGTAGTGCTTGGCATCTATAATTAATAATTTACTGTATGATCTCAAATGGCTAGAACAGAGGAGCTTAAATCTTCTCATCACAAAGAAACGGTAAATTTTTGTGATGATGAATTTGCTAACTACTCTGATTTGATCATTATACATTGTATACACGTACTGAAATATAATTCTTTACCCCATAAATATGTACAATCAGTATGTTTCAATTAAAAAGTAAATTTTAAAAAAAGGTTACTCACCAATCTGGATTTTAATTCACAGGGATTTTGTAAAAATGTTTAGAGTTAAAAGAGCTCTTACAGATGATTCATTGATTCCACAAGCATGAGTCCCTACTATGTGTTAGTCAGAGGGACTGGAAAATGATCTACCCCAGTTCTCTATATGTAAATATGAGGAAACAGGCATAAGCTTCCTACATCTCAAGTACCTCGAGGCAGAGCTAAGAAAGGAACCTAGCTATCCCAGATCTTAGTCTTTTGTATGTCCCACATGGCTGTATTTCTTCTAGGGATTAAGTACACTGGCGACTCCTATTCCCACATGTGCCCTTGTGACCTTATGTAGCAAATACAGAACACTGTAGATCCGAAAAGATCCTTCAGTCTGACTGAAATAACAACAATTCGCACTCATGGATGAGCACAGCTTTTTTGGAAAGGGTTTTTTTCAAAAAATATAATTTCACACCACGACAAGTCATAAAAGTACGTCACAAGTAAGACAATACCTTCCTAAATTCCCATCAGGGAGACCTGAATCTTAAAATTGTATGGAAAATAAAGGAGGGAGGTGTGTGATAATGCTGAAAATTCTAACATGAAGTATAATTTTAGTTACAGAAACTTTTGTCTGACAATAAAGAATATTGAAAATTGACAGCTGGATAGTGCACATATTCCATTAACACTTTAGCCCACTCTGGAGCAAACAAAAAAATTTTTTTTCTGCTTGGCACGTGTTACCGCAAGGTAGATAAATTGCTGTATGCCTTGAGGCCATTCAGTTTCTTTTACTCTCATTCAATGATCATAAGATGTCCTCAAATTTTAATTTCATTTTCCAAGTAAACATTGAGGGAGGTACCTTTTCAGCTAGTGAAAGTGAGCGTTACAGTCAACCTGGTTTGTACATTTTTCAGTGTAAATTAATGAGTTGGCATTTTGGCTTATGAGTGCTTTACAGTTTGGTTGGTATGAGTTAACTCCCCAGAGAAAATTGAAAATCCAATTTCAAAATTTACAAAAGTAAGAAATATAATTTCTTCTTTGGTGTCCTACTCTGGCACTCCACCACACTCTTTCCATGTGTAATAGTTTTCTTTCATGTACTGAAATTCTGGACCCATGGAGACCTCACCAAAACACTGACATCTAATGGCACTCACTCTAAAATATACAACTAGTAGGTCTCTCATACCCATACTATTTATACCATCTTGTAACTAGATACTCAGTAAATTTAAACAAAGGGACTATATCCTTGAATATTCCTTGTTATGGAAAGGAGGGAACAAGAAACCTTATCTACAATAGAGTTTCTGTATTTTTAGGGAAGGTCTCACCCTAATCCTTGTACATATCCAGGCATTTCCAGAGGGTAGAGAGCAGAGGACAAATGGTGTCTCTATGTAAATATCAAATGAGCCAGAGGGAGAGAAAAGATAATAAGTGGACACTCAGGGTTTTGGCTTCTTCCCCACAGCTTCCCCTTCATAAATCAAGATAAAAGATTCACTCCTTAGAGGATTAGAAGCTGGAAAGGGAAGAAACTTATGAAGTTTAGGGGAGATGGGGAATAGGGGCATACTGGATGTGGGTCAGTAGGAGGAATAATTCTGGCTAGTTGACTCAAAAGAACTTTTGACACAGAACACTTGAATTTGAGTAAGGTTTTGGTCTGCTCTAATGAACTTAAAGTGCAAGCGTAAGAGCCTCGTACAAAGCTTGCAGTGTTGTGGAAATTAAAGACATCCTGAGAGGCAAGAGGGAATAGCTTCTTCTTACCCTCTTCAGCAAGCAGCCATAAAGGCAGAGCAGAGGAGCAGCCATGATGGGAACACAATGGCATAACCAGGAGGTCAAGCCATTCATGTGGGAGACATCCATAGTATGGAACATTGGTGTCAGTTTGGGACATTCAGGAGTGTGCGTGTGTGTGTGTGTGTGTGTGTGTGTGCACGCGCACGTGCACATGCACGTGTTTAAATTGACATGGGAGTGTTTTGAATGCACTCTGGTAAGTCTTCATGAGCTGGGCTAGCAGGATTTGGAGAAGGTGGTTGAGTTAGAGTTTTAGCAAATTTCATGATCCATGCTGAGCCTTATTTTTAAAAATTGTTATTATATAACCTGTAGTGGGGTGTATATTGCCCTCCCAATTCACACCCACAGGGAACCTCAGGATGTGACCTTATTTGAAAATAGGGTCTTTGCAGATGTAATTAGTTAATGTTCTGAGATGAAATCATCCTGGATTTAGAGTGGGCCCTAAATCCAAAGCCTGGTACCTTTATAAGAGAAAGGAGAGGGAGATTTAGATGCAGACAGAGACCCAGGGGAAGAAGCCCGTGTGAAGCTGGAGACAGAAGTTGGAGAGATGCAGCTACAAGGCCAGGAGTGCCAAGGTTCCAGGAGCCACCAGAAGCTGGAAGAGAAACACAGAACAGGTTCTCTCTTAGAGCCTCCAGAAGGGACTAACCCTGCTGACACCTTGATTTTGGACTTCTGGCCTCCAGTCTGTGAAAGAATAAATTTTGTGTTTTAAGTCACCAAGTTTGTGGTAATTTGTTATGGCAGCCCTAGGAAACTAATACATAAGCCATATTCCTCAATTTAGATCCAGCCTAGGGTGGCCTATAAAAATAAGAGCTGCATGTTTATGTATTTAACTGCTGAGTAGAGACTAATTTTCATTCTGCCTCACCTCTTCCCTCTTTGAGCACTGCATGGACATCAGCCAAGTATACACCAATAAGCACTCACAAATAAAGACTCGAGGGTCAGGAGGAGTCAGAAGAAATATTCAAAACAATTCTTTAATTCCATGAATAGCCTAGAGATGGGATACTTAAATTACTCTGTTTTAAACCAATATATATAATTTTTATCTCTGTCACTTTAGCAACTTCTTTTATAAGAAAATATTTTTACTATCAGATAGAGTTCATTTTAAAAAGGTATTCAAATTCTATGGTGGGGCGGGACACTGGAAAAGTGGCAGCAACAGGTGTTATTTCCATTTCCAAAAGAGATAGGTTTTAACTCTAGAATCACAAACCAACAAAACCTGTAATCACAACAAAGTTAGAACCGTGAGATCTTTTTTGTAAAGGATGTAAGTTATGTCTTCAAGGCAGCTGTTGATCCCCCAAAAATAAGATTCTCCTTCTCGCTGTTGTTTGTCCAGTGTCCTCCTCATCAAGCATAGTGGATGAGGGACACTACGAAGGAACCCTCTTGTTGGGCAACACAGATTGATAAACACTGAAAAGGCCTTGACCACCGTCTCTTTTATCTTTAACCTTTAACTCAGGTTCTTTCTGCTCTACCGCTCACCTCTTCAGGTTTGACTCTTGAATTAAGCCACACGTTTCATTTGGGGGGTTCCCTATGCCTTCCTCCAGCAGTCAGTCCGAACAACCTGAAAACTTGCTCATTTTCTTCTATGTGTGTGAAATAATGTGGTCCCGAAATAGTAGGCTTTCGTGCTGTTTATTTTCCCTTCTCTTGTATTTCTCTCTTTCATTGCTCTCTTGCCTCTTGGGATTCTGCTTTCTTATTCTCTTCCATCTCCTTGGGATGTACATCGTCTCTATTTCCCACTCTTGGCAGAGGTCTGCAGGCCAACTATGGAGTGCAGTGGCATTAGAGAGAATGCCAGTCCCAGGTCCTTACGGCTTACTACTCTGCTAACTTTGGAAAATGGCAGGATATACACAATAAAATAATAAATAAGAAGGTAAAGTGTGTGTTTAAAAGGATACGTGTAGGAAAAGGGATTAAAAGTGAAAATAGATTATATCAAAGAAAAACAGGCAAAAACAATAAAAATAACCAAGGAAAGTAAATAAGTCGGCAGAGTCCTATGAGTTTATGTTAAGAAGAGAAAAGGGATGATTTGGTAGAAGAATGAAGAAAAGAGTGAAAGGAATTAATAAAATAAGAGCAGGTAGTCAGAAGTGGGAAGGAGACAGTTTAGGTTATAAAAAGAAGACAAATGAAATATAGATGTTCCTTGACTCACAGAGGGGTTGCATCCCAAAAAACCCATAGTAAGTTGAAAATACTGTCAAGTCGAAAATGTACTTAATACACCTAACCTACTCAAAGTTGCTTGGAACACTTACGTTGTTAGCCTACAGTTGGCCAAAGTCATCTAACACAAAGTCTATCTTATAAGAAAGTGCTAAATGTCTCATGTAACTTATTGAATACTGTACTGAAGGGTGGTTTCTAGTGAATGTGTATCATGTATCTCTTTCACATCATCATAAAGTGGAAAAACCTTAAGTTGAACCATGGTAAGTCAAGGACTGCTTGTAGTGACAAAATATGAAAGGAAAAGTAAAAAATAAGTAATAATAAAGAAGAAATATCAATAAAGAAAAATCAATATTCAATATATAAAAAAAGAACAAGAAATAAGGGAAGAGTTGAAGATGACAGAGAGAGAAATTGCAGAAACAGCCACTCCTAGCCATCTTTCTAGTGGAAGAATTCCAATAATTATGACAGTGTTTTTGTGTCTCCATTTAGAAGTCAGTATGATAGAGGAAGCAGCTTGGGTCTGAAAAGACTGTAATATAGTTCTGCTTGTCACTCTAGCTGAATGATCACTGACAGGTCACTTAACCCCTCTGTTTTGTTTACAAGGTAAAATAAAAACATATTTATGACCTTTTTGCACTCTGAGAAACTATGACTTTATGTATTTAAGTAAATTTTAGTTAAAATGATTAACCAGGAGTCAGTATGGAAATGTTACTTTAAAATATCTATTTTTATTCATATATGTGTATCTTTACTGTGAATTAGACATTAAAAAATTTTCCTGTATATATGTTTTCATATTACCCCAGTAGAAAAGGTTAGCACAAGAAAACAGGTAGAACAACTTGTCATGCTTAAACTATCTGGATCTGTGACAATAAGAGAATGTGCTAAATTATTTTTAAAATGTTAGTTTGACATGATTTATTTAAATAGTTTCTTGCACTGCTGAAGAAATATGTTTGTTTAAAATCTAAAAGACATAGTGAAGGTTATAGGTTCAGATACAATATATAGTTCAGATACAATATATAGTCCAGACACAATTGAGAGACTAAATGCTTTTGGGTTTAAGAAAGAGAAAATCCAGCTAAATAGTGGCTTATATGTAACATGTTTGGAAGTTGACAGTCACTGAAATAGACTCAGCTAGAAAATGGGATTATGTAGGAGCCTGACTCACTCTTTTCTTCAACTTTGCCATTCTTAGCAGTCTTTTCAAATTTTCATATTTGCATTCTCATAGTTGCAAGATAGCTGCCACATCTCTAGACCTTAGGTCTTCACATCATTATAATAAACAGGAGGGAATAAACTCCAGTATTTTCCTTTTCAGGCTAGAAAGGAAAAGCCAGTTTTCACTTGCTGTCTCATTGGCCAGAACTGGTTCACATGCCACTTCTGGACCAACCACTAACAGAAGAGAATGAGATTACTATAAATGGCCTAAGCCAGTCATGACTCATTCTCTGGGGCTACCTCAGGGTCCTACACTGCCTGAGATCAGAGGATCTCTGCCCACTGCAAAATCATGTTTCTGTTAGTGGAGAGGAAAGGTATAATGACCAGTTGGAGACAACTCTCAGAAAGACTTATGATTCCTAAGAGATCTATTTGTGCAGAACCTGAGAAGGTGGTTAGTGGGTGGTTGTTAGTTCAGGATGGATCAACTGCATTGGATTTTGAACTAATGTATAAACACTTTCTTTTCAACAGCTAAAAGATGCCCTGAAAGTTAACAAATTGAAAGCTCCATCTGAGGATGATTAGGAGACTGAAAGCCTCCAGTAAAATCATGTGTAAGACAGCAACTAACAAATACTGCTAGAAGGAGACACTGAGGAGCGGAATGATTACTCCACTTAAGTGGCTCACTCCCATTAGAAAACCAACATTTAAGTTTTCCTGATATCACTTTTTAAATATTTTCACTTCGCTGCATTTCTTTCCATTATTTATTTTATCTTTAATCCTATTTTTGCACTGATTTTTCCCCACTTTTTGTCTATCGCACTCTCTGATTCACCATCTACTTGTTCTGGTATTAAATACACAGCACTGCACATCTGATACTTACAGCAGTTCATTGATATTCTTCTATGCCTTTGTTAAACTCTTTCAGATATATGCTCAAATAACTGGCTCTTCTCCCGCTGAACCTGGGTTATCTCACTGATTTATATCACTTGGGCTTCTATCACCTCCTCCTGGCCCAACATACACAATTTGATTCTTTCCATTCTTTCTCCAGAGATATTTGTGGCTGATATCACGCCTTTGTAATTATGCGGAAGCAAGTGTAGACAAGCCAAACAATATTTTTTCTTGCAGAACTAATGTTATGTACTGATCCTTCTCTCTGCTCACCTTGAACTTTTTCATTCTAATAAATTCCAGTCTCTACTTCCACATTCTCACACTCTGACCCAGTATATTTGTTTATTCTTTTCATTCTATTCTTTGCCACTTTATCTGTCCAGCTACTGCATATAGAGGTACTCAAGCAAAAAAAAAAAAAAAAAAAAAATGCATTAGAGCAAATTGAGCTGGCTTTCTTGCCCACTGTGTGTCCTGTGCGGAGAGAGAAGCCTTGGAACATCTGATATACCTTTCTTTTTTGCTTACAGAGGCCAAAAAGGAAGGACAGAAGGTTAGAGGTTTAGCATTAGGTGCATAAGGTCAAGTGGAAATAGCTCCTTTTCCCAGAGCTGTTTCTAGCTAGACTTAGGGAAATAAATAAAATAAACTGGATCTATTCAGTTTCTAAAGAGGAATATTTCTTTATCTACTCATCCACTTCACATGATAAAATGGTTGGGAGGACTCAAAATGAAATTTAAAATTAGCAAAAATCTAAAAAAAAACAAGCAACCCAATTAAAAAATGGGCAAAAGAGCTAAGTAGGCCTTTCTCTAAGGAAGATATACAAATGGCCAACAGACATATAAAAAAATGTTCAATATCACTCAGCATCTGGGAAATGCAAATCAAAACTACACTGAGATACCCTCTCACCCCAGTTTGGATGGCTAAAATCCAAAAGACTCTGAATGATAAAGGCTGGCGAGGTTGCGGAGAAAAAGGAACTCTCATACATTGTTGGTGGGACTGCAAAATGGTGCAGCATCTATGGAAAATGGTATGGAGGTTCCTCAAACAATTGCAGATAGATCTGCCATATGACCCAGCTATCCCACTGTTGGGAATATACCCAGAGGAATGGAAATCATCAAGTCAAAGGTATACCTGTTCCCCAATGTTCATCGCAGCACTCTTTACAATAGCCAAGAGTTGGAACCAGCCCAAATGTCCATCATCGGATGAGTGGATACAGAAAATGTGGTATATCTACACAATGGAATACTACTTGGCTATAAAAACGAATGAAATACTGCCATTTGCAACAACATGGATGGACCTTGAGAGAATTATATTAAGTGAAACAAGTCAGGCACAGAAAGAGAAATACCACATGTTCTCACTTATTGGTGGGAGCTAAAAATAAATTCACACACACACCCCAAAAAACCGGGGGGGGGGGGGGAGAAGACATAACAACTACAATTCCTTGAAGTTGATACGACAAGCAAACAGAAAGGACATTGTTGGGTGGGAGAGGGGAGAGGGAGGAGGGAGGGGGGTTTCGGTAAAGGGCCACAATAATCAACCACATTGTATATCGACAAAATAAAATTAAGGAAAAAAAAATTAGCAAAAATCTGTTGAATCTGAGATATATGAAATATCAACTAAGTCAATTTGGTACTAAAAATGAAGCTATCATTTCTCTAAAGGAACTAATACTAACCAGGTAGCTAACATATGCCTGGTACTGTGACTTTATACTTAATCTCATGTTGAATTTAATCCTCCATTGAATTTAACCCTCCATTGCCCTTCATTTTTCCTGATGTCCACATCATAAAATCATAATAGATCTTTCCTTTATTATTACCAAAATATCAATGCCTTGCTAAATGGAAGCAAATACAAGTAAGTCTGTTAATTTACTTAATAAATTTATATAGTTTATAAAAGTATTTATTAAAGAATGCAAGACACTCAAAAAGGATGCACTTAATGAATCTGTAAAGTTATCTTGAGCATGCTTTAAAAATATAAAATTAAAGTGGAAGAATGCTTAGACAAATTGGCTAAACATCCTTAAACTGCTCCAAACTAGTAAATTTTAACAGGAAACCTATTAGAATCCAAAAATTTCCAAAATTGATTGACGTGATTATACCAAATGTCTATTTCATTTTTCTATACAAATTGAGGTGACTTTATCCGTGAATGAACTGGCTTTAAGCCAATGAGTTTTAGGTTTATTTACCTGATAAAATATGAAGGCTTTGAAATGGTAGCTGCTCACATTCTCTGAATCCTGAGTCATCTCTGGCTGTGTTAAGTAGGGTCTGTGAGACTGTGTAAGCCGCTCTTCCTGCAGGTGGTCCAATGTGAACAGCTTTAGCAAGGAGACAGCTGTTTTAGCTATTGCACTGCTTGTTACTGCCCTCTGACCCCTCAGTGGACTCTGGTTCCGTGTGTTATCTCCCTCCCTGTATTACCACTTTCTTTTGGCACAGGCTTGCTTGGCTGTCAGTGTTTACTTGTGTACACCTAACACTGACTCTACTCTGCCCAGTCCTCATGCCAACATGGGTGCAACAACTTGTGAAATAGTCCACTGGTGATATTCGACACAGAGACCATGTGCTTCTCTGTGAAAAGATCAAAGCGCTCTCCAGGTCTGACCTAGTGCTGGCTGAAAAGGCAGGGCTATATCAGCAAACAGTGACCACAGTGTGTGAGCTTTCTCAAGGCCATCACTGGCAATTTAAAATGAGGTGTGCTATTAGAAATTGAAATAACTGGTGACAAAGAATCTGCAAATCAGGAGGATGTTGAAGAATGTTTGTGGATTGTTTTCAGATATATCACCTATCAACAGTTTACTAACCTGAAGAGGCTGGGCTATTTTGGCAATTCTAGCCCAGAACATACCTAGAGGATAATTAGATGCCTCCGGGATAAATCAAATAAGAAAAAGTTTTATGCACTAATGGTAGAGGCTTGTATAATAAGAAAATATTAGGGATTAAAATTCATCATCTTGAACAAAGAACGAATACATTTTGTACTGACACATATGCCAGCTATCTTGATTTGATCATCACATATTGTGCACAAATACTGAGAGTCAACTCTGTACTCCACAAATTTCTGTAATCAATTGTTTCGATTAAAGTAAATTAAAAAATAAATACAATTAATAAAAAAGCGAGAAGCTCAAATGTTCTCATCACAAACAAATGGTAAATTTTTGTGATGATGAATTTACTAATTACCCTTATTTGATTATTATACATTATATACATGTATGAAAATATAACTCTGTACCCCATAAATATGTCCAATCAATATGTTTCAGTTAAAAATAAATAAATTCATAAAAAACTAAAACTCCCTCTCTTTAGAAAAGAAAAAGAATTCATATCATCTGGAAAAAAAAATTCATAGTCTTGTAGTATTGTAGTACCTTACATTTACTGATTACACTTATAGAGCACAAACCAACCACACCTGGAGACAGAAATGCTTTTCATTGATTTAGTTGCCTTTTAGTAGCTTCATAGAAAGAATCCCTGAAGATTTTATGATTTATTCTGGGGCATTTCCAGAACATTCTGGGTTAGTTTGGGGGAACTTTTTTTTTAAACCAATGTTACCCACTAATTCAAATTATGGACCAACGTATTATTAAGAAAAAAGATTATCCAAGAAAAGATTTTTCATAAGACATAACTGTTACTTTCAATAATTTTGTAACATTTTAATATGCAATTTGTAATGTTATTTGTAGCTGCAGGAGTTCTCTTTAGATAATATAATAATAGTAGTAATAGCCATTATTATGTACCTACAATAATAACAAGTTATGTCTGACACTTAGAGAGGTGCTTCACAGATATGATCTCATTCATGAAGGTATTTTATTCTTATTCTGTAGGTGAGGACATTGATTCATAAAAATATTAAATAATTTCCCTCATAGCTAATAAGAGGCAGAAATAGAATTCAAATCTAGGTATATCGTATTTTATCTGAAAATGCAGAAAATAATAACTGACACACAGAGTAATTGTGAAAATTAAATGAAACTAT
This sequence comes from Cynocephalus volans, assembly GCF_027409185.1. Taxonomy (NCBI): domain Eukaryota; kingdom Metazoa; phylum Chordata; class Mammalia; order Dermoptera; family Cynocephalidae; genus Cynocephalus; species Cynocephalus volans. Next base: position 37,803,984 of record NC_084466.1, on the reverse strand, counting down.
GCACAAGGAAGCATTTGATAAGGTTAAAGTGATATGCAACTGTTAGATATTAATATTGTTGATAGGTTTTGGAATAAGCTACCACAATTTGCCCTCAGACAAATTCTTCAGGTATTGAAGTATATTCCTTCTACACCTCCCATCCTCAGATTGTGTAAATGAAGTAAAAGAGCAACTACAAGCTGACAAGAAGATGCCGCTGGACCATTGAGTTATGATGCAGAAACAAAAGATAATGCCTTGAATGGTGGTGAGGAGGAAGAGACATGGTGCATGTGAAGATTGTCTGGAGGGTGAGAAAGTCACTTGGGAGAAGGCTGCTGGCTTCAACTTCAGGCTCACTAATTAGTTTTACAGAAAAGCAGCTGTGTTACACTGCCCAAGGGGTCAACAGCTGCACATTTTTCTCTCTACCTTTATGAGAGTCAAATTGTTTAAAAGCAAACAATTTTTTTTTTCCTAGAAATCAAGCATCAGGTCCATTGGTAGAGTCCTTTCCATTCATCCTTATATGCCACATAATTTTTTCACATGTACATTTACAGCTGTAGACACTGCAAACCACAACCAATGTATTTGTGATGATGAACTCTAAAATCTCTCCTAAAAGGAATATTATGCCCTGTATGATCTGCTTAAGAAGGCAGGAAAATATGGAGTATATTATAGGAATGATTTCTACCAAAAAGAATTAAAACATTAAAGTTCTGCTCTCTGCTTTCAACATCAGTCTCTGGAAATAGGTTTAATTAATATTTATATTTTAATTAGTACTAAATAATAGTTTACTATTATAAATTATTACTATTATAAGCTGTTATAACTTATAAGGACTTTTATATGTTTAATGCACTTAACAACCCTGGGAGTTGAGCATTATTATCCTTATAAGTTTTCAGTTTTTTTGAATACAGTACCAGGAAAATGCTATATGTCCTCAGAGGAACTGATTTTCATCCTCCTTAATGTAAAGTACATGTATGCAACCTCATTTTTTCCTTCATTCCCTAGCTTCTAGGAATGCTAGTTTCCAATGTGATAAATATTTCTGGCCATAATATCAATCTTTATATTAAGTATGTTTTCTTCCTTTTCTTTGTTCTGATATCTATTTCTAGTTTGTCAGCCTGCGTTATAATTGCATATATAATTTTTCATAATCTGCTTTAAATGAGAGAGATTAGTATGAGAAAATAAAAATTAAATGAATAATTTGGCTATCATTGCCTTAATTTTAGAGACAGGTTAAGCTACATGAACAAATATAAAGCTGGGCTCCAACCCACTTTGTTGTTTCCAGAACAATCCATCCCTGAAGAATAAGGTGAGCTAAGATTTTACTGAATTAATGCTCTGCTTCAAGGAGTGAAGCTATCACATCTTCTGCCCGAAGTTATGCAAATCCATACTGTGGCCTCCACTGTCTTCTGGAGAATCCTTAAACTCCTGAGAAAGAAGGGAACGCAAAGGAAAACTGCTCTTGGCATCCTCAGATGTTCCACACGTTCAGTTAAGAGACTGACCATGTCAAAAAGTGCAGGGGGTGAGGAGAAGGACTCTGGAACATCAGTATAGCTGCTATTCACATTTCCTCCCATCTCATCCCCAATAGGAAGAAAAACTGCTACTTTCCAAAGAGTCCATACATTTCTGCCTGTTGAGACATTGCAGCAGCTGCCACCCAGTTCTCCCTGCAGCTCAGCATGAATTTTTCTCTTTGTTGGAAAGATGATATAAAAAGTCAATGCATTATTTACAGTAGTTATTTTGATCATTACATATTCACAATAACTGAAAGGTGGAAGTAGAGTATAATAAAATATAATGGAAAGAAAATGATCTGCAGTGACTTCAGAAACATTTATAGGAAATGTCGGCTGCTAAAAGAAAAATACAAAAAAAATCCAAACACTGGATCTTAAAATACCACGTAAGCCACCGTCATCTGCAAAGCTTTATTTCTTCTGCTATTTATTTGTCCAAAGCAATAGAGTTGGTGTATAACAGAACGTGAAGGAAAATTCTCAATTCCCTCCACGTTGAAGGGCTTCTAATGCAGTTATTTACTCTCATAGTGAAAACACTTCTGATGGTTAGCCCACCATCCTAATGAGGTCAAGATAATGGGCTCTACTTTGGCATAACTTCAGTCTATTTCATAACCAACCACCATGTCAATGACCTCAGCCAACTGACTATCAAATATGTGTTCTCAGTTACAAGGACAACTGGTTGATACAATGCAGATTGGTCAATCCAAATTTATCACCCTCATGAAACACACACACACATGCACACACACTCTACTGATATGTGCTCCCAGTACTATCTTCATCTACAAAGGATAGTGTGCTCTCATCAGATACGAACAGCATATTTTCTATGACAAAGCACACTATCCTTTGTACACACGCACAAAATAAGGTCAAATGGAAAAAGAGATCCCTTCCTCCCCATGAGTCTTTTTTATTAGTAATAAAAACTTTTTCTGAAGACATCCAGCATATTTACCCTAATGTTTTATTGGCTAGAATTGTATCACATGCCTTTCCCAGTACCACAGGCAAAGGGAATGAGGTGATCTTGGCTGACTTAATAAAGTCAAGAAGAGAATGGGTCACCTGAACAAAATTTTAATTCTGCCCAAATGGAGGATAAAGGAGAATTGATGTTGGTTAGCAATCAAAAATATTTGTTCAACTAATATCTAAATATATATCCTTTGTCCCATTTATACTTGGTAAAAAGTGCTCACATCTACATAAAATATACCCACATCTCCCTATACCTCCCTAAAGGGAGACACCCCCAGTTTCATCATTCAATACCCAGTTCCATGTCTGAGATTTCTGGGCTTTTATTTTTGACTTCTTTCACCATGGTCTTTGAGCATATGGCTCAAAAACAAGTTTTCATTACTAGCATATCCAATATAAAATAAAATAAACTCTTCTCCTACCATCCCTTCCCAAAATCAACTCTGACTCTGAAAAGGAGACAATAGGAAACAACTGAAAACAGTCACTGGTCCCTAGCACTTACATTCTGTTGGATGAGAGTAGCAAGGACTTCCTATCCTGGTCGTAGAGAGAGGAAACTGGTTACCCAATGGGATAGCTCCAGTTCTACTCTCAGGAATAGTCTTTCTTTTCTTTGTTGTGGCAGAAATGGCTAGCTGCTCCCCAATATCTGTTTTTTCTTCCTCTTGGGTACACAGCTAGGCCTCGTTTCCCAGCCTTCCTTGCACTAAAGTAGTAGCCATGTAAAGTGACTTCCAGCCCATAGAATATTAGTGTAAGTGCCATGCATCACTTTCAGTCTGGGCTCATAAAACCAACAGCATGTGTGTTTATGTGTTATAATGTTTCCTCCTCCAGCTCACTGAAGTGGAGACACCTGATAAGCTTAAAAGATATGTATGGGGTATGGTAGGACCTTTTTCAGCCTGGATCCCTGAGTTACTACATGAGTAAGGCTGCACCACCTACCTATTCACGTGCTCAGTCGTGTTATGTAAATAAGAAATCAATTCCTATTATGTTTGAGACATTTAAGTATTGGGCCTTTTTGTTATGGCAGTTCCCCTACTCAGACCAACATAATTCTACTCCATGGTAATACTGGAGATGAACATAGGGGAAAATACCTTTTCTGGGGCCACACAGCTTTAGTATTCTATATCCCATTTGTGGGAGTTTAGGAGTTCAGGGAACTGCCTTTATGTCTGAGTAGTCACAGGCCATTGTTTATTAACCTTGGGTTTTCTTCAGTAATACAATTCCTGTAAGAACTCAGTAGGCTTCAGGTGCTTCCAGTCAATTCCACGGGCTAATAACACAGCCAACTATTTTTTCTAGAAATAGACTGTGAGTCTGAGAATTCCTGACTCTATGCCAGGGACTTCTACATGTTTCAGGTCCTCCTAGACCTCAGATTAATGACCTCTGCCCTGAAGCAATTTAAAACAATAACCTTGGGTAGGAAGGCAATACCCATAATCCAATCATTGCCACTGGGTTTTTCTCTTTGTCAGGCAGAAAAAAACTTTTATAAAAATTGTTTAAGACAGGCATGGAAGATTAAGCTTGTCTTTTGGCTCAAATTTATCTGCTGCTGTTGCTAAATCTCCTGTTTCCCTCTTTAAGATGGTCCATCCTCAGTACTAACTTGCTTCTTTCCCATGGAACCTCACTGAAAGACACCCTTGATGTTCCTATCACTTTACCTAAGACCAAAGCCTCCCTAGGTCTATGGTGTACGTTCAAGAACAACAGATGGTGTAACCAATTGTTTTACAACTGCATAAAAAGCATCACAACCTCTCAGCCAGGTACATCCCTGCCATCTACCAAACTTTTTCTATTTACCCATTTCCACATTTTAGCCTCTGTTAATTTCAGCATCACACTGCTGCTTAAGACATCTGTATCAATAGGGTTTTTAGTTGCCAGAATAAGAAACCAAATCTATTTGATTTAAAGAGAAATCAAATTCACTAAAAGGATATAGGATAAGAATCACATGGGGATGAAAAACCAGGATCAGAGATCAGGAACAATTCAGTCAGGGACAATGGCAGAAATCACATGCAGAACTGGCTGGGTGAGAACATAATTTCCACTGCCACTAACACCATGCAGCTCGCACTGCTGACACCACCAGTATGGAGCACTGGGTGCTGCTGCTGCCACTGCTACTGGTACTGCTCTGGGAAACTAATCTGCCTCCATTGCCCCTGCCAGAAGGATGATTTCTTTGCCATTCCACATTCCAGATCCCAATCTCAATGGCTGAGCCTAGGTCTTGTGCATACTCCTAACCTACAAGGGAGGCTGGAAAAATAGGATCTGGTATTGATTTCTAACTCTAACTTGTAGAAACAGGAACTCCCCCAATTAGACAAGTGGCTCAGATACAAGGCAGCCAGAAAGAATAACAAATATCTCCTACTGTTCTTTTCAGCAGCTTTAAAATGTGCTATCAAAACTTATTTTTTTCTAACGGAAAATTAAAACCTACCTTTCATGTTAATTCATTCAGCAAAACTTTTTTATGCTTTTCATGTATCAGACTCAACGATTAGTTGATTTTCTGACCTTTTTATGTCTTTGAGACTGAGAGTTTCCTTTTCTTGGATCTCATTCTGATTGATACTGCCAGGGGTATCCCCAAGATGAGATGCAATCCAGACCACGGCATATTCCTCCAAAAGTTTGAGCCATCCCTCTCACTGGGAGGATTCCACCAGGAGGTGAGTATCCAGAGATGATGTAATTTCAATTCCAATTGACCATGCTTAGAATTTCATTAGAGACACTATAACAAATTTTCAGCAATGTTTATATATGAACCCAGAGCAAAGACCACAGAAGGCTAACACAGTTTGTCTTAGGACACACTTGCAGACCATCTTGAGCCAGCCCTTAAAGCCCTTGTCCCCAGTGTTTTCTTAAAAACTTGATGCCAGCTAATTTCACTGTGATTCACAACCCGTCATCCTTGCCAAAAAGAAAACTCTTCGGGCTAACTATTCTCTCCATATTTTTATACCAATGATTTTCTGTGTTTTCTCTCCCCTGGCTAGCTCCTAATATTCAACTCTCTTGCAATATTTTACATCTTTGGGAAATTTCATTTCATGATGAAGAAAAATTCCGTCTTCTTAATCATCTTCACAGAAGACTCATTACACCTTCCTAAAATCGATTTAAACCTGGTTTTCTCCCAAGAATACGATTTCCCTTAGCCATTTCAAGCAAAACTAATTATTCCTTTTTTTCAGCTCAGGCTTTGGCACGTGTGTGACTGATACGGAGGCGGAGGGAATCTCCAGTACTGCTTCCAAAGCATTGCTCCTCTGTCATTGGGTGAATACCTCATCCTGTGAGATTTAAACCATCCAGCTCTACTACCTTCTATGCCTCACGATAGACGATCTTCTACAAATATATAAAATTTTTCAATTGACTTGCATTCTTTCTCTTTACCCCAAATCCAGCCATTATTTTGGAAAACTTGCCTGTCCATAGGGACAAATGCCCAACATTCTAGCCTCACCTCCATACCCATGTCTGCTTAGTGGGTGTTCTCTTCCCCAGAGTGTTTTGACACTGAAACCTTCAACTCAGATTTCCCATTTTCTAATCATGATATTTTCATGCATTACATCCACCACACTAATTCTTTGACTGTATTGAGATGTTCAGTTGTTTAATCTCTTGATTTTCTCCCAATTCTGTCAGTCTCTGGGTTTTCATTTTCTTCATTGTCTAATCTAAACTCAGGGGCCCAATAACTTATTTTCTTATGTATACTCTCATCTCTCTTGCCTCATTATACTTACACCTTTTCCTCTTTCCCAACTCCCCAGGAAAACCCCCGCTTTATATCATTCTGTTTACTTTGTCAACAGCTCCACCTAGGTTCATACATTGGGTGCTTAATGCTTAAATATTGAATTAATTAAATTAGCTGCACTTGCTAGATAAGACATTACCGTTGCCTCTGACCGTTGTAGAGGTGAACATTTTAGCTGCCTTTGGGTTGCTGGGAATTTGCTACAATCAGCTTGCCATTACAGCCTCTTCTAGAGAATCTTCGTTGATCTCTCTCTAACAGTGCATTATTATCAATGGTCAGCTACAAGAAATGGAATTTATCTGAAGCAAATTCAGTGCAGTTATGAATAATTCTTTTCAACATTTTTAGTAACTTTTCTGTTTTAGAATGTGGAAGATACAAAACATAAAAATTGATTCTCTACATCTAGACACACATAGAGCTTGCAGCATTGAAGCTGAATCTTGAACGCTGAATAGAAGGTCTTCTGGGAGGAAAGGTGAAAAAGAAATTTCAGGCAAAATTATATGCAAACTCAGAGGGTGTGGAAGTGTATGTGTTTGGGGAAGGGCTGTGGAAGGCAAGCCACATTTTATAAGTGCCTATTTTTGCCTGCTCTGCATAAGGCACTTTCTATATATTATCTAGCAAGCAGTTCAGTGAACTTGAAAATAGGGAATCTGGAAGAAGAAGGTGTTGGAAGTCTGGAAGATGAGGCTGGAAAGTCAGCATATTGCAGTGTTCTGAAAGACCTTACATGTAATTTAAAGCTTTTAATTTTACTTATAGGTTATGGAAGTCACTTTAGGATTTTAAATAGGGAAAGACATGATCATATTTACATTTTGGGAAGATCAGTGCTGACATAAAGTAGGAAGAACCCAAGCTGTTTAATGGCATGAGCCACATATATCTACATCACTACTCTTTCCCCCAACACTGTTGTACTCAACATTCAATAACAAGTTGATTAATGCATAAATTAATAAATGAGACTGAAAGTAGAAAGAATAATCAGGAGGCCTTTGCAACAATTCAGGTGAGGAAAGGCTGATCTAAGGCCATAATTGTGCAGGTGGAGAAGAGAGGCCAGAAAGATGGGGTGGGGGGAGACTGGATTTGAGATTTAAATGGGAGAGAACAATTCAAGATGACTAAAAGATTTTGATGCTGGGTAATTCCTTTTGGTCTTGTAGTAACAATCCCTTCTCCAGAGGATTTTATATCATCCAATTTTAATGAGCTAATATGTGTAAAACATTATATTAATGAATGAAATACTCTTGGGGAGTGTGTTTGCGAGCCACAGAACCTACTAAAGTTGAAGCTTAAATACATCAGTGGTTTTATTTTCTCACATAAAAAAGTCTGAAGTCAGGTGGCCCAGGACTGGTATGGAATTCCAAAGTGTCACTGTATTTGTCAGTATTTAAAACAAAATACCGGGAACTGGGTAATTAGTAAGAAATGATATTTATTGCTTATAGTTTCAAAGGCTGGGAAGTCCAGAGTCCAGGGAACATATCTGGTGAAGGCCTTGTTGGTGGTGACAGTGACGCAGGGTGTCACATGCAGAATGGCAGAGAAGAGAGAGAGCTACCTCTTCACTCCTTCTCCTTGTAAAGCCCTCCGAACCACACCCATGACCACCGTTAAACCATCAATTTATTAATCCATCCACTAGGGCATGGTCCTCACAATCTAATCACCTCTTGAATACTCCACCTTTCAACTATAATAATAGTATTTCCCACCCTCAACAATGACAGTGGGGGTCAAGTTTCCAACACATGAACTTTAGGGGCCATAATTCAACCCACAGCAGTCACCAAGGAATCAGTTCTTTCTAGATTTCAGCTCTGCCATTTTTCTTAATGTATGGATTTCCTCATGGCCGCCATGTTGGGTGCATATTCCATGAAGTATGAAGAAGAGAACTGAAGGGCAGAGGGTTCTTGCTGGCTGATTCTGCTCCTATTTGTGGTGTTCCCCAAAGCTCCACCAAGTGGGCTACTGCTTCATCACATTGTCCCCGGATGTAAGTGTGGCTTAGAAAACCAATTGTTTTCATCACACACATTACAAACCAGAAAAAACAATCAGGGCTCTCTTAAAAGCAAAAAGCGCTGACTAAATATGAGCAGGTGATAATTAGCAGTGTCTGCCCTAACACTGGAAGAGGGAGGTGATACTGTATCCTAATGGTTTTGACAACCTCTGTCTTAGAAACACCAGAGGTTTCTCTGGTGCTTCTTTGTGGTGCTCACAAGAACAGAGGGTTCAAGTTGATATTAAATTTCAGAAAATTGAATGAGGGTGTCATAGAAAAGTGTTTCTTTCGTTTATGAAGAGAGCCTGGTTCATCTCCTTAGTTCCTGAAGACACAATTTTCCCATTCCTGTATGTACCTCAATCTGTAGGCTGAGAACACACGACTACATCCCCTTTGCAAGGGAAAGTTCTTCCATTTCACCTTTCATCCCAAAGTCTTCTTGCAAATACCTTGTTCCACTGGTAATCCAGTGGAAATACTGGAATCGTATTTTTTTCCACACCCCTAGTTTTACTAACATTTTATAATTGGTTCCTCTTTAGTTATCTAGTTGCTTTTACCTTTTAAATATATAATCTCTGCCTTATCCTAAAAAGAAATGAGATTATAGATACTGTGTATAGTCAGTTTCTGGTCAATAACTATTTATTGTGTCTACTGAGTCTACTGTGTCTATGTGCTATATAAACTTCTCTAGAACTTGGATCCTTTCTTCCTTTGGGCATGGCCCAGACCTAGGCTGCCAGCTTGGACTATCAAACCTAACACTTCAGGCCCCTCCTGCCAAACTCTTTAGATTCCATGACCATAGCCTTTGGTTATGAAAAAGAAAAAAGCAAGGAAGCTTCGTGTGTGTAGTGAGAGACCATTTGGACGGGAAGCATTACATTGACAGAGGATGAGAGATATACCTATTAGCAGAGATGAATCAAACCATTAGGTGACTCATGTGTACATTCAGCATGATTGGTTGTGTCTGTCCTACAGGAGAAATGCTTGCTTCTCTGACAATAGTCTTGTGTCAAGGAAAATGCTCTTATAGATTACTACCCTTTTGGAGCACCAGTGTCACATCTTACCCATCCTGCTTTTAGTATGAAGCAAAATGTAGAAATAAAATGATTTAAATAAATGTAGCCACACAATCTTGCCCGGAGATACACTGAAAAATTAGGCTCTCTGTCAGGGGAAAGATTTTCACCCATTTGCTCGGTAATTTAACTTCTCTCTGACCTCCATTTTAAGACATACTGATGCTATGGTTCTTCCGCCAGCCAGTTAAACTCGTTTTTCAGTGGGTTAGGAAACTGAGATTGCTTTATCAAGATCAACACAGGAGAATAGCGTACTCCATGTGGCTAGAAAACTGGCAGCTTTTTTTCTTCTTGCTTCTGTGACTGAATAGAGTTTTTAACTCAAAATTAATCTGTCCGAAGAAATGAGGTTACAAGTGTACAAACTGTCTTTTCCAAAGAGTCCCCCAAGCAGCATTTGGTAATGTTGAATGATTACATAACTAACTTGTACTTAAAAGGAGGAGAAAGTGTTTTACTCATGTTGGAATGAAATGACTTACAGAAGAGGTACTCTATTTAAGTTCAGAGCATGAAGGGGTATCACAGTTATAACAAATCTGGAAGACAATGATAAAGATATCATCACATATCATTTGTGTGCCTATTTAAGACTTTCTGGCACATTCCTTGGCTGTTACAAGAGTTTTGATTACCAGGGTTGTGGAGTTATCATGCAACGTATAGATTTCTCTTTAGAAAATAATTCTAAACTGCAAATCAAACCTGAACTAATAGTAGGTGTTTGGTGTTCTTGATTGGACAAAAAGCCTTAACAAATTGCAAAGAACATGTCAAAAGACAGATTGAGTTGGTTTGCTGAATTCAGGGAAATGCTTGGTCTGACAGTAAATCAATTGAAATACCTGCAATTGAAAGATTGTATTACTAATTCTCTTTACAATTTATCTTTCTTTTCTCATCTCTTCTAAATAAAGGCTCAGAAATTACTGCCTTTGCCAATGAAGTGACCCATTTGGCATGTAGCTTTTCTGAAACAGGGATGGCTAACTGGCAAAACTCTTAAGAAGGACAAATTCTGCTTCTGAAAATCAGCAGATTTTGTTTTGTAAGTTTCTTCACAATTATGATATATGTAAGATGAAACACGCAGAAGTGATGTATTCTAAACTCTAAACATTTAAAAGAAATTCAGAAATCTAGATGGGTAGAGGCAAATCTTTTGGCAAGAATGTATCAGCTGATTCATTTCATTGAGAATGGGCATCGTTATGTCTGGGTTTCAGTAGATTGAGTTTGGAATATTGCCTCATTTATAAGGGTGATAAATTATAAATATGAAATTATAATACATAATTATTACTCAGAACTATCTTCCTGAGCTAATTGTTTGCTTGTTTTTTTTCCTACAAAAAATAGCTGAGGACAAATAAATGACATTTACTACGTAAAGGATGAAATATTAAGTCCATTTGATTTTGTATGTGCTCTGCCCAAATTTTAAAAGATGATCTATTTGATTGTTTCATGTCATTTGATTATAGTACATGTCCTGAAAAAAAACCTCAAAAATACTCCTAGCATAAAATTAAAAAATAAAGTAGAACGACAAAAACGAAAGAAAGAAAAAGGGGACTGAAAATTGGGAATGACACATAAAAGATAACAATCAAATGTAGGAGGACCTTGTTTGGATCTTGATTTGATTACACACAGTATGTGAATGAGATAATCTTTGAGATAATCTTTGAATTCTGAATGTGAACTAGGTATCAGGTGATATTGAGAAATTATTATTAATTCCGTTGGGCTTGATAATGGCATGGAATATGTGTGATATGGTGTGTGTGTATATATATGTGTGTATATATATATCATGCTATATATATGCTTTATCACTTAGAGATTCACAGCAAAGAATTCATAGCTTAAATGGATAATATCTGGAGTGTGCTATAAAATATTCTAGAAAACAAACAGAAAATGTGGGAGGGCATAAATAAAAACAAATTTTAGAATATCATAATTGTTCAAGCTGGGTGATGAGTACAAAGGTATTCATTTTTATACTGTTCTTCCTGATTCTATCCATATTTGAAAACTTTACACACAAAAAATTATAATCTCAATTCATTGCCTTAGAAAAGAGTGGATAAACAACTTCCATTTTTTATTACTTCAGGCATCCTTCATAAGGAATTTCTTTTAGTGCCACATACGTAAAGCTGAAGTCACTTTTGCCCGGGGTAATTTTATTTTCTCTGTCTATGGTTGTCAGAGACCTAGAGGACAAGCTGATCGCAGCATTGTAGCACTAGGTTTACACCAGTTCAAACAGGCTACTAGCACCACATATGTGCTGGTCTGCCCCAGGCTACAGTGTATACCAGGGGAGTGGCAGGATTTACTTCTCTTTCTGTTACCTCTGCAGAGATGGAGAGAGGAATGCCTGGGCTCAGGAGCCCCTCTCATGTCTTTAGCAGCTATTGAGAGAACTCAGGAATCCCCTCCAACTGCTATGCACAGTGTGCATGAAAAAGAAGAGCAATCCCATTCTCACTGTGAGGAATGCATAGGCAGAGAAGTGTTCTTGGCATTCTCATATTGGAAGAAGTGATATATTTCCTCATAGAAACCAAAGCATTGTTTCCACAGAATTAATTGATATTGCGTGGAGGAGCATCAGGAGTGGGAACATGTCAGATAAGTTTGTGAACTGCTTGGTTAAATACTATAGGCACTCCTTTCCCCACATAAGTCATAGGTGTGTAATACCTTAATGCATATGACAAATCTACTTAGGAGTACATATAGGGGACACTGAACACAGCATTTCCTAAATTGTTTTACCATTAACTCTTTTTCTGGGAACATGATGTGAGACTAGTATTTCTTGGAACACACTTTTGAAAATTCTGCCCTTCACCAAACTGTTTTCAACTCAAGCCTCAAGTGTACTGTGGGCTCTTGGCTTTAGTCTCCTTCTGTGCCTACCATAGCCATGTTAAAGTTCCCTTGTACATCAATTTGTCAAATAGCACCGATTTATTGAGTATCTACTATGTGCCTACTCTTTGTTTGGTGCTGGGAATACAAAGACGAATAAGAAATATGGTCCCTGCCTCAAAAAGTTCATGCTCTACCAGAGGAACTGGAAACAATGCAAATGATTAGCTTAAGTGTTCACAAGCCACATGAAAATGGTACTAAGCTATGACAAAAGAAGGGTGAGCCTAATTTTGCCCTGAGGGCAGGAGAGCATCCTCTGAACAAGCTGTAGGTGCATTCATTGACTGTCTACCTTGTATCCATTCTCCACCTCCCAACAGTCCCCTTATTTCTCTTTGGTGTTTCCTGGGAAGCTGACTCTATCAGAGATAATCTGCACCTTCCATTCCGCTGAACACGGACAGGTCCAGAAGCAGTGAATGGCCTGCACCATTGTTAGAATGAATTTGGGAAATTATGCCTGGAATGTTGTGATCTTGAATTTTTGTATCTTGTTATGCTGCAGCCATTTCTGGTACTTTGAGAAAAACCAGCCTGGAACAAAGTAGGGTACAAAGGAGGGCAGAGCAAAGAGAATCAAGGAAATTTAGAGCAAGTAAATTAAAGTTTACCCTACCTCTGAACATTTTAGCTCTCTGAGTAACACATTTTCTTTGTTTTTGTCTTAGGTTTTCTGTTTCCTGAATGTGAAACATCTTAAGTGATATATTTCTGGGCCCATGGCTTTGTCTTGTCATTTTCTCCAACTAAAACTAGCCACCTTTCCACTTGTCTGCTTCCTTTTAAAGTTCTCCTATCACCCTATATTCCTCCTGGATCAGCTAAGTTCATAGTGCTCTCTCCCTCCCTTACCACTTATTTTCACTATATTCATTTAGTGCTTAGATACTCCTATGTTAAAACATGTGCACATGCACATGTGTGCAGTCATGTATATGTCTTGTTTCCTAATATGGACCATAAACTCCTTGACAGCAGAGATTCTAACTCATTACATTACATAGAATGCAGTGCCCCATAAACATTTGTTGAATAAATATTAAACTTTTACATCATACCCATTTCCTTCAGTTCTTAGCACAATGGCGGAATTGTAATGGTAATCCACATTTTACTTCTCAGCTGTCATGCCATCTTAGCATCTCCCTGGATTCCTTCTGACCGGGAGTGACTACTTTCTCTCCTGTGCACCCAGAATATCATCACAGTGATGGCATTGCTTCTTTCATTTTTTCCTGACACTTTTCCCCTGCTAGACTGTAGGAATAAAGACAATATTTTTCCATCTTTGATTCCCTAGCACCTTATGAGGTATACAGTAGATACTCAATAGATCTTATTAAAAATAAGAGTGAATTTGCTTATCATTAGTTTTTACATTGGTATTAAAATATTTATACAATCCCACTAATATAATAATCCTTCTACTTTGCCCAAACATATCATGGAACTATATACCAGGCTAAGCAGTAACATGGGCTTCAGTAGTACATTTCTTTCATTCGTTCACAGACAAAGCATATTAGTTCAATAATAATATTATTAGAAAGACTTCTATATCAAGGTTTAGTGCTAGATAATAATTATTTCTATTTCTGGTGACAACCTAACACCACTTTCCTCACTGTGATAAAATGAATTGTACTAAATCTAAGAATCTGTACACAAAGTAGAAGAGACGCAGGTATTATCAAATCCTGTTGAGCACCCTAACTCTTTGATAAATATTGAGTGCACCCAGTGTGGTAGCTATAATAGCAAATGCCTTGAGTGACTTGCCCTAGGAGATAACATTTCATTAAAGCAGCATAGTAACTAAAAGATCAGCTTTCTGGTGAGCCTTGTATCTTTTCCTCATTCCCAGAATTCTTGACTTATCATGGCTTTGTATCTACCTAAGCCTCCTATCCAGACCTCTTGGTCTTCAATAGCACCTTCAAATCACTGCCGTTTTGCTGAAACTGTTGAAAATACTTCTCTTTTCTAAATGCTGCCATTTTCATCAGCCATCAAACTATTCCCTAATTTCCATTGACCAATGCTTGGAAGAGACTCCAATGTTCTTTCCTGAATCACAAAGAATTTTTTTTCTGCTTATAAATACACAATCATGACCACCAATATGCATCAATTCCCTACTTCAGTATTATTTTTAAAGGTAAAGAAAAAAATTCCAACAATACCATATTTGGCAAAATTATCAAAGATTAAGAGCATTTATACTGCATTCTAATAAAGCTATAGCAGCAGATAAATACAGGCCATGCTACTCAAGTTGTGATCTGTGGACAATCAGCCTCAGCATCACCTGGGAGCTCATCTGATAGAAATACAGAATCTCAGGCTCGAACTTAGACCTCCTGAATGAGACTCTACATTGAACATGATCCTCAGGTAATTCTTATGTACAATGATCTTTGAAAGGCACTAGATATAAACATTAAAAGGCCTTTAGACACCAAAATATTTTTAGTGATATTGAAGACAGGTTTTTATTCTTATATTGTGCTTTCTAAGCTTTCTGCCAAAAAATCCTTAATAAATATTACTCCAAAAGATAATTAAAATATAGTCTCAGTCTGCCTAGAGCTCACAAACTTCTAGAGATGACAAACTTCTATGAGATCCCAGAAATAGGTGTGGCTAACTCAATGTGGTTAATGAGGAGAGGCTTTAGTTTTCCCAAACTATAAAAAAAAACCTTGAATATAATATTCCCTCTTGTCTACCTCCCAAGAATGCTGCAATATTTAACACCGTTATTTATGGAACATAGTAACATGCATTGAGAAAGAACTGTGTAACCAACATTCTTGCAAATCACATTTTGATGAAAATTTCTGCTAGCAAATATTTTTTCCATTATAAAATGCTGAAAAGTATGCTCAGATAAACCATAATTACTGGAGACTTTGTAATTATGCATGTGAGCTCAGTGCAATCTGCAGTAGACTATGGGCTGCTTTCACAGAAGGCCGCAATTCCCTGGAGCTGAGAGACACAATATCAGTAACACAATAATCGATAGAATTCTATTGACCAGTTGGCCTAAGCAGAAATAATAATATTTTTAATTGGTTCTGTTTTTAAACAATATTTATTTAAATGTTGCAAATATTTAAATGTTTATTTACAAATATTTAAAATTTATTTAAATATTACAATAACTTTTATTTAGAAAACTGTAGTATTTGTCTAAAAATACAGAGAAATTTGTTATTTCAGTAAATGGACTGCAGATTGGACATTTTACTAGAGAAATAAAAAGTTGGCACTAATTTTACATAGTGATTTGATGCAACACCATCATGAAAAGCGTGTAGTAAGTCCCTCTTTATTCGGGTACTAGTGATGTAGACAAATATGGCCCTACCTACTGGGAACGTATCTACTCGGTATGTTTATGTTTGCCTACTCTAGCCTATGTCAAGCAGGATGGAGTCAAGGTTCCCAGCAGAGTTTATATGTGTGCCAGTATTTTTTTAAGCTATGTTGACAAACTATAACAAAATAAGTAGTTGTTCCTGTTCAGTTAATAATATATTAAGAAATTCCTTGTTTAGGTCATTCTCTCCCATTCCCAAATGCGCATAGCTTCAAAATTTTTAGCAATAAACTATAGAAATTACAGAGGCCTCTGAAAAAACAGAGGAGGCTGAGGACAGAGGAGGCTGTCATATATGGTAACTGGTTCATCAGTGAATATACCAGTCAGTCAATAATATCTTTTTCTACTAGATCAACAACTGGAACTGTAGTTTCAACTTCACTGGCAGGTTATAATGCACTGTGAGTCTACAGGCTAAGTGTAGCTTGAGGTCAAAGAAGTTTGGGCTGTTGCACAGAACAGTGGGAAGAGGCACCAGGGTCAAATAACAGTCTTAGAACTTTTAGCTTGGGATGGTGCTAACACTGGCCAGGACCGATGACTTTGACTGGTAAGACCTCTTCACTTTGCTGTAGATCCTCTGGAGTTCTTTAATCAGAACAGTGATGAGCTAGGATTGTTGCTGTGATGAATGATTAATGAAGTACTTTAAAGTACTGAGGGTTTTATGCATACTACTTGATAATGTATCCTTTAAATGCGTAATCATACAGCAATCACCAGACTCTTCCAGAAAAAGAACACAACAAATAACTCAAAAACACAATCCTAATGATCATCTTTTCTAAAAGATTTCTTTTCCCCTATGAGATATATAAAAAACTCTAATACTTTGAGATTGGTGACAGTTTCTCTTGCTGGTGTATTCTCATTTTAATCTGTGGCAATTGTAGTGTATTTCACTTAAAACTAAATAGGCTCAATTCTTTTTACTTAGCCACCTTGCCCTTCCCAGATATTTATTTGAAACCATGAAGACTTCATCAAAAATCTGATTTTCAGATGATAGAATGCCTACGTAAGGCCCGGGCTAGAGTCCTTCCTAGAAGACCAAGCAGTAGCCCTGGAACCTGAGACAGCATGGAGCAAAGTGGCTGGAAATTCTTAAAAGGGTGATGGTAGAGGGAGCATCTGATGGAGACCAAAAGCATCCTGAGGTTCAGAAGCACATCAGGTAGGTGATGCTGGGAACTGAGGATTTTGGCTACATTACATCCCAAAGTATGGTGTGGGGTTATAGCTTTCTCCCAACTCTTCCATTTCCCTCCATGCTTTTAAAAATTTTTTAAATAGTGCCTTTTGTTGTTTATTTGAAATCCATTTAACCTAGATAAAATAAAAATAGTTAAGACATGTAGTTCTTACTATGTGCCAGTCATGGTGTAAGTGGTTTCTTTTATATAATTAACTCATTGAATAGTACTGACTCTATAAGGTATGTACTTTCCTGCTTTCCCCTTTTACAGACCAGGAAACTGAGGCACAGAGAGGTGAAATAATTTGCTCAAGGACATAGCCACTAGTGGCAGAGCTAGATTACACCCAGGATTTCAACTAATAAATTGTGCTCTTAATTCCTGCTGTCTACTATTTTGTTGTGTAATTCTATATTAAACGTGATACCATACAAAAAACATAAAACATAGGGTCTGCATATAGAAGGTGCTCTGCACAACAAACGTTAGCTCCCCTTATGTAAAATATTGATGCACACTCTTACTTCTAGGGAGGGCAAAGTCCATTATTGCTCAGTGGTTAAGACTGCAGGATCAGCAGTTAGTCAACCTGTGTTCAGAATCCTGCCATCCCTTACTAGCTGTGTGGCCATGGGCAACCTGCATCGCCTCTGTGTGCCTTAGTGACCTCATTTGTAACATGTGATAACAGGAGGAGCTATCTCAGAAGGTTGCTGCAGGGTTGAATGAGATCATGTAGAGTTTTTGCACAATTCTCAGTACATAGTAAACACTCAGTAAGCTTTTTTGTTGTTGTTATATTAGGGAACCTATATAGAGTGATTTAATACCCAGCATTACACTGGGAACATAGTAGACAGTGAGTAAATGACTGAATGAATGTATGACTTAATTAATTTGCCCAAGTTTGATTTGCCCCAAGGATGACTAGGGGCCAGAGAGGTTACATAATATTTTCCTGCTCCCCAGAGGATGCCAGGATGACTCAGCAAGCCCTCATGCTGGCATTTGACAGTGATATGCTAAGCTGCTTGGGCACTGTCTGACTTTGACATGATCCCAACTCTGACATATTTCATGGTTTTAGACACTGACAAACCCAAGCCAGGTTAGTCCCAAGGTGCTGAGAATTGCCGTAGATCAGGGTGTAGCCAGAAGAAAATATGGTTATTACCATCACTCACCAAATGTAGTACATGAGACTTTTTAATGACCAGGCCTTACTACCTGTCAATTATTCCTTTTTAAAAAATATCTGTATATCAAAGACAATGTTTTCAATGCTGTTCTTTTGTGGTAGCCTAAGTTCTGGGAGTACATTTGCAATAACAAAAAGAAAAAGAATACCAATGGTTTAGTATAGTTGTAGTGTTTTGTATACCCAATTCTTAGTTAATTATTGTATTATATTCATTAGTGTCTTCATGCTGTCATTTAACCATTTAATAAATATTTATCAACTACTTATTATATGCCAGATACTGTTCTAGGAATTGAGGATATATCAATGAACAAAACAGATCAAAATTATATCGGTCAGCCAGGCTGTACAATAGAAAAGTAACATTAGAATTATGTTACTTCAATATAGTAATACTTTTCTGGTAATACCATGAAGTTTATAATCAGCTTTGATAACCAAAAGTTCTATGGTTCTAAGTCCCTTATCTTTACTAAGTTAAAAATACAATTGAAATGTTATTGTTTCTATTGAAAATGTATCTATTAAATTGTGGTTCA
Organism: Cynocephalus volans; assembly: GCF_027409185.1. Taxonomy (NCBI): domain Eukaryota; kingdom Metazoa; phylum Chordata; class Mammalia; order Dermoptera; family Cynocephalidae; genus Cynocephalus; species Cynocephalus volans. Next base: position 37,785,225 of record NC_084466.1, on the reverse strand, counting down.
GTTATTATACCTTTCAAACATGATGATAAAACCTGGTAAAGTTAACATGAATAGTTTTTCTATACCAACATTTTGAATATTATTTTCCATGGGCTATTAATAGGTATTCAGCTTAAAATCAAAAATCAAATTTCCTGCTTAAATAAGTGTGGAAAGTCTTCTGTGCCTAATGAATATGCAACTATGTAAGATGACACACAGGGTTTCAGAAACCTGTTGGATCACAGAACCCTCTTTCCAGCAGAACTTTCTGTGGAACAATTGTTTTTTTTTTTAAATTTAATTTAATTTAATTTTACATCTCAAAATACATTGTACTTGATTTTCATGCCCATTTACCTGTTCCTCCCCAACCCTTCCCTGCCTCCCCTGCTTTGTATTTGTGCACTTGGCTTAAATAGTTCAAGGATTTTTTGTGGGTATTCTGTCTTCTTCCCCCCACCCTTTATTTGTTCATGTGTTTATTTATTCATTAATTTTTAGCTTCTACAAATAAGTGAGAACATGTGGTATTTCACTTTCTGTGCCTGACTTGTTTCACTTAATATAATTTTCTCTAAGTCTGTCCATGTTGTCATGAATGGTAGTATTTTGTTCTTTTTTATAGCAGTGTAGTATTCCATTGTGTAGATGTACCACAGTTTCCTTATCCACTCATAGGATGATGGTCTGGTGCCAGCTCTTGGCTATTGTATATAGAGCTGCAATAAACATTGGAGTACAGGTATCCCTTCAGCATGATAATTTCCATTCCTTTGGGTATATTGCCAGCAGTGGGATCACTGGGTCATATGGTAGATCTATCTGTAATTGTTTGAGGAACCTCCATATCATTTTCCATAAAGGCTGCACCATTTTGCAGCCCTATGAACAGTGGATGAGAGTTCCTTTTTCTCCACAACCTCTCCAGCACTTATCATTCTCAGTCATTTGGATGTTAGCTATCCTAACTGGAGTGAGATGATATCTCAGTGTGGTTTTGATTTGCATTTCCCAGATGTTGAATGATATTGAACACTTTTTCATGTGTCTGTTGGCCATTCATATATCTTCCTTTGAGAAGTGTCTGTTCCGTTCCTTGCCCATTTTTTAATTGGGTTATTCGGTTTTATGTTGTAAAGTTATTTGAGTTCCTTGTATATTCTGGATATTAATCCTTTGTCAGATGTATATTTAGCAAATATTTTCTCCCACTCTGTGGGTTGTTTTTTTACTCTGTTGATTGTTTCTTTTGCTGTGCAGAAGCTTTTTAGTTTGATATAATCCCATTTGTTTATTTTACCTTTAGTTGTCTGTGCTTTTTGGGTCCTATTCATGAATTCTGTACCCACTCCTACTTCCTGGAGTGTTTCCCCTATGTTTTCTTTAAGGAGTTTTATTATTTCAAGATGTATATTTAATTCTTTAATCCATTTTGAGTTGATTTTAGTATATGGTGAAAGATACAGGTCTAGTTTCATTCTCCTACATATAATTACCAGTTTCCCCAGCACCATTTGTTGAAAAGGCAGTCTCTTCCCCAGTATGTAGATTTGCTGCCTTTGTCAAAGATCAGATGGCTGTAGGCATATGGCTTAATTTCTGGATTCTCTAATCTGTTCCATCGACCCATGTGTATGTTTTTATGCCAGTACCATGCTGTTTGGTTATTATAGCTTTGTAATATAGTTTAAAGTCAGGTAGTGTTATGCCACCAGCTTTATATTTTTTTTGCTTAGGATTGCTTTGGCTATGCATGGTCTTTTGTTTTTCCATATAAATGTCTGGATAGCTTTTCCCATCTCAGAGGAAAATGTCATTGGAATTTAGATGGGGATTGCATTGAATTTGTAGATCACTTTGGATAATATGGACATTTTCATAATGTTAATTCTTCCAATCCCAAAGCATGGAATATCTTTCCATCTTCTTGTGTCCTCTTTAATTTCTCTCAACAGTGGTTTGTAGTTCTCTTCGTAGAGATTGTTCACATGCTTAGTCAGCTTTATTCCCAAATATTTAATTTTTTTTTGGTGGCTACTGTAAATGGGCTAGCTTTCTTGATTTCTTTTTCTGCATGTTCACTGCTGGAGTATAGAAATGCTACTGGTTTTTGTGTGTTGATTTTGTACACTGCAACTTTGCTGAAATTGTTTATCAACTCTAGGAGTTTTTTCATAGAAGCTTTAGGCTGTTCAGTATATAGGATCATATCATCTGCACAAAGGGACAGCTTGACTTCATCCTTTCCAATCTGGATGCCCTTTATTTCCTTCTCTTCTCTGATTGCTCTGGCTAGTACTTCCAACACTATGTTGAATAGGAGTGGTGAGAGTGGGCATCCTTGTCTAGTTCTGTTCAGGATGATATTGGCAGTGGGCTTATCATATATGGCTTTAATTATGTTGAGATACTTTCTGTCTATGCCTAACTTGTAGAGAGTCTTTATCAAGAAAGGATGTTGAATTTTGTCAAATGCTTTTTCACATCAATAGAAATGATCACGTGGTTTTTGTCTTTGCTTTTATTAACATGGTGTATCACATTTATTGATTTGCGTATGTCGGACCAACCTTGCATCCCTAGGATGAATCCCACTTGATCATGGTGTATAATTTTCTGTATGTGTTGCTATATTCTGTTAGCTAGTATTTTATTGAGGATTTTTGCATCTATATTCATCAAGGATATTGGCCTGTAGTTTTCTATTTTTGATGCATCTTTGTCTGGTTTTGGAATCAGGGTGATATTTGCCTCATAGAATGAGCTTGGGAGAATGGCCTCTGTTTCAATCTTTTGGAACAGTTTGTAGAGAATTGGTATCAGTTCCTTTTTGAAAATTGGGTAGAACTCTGTAGTGATTCTGTCTGGTCCTGGGCTTTTCTTTGTTGGGAGCCTTCTGATAACAGCTTCAATCTCTTTTATTGTTACCGGTCTGTTCAGATTTTCTATATCTTCTTGCTTCAGTTTTGGTAGCTTGTATGCATCCAGAAATTCATCCATTTCCTCCAGATTTTCAAATTTGTTGGCATATAGTTGTTTATAGTAGTCTCTAATGATTTCTTGCATTTCTGAGGTGTCAGTTGTAATTTCACCTTTTTCATTTCTAATTTTTCTTATTTGGGTCTTTCTTCTTTTCTTAGTTAGTCTTGCTAAACATTTGTCGATTTTATTAACCTTTTCAAAGAACCAACTTTTTGTTTCATTGATCTTTTGTATTGTTTTTCAGGTTTCTATTTCATTTAGTTCTGCTCTGATCTTAATTATTTCTTTCCATCTACTAACTTTAGTTTTGGATTGTTCTTGTTTTTCTAGTTTTTTAAGGTAAAGTGTTAGATTATCTATTTGCCATCTTTCCATTCTTCTGAAGTAAGCATTTAATGCAATAAATTTCCCCCTTAAAACTGCTTTTGCAGTGTCCCACAGGTTTTGGTATGATATGTCATTATTTTCATTTGTTTCAAGAAATTTTTTGATTTCCTGTTTAATTTCTTCTTGGACCCACATGTCATTAAGTAGAATGTTGTTTAATTTCCATGAGTTTGTATAGTTTTCAGAGTTTGATTTATTATTGATTTCTAATTTTAATCCATTGTGATCAGAAAAATACATGGAATAATTCGAATTTTTTTGAATTTGTTAAGACTTGCTTTGTGACCTAACATGTGGTCTATCCTGGAGAATGTTCCATGTGCTGATGAGAAGAATGAATATTCTGAGGCTGTTGGATGGAATGTTCTGTAGATATCTACCAAGTCCAATTGGTCTAAAGTATTGTTTAGATCTTGTGTTTCTCTGATGATTTTTTGCCTAGATGATCTGTCCAATGATGAGAGTGGGGTGTTCAGGTCCCCCACTATTATGGTGTTAGTGTCTATTTCTTTCTTTAGATCTAATAGTGTTTGCTTTGTAAATCTGGCTGCTCTGATATTAGGTGTGTATATTTTTTTGATTGTTATGTCTTCTTGATGGTAGATCCTTTTATCATTATATATTGGCCATCTTTATCTCTTTTAATGGTTTTTGCTTTAAAGTCTATTTTATCTGATATAAGAATAGCTACTCCAGCTCGTTTTTCATTTCTACTTGCATAATATATCTTTTTCCATCCTTTCACTCTTAGTCTATATGTGTCTTTACAGGTCAAGTGAGTCTCTCGAAGACAGCATATTGTTGGGTCCATCTTTTTAATCCAGCCAGTCAGTCTGTGTCTTTTGAATGGGGAATTTAGTATCTTTACATTCAGAGTTATTATTGAAAGGTGCTGATTTATTCCTAGCATTATACTGATATTTGTTTAGATGTCTTAAGTATCTTTTGTTCCTTTCTTTCAAATTTTCTGTTTGTCTTATATATTTGTTTGTTTCTTGGGGTGATAGATAAACTATTTTTTCTCTTTTGTTAGCATTTTTGTTTTGCTGGTATATATTGTTATTTCTTGTGTATTCATGGTAGTGATGGTTGTTTTTGTGGTATCAAACCCAGTACTTTCTTGAGAATTTCTTGTAGGGCTGGTCATGTGGTAATGAACTCCCGCAGTTTTTGTTTGTCTGAGAAATATACTATTTGTCCTTCATTTCGGAAGGATAGCTGTGCTGAGTAAAGTATTCTTGGGTGGCAATTTTTGTCCTTTCGTGTTTTGAATATATCATCCCATTCTTTTCTGATTTTAGAGTTTCTGATGAAAAGTCTATTCTGATTAGGGCTCCCTTATAAGTGACTAGCTGCTTCTCTCTTGCAGCTTTTAAGATTCTCTCTTTGTCTTTGATTTTTGCCAGTTTGATTATCACATGTCTTTGAGAGGACCTTTTTGGGTTGAATGTGTTTGGTGATCTTTAGGCTTCCTGAATCTGGGGATCTGTGACTTTCCCTATACCTGGAAAGTTTTCTGCTATTATCTCATTGAGTATGTTTTCAATGCCATTTCCTTTTTCCTTCCCTTCTGGAATACTCATGATTCAGATATTTGAGCACTTAAGGTTGTCAGTTGTCTGTCCTAAATTTTCTTCAATTGTTTTGATTCTTTTTTCTTTTTTTCTGGTCTGTCTGTGATAATTCAAAAATAGCCTGTCTTCGAGGTCAGAAATTCTCTCTTCTGCTTGTTCAAATCTGCTGGTTAAACTCTCTGTTGTATTTTTTTTATTTCATTGAATGAGTCCTTCAGCTCCACAAGTCCTTCAGCTACATTCCTTTTCAAGGCATTCATTTCTTTGTACATTTCTTCTTTCAGATCCTGTATGTTTTTTCTCATTTCATTGTGTTGTTTCACTGAGTTTTCTTGTACCTCATTTAGTTTCCTTAGAATAGTTACTATAAATTCCTGTCTGTCATTTCAAAGACTTCTTGTTCTACAGGATCTAGTGCTTGAAAGTTATCAATTTCCTTTGGTGGTGATGTACTTTCTTGATTTTTCATATTTCTGGTTTCTTTCCTTTGGTGTTTTGTCACTGTGGCTGGGGTTATCACAGTTCACTTGATTCACCCTGATGTCTGGCTTGGATTCTGAAGGGTCTACTGCTTCCAGACAGCAGAAACTAGTTTGGACCAGAAGTCCCGCCTCACCTGCCTTCACCAGCTTGTCAAGCTCAGGGCTTGGAAGCCCATGCCTCTCAGGTGGCTCATGGAGTTGGAAGGTCTGTGCTGGAAGTCCCGCCCTGGCCCTGTCTGCCTTCTTTGGCCAGCAGACTCAAGCGTGTGGGCCCAAAAGCTCTAAAGCTCTAAAGTCTCTTTAGGAAATGGGGAGCAACCTGGACTGGGGTCCCGTTTGGGTGGCTGCTGTCTGTTCTAGCACAGATTTCAGGTCTTCTGTCACTGCTCCTCAAAAGCTTCAAATTGGTCACTCTGTGGGAGAGAGCAACACCAGGAACTGACTACTCTGCCATCTTTGGAACAATTGTTTTACTGAACACATTTTGGAAAAAATATTTGCTAAGCTTCTTCTATAATTTATTGGCAGGGCATAAAGGAATTATAGACAATGATAGGCTCATAAGAAAAACTGAAAAAAGCAATTTTTTATCTGGTTTTGTAAGATGAACAACAGGGCAACCAAACTGCAGCCTAGATTAATAGCTTTCCTTCCTAAACAATATCTATATTTGGTACGTGTTTATTATAGCAGGGAGGCCATAGGGACACTTTGCTTTATCAATGGCAATGACATATCTATACCTGCTTTATTTCATGTATCTGACTCTGTACGTGGAATTGTACCCACTCAACATCCTCTATACTCAGTCCTCTTCTGTTTCTAGGCCTGTTTACACTGCCAAGTGTGGGAACAAATTTTGTTTTGTTTTGTTTTTAGAGTAGGTAATACATTCACATGATTCAAAATTCAAGAGATACAGAAGAGTGAAAGATTTCTCTTTTACCTCAGTTCTCTGACCACTCAGTTCAACAAATGTTGCTAATTTTTGGTGTATTCACATAAACAACATATGCATATATTTTTTATCCACCCACTCCTATATTCATACATTATACATACTTTCACACATTTTCTGTCTTAACAAGTTATATTGGAAATTATTTTTGACCATCTTTCAAAGAGCTTCCACATTCTTTTTCTTAACATGTGCAAAGTATTTCATTGAATACATGTGCCCTTAGTTATTTAACTAGTACACTATTGATTAACATTATTATTTCCAATATTTTGGTATTGCAAAGAGTAACCTTGTCACATAACTTGATTCACATGCTTGAGAGTATATTTTTCATATGCATTTCTGAAGTGGACTTACTAAGTTAAAAATATGTACATGAGAAATTTCATAGATATTGTCAAATTACCTTCCACAGGGGTTGTACTAATATGCACTCCCACCAACAATATATAAAAGTGACTTTTCAGCTCCACTCATGAAAATGGTGCACCAAACTTTTTGGTCTTTGCAAATCTAATAGGTGATAAATGGTATGTTACTATAGTATAAATTTAGAGTTTATCTCTTGAAGAAATGACTTTTTTTCACTGAAAAAGTTTATAGAAATCATTTAAGAATTGATTGCATATTTCCCTTGCCTTCATGTACAGCTTATACTAAAGTTCATTTTTCTTTGATATTTAACTGTCATCATTACGGGCATTAATTTTGTGCTATAATGCAGTGATCCCTTTAAGGGGTAGTGATGAGTGGAAGCTTTTTGCCATGAGTGGGACTGGGTTCTGAACACCGTGCCTCCATTGTTCTCTGACTACTCAATTTCCTTCAGCTGTTACTCTATGTATGTGCATATTCTCTTGGTTTCTAATCTGTTTCCTTAATTAATACTTTACCATCTGAAGGAAGCTTCAAAATAATAATTATAATAGCTACCATTTATTAAGTGTCTTTTATGTTTCCGGTAGATGTTTATATGCATGATCTACTAAATCTTCATAGAGACCTTATAAGGTAGATATTATGAATTACATTTTCCTGTTGAAATAACCCAGGCTATGGACAATTTATAAATAGGAGAGCTGGACCATATCAACTTTTTCCTCAATTCGGAAGAAAGTGTGTGAGCTTTGTACAACTGTTTTCCTCACTGTTCAAAGATCTTTTCCTCCACTTATGGTTGGATTCTCTGTGCTCTTGGAGTCTGGGGTTACTCTACAAGTGACCTCTGGAAGCACAGGGCACCACTGCACATTACTTTACACTCAATATGCTTTTGAAGCCAGAAGCTAGGAATATCTTAATGTGAACCAAAATAACTAAAAAGCCAGGTCAGCAATCATTTTAGCAATAAATGTCTGCTTCATTATATTGTGAACTCTCTTTCTAATTAATTCCCTTTTCAAAGGATTTTATGTGAAGCATGTGACAAGCAGTTTATTTTGTTTTTGAATTAGCAAGGAAATTCAAACAGCTTGGCATCTGTGGCATGCAGGTGGCAGATTTATCATTTCCTATCTGGCTAAGCCACATCTGAGGTTTTTCTATCATTGCTTTTATCACAAGATAGGATTTTTCTTCATGACCACTCTTAGTACCATAAGCACATAAATGCCCAAAGCTCTGAAAAATCCTTGTACTTCGTTGACTTAAATTTGTTTTCTTTCTACTTACATTGAACAAACTAGCTCAGTGCATTCTGATGAAATCCTGGGAGAAGCTCATTTCCCCTCTTGTATTTCAGTGTCCAATATCTGTCTCCCAGGTTAATGAGAGCCACGTGCTTTTGCACCTGGGATTCAGGTCTCCTGAAATGAGGACATAAGTGGTCTTGGATTTTTCCTGGCATTTCCCTGAAGATATTCTCACTGGGTGGCTGCACAGCTCTAGCAACCATGCCTATTTAGAAGATAGATTAGGAGGTACAGAGCCCCTAACTCACATAAAGGAGTCATTCCATAACACCCTTCAAAGCAAAACTCCTTAGAACATCAGAAAGGCCAATTCAAGGGGAGGTATTTGGTATATGTAAGCTGTAAAATTTTACCTTTTTTCCACTTCCATTCAGTAATTTTACCTTCACCACCTCTGCCTTAAAACCAAGAATGATTTAAATTCCCTCTTTCAAAATTTTATGATTTCCATTTTTAGAAGAAATTGTGAAGGATTGGGATTTTCTCCTTTCAATTCAATTCACCTACGTTACCTGGGCATCAATGGCTTTAAGGTTGATGGTCCATTTTAAAACCTCAGCAGACACATTCGAACTTATTACAATAGGCCTTGTAAATGAAAGACAGCAAACCTATGAGCACTTGAGGAATTTGTCCTTTCCCAAAGAGCAGAAGAAAAAATCAAGAGGAGTGCCTTCAATTTAGACTACATTTTAATCCTTTCTTTTAAAAAAAAAAAAAGAAAAAGAAAATAGTAACAAATGACTAATACTGGATCTACAATATAAGCAAATCAAGCAGTCTGTTAGATAATACAAAAAATTACTGTCAGTAACTGGTTGTTCCAGTTCAATTCCATCTGCAAACTATGATGAGTATGTTATTTACAAATCCAGATTTTGTTAAACTCCTCGGAATAGAAGCAACATTTTAAACTAATGTTGGGTATTGATCTTCTCTTTCAAATATTACTACAGCCCCTGGTTTTGCTTTTAAAATGTCACTTTCCAGAAATCTAAAAACACCCATTGGGTCTGTTAAAAAGATATTATGAATTTGTAAGGTGTTGAGGCTCTGTAATATGATTTATGAATGTTTATTATGCTTTGGTTTCACAAAGTGTGAGATGTGATTACAAGGTAATGAAATGGGTTTTTGTATGTGGTGTGAGAAATCAGTCTCATTACTTTGTATTTCTATAGTTTGACACACATATTTTATAAAATAGGTGAAAGGTGCCTGTTCAATGGCAAAGCTATGATCTACATTTGGAAGTCTTACATTAAGAGGTGGCACAAATAAAAATTATTTTCACGTCATGGAGACTTTGGGAAGTCTAGTGAAATATGGGCTTCTCCAAATAATTTCAAAAAATCTTAAAATACAAAGAACTTCCAAGAAAACCCATTATGTTGCTGTAGAGTTAATTCTTTTTTCCTGCTGTTTGCTTCCATGTCTCATATTGTTAACACAGACACATGCACAGCATACGTGGGTGTTTCTGTTAGAATCAGATTGGAAGCTCTTTCTTTTAAGGAACTTTCCTCCTTAAAGACACAGTAAACATACGGAAGGATCTGGGATTATAAACCTTGCCCCCTGCTCCCTCCCTCAGTGACTTCCTTCCTTGCCCCACGTATGCTAGTCATGTCCATTTTTTTTTTCCTTTCTTCAAGAGTAAAATCCTGATGATTGCTAATGTGTCCTTATTAGATAAATTAAAACGCTACTTGTATTTGGAACAGAAATGTGCTTTTGTAGTCTTTAGATTTGTTTCTTTGTCTCTTATAGCCTTCTGAAGACAATGGGGTTTCTAAGAGGATGGTGATGTTTTGTTTTATAGAACATTTTGACGGGTTTGTTGTAAGGGAAAGACTTCATTTCTCTTTTTCCTGAAGGAGACATAATTTGAAGAACTGGGTACTCTCTGGGAAGGAAGGAGATGTAAAAAAGTTACACGATACATAATGCAACATCTCATGGTGTCCACAAGCCTCCAATAAAGGTTTTTTGGGGGGGTGGGGGGTGAAAACTGGTGAAGGAGGTGATTTTTGTGCACAGACCAGAGCATGCATTTCTAGAGCCTAGGATTCAGGAACTGGAATAGAGTGAATAGAGCAGAAATTTTGTGGAAAATTTTCTCAATCTTCTCTCTAGGAATGAATGGACACTGTCATAGTCCATTTGTGCTGCTGTAACAAAATTCTTGAGACTGGATAATTCATAAAGAACAGAAACTTATTTTCTTATAGTTCTGGAGGTTGGAAAGTTCAAGGTCAAGGTGTCAGCAGGATCCGTTGTCTGCTAAGGGCTGCATCTTCTAGAGAGGAAGAATGCTGCGTCCTCACATGGCAGAAGGCGAAAGGGCAAGCTAGACAGAGTGTCTCATCAAGCCCTTCAATAAAGGCTCCTAATCTTCTTCACCAGGGGAGGAGCCCTTATGACCAAATCACCTCTGAAAGTCCCCATCTCCCAATACCATCACATTGGCAATACCTGAATTTTGGAGGGGACACATTCAAACCATAACAGACCCCAAATATATGTCGTGTTCTAAGGGCCAAGAGGGGCCTGGATGACATTTGAGTTTCACATTTACAGGTGCTTGAAGAGAGGAGAAAACAAAACAAAAAGGAAACTAATGTTTTTGGTTTGAAGTAGATGATTCCGCACTCCTTACGTTGAATTATTAGCACTTTTTCTACTTACAAGGAAAAAACAAACTGATTCCTTTATTCCTTTTATATAGATGCAGTTGTATCTATAAAAGCCTCTCAAATGACATTTATCTTCCTGCCTCAACTTTCGCTAAAGCATCTTCTTCAAGCCTTTCTTTTTTCGAAGAGTGTTTTGTGGACTTCTTAGGTGACTAGCTAGCAGAAAGGAGACAAGGCCACTGTGGAGAGTGGATTGAGCATGAGGTTTGGACCAGGAGGATCTCCTTGTGGTTTGGCCACTTACAAGTTGTATGATCTTCACTTTTCCAAGCTCTGGTTTCTTTATCGGCAAGAGTATCTCATCAGATTAAATTAAAACGCTATTTAAAATCTGTATCACCCAGATTTCTTTTTTAAATTTACAAACAGCAGAACTTAATTTAGCTAGTTTTAGTAAAACAGAAAGTTATTAAAAATGGTTTACAGAATCTTTGGGAAAGCCAGAAAATCAGATACAATAGCCTTACAGCCGGGAAAAATATTGAATTCACATCCTTGCTGGGTGTGGGCACTGCAGTCTGCACTGAAGGGCTCAGCAAAGGACACTTATTGCTGTGAACCCTGTCTAGAATGACAGGGCTCTGAGCCACACTTCACCACGCCTGCTGTGAAAAGAAAGGCTTTGTGCAGTCTCCTTCCTTCCTTGGTCTCTTCCAAACCCAGACTTGTTTGGATGAATGTAATTGGTCTAGCCTAGGCAATGTGCCTGAGGTGGAGAAACAAAGTTCTGGTTTCTACCCAGGGGTGCAAGACTCACAGAGAGGGAAACTCTACAAATTAAGGGAGGCTCTTTCTGCCTGGTGGCCACAAACATGATATAGCCATCACAATCCAAGAATGTAGATACTTGGCACATAATGAAAACTCAGAAAAAGTATTTACTATCGTTACAACAAATTATTATGAAAAGAAAATAAGAGAAATGATGGTACTCTTGATATGCATTCATATATCCTTTCACTAGCTCTTTCGTACATTTTAAGCACACTTCAGCTAAAAGGTATTTTAAAGAGCACACATGCAACTGTGCATCCTCTTGGAGTATACACTGCAAGACAACATTTTGAGTGCATTAGATGTCTTGTGTTTTCCCCTCTAGCTTCACTTTCTACTCTCCTGCACCCTATTCTGGAAACTAGAACTCTGAACTCTAGCCGGCTTCCTTAGCCTCTGACTTCTGGGTGAGTCTGCCAGTGGGGAACACCAGCAGGGGATCAGAGCGGGGAAGGAAAGTCAAGATAGGATATTTGTTCCCTGGGCTTTTCTCCTGCAGGGAGGAGGAATCACTCTGGGTTGGCTGCATTCCTTGACCTAAAGTCACAGAGACTGTGAAGGGGGAGGTGACAGCAAGTAGTGGGAAAGAAGAATAAACTTCGTGTCATTTGAAACACTACATGTACTAACAGAAATTATGTTTGTGTTCTTTAGCTTGGTTTTCTTGTCTTTTGGTACAAAAGTCTACTGAGTGTGGTGAGTTTTATTAAGTTTTCTCCATCTAAGCTATTTCCATCTTGGGGTTCTACTCCACTGGTTTCATTAGCATGAGGATGGTAACAAGGCTGTCTTGTGACCAGACCTGGGGCACTGCGCTGACTTTTGTAGGTTCCTCACATCTTAACCACACCCTCAAAAGTAATCCCTTTATTAAATTCTCCCCAAATTATATGATTTGACTGTGCCATCTCTTTCTGATCTGGACTCTGATTGATACCCTGAGAAAGGATTGTTAAAACATACTATAGGATATATAGTAATATTTATTTAGAAGTTTTAAAAAATTGTGTGTTTTCTACATCTTTTTTTATTAAGCTATTTTAATTCCAAATGTGGGGACAGTGTGCCCAGTAGAAATTTGGGAAACGTGAGATTTCATTCTCAATAATTAATTAATTTGGTGAACATTTATTTGGTTTCGTCGCTATTCCAGGCCTTGAGCAAAAATTTCAAATAGTAAGATAAATATAACCTGTGTTCAGCTATAAGCCTTGAAGAGATGAAGGCTCAGAAAACTAGAATTAATTTCTTACAGCAAATCTCAAATATATAATAGCTATTGAAATAGAAATAGTGACTAGAATTATTCATGTGGTTATAATAAATAATTGATAACAGGAAGAGAAAACATATATTGTTTAGATTTTTCTAGCTTCTTTTGATGGTTATTTTGAATTATATAAAGTAATTTTGCAGGAAACTTTACAAAATTACAGTTTTTGAAATATACGACTACTGAAAAGAAACCATCCAACTTTCTCTGGGCAACTTGATTTTCATGAGAGTAAAGCAGAGGTTAATTAGTATGCAAAATTAAAACTCCAAGAGTGCATAAGGATCACTCAGTTAAAAACTAATCCTCTCTCTACTTGTTTACATATACATAAACACACACACAGAATACCTCTTAAAATTTTAACTTTATTTTATACTAGTGATATTATTTTTGGTTCTCTCTCTCTCTCTCTCTCTCTCTCTCTCTAAAACTTGGAAAATCCTGTCTCATGGTGAGGTGAGTGTAAAGTAATATATAAATGTTTCCATCCAAAGCATCATTTTATGCAATTATCAAGCAAGTATAATGTAATCGTCATGAAGAGTTTTAAAATTCTGCTGCTATTTTTATCACCCAAATATGAGTGTAAAAGGCGTTTTATGAAATATTTTCATATCCTGTAACTTTTTTTTTTTTGCCTCTGAGGCTCCCCACCCATTTTGTCAATGGCAGTTGTCTCTCCAGGAGGCGGGTGGATACCATCTGGAACAAAGAGGGCATTGATCAGCCTTGGATTTCAGAGCCAACTGAAAAAAAACCATTCCCAGCACAAGAATTGAGACTTTTAGAAAGTGAAAGGGTTTTCTAAAGTGCCAAAGAAGACAAAAATAAATAAATAAATAAATAAATAATAAAAAAGAGAGAGGGGGGAGAGAGAGAGAGAGAGAGAGAGAGAGAGAGATCCCTCTTGTTCTAATATCAAAAGCAAAGATGAGGAGTTTTACTCTAAACCCCAAGCAGAGGGAAAGCGAGAGGAGGAAATGGAGAGGCTCCTGTTCAGAGGGGCTGAAACAGGGGAAGAAATGTGTCCTGGCTTTACCCATAAGGCTAGAGCCCCGGGGTGTGGCAACAGCAAGCATAGGTGGGTGTGACCTTCGAAGGCTATTAGAAAAAAATAAAAGAGAAACTGTGCAGAATCCTAGAACAGTGGGCCTTGTTCGTCTCTCCCCAGGCACTGCATGGGAAGACTAGACACTGCCTCAGAGAAGTGCTGGGTCCAGCGTGGCACATTCTAGACTGGCGCTACTCAAAGTGTGATCCTGGGAAGGTGGGGCCTGCAATCCTTTGTTATGGCCTGCGACCCACACCGAGATAAGTTCTGAAATGGAGAACAAATACCTAGAAACCCTTATGCAACTTAATAGACTAGTTTTATGCCTGTTGAATCAAATAATTTTTAAAAACCGGGGCTTGTATTGGGTATCTCTCTTATTTTATTTTTCTAGTAATTAATTTTTATTTTAATTTACAAAAATATTGGTCTGCAATGCATTGGAGGGAAAACCCAGTATAGAGAATTTGAGCAGCACTGTCCTAGAGGATATGTTACAGAGGCTGACGGAGGAGTCACGTAGGGGGCTAGAAGTCCTGCTCCCCACTTCCCCCTCAACTCTTCACACACACCTGAGTCTCATGTGCCATGGTAGGAATCTAAAAGCATCTGTGTTTGACCCGTAGGGGACATAGAAAGTACCTGGATGGAGAACACATGAGCCAGCTGTGGGAAAAGAGCAAAGGTTCCCCATTGCCACAGACCAGAGCTGGAGCAAGGACTTCACTGATACTCAGGCCCACAGTCTCAATGAGAGCTGAGGTGGGACGGAGCCAGCATGACGACAGCCCAAGAATCCACTAGACCCAGACATCAGCAGCATGGATCACAGGACATCCAGTGACGGACAGACAGGGCATTACTGCAGAGGTCAGTGAGGACCCAATGATCATCCATTCCTGAAATCTCTGAGCATGGCCCCAACATGCTTTCTATCACAGTAACTTATGGTCTTGAAAGTCCCCCATAGATCCAAGAACCATCTTGGGAATGCAGATGGAAAAGAATGGAAAGACAGGATTTATTCCAGAGTGAATGCCCAAATGAGATTATATACTGTCATTCAGCAGTCCTGTTGTCTCTCATTACCCGGCAGTGTGGTAGCTTGGCAGCAAAATTAGATTAAATGTAGAAAATAAAGAAACTACATTTTCTTTCACACATGACTGGTAGTGCGTAAGTTATTGACCCTTGCATACACTGAATAAATTGTAACAATGAAAAATCATGCCTGGCATATAGTACATTCTTAATAAAGGCTTGCAGAAATATTAAAAAGAACTCTTTAGCATATTACATTTCAAAAATAGGCACACCAGCAGAATTAGAATGTTATAGGAACTTCAGAGGCTATCTCTTCTTGGAGGGTGGTACAACCACAGCTTTGTTGCCCCATATTTTAGGTGAAACAAATGAATTATATAAGAGAGTCATGGCCATGTTGATTGACAATAAAATCCTGAGAAGGTGGTCAGATAGAAAAATTTCCTAGTCGTGGGAATAGACCTTGGAGGAGAGAATTAAAAATTAATTCATCTAAAAAGTTTTGCTAGGTTTCCCAAAAGGATGGGGTATAACAGGTAAGAATGATCTGCCCCTTAACTCTAAACAGAGACTTTATCTTTGCAATCCCAAACCCTCTCTCAGGTATTGCCTGTGACTCTTGGAGACATCTAGTAGGCAGTGATCACTAGTAATCTTTTCAATAAACATTTACAGCATTCTAGTAACTGTGCGGGGTGCTGGGGATTTAAAGACAATTAAAGATGATTTTCATATTTAAAGAAGATTCTTCCCACTTTTATAAAGATCACATTCCAGTGACAGAAACAGAAGTGTAAACTGAGAGACTGCACTGTGCGCATGCCATAGCAAGAGAGCAGGAGGCTATGGAAGAACAAAGGTAGGGAGCGGACTAACTCTTTCTAGGCCTGCTCAGAAAAGGGCTCCCTGAGAATGAAGTGATCTTTTGGACTCGGTCTTGCATAATTCAGAGCTCACTGAGGGTGGTTGGTAGATGTGGCAGTTCAGGGGAAAGAAGCAATGAGAAGAGAAAAAAGCTATGCATAAGTTTACCAAGAGTTGATAGGTTTGAGGAACTGAAGATGGTTCTGTGGCTGGAGCCTGAAGCACTTGCTGGGTGTGTTGAGTGGGAACTGAAAAAGTCTACAGGATCACACTGAGTGTCATGGAAGGATTTGGAGGCAGAACAAACTGACTAGAATTTGTTGTAGAAATACTGTTCCAGAAGTTATATAGATAGGTAGAGTGGAGTGGGAAAAGACTGAAAAGAAAGTAAGCGCAGCTTGCAAAAGACCAGGTGAGAGATGATAGGATCTTCTGGCTGCCCAAGTCAGACTCTCTCAGATCTCCTTAAGAAAAAGGGGATCTCTTCGCATGCAACTGGACATGGAAGTCATCAAGACTGGCTAATCTCATATCTGTGGCATGAATGACATGTTATAGAGTTTCTGCTTCTCTCTGTGGTTATGCACCTACCTCTTGATGGAACAACCCACTCCCTCGGTTTTCTTTATTCCAAATCCTAGAGACTGTTTTGCATATTAGTATCATGCTTAACGAGATGAACTTTACTGGAATGGTGGTTAATTTGTTTCCCTTATAGTTCAACCCACTTGGGTGCTAGTATTTTATTTAATGCAGATATACTTGCATGATCTATTTTTTTTTCCAAGTCTATCTGTTTTTTAATAGCTGACCCCTTTCACTCTCTGCAAATACTAGGAAAGCAGTTTTCATTCCTAAGAAGCTTTCTCTTATTAGATTACTTTTTAATGATTAGGAGAAGTGTGTATCTTTCAGCAAGAATAGGGAACCTGTTGGAGCAATTGAGTAGGATACAAGGAGAGATAAGTGTTCTAGCATTTCTATCTCCTGCATTATTTGTAAACCTTTTTTCACATTGGCTGTTGGTGATCTGACTCTTCATTGTTACTGATTGGGTCACAGCTGATTCCAGTAAACCTTTGAAACCACAGAAGGCTGCTCAGGGTAGAAGTCTGGCTGGAGAAATTGACTTAGGAGTCATTGTATATATAATGCAGACCCCAATCTATTGTTTCTATCATGGTTCCTCAATCTTCCATAACCCTACACTAAATTCACGTTTCTTCTAAGGGCCTGTTGCCTGCAAGCCTGCTCCAGCCCTCTATCTGCGTTAGTCACGTCCTCTGGTTGTAAGGTACCATAAAGCTTGCATGTGCCTACATAGCAGAAATCCTTCGCCTCTTATTCCGCTTCCTTTCTCTTCCCAAGCTTGGAATGAATTTCAAATTGTGTTTTGTACTTTTTGGTTAAGCAAATTTAAAATTCATGTCTACATATTCTCTCCTCTCAACTTCTGTACTTTCTTTTTGATATTATCCTTTATTTCCCATACTTCAATTTTGCACATCACTGGATCTACTGCTGCATTTGAATCCTTATGACCAGTCTGCACCTCACTTCGCTCTTGGGGGAAGCAGATGGATGCAGAGACGTGATTCAGAGAGGCCCAGGAGCCGGGAAATCCAGGCTTCTCTGGCTCCTCTCAGATGGTTCCAATTGTTAGTATGACGGTCTTTGCCAAGTAGGGCATTAATTTTAACCATAGAAACCTGGCAAGTCAGACAATTCAGCTTGCTATTGCAATTCAGCTGTGGGGACTATTAGTTTTGGATCTGATTTTAAGTAGTCTCAGAATACTGATTACGAACAGAAAGGGTTACCTGAAGCCAAGTCATGTGGTGGCCCTGTGTTTCCTTATCTGCTTTCAGCCAGGCTACCTGGGACCAGAGCATGTGCTTCTCTACTGCAAACTGTCTAATCGCATGAGAGGTAGTTGTCCAGCTCTGGTGTTCATGAATTTCATTTTCTTTCTTTCTTTTTTTTTTTGCCTTTTTGGTTTTGCTTTATTTGTTTATCCCCAAACCAGTGCATGAACACTGTTGGGAAAAAAAAGAAAAACAATTTGAAAGATCTTGAAAGTCTCTTGGATTTTGACCATGTAAAACCCCTTTAACAACGTGGTGCCTATCCTTCCAGAAGGAGCCATGGGGGGAGAAAGATTCAGAGAGGGAGAATTTTACATGCATTGCTTATTTTTTTGGAATTGCTCCAAAGCAAAATCACCAAAGCCTTGTTTGGCCAGGACAGTATCCACTTTATCTTTGCTGCACATGGGTGGCTCTCTATCCTGGAAGGGGTTGTCCAATCTTACAGAACCCTACAAACAAATCCACACCTCCTCTAAGGGAATGAGACTACAAAGCTACTTCACCCCCTCCACCTGTGCTATCCACATCATCCTGGTTGCAAGGCACAAAGACTAATTTCTTTAATAAAATGAGTGTTCATTCTTTTGCACTTGTGTGCCAGGTTTACAATCAATGTGTTTATGCTTCAGTAACTCTAAGGACCAACTTCTCCCTCTGTTTTTCTCACGCAAAATTTGTGGCTTCATTCGGCGTGTCTGCTCTGCTCTTCGCTTTCTATGGATAGGTCATCCCACTGCCGTCATTCCACATCCAAATTATGGAAGAAACTTGTCGGGCTGGATTGCAGACCCTTCAAACCTGTTCTGTGCTGACTGGGTCACAGACTCCTCATATGCAGGTCGCCAGCTAGATAATTGGAAGAGATCCTGGGAGCCATCGGCAAGGTTGACATGCTTTATTCAGACGGACACAAGCTCAGCCCCCAGCCTCCTCAGCAGTGGCAGCGGTGGCGGCCCCCTGGTGACCTCCCAGGGACATCCCTGGGGGCCCTGTAGGTCAGAGCTGTTTGTCTTTTATACTTGAGTCAGATAACCATGGAACACCAGGCACGAGTGCACAATTACATCAGACAATAGCCAAGGAATACCTGGGCGCATGTGCACAATTAACATATTTACATTAAACAGGCTAGGTCATGCTGGGTAAGATTTCAAACAGCTGAGGGAGCCTGACCATTTATTTCATTTTCCTTACAGAATTAATCTGCTAGATGCTTCTGCCTTTGTTGCACAGAATTTTCTGAGTTAGTCAACCTCATCAATTACTGGCTAGACTCTTGGGTCAGGTGTTTGCTCCTATCTATTCAGTAGCAGTTCTTGTTGGAAAAAATGAACTAATGCTTTTTTCCTAAAAAGGGCAGGCTGGGAAAAGTCTGGGTGGGTGTGGCAGGCAGCAAGTCTAGCATGTTCAGTAAAGAGGTTGCCACCAAAATAAGTGGCAGGAGGAAGTAGGAAGGGGATTAGGTGAACGTCATTAAGGAGTTGAAAATGACAGGATAGAGCTTAGCGACTGGTTATTAAACTCAGATTTGTGGCTTAGATTAATGGGTTAGATGTGGTTCTATTAAGAGAGACAAGGAATATGAAAGAGATCGTTGGTTTTGGAATTTATTTCCAGGCGTATTTAGTCTGAAGAAAGTGCGGGAGTATCTAGGAGATGGTATCTCTTTGCAAATACTAATACAATCTAGAGCTGAGGTTAGAGGTCTGGTTAGAGATGTATGACTCGGGAGTCATTGTCTATAGATTGCAGATCTCAATCTATTGCTTGAGAACCTCTTCCCTCTCCACCGAGGAGTAAGACCAGATGCAAGAAAATGGTAGTAAATTGAGCTTTGGAGGGAACCCTAATTCTTTTGGCAGATATTTCATCTCATCAGATTCCTAAATGAATAGCACCAATAGTAAAAATCAAGCATTAATTTCTTATTAAAAAGTTTTCCAATGAGACCATTATGATTCACCATGATTTGTGGTAGAATCTAAGACAAACTGGCTATTACAATATTACAATACGGTGATTAAAAGTAATTCCTATGAATTGCAGCTGCCATTGAGATGTATAATGCTGAAAAACAGGAAATGTTATGATTCTGTGCAATGTGAAAATCTGTATTCACCATGGTGGAGTATGGCAGGAAGTGACTTTTCTTGGGAGAGAAGGTTTAAAATGCCCTTCCCCTAGCCATGGGATGCAGGGAATTAATCGTGGCAGAGAAATATGACTGCCAAGGAGAAGGCAGACCCACTGCTGTGGTTACAGAGACAGAGAACTAAGAACAACCTACCATGTTCATTGGCCAATATAGGAGGCAGTTGAGGAATTTTTACAAATATTATAAAATATTATAAAGTAATTTTATAAGTTTTAAGTCCCCATTGTTCTATTTTGAGCAATGGATAAGTGGAGCCTTAGAAGAAGAGAAGCTTGAACTGGATGCAGAAAGACCTTGAGAAGAAGATGTGGAAACTGTGTCATTACTATTGTTTTTTGAAAGCTTAAGATAGCAATTCCAGACCAGCATGGAGATAGTAGAGGAAGTAAATGAAGATTTTGCAGTAGCTTCTCCCTTTCCCCCAATGCCACCATCATCACTGCTGTAGGATGGGCTTTGAGTAATACAACTCCACTTTTGAATTCCAGTTTTATTATTTACTATATATATGACTTTGGGCAAGTTGTTAAACTTCATCTGTAAGAATAGGGATGTTGCTTAGCATTGTTGCAAAAACCAAGAAAATGTATGCAAAGTGCCTGGCACAGGGAAGGTATTGAAATGTTTGCAGTTATTAGCTCCAAAAAAACTTTATTTGCTAGTAAATGCAAAAATACCTGTGAGAACTCCTTTAGTTTCCCTTATAAAATTACTCTTCTCAGTTCATTTTCCCTTAAGTTTGGAAGTCTATAAACCACAAATCTTCTCTACTAAAATCAATCTCTACTATTGAAGAGAATGTACTGTCGTTTTGAGGGTTACATTTTTCTCTAAAATCTTAAGCAATTTTCAGATTTAAAAACATGTTGAAGATTCTGTTTTGTGTATGAATCTGGCTGTTCCTTGGATGATTCAGAGACCAGGTTTCTGCGTGGCATCTGGAGGCACTTCAGGAATTTGAGTTTGGGTGGATGATTGCACCACCATAGCTGCATGTTTGGGATTTTTGGGCTACTTAGGGTTGTGTAGCATCTTGCTAGCAACTTCTTTCTGGTTTGTTACTACTATTAACAAACTTCGGGAGGTCTCCAGCCCTCTTGATGTGTTGGGCTTTTTACGAAGCCAGAAGCCAGTCTAAAATAAATCACTGGGCATATGCTGATGGCAGAAAATGGCCATAGGGTTATCTTCCCATGTATCCTTTATTGTTATATTTAGAAAGTGAACTTTCCTTGACTTTGACATAATTGCTTTGTGTTTTTTCGGTACTGGCTTATACTTTGCTCTGTAAATATCCTAAAAGCTGTTTCACTAGTGGTCATCTACACTAGCTAGAGGATAAATTCCCTAAGGGCATAGACTGACAGAAAATTTGCCCGGAGTGCAGAGAAGAGAAACCACTAAAAACATTTTGTGGACTTAAAACAAAAGTGAATTCATAATGAAAACAGCTGGCAAATTTTTACTGCACCAGAAAATGTTGTCAGATGAAGTTCTTTGTGACAAAATCTGGGGTGATGTGAAAAGTATGGATTTTCCTAAGACACCTGGAATCTCTACTCCTCAGATTTACTAGGCTTTCAGGGGAAGCTAAGATGGAGACTGAGTTTTGGGAGAGGCCCAGCCAGGCATGTGGACACTGAAGGGTGTGACTTTCTTCCTACCCAAGTGTAAGGAGTAAAGAGAAAAGGTATGTAAAAAATGGTGTTGACTGATGACTCAGCAAACACTGCTTGGACCCATATGGACACATAAAGCTTTGGTAACCATGTATGACTGAGGATTAACTTCCTTTGGCCCACCATGTAATCTTTTTTATTAGTATTAAGTTTATTTATTTATTAATATTACTATTTTTTTAACATTCTATGATGTTCTTGTGAAGCAGTTGGCAGGGAGGAGGAGAAGGGAAAGGGGAAAGAAATGAAGTGGAAGAAGGAGGAAGGAGGAGGTGCGGGATCAAGGCCTGTGACATCCCCTCATTCCTGCATGGGACACCAGGTGGTTTCCAGCAGTGGCTTGGTGATTTCTGGGCTGGGTGCAGATGTCAGAGGGGTGTGGCTAAAACCCTTGTCCCCCCACTGCCCCAGCTTAGGAGCCCAGGGCACTTCCTGCAGTGGCTTGGTGGTCATTGCTGGGCTGGTTGCAGGTGTGCAGGGGATATGGCTGAGGCCCTCAGACCCCCACCCTCGGGACTGGTTTCGGTTGTTGGGGGGGCATGGCTGAGGCCCCTAGCCCTCTGCCCCCTGGCTTGGTAGCCCAGGGGACTTCTGGTCTTTCTAGATTTTATAGGTGTTCTTTGGCAATGAGAGACCTTTACTAGTTAATATCAAACTTTGTCTCTGGTCTGTGGGTATTTTGTTTTTTCTTTCAGTTCTATGTTGGATTACTTGCTGTTCCTACTTCTTAAACTCTGCACTGGAACTAATTGTTGTCCTTTGCTTTCTTCGAAAATGGGGGAACCTCCTGTGGGGACCAGTACTTGAGCTCTGTGGTTGAGCTAAGTTGCTACTTTGCTGCTGATTCCCTGGGGGAGGCTTTTTGTGCAGCTCGGGTTTTAATGGTTTACTTTATAGGTACTTCTGGATCTTGTGAGATCTGGTACACCTGTGTTGTAGAGAAACTCTGGTCTGGGCCTGAGTCTTTTCAGCAAACTGTACCCCATGCAGTTTTGTGATCCTGACCAGTCTCCACTGAGTGGTCCTACACTGATTGGGGGGCAGATCAGCTGTCCTTGCTGTGCCCCAGCATTCTCCCTGTGGGCCTGTCTCCCCTACCACCTGTGCTCCAAACACTTCCCATGAGATGGGCCATGCACTGGTCCCTTGCAATGACTCCCTGGTCTCTGAGTGGCTCCTTTCTTCAGTTGTTGTGGCTCCTTGCTCCTATGTGGGTCCACAGGAAGTCTATTAGTAGTCTCGCTGGCCTGGGGGCTACCAAGGCCCTCTTCTCCCCTGCCACCTCTAAGCAACTTCATCCAAAGGGCACAGCTGTGGCTTTTGCCAACTCCTGCTCTGTGAGCTCACCAGCTCCAGCATGGAAGTGTCCAGGGCTTTAAATGGTTGGAGTGCTTCTTTCTTTCTCTCATCGTAGTTTCTCCTGCCTTCATGCAGTCCATAGGTCTCTTCTCCTCTTCGTCTGAGCTCTAGCGGCACCAGCTTGGCTGTTATTGGTTTTTAATAGTTGTAAATTTGTTGACTTGTGGGAGAGAGTGACAGGGGGACTGTCTATTTCACCATCTTGACCAGAAGGCCCCATGCTGTAACCTTTCTGACCCTCAGGTGAACAAAAGAAAGGACTGGGTTCTCTGTATATCGTTTATAAGAAAATCGAAGAATCAACTGAAACAAAAGCATCTGGTGTCTGAAACTCATTATTGGACAGAGAAATTGAGGACATCCTTATCTGAGTTTAAAGCCTACAACAAGGTGAAGGGCCAGGGCAGTTTGTAAAAGTTTAAATTTTTCCTCCAGTTTGTAGATATTTTATGATTATAGAAGTGAGAAAGAAATGTTAAATATGAACTCTGTCACCAGTAATTAACAACTTCCAATGTGACAAGTAGGGCTTCTAGTTGTCTGGCAGGTAATGTCTGATACTGAGATAACAAGATGCAAGCTTATGAATATGATATCTGAATTCAATTGTCTTAATGGAGAGATAATTTTCTTTCTCTCTTTGCTTTTCTATTCTTGGTTATGAAACTAAACTTCAAGTTTATACCATGGTACCCAACCATGGTAAAATCTAGGCATAAATTGTCAAGAAAGGATGTCTCATCTGTTTTCATTACTCATTCATTATGGGTCTCTTCTCATTTTAGAATGTATTTAAAAAATTACAATAGCTGGTTTACAGAACATACTTTATAACACTAACTATAATAATTATATTTTAAGTATTTTTAGAAGGAGTGATGGCTGTGTCCTACTCTGGTTATCTTTGTTATGAAAACATTGACTTTACTTAGAGGTTATGAACTTCTCAAATATTTTAAAATAGTATTAAACAATTGACTCATTCAATTTCAAACAATTACCTCAGGCTTCCATTCCCTACATTCCAGGCAACCACTTTTGAGTAGCTCATTTGTCTCTGACTACACTGGTATTTTCCTTCTTCTCTATTCTTCCCTTCCCTTTGTGTTCCTACTCATCCACAGGAAATTGGGTAATCTATACAAATTATCCCTTCCCTTCATCCATTTATCCAAGGGACATGAGCTGCATCGCTAATTTTCTAACAAGGAAAATAAAAAAGTGTTGATTCTAGAATGAGAATTAATGAGCCTATAGTAAGAAGTGGCAGTTTAAGCTACACTTTGTTTTTCTTGTGAGGCAGCCTGCTCACTATGCATAGGATTATGGAAAACAAAACAAAATGCAACACAACACATTGGCAATTCATTTAATCCTGTGCATTAGAATGAAACCAGAATAATTATGAATCTAAAGCCCATCTTTAAGAGTTTCTAAATGTTTGACATCTCCTCCTTGAAAATTATATGCTAATTAACATTTTTTTCTGCTTTGCAAACCTTATCTAAGTCATTATCTTAGTCTGCTTTGTGGTGCTGTAACAGAATCCCTGAGATTGGGTAATTTATAATGAACAGAAATTTTTTGGCTCATGATTCTGGAGGCTGGGAATTTCGAGATTGAGGGGCCAGTATCTGGCAAGGGCCTTGTTACTGCATCATCCCATGGTGAAAGGGCAAAGAAAGAGTGAGAGAGAGACAGAAAAATGGTATTGAACTCATCCTTTATAAGAAACCCACTCCTTCAATAACAAACCCACTCCAACATAATGGCATTAATCCATGTGTGAGGGCGGAGTCCTCATGACCTAATCACCTCTTAAAGGTTTCATCTCTTAATACTGTTACAATGGTGATTAAGTTTCCAACATGTGCTTTTTGGAGGTCACATTCAAACAATAGCAGTCATACCCAGCACATGGCATGGGACAAGAAAGTACAATAGTTCTCATTCTTAGGCCAGGAATTGAAGGTCCTAGACCATGCAGCAAGTGGTAGAAAGAGGATTTCATCCATTCTCAGATCAAGTGACAGCCTGTTCCATTTTCAAACCACTGAGGCATATGCTTATTTGACTGTTCCCGTCCCCCCACTTTTAAATCTCATTGTGAACTCTTAATTCAGGACAAATCACTTTATTATGGTGAAAAATAGAAAATATTATTCCAGCTATGCTACTCTATTGCCCTATAAGTGATGAACTGAATTGTAAGTATCTTTCTAAGAAGTATTATAGATTTTGATTCATCATTGAATCAGACATTTTTAAAGCTTAATCCCAGTACACCAAAAATATAAGATGAAGGGTTTATAGAATGAAGAAAAAGAGAAAAAAAAAACGCAGTTATGAGTTAAGTTCAAAGAAGTTAATTCTACTTTTGACATTATGAATGTTCACATTCAAGACCTTTATTGGTTAGGTATGAAACATTGAGATATTTTTACATGAATAATGTGAACCCGCAACATTCAGTTATTAGCATCAATCACATTAAAGAGATGATCTCTTCTCTGTGAAATCTGTCTAAACTATGTCTTTAAAATCTCAATAGAGAACCAACTCTCAAACCTTGTAACATGGTCTTATAAACACAGGTGGTTCAGAATGCTGCAATATGGTTCTTTAAGTATTTGAACTTTTGGTGGCCAATCTATCACTAATTATGTATAATAAAAGGAAGAAAATATATTACTACAAAATTAAACACATATTTCAAAAAGATGCATATTTGACTGAGAATTTTGCTAACATTAATATTTTTGGTAGTGATATTATAATATTAAAGAGATTATCTATCATTTTTGTTGAAAGGTAGAATCAGAGTCCCTAAATTCAAAAGAGACTCTTTTAAAGGTCAACCTTCCTATCAAAATGGGTCACTGGAAAATCTTTGGACTAATAATTCTCTGTGTAATGGAGTGGTCCTGTTAGAATGAGGGAGAACAACAGTATTAAAAGCATATGAAACACTTCCTTGAGAATGAAAGAAGGGGCTGAATTTTATTTTGCACTGGGAATGGGAATTATGGACAAACTGTAATTTGGTTATCTTTGCAGTGGCTTATGTGCTGTGAAAGAAAGATGATAAATTTCTCAAGTATTTCATAAAAGAGCACTAAGTACAGATAAAAGATCCTGTCTCAATTCAATTAAACACACTCTTGACTGACAAAACAGTGTACCAGGTTTTCTGGCAGTATAGAAATATAGAAAAGTCTCGACACTTAAGGAACTTACAATCTTATCACATAGACAAACATATTAAAAATATGTTCCACAGCCAAGGATAATGACACAAACCCCATTTGTATTCAATAGATATTGGATTCCATTCTTTATAATGTACAAGTTATTCTCTGTGAGGTGCAGTGAGAGCCACTTAATTTCCTTCATGCTATGTCTGAATTTCCTAGGCTAACTATTAGGGCCAAACATTCAGTGCTCCTTATTTTTTTTTCCAATTAAAAAGTTGTCATTTTAATTGGAAAATATTTAATATCTACCATAATCTTCTGAGCACTGGGATTGATTTTTAGCCATTTCTGACTTCTACTGAATACCCTATTCACTTGTTAATGCACTAAATGTTCAAAAAAATTCTGTAAAAGAAAGCATTTTTGCATAAGGGAATGAAGGAAAGAGAATATTTTAGTATCTTACACACACATACACAGAATAGCAATTAAATGTACAACCTAAAAATTTGAAACCTGGGTTAAAAGTTTCAGGTTCATCTCTTATTAGCTGTGTGATCTTGGGCAACTTATTTAACTTAAAAGGATCATAGTTTCTTCATTTGCAAAATGGCAAACATAAGAGTAGATAATTTACAGAACTTTGTGTGGGTTAGAATAAATAATGTATATAAAGTGCCTGCATAAGGTCTTGTACATAATAAGTGCTAAGTAATTATTAACTATATTGTTAATTACACTAGCTTTTGTTTAAAAAGATTTAAGCCAACTAAACACTAAAAAATAGTTACAATAAAACTATAAAAAAAGGGTAAGAATAAGGTTGTAAATTTGACACATTTTTTCCCAATTCTTCTATCAAATATGTGAAATTGACTAGTAGCTCTTAAAAAATGCTGAAAGCCAGGTACTACTTTATGGAAAATAGATTTTTAATGCATATGTTAAGTATTGTGTTAAAATTTATTCTTTACTATATTCTAAAAGTGAGAATGAAAAAAACTCAAAATACCATTGCAGTAAGTTTAGAAAGACTTCATTCAGATCCTTAATTAACAGCTAATAAACCTGAATAGTAGTTGACTTAGGTTTTTAACAAGTCATAGGAAACTACATTCTCTAGGAATCCAGACACATGGTTCTAAAACTTGCTGACTTTGTAACTAACAGATTTTTCTTAATTGTTATGGTGAACAAAGAAACTTCTCAAGAGGTGCCCAGATCAATAAAATTATGCTTCCCTCCACCCAACTGCTTACCATCAAAACCTGCTCAGAGATTCTAATCTCTGCTGTATTTTTAAATCTACTTTAGGTGACTGGTCCATTAATCTCTGGGTTAGCTATGCTATGAAACATTATCAGCCCACTTTCTCAGCTTTGTTTTGAACTGTGAGGCTATGCTATTTACCCCATCTGTGTCTCTTCTAAGGTCATAAAATTTGGCTGGATTGACACTCCCCATGCAAGTTATAATCCAACCAGTTATTGAGCACTTTATGAAATAGGAAGTATCTATAATTTCAGTGCCTCCCTTTCAGTTCCCATTCTTTATGGTTTAAAATTAAGTCACTACTCCAGATATGGGACCTGGTGCTCCCATATTAAATTATTCCTGTTGGTCTCCAAACCTGAGATCCAGTGTTCCTTTGGGCTCCCATTAAGTGCCTTGTTACTCCCAAGTCTTGGCTGTCAGCTAACTGACAGGCATTTTTAGCCTGTTTTGATCTGCCTTTTGTATTGCTATTTACATGCCAAAGCTGGCCTGGTAACCCTGCCCAGCCAAGGTTAGAAGGAGAGAGGTCACACCAATTGCATGGTCCTGATTCTGTAGAGAGTCTGAGATTGTGTTGGGCTCTGAGCTCATAACACAACTCAAGGATGACAGCAGACTTCCATCCAAGATTATTATTGCCTTTCCTGTGCTCTGGGCCTTTTGGAAATGTTGCACTGACTCTTGTCTGAATCACAACTTAACTTACAATGCTGCCAGGTGCTGTGTCTCAGCTGCTCAGTGGCATCTCTGAACTTCTGCATTTAGCTCTGAGTCAAATCAGTTCCCCTAGGTCCTTGCCAGTCCAATGCTTGGATCTTCAGCCAGTCCCAAAGTTTTCCACAGTGAGCTGACTTATCATGACTTGTGATTCAATACCAAAAGATGAAAACAGCCAACCACCAGGTCAGTGTGAGGAGTCAGGGAAAGCATTTCAGAGGAGGAATGCTTCACACTGAATGATTGTCTCAATTAGGGTTATGGTTGGACAGGATGTTGAAATTAGTGAGACAGCATTCCAAGTGGAAGAACCGCATGAGCAGCAGCAGATAAATAGTTGGGTTTTTTTGAAAGAAGTCAAACAGAACCATTTGCCTAGAGGCTTCAATTTGGATTTATTTCACAGGAAATTTTGAATGTAAAAATCAAAAACTAGACATTATGTTATTTATCCACGGAGAGCCATTGAAGGTTTTGAAAACGCAAATGTTTATTAAGGACCCGGGTATTTCATTGGTGCTGGAAAACAAAGAGTAACAAGACCAATGTATGCTATTTGCTCTCAAAGAGCTAATAGTACAGTAGGGGAAGCAGATATATAAATAAACGATGTTTATGTTCAGTTGAAGCTCTTTTATCTAATGCCGTTTGGTCCAGAAGTTGGTTTATTAAATAAAAATTTGGTTATAGGAGGGAATTGAAAAATACCTTTTAATATTTTAGTTTGCAGATAAAATTGTGTACTCTTTCCTGATCTTTTGATATAAGTCAAGGCCTTTTCTTTGGGTAAGGCTATTCTGCTTGTAATTATGCATTGTTTTTCTTACATAAACCACATACATAATGCATGGCATATGTTTTAATGCTTTTATATTTTTAATTGGAGTGCAAAATCAAAGAAGCTTGCAAAGTAATGAGCAAAGACTCTACTAGATTTGTATTAGTTTTATAAACTAGTATTTTAGTTATCTTGCCAATTCTTTATTCAACAGTACTATTTTTAGCAGCTCATCTTTATAGTTAAAAATATTCACATATCTTTTCACAGAAACAACTCTTTTCATGTAATATTTAGTATAATTTAATTATGTAATTAAAATAGCAAAGACAACTGTTTGGGAAGAAATGTTACCAACTTTTTGTTAAATGTACAAATCAACTGGCGGGAACAGTTGATGGTTTATACTGGAGAACAGCTGAAAGCTGAGAGAGTTTAGCATGGTTTGGGCATAAGCCATTATATTTTACAAACAGACAATATCAATTTAGGTTAGCTATATTAACTGGAGTTTCATTAAGAAAACTTCTGCCGAACTACAACTGAGGTGTGCACAAATGTTACAGGAGCACAGTCTGAGAGCAGTTGAGTAATTATTAAATTAAGTAGGGCCCTAGTCAGAACCTTGGGAAGCATCAGCTTTGGGATGAAAGACTTTTAACATTTACTATCTTGATGGGTGTAAACAACAACAAACTTATACAATCAAAAATCAATTCATAATAGCTTTAGTAGAATCTGCCTTACATAGTTACAGTGAAAGAAAAGAGAGCCCTGGAAAACAGAAATGGAGGTAGGAGAGGCACAGAGCAGTTGGGGAGCCACTGATGACAAATCTTTTCAGTTTCACCATTTTATTCAGGATCAATCCTTCTCTGAAGTGCAGGACAATACATGCAAGTGATGTAAAAATAAACTTTTTAAAATTATTTTTTTGGTAACAGTGATAAATTTGTTAACAAAGATGGAAGAAAGAAAGAAGAAGGAGATGGGTTAGGTTAGGTTGAAAATGTTTTAATATACTGCCACAATTGTTTGATAGTTTGACATTGATTGATTGATACTTTGATTAAAAACAGAATTTTAGTTTAAATAAAAATTTCCCTCAGAAATTTGAAGGCACTGCTTCGTCGTCTTCTAGTTTCAAATATGGCTGTAGAGGTGCCTGGTGAATATTCTGATTTCAGATCCTCTTTTCCAAATGTATATATTTCTCTTTGAAAGCATTTATAATATTCTGCTTGTCCCTAGTGCTCTAAAATTTCATGAAGATATACACTAAAAGCGCATTTTCCCCATTTATTTTGTAGGGATTCCTTTTGCAAACACATTTTCTTCAATTTCGGGAAAATTTCTTGAAATAATTTTTGGTGATGTCCTCTATCTGTTTTCCCCACTGTATTCTCCTTCATGAACCCGATTTGTTGGGTATTTTATCTCCTAAACTGATCTTTTAATTACCTTACTTTTATATTCCCAAATTTTATATTTTTGTCTTATTATGCTTTCTGGTAGATTTCGTCCATTCATCTTCCTACACTTTCATTAACTTTAATTTTAGCAATCTTATTTTTATTTTCCAATAAAAATAAAAGTATTCTCTGACTATTCACTTTTTGTATTCTGTAATTATTTCGTGATGTTTCTTTCCTTAAATCTCTGAGGATAATCATTTTAGCATTTTTTAACCTTTTTTTAAACCCTAGCATATCCTTTCTTCCTAAGTTCCTATATTTTTTTTTTCATGAACTGAAAGCTGAGTCAAGTAGTTTGTTTGTTTGCCTTTTCTGAAGTTGGATGCTCTCCTCAAGTTTCTAATGATACAATACAAAAGTAGAAAGAAACACAGCAGTGCCCCCTTATCTGTGGTTTCACAATTGAGGTCCAAAATCTTACATGGAAAATTCCAGAAATAAATAACTCATAAATATATATAGTATAGGGTTGGGTACTATCCAAAGTTCCAGGCATCCACTGGGGGCCTTGGAACGTGTCCCCCTGAAGGTGAGGAGGGGCTACTGTGTGTCATTTCTCTGAACCAGAGATTTTCCAGAAAACAAACAAACAAACAGAACTCCTCCAATTCTCTTCCTAGAAGGTATGTGCCTGGCTGCTAGTGTTCTTAGAACCGAGGAATGCAGGATGGTTGAGAGAGGGGGAGTCTCACTGTCCTGGATGCAGACTGTAAATTCTCCCTCTATTTTCATATCAGTATCTCTTCTCTAAATTCCTCGTTTCTGATGTCTGTGGGTCTGAAGCATCTTCTAGAATAGCAGACTGAAGTCACCAGGCATTCCAGGATGTAGGGAAGGATGTGGAGTCAAACTTCCCCTCATACATGCTATCAGAAATTGACACTTAGAGCCCCTCCTGCCCCCCTCAGTAGTAACAAGCACATCTGGTAATGAGCGAGCCAATCTCTCTGTTGGCATGTGGTATTCAAATTTCCAAGCTCCACTAACTTTTTCAAATTCTTTGTATCTTCTCGAAGTTCAAAAATCTTATTTCAGTGGGGTTAGGTGCTAAAAAAATTACGTGTTCCATTGGCCATGTCTACGTGGAAGTTAAAAAAATATGTTTAGTCAAATATATTAACCTTTTCCTTTATGGTTTCTACCTTTGGGGTGTGTTTGTGTGTGTGTGCGTGCGTGCAAGATGTGATGCTTAAATGTTTATGTATTTTTAAATACAAATTTAGAAACATCCATGACAATTTTTTTTATCAAGAATATTGTGTATTATGTTGTAATGACATCCTAATACAATTCTACATATATACTGTACTAGAAAGAGCATACCATAGTTAAACCCTGCTTGGTATGTCATATAGATACAGGTATGTTAACCATATTTTCTCATACAGAGAAATTCAGTCGACATTCAGCACATATTTAACATAGTGTTGTGCATAAGTAAGTGATTGATAAATATCAGTAGAACGGAGGAACATAATTCATGTACAGTATTAGCGTGTACTGAAAATTAGAATACAAAATAGCCAAATACAAACACCAGACTTTTCCATATGACACCAGATTTTATCAGTAACATGAAATTGGAAAAGCTTTTTTTCATTTGGGAAACAAGGTTAGTTAAGAAGAGACGATAAACTCTGTCCCTGTGAGATTGAGTGGAGGTTTTGGGCACAGTAGCTCAAAAGAGAAAGAAGAAAAAGATACAGAGTTCAGAGTTGTTTACTTTGGCTGAATCCATGCATATGCATGTTTCTCCTAGGAGGGTAAGCACTGGAAAAGGAGTGCAGGGCACTATCCATCCAGAGTATGAGAACGGCATCCCTGAGAACTGGGCAGCATGATAGCCCTGCCTGAGCCTTAGCAGACGCCCTGGGTTCGTGACCAGTGTAGATAAGGATATGGCTTCTGCATCTTCATTTATCCTCTATTTCTAAGACATCAGGAGACATAAAGGAGAGAAAGATGTGAAAAGGAGTTATCAGATTATTAAAATTAGAATAATCATATAAGAAGTTTTAGAAATTTCAAACTTCTGAAAGTGAAAAGGGATGCTATCAATAGTTGTACAGGGTGGGGTGGGGGAGTGGGAAAAACAGGCTTCATTAAGTTAACCAGGACCATTTCAGAAACTGGAATGTATGTTCACCCTAATTAACATCCTCTGTAGCAAGAAGTCTTAACGAGCCTTGACAGGTAGGAGTGTTTCAAAAATGAATATGATTGATTAACAATGAATTCCTTCTCAGCACTTTTATCTCTGAAGTAGTTTCCTATGGAAATTTATGGCTTTATATTAATTATCAAGTTAGCTGTTGGCTGATATGAAATCCTGGGAGTTATTCTATTTATCATGTATTTTTTTTCTATATTTCCAAGGAGGAAATATCCAGAAATTTCTAAAAGAAAAGCCCAAATCTTAAATTTCTGGGAACTTATTTATTTTCTTCTTGGTTATCAGAATATTAAATGTTAGAAGGTATCTTTCTTGGGGGGAAGAAAACATTTCTCTACAAACACTACTGGTACTACAACTGTTTTAAAAGTGGAGAATACCTTCCACAAAATAAAGATAACCGAAAAATTATTCGTTGCTAACACAGAGGCCCAGGACGTGTTGCAGAAGAAACATGAGAAAACTATAAGATTTCTTTTCTCCTTACAATGTATCCCATGCTAGATATTCTTTCCAGATTTCTGAAATGACTTGTTTAGAATTTTATGTAGTACATCATTAACAATGATGTGTTGGAATGTATAATCCCAACCCTTCCATATATTCAATATAAACAACCCAACAAGCTGCTCAAATTCCTTCCATGATTCCGGTCGTAAATTGACAGTGATATATTCAGATTGGAATGAAGCTGTAGACTTCTATGGCAGGCTCTGTATTAGACAAGCTTCCAAAAAATGTTACCAGGCTTTACTAGTTGCAAAGCTGAGAGGTGAAATTGCTGGCCTGAAAAAAGTTATGAGATTAAAATCCCCAAACTGTTGGTGCTCCTCTCCATAACTGAAAAAGTTTGTATACCTTTCTGAGGCAATAGGTATTGGTTTGATCAGCCTCTATTTCTTGAGATTATTTGTCATGAGAGTGAAAATGGGAAGAGAGAAAATACTGTGAAGTAGAGAAAGTGAGAGAAAATACTACAGCACGTGAAAAGGGAGCAGTGAGAAATGAGAGTTTCTTGCTCAGCACAGTTTTGTTTTGACTCGACTTAACTGAAACCTGGGAAATGTGGTGGTCTGGGAGAAACAAAGGTAGACTTTTCAAAGAGAATAAGATATGAGTCATTCTTCATAGGTGAAAGTGATATTAAGTGCCTCACTCTCTAAGTTCATATGTTTGGAATTGTTTTTTCTATTTTCTGTGCCCTGTAACATCCATGCAATGTCTCTCGCTATGGGACTCTGGTAGACTTGAAAGCCTGGCTCCTTGGCTATATAATGCACCAAAGAATCATTTTGCTGTCTGTGCAGAGCTAATTGACCTACACAGTAAAGAAAACTTCAGGGTAGGCCTCATTAACACCATGGTCTAAACAGATAAGAAGTCTAAACATCATGATGTTAGCTGCAGAAATGTAAATTCATAGTAAAGGTCTCGATACATATGGGATATTCCTAAAAAGCTTTTGTTTTTCGTTTTCTTTCTTTTTTTTAATCAACCAGACTTTTATTTTTTGAAGAGCTATTATTCCTTAACAGTAAAGAATTGGAGATTTTCGTTAATAGAAAATTTTCATATATATAATATCTGGGTTACAAATTTTTAAAAAAAATATATAACTAAATTAATACTGAACCTTGTTCAATATTCATATTCAGTGTTATCATATCTTTTTGATAATCTAAAAAGCATTTAAGGTTATTTCAGTACCTAAATGTCATGATGAGGACTAATCATCACGATACTGTGG
This sequence comes from Cynocephalus volans, assembly GCF_027409185.1. NCBI lineage: Eukaryota > Metazoa > Chordata > Mammalia > Dermoptera > Cynocephalidae > Cynocephalus > Cynocephalus volans. The sequence continues at coordinate 37,751,041 of NC_084466.1, read as the reverse complement.
ATGTGTAGGTTTGATTTTTTTCTTTTGTCTTTTTTTTCCAAATGAAAATTATGATGGTAAAGAAAACAAATAAAACAGAGAATATGAGCATATTCCTTTATCCCATACCCCATTGGCTGCATATATATTTTTCTTGAGTTTTCTGGATATGTAAACTTATAATACTTCCTTACAAATTTTTGATAAAATAAACAAACCAATAACATTAAATACATTGTCTAAATAACTTTTTATGCTTGTCCTATTCTTTCTCTGAGATAAATTCCAAGAATTGGAGTTACAGTAACTATGGGTGAGTACGTTTTACATTAAAAAAAAAAAAAGCCCCCAAAAGAGAATTCCTTTAATGTAGATCTTCTTACTTTCTCTCTGAAAATGTCTTTATTCCAAACCTATTCTTGAATGATATTCCTGCTGTGTGTAGAATTCAAATTACTATCCCATTGAAGGAAACATTCCACAGTCTTCTGAGTAAGATTGCTGTTGTTGAGAAGTCAGCTCTCAGTGTAACTGTTGTCCTTTGAAGGAAATCTATTTTTGTTGGCTGCTTTTAAGAATTCTTTGTCTTTAGTTTTCTACAGCTGCATTCAAATGTGTCCAAGTGTGGATTTCTTTTCTTTTTTCTTTTCTAACTTGACCCATAAATCTAACACGTTTCATCAGTTTTGGAAATGTCTTAGTCAGTATCTCTTAAAATATTGCATCTGCCTCAAGTGTCTCCTCTTCTGGAACCTCCTTGCTATGACTTCCATGACTTTTTCTTCTGAGTTTTCCTACTTTTGTCCCTTTGAATATTGTTCTGGTAATTTCTTTTGATGAAACTTCCAGGTTAGCAATTCTTTCTTTAATTATGTCTCAGCTGCTGTTAAATTCATGCTTTAAGTTACTAATTTCGATCAAAGTATAGAATAATGGCTTCAAGTGCTTTCCTTACTTCACTGGATTCTCACATTGTAGATTTTATCTTGAAAATAGGTCTTGTCCTGTTATCTCCCTAATGCAGCTAAGAAGATTCTTTGATTTTTTTTAGTTAATTAATTAATTAATTAAGCAATGGTTTTATCTGTCTAAAATTGACAATTGAAAATGTGTATATTTAAGGCATACAACATATTTCAATATAGCCATACATTGTGGAATGGCAAAATTAAGCTACTTAACATATGCACTGCACCACATACCTTTTTTTTTTTTTTTCTTTTTGGTAAGGACACTCAAAATCTACTCTCTTAGGTATTTTAAAGTATATAATATAATGTTATGAACTGTAATCAACATGCTGTACAGTAGATCTCTTGAACTTATTTCTCGTGACTGAAATTTTGGGTCTTTTGACCAACATCTCCCTAGTCTTCCCGCTCCCAGCATCTGGTGACCGCCATTTTACCCTCTGTTTGTATGAGTTTGACATTTTTACACTCCACATATAAATGAAGTCATCCAGTATTTGTCTTTCTGTGCCTGGCTTATTTCACTTAATGTCTTCCAGGTTCAACCATGTCACAAATAACAGGATTCCCTTCTTTTTAAAGGCTGAATAGAATTCCATTGTGTGTATACCACATTTTTTTCATCATATTCTTTAATATATTTTATCTCAGTTTTTCAGTTGTTCTGATTTGTCTAGCCTGCCATCGTTGAAAATTTGCATATTGTATTTAGCCTTTTTTTTTTTTTTAAAGGTTATACTCGTAATGTTTAATGTTTTCTCTTTTTGTTGTTGTTGTTATTTGGTCTACATATTTTTTTCTTTTTGGTTTATCCATCTCCTCCCTTTTTGGATTGCTTGGAAATTGTATATCATATATTGAGTCCTTTAAGTTTACTCCTATAACACTAAATAATTTACTTAAGCATAATTTTTTTTTACATAAGCTTTAGAGGGCCTCATTAATTATCTAACATAAAAATGAAGAAATTAGCACAATCATGCTTCCTTACATATTCCTATTCCTCTAGTTTTTATTTCTTATATTATTTTTACATTCTTACAGTCTGTAACACCTACATTCTATTTTGTAACAGGTTGTTAGGCCCAGTTTATCTGACTTGGTTCTACCTTTAGGTGGAGTCAATATTAGATTTGAAAACAGAGTGCTCATACTATTAACTCAGGGGAGCACGATCTTGGGAAACTGTAGCTTCAATTGGGGTTTCTTTCAGGACGATTTTCTACCAATGTCTATTATGTCCAAGGGTCCTATTGCTCCTTAGCTGTAGGAAAACACATCTTGGGATGGGCAAATCACTTGGGTAGGAAGGAAGACTTAAGTTCCATGGTGCAGCCCCATAGCTCACAGGTCATTTATCTGGCAATTTACTTCTGCTCAATTAATTCTTCTTGTTGGTCCACTTCTCCCTGTTACCCCACCACAGCTGAGGGCTATTTCTCTAGTATTGAATTAGTTGGATAAGAGGAGGTAGATGACAAATGTGTGTCTCTACATAGGTATTTCAGTTACCCTCCCACCTTCTGTCAATGTGGCATTTAACCCTGATAGCCTCCCTTCCCCACCTGTGATCCCAATTCTTATAGTTTCAATAAAAAAAGTTGGTGAGCCCCTTGAGGCACTCATTTCTTTCAGAGAAATTTATACTTTAACCAAGAACTGGAGGGCAGTGAATTAACATTTGGCATTCTCTTTGGGGTTAGAACAAATAAATGTCTCTGTATTTTCAGTTTTTTTAAAAAAAATTATTTATGGTTTGGATTTTCAGATGTTTTTAGTAAGTTTCGTGGGAAGAAGCAGAGTAAACATCTGAATTACACTATCTTTTACGAAAAACACATGAGTCTATTTCTGGAGTCTTTATTTCTATATATTGATATAGTCATTACGGCCTGCATCACTATTACACTCCTTTAATTAGTGGAAGTTTGTGTTGTATTTTGTTATCTGTAGGGAAAGTCTATTCCCCTTATTCTACCTTTTCAAAATAGCTTAGTTAGTTGCCAACACTTATTCTTCCAAAAAGCTTTACAATTCTGAAAGTCATATTGGAATTTTGATTGTAAATGCAATAAATTTTCAGATAAGCTTGGAGAGATTTAACATTCACTCCAACAGAAAATTTGATAGGCTAAATAAAATAATGTGTATTTTTTGTACTCTTTAAAAAGAGCTAAAATTTATTTATAACTAACTAAAAAGGAAAGTACGTTATTTCATGGGAACAGTGATCATGTTCGCCTTGTTCCTTAAAATAGTCCCAGCACCCAGTACAGCACCTGGCACAGACTACAAACTCAAACAATAGTAGACGAAATCAACAATTAAATTTAATAAAAGTGGATTCATTTTTTAGAAATGGCAATATTAGTCCGTAAGACTTAGATAAGAAATGGCTAACCTTAGTTGATTTACAAACAAAAAAATTACTTCAAATCAAACAAGCCAAGCAAAGAAGGAAACACGCACATAGGACCCCCATCCTTTTTCCTTCTGTGAACATCTGAATCTTTTTTTGTGGTGCTTTGCAAATTTTAAAATGGCTTGATTTAGTTAGCTAGGATGTTCTGGATGGAAAAGTGAGGAGAAGGGTAACAATAGTATTGTAAATAGCTCAGTTCCCTTCCATTACAGCTTAAACAATACACAATTGGGTTGTTCCGTTATAGACCATGACTTTGTATGGAGATGATAAAACCACACGTTTTGCAAATAATATCTGTGAGTTTATGAGTAGAACCCCTATCAAAATCCACTGAGAACCCCCCATCTAATTCTTTACACCCCTGTGATAGTTTGTTTCCCAGCATAGTTTTAGGCATATTTATTGGTTTACTCTGGATTCCCTAGATCTTCCCCAGCACAGCAAGACAGTTTCCTAATGATGGGGCCAAGCATGGTGAAGGACACTCTATTATGTTAAGGGCTAAAGATCTTGCCATTGAACTGTCTCTAGGACCCAGGAAGTATGTCCTAGATAAATGACCAGAATGGAATAGAAATGGAGGATGGGCTTCCTTCTGGTCCAAAAAGTTCAGGGCAGTCACTTCTCACCACTTTTGTGTTGGTCAGTCAGTGCTGAACTGCATCAATGTCAACGTATTCCGATACAGATCAGTCTTGGTCAATTTTCTCTGGTTTTCTTTCAACTTTGGAGTTTTCCCCCTATGCTGCTAACTCTGTTGCAATGACTCCAGCTGTGTGTGACTGTTTGGAAGGCCTTCATGGCCACGTGTGCTTGACCTTCAGTCACCAATTCTGTAGTATGCACACCCAACATATTTCATTTGTTCTAATTTTCCCATATTTTGCCATCTATGGAGGAGGCAAAGCAAAACTTACAGTGATTTGCCTCTTAGGCCAACCTAATCATTTGCTAGGAGAGGACCTCGTATAATAAGGAACTGAAATGTTAGCTGCCCCTCCTAGCTGTTGCCTTATTTTGTATTTCCCCTAAAAAGTAAAATCTTCCCCAAAACCTTTGCCCTTTCATCCAAGATAGGGAATCACTCATAAGTGTGGTATCATATTCCCACAAATACTCTAATTTTACTTCATACAATTCCCAATAATTAAGAATATATATGCACT